>NC_141822.1:14463432-15777182 GCF_982586985.1 Callionymus lyra | reverse complement strand
AAAAACAAAACAGGTTTGAGTCAATTTCACAAGCTAGTGGCTGCTAGCTGAGCTACTAGCTGAAGTGCTAATTGCTAACCAAATAAAACAACATTCATGGAGCAGTAAGCTAAATGCACTAGTATTACTACCATAGTAAAATATCAAAGGTCAGGTGCAACACTCTCTTAATATGTGGCCTGATGTCAGCTGTGAATTAGAATTTAGTTTCAAGTAATGACTCGATAGGACACCTTTCCGTCTCCGTCAGTAAATAAAAGTATTTTCTAGTACATGGTGCTCAAGGACACAAGCCTTGAATTCTTCATCTTGATATCTTGGATGATTTCTTTAAAACTATTTTTTATATATTTTAATGTCATCACTTTTATGGTGGAGATTTCTTCTTTTTCCACGAGCGGAGGATGTAAATTGTGAAGAGTTATTTACTTTGCCTTAACGTTCCAAATCATTTCATATGATGTCTTTTGATCAGCATGTTTCATCACTTCTCATCTTTCTCCATCATCCCTTCAAAACAAGAGATTAACTCACTGATAAATCAAGTGTCATCTTATGATATTGATCTCAACCTTCAATACATCAAATCCCATAAATCCACGGAAATGTTTCTCCTTGAAACTGAAAACAAGACACGTGGCCTGAGGCTTATTCCTAAGGACCGCCTCGTACCGGTTGAGAAACACTTTGAAAAAATATCAGATTGATCACAAATGCTCAGGAGAAGCTCCGACCACCAACTCTGACTCGTGTATAATTGATCGGAAAGTTTGTCGGCGGGCTCGGGAGCCTCCGGGCTGACGATCGCTAACAGGATTTACTTGCAAGTGTCACTCCTTTGCTCGGTCGCTGAGGCAGTGACACAAAAAGTGACGAGTTGAAGAAGCTCGTAAACTCATGACTCAACCAAGTGAAATATAAGCAGCAGCCCCAACAGCACGACTTCCCGAGGGTCACGAGGAACGTAAACCTGAAAATGATACGGTGAAAATGTGACTGATTGACATGTGTCACATCGATACGCAGAGATGAGCGATGTTGTCCGGGACGAGGTGTGTTTTTGTGTTGACATGTGTGTTATCATGATGAAAATGAAAAAGTACATTTTTAAAAATGTATCTCTCAACTAAATCAAAGACCTATCTTTAGTACGACTCTACACGTTTGTCTTTTTAAAAAAAATAAAATTCATTCAATTTGAGTATTTGTCTGGATCAATCAGAACCTTCCTGGTGAGGCACTGCAGAGCTTTGCCTCACCTTCAGGGGCGTACTTCCGTGTTTTCCGGCTTGTCAAACTGGATATAGAATCATTCAGTTGAAGTAATGGAGATGTGATCGGAAAGGATATTAAAATTAACGACGCCTCATTAGAAGTAGGTAATACTATGTACATATACATAATAATAATAATACATATTTGAGATTTGTTCTTCATCTTTGAACTTAGATTGGGTCATCTTGTACTTTCTTTTTATAAAAACTTTGTTCTTGTTCTTATTTTTATGAATAATTGTCTGTATTGCCGTGTACTAGTTGGAAAAACAATAAAGTTCTATCTATCCATCCATCCATCCATCCATCCATCCATCCATCCATCTATGGATTTCACAAACAAAGCCCAGACTTTTGTTATGTTTTCACTTTTATTTTGGTTATTTTTTTGTTCCCTCTCTTCCTGTTTCTTCCCCAGGCAAGATATTTTCTTTTGTTTCCTGTTTTATTCCACGGTTCTGTGGACTTTTTTTGGACTGTGGTTTTCTTTTCTTTGTATTGTTGTCTTGTATATTTGGACTTGTTGTTTATTAAATGTGTAATTTGTTCTTGAAAGAGTCTGTTGGTTACTACAGCACTTGGGTTCCACTTAATATTATTATTATTATTATTATGATTGACAACTACATTCTAGGTCTTATCATGGCTTTTATTGTTTTAAAATATAACCTTTATACATGTTTTTTTCTTATTCAATTGAGTAACTATGTTCTTGTCTATATGTCTGTGTTGGTGTGAGTATCATTGGAGAGAAATACTGACAGATGTTTAACCAGTTGTTCGTTGAATATTGAAATAAGATTCTATTTCACTTCTTACAAACCAGCGATGAACCTCATCCCAGACCCGGCGCGGACCTCTTTACCTTTAATTTAATTTAAAGATGTGTGTTTTAAAACCAATTTCAAAATCATCTGTGCGGTTTAAAAGTAACAGCTAAAGACTTGAACACACCTGGTGGGTGGTAAGCTGGAGGAGAGCGTCAGGATGAAGACACATTTTAAACAGAAGACGACATAAGAAGAGGTGAACGTAAACAACACAAACTTCAAGTCGAGTCGGAGAAAACACACGTCGAGACAAATTACCTGAGGGAACAATAGACAACAACAAATGCATTTGTGTATTGTTGCTTTTCTTCTGAGAACAAAGAGAGCAACAACAATAGAAGTGAACACGAATGGACGTAATTGTTTTCTATGAAATAATGCTGACAAATAAAACGTCTTTGACTGCTTTGAATTCATAGATTATGTTGAGACGGAATCATGAACTGCATCAACACATTCAGTTACTGTCAATATACAGAGTTCGTTTTTCTACCTTCAACTTTTGCTCATTTGGTGTAGTTTAAATAGCTAATTTTAATGTCTGAGGGCATTTTTGTTCATCATTCAAGGATTTGTAATGTCATTTAATTTAATATGAATGCAGCAAAATTAGTTTCTGAGACAGTTGAGGACACTCACACAACACACAATATGAAACACAAGCTAAATCAAGGAGGATGGAAGAAGACACACTAGATCACAAGGGCAATTATCTGGAAGAGTCTGAAAATGTTAATTTTTTTTACAGGTTTATTGCTGTAGAGACCTTTAATGTTTACATATTTAGCTGAGCTTTACTTCCTGTTTGTATTATGAGATGAATGAACTGATCATTACACATTTTCAAGTTCAAACCAGGAGTACAAGATGCAGCTTGTGCGCCGCCATCTTGGAATTTAGAGACCAAATAAGGCTCTTTATTATCTATTTTATTTTGTATAATAAACGTTACTATCTATAGAATAAATAAAAAAAAATACTAAGACGAATTAAATCCGTTACTATCTATAGAATAAAAAAAAAAAAAAAAAAAAAAATACTAAGACGCATTAAATGCCAACAGCAGGAACTACAAGTTCACTTCCATGTAGATAGAACTTTATTGATCCCTCTGGAAAATTTCATTGGGCTATTGTGGCTCCAGTCACGACACAACAATCGACAGTAAAACAAAAATCAAACTGCAAAGACGTATGCATGCGTCTATGAGGTTTGATGATGAATATTATAATATCATAACAGGCTACAAAGTCTGTGTGAATATTTATTAATTCAAGGCACAGAGAAATACACTTAGTGTTGTCATTAACTCAACATCAATCATCCATCATCCCAAACCTCTCCTGAAAACACGCCCTCTACTGGACATTTCTGGAACGTAGAAACCGATTGAAAACAGGTCGAGCAGAAAGTTGACAGTAAAAAATCTTTCAGGCTGGCGTTTTTTCTTAAAAATGGAACATTGTTGACATGGATTAAATCATGCTTACAAAAATGGAAGAAAAAGACTTTTCGAAAGACACAGCTGTTAGAAGAATCTTCAAGGTGAAACAACTCAAACTTTAAGTCTAAGGATATTTATTAAAACACTTTTTTCAAAAGCAAAGCTGAAGCACACCATAGACTTTTGTTTTCTTTCATGCTATTCATGTATGTATTGTTCAAATATGTAGCTGTAAAGAAGAGCATCAGCACCTCCAGATAATGGGGTTCGCTAGAGCAGAGATCATTGTAGTTTCCAATGGATTATCTTTTGTGACTGTTGTGCACGACAATCAGGACGAAATCCACATCAATAAATAGTGATATTGTTATAGGTGTAACTATAACTATTACGATCTGAAAATAAAGTAAAACATTTTTCAGTGTAGTATTTCAGCTTAAATATTAATCATAAAAGAAGGAAAAACACCTTTTTTTTTTCACTTTTCTTTATTTCTTTCTCTTATTTCAATAGACTAGAAATGCTAACAAAAACAGATGAAATGAAAAGAAAAAAAATCAAGATAGAAGATAAAATCAAACCAAAATAAACAAACAAACATGAACAAAGCAAAACTCTAACATATGTTATTTTAAAAAACGTATTAATGGATACAAATAAAAGCAAATATTAAATTGAATTATCTTTAACAAATATTGTATATAAAAATTAAAAATACAGTCAAAGGACAAGTGCGATCAATGTCACTTAAAAACACATGTTCTGCTTCATTTGGAAGGTCATTTACACGCCAAGAAAATGGCTGAAGGAAGTTTCTGTAGCAGAGAATATCATCGGCTTATTCACCTAAATGACTTCTCCAGTCGCGCGATCGTTAGGGAAAGAAGATTCTTCTTTGGTGTCTTTCCTCGTCACGTCAATAACTGTCACCAGTATTTACCCATCAGAAAAAGGGTGACGGATCACTGGAGCGCGACGATGTAGCCGGAGCCAACCTAGGAAGTGTTGTTGGGTTATTGCTAACTAGGTAATTAACCTCGAGCGGCTCCTGTCTCCATGGATCTGACCCAAGTCCAATATCCTGCCACACATCGCTCATGACAAACAGAGCTTCGCTGTCACAGGTGACTGACTTCCACACATTGATGGAGGACCTGCTGCCACTCTCGGTTTATCTTCATCATGTGAATTGAAGGTTGCTTTGTCATCCCGTGCACTTCCTGACAGAGTAGGTCCGTCTTTCTTTGACAAGATCTGTCGTAGGTTTTAAGTTTTCATGGTGGATTTCAGAGTTAAAACAAACAATTTTGAATTTTCTTTCCTTTTTCTCTCAGGTTTTACTCATGAACGCTGCAGAAACAAAAACCCAAGCAAGTCCTTTTTTATTAAAATAAAATCCTTTTATTGCTTTTTTTTATAGCTTTGAATGATGATATGAGTCTTCTCTCACTTTAGTGTTGTGTGGATAATATTTTATGTTAAATAAGCTTTTTTATTTATTTTGTGGAATCTTTATACATTTTACTTCAATTTCAATCTCTGTGAATGTGTGTTGTTTTTAGCCTTCTCTATGGATCTTTCTTCATTTTATCTTTTTTATTGTTTTATTTTTAATTTATTAAATTTCCTTTTTCACGTTTTGTTACCTTGGTCAAGAAGTCCACCTTCAGCTTTATCTGTATTCATTCGACTATTACTGATATCCAAGACTTTTCAAAGGCTGAAACAATATTTAAAAAGAAATAAAAATAAAAAATACATGTATGTCAATTGTTTTGGGTAAAAATCACAATGTGCGTGGAAAGGAGCTGCTTGGCAGAGGTCTGTGGTCTATACATACTTTCAATGGTCTTTGCATTTGTAAAGATTCAGATTCATAAGTGAGTCAGAGTCATTCATCTCCGATTGAAACACTCCAAGTAACAGAGTCAGAGAATCTACAAACCCCCCAAAAAGTGGCTGAAAAAAGTAGAACTGATCATAGATCTACTTGTCATCCTGTAAATTTAATTTTACTCGGATAAAATGTTGTTTTCTTTGGGCTCCATATACTTAAATATACATTTTTATTCAGAAATATAAAAAACAACGTGGCTAGATATAAATCTAAATATTTTTCACAATTTCTTTCTTAATAATTAGCATTTCTATGATTTTCAAAAATGAATTATAATAATGTAAAATATTTAAGCTCTTCATCCATCATCCTTGTGTGTAAATACAATTAAAAACAGTGACTAAAAACACTTTTGTGCTTAGGGAAAGGTTTTCAACAACATCGTAATAATAGAATTCTTCATGTGTATTTGACTTGCCCGATTGACTGACAGACGCAATATTTGTTGTGAAACAAAGTAACAGAGAAATAAAAACTGTGTTTGAAGAGTCAAGATCTTGTGTGCGCCAGGAGGACGAACATGATTTCAGCCTTCATGCGTCGATGCTTTTTCCAGATGAGTTGCTGTGAACATAAATACCAACACTGCAGACTTATAGTGTAAATATGCTTCTGCGGTGCTCACAGTGTGAAGCAACACATCCTGAAGCTGTTACTATATTTCACAAGCTTCAAAATACCCTTACTTTGATATCTTGAAAAAAAGACATCAGTCTTGTTGTGAAAGTACTTTGGCTTTAAAGCGTCAATGGAGTCAAATCTACACATCAGCGAATTCTATCGCTTATTCTTACAACTTAGTTTGAAAATTTAATTCATCATCACCATTGCGCTAATGGCTAAATTCGAGAAAAAGAAAAAAGATGAATTCCAACTCAACTGCACTAAAAACAAAACAAAAAAGTTAATTTATTATTATTTAGTGGTACAAAAAATAATTGGATTGCAATGTTTGTTCTTATTTCAGATTCCATCTTGTAGTTAAGATGACAAAACCTCATACAGCGAAGACAGTTGGACTATTTTTGAGTATTGTTTTGATTGTTTAAGCGCTTTGTGACCCTGGTCTCGAAAAGCGCTATATAAATAAATATTACTTACTTACTTACTTTGTTGCAAAAAAGACAAGTTCATTACTTTATTTGAATTAAATCGTCTATGGTAAGGTATCTATTAACCCATGGTTAAATATTCATCAATACCCCATTCCAAAACCACAAGATCTGTTCACGAAGCTAGGAAAAGGTGAAAGATTCACAAAACGCTACCAGACTATATATGGTGTTGCAAGTGCTCCTGCCTTTTTTCAGAAAATCCTGGATCAGATTCCCCAGGGCATTGTTGGTGTGATCTGTTAGCCATTTCGATTACTGGTCAGAACTCAGAGCAACACATGAAAAACTTGGACGAACTTTTAAGGAGACTTCAAAACCACAACTTAAGAGTAAACAAAGACAAATGTTGTTTGTTTCAACACGTGTGATTGATGCCGACGGGATTCGTCCCTTGCCGGAAAAAATGTGATGCTATTGCCAAAGCAACAGTTCCGACGAGTGTAACTGAGTTGAAGTCATTTCTGTCACTTCTGAGTTATTATGGGAAGTTTATTCAAAATCTGTCAACACTCATTGCTCAAATGACAGTGCTCTTGCAAAAAGATGGTAGTGGTCCGAGAGTGGTCAGAAAGTATTTCAGAGCTAGTTTCTGACAGAGTGCTGGTACATTATGATCCAGACCTGCCCCTTATACTTGCATGTGATGCTTCAGTGCATTGGTGTAGGTGCAGTGATATCGCACAAAATGCCATATAGGAGTGAAAAGCCGGTAGCTTTTGCTTCGAGGATTCTCTCTGAGGCTGAAAGAAACTATTCTCAGATAGAGAAAGGGGTTAGCACTGGTAGTTGGAGTTGAAATTCCACGAGTATTTATACGTAAGGAAGTTTACTCTGATAACTGATCACAAACCTCTGTTGATGATTCTGGGTCCAAAAACAGTAGTACTTTCTCTAGCTGCTGCAAGGATGCAGAGATACTGTCTCTTTACTCGTATGACATCCATCATACATCCATCTGAGCAACATGGAAATGCTGACGAGTTGTCGAAACTCCCGATAGAGGATCAAAAACTTTCAGAAACCAAATATGGTGTTTAAAAGTGTCGTATTTCGACAGTCGACCAATCACGGCAAAAGAGATTTCAAGGGGAAACCAAAAGTGATCCTATACTGGCAAAGGTCATGCAGGACAGGATGGCCAAAGTATGTGTCAGAAGAGAGCCTGCAGCCATTTGTTAAACGAAAGTTTGTTTTACAGTAGAAAATGATCGTCTACTGTGGGGGTTTAGAGTCGTTATCCCCAAAAGCTTACAAAGCAGGAAGTTACTGTCATAATTACATGATAGTCACTGGGGGATGGTTAAGATGAAATCTCTGGAAAGAAGTTTATTTTTTGTGGCCGACGCTAGTTGGGGACATTGAAACTGAAGTGAATCATTGTGACATATGTGAACAACAGAGAAGTATGCCTGCTACAGCTCCAGCGAATACTTGGAAATGGGCTTCAAGTCCATGGGAGAGAATTCACCTTGAATTTGCTGAAGTGAAACAACAAATGTTTCTAGTGGTTAAGGATGCTTATGCCGAGTCGCCAGACATAGTTAACATTCCAACAACGATTTCAAATAAAACTATTAAAGTTCTGCGAAACCTATTTGCTTCATTTGTGTTGCAAAAAGAGCCAAATAAAAGACCATGAAAGTTTGCAGCTGAACTTTAGTTTCCTTCCTTTTAAGTGACGGTCCCTTGTTCTGTTAGACATAAAATATAGAGTTATTTAATAATGGCTTCACTCCTCCTCCAGCCAGCCGTAATCACCGCCCGCTTTGTTTATACAACGATTCCCATGGATGTTGAGACTTCCAGGATTTGTTGACATGTGTGATGAACCCCCGATGCTTGACCACAGTGGGTGTGGTTATGTTAAACGTGATTTGTGCAGTTTCTCAAATCGCAAACTTCTACAAGTGCACTGCTTTAATGTACACTGTAAGCCAGTGCACTTGCACAGTCTCAAATCAAACACTGATGCTACACACTTGCAGCTTCTTCTTTAACTACTTTTTAACGCTAATTGCAACCAACTGTTGCAACATTATCGTCCACACTTGACAGCACTTTTCTTCAATTGAAACAAGTTATTCCGTTTGTTTTCATAGTGTAATTGTTGTTGTTGTGTTGTTGTTGTGGTAAAATGAGTGTTTTGTCGAGACATTTAAGCCGGTATCTACTCCGAAGACACATCGTCAGTGACGTGGCTTCCATTTACGCCATCTACGTCACTAAGATGGCGTCAGTTAAGGGTGGAAATCCATCCACACTCAATTTTTTGGTCATTTATGTGCGCCAATTGAGTGCTCATTGCTCACTACATTTTTGCACACTGCTTATCGGGACACACTTGCGCACTCAAAATAGAATAGAATAGAATACGTTTATTCATCCCCAGAGGGGAAACACACTTTTACAACAGCACAATGAGAATAGAGTGCAAGGAAATTATTTACAATATTAAAAAATTAACACTATTAACAGAATAAAATAAAATAAAATAAACACAAAAAATAAAAACACACGAGAAGAAAAACACTACGGATTAGCATCAGGATATTTAAAGTAAAGAGTTAAATATCCTGACACCAGTTGGGATGAAGGACCTTCTATAACGCTCCGTCCTACACTGGGGGTGCCTGAGCCTGCCACTGAAAATATTAAGTGTAAGTGCAGAAGTGAACGATTTGGGACACACCGAAAAGCGCTATATAAATAAATATTACTTACTTACTTACACCCATAGTGTTTTCAGTGGGCGGGGCTTAAGCACATTTTCCAATGTAAATATTTCAATGAAAAGAGAGTTTTGTACAAACAGACACATACTGATGAGTACAATAGAGGTCCAAAATCTATTTAAGACACACTTAAATCAACACATTTTTTGCAGGATAGTAATTGTGAAGATTTAGCATATTGTAAAGTTCAAGATTTCATGTACATTTTCGTAACAAAACACTTGCTACATTTGGAAGTGGCATCAAAAATAAACCATTAAATCATCTGAAATCAACCTCACGATGCAGTGGTTTACATAAAAGACAATTCTAAGCTCAAGTATTTGCCATGTTTTCACTTTCGGAAAAGAAGACAGACAAAAACAACTTCAAACATTAAGACGACCATGTACTCAGACACTCGATTCCTGTCCCACCTGACTTCTGTGTGTGACCTGCCCACTTCATCAAGTCTCAATGGAAAGTTTCAGGATACTTTTAAAAATCAGCTTTTCTGAGTTCACCATTAAATTCTCCATCACAGCTGAAAAAAAGCCCCAACTCATGGACTGAATGGGTGATGAGAGGTGAGCTTATCTTTTGTGGTCTGTCTACAAAGTGTTCTATTATTATAATTCAGCAGCAGAACTACATCTGCATACACTATGATAAAAAAGTGCTTTATGTCTGTGTGTAGGTGCTGCAGCTCAACATCCTCTTTTTTATCTGCATGGTTTGAAACTCTTGTGTTTTCTCCGAATTATGTCGACTCTCCTATGAACACAATAAAGAAAATCCCTTGGTCTTTTTGAATATAATGCATAACGACTCTCAAGTCTTTCTTTGAAATTGATAAACGGATAACCAGTGGTGAAACCGGCACAAATTCCACGATTAGTCACGGAAGCGATCGGTCAGATCGACCTCCGAGGGGTCGCGATGAGCAATTAAACCATGGTATTCGGGAACAACATGCCATCAGACATCTGTGAGTTCCGGGCACACAGTTTTTTTTTTCTCCGCTCGCTCATCATTTATTAATATTAGCCGAGCTCACGCCGAGAGGAGCTAATTTGTACGCTCGTTCTCATACAAGCACTGCTGTCGTGACGAAAACCAGCTTCGTCATAGTCGCACAAACCTTCACACAGAACGAGGAGGTCCGAGTGTCAGATGACTTACTGATTCCAGGGACCGTACAAATCGTGTGTAGAGATGGAGCTGTGAAAACACTTGGCATGTGCAAGTCTGAGCCGGTTTTGAAGAGAGACTGTTGGACAGTGAAGCCGAGGCAGACTCGCTCTCAGGAGTCTCTGGTGGATGGACTATTAAAAATGATGATCAGATTCAGTGTTTCACATCCAGAAATTACCATCATCAAGTCAGAGGTTCAGGTCCAGATGATCATTTGAAGACCACGATGAGGATATCCGTGTTTATTGTCGGCTGTCTGTGTGTTCGGAGAATTCTAGAACAGATGAAAGGATCTCATCAGGAAATAACTTTTTACTCTTCAGTCCTTTAGACTATCCTTTTGAGCTCATTGCTATAAATTATATTTAAAATAAAAACAAGTTGTATCTCAAACTCTTTCACACTATGTTGATTAGTAAAAAAATATATCTTTATTGATGCAAAAAGACTAGACAAGAGAACTTCTAACATCACATTAAAGCAACAATAAGTAAGATTGAAAATGTTGTTTTTGACTCCAGCATCAGAACATTCTAACTGCAATGTTGTAGAATCTCTGTTGCATCGTTGTCACATACAGCATGATGATGTTGTGTTGTTTTGTTGTTTTATCGTCTGGTAAGTTTAAATAGTGAGCAAAAAAATGTCTCTGATCCACTGCTGTAAATGAACCCGTTGTAGTTAAGATGAAGGTACGAGCATAGTTGAAATCATAGCAAGATCATTTTACTACGGGAGTCTTGGCTGCTTTAAAATCAAAGAAATCATTCGAAAATTATATTTTAAGTAAGTTAAATATTAAGATTTATGACCAGAACAAAGGAATTGCCTTTGAAAGCAAAAAACAACATCCAGTTATTCATCAATTTCTAGCCACTTATTCCCTTATAGGGATCACGGGCGGTTTTGAAGCCTGAACCAGTTTCTTCGGGCTAAAGGCGGGGGACACCCTGGACAGGACGCCAATCTGTTGCAGAGCCACACGATCCATACAACCATTCACACACTCATACCTACGAACAATTTCCCCAAGTACAGGAAAACATAATTGTACAAACTAATTCAATATGTAAAATACAAACAAATTAAGAGCAGACAGTTTTTTTTTGTTTAAACTGTTCAGTGACAAGTATAGGCATTTGATATTTAGAGTGGATACACTGGACTTTTGAATCTCTATTAGTGTAATAATATAATAGTACTCTTTATATATTATGAGTTGGGTTTGGTGAAATTCATCGTCCACACGTGTATTTCTCACTAAAACTAAACTTTGATTATTTTTTGACTGCATCTATTGTTTAAGATATTGGTCAGCTCTGATTAAAAGGAGAAAATACGCTGACCTAAATTGATAAACGATAGAGAATTAATGAGCTAGAATGTGTTCATATCATAAAATTACAGCTCGAAGCAGCACAAAACCTTCCTCCAGATCACATGCAGCTAGATTCAGCATAAGCTGCTGACGTATACAACTGTAAATGATAATGCACAGCTTACACGACTGGAATACAGTAATAAAAGCAACCTAATAATCCTCTTCTATTTTCAAAAGAGCATTTAAAGAAGGAGAAAACCTTCTGTAGCGTTTTTACATGATGTGTAAATATGGTCGTAAATACCAGATAATCCTCTTTCCTCAACAAAAGGTTGTTATTGCTGTTCATTGTTGGGGCGGAATAACAACAATGTTTCATCGTAAATGAAAACGTTGAGAAAGACGTTTCCTCTTGTGTCAGGATCCCCAGAGTCTGCCTAGAACTAGAGGACGTGACTGCTTTGGATAGATGCAGAAATAATGTGCGGAGAGTTGCAGATTCATGCTGCAGTGGAGATCAAGCAGGACTCAAGTCAAATTGGTTTCTCTCACTGCTCTGTGTGTCAACAACAAATGATTGATGGACTCGCTGTAATTTTGCTTTTCCCCTACGAAACCTCCGAGGGATTAATGTCTGTTCAGAGCAACCCTTTGTTCAGAAAGTGCAAAAGTCTCATGTCTGAGAGCTTCATGTCGAGGATCCGCTCACGCCATCCGAGACTTGAAAAGATGGACGGACAGTATTTATGTTTAAATTTGTTGCAGCCAGAAGATCGCATTACATTTTAAAGGTAAGTAAGTAAGAAATAGTTATTTGTAAAGCAAAGAAACTGGCAGCCAGTGAAGAGTTTTAAGGATCGGGGAAATGTGAGTTCTTCTACTAGAGCACGTCAGAATTCTCACTGCAGGGTTTTGTATCAACTGCAGGCGAGACAGCTCCTTCTTGCTTAGACACGAAAATAAACTATCACAAATTGTCCAAATGAGAACACACAAACGCAATATATGTATTAAAAATGGTAAAAAATCTGGCAAAAACCACATCTTTCTACTCAGTTACACAAACTTGATCAAGGAACAAACTACAATATATATAAAATATCTAAAGCATCTTTTTGTGCTTTGATTAAAAATCAAATTCCCAGTATGATAGTTTACATCCACGATCTCTGTCTCACTGACATCTTTATATGTCACCATATCAACAAGAGCATGAATCTTCTTTGATTTTAAAACAACTGTACGACGGGCGACACAAAAAGGACTCGTTGGTTATTGAGACAACCCTTTTGTTCACTCGTCTCTGAAGCGTCCTCGACGAAATGAAAGTCCAAAAGGACACCGGAGTAATTAGAGCGTCATCACACAGGCAGGGATGAGTGACAAGCGGATCCATCGGGGAATGAAAATCAAACAGTGGTTCAACGGTGATATGGGTGATTGACACTTGTGGGTGAAAGAGCAACACAATCATTAAAGCGTTAAGAAATTAATCTGCATTATACCGTAGAACACTATTATGCAAAACCTTTTTCAATTTTTTAATATACACAGTTTAATAATGAGACATATTAACTTTGGCTGAGAAAAGCTCAAATTAATTTACATTTGTTTACTAATGTTAAGTTTCGACCAAAAGAACATTGTAACAATAATTATACATACATTTTTGAGTTAAACTCTGTTTGCAAAGTGTCTGTTAAAAAGCATGTCCATGTTTGTAGGGGCAACGTTTTGGCGCAAATTCAATATACAATTTAAACTAAATCATTTTTAGTACTTCTTTTTTCTTTTATGTTGTATTTCCCTTGTGTTTTTTTTCATCTCTCTCATGAACATCTGAGTACTAATCTACGTGAGAGGGAACGTAACAAACCAAGGAACTTCTCAGTCCAAGCCTTCCGGATCCATACTGTGAATCCACAACAAAGTTCAGAGATTAACACACACACTAGTTAACTAGTCAGTGCTCATCTGTTACATGTGTAACCCTAGTTAGGTCAAACACTAGTTCACTAGCTTCGGTTTTGGACTTGTTGACTATGAGGACAAAACTCTTACTCCAAGTAAACATGTAGAAATATTTTGATGAGAAAGTCATGATTAAGTACGTTTATTAAATTTACTTTACCACATACTGTATAATATAATTATAATTGTATAACTGCAGTTTTTCTTTTACAACTGCTTGTGTGAGAAAAAACAATGTGAGGATTGAAGATGATGCCACCTCAACCTCGTAATAACTCTTCCAAGTTTTTTTTAATAAAAATAAATTATGGTTTATGAAACTGCGAAAAAGATGTAACAGCGAACTAACAGCTCTGTGCTTCAGAAAGGAATCATACAGACATGTAAACTCTGTTCTACCTTCTCTCATGTATACAAGTAAAATATGTGTCTTTGAACCAGATCTGATTTCTACTCTGTTTAAATACCTTGTCTTATTGTGACTAGTCCATTAAACATGTGTAGTCAAACTTACGAGTGCGGACAAACTAGAGAACTAGAGAACACGGCGGCCTAGTCAATATGTTATACTTAGTTTAACTAGTAAAATGGTACATCTAGTTTACAAGTAAGCTAATTCTTGTTTATTCAGTAGTTAACACTTCAGAGCTTTTGTAATTCACAACTAGTGAGTGTTCTGACATCCGATATCAAGGATATTAAATAAATACTTGGTTTTTCATAGAGATGCTATTGACTTAACTTTAGTAATTTTTCAGCACTTTTCTGGTGGGTTGCAGCCTACTCCCACCGGTGTATGAGGGCATGTGTGAATAGATGAGTTGCTACTTTTATGCTTTTCTTTTTCAGCTGTGATGACCTCTTGTGTCTTTAAATAATAATAATAAAAAAATAACTAAAGTTTTTACAATATCAGAAAAGAGAATTTATCTTGTGAAAACTATATAAACTGAATACTATAATAAAATGTTTTATTGAGGCATATTTTGGCCAAGAAATTTCATTCTTAACAATAGATGCTTTCAAAGAAGGATGTACAGTAAGTTCAACAGACTCACGCTGACCGTGAGACGCAACACGAACAAGAGAAGCTTAATAAGTCCTGGCAAAAACACTAACGCTCCTGAAAGGTTTCAATCTGTGAGTCACATCCCAGTATAGCAACACTTAGCTATCCAACAAGGTGAAAGACGGAAAAACAAAGGGGAAGAAAAGCCTTTCCATTTTTATAAAGGATTCTCTACACACTTGAACACAAACTCAGTCCAGGCTTGTCAAAGACGCTCTCATCCAGAGTGTTGTGCTTTTAACATTCCCAGCGGAGGCTCCTGCAGTATAAACAACAGGTCCTTCACCATCCCTTTGTATTCACTTGGGAGTCTAATTGCTATTGTTTGATGCAACTCACGCTCCAGCTTTTAGGTTTTCATTTAGATAGTCCACTCTTGTGTGTAATTTTAGGCAGGCTCCATAAGTTGAAGTGGCGCCGAAGAGCACTTGGGTTTTCTGAAGTGGCCTTTTCTTTTCTGAGGATTCATTGCCTTTTCATTGCCACAAACTTTTCGACATCACAGAGAAACTTTGTTTAACTGATTAAAATAAACTTGAAATAAAGTTTTATTATTGAATGCATATTTTATCATGCCAAGTACATACTTTGATTCATTCGTATCACAGCTGAAAGATGACAGAGGAAGAAGAATATAGCATCGGAATTACCTTTCAACTCATAAATCCACAACTAGACACAAAGTACAGTGCAACCAAAAAAAAACACTATTGAGGACAAGTGTTTGGACTCAAAGTTCCAGTTTGTATAAAAAAAACAAATATAAAATAAATGTTTTCAAGAATATAAAAAAAATATGGAAATCAGGCATTAGCCTCCTTCTAATATTATTATTTTTACTGTGTTATCTTAAAAAAATAATCTATACCAACCTGTAATGGAGACACACTACATTTCTTTTTTTTTTATTACATTTATCAAAATATATAAGTAAATATATCAATAAAAAACAAAGAGTAACTGGATTTGTATATTTCACTAGAAAATAATTGAATCTCTAGTCATGATTAGAAATTGACTTAAATTTATAGTACAGTTCAATAAAATGCATGCAAAGTCGCTTTTCGTCAAATTTATCATTAAATATAAATAATATAAATAAATCTCTTATTTGGGGAAATAACCATA
This sequence comes from Callionymus lyra, assembly GCF_982586985.1. NCBI lineage: Eukaryota > Metazoa > Chordata > Actinopteri > Syngnathiformes > Callionymidae > Callionymus > Callionymus lyra. Next base: position 15,761,228 of record NC_141822.1, on the reverse strand, counting down.
TCCTTGGTATGTTTTTTTTACAGTTCTGATCCTTATTTCTAAATACATTTCAACATTATAGAAACATTTATGTCCTTATTATGTCAATAATGGATAAAAAGGAAAAAGCAAAAAATGTATAAAACGATAGACTTGCCATCAAAATCATTCACACAAGGGGCAAAAATCCTTAAATCCTAAGTCGTAGGCTGAATAAAAATGTATATTTACCAAACAGTTTTCAACAGGAAGTCTGATTGTGATGTTGTCTTTTCAATCTTAACAGCTCAATCTAATTGATCTCTGATTTAACCACGCGGTGGGCCACATGAATTGGCGGCCAAATTCGGCCCGCATACCTCAAGACTAAGACAAAAAGACCAGTCATAAAAGTCAGATTTATCGGATCGGTTAAGTCTCTTTTAAGTCGATGTATGCGACTGACATTTAAATATTATTAAATCTAGAGAATAACCAAGATATTTTGCACCATAACATCAATGAACCACTTGGATTATATATAACATGAAAATTATCGTTTTCGGGGTCTGTGGTAACAATGAAGGTTCTTTGACGTCAAAGCAGAATCATATTAATAAACTGAATAATGAAATATCATTAAGTAACATCTCTAAAATCATCAAGTTAAAACCTTGCGACCATGGAAGCACATGCTTTATAACCACCGTGGATCCACTCCGAGCTGGTGCTGAAACAAACCTCTTAAATCCCTCATTTTATCTCCCCGAGGACTCCTCGTGTCACTGGATTCTGGGTCCCCGTTATCACTCTCAGTCAGTCAGTCAATCTTAATCTTGATCTCCCTCTCAGTGTTTCTGTCTTTTGTATTCTCTTCAGCGGCGGTGAAGACCCTGGAGGCAGACAGCTGGAGATGAGCAACTCAGCTACAGTAATAGTCTATTACAAGTCATTTCTCCGGCAGAGCCACCGCTCTCCAGCTAGTTCCGTCACTCAGTCAATTATGCCACATTTTAAACAGAAAATGCCCAATTTTGCAGCAGAAGATCGATTTCCAGACACATATGGGAACCCCGCGTACACATGGACACGCTGTCGTCTTCACATTAGCTTCTGTTTTGACAGGGTTCTTTAGTTTAGCACCCAGAGCTCAACGGCGGAACTAAAAGCACATTTCATGGCAAAAGTAGTTTTGCATTATAACGACTGTAGAGTAAAGATAGATCCCTCTAACTGAAGTGGAAACAATCACATTTTTACTGTGATTACAAAGCAATAAAATATTGAATTTGATGTATAACTTTTATATTTGGGAATTTACACAAAAAAAATGTATTATTCATATAAAAAAATAAGTGCTTAGGTGAAATTCAGGCCCTCCGAATTTAGCAGAATGTCAACCCCGAAAACATACATCAGCACCCACACCTTTTCCTTCATCAATTATTCAGCCCACAGAGAAAAAGAATAATGCAATACTCTTGCTGCAGCTGTACTCTTAATACATCGTCTTTTCCCAATAGAGTTTCCTGTTCCTCCTTTTTTTCATCATCATTACTGCTTAAACATGTTATTAACACGCAGTTAATATTATTCACTCACTTAAAGAAAGCGGAACATCAACTTCTTTGAATTTTTCATACACCATGTCTTACTGGAATAACATGAATGCCCTTGTGGTTTTTCAGTAACTTATATGTTTTAAGTCAGACATGTTCTCTTATGGCAACATTTGATGCCTTTACATTTAATCTAGTGTTTTCCTCGGAAGGGTTAATGCCATTTGATGCTATATGTTGACCCCTATGATCTCTATTATAAAGTATTTACACATTACATTAGATCTTTAGTTTGCATCGCTGCCACCCAGCATATGGACTTTTTTTAACCACCATCAGGAAACAGTAAATTACAAACTTGTGCTCCCAGACCCTTGAAAACAATCTTCTCTCCATCCATAAAAACGAATTGCCATCAGAATATTGGATTGTTGAATTTATCATTTGAAATGTTGTGATGTTTTTTTTTTTTTAAACAATTGAATTCAATCATTTGTATATTGAACGGTTGAAATTGTTTTTATTGAATCTAGAAAATGATTCTATTTTTTATTTTTTTATTATGAAATAACAATTACAAACATTGTGTTAAAAAATGTAATTTATTATTTTAAAACCTTCAATTTTCCATATTCAAATGATTGAGTTTAATAAGTTAGTAAAACAAAACCAAACTTTCAATAATATAATAATTTAATTCAATTATTAAATAAAATAATTAAATGATAAAAAAACGTTTGAAAAAATATGCACTATTCAACCATCAACCATTCAATATTCTGCTGCCATTGATCTACTTCCATTCTTTCTCTACTTTGTGCTCTTATCTACTTGTCTACACTGACTCCCTCTTAAATTAATAATGTCACTTTATACGCCTCCTTTTTCATGCCTGAAATCATAAGAAATGTTCGTGTTCTTCCATTTTGAATGCTATATAATGTCAATAAAAACCCTTGGATGCAGTGATGGTAGAGAGAAGACGTCCACGTCAACACTTTTTTTGTCATTTTAAATGAAACTATCTTTGATGTGATGCGTCAGTTGAATTGTTGCCGATCAATATTGGCTGATGGTGGCAAATACAACTGTCTCTGGCAAAGAGAAGTTGTGTTGTGATGATTGCATGAAAATGTAGCCACAGTGGTGAACGTTACAGTCATGATGAATGATTTGTTGAACTATTTATTTTAAAGGAGTAAAACAAGGATGACCACGGGTCCCAAAATATTCTAGACAATCCGGGGAAAAACAGATTTTACCTGAGATCTTCACAACCAAAATCATATTTTGCAGATAAAGGCTCCTTGTTTATATTATATGTTGAATTTACAGAACCTTCAATATAAACTTGTGTTAAACATGACATTCTAATGCCTTTATTTCCAAGACGCTCGCAGAATATCACATAATATCCACCAATGACATGTATTGACAAGGGGCCAAACATCTACAGTTAGAGAAAAAAACCCATACATTTTGGAATTCATGCAGTCATGGTCTACAAAAACAGCCTTCATTCCTTGATATGAGACTCTTGGAAGGAACTTTCTGCAATAGCGCGGTCTCTCACTTCCTCTGGAGGATAGTATAGAATCAATACTTTGTGAACTCGACATGTCAACACAACACACGTTTGTTGTTAAGCTCCCATGGCAACGCGCTGCACCTTTGGGATGGACTTGACTGGAGATTTCAAAGCATGAATGCACCGCTGGGTTTTCTAGAGGGAGCTTCATGATCCTATTGGAACCAAGAGCATCACATTCCCTCTGGATTCCGGGAAGACTTTGATCTGCTTCTGTTCTTACTGCACTGAAGACGTGGAACTAAGTATGTACTGTTCATTGTGGCTTTTTAAAAATGTGTCACGCATCGTTGATTTTTATAGTTGAATACAGTACATTTACGTTACGTTTTTTATCTTGTAATTTGTGTTATTATTCAATTTCATTAGCTTTTTTTTTGCATATATTCTGTTAATTGTAATCTTTTGAACTATTGTAACACGAATGACTCACGTGGTAGCATTCGCTAGCTATTATATTAGCAATATTATACCCCAGTGGTACCCAACAGACGGTCTGAGGATCGGTACTGGTCCGTGAGACATTTGTTAACGGGCGGCGAAGACAAGAAAACAAAATCTGTTTTATTGGTTATTACTACCTGAAAGGTGTTTTATTAAGATTACCTCTTAAATAAAAGAAGTGTGTGACTCTTGTCTATTGAAAGCGAGTAAAACACAAACTCATTTGGAAACCAAAATTCTGTTTAAGAGTCCTAAGATAAATAATGCTACAACACAAACTCATACATTAGCACAAAGTCGCTAAAAGCTATGAGACACACACATACATGACATCATCGTCGGCATACGATCAAATATCGATTGATGCAAATGTTTTTTTCCTTGCACTTAACTGAAGTGTTTTGCTCGTCACGCTATTGTATTTTTACTTTATTTTTTCGGTCCCCGAATATAATCCTGGAGCGCGGTACAAATAAAGTTGGGGACCCCTGAACTACCCTACGTAATGTTTGTCTGGTCAACCAACCTGGAGAGTCAATGAGTGTCATGTGACCACAGAACTACTTTACAGCTGGAAGTTAAAATGTTCTGATACCGGCAGGAGACAAAAACAATATTTCAGTACAACGTGCAGTACATGCAGTAATGTAGCAACAACGCAACGGAGAACTCACGAAATAACACCGTTTAGAGTAGGGGGGAGAGTCATTCATAGTGTTTTAATTTTTGGAAAAATGCATAAATTTGACCAATCCTCTGGGGTTTTTTGTAAGGTAGTCACTTATTAGAGAGATTGAAAACTATTGTTAATTGTTTATCTACTTTTGTTTCTCTTCAAATCAGTTGTTAAAAATGTTTAAATCATTTAAATCCCAGAATGAGAGTAAAATATAAATATGATGAATAATATAAGAGGGTCTTCAGGCTTGATGAAAACAAGTCGATAGTTCAGACAAACCTCAGATGATTAAAAAAAAAAAAGGTTTGTTCTTACAATTAAAAGAGCATAATAAGTATTCATACACTAAATAATCCAGAAGATAATGTCGTGGCAGACAGATGAATCCTCTCTAGTCCAAGAGAAGGACTTTGAATTAGCAATAGTAAGTGTACATCATTTGGCTCGACGGCTGCAAGTGCTTTAATGCGATCCATTTTCCCGGTGTCACTCACTCAGTCAGCGTTCAGGGAAGTTGCAGCGGTTTGATTGATTTTGTCTTCGGCGGCAGAGACTGACTCAGTAATCTTATTAACCACTGATCGGAAGTTTGAGGATCGCTCAGAACCCGCTCTGCACTGGCGCTCGTGAATAAATGCAACTCACAGAATCGCACGGAAAAAAAACAACCCAAAATAAATCTATATATATAGGTGTTTTATTTATTTATAGCGTCACAGTGAAATGTGTTTTCACGTTTGTGTCTTTGAATATTTGCTCTTATGTTTTAAGTCCAGTTAATGAAACTAATGCCTACATTAAACTGGTCAATGGTGAAAAAAGTAGTGATGGTCTGATGAAGCTTCATGAAGCAGTGTCATTACTTTCAGAGACGACTAGATGGCGGCAATTGAACTATTTTCCTTTGTTTTATTGAAAAATCACATCTTTTTTAAACTGATGGCGCCACCTACTGACCTCTAAACAACATGACACAGCTTCATGAAGCTTCATCAGCCCATCACTAGTATAAAGAGGGTTGTCATAGTTGATATAATTCAGCAGCACTTAAAGCTTATGTTGCCCAAATAAAAAAGTTATTTTCTGTTCATTTATCCGGTGAATTCACTTGGACTGTGACGGACTGAAGTCATGTTAGGACAGTGAAAGATTGACCCGAGTGTTTTCTTTTATAATTGTGATATTCTTTCGGTCTTAGTTTGAGGCAGCTTCAAGAGATGTAAGAGAAGAAGCTCAAGCAAATCAATCAATGTCACGTCGGAAGTGCAGGTACCGCTGAGAAAAATCCACTACCCAACATTCTTCAGCACTTTTCCTTCCCTCATTCCACCCATTCTTATCTCCTATTCAAGTACTATAAACATGACACTTCTTGGAAGAATGTCTCCATTTATGTAGCAGCGAAAATAGAGATGAAAAATGCATTTTTTAAATGAGCAATATATCTCATTAAGCTAGCAGCATGCTCAACCTTTTCCTCAAATGGCAAAGCACTGCTGAGCTCCCGAGAGCTCAAAGAGCACACCTGTTTCTGCTTTAATTAAAAATAAGAATGTCGAACCCTTGATGCCTGGGTTAATGTTCTTTAAATATTTAAAAAGTCCACCTAAATTACAGTGTCGTTCGTGTTGAACGCAGCGATGCCAGAACGCTTACGTAGCCAAGAGTATTTTAACAGTATTTTCTAAAGTAGGTTCAAGCTTGTGATGAAAATTGTGAAGATAACATCAGATAAACATGTCTCGATCCACCTCATGGAACAGTAAATGGAGGCCCAGCTGTACGGATACGGAATATTCAATTAAAAAGCAAGTAATTATAAATGAAAATACAGCCCTGTGCTGAGTTGCAGGAGAGTTCAGGGACCCGCGGAGATGCTGCAGACTTATTCTAGATGTTTATCTACAACAATGATCACAGCAGTAGAAATTAATCTCAACCCTGAAAAGTCTCAAAACTGTTTCTTTTATACAAGAGAGGCTGAGAAGCCTTGTGATCGTAGTGAAACATAAGATTAAGACGTATAAATAAGTAACAGTAATGTATATGCTATTCATTTTTAAAAGCACTTAACACTAGGAGTATGAGAATATATTGATACACTTATTCATCGCAATATTTTTCTTCATGATACTGTATCGACTTCTATTTACTTGGCTTTCGAATCATACTTTATTTTTATCACACTTCTTTCATATTATTTATATTACGATACAGTGTTCATTAATGAAACGATATATAGTAAATGATATATATATATATATATATATATATATATTATATATACTGTATATAATATACTATATATATTTTTTTAATTCACACTACACATGCACAAACATTAGTTGATAGATGGCAGCAGCTTAAGTAACAATGAAATCCAACGAGATCCTGGTTTTGACTGGGTATGAGAGGATACAGTCTTATAAAGCAGATTTTAAGACATATTTTGGATTCAACACAAATGATATTGTATGTATGACTTTGTCAAGAGTCATGTGGTTTGTAACACCAGAGTCAGGTTCTCGACAATACTACAAATATATATTGTTCCAAAAGTATTGTAATATATAGCAATGTATTGGGCAGCATTGTTGCCTCTGTATCACGATACGTATGACATAGATTTCTGCCAATACACAACCCTACAAGACACATACCACTTGACAAAAGTTTTAAAGTGACTAAATATTAGCAACTTTTCTGTTTCGGGAACAAGTTGGAAAACTTTGTTGGGGGAAAAAAAAACAATCTCATTAAAATAACATGTTTATAAAGGTTGTTTCAAGTAAAATATATTTAAAATCTTAAAGGAGCTACAGTTATTATCAAGCTTTGTCACTCTATATATCCATTGTTATTCAGCCATTTTTAGAATAAAAAATGGTACGAAATTTGGCTTATTTCAGAAAGATTTTTTTTATGCCAGTATTTTTCTTGTATTCTTGTATATATCATTTTAAATTCTATCACCTCACAAATAAACACAGTTTGAAACCGTGCTGTGATTTTAATCAGTGCTTTGGAGTTTTAATCAGAATGCAATCCCAAAAAAATCTAGTATCTTCGGGGAAGACGGATGATAAAGTAATGAGAGCGAGTGAAGCTGAACCAGGAACAGCGAGAGTGAGGCTCAGTTCTTCCACCACAGCTGAGTCTGTCATTTTTTTTTAACGACATCTTCTGATTCAACACCAGCCACCGTCTAATGTTGCAGCACAACTGGCTGCGTGTCTTTTCCTTCCTCCTCTGACCCATTTATCAGATCTCAGAGTTCCTGGGTGCCAAATACAGTGTGCTTCATCAACACCACAGCTTTTATGTCATTTTGACAAATGAAAACATGCCAACTTGTATTACACCGACTGATTTATCTGGCTGTTGCTGTGAGGTGCAAAATCCCCCTGATTAATTTATTACAAGGTTGTTTTTTTTGTGGCCTGAATAAATGTGCAGGGGATATAAATTGGTCATGCAACTCACTAATTGGGTTAAAGTTTTTTAAAGTTCTAACTTGATGAAAGTCTGATTTTGTTTTGAGAAATATTTTTAGTTTATCATAAGTCAAAAGTTGTTTTCTAATAAGTTCAAGCTGGTTTTCCATATTCTCTCTCCAGCATGTTGTTTTAAAATAAGTTGTTTTAGTTTGCGTTACAAACTTTCATCAAAAAACGACAACATTAGATGATGGAGCGGAAAATAGTACTGATGAAGCTTCATGAAACGGTGTCATTATCAGCAGGAGTCCACTAGATGGCAGCATCTTCACTATTTTCCTTTGTTTTGAACAGTTCTAATAATACATCACATTATTTTTAAATAGATAGCGCTTCCTACTGACCTCTAAACAACATGACACTGCTTCATGAAGCTTCTTCAGCAGAAACGAATGTGACTTACAAAAAGCGGAAATTGTCACATAGCGCCGCAGGTAAGTAAGTAATTTATATTTATAGAGCGCTTTTCCAGACCAGAGTCACAAAGCGTAACCAGTTTCCTGATGTAATCAGATCTGGCAGTTTCCACCATCTCATTGTTTGAAGACATCAGATCCCTGAGGTGAAGTCTGTGCAACTCAAGTTAAGTGGACTTCCAGAGACGCTCTCTCTTTCAACAAAGTCTCTTCAGACTCAGGAGATCTTCATTTGTCCAAGGGCACCGTTTTTTCTGAATTTTCAAGTTCGATTTAACAGGTGCCACTTGATCAAGTATTTCAACGCAATGAGTAGTGAAACACGGAATCAAACCGTCCACATTTAGGCATTTTTAACATGTTTAGGAGTTGATAAGATCAATCATTTTAACACTCACGAACATGGTTTTCTGTGACCGTGTTGTGTCAAAAAAGTTACAAATATACTTAAATTAACAGAACAAAAGGTCAAAGTCAAAGGTCAACCAGCCCAAAATGTTTCATTAAACAAGAATAATGTGACTGAGTCAACATAAACAGTAAGATATCTATAGACAGACAATTGTATACACTTATTTAACAGACCGTTCAAGAATCTGCACTTAGTTATTTAGACCACAAATGGGAAATTATATATATAGAAAACTTGGCACCAAAGCTAGTTAGCATTAGCAAATCAAAAACCAACGAACAGAATCTACCTTCATATTTGAATAAAGTTAGTTCATCAGGTTGAAATAATTTCCATCTTTCTCAACTGCCAAGTAACTCTATTTAATATATTCAATGTTAGCATAAAAAAAAAGGAAAAAGCGTAATCTTCCCGTTTCAACCCGCGACTGGAAGTGAATGGTTATCGTAGATAAGGACGTCCGCGAGCGTAGAGTTCACTCAGAGTCAACACAGTCTTCATCGGAGCAGTTTCCTCGGTTATATCGTGTGATTGGTGATCAAATATCTCAACGATCTCACGCGATGTTTTTATTCGTCGGCTAATTACTGTTAAACCATTCCTCTGTTTTGGAGTAATAAACCAAGACTGCTAATGGCCAATGTTCTTCCGCTTACTCATCATGATGTATCCTCCCCTCCCTTCCCTTCCTGTAGCCCAGAGGAGATCCGTCTTCTTTTGCCTGCGGGTCCAGACAGAGCCGGAGGGCCGTCGCAGCTGCAAAAACCAATATCTTTTTCACTTTTAATCCCCTCTGTATTTACCAAGCTTCTTCTCTCCGTCTTGTTTCTTCATTATCTCGCCTTCATGAGGAGTGAATAATGTAGTCACTTCCTAATTGTCTAAAACAAAACAAAAAATCCAGAAAGCAACTTTTGCTGGTGATAATCACCAGAAAACCTCCAGAAGAAGAATATCTTAGAGCTTAATCCAGATTGTTGTTCACGTTTCTCTGGAACATATTAATGATAAATATTTATTTATTTATTTATTTTTTACATCATATTTATATAGCGCTTAAAATGAGGCTCCATGGCCAATAAACAGGGGAACATTTTTTCGTTTTACAGACACACTTAAAAACATTGATACTGCTCGTCTGTAATTGTCCTTTTGTAATGAAGCAGTGATTTGAGGGATTGTTCTGCAAATACTTGAACGATTCTATATTTTAAGCTTGTTGTAACAGAAGCTAATAGGCTAACATGCTACACAGACAGGAAATGCTAAATATTGTGAGAGCTTCCAGTGTCTACTGTCGACAGTAGAAAATAAACACTATTATAAACTCTAAGAAAAGGAACAGATTACTCTGTAAATAATCACAACCCTTAGTCAACATGAGGATGAGTAGAAAATGAGGGAAATTTGTATTTTGGGTGAACTATTTCTTAATACTGAGAAAAAATTGCACCAGGGACAGATTTTATGTATTCATGGACTGACCTTCAGATAAAAACCCATCGTAAAATATTTGTGTTTCACTCGGTTTTTATAGTTTAGAGTAAACTTTACTTTAACCCTTGTAGTATCTCGGGGTCAGGATGACCCAAAGGCCCAAAAACAACACCTGGGCCAAAGTGAAGGACCTACCTGGCTTCCTAAATACATATGCAGTGGTTGAGGTCATTCACCTTGATCAGGGATACATACAAGGGATACCACAAACACATTTGTTGCTGGGCCTCTGGGTCACCTTAACCCTGAGATAACAAAAGGGATACCTCAAGCACATTTGTTCTCGGGCCTCTGCGTCACCTTGACACTGAGATAACAAATGGATACCACAAACACATTTGTTTTCGGGCCTCTGGGTCACCTTGACCCTGAGATAACAAAACGGATACCTCAAGCACATTTGTTTTTGGGCCTCCGGGTCACCATGACCGTGTCATGACAAAGGGGATACCTCAAGCACATTTGTTTAGGGGCATCTGGGTCACATTGACCCTGAGATAACAAAAGGGATACCTCAAACATGTTTCTTTTCGGGCCTCTGGGTCACCTTGACCCTGAGATAACAAAAGGGATACCTCAAGCACATTCGTTTTTGGGCCTCTGGGTCTCATGGACCCTGAGATAACAAAAGGGATACCTCAAGCACGTTTGTTTTGTGAGAAAAAATGTGAACTTATTTTAGAAAAAAACAATTATTTCTTGATGGGCCGATATCCAATGCCTTATGGACCAGTACCGGCCCCCGGCCCAGGGGTCGAGGACAAATGACCAAGTGAAGTATTTCATATTTTAACGGAAAATAAAACTGGGATTAAATATAACCAAAAAAAAAGAAATAAATTAAATCAAAACACTGCACCTGCTGGTGACACAATAATCAGAAGAGTAATTGCATCTTGATGATTTTCCCAGACCAGACGTCGTCTCTCAATCTCACCTCTGACGGCAGCGGCAATCAATAGCTTGATAGCAGCAGCTGATAGCGGCTCACACAATCAAATCAAGTTTCCAGAGAGACTCCATCGCTCACTCTCAGGTGAAATACTAGCCTTCACGCTTGTCACTGGCAGTCCGACTAAACCGCTGAATTAATTCCTCGTCTGGATACGGCAAACAACCGTGACTGAACCGACCTGCCATATGCTTGTTGACTTGAGCAAACAACATATGGCCGCGAGACAGTAAATCGTTCCCTACGCGATTAAAGTGATGTGATTCTCTGCGTCCCGCGCATCTTATGGACTTTTGAGCGGTAGCGAAAGGTTGTTTGATTCTCACCGAAGAAGAAAGCAGATGGTTCGAATCAATGGAATGAAGAGCACTGTGTCACATTTAACTTTTAAATCGACTTTATTACGCCGAGGATGGCGGGCTGTTTGAATTTCTACTGCGTTGTTCAACAGATGTTTACGATAAAGTTTTGAAGGAGCTTTTCTTTAAAGTTCATGCTGGCGGTGCATGTGCAATTTGACGAAACAAAAAAAACAAACACCAAAACCTTATTCTACTGCTTTTCTGTGAAAGACAAAGAGAAGATGGAATGGCTTGAGCTAATAAAGTGAGTAAAATCTGGGAAAATACGTATAAAAAAACAATTAAAAGGAATTATAACACTGAAACACATGTTGGCCAGAAGTTTTTTTTCTTCAATAAACCGAAGTAATAGTAACAAAGTTTCCTTGATGCTCCGAACAAAATGTTCAAAACATTGAAAATCAAAAGGTTTTAAGAGACAATCCCAACTAAATAATCAAGTAAAAACAACATTATTTGTGAAAAATGTAGCACTTTAAAGTTGTTTTTTTTTATCTTTTATTTTAGGTATCATTAATATGTGCCTATTGGGTCACCTAGTAGAATCCATCCACAGTTTTCACTACAATAGTTTAAAAACTAGTTGGTAACAAATAAATGAACTACATAAATAAGAAAAATACGTACAAGAAAAACAAAACAAATGTTATGTATTGTATAGTTATTCAGAAGTTTAGTAATATTGGCAGTGTTTCCCGGATTTGGTACGATCTTCTTAGGAGCGCTTGTAAAAGACTGTGAAAAAAGGATGTGTTTCCTAGAATTGCTCTTAGCTTGAGAAGATCTTTCACTAAGAAGGGAATGGATGACGGAGCTGACCCACCGTTAACCCTTGTGTTGTCTCTGGGTCAAAGTGAACGACCTCTGTGGCTTCCAGAAATACATATGCAGTTGTGGAGGTCGTTCACCTTGACCCCAGAGACAACAAGAGAGTTAACAGTCTTCTTTGTGACAAGTTAATTTATGAAGGCTTTGCCAAAGACCACTTAGAGCTTCTTAGGAAGCTTTACGAATCTTCTTGGTTATCCTAAGAAGGCAGTTAAGAACGTGACTGGGACACACTTGTATCTTAGCGCTACTTCTTAGCCAATCCCTTCTTAAGACCCGTCTTATGTACTTAAGAACGAGTGCAGGAGCTTCAAATTTAAACATGTGGATTGTTGAATGACAAATCAATTAGCAGCTAAAGTTGACTACATATCACTGATATGAAGCTTTCAAGCTAAACAGTCTTTACATTTTAATGGTTTGTGACATTAAAATGAAAGAGTAATTCACTAGAAAATTTGACGTGACAGACGTGAAGAGTGCAATTTTCATTCTGTACTTCTTACGGTAGAATTGGTGCTTAACTTAAGTTGTAATTTAATTCTGTCAAGAGCTGTCTCGCTGCCTCTTTTATCAGCACGAGGAAAAGCTACATCATTATTGCATTACCTTTGCATTACTTGATACTACAAAACGATACAATTGGGAATTTATCATGCGTTGCTTTAACTTATTTCTCTAGTCCTGCTGCTGTGAACGAGTGACATAATCACTTGAATCTTCTACTCCCATGTTTAAATGCATGAGTCAGTGTTAGTGTGATGTGCTTCCAGGTCTTTTTGGCAATTATTCATTTAATTCCTCTTAAACGTATTCGTTGCTGGTTCCCTGTGGTGACAGTTTAATCCGACTAGTTTTTTTCTATTTATTAATATTCACATTAGGGGGGAACAACTCTGAATGTGTGAACAGTTTCGCCTTCTTCCGCTTATCTGGTATTGGGTCGCGGATAAGGCCCAGACTTTCTTAGACATACTCCAACTCCTAACCAGGGGATCCGGAGGCGTTCTCAGGCCAAGTCAAAGACATAGTCTCTCCGGCGTGTCCTGGGACCAGATGTCCAAGACATCTCAACTGTCTCATCTCATCAGTTCTACTCCAAGCATCTCCCAGATAACAGTGTTTCTCATTATATTATCCCTGGCTGTGTTAAGGAATGATGGCGATCAAAGTTACCACCATTATCTTGACGGAGGACCGCCCTGGTCAAGTTCAACCCGGCTTTTCGTTACCAAGCTCTGACACTGTTCTTCACACTTCAGGTATCTCTGGTACCCCATATCTCTGGAGCACCCCGACTGGAATTCCCAAAGGACAGGGTTGTATGCCCTTCTCCAGATCCACAAAAAACACATGTAGACAAGTTTGGCAAATCCCCATGAACCCTCAAGGATCCTGCCAAGGGTATTGAGAGCTGATCCAATGTTCCACCACCTGGACGAAAACTACATTGATCCTCCTGTATCTAAGATTTTTAATATCAGGCGGACCCTTCTTTCTAGCACCCCTAAATAGGCTGAGGATTGTGATCCCCCTATAGTTAGAACACACCCTTTAAAAAGGGGAACCACAACTTCAGTCTGTCAATCCAGAAGTAATGTCTCCGTTGTCCATGTGATGTCATTGCTGAGGCATGTCGGCCCTAAAGCCTTGAGAAACTTAATGCAGAGCTTAAACAATTTCCCGATTGAGACCTCCAGAATAAAAAGGGGGGTTATTGATCCAGAGGGATCAATACAGTTCTATCCATCCATCCATCCATCCATCCATCCATCCATCCATCCATCCATCCATCCATCCATCCATCCATCCATCCATCCATCCATCCATCCATCCATCCATCCATCCATCAGCAACCTCAGCACTGGAGTTAGAGAAGCCCACCTAAGAGAGCCGTGGCCCACCTTGCTCCTTTGGTAGGCAAGTTGGTGGTCCTCCAAATATTCCTTCCATTTTGACAAACTCTTGAGACAAGACTACTATCGCCACTATACAAAGTGCTGACAGTGCACTGCTTCCCCCTCCTGAGACGTCAGATGGTGGTCCAGAACTTCATTCAATACCGGACAGCAGTCATTCTACAAGGCCTCACCAAACTCTTCCGGAGCCGAAGCCCTCTTGGTTTACTGGTACCTTTGCATGAACATTTTCTTTAACAAAATAAACTGATAAACCTAATTTAATACTCATTGAGCTCTTTAGACATGATGATGTAGCGATTTTTAGTGAGAGTGAGGAGAAGGTAGAGAGCATTTTTCAGAAATAATAATTGACACACACGATTATAAACCATTAAAATGTAAATGTTGCTTTCACCCATTGTTTAATCTGTTTTACGCAAACATAAAAACCCCTCCAGGGATCTTCGAGCCGCGAGAGTCATTAAACATCTCAACTCACATGTCACATCTGACAGGTTTGTAAATAACGATCATTTCTTCAATTAAACTATGACTCCTGGTTCACTGCCAGCTGCGTAAAGACTTAATCTGACATCGATCATCGTGGTAAAATAATAGAAGAAGAATTATATAAACATCAAGGGACTCAGAAGAGCTGAGCTGTGAACATTAAACACACAACAAGAAAAAAAAAAGGGAGTAGTTTATAAAGTTTGGGAACAAAGTAATTCACAGGAGGATGACGGATATAATTTCACACCTACAGGCAAAAAGTTTCATTTAATACAGTTTAAAAAAGTGCTATGATGTTTATGCCAATAACTATCGTCTAATTCTGATATGACCAGCCTCAGGGGCCACTTTGAACAGGTTTTATGTGGCCCCCAGGCAATGTTAAATACAGCTTTTAGAAAAGAATAGACGTTGAGAAAATATGTACAATCTTCTTACACTCACAGTCTGCAAAGTGATTAATTCCCAAATACTTTATTTTATTCTGAGCTTCTGAATTAAATAACTCTGGATATGATGCCACTGTATACATTCGGCCCCCGTTCATTTTCACATCATCAAATGTGGCCCTCATCCAAAAAAAAAGGTTTAGCCGTCCCTGCTGTAGTCAATTCATCTTGCTGTGTGATTGAATCAAGTTTCACTCATTTTGAGGAACCAAGATAATTCAACATATTAGTCTGAGACTTCACTAAGCTTTTAAACAAATTACATATATTTGGTTTAATGATAAATTATTTATTGGAAAAAAAAGTAATCAGGAAAGTGTTGTTATTTTGCATCACATCCCACGTTAGTTCCAGTCAACACATACGATAATGAAACATGTGGGTGTCAATAACTCAGCCAGAAGTGTCTGAGAATGTGAGCTGAATTAATGCAATGAATAAATGTGTCTGAAGAATTAAAGTCGAAAACAAACAATTGATTGTATGGCGGGAATATTGGAAGTGAGGCTCTCAAGTGAACCGTCCACTTGACAAATAATATTCAACTGAAACAGCTTGTCAGGATGACAGAAAATGGTTGCTGAACTCTTACTTAATGAAGTGAATTAAGTAGAGAGCAGGATGTGAACCACTCACTGAAGTGTATTAAAAACTGAAGAACAAGAATTCAGTTCCCAAATTAACCGTTTAAATAATTTCTGCTTTAGATTAAAAGTTTTCTGCATTAGGAAATAACGTTGGCAACTATTGTACCGAGTCTCGGAAATCCTCCGATGACGAACGTCTAAAGAAATAAATTGAATTTCCTTTTCCAAGATGAATACTCCTAAGGGCTTGATCAACGACTTCAGCCATGAGGGTTTAGAATTTTCACGACAGAGACGGATGCTTTGACTTTGGTTACAGACCATTAGCCGATTGTTTTTTTTTCCACTTAAAAAAAGAAACTCAAAACAAAGTCTTGTGAAAAGTTAAGACAACATTTCCGATGATAAACTGATTGACTTACTTACTATACTTACGGACGATTTATAACGTCAATTCCTTGATTTAACCAAAATCAAATAAGAAGACTATATTAGGAAAATTTAAGTTATTATTAGTAATTTAGTTACAATTGAACTTAAACAAGGAAATATTTATCTTAAGAAGAAAGACAAGCCTAAGACTTGTATTAAAGACTTTCAATACAAGGGTACATACAGTACAAATTAATTAATTCATTTTCTATGAACAATTTAGAATTCTCAATCCACCTCAGTCCGTCCAGAGTCTCCAGATTAAACCACAATAAGAAATAAAGGAACTAATAAATGAGAAATCAAACTCAAATAAATAAAGAAATAAATGATAGAACGATAATATAGTAGCGGTCCACACAGACGTACAAAATAAGAACCTGATGCGGTGTAGACAGAAAGATCATTGCGGTCCAGGAAGTAGACAAGAACGCGGAAAAATGGGGATCTCAACTTTATCAACATGGGAGTATGGACGGTCTGACGCACCGTGCTGGAACTAAGAGGCTTATGAGCAGGAGGCAGGTGACTGCAGGATTATTTCCAAGCTGTAAATCGGTCAAAGAAGCAACTAAACAAAATAAAAAGCACCAACATGACTCGGTGTCAGAACACAGTTTTGAACACAGAACAATTGACGTGAACATTTTGTTATTAATTCAAATTAAGCTGCTGGAATGTCCAGTTAAATGTCATTGAGACTTTAAAGAAAAAAAAACAACCAATATTATATGTACAAGTTCAGCCCTCGTCGTCATTGCTTCTATATGCCACACACTCACACTTTCAAGTCAAGCCCACTCATCACCCGCCCCGAGGAACCTTGCATCCTCTTTCTTCCTGCACACACTATAAATAAGGTTTTGTAGTTGGACTCCAGCAGTGGATAACGTCACTGGCTTTCTTTTCTTGCTACACAGTTAGGCAATAAAAATGTCTCTGAATTCTGTCAGTGCTGACCTTAGTAGGAATTGATTGTACATTACACGTCTGACGCTGCTCATTCATGCAGCTTCGATATTGACTCACCAATCTTTCCACAAACAAAAGGTCATTTAAAGTTTACTTTTTAAGAGACGGCGCATTAGTTTGCCAAATCCAATCGAGGAAGTCTTCGAAACTATGTTGGCAGAGACCTGGATTGACCCGAGAGAGACTCTAATCTAAATCAGACCTGGGCCCTTTGACTGTATTCATGCGGTCCTCGTAATGTCAAAGTATTATCAGGTATAAATGGTTCTAATGCATTAAGAAATGTATTTTGTATTTATTATTAATTTACATTTTCACATAAAAGATAACATCTTTTGATTATATATTAAGTTAATTGAAGAATTTTTTTGAAAAAACCCCATATATATACAATATATAATATATATGTAAAATAATAAAATTGCAGCTTATTTAGCTTAATAAATGTCACGGCCAAATGGGGAATGTCCTTTTTTTTTTAGGGAATTTTCCTCGTCGTTCTTTTTGCTTGACAGCCCCTAACAACATTCAAAGAATTTAATGTGTCCCTTGAAGAATTATAATTGCCCACCCCTGATCTAGATGAACGTTAGCTGTGGTGGAAATATTATCAGTGCTGCTAGCTAAGTCAATGCTAACTGTGTTGAGGTAGCATTAGCTAAGTTACTCTTTTTTTCAAGGAAACAAACCTGAATCGTTGTTTTTGAACTAAAAGGTTATTCATATGACTTTATACTTCCTTATTTGATATAAAAAATACAGTCCTATTTAAAGTATATAGAAGTCCATAATTAAGAAAAAGCTAAATATGTAACCATGAGTGAACTCAAAATACTTGCTTCTTATTTCGATCTAAAAGTATTCAATCTACCATGTCACTGACGATGCTGACAGCCTAAAAAACAACATAAAATCGTATTATCAGTTCTAAAAAAAACTTGTCGGGGATAGAGGACTGTGGTGACTTGCTGTCGCCTGTTTGGAATTACGAGACTGTCTGCTGGGTTTTGAGGCACTTTGCATTCATTAACTTGCATTACTGTCTTCGCTAATTTTCATCAAATCCACTTCACCGATTGAAGTATTGAATTTCTTACTTGCCACACAAAAGTTTCTCTTGGTCTTACAGTTCTTTTCAGCAGACACTTCAGAAAAAAAAATAGAACTGCTTGAGAGAGCCTTGAATATAACAAGCAGCTAATGTAAAATAGAATCAAATAACATATAGAAAGTATATCTGAAAATAGCATTGGCCATGCTTTTGTGAATTCTCTTGATTATAATTGATTAAAACTAAAGATAAAGTACAGCTGTATTTGGTCAAAAGTACCATAGGATTTTTTTTTAAGCATGTGACGTTGTTTCAGCAGGAAATAGATCTTTAGCTAGAGTCTATGTTGGGTGCCCGATGATATGAACATTAAAGGACAACTTATGTTGATTTAAGTGTGTATTAAATAGATGTTGAACTCTTTTGTACTCATCGGTATGTGTCTTTTTGTACAAAACTCTCTTTTCGTTGCAATATTTACATTAGAAAATGTGCTTATTACCATAATCACACCCACAATGCTGTGAATGGTTGAACGTGGAGGTTTGTCACCACACGTCCCAATCTCCACTGCCAAGGGACTCGTTGTATAAACAAAGCGGGGCGTCATTACAGATATTCCAAAAATAACATCAGTTCTGTTATCTTTATCTCTGGAAGAGTGATACACCAGTCATTGGTGTGGAGCGACTGGAGGTGACAGACGATGCCCAAAAAGATCCATTTGAATCTCAGCAACTTATTTTGCTGAAGGTTAGTTTGTTACCTTGTGAACAACATTAGTCATGACAACGCTGGTTAAGCTTGAATTGGACTATTTCTGGAATGTTAGTGTAACATGTGCATGAATTCATGAATCATAATTTATTCAAGCCTTAGAAGCACACCAGCACACACCGGTGTCATCTCTTTGTCTGGCGAACAAAACATTCTTTGTGCCTGGAAAGAAAAAAAACAGATGGTTGCAGCATTTGATAAATATATTTCTGGGAAGGATGTCAAATGAATGACCTGTTGAGATTTTTTTTGAAATATTCAGCATCTGCTCTATTTTTAACAAAAAGACAAACAAAAACCTGGACACAAACTCCCAAAGTCATTGTTAAGAGACACAGAAACTTATCATGTTGCTTTTTTGCTATAGTTCTTTCCACTTTTTAAAAGTTTTTTTATTTTCCTTGTGTGGTTTTCATTGTAAATTTAGGTAATTTTGTCCGATTTATTCTTTTTTTAAAAATATTTTCCTTCTTAACTAATAATCAAAGACAACTACAAAAGTTTGATTTAAGGATCTTTATTCCTCAACCATCTGACATTGTAGACATCGAATAGAGGGCTGCGGAATATCATCTTAGGGGCCTCAAATATGCAGGGAGCCCCAAGTCTTCACATCGAGGAGTCACAAAACGAACATGTAAAAACACAACAGATAATAAACATCATCAAATCACCAGACAGTGAAGCATGTTCAACTCCATTTGTCAGAAAAGTATCAACAGTCGACTGGTTTGACGAAAATAAAGCAGATGTCGAATGAGGACATTTTTAGATCGACAGCTGATCCTCAAACTTTTATTTGCCATTTAATTTCTTTGCAAAGTCAAGCTCTTGTTAGACTTGTTTCAGAAAAAAAACTAAATTTTCCTGCATTAGTTTGACCTTGTATGGCCTTCATACTCGCTCTTTCAATAATGGAAAACGTTTGCAAGATATGTCAGAAATCGTAATTACAAAACTCACAAGGAGTGAAATGTAAACCTTTTTTTCTCAGCTGGAGAAGATTCAGACTCAGCCATGCTTAAATTGAGCTCTGTTTGTTGTTTGTTGTATATATTTTTTGAATATTTTTTTTTGGACTGTGTGTGTGTGTGCTTTGTGACCCGGGTCTAGAAAAGCGCCCTATAAATATAAATTACTTACTTACTTTCCTAGTTACTTATATAATAATAAACCAATAATAAACGTATTATTATTACAATAATAAAAAGAAAAGACATTGGTAAGTCAATCCTTAAAAAAAGCTAAAACACTTCTGTCATCAATTCACGTCCACAGGCAGCTTTTTCACCACCAGCTGAGTGGACGGGCAAGTCATCATATTACTTGTTTTTGAAAGAGTTTCTTGTGAGAAAAAAAACCTTATGGGAAGGTGCAATCAGAAATACATACGAGGAAACAATCCTGGAGGAGTAGCCACTGCTCTGAGAGGAATATAAATCATCAGGACGGTTGATTCGTCCAGACCTTTTCACCGGCCATCGGTAGAAAAGTGAACTAACGTTGAAGTCGAGCTACAGGTTACTGGCAACTGAGGACAAGAGAATTATTATTATTAAAGATGAGCCTTGTTATAATGACTTAACATGAATATAATAGATGGATAGATTGACTTTATTAATCCCTCTGGAGATCTCCTTCAGGAAAATCGGTTTTCAGTTTACAGCAGACGATAGTTTCATAAAAACAAGAACAAAGTGCAAATAAGAAATAACAAAGTGCAAGGGATGACAAAGTGCAAATAGAAAGAACATAGATCAAAGAAAATAACACAAAAGAAGATACAGAGATAAACATAAGCAACAATATATGACATTCTGACATTATTTTTTGGTAATGAGATCCACTCGGAGTCTGTTTCAAATGAAGTACTGAAAGAGTTTTTCAAGTTACCAACAAGATAACACGAGAAACTTTCACAACAATAGCTACGTTTTGTTCACATATGTAGGCGTAAAAAATTGGCAACAGCGAAGGAAAGACTTTTCCACATTATTGTAACACACACTAGGGGGAGCCAAAAACAGTATTTTCAATCGATTGTATTGGAGATTAAGATAGTTGACATGAGACATTACATTCTATATCTCAAGTGTAAAGGTTATAATATTGATAATTAATGAATTAATTATTTTAAAGGAATCTGATGATTGCTAAATATATGTGGACATTGTCAATTATTATTTGTATTATGTATAACATGCATTAAATGCTTTGAAATACATTTATTTCCACTGAATATACAGAAATCACAAACTCACAACCACCACCCATCTTCATTTCTGGCGTGGAAAAGGGGAAAACTTTCCCAAGTAAAAAGTGGACTAGATGATTTGGAAGTCTGGATGACAAAAGCCACTAAATTGCCACACATAGAACATGGTGTGACAGCCGACGACCAGACAAATCACCACTATTACCGTGGAACCTGTTAGCAATTTGTTGACCTATGAAACCCAGAAAAGATTGATTCTGTAATTGGAATTTAAAGTGATGGTGAAATAATCTAGCAAGAGTCGGACGATCTGGGAGAGCATGCGACAAGCTTTAATGTTACCAGTTTTACTCACTTTAATATACATTCATCTACTTGTTCCACATTTCACATTTTAAAGTCCGCTGGATTCCTTGAGTTCCCCCAGAAGTACTTTTCAGTTTAAGAATGATAATAATTGAAAGCCCAGTGGGGTCACATCATTTTAAAGAGTAACTCATTGTTCAGGTTCTCATATTTCAATTTGGAAAAAAAAAGAAGAAGATATCTGCTGATGCTCGAGTCCTCTAAACCTGAAGGCAGCCGATAATGAAACATTAGCGAAGAGCATTTCTCCATATCCAAGATTCAAGTCAAATGAATGATTCAAGAGTCGGTTCAAAAGATTGAGGGATGATTCCAATAATCTTTTTTCCCCCTATAGTGACTTGCTAGCCTTATACTTTAAATGCAGAGTTTTGCAGCTTCTTGTCGCTTTTCATCCCAAACCAAACATTACAAAAGTTAACCTGCAATGTACTCGTAACTGATGATGGTCTGATGAAGCTTCATGAAGCAGTGTCATTATTTTCAGAGTCCACTAGATGGCGGTCTCTGCACTATTTTCCTTTGTTTTGAACAACTTGTAATGAAACATCACATCATTTTAAAACTGATGGCGCCACCTACTGACCTCTAAACAACATGACACTGCTTCATGAAGCTTCATCTGACCATCACTACTTTTAACCCTTTCTATTGAATCGACCTGAACAAAATGACCAAAATTATCAGTTTGAAGTTTACCTCGGGAAAATTCCCTGGATAGATTGTCTTCATATTAATTATAATTAATTGAAACTTGACCTATTTGAGTGTACACCCCCTTGCCCTCCTTTTATCTTGACCAGAGGGAGTTGCCGTCCCCGAAAACCTTCATTGAGAGGTTGGTTGCACATTTTCGAGACATTTTGTGGAAGGAGTCAGTGTAGGAATAATGAATTCAGTTAACGATTGTTTGGCACATCTGTGAACGTTGTCCTCACAGTGTTGGAAGCGATACACAATCCTGAGGGGTTTAGGAAGTAAACTAATGCACAGAAATAACCAAGACTGAAGATCAGAAACGGTGGAAGATGACATTGCAAAGATGAAGCTCTCAAGGATGAACATATGGAAAACAAGACTCATGTTTAGTTTACGGTCTGACCTCAGGCTTCATTAGCCCGCCTCAAAAGGCACTTATTAAAGGAATTTGTTGGTGCATTTTATAGACGAGTTCAGTCTATTTAATATCTTCTTTTACAAACATGCAATACTTTCCGAGATTAGCCGGAACCAGACGCCATATGGAGTATTGTTTGTAGGAAAAGCCTCTCCGGGCTTTAAGGGACCGGCAAAACATCCCTTTCTGCTACTCAAGTTCCTTTTGATCCTTCATTACTTTTAACTAAAAGGCATTGTCTGACAGCGTCGCCACGGCGTTGGCTCATCTCTCGGTGGGAATTGATTGGAATACGATGCTGTAAAAAAAAAAAAAAAAGCTTTCATCGCCAACATCGGACTTGGCTTGGCGCTGCTTCGTTTCCGCTGCTGGTGTTGTCTCAAAGGCATTGGGCAAACAAACAATATTCCTAATTAGGTGCACAGTATGCCAATTGATTTAAGTGCTCCAAATCCTTGCTGGGCTAAAACCACCACCACAGCAGCAATTACACACCTGCAGTGAAATGTTGTTGAAAGGACACTCACAAGCTGATCCAATTCCATCCTAGATGGCCTTATTTTGCAAAATGGCCTTTTTGTTTAACTCGAACGGGGATTTGTAGAGTCTCGTTCAACGTAATTTAAGTGAAATTCGGGGGTTAAATGGCTTGTTATCAACCCACAGTAATGTTGGACCGGTGGAATACAGTGTTCGATGCACGGTCGACACATTAGATACGGGCTGAGCCAGACATGGAATCACTTCCCATCTAATCCCACGGTAACCTTTACCAAATTACACCTTTCTTGCACTGGCAAAGTTGTGAGAAATGCAAAACATCTTTGTTTGAAACTTTGTTTGGAAGCCGTCAAAAGCTCCCTGTCACTGTAGCGACGACAGCAAGTTGAGCAAACAAAGGAGAGATTAAATGTCAGTAAAAAAAACAAACCAAAAGACAATTGGCAACAATTGAAACAAACACAAAAAAAAGCCTGACCTGACTCCAGATAAGCAATGAAAGACATATGGGAGGAATCTACTTTAAAAATAAATCTTTTTTCCAAAACAGGGGAATCACTCTTCTTCTTCTCCCTCTTATTATGTGAATGCATTTCTGCCAACATTTAAGGAAGGGTTGAGAATAGAAGGGTATGGAAAAGATGATTCATTTTGGTTTTGTTCCGGATTACCATCTGGATCTTGGAATGTTTTGACGGAAATCAGGAGACATCTGCAGTACAAGCTCAGACCTTCTGAAACAGAGGTTCCCAAACTTCACCATGCAAATGCACCACAAGCCTATAGTCGCAAAATAAGTCAAACGCTTCAAAATATCTAAAATAAATTTTTTTTTTATTAGTATTATTTATGTATTTATTTATAGTTGTTAATTATAGTGATGGTCTGATTTAGCTTCATGAAGCAGTGTCATGTTGTTTAGAGGTCAGTAGGTGGCGCCATCAGTTTTGAAATGATGTGATGTTTCATTAGAACTGTTGTTCAAAACAAAAGAAAATAGTGCAGAGACCGCCATCTAGTGGACTATAATGGAAAATAATGACACAAGTTTCATCAGACTATCACCAGTTGAGCATAGTGAATAATATATTATATAATATATTCTGTATTCCCATTAAATTACTTTTTAACAAACTGTCAACAGTTTAGAACATGACAGGTGGTAGAGTTGAATTAAATTGTATAATTAAGAATCAGAAAATCAAAGAAGTTGTATAAGTGAGTTTCTACTTTGAGTCACCTTGAGTTCATTTGATTTTGACTAGTATTATTTTTATTAATAAAGTAGTAATCGTAGTGTTTTATAGTAGTATAAATCATAGCAGGGTTTTTTTTTTTAATTCCAAAATGAGTTTATATTTAGCAAATGTCTTAAAATACATGAATATCTGTTTCCGTTTTTATTTGATTTTAAGTTAAAATCGAAAGGGAAAACCGTCCCATCTAGGCTCAAGCTTTAATCAAAGCTGTTAACTGTTGACGTCCAATAAATCGCCTCTTGACACATCCTTTAAGGACGATCTATTAAAAGCTACATTTTTATATTCACCATTGGACCGACTGTTCCGGAAACCATGCATTTTTACCGTCACAGGGTGACTTAAAATGTAAAGAAATATGAGTTTGAGCACTACATTTAATGGAAACAATTAATGTGTGAAGGAAATCATTGCCACATTGCAACAGATCTCTTATTTTATCTTTGAAATGTTTCATTATAAAGCTGGCCAAGGCTTAACTAAAATCACTCCATTCTTGTCCGGTCGTGAAGTTCCAATCAAGTCAGCAAATTTATGAAGGCAACAAGCAAGAAATATGTTGAAAAGCAGAAAATCTATATTTCTACCACTCAGCGCTTTTTACTGATTCTCATTTACCACCATTTGACTTGTGATTCAGCTGCTGACGGATCTGAACAGTTTGTTAAAGTCCAATCGTTCATCAAAACCCTTGTGTTTTAAAGTAATAGTTGGCTTTTTACATTGGAATTGGATATTTTGATGCTGCTTGTTTTCCAAAATAGTCCACTTTTCCAATGATCCACTCGTTTCACACACTTTTCAACACTTTTCTTTTCCTCAGATCTTTCTTGTCAGAGCAACACGTGACTGCAGAAATAATCGGGGGATAACAAATGATTCAAAATGTAAACGTGAACAGAGACATGTCTCTTTTGCCAAAACCTGATTTCGTCAAAGTTTGTTTATCTCTTTGTCTCTGCACCAACACAAGCTCTAAAGACTTTGAGTAATGTTTCGTAGAAAACATTTAAACGGTGTTTAACGCAACACAAACAAACACAGATTAACATCTTTAAAGTATGAGTAGCACAAAGAATTCTCTGAAGAGAACGAACATTGAAAACTCTTGTTGACTACAAGAGTGCCGAAATTGGTGGACTATATGATAGTTGGAATATCAAACTCTCAAATAAACATATTTTTTAGAAATATACACACACACACAGTATCAAAAACTAAATGTAAAAAAATGTGTTTCCTCCAGAGTGTGACTGGATTCTCCCTTAGATATAAGGTTTGAAGCACGGTCATCCTGGAGAGGCTCGGAGAAGAGCTGCTGCTCTAGATGATGCTGGTAAATAGAGGAAAGCCTCTGCAACCTTCACCACTAATTCGAAAGATGGAGCCAATCATTATCGTCAAGAACTATTTTAATATTATAACATTATGTAAATATCGAAAGAGTTTGCGGAAATAAATGGGCAATACAACTGGACCTTCTCTAATTTTATCTTTAAAAAGATTAATGTAGATACAATTGGAAATAATATAAGGAATTAAATGTATGAATACAATTCAATTAATAAATAAATAAGAGGTTGAAAACGTGTAAATACTTGAATTTAAAAAGAGATTTTTAACACATAAAGGTTAAAATATAATAATAACAATAAAAAACATCAGATTTATTTAGTGCTTTTTTGGGATACACAAAGATTCTTTAGATTAAGCAGAATAAACATACACGCAATTTTGAAACAGAAGGTATATCAGAAGGAATATAAAAGTATATTTTTCTTTTTATAAATATTTGTAAAAAAAAAAAGAAGACAAATGGGATAATAAAATGGGTTTGGTATTCCTAGAAAGAACTAGCTTGAAATGGGTAACCCTAAAATTTAAAAGTAAAAACGCTGCCTGGCCAGAAGAGAGTTGTCACCGCCTGTATTTTACGAAGTAAATATGTAAAGAGTATCTTCCTGGACAATTATTACACGGGGGATTATGTTTCTGCTGGTCGACCGACTTTCCCCGAATGAACATAATATTCCATCAATGGATTTTGTCCAGTCGCCACAGACATATTCCACGATCACTCTGCCAGGATTCATCTGGCTCAAACTGTGAGCGAGGGTTTTAAGGGAGCTCGAGGCATCATTTTGCACCTACAGTAACCCTGTGGAGAATCTCCAGGATGTGCTGGAGCAGGCGGTTCGAGTCTCCGACCGCTGATCCACGATTTTACAGAGACAACTTTCTGAGATTACGTTACGTGACTATAGATTTGTGAAAATGTAAACCGCTTTTATAGATGCGGAAACTGGGGAGGATGAGGAAATGGTTGAGAAAATATATTTGGAAAATTTAGTAGAAATAATAAAATTTATTGAAAAGGAAATAAAAAGACCATTTTAAGGGCGTAAATAATAATAATTATTATTATTTGAAATATAAAAGGAAACAAGATGAGAATGTAGGCTAACTAAGAATGAATTAAATCAAAATAACTAGAAAAATGAATGTTGTAGATGAAAACACTTTAGATGCATCGTTCTGAGAATCTTCACGATGAGCTTTAGCCAGACTTTTAATGGCTGCTCCGTCTCTCTCTCGCCATGTTTCCAATCCTGCTGCGCCGCGAGTGTCTCGGAAGTTGTTAGATGAACACGATTGTCCTCCGCTCACACTCGGACACCAGCGGTGGGTCTCCACGCAACAAGCAGCGCCGCTGAGTCGTCTTCCCGTCGGGTCGACCATCATCCCGCCGGTCGCCGTTCATCGGCTGCACGGATTGTTGGGTTGTTGAGGAAATAAACAGGCTGTAATGAGTGAGACGCACAACGCAGCTAAAAGTACAAAAGACTTTTCAGTTTTGATGTTTTCGGGAGCGTCCGTAGAGATGTTGTTCCCCCCGCAGAGACACCGAGAGAAAGGTATATACTGTGCCACGTTTCTCTAATAGCACCCAGCATGGGAACTCTTCAGTCGCTTCCATCTTCGCTGTCTTCGTCCTGGCAGTCCAGGTGAAGAAAAGATTCCCCTCCTCCCTGTACTTTAGTCGTGGGGTTTCCATTGTGTGCCTTTGTCGCCGTGAAGCGATTTTTCTTTTTTAGCCGTCGAAGAGAAAGCGACAGTTTTTGGAACATTCATCATCTTCGTCGTTTTCTGCTCGAGCAGGGTCAGGTCGAGGGGGCAGCAGCTTCAGCAGGGAGGCCACGACTTTCCTCTCCATGCCCTGAACGTCACCATTTGAAGGACTCCACTTAGCGTGCAAGATCAGCGGCTCTACTCAGAGCCTCTCCTCGATGACCGTGCTGGAGAGTTGAGTCATCCTCAGGAGAAAACTAAATTCGGCCGTTTGTATAAGCTATCACGTTCTTTGGGGTACAACCCATCGCTCGAAGTCCAAAGTAAAGGTAGAGATTTACAGCGACTGGTATACCGAGAGATTTGTCCTTTGGCTCAACTCTCTTTTTCTTTTTTTTTTTACCACAATAGCTTGGATTATTCATGAGTCCAGTCATTTCTTTTTCCTCTTGTAAAAAGTTCAGCAGTCTTCGCTAACGTGACTCAAACAAAACGATTTTTAGCATAATTGACAGCCCTTAATTCACCAAAGTATGAGCTGGTGATTTATTATAACAGACAAAACTACAAAACTGAATTTTACATTAACTTGTACTTAAAAAGTCGAAAAATACTTGTTTTTCTTTTTTTTTAAGTTGTTTTTCCAAAAGGTATTGAATTATTATAATAAAATATTGTTTAAATTCTTCTTTATCTACCTATCGCAAGTTTTTGAAACTAGATTTTTATAGTGTAATAAATGATGTGAATTTAGTGACCATAGTTATTTTTTATTCCTAGGAAATGTTTAACAAACGTGTTTTCAGTACCATTCAATATCTTTTCAACCTCAATTTTTTAAAGTTTAAGGCACCATCCTAACCAAACAATTACCAAAAAATACGTTTGGTAGCTGGTATAATCATTTACTGTTCAACTGTGTGAGGTTTTTTTAGTTCGAGCAACGTGGTACTAGGCTACAAATGATGCCTTCAGGGCCCGCTCTGGTACGATACCCTGCTGTGTGAATGCAACAGATTGCTGGACCATCTTCATATTAGAAAAACTAAAAATGTTTCTGCCTCTGACGAATATTTTTCCATTAAGTGACACTGAAGTTTTGAAGGCTTCAAACACTTGTTGGAGAAGATCTTCACTCATATATTCACATTAAAAATGGCGATGAGATCTTAATGCTTACGATCAGCTACTAGCTACTTGATAATAGGCACAAACAGCCAATCCGAAACTTGAGAATCTGAAGATCAATTTATATCTATTACTATCTTAAATTTAATTCTTTCCTTCCTTTCAAATTCCTGAGGGCCCCCATAGCGGCCCCCACTTTTGTAAAACTGTATTAAGATAGAGGTTTTTGTTGCACATCACATGAATAGGAGGACCATAAATAGTTAGTAGTGATTTTATACATTTGTTTCAAACTCAACTTTTCATTATCATCAGTTTCAGTACGTTTTTAAACAACTATGTACTTAGAGTGATACTTATTTTCTTTTTTTCATATGTGTCGCTCATGTACAAACTTTTTAGACAATTTTTAACCACGATCAAACATTTTTTTGGCTGTTGTCAACCAAATTATGGGTCTAAAATTGAAAAATCAAAGAAACGTTCAATTTAATTAAACAGGTTTTAGCTGAATAAGATATACAGTGGTCCTTAATTTAACACGGGGGATACGTTCTAAAAATAACCCGCGATGGACGTAACACGCAAAGTAATCAGCTTACTTTTTACAATTATTATACATGTTTTAAAGCCGTAAAACCCCTAACCACTGACTTTTATGAACTTTTCTCAGACAGGCATTTCCATTTTCTCACAGTTCTCTCAAAGTTCAATCTTTCGCAGATTTAAAAAGTACAATACGTACAATATTAGTAAATGAAACCAAAGATCAAAACCGGTTCAGGTTCTGAAGTCCCTTATGTTACCTTCACCAGCCTTTCTGGCGTCTTGACTGTAGTTAGAGACGCTGTTTTTCAAAAACAGACTTAGCTGACTTCTCGAATACACAAACACATGCACTCAAACAAACACTCGCATTTTCACAATAACAACAAATGCTCTTGACACACGCCCCCGACTACACAACGAACACACACAAAATAAAAATAAAAACACACACCCCAGGGAGCATACCCATCAACCTTGTTACTTTACAAAATACATATATTTTTCAAGAGTTAGAAAAAAGAAAATCAATAAATGCATCCAAACAGACAAAATGGAAAATAAAATGACATATCTCCTTAAATGAAATCACTTCTAGTTGGTTTGACATATTCTGTCCATTTGGTCCAGATCCTGTAGAACACAGGTGTCAAACTAGTCCAGAAAAGGGCCGAGACGGTGCAGGTTTTGGATCCAACCAGTCAAGCACATATGGTTGAACCAATCAGGCGTCTGAAGACCGTTATCAATTAATTGTCAATCAGGTGTTGCTTGCTTAAGCCGACGCCTGATTGGTTAACTCATGTGTGCTTGACTGGTTGGACCAAAAACCTGCACCGTCTCGGCCCTTTTCTGGACCAGTTTGACACCCCTGCTGTAGAACTTGTCCATTTCTGTTTGGAGTGTAAAGGATAACTTCTCCATCTTATAGATGTCATAAATGCCACTTCCTCGTGATACATTTTTTTACTCGCTGCCAACAATATGAAAAGCAATTTCTTGTCTCCATTGTTCCAGTTTTCGATTGGTAAGTCACCGAGGTACATGTTTTCACCTTTAAAGGGAAGATTCACACCAAAAATGTTGTTAATATGGCTGTGGATCTCTGTCCAAAAAGTTTTGATTCCACTGCAGCTCCAAAAGACATGCCAGTGATTTGCTCCATTATACCCGCAAAGTCTCCAACATGCTTCATCCGTGCCCATGTGTTTTTTTTTGAACGGGTGTGATAAAAAAAAATCGAATAATATTCTTCCAACAGAACTCCCGCCATGTGTTTGATCTTGTTGAGAACCATTGTAGATGACACATTTTTTCCCAGCTCTCATTACTGATTGATATATCTCCATCCTTTTCCCATCGCTGCCTTATATATCCTGTGTTCTCTTGTTTAGATTGTCGAATTCCTTTGTACAATTTAGATACTATTTTATTACTATATATTTGCCTCCAATAATGAAATTTTTCACATGCATCAATTGGCTTTTTCAAATTTTGATTAAAATAATTTCTGACTTGTAAGTATCTGTAAAAATCCTCTTTTTCTAAACCGTGTTTTTTCTGAAAGTTTTCAAAACTCCGAAAATTCCCTTTGTGAATAAATGATTGATAATCAGTTATACCTTTTAAGATCACAATACCACCTTATTAAGGAGGAACACTGGCTGGTAAAACGTATATACTTTATACTTTATATCAAATGATTTTTACTGGCTTTTCACTCTTGGGTAATTGGAAGACGGTCCCTTGAACGCTGTGGAACCAAACTTCTTTAGCGACACAGTGAATCATCCAGAAGACCTGGCGACATTTTTTTGATGTTTAAATGTTTTTTGTAGTTGAAATATCTAATATCTATGAGCTGATGAATTTGTGTTTCTTCACTTTTGTCGCATTACACTTATTGTTGTGTAAGTTCAATTATGTCAATAAATCAGATGTAAAATATTGCCTAACAGGTGAAGAAGCGTAACGTCTCAATACACTACATAAAAAATTAACTTTTACCCCTTGTGTTATCTAAAGGTCAGGGTGACCCGAAAAAAACAAATGTGCTTGTGGTATCCCTTGTGTCCTCTCTGGGTCAAGTTGCACGACCAGGCATGCGTTTTCGGGGGCCTCCGGGTCAGCTTGACCCTGTGATAACTCAAGGGGTTAACTCATTAGTTTTCCTCTTCCTCAGTCCTCACCTCAGCAGGGTAAGTGGTTTTGGACCGGAGCACATCCCGAGCCGCTGTAACTGTATTTCAGGTTATCTGGCTTTCGCAGACGGATTTTCTTCCGCGGCAGGAAGAAGTCACCGATGCAGACGAGGGAAGGCACTTCAATGATGCGAAGTGATAGAAGCCATGCTTGCTCATTGCTGGCATTGCACTTTCCAAGCCGGGTAACCGAGCAAAAGGAGTCTGGCGCCGTGCCCGAGATAAATGAAATGAAAAACCTTGCCGGAGAAATGAGGTGTGCTTCACTTCTCCCTAAATGTACCTGTCGGCTTGTTGTAAATAAGGAATGTGATATATATGCAACACAATCACTTTGTTTTTCTTGCCACTCAATAAAAGATGAATTGATCGTGCGACTGCCGCGACGGAGAGAAAACAATCCGTGGATACGATTTAAAGTACACGCGGAGGATTTCAACGTCTTGTTTCGGGTGAAAACGGCTCATACATCAGCTAAGGACTTAACTTCACATTGTTATTTTAGAAACAATTAATTAGAATTCCTTGATTTGTGTTAGTTCATGGCAACTGCAGACTTCATAGACCGGGAATGGAACTCGAGCCTCTTGAGGAAAAGTGTAGTTACAACTAACTCTAAGAGTATGTCCCAAAACTTTAACTATTCTCTCCCAAAATTTCTGTAGAAATAAAGAACACAACGTACTTTTTATCTCTTACAAGTTTGTCCATTTCAAACCAATCCAAAGCATTTCTTGTTAATCCATTACCAACTCTTTTAAGCCAGTATTTGAATGACTGCAGTCTGAAGTCGATTAAATACCAGCCACAATTGAAAGAGGTTGAATTCCCAATTCAGATAATGTGGACCAACATCGAGACAGTAATGTAATTGTTACTGACCAGTTTCAACATCATAAAAAACAAAGAAAAAAAAAAAAAACAGGGCAAGAAGAGACAAGAAACTACTTATTTAAAGTTTCCAATAAACCCTGCAGATATTCATGTATTCGACCTGCTGTAATCTTTGCTTGTTGGAGATGTTTGGGAAATAAAGGCTGACTTTAATGTAATATAAGACCGAAAACAACCTTGCATGAGCGCAAAGCCTGAGGTCAACCTGTTGATGTGGTGGAGAAATCAAGCTCCACTGTGTGTCAACCAGAATGCTGCACTAAACTCTCAAGATAATGAAAAACAAAGTGCAAATGCTATACTTATGCCTTACATGTGAGACTACCAAGAACAGTATCTTCCACTTCTCTCTTTCTTCTAGAGCCTGATGCCAGGAACATGTTTGGGTAAATGAGTGAGTCAAAGGGACACATCATCTGTGTGAAACTACTCTCATGATATTCTTGCTGA
The DNA here is from genome assembly GCF_982586985.1 of Callionymus lyra. NCBI lineage: Eukaryota > Metazoa > Chordata > Actinopteri > Syngnathiformes > Callionymidae > Callionymus > Callionymus lyra. The sequence continues at coordinate 15,728,608 of NC_141822.1, read as the reverse complement.
CTGCTCCTCAGATGTGCTCGTCACTTTGATAAGTCAGCGATCTCATGGAAGCTACGCTGGAAAATAGAAGGCTGAGTTTCACTTTGCATAAGTGTTTTGTCCTCTTTTATTTGCCGCTGAAGTCTGCAGGTCTCTGTGTATGTAATGTTGATAATGGAACTAAAAATAACATGAATTTAAGTAGTTCATTATCTTAAGGTTGTTTGATTACAGTTGGAAATTGTTCGATTAAAGTTGAAAATAGTTTGATTACAGTTGAAAATTGTTGGATTACAGTTGAAAATTGTTGGATTACAGTTGAAAATTGTTTGATTATAGTTGAAAATTGTTCAATTACAGTGGAAAATTGTTCTATTACAGTTGAAAATTGTTGGATTACAGTTGAAAATTGTTTGATTACATTTCAATATTTTGAATACAGTTGAAAATTGTTCTATTACAGTTGAAAATTGTTCGATTAAAGTTGAAAACAGTTTAATTACAGTTGAAAATTGTTTGATTACATTTCAATATTTTGATTACAGTTGAAAATTGTGCAATTCGATTACAGTTGAAAATTGTTTGATTATAGTTGAAAATTGTTCGATTAAAGTTGAAAATTGTTCGATTACAGTTGAAAATTGTTCGATTATAGTTGAAAATTGTTCAATTAAAGTTGAAAATTGTTCGATTACAGTTGAAAATTGTTTGATTATAGTTGAAAATTGTTCAATTAAAGTTGAAAATTGTTCTATTACAGTTAAAAATTGTTCTATTACAGTTGAAAATTGTTGGATTACATTTCAATATTTTGAATACAGTTGAAAATTGTTCTATTACAGTTGAAAATTGTTCGATTAAAGTTGAAAATAGTTTAATTACAGTTGAAAATTGTTTGATTACATTTCAATATTTTGATTACAGTTGAAAATTGTGCAATTAAAGTTGAAAATTGTTCGATTACAGTTGAAAATTGTTTGATTATAGCTGAAAATTGTTCGATTAAAGTTGAAAATTGTTCGATTACAGTTGAAAATTGTTTGATTATAGTTGAAAATTGTTCGATTACAGTTGAAAATTGTTTGATTACAGTTGAAAATTGTTCGATTTCAGTTGAAATTGTTTGATTACAGTTGAAAATTGTTTGATTACAGTTGAAAATTGTTGGATTACAGTTGAAAATTGTTCGATTTCAGTTGAAATTGTTCGATTACAGTTGAAAAGTCTTGGATTACAGTTGAAAATTGTTCCATTTCAGTTGAAAATTGTTTTTTTCAAAACTGCTTTTCTCACGTTCAAATGCAAAAACAATCTGAGAAAGGCAGAAATAGGAAAATATCAAGCTTGTTTTGAGAAAATGATCTTTTGGTCGATAATACTAGCAAACTTGTCCAATGAGCCTCTTCTTATCCCATCATGCGAAATAAAAGTCAGAATCTCATCTGGAGTATGTGCAGATTTGTTTCTCCAGTGTTTTTTGACAAAATCTCATCTCTTTTCCATGTTCTTTTTTGGGGGTTTGCTTATTAGTGTCCATCCTGCCTGAGGCAGATTTGGAAGAATGAATATTTTCCAAACCACATATCTGCAGACATTGTGTTGCAAATAATAGAGACCACCTGAATACAATCTTCTATTACATAAACACAATTTATTTTCCCAAAATACAGAACTTTCTGTTAACAAAAGCGCCAGCATCTCGATGATATATTTATTTATCTTTTTCCAATATTTCTTCCGTCCAAAGCACAATATACCGTTTCAAACTTTCAATTTGAAGGGTTAATCAGGCGCGGAGCGTACCGAGGAGCAACAATGAAGGACGGCGGGCGAGGAAGTCGGAGAGAGCATAACAAATTTCACTGATGGATGCCTTTCAGACATGCCGGGAATATCTGAGCTGACAATACAAGGCTGCTCCCCAAAAAGATCCATCATGTTTTGTATTTCTGTTTTTGTTTTTGTTTGCTTCGGCGTCAAATCCGTTTTCACAAAATTCATTAAATAGACTAACAATTGTATGTGGCAAGATGTTGTTTAGAGACTGTTCACGCATTCATTCATTTTCTAGTTCTTATTCAACCTTTGTAGGTATTTCGGGACTTTACTTTGGGAGGGGTCAGGGTACCCGGAGTAAACCCACTCAAGCAATAAAAAAAAGAAAATAAAAGAAAGGTTTCCCCATATTGGAAGCAAACTATCAACCTTCTTTCTGTGAGTCAATGTGATGAGAAATAAATGTAAAAAATGAAGATGTGAATATGACTTCTAGACCTTTTAATGATTCCTGTGATTCGATCCCATATAATTGTATCGCACTTTGGATGTTTAAACCATTTGCTGGACTATTATAGTTTTGTATAAAACGGTTTTAAATATATAACACAAGTCAATCAGCAATACCTTGTAAAATAAATGAGTCATGGAAATTGTTTTTCCAGATAATGATTGCAATAAGAGTCCCCTCAGGTGAAGACATAAAAAAGAAAAAAATAGAAGCAATCGTCAGTGAGCTGCATTTCCGAGAAGAGCGGAGAAAAGAAAGGAAGGCGTAAGAACGCTGATCTTCATCACTGCGGGGATGTTAAATCACTGGTCTGTGCTCGAGTAGTTCAGTCGCTCAGGAAAGACAAACGTAAAGGTGACAGTTGTGTAACAAGAATTTGTTCCTCGGTGCATTTTCTGTCTTCTTAGAAAAAAAAAATGAATTCATTGTTGAATCTATAAACATATTCTTTATAGTGCACTTGACGACTGCTAATGAATGATTCTAACGATCTTATATCTTTTATTGTAAGTGTTCCTTCCCAGCCGCGCTCAATAAAGTGAATCTGAGCTGTAAAAAATAAAAGAAATAAACACATAATAAAAGAGATAAAAATGCATGTCTGCATATTTTTTGAGAAACACCAACACACCTACTTCTTTCAGTTTGTTCAGGATTAAACTCTCTGCTCTGTTTACGTTTAAACTGTAGAGTTTAATCTCATTATCCTTACTATAAAATCAAATGTTATCCACTGTTTCCATTCTCTTAAAAACGTCCGTTTCACACTGTAATCCTTGATGAACTTTCCTTCAGAAACCATTCTCTCTCTCTGCCTACAAAGATGGATTCTCTTTGAATATCAACATCAACAGCACTTTGGTCTTTGGATCGATCAACACTCAAAAGTCCTTTTTTTTTAACAAGTGCTAAATAACTTCATGTTATCTTAGAACAAGGGCCCTCGGAGCTCATCCTGAGCTACAGAGAAACAGCTGCATTAAATCACAAGAGATGCCATTATTCCAATTTGATAAAGATTTGTTTCGTCTGTTTTATATTGAAGTGTATTCATTTTTTGAAATATATATATAAAGTCCAACACAACAGTGAGCTAGTTGTGGGAAAGATGGTTTAGTGTTTCCCAAGATTTCTTTTCAAAGAAAATGGATCAAATTTCTGATCAAGATGTAAGAGAGAGATTCGACAAATTAACTTAAAGGTCAACCAATGAATAAACTCAACTCTCCTGACTCACTCACTTGTTTCAAATGTTGAAGTATTCCTCTCAGAGATGCAGTAAGTCTTTCATCATGACCATGTTTTGAACTGATTCCTTACCAAGTTCTCCTCCGTCTTAATTTTTGGCGAACAAGAGGTTACAAGAGCAGAGTCCATTATGACGTAATAATGGCTTCACTCCTCCTCCAGCCAGCTGTAATCATGCCCTACTTTGTTTGTACAACAAGTCTCTTGGAGGTGGAGACTTCTGGGATTGATGAGAGTATATAATTCCACAATGAAATCTTGGACTGAAATGATTAAATACTAATATCCATTACAATCTATGACTATATATATATTGACAATGTATATTTTTATTATACTCACTAACCTACTTTCTTTGCATTTTGTGTGTAATATTTGAATACCACACATTACTTTATCAAGCACCTAAAAAGCTGTATAATGACAATAAAGACTCTTAAATCTGGAACAAAAAACATGGTTTAAACAAATCACCAAAGAGCTCAAGACTCAACTGTTTCAAACACAACAGGATAAACGTGTCGCATTGAAGTCAATTAATGACAATAAAAGGATGCGGGGAATAAACCACGTCACATAAAAGCCGGTGTCTAAAATGGTGTTTCTAATTATCTCCTCAGGCAGATGGTTGCAAAAAAGGCTGGATCCTGAGATTTAAATTAACTCGTCATAAAACTTCGTGGCTCGGTCAACCAATCAAACATGTACAGACAGTTATTTTGAGAAATATTGCAGGAAGTTAACATAAACAAAGTGGTGGTTACATAAAGAAGTGTGGTGGTTGGTGGACATAAAAAGGCACATTTTGTCTTTGTGTTGTTGTGGGAGGTTTTTTTGAGAGAAAGAGCTTTCATGACTGGTCACAGGAAAAAAAAACACCTTAACTATGTAACCTTGATGCTCATCCATGGGTTCAGAAGACAGTTAAGCTTGATAGAATCAACCTTCTACATGTATGGCTTCACACCGCTGCTGCTCACACGACCGACTTGTTCAGTGATTCCATACCTGCTTCACTTGGAAACAATTCAACTTGCCATTTTCAATCACCATTTCATTTAAAAACACAGTTTCCCTCATGACAGATCAAGACTGCATCTGGAGACGTGGAGTGAAAAGGACAAACCTTTAAAGTATATATTTTATTGAGTATTGTTTTGATTGTTTAAGCGCTTTGTGACCCTGGTCTGGAAAAGCACTATATAAATACAAATGACTTACTTACAAAACAAAAGTCAAATACAGAAAGTCATATTTATCAATGACTTATCAATGTCAGTGTTTTGTCATTTCTTCTCAGCATCAGTTTTTATTTTCTAGCTTTATAAGAACCAAAAATAAACAACAACAGAGTAATCTTGTCTTTCCTCCTATTTGGCCACCGGCAACCCTTTAATTAATTAATTTGTTTCCACCGCAGACAAGCGAAGAGAAAGAGCTCTGTTTACTTGCTTCTCCGGCCCAAATTGGACTAAAAGATTGGACTGGGATTAGTTTTTAGCCAAACCACTTGGAGTATGATGGGTAAAAAATATATTTCTATCCGATGGGCATTGTGTACCCAAAAATGAAATGCCAGAGGGAAATAAACCGTCCTTTTTTATTTTAACAAATCCTCCAGTAGTTTCATTTTGCATTTTTGTTGGTAAAAAACATTTGTTTATTATTAAAATTAACTAGGCGTTAGCTTCTTTGTATGACTTTTTACTGAAAATGATGATGATGAAGCTTCATGAAGCAGTGTGATTATTTTCCACTAGATGGCGGCATATGCACTATTTTCCTTTGTTTTGAACAACAGTTTTAATAAAACATTTTTTTTTAACTGATGGCGCCTCCTACTGACCTCTAAACAACATGACACTGCTTCATGAAGCTTCATCAGCACATCACTAGTTTTTACTTGTTAAGACCCTTCCTTACTTTCACCTTCTCTTTTATCGTCTTCTTTCTTGGGTTAACCCCCCAATGTCCTGTGTTTAAATTATTACCTCTGCCAAGGAGGATATGTGATGATCTAAGGTTATCAGTCTGTCTGTCAGGAACGTATTTTTTAGAAAAGGTTGATAGTGGGAAAGCAAACAGATGACAAACCCTTGTGGTACTCAGAAATACTAGTGATGGTCTGATGAAGCTTCATGAAGCAGTGTCATTATTTTCAGAGTCCACTAGATGGCAGCATCTGCACTATTTTCTTTTGTTATTGAACAACTGTTGAAACATCACATCATTTTTAAACTGATAGCGCCACCTACAGACCTCTAAACAACATGACACTGCTTCATGAAGCTTCATCAGCCCATTACTAAGAAATACCATCTGGATCCAAAATCATTTGAAGTTTCCTCAACAGTGTGTCAGCTAACTAATGACCTCTTAGTGAAGGTTTTAAGGGGAAACTTGATCAGGTCAAAGGAAAGGGGTAGAAAGGAGGGATAAGACCTGAAGATTCAAATACGTCCAATTTCAATGAACACCACATTTAATACATATAAAATAAGGATTATTTCCTGATATTGAGCTCCTTTTGTAAAATGTAAGAAGGCACATTGAAGGGCAGAACAGCCCCACAAGATTCTAATAGATCCAATTTCAATAATACTATACCATAAAAAAATAGATGTTAAATAAGATTGATTTTCCTAATTTCAGCTCCCTCTGGCAATCATAAAGCCCATAATCCTCCTGACTTTACCCCCCTCTCCTCCCCTCTCTCTTGTTCAGGTTATTTAGTTTTCAGATGTATTTTTATACGAGCTACACCGAGTATATTCAGACGGTTTCCTGTAAAAATGGACATCTTTTAACGGCTCCATTGGGATCTGTGACTGACTTTCGTTCAACGACATCACTTCTTCAATCCTTCCGGAACCTTTTAAATGGAGCATATACTGGAACATTTGCAAATGTCCTGCAAGGTCTTTATTTATACGTCCTTCTCAACCACCAGAGGGAAAGGTATCGTTCCTAGACTTTAGGAAATTAGTTTTTGTATTAACTTCAGTTTATCTATCCATCCATCCATCTATCCATCTACCTACCTATGTACAGTTTGTGTAACTTGTAGGGTTGTCAAGATACTAACATTTTAATAAATACCTTCTACAATACTACAAGGATAAAAAAGAAAAAGACACAATTTCACATATATATTTTTATCAACAAGAAGAACACAAAATTACCTGTTACAACATTTAACGATCAACAGAATCATACGTTAAATATTTATAAGAATGGATGAGTTTTTTGTTTAATTGTCGATACCTCTAAAAATAAGTATCGTATCCAAAATTTAAGTATCAATACTTTTTTTGAATTTAGATACTTTTGACAATCGTAATTACTTATTGTAAGTGCTTTATGTTTCCTCCACAGTAGAAAAAAATAGAAAAAAGTTTACGCTTCAATGGACTACTTCAATTTACTAACTGCCTTGAAAACAAAAAGATTACAAATGTACATAAAACAGCTATTTTATGGTTGATAAGATGCATCATTATATTTCTAGTTAAAGAAGAACTTTGTCAACATTAAAACTATTTAAATAAATGATGTATTATTTTCCTGGACAGAGGCTAAACATGCCTTAGTGTCCACTGTCCACTGCTGTTAAATCAGATTTACAAAAGCTGTTGGAGGAAGTTGACTGCAACAGTGAAATGGAGGCAGCGAGAGCTTTGCAAGCGGAGCCAGGGGAAAGTGATTAGTGTCAAATGATTAAACGTTTATTTACCTTTGGGTACATTCTAATGCAATAAGCCACTCACACCTGTCATCCTCGGTTTTCTCGGCTCTGGCTTTGACACTCCTGCCTGATTAAGTTCAAGCGATGAAAAAGGACACACAACCGCCACAACTTCCAGACCTAATCATTTGCCTATTAAGTAAGTTAGTGTGTGGGCTGCATATGCAAACGTCTGACCTTGCATCCAGTGAAGTACAAACAGTAGCAGTTCATTAAGTGTCCACTAGAGGCTGGCTGCAGGTCTTGAACACACCAGGCACAAACTGAAATTTAAAGTAATTATAACCATTTTGCTTTCGACAAACAGTTTAGGATTATATTGTATGATAATATTCCTATTACGTGTTTGATTTTAAAGCATGTATTAGCCACCATTGCCTGAACTAAATGGGCGTGGTTCCATCAACCAATGTGTGTCAGACCATCAGACCTCAAGCTCTTGACCGTGGATGGGCTTCAAAACTGTGCTTTAGTAACAGACGGGTGACATCACAGAAACTGGGTCACTTAATGCTAAATCAAGAAATAACTTTTTTTTTCCGTGGATATCAACAGAAAAATCGCTAAAGGATACTTTCTAATCCTTATAAAATTGTCTTAAGTCAGACAGCACAATATTTCTCATGAAAAACATTAATTTAGAACAGATTTTAATGATTTATAGACTTAAGAGAAGTAACCTTTATCATGAATCTCAGTAATGAAACATATTCTTGGTTTATCTATCACAAAAATTCCCTAACATTTTATTTTAAGTTTGATTGCAACTGAGATACTAAATTTGTAGTGACTTTGATCTAACTATGATAAAATTATAATAAATTAAGATTTTAGTCGATTCAGGAGTACATACACATATTAGGGCAAACAATCACAAAAACTGTAATAAATAAACAAAGATTCACATCATTATCATCACATTCATCAAACATAATGATAAATAATAATAAAAAGAACAGAATTAATAATAAAAATAATGAATAATAAATCATTCTAAACATATCAACAATAAACATTCATAAACAGACAATATAGAGTAGTACTAGATTGTTAATGCCAACAGTTCAGAAGTAAAGAAAATGTTGATTTAAAAACCTTTATATTTTATACTTTTATCTAGATTTTTATTAAGCCTTGTATTATCTCAGAGCCAAGGGACCCGAAGGCCTGAAACACATTCGTTTTCAGGCCTTGACCCTTGGATTACACAAGGGTTAAATGACTTGAACGCAGTGGGAAGGAGCAGCTTGTTTTTCTTTTGTTTCTGGACGTTGCAAAAGAAAGGTTCATTCCCCGAACATCTTCGCATCATCAGCTGTGTGGGAATGTTTTGGCTGCAGAAAAATGGTCATAAATGCACCATAGAAAATGCAGTGAAAAGAAGAAAACGTTTCATCCCTGCAGGATAATCACCTGCGGAAGTGAAGTAAAATAGACTGTGAAAGGATTTAAGTATGACGTGGGTTTGATGCTCAGAGCAACGGGACTTGTTACATTGTCCATGTTTGTTCATGTGTAAATATAAATCAATATTTCCCTTTTATTTAGTTGGCATGTTCTGTACTCTAGGTACTCCCATTTCCTCCCATGGTCCAAAAACAAACTGAGGTTGACTCAGGGTGAGTGTGCTTTAGAAAATGAAATCATTAAAGATCATGTTATTTTGTGTAGCTGAAATATAAAATATATAATGTACAAAATGTAAATATACATTTTATGTGAAGCTACATCGACTGATTCATAAGATATGAAGGTAATCGTACAATTTGAAGCATGGATCGTTCCTCAAAAAGAGGAAATGCTGCTTTTCTGTACCTGAATTACAAATGCTTGGTGATGGACAGATGTATAAAAACCAAGAAAGTGCAGACGACAAATTTGCACGTCCAACGTTGACAGTCAGTACCTGCTATATAGTTTTATCACGGCAAGTGCTTCGAGTTAAAAGTAGATCCATTTGCTTCAAAAGTAGAGAATATATACATCTTCAGAAGTAAACTTCCATGTCAAAATGCTGCCTCGAAAGATAGTAGCGTGTCAGAACATTTCTAATCCCTGACATGACTCAATATATGATGGTGTACAGCTAGAAAATAGAACATATTTCTGTGTGTGTGTGTGTGTGTGTGTGTGATGTGAAACCATGTTGTGATTATCTGCTTCTAGTCACATTGTACTGGATCCTCTCAAAGGTCGCACTATCATACAAACTCGTCATTTTCCTTCTGTCAAAAATCCTGTAATTGTCCGTCAGCTGAGGAAGTAAATACTGTATAATATGGACTGCGCTCGTAGCTAATTTCTGTACAATTGAAATCCGTGTTTTTGGATGGGTTTGCACGTCATGGTCCATAGGTTATAAATGCTGTTCATTATTTAGCTGAGCTGTGTCAAGTGTGAAAGCCCCAGTCTAGAGCTGCCTGTGCGAATAAAAAAAAAAAGTGACATTCTTCCCACAGGGCAGATTCTCGCTGTCTGGAACGGAGCATGGCAGACACACAGTCCAGTAAATTAGACAGCAGCACTGCTCAAATCCCAACAACACCTCAGGGAATAACAAGGAGCGAGGTGCCATTCGACCAGTGATCTCAGAGAACTCCCCGTACACATGGTGTTGCAAGGTGAAGACAAATGAAGGCCGATGAAGACCCTCGGACCTGACACACTCGTGTCCGTTTCCTCCCGTGAGTTTTTACTGCTGCTTATCATTTAAAGTGTGTAACAGTTTGTAACCCCAACAACTTCTACATTCCCTTTAATTCAAAGTGAACTTTATCGACTTCAGTGTTGACACCGGTTGATGAATTAACGTTCGGTTACGTGACGACAATCGAAGCGAAGGAGTCCATTGCAGGGCTGATCAATAGGTCTATCGAGAGCTAATAGTCGATCAAAGTTAGTGGGAGTAGATCACATGGCATTCAAACATCTGTTAATCTTTCACTATACAGGTCAGATCAGCCTCTCTGACATTATACAAGTCGTCGCTCTTTTTGGCAGACGCTCGCCTGGCTTTGCAATTTTCTGTCCATAGAGTCATTACTCATTAGACTACACACAACATTAATTCTAATTATTCCCATTAAATTGGGATTTTTTTTTAACCGTTAATGAAAGATAATTTGCATATTAATTGACACTACACGGTCAACCTTGTGTATGAACCAGTCGACCCAATTCTCCGTCAAAAGCTCCCCCTGTTGAGTCTAAGCACTAAACGATTTAATTGGATTGACCAGCTGTCAATCAAAATAGCTGATTTGATGAGACTCAGAAAAATGAAACTTTTACTGCCAGTGTTGTGAACACGACGTAGGTTTTTTTTTGTGGTGGCAGTACAGAATAAAATAATGAAATAAGATAAAACACAAATTCATTTCACAAGTTATTTTTGTTGTGCAATATCACCTCATGGTTATAAAGGTACGTCACAATAAATTGTAATGTATCAATGTATCATAAATATAATTTTAAGTTACATTATAAACAAATGGGACACTCTGGAAAGGACTCCAGCCTCTCACCTGGGACAGACCACCACCTTTACAAGTAATTATTTATAGGTAATTTTGGTTTGTGGTAGTTGGCCAAATTCTAATGGGGACTAAACTGATCAGCTGCATTGTGGGAAGTTTTGAAGATCTGTGATTTTCGAATAGAAAACACCAAGAAAATTATCTAATATTCATTTCCACGCGTTATTTTCCGCTTACTGCGCAGAGCTTATTGATGTGGAACTCATTCAGTGATAATTGGTCGGTCAGTTGATTATTATTCTTGCCATCAAGTCATTTAGCGGAAACATAATAACGGAGACGATCTAACGCGGCTAATTACGAGGCGGGGAAATGAATATAATGATTTTTTTGGCAGGACACCAATGGGTGGAGGCAGAAGGAGTTTAACGTTGCTGGTAATGTTTGTAAACATCAAAACATGATGCGGATGCTTTTTTTTGCTTCTAGTTCTTGATTTCCAGTTTCACATTGTAGTTCAACGGATGGTGGCGTCCAAGGATGGACAGGATGAAGCACCTTCTTTTGTATTTTCACTGGTGCTGGGATCCAATTATAGGAAGTGTGACTGGAAACTGTCATCTTTGTGTCAAGAAGGCTTAATAAAAAATTCACTCTGACGCTTCTCAAGAGCAAGAATTTGAGCTTCCTCTTTGGTGCTGACATTATGTTGGGTATAATAAAACATGAACATTACAAAGTCGTGCCCAATAGTTGCACTCTCTAACTATAATTTGAACAATGTTATTTCCTTCTTATTCCGCCTGAGCAAAAGAAGATGTGCACGATAAACTGACATAAAAAGAACCTTTATCACGTTTCGTAAACAAATATCTGGCGATCACGCAATGAGATTCTACCACTGGGGGGAGCCAGAAACAACATTTCAAACGTACAAACTGCGGCTTTAATGTTTCCTTCATCAAAAGCCACTTAGTGAAATGTTTCCTGCTGAACTCACAACAGAGGTGACGGCGGCAGCATGTCTGCACACAAGGAGATGTGTATTTTGGCAGCTTGGACATGTTGTCCATACTTTCATCGGCAATCCTGTATTCCCACCCTTTCTGTCGCTGTTTATTCCTTCCATACAGTCATTAATCCTCGCAGGAGCTTGCCAAGTGCCGCGCCGTCCCCGCCTTCATTGGCTGAACTCTCGGTGTTACATCGGCTACAGGTAGCTTTCCAATTTAATCCTTACACTCTGGATTAAGCAGGATGGAGCGACTCGATACTTCTGTTTGCCTTATTTTCTAAGATGTAAGGGCAGATTTTTACAGTGAATCAACTTCTCTTTGGCATCGTTATCTCTTCGAATGCTGCACAGAACTGGTCTCTGCTGCCCTACTTTTGTTTTGTGTGCATTTTATTGTGTTTTGATTTTTCCTTCACAACATTTTTGATGGTGTAGATCTTTTATTTAGTCGAATAGTCGCTCTAAATCCTTTTTTCTTGTTGCTGCAACTCTTTGAAGAGTACTGTTTGGGATCAAATCAACAGTAAACAAATTGTGGATAATTGTGCTTGAAATCAACATGAGATATCTAGTGTTTCTAAATGAATTATTGTATCATTCAAGGTGAGCAGAGTTAAAAGGGCTAATGTAGATAAAGAAGCTTCTCGGTTGACACCCAGTGTATCTGATGGTAGTCTGTCTTCTTAAAAGCTAATTAGATTTTATTTTTAATGTATAATTTATTTAAAGCTGCACTTGATTGAGCATTTTTTCAGGCTCATAAGATTGTTGCTTCCTGTATCCTGACCTAACTCAACTCAATTCAAGTATATAAAGTATCAACCATGCTTTATACCAAGTATTTGTTTTGCGAAGTTACTGCTTTTATGTTTTCTTTTGAAAGACTGTACCTATATTGAATATATTACCTAGAATATATCACACAGAGTTTTCCTTGCCGACGTGTGTTTTTTTTTCTCTTTGTGTCCTGGGTTTGCACTTAAATATAGAAATAACAAGTTATACTGTGAATCACTGCCTTGTATGTCGGTATTCTTTTAACGGAGAAGACTAAAAGTACATGAAAAATAAATCTCACCATAACACTGAGTCAGTGGAAGCCATCAACAACAACAAGACGTCCCATATAGCAGTAGTCCCCAACCCAGTACTGGTCCGTACAGAAGGAATACAAATTTGTAAATTGAATATTACTGCTTTAAATGTGTTGTTTTTTTTTGACAAAAGATGGTATTTTCTCCAAAGTAAAATTTGTTTGTGGCTTTTAACAAAACGTCAAGATGCTTCTTAAAGTCAAGTTTATTTAAAATATAAACTTGTAATCTAGTAAAAGTTAATGAAACGCAAACTCTATGCAATTTAGTTTTACTGTTTTTATCTAAAGGTTGGTCCGTGAAAATAATGCCGACATAATACCGGTCAGTAGTGCCAAGATTGACTTATTCCTGCTCTTTACATGGTCACTTTTTTAGTTAACGTGACCAAAATAAGGCTCTTGATTTAGCAAGAGTCACAGACTAATATTGCTTCAGAGAAAACATAATTTATTTTCCCCCAAAAAAACTTTCAGACAGTAAAAATCAATTAATCAGAAATTAAATATTTTATTTCAGTATAGGCCGGGAAAAAAGTCTTATATATTTTTTTGATATCGTTATTTCTGTAGAAATTACAACCCAAAACTTATGAGCATTGGTGAAGGTAGGAAATCCATCCTTCCCCCCTCATGCTTTTCCTGCACTTCAACTGAGATGTGCTGATCCGTGCGATGACCTCACACTCCATCGAACAACCCGAGAGACAACTGATAAATAAAGCACAATGAGGGATTATATTTTCAAAGGCGAGTATAATAAAAATGTCAACTTTGTTTTTGAGTTCCTGCTGACAAACTTTATCCGCGAAACATTAGGTTGTGACACTGAGGGACTTTGACACTTAATTAAAGCCACATAAAATGTCAGAACGGCCAATAAGTTTCCCAGTGTACCGGCCGATATTAAAGCATGAGGTTGATATATTACAGCTCAGCCCCTGTGATTCAATTGTGTCACAACACTTGTTTACGTGGCAAACCTTTTTCTTCCCCAGAGGGCACGGCAACAAGTGAAATTCTCTGTAATGTCATTCAGTCGCTGTGGAGCCAGTGAGTCATTCGAAGACCCTTCGTTTTTTTCTAATGTGAATCCTCATGCGTGGATTCTTCTGACATCTCATTATCAGGTTTGGGTGATAATCCCAGATTACCTTCCCAGCACTAGTCTACTCGGTGACACATGGGTCTGTAAGTGTAAAAAGAGATATTCTTCAGATCCGACTCAGATGGCTTTACACCTTTTCTTTGACTGGGGCCTCAAAAGCTTTGTCTATAAGTGCATGTTACCACATTATATCCATTGTTTTTTGAAGAACTTGGTTGTTCCAGCGATAAAGAACATTTGTCATAACAGTTTTCCATTGTCCTCTTAAATGAGCAGACTAACCAGTCAGCTCATACACAATAATTTCTTCTTTCTTTTATGGTTCATATTCTAATAATGTGCGTATATAACAATCACAAGTTTTTGTTCACAATTTACGAGCAAATATTCAAAGTGTTTGTTAATTTTCGTGTTGAAATTAAACTCCTGGCCTTTAGATGGCAGCAGTCATTACTTCCTCTGCAATCAAAGGAAACATTTAATCCTGTGAGATCCCAGCAATGACTGGGGACGAGAGGATACAGTCGACTCCGGCAGCTTTCAAAAGATGTCTGTCACCTCTATGAATTCAACCATAAGAGAGTAGAATATTCACAAGATGTCATTAGTGTCCCCGAAAATCCCTAAGAAAAGAATACCAAACTATATACTTCCCATCCATCCATCCATCTCTATCTTTGTTCTCCAGGGCGCTCATTAACTTACAATTAGGTGGATTTCCTACTAAAAATAAGGAGACACTTAAATCCAGAAAATTGTGCACGTCCAAAAGTATTCAGATGGATGAATTTGTACGTGAGCACGAATCCAAGCACTTTTTAGCACTTTCAAGCATTTTACATCTCAATCCATTTTTTATTAGTCTTTCCACTTCAAAGTATAACTTTGTTTACCTTATTCCCTGACATTAAATATTCAAATAAGAAAGACACACTTTACAGCAGCGGAAAAAAAGTGAATCGTTAAACATAATCTCGGAATATATTTTCAGGATTTTTAGCAAACTCCGGTGTTAAGTACTGTGAGTTTAGCTTCTGTCCACATGATAACAAACTAATGATGTAAAAGTTCACATTCTCAAAGTAAACAGGATAATAATCTCCTCTTTCCATTAAAAATTTCCCGTCAGTGTAGATTGACAAAGATGATTTCCCCTTAAACAGCAACACAATGTGTTTATTAATGACTGTGTTCAGGTGTGACAGCAAATCACACTCACAGATTATGTAATTCATAATCACAGGCATGAGTAAAAAGAAGCGGATATTTTATCTAGTGACAAGCTGATCGAATTAAAGTAAACAGACATACTCCTGTTAATTAAAATTAAAACCATGAATAGGCGTTTTAAAATAAGAGTCTATTAAACTGCACTCTGCTCTTTTCCCGTTTTCAATTAATGAACATGTTACTTGGTTCTAAATAAAAACGAAAGTACTATTAAATTATATTTCTCATTTTCCATCTTTTTTCAAAGGGCTTTCAAAAAGATTGTGAATCAATATTTGTTAGCGTCTTTCTGCTGTTGTTGTGCAGTTCTGCTAATGTCTGAGGTTTACTCTAATGGGACCGAAAACTAATATTTTTATTCAACATATTGGTTGAGTTGAACCCACAAACACATCCTCCACAAGGTTCTTTAATAGTAAAAGCATACTCTCCAACCGATTATGTGAGTCTGTTCCGTGTCCAATGATCTGCTTCCTCTTTTTTGATAACACAAATGACTCACAACACAAGATAGTCCTTGGTTAGATGTGGCCTTTCATACTGCATAACAAGAAAAGGAAAATAGTGGAAAAGAATCAGCTTTAAAAGATGGGGAACTAAAATCTCTTTCCAAGGATTTGCCGCATACTATAAAGAGCTTAGAGCTCCACTTGTTTAATATGTGTGATGTGCAAGGAAGTCCAGCTTTCCAGTTATGCTCATTTTAATATAAGTACATTTTTATTTTGCTTTATATTGCTATTGAATTTTATTTCACAACAGAAAACTTGTCATTTAATGCGATGACAGTCATTTTTCTCACCTTAATCCTCAAGATATCAAAAAACTATACAATGTGATTAACACTTCTAATGTGTTGTTATTCTAATGGGACATTCAAGAAGTCACAAAATAAAATATGTTGTCCTTGAAATTTGTAAATAACTACAGAGAAATAATATGGCAAACTTTTGGCTTCAAGGATGATGTAGTAGTTAAAAATTATGTGAATTATTCAGACAAGTGAAGTTTCTTCGAGACCTGAAGTGTTGACCTTCAGCAATGTTACAGGAAAGTGAGTTTGTGACAGTTTAAAGTTCATCAATTCAACAGCATTTTGGCACGTAGAAAATGACAAAAATACATTCAGTTAAAATGGTACAGTAAATTGAGCGGCAGCAGAGAGAATCGGATTATTTGGTTTCCAAGTTTATGTGGGAAAAATTAAATAGATATTGATTGATAACTATGAATTCTTTAAACATTTCTCTACCTCATAAAGTCCTTACTGTCTTTCTTCAACTCCTCCTCTACTGTCCTTTCTTGTCACACCTACTTTACTCCATCCACAAGCATAATTGG
This sequence comes from Callionymus lyra, assembly GCF_982586985.1. Taxonomy (NCBI): domain Eukaryota; kingdom Metazoa; phylum Chordata; class Actinopteri; order Syngnathiformes; family Callionymidae; genus Callionymus; species Callionymus lyra. The sequence continues at coordinate 15,712,086 of NC_141822.1, read as the reverse complement.
TTGTTTCCCTATTTAAAATTCTACTCCCTGTTAATAATATTCTTTATTTATTTTTTGTCCATTTATTATTTGGGGGCTAGCCATAGCGGCTAGCAGTAGGTGAGTAAGTAAGTCATTTATAGTGATGGATTGATGAAGCTTCATGGAGCACCATCAATTTTAGATTACTGTAGGTGGCGCCCTCAGTTTATAAAAATGATATTAAGTTTCAATAGAATAAATGTTCAAGTGAATTAAAAGTTAAAATTGATGAGAGAGCAGAGAGTGACATCTAGTGGGCTCTGAAAATAATGACACTGCTTCATGAAGCTACACCAACACATCACTATCGATTAGTATCTGCTGGTCATTCCTACTAACTGATATCTACTCTGGTTGACTGTATCCCGCCACAGATCACCACCACCACCACACCGTCTTCTCTACATTCACAGTTAGTACCTTAAGACTGAACTATAAACATATATAACAAAGATCTAGAGAATAAAAGGGTTGATTTTGTATGCATGCGGACCACAACCCACCCCTATTTTTGGCTTGTTGTATTAACCACAAAATAAAAAGAACACTAAAATTAAAGGGATGACTGTAAAAAAAAAGAAAACATTTAATACAATTTTACAGCTTAACTACGGGGGTTGATCGCATGTATATTCATACACCAAAAAGCATACCGTATTTTCCGCATTATGAGGCGCACTTAAAAACGACAGTGTGCCTTATAATCCGGAGCGCCTTATATATGAACATTACCTGGTGGGTGACTTGTTTAAAAACACTTTCATGACTCTGCGCTGACTGAACCGACACGCACGTCACATCATGGCGAACGTCTATGGAGTGATATTAATGCCACCGGTTTGAGCGAGTGTGTCTTGGTTGTTGTACACTCAAAATCACTCTGCTGTGCACTCAACCAGTATTACACGCGCTCAACTTCACTGTCTGCTCACCAGTCTCACGGACTGCTGCTTGAAGCCTTTTAAACATCATTTGAACATCGTTACCATGGGAGTGAACAGAGTTGTCAGAACGCTTAATAAAGTTTGACTTTATCTGACTGTTTTGTTGACATTCCCTTTAGCACAGCTTTATCAAGTGGATGCATAACGCAACCCCAGTTATATAGTTTAACTGTATCTTTTATTCTATGCGCCTTATAATCCGGTGCGTCCTATTTATGAAAACAGTTCTAAAATAGGCCACTCATTGAAGGTGCGCCTTATAATCCGGTGCGCCAAATAGTGCGGAAAATACAGTACTATAATACCACAGTACTAACAGTCACATCATATTTATATAAGCATCAAACAATTGCAAAAAAAAGGTCAGAATCTTGTAAAACTTTGTATAATAAAAGAATAATGACAGTATTGGTGTATTGGTTTTCTGAAAAAGTATTTGTTTTATGTTTGCATCTATGTTGTGTGTAATGTAACGCATAGGCCATCCACCCCCACACCTTCATGTCAGTCCCACACACTGAATTCAAGGGGGAGTATCTAGGGAAGCTTGTTACGATCGACCAGTTCTGAGTCTGATGAATGAAGACCAGAACAACCCTGGACACACTTACACGTGCACTTCACTGCTCATGTACCTCAAAGGTCAGTTGTTATACATTAGTTTCAAGGGCTTGTCTCAGGATTGCTATGTTAAATCAAGGCCTCGGTGGGAACGCTCTTCTGTTAGTTCTATTGTTGCTCGTGCACACAATGCACTCAAGGCTTTCAATAATGGATGAATCGTTGTTGACAAGAGTGCACTTTGATCACTACTACTCGGGATGAATTTGGACTTTGTTGACACGGTAGTCGAAGCCATGTTGGTAAAATGGTTTGTAAAGAGTCATAACAAGACGATGGTTTAAGAAAGTAGAACTGTTTGTTTTTTGTATTAAACTTAAGTGTACAGAACGCACACTGTGAGGATGGGAATTTGAGTCATAATACTTTGAAGAGTAGATGGGTAATAACGTTAATGTCTGGATGTGCAGCAGGGAAAGAGTTCTAGAGGTGAAGGAGCAGAAAAGTGGACTGAAGGGCAGGAGGAACGAAGACAAGGGAAAGAGCGTAGGAACTGAGTGTTCGGGAGAGGGCGCAGGGTTTAGAAAGGTTCAGTTAGATATGAGGGAGTGAGGTTAGATATGTCTTTGAAGGTTAGCGGTGTGATTAAAAATTCAATGCGCAGAAAGACCCGGAGCCAGTGAAGTTTATTTAAGGCCAAGAACGATGTCTAGTCTTGAAGATGTTCCAGCAATGTTACATGAAAGTGACTTTTGGAAGGTTTAAATGTTATACTGTGTATCAGTCCAACAGCGTTTTTGTCACCAGTCACACAGAAGTATGGCAAACATAAATAAAGTTAAAACGGGAAATTGTGCTGTGGGTAAACAGAGGGGTGTGTGAGAGAAAGTAACATAACCTGGGAAGTCCTGAAACCAGAAGGGCCGCGGGTTTTCTTCAGCCTACAGCAAGAATAGGCGGATTGACTTAATGAAGAGGAGGGAAACTGGAAAAGGTTGTCCTTGGGCAGGGGGCGGGGGGGATGCCTGGAGGGGATAGAGGAAAGAGTCTTTCTCAACTTCTGTTGTCTGTGTCACGCCTTCAAATTCCACTTGTGCCTATGTGGTATTGTAGAGTGTACGTATAAAACCGTCTGGATATATATTTGTTTCTGTTATACTGATGAATACTTTATCTATGAATTTAACTGTAATACAAAAGTAATTGTATAAAATCATCTGTAGGCTGCTAAATGAAGTATTTAAAGCTCTTATGGGGGGTTAACAGCAAACACTAATTTGGACACCTCAACACACCTCTCTGTTCATCGCATTATTTAGACTATTTATTTCCTCACGGTGGCGTGGGAAAAGTGAAAATGCTTGAGGGTGGATTAATTAATAATCTATTAAAAAAACAATTCATAAGAAACAACAAAAGGTCTCACTGATTTGCATTCAGACAAGATCATCACTCTCTTTCTACCTCGATACAACAGACATTTTTGGTCATAAAGGATCCGGATACCATCAAAGACGTGTTCATCTCGTGGTCAGATATTCCTATTTGTCATTGTGTTTTCTGGGTTCTGATTGACAACGTAGTATTTATGTGATGATATAATTTAGCTCGACAGATTTTGAGAGTGTTCCTATCATCTCCAAACAAAGGCTTTTGATTGCAACTTTTCATTTATCCACATCCTTGTCCTTATTACTGAGAAAGAAAAGGAATACCAGTGTACAAAACTTTTATATTCATTTCACACGTACGTTGCTGTTTTTTTTTCCAGATTTTAAATCACAATGAATCACAAGGAGGTCGCATGAGAAAACACTTTCACGCCCCTTGATCAAGACTCACCGACACCATCGTCATCGTTAAGCTACAAGGAACTCGAGCTAAAGGTTTCATTCTTGTTTATTTTAATCATGCATCACATAACTTTCATATGTTACACGTCGATACGGTCTGTTGAAGCTTCATTTAGGACTGTCATTATCTTCAGAGTCCAGTAGATGGTGGCTTCTACACTGTTTTGTTGTTTTTGGACAAGTGTTCTAATGAAACATCACATCATTTTTAAACTGACGACGCCACCTACTGACCTCTAAACAACATGACACTGTTTCATGAAGCTTCATCAGCCAACCACGGCACACAGCAGCAAATATGATGGGATTGGTATGCCAGGGACATGGTCAAAGTCAGGTGAAAAACTTTCAAGCAAAGCACATGGCCTCACTATCAGGCTCCCTATTGTGGCATCAAGGCACCAGCTCTTCACAATGGTCCGCTCCAACCTCTTCGATTTCAGCCTGCTATTTTCCCCAGTGTTTTTATGTCAGATTTTGTGTGTACAGCGTGACCAGAGCTGCTATAGAGCGACACACATTTTACCATGAAGTCTTTAAAACGTACATCTTCCTGAACAAATTCAAATATATACATTTTTTAATGATTGCCACAGCCTGAACGCCTGAACACCAGAATTAACCAGTTGCATTAATCAGGCAAAATACATGACATCAGATACATATACATTTGAACTATTTCATGAACTATCGTTCAATGAAATAGTTAAGGCCCAACACACACTAATTATGTGTGTGGCCACATACAGATGCATGTTGATTGAATATAAAAAAGGGCCCAAATAAAGACCCACAAGCTGGACCACACAGATATCCAAGTGGTTCAAAAGCGAGTATACATACATTGATTCCACACACCTCCCTATTGTTCTGTTTCTGCCCCTCAAAGGATATATATTGGCTCCTAACCCAAACTTTTTGGAACTGAAGAAGAATCTTGGATGAGAGGTGAAATGTCTTCCTAGAACTCTTCACAGTTCAGTTGACTCGCTTTCGAACCACTTGGATAACCATGACCTGAACTGATGATAACCTTCACAGATAGACGCCACACATGTAGATGATCAGCATTCATAGATGGTCAACTGTCCAAATATGAATAAACCATAACAGGCAGTTCTCATCTAGACATGGTCACAATAGGGCTTTGGTCATGGCAACAGGGAAATCGTGTTCCTTTCAACCTTGCAACATTCTTCCAATAACAAGACAAGATCTTGACCAAAGATATACGAGGCTACGAGTGATCTTCTTTCAACTGACTGCTGTAGGTTTCAGCACGAAAGATTAATGGCGTGTGAATATCAGTTGTCAGATGCTGTCTTCACAACGACTGGAACTCCCAGACACATCCACCCAGAGCCCAACGGTAATACTTGTGCTCGGAATAAATCGAGAAAACACATCTGCAGCAATAGATTGAATCCTGGATTGAATCAGACCGAGTTATTCTTCTGCATTTAAATCAGCAGTGCAGGCATGAGCTCTGTGTCAAAGAAGACAATGACTGGCTGTCGTTTCCATCCTCAATTTCATTAATGACCTGGCAACACATTTGCACCGGGAAAAAGACTTTCAACTTGTGTGTGCGGTTGACCAGCTATTCTTCACATTTCTCTGTCAGATGACGGGGACTTTTTGTAAATCTGTCTCGTCAGTCCCAGCATCCAGTTTCACGCCTCATTAATGTGAAACTTCATGTGTCCGTTCCTCGGCTGTGGAATCCTGATAATGTGTGAATCTAGCGGAGACCTCCGCAGATTTGTGCTCATTCAACAGAGCTAATGAGGATATCTGGCTGTTGCTTGGCATTTGTTACCTGTTTTGCAGCAGGACATCAAATAGTTAAGCCCGGAGACGGAGGCAGAATGTTAAGTCATGTTTGTCCCTCGCCTCTAATTTGATATTTTCCCCCCTTTTCAAGTAGCATGACAGCGTTTCTACCCTTATATTTAATATTTAATGTACTGAGCTGAGCATTGTTTTGTGATGAAAGAGACGGGAGTGGAAAAGAAAGGGATATTTCTGGCCTCCCAAACTTCAGCTAATGTATGAGCTTAATTAAACAAGCGAGCACATTTGCATTAAAGAATGACAGTGACAAAGACACACTCTGCTAATAACATGTCAATTATTCATAAATTAGTATCCGTGAGACTACACTGACCAAGCGTGGATTATCATTGCCAGCACACCCTGTCACACACATAAAAATGATGGCATAAAAATCCATGTCATTAAATTTTAGAACCTCGACAATGGTTCATTAAAACACACCAACAAAACCAATGCTAATCGCTGGGATGGAATGAGACAAATTGACAGATTTTTAACATGTTTTTTTTAATACCTGAAATGTATTAATGGCTACCGGGAATTCTTTGTTTTTAATCAGATCTAGACACAAGTTTGTAGAATCATTAATAAACTTGGCAGAGACAGATTCACTCTTATTAAAATTTGCTAAAACAAGGTATTTAATCATCATTTCCTAATAAGAATGTGTTTGTCAAAAGAGGAAATCAGAAAAAACATTCCAAGCCAATCATTTGATGTACTGAGTAATATACTAAGTAAGTAAGTAATTAAGTAAGTAAGTGAGTAATGGTTATTTCTAGAGCGCCTTTCCAGACCAGGGTCCCAAAGCGCTTTAACAATCACAAACAATACACAGTTAAAATATATACTTCAAAGAAAAGCCTGCACACATAAAAATGTCTTCAGTTGTTTCTTGAAGGAGTCAGAAGATCCATCAAACACAGAGGGAGAGGAAGATCGTTCCAAAGCTTAGGAACAACAGCCTGGAAGGATTTCTCTCCTCTGGTCCAGTAGTGTGTGCGAGGAACCATCAGTAGATTCTGATCCACAGACCTCAGAGCCCGAGCTGGGGTGTAAGGCTGGATCAGATCACTGATGTAAGGAGGAGTCTGACCATGAATAGCTCTGAAAGTAAGAACCAGAATTTTAAAAATTGAACCTGACAGAAACTGGCAGCCAATGCAGAGTTTTAAGGATCGGAGAAATGTGAGTTCTTCTACTGGAGTAGCTCGAAAGTATTAACTGCAAGCAAGACAGCTCCTTCTTGTTTAGACTTGAAAATAAACAGTTACAATAGTACAAACAAGAAGACACAAACGCATGGATTACAAGCTCCAGATCGTGTTTTGACATTATTCCTAAGTTTAGAGATTTTTCTCAGTTGAAGGAAACAGTTTCTGGTCAGTTTTCTGCAGTGTTGTACTAGAGAAATGTCTTTTTCAAATACAACAACCAGGTTTTTCAAGCTCAGTTTTACAGACTGACCTAAGTCACCCAAGTACTGACTCAACCCACAACAATTTCAGTTTTGTCCACATTTAGCTGCAAAGTGCATATAGGACTTGTATTGTATCTGAATATGAGTCCAATTCTGGAAAGAGACACAAAAGTACTTTGAAAACTGAAAAATTAATTAATCAATGGAGCTCCATTGGCTCAGACATCTCTACAGCAAGCGTTCCAAGAAAGGTTGACCTCATTGTTTAGTTAATGTGAGATAATTGCAGTTTCCCATTGCTATGTTAATGACTCATTTAATTTGATTCATCTTTTTTGTTTTGACGGAGTGGTGAGCGATAAAGCAAACTCATCTGGTGAAGTCCAACATCATTTTACAACCACACAAAATTAGAACGCACTCATTGCAGTCAAGTATTTTAAAGGGTTGTTGACTTTGTTCCACTCGTTGTGTCGCAAAACGGCGTCAGCGATCGACACACGAAAACCCTACATTGCAATCATAAGCACAACAATGATATTTTTTTTGTTTTTGTACACAAACAAAAAAACCTGGTAGTAAATCTTTCTAATGTAGTTGAAAAGCATGTCACAGATGCTTTCAAAAGACCACTTATTGAGCTGCCAAAAAGTAAATGGCAAATCAAATAGCAATGAACAAAACTATTTATTTTTGATAAAGTTGTTTACAAAAGGTCCATAACCTGAGTTTAGACACATTTATAGCATATTTGAATTATAAAAAAAACTTTATACCATGAAGTATTTCACTTCTCTGCTTATCTTAATTGACTGACGTGTATCATCATTTCATACATCAAAATGAGAATAGATGGAATTTGAAACCAATCTCAGCAGGATGATTGAAATTCTTCTTCTTCAAAAAAAGATCCAATGCAGCAAAGAAACACCTAATCTACAAGAGTAGTACCTGAGATTCCAGCGGAGGAACCTGTGAGGTAGATGAGTCCTGATAGAGGTCAACGCAGGTCAAATGGAAAGTCTGTGTTCGGCAGTGGGCACGTGAACCTGCAGAACAACCGATCAACTTTCACTTTAGTGCAGTGAATTTCTTCTGGCTCTGAGCCACCTCATGAGTGAACGAGTGCTGATCCATGCAGGCGTCTGCACTTCACATGTATGTACGGGCATTCAATTTGACTCCCCGCCTCTCTTTAACCTTTTACCGGGAGGAATTTGCTGGCGTCAACGTTAATGTGGTGTAACATTTTTCTTGTGTTTGTTTGAAGGTGCATCACACTGAGAGTGAAAGTAATTTTTTTTTTTTACTTGCCAAGGGGTTTTATAAGGTAAGTACCTTGAGAAAAACCCTTTCACAAACCTTTGAGGTTGATTTTGTGACCTGTACACACAGGATTCCTCCCACATCTACCATGAGCTTTGTTCACCAGGTAGGAAATAGTATATTAAAGGTAGGACTTTGGTTCTTTTGAGGCACTGACCGAAATACTTTGGTAGTACCGAATATCAAACGAGCTTATCAAGTGTCAGTACCCAGAGGTTGATCAAGACTTGATATTGCTTTTGCCGATCAGCTGTAGCTGTAACAGACAGGTTGATGTGCATAGATGTATAGTGTATATCACACTGGGATGGCACTTACACTATCAACGTGAGTTAAAATCATAGTCGGGACGTTCGTCTTGTAAAATTGGTATAGAAAAAAAGCAACACTTGAAAAAAGTTCAGGGACCGATGAATGTGTCTTTATCGCTACTTCTTCGATCGATCTTTTCACAACTCGACTCGAGTGAGCTTCTGAAGAAAGGAACAGCATTAAACTTTCATTTTAAGACTTAAAGATACTTTAAACTCCACAGCTGAGCCTTCACTTTGGCCAACACAACATAAAACAAAACTCTCTGCCAAAACACTCCAGAAAACGCACATAAGTACTTTTTCTTTTAACTAATCTGGAGTTGGTCTTCGATCTTTAATAATTTCCAAGTGGGCCGGTAAAAAGTATACGAAGATAGCCACAATGTCACTGTCACTGCCATTTAAATCTCCCCCTCTAACCACTCTGCTGAGATGGCGCTGCTCAGAATCTGTTGTTGTTTGGATCGTCCATGATTGATTGACAATTGATGTCAATTTGCCAGAATACATGCCATACACTTTAGCACTCATTTATCCAGACTTGGTCATCAAGTGATAGTTTCAAAATTCAAAGATTCAAAGAAATTCAAAGTTCACTCAGCATCATGTCAACTAAGGGTTGGGATTCTTTAATCAGTGCTTCCAGTGTAGACAGTAGACTGGAAATTGCTCACGATATTCACCGGGAGTACTTCCTGTCTGTGTAGGATGTTGGTCTAGCAGATAGGCTAGCGGTTACCGGAAAATTTCTTCTTGACGAGGCTTCAAAACAAGAATGATGTTACACCCGAGCAGTATGGAGGTATTTGGATGATTTTAAATGTGTCTTTTTGGATAAAAATTATAACGACAACCGAGCTTAAGTCGCTACGTTAAAATGGACATCGTTTTTTGCCTATAACTCGAAAAAGAAAGAGCATTTTAATCCATTTCTACCAGCTACATTTGATGAATGTTCTGAAGATCTCCTCAGTTTTCCACGGTTTCTTGTCAGTCGACTCCACCGTCCTCACCTGAAATCGTAATGAAGCTGCCATTCTAAAGGTGAACGTGTCACTTCTGTTTTTCGACAAGCCGGAGAACTGTACTGTTCAGGTGGAGGTGTGAAGAGGTAACCTCGGAAAAGGGAGACGAGAATAGACACAACAATCTCTCTATTTATCCATCCTCATATACAGTACATCGATTTATCCCTAGGCAAGTACGTCCAACTCCTGTCTGACAGTATTAGGCAAACATTTTAAAAACATGACATAAAGATCAATAAATAAAGCTTGTTAAATGTCGTTCATATGAAAAAAATACATGCAGAAAAACAACCTCTTTTAACAATGAACATCATACAGGATTTGACCCCACAACCCACTTGCTGTGAGACAACAGTATTGTGTTTTCAGTAGAAGAAATAAAATAAAAAATTTGACAAGATATGCAAAAATAGTTCCAGATGTTGCTGGATCTAAACATCTGCAGCACATTTTCATCATTGAGGAATCGTGGCGGCAGATTACGGAGGATCTTTGCGTGGATCTGCTGGAACAGCACATCACTGACGGAGGAGCAGCTGGACTCTTCACAGCTGCTGCGTTAACAAAATGTTTTGACTTCAGTTTGTGCTTCATTTGCAAAATGCTTTGTTTTTGTGTATTTGCATACATCGTGGTTAATGTGGCCGACTGGTGATTTCAGTTTTCGTTGTTTAATTTCTGTTTTACTCACTTGAAATACCAAATTGATTCATATGTAATTGTGCAGTATGAGTGGCTGAGCGTCTCAAATCAAACTTTTTGACGACTCTTTTTTTCTAAATAAAAGAGTGGCCATAACGCTTGGTGAGGCGTTTACTGACCCACCTAAACTACCAGCACGAAATTCAAGGTTTTCTTTCTTCCAACTCAGAAATAACAGTTTTAAATGTTCATTGTACTAAATTGACTGTTAGTTGAACAAATACTAACAATCACAATCTTAAGTTAAATTGGGGAGACCATACGTCCCTTATTACCCGGACCATGTCCTCTTTTCCGGGGCTGTAACAGACATTTTTCAAATGGAAGCCTCAAAATTTTAATGTAGCGAACGGAGCTCACTTGTCAACGTCTTCATCTTCGTCTAAAAAAATCCCGTAAAACATCCAAATACATCCGTACTGCTGGTTTGTAATGTCCATCTTGTATTGAAGACTGAACATGAGGAATTGTTTGGGAAAACCAAGACAACTTTGATTGTAGTAGATGCTAAAAGGCTAACATGCTACACAGACAGACGGTACTCTGGGTAAATATCGTGAGCGCTTCAGGTCTACTGTCTACACCGGAAACACTGAGTGAATTTTGAATCAGTTTAAGTTTCACTGCCTTTAGTTTTCCCAACTAGACAAAGTCGTTTATATATCAGAGCTACTAACTCTAACTTAACTTCTCTCTCAGTAACAGTAACCTAAAATAATCCTTATTTATGAACAGACATTTCTTCATCAAGAGGCCTGATCATATAATAAATAATGAGTTTTTTTCTTGGAATTCAGAATATGCATCTATCTAACTTGATAAACCGATTTGACTCAATGAGACAACAGAACAAGCCCAAGATACAGATACTTGTCCTTTAAGAAATCTTCGGAAGGATATATCACCGACTTGAAAACATTTTTTAAAACTGGTTGTTCTGACATCATGGGGAGACTAGTGGTTGGGATTTGGTCCCAGCTGCAACATGGGTTTGATTCTCAGTCTATAATTTTCCATTTGGAAGAGAGCCAGCACAAATACTTGCTGTGAGCGCAGTGACAAAAATAATTCATCGTTTGTCGATCATGGACAATTTTTTTTTTGGGCAAAACTAAAGACGATTTTAAACCTGCGTGACACTTTGTAGTTTGACAAGGAAAGAATACATTGAACCTTTTCGTTCGTACTGAATAAACTATTTTCATTCTAAAGCATTGACTGTTGAAAAAAGTTAAAGCACAACTCTTCAAATAAATTATTCCTCAGAAAGAAATCCCTCTTTGTCTTTGGCTTCTCACCAATGATTAAGGGCAAACCGCAGAGTTCCTGGAGGATTGATCAAAGTAGAGCGAAGAAGCCGGAATAATCCCACTGCTTTGTGTAAGCTGTTACAGAAACATATTACAAATTCACAGCCCAGAGCTACACAGCTCGACAACAACACTCACCAGCAGACGAGGGCACACACCCGAGGTCTTGATGGATTAGGGATTAAAGTGCAGCCTCAAAGTCAGAGCGGCAACTGTGATTTAGGTGAGCTATGATCCTGAATGTGCAGCATCACAGCCGCTAAAAGCATTTGTGATGCAAAAAAAAAAACTTGGAGCAACATCACTGATCCAGTGTAGCTGTGTATTCTTCACATGTTTGGAAACAACACAACAACAACCGATACATATGTTAAATGATAGATTTGGCTTACTATTAGGTTGTGTGGGGGATTTTTCACATCTGTCGCTCCTGTTGTTTCTCAGAATCAGAAACTTTTATTGACAGTGTTGTTTTTTCTGTATTTAATCATCCATTATTTATTTCTTTTTTTAATTTAGCCTGGAAGACAAACAATAGAACTGCGGAGATACTTCAAGTTACCCTCACATTCTGAAGACTAAACACAAACCCTGGTACTCCAGAGTTTTCCTGTTTCTTAACTTCCAGTTGAAAGTTCAATAGTTTATGAAAACAACAGAAATCCTCTCATCTCTCTGCTCACATTTCTCCCAATGTGAAGTCCAACTGTTGCAACAGCCTTTCATATCAGGAAGACAAAAAAACTAACATTCTACCAGACCAATGCTGCATAGCTAGGTTGAGCATCCTGTACTTGAACACCATACCATGCTTCTCCCATGATCCAATACTAATAGAATCAGGGACTCATTCATTCCTTGTGCAATTAGGCCTTTAATTCTGAGTTAGGGCGGTAAAAAGTTAATTAATCCATCCATCCATCCATTCAACTCCATGTTAATCTTTGTATCCTTTTTTGGGGGTTATTTATCTTTGATCCATGTTATTGATCTTTAGATTCTGTCATCTTGCCCTTTCTTTTTATTGCACTTTTTTCTTGTTTCTTGTTCTGGTTTTATGAATATATCGTCTGTGTTGGTGTGTGCTGGTAAAAAAAATTCCCGAAGGAGATCTCCAGAGGGATCAATAAAGTCTATCCATCTGTCCATCCATCTATCTATAAACCCTACATCGATTTGATGGTTATTATTATTCATCCTCCTTCCGTTTTTGGCACTTTTCACGCCCTACACTGTTGAGTGCATACAAAAAAAACAAAACATTAGAACCTGCAGCTTGATCAGACACACACTGCTACTATTATCTCACCAGAGTAAACATTTTTTGGCGAAAAACTGTGCTAAATTTCCCATAAGGAATGAATGTGACTAGGTAAAAAAAAGTTGCAAATCTCCTGCTCTGGCATACATTCACGTAGAAACACAATTCAAACGTTTAAATGTAAGTAAAAGTCCAAATTATCAACGTGGTATTTTAATCTGTTTTAGAATTCATCGTTTTTTCATCACAGGGCAAAGCGCACAGCCCACTCTCACGATTTCCCGTCAGGGAATTATCTAGTTACAATAGTGATTCTATTTCAGGTGATATTCATACTGAAATGAGGTGCTTATTTTTACTTCTGAATTGACCTTGTGTTAACTGCTATCTCTGCTTTTGTACTTGCAGTTCATCAAAGAGAGAACAAGTTATTTGATTTCAATAAGTGGCCTCATATTTTCCATTCTTTATCCTTTATCCATACTAAAAGCTCATTATCTCTATTATTAGCTATGATTACGATAACAAGTGACTCAAGGACTCATCAAACAAACTAAAGAAAAAAATAAAGAAGACACAATAGTATTATGATGGAGAGAAAAGCAACTCGCAGTTAATTCACAGGGATGTAATAAAAAAAAGGATGCAATAAAAAGACGGTATAGTAGCACCTTCTTTTCTTCACTGTCAAATATTTTTTCCAGTTCAAATTCAATGTTTGCAAAATCTTCCTTTTTTTCTATGATCAACTTCATTGCCAATATCTGACATAATAAAACGTATCCTTTCGAAGCTTGTTTATTAAAAAGTAAGGCGGAAAGGCAGATCTAATATTTTCTTTCTCTATTGTTGTATTTTGTATCATTTTGCATGAGCTAAATTTATTTATCCAGTATCCCTGTGTGATACCAAGAAATTAATTCAGAGGAATCTTCTCGCATATGAATGTAATAAGCACAGTTTTTTTTGTGTATCTGTTTAAAAAAAATAACAACTCAGGAATACTGTGTGCATATTATAAACAGAGTGAATACATTGGACTTCATCGTAGTAAATACAATCATGAAAATGCAAAACGAAAAACAGACCAATGAAAAAAATTATTGTGTGTGTTTGAGTTCTACAAAAGTACACAACACATTCACGATGATGACACATGTCAACATTCAGGGAGCTTTTATACACAGGACATTTTTGATCTGTAGGGGGAAACCCTAATTTCATGACATCTCTCCCTAAATCCGCCATTGTGGTCTCAATTGAGACCACTGTGGTCTCAATGAAAACATGGGTTTTCTTGTTGTGCCAACCAATCATTGTGCTACTTTTTGCAACGCGGCTTTGAAAGCTATTCGTAGTTTTTTTGACAATAGTTGGGTTAATTAAACGGACACCTATGCAAGTATTTTAGGGCACATATTTATACACAAGTATAAATGCAATAGAAAGTGTGTATCTGATATTTGTATCACACCTTATCAAGAGTACCCTCAACAAATGAATTAAAGAGAGTCTTTTTGTTCCAAATGTCACTGGACTTTTCTCCAAATAGCGGCGGGTCAGAGACATTCAAATAAATACATATGAATATTCATGAATAAAAGTTAACTTGAGCTTCTTCCTCAGCCAGATGTTGTTCTGCTTTGATTCTATTTCCGCCCTTTGATTCCTCTGTGAAATGAACTTTAATAGAAGCGTCAGAGTGCAAGTAAACAAACTTCACAGCATCTCTGCTGCCAGAGCAGATAGAGCTCGGCTCTTTCCATGTGATCTGCCAGAGTCCGGTTATTGGAACAAAAAAAAAAAAAAAACTCTCCCGCAGCTCAGAGAAAAGTGCTGACTGTTATCTTCTGCATGAATTTGACGGACGTGAGGATTTATTTGATTAAAATAGATGTAAAGAACATTCAGAATGCTCTCTTAATAAAAAAAGAAAGTCAATTGACAAGGCTGGGTCTTTCAATTTTACGCTTGTCATGTTGTCACAGGGAACAATGTATTGTGTCGTGTAAGCTAAAAGGCAGTTCAGGGGGAAATGCTAATAAAGATGAGTAGGGGTGAAATCATATTCAGCTGTGAAGGTTCTCCTTTGTGTGGGAAGAATGACTATTATAATATGGGATATTTCAAAGGTGAATACAATGAAATGCAGTCGAAGATCACCCAAAGGTTTTGAATTTCAACGCAACCACGGCACTTGTCGTGACCGTCCTCCACCCTTGCCGTAGTGCCCTGAAAAATGTACCCGTGTTTACGGCAACAACTTTCCTTGACCACCCTTGGCTTTTAATTTTTTTTTATAAATACTTGTAGAGTAATTGTTTCATCAAATAAACATAATAAAACCATCCTGACTTGACTGTTATTTGACATTTTCAACTGTTCAATATCTAACGGTGAAAGGTAAACAAAATAGCATTTTGGAATCTTGTGTCAAAGGTTAACTGACGACGGAAACAGCCGAGCAGTTCTGAGTGATTCACTGGTTACATCAGCGTCTCTAAGTAGGTAAGGTTTCCGGTTAATTTTGGTCAGGCAGCGAACTTTAAAAATGCAGAGCAAGGAAAGGGTGAAAAAAAAGGAAAGACGGGGAATCACAGGCTGTTGAGAAAAATGTAGCAAAATACAGAACTTTTTAAAGATAACTTTATACCATTGTTTAAATGCAGTGCAAGTATTTAGTGGTTTGTTTGCCCTCAAAACTCGCCATTTTCTAAACCTGTCGAAGTTGTTTATGTGTGTGTTTATTTTGATTTGTGGCTGTCAGCGACCATGTGTGTAACATACGTATTTGTATACTTTTTGTATACAATACAAGCCACTAATGAAATCGATAATATTGATAGAATGATAATTGCATGGCATTTTATATATTCTTTTATAATTTCCTCTACAATATATATATATATATATATATATACATATATATATAATGTTGAAGTCTTCAATTCCAAGATGCAGTAAGTCTCTCATCATGACCATGTTTTAAATTATTATTTCATAAAGTTCTCCCCCGTCTGAAATCTTGGCGAATGAGAGGTTACGAGAGCATAGTCCATTATGACGTATAACTCGCCTTACTCCTCCTCCAGCCAGCTGTAATCACGCCCCACTTTGTTTATACAACAAGTTCCTGTTTTGGCAGAGTGGGCGTGGTCAACAAGATTTCACCACCTATTGAAAACGAAACGCCCCTGGCCATGAGAAGCTGGGACATCTGCAGCCCTTCGTGGCCCTGATAAAGAAAAAAAGTTGTACAAAACGAATCAGTTTTCTGCATTTAATATATTCCATTCTTTAACAAATGGCCCTGAATGCGTCATAGGTGCTGCAGTTCTCTCCAGGTAATCTCGATGACTAACACTGAACTTAATTTCCCCAAATAAATTGTATTTAAATTCAGATTCAAATAAATGCAAGCAAAAACATCTAGGCTTTAGATAACTATTAGCAATGTTTGAGAGTTTGACGATTAAAGTCACCATAACCAATCCTATCTACTCCACCCTCCGTAGGACATTATTAAAATGTTTTCATTTTCAATCATCTTATACAAATAATTGGGAAGCTTAAAAAGAAAATCTCTGGTCACTAATGAATAATATCTCAAAGAAGAACCTCACACTCAGATGCATGTTGATTTCCCTTGAGATGTGTTTCCTCATGTTTGGATTAATAAAGGCGTAAACATGACAAATTTGTAATCCAGGTCCGTCAGCGGATGTTGCAGCGATGCCCACTTGTGTCCTCTCAAGGTCAGACTTTTCACAGAGTGAGATTTCAGGGTTAATTGCTTTTCGTTGATGCAGAAATACTCAGTGACGTGTTGAATTTATTAGAGGACAGATGTTTAGTTTTAAGCTCTGTGATAAAACACACTTTGTGCTACTCCTCCATTAGTGCTGATAAAGTAATGCAGCCTATTACACTTTTTCAGTCGATTTATGAATTGGTATCTACACTGTTCCCTCTTCTCTTTCTCTCTCCAACCTCCTCTCATTCTTCTCCTTCCAAGGTTCTACTTGAGGTATCTTCCTATTAAAATGAGGTTTTTCCTTGCCAATTTCACTCATTCTCATTAGTTGAGACCTGTTTTTTATCCTATATTAGCAAGTAAGTAAGAAATCATTTGTAAAGCGCTTTAACAATCAATACCAATACACAGTTAAAATATATATATTAAAAGGCCAAGACACATAAGACAAACACAGTAGCCTCAAGAAGATTAGAAAAAAGCTGCAAAAATAGGAATGTCTTAAGTTGTTTCTTGAAGGAGTCAGTAGATCCATCAAACATAGAGGGAGAGGAAGATCGTTTCAAAGCTTAGGAGCAACAGCCTGGAAGGATTTCTCTTCTCTGGTCCTGAAGTGTGTTCAGGAACCATCAGTAGATTCTGATCCACAGACCTCAGAGCCCGAGCTGGGGTGTAAGGCTGTATCAGAGGACTGAGCCTGACCATGAATTGATCCTGAAAGAAACTGGCAGCCAATTTAGAGTTTTAAGGAATCTGAGAAATGTGAGTTCTTCTACTAGAGCGGGTCAGAATTCTCGCTGCAGAGTTTTGTATTAACTGCAGGCGAGACAGCTCATTGTTGTTTAGACACCAAAATAAACTTACAATAGTCTACATTTACAGTGTTGAACTAGAGACTCATCTTTGTCTTTGTTTGTATATAGTGTTATTTAACTTTAAAGTGTCTCAAGATAATTTGAGTAAAAGACAAAGGTTAATAAAATGTGTTTACAAACTTGGTTTTGTTGAACTTGGTGAAGTGTATAACAGCTCCTGACCTGAGAGAGACCAAAGTCATTCTTGTACGATTTGTATGAATATGAAAGATGTGAAAAGAGACTCACTTGGTTCTTTCAACTTTTTGTCCTCATTTTTGACCTCGAAGGAAAGAAAAAAAAAACTTTCGTCCTCTTCAACGATTTTTGCAGGTCACACCTCTAATATCACACTAGGTTGTCTAGACTGTCGGGTTTGTAAATGTCAATGTTTGAGACTTGAGGCAGAGAGAGGAGGATTTGACACAAGGATCGTGATCATGTACAATTTATAAAGTCACTTAGGGCGCATATTAGAGTTGTGTGTAAATAAGTGTGATTGTCTAAACAGTAATATATAAATCAGAAATCTGAAAAATGAAAGCCATTTGCAGACACTTACAATTTACATTTATATATTATTTACATTCCAGTTTTACATTCTGCTCAATGTACATGATTTATTTTCAGTGACTGTTATGGAAAATTCTGCTTTTCTACAACATCCTTATAGTCTATTGTGGCAGACAACCAACAATTAAAGATCCACACATCTACAAGTAATCGAAGCGCCAAGTATCATCTCAAACTGCTCTTCCACAGCTGTGATTCTAGGTTAAAGATATACATCGATGGAGTCGTTCAAGGATGAATGTTGAAAGGATAAGCCCTGCAACAGGAAGCAGAACGAGCCAGAATAATGCAAGTAGAGCAGCAGAGAGATGAAGACCATTGATTTTCACGCAGCCCGGGGTGGTTGGAAAGTGACAGTGTTCTATCCAGTGGAGAATAAAGATGGAACATGAAGCTGTGGTGCATCATCCCTTCATCTGGAAGTATGTTTCCAAAGTAGGATGATTGCAGAGATGCATACCTTCGACTGCTTTAGGTGGACGATGAAAAGTAAACCTTCCATATTCCTTCACAGACATTAATGCTAGGTTATATACACTGCTAAAAAAAAAAAGAAGGAACACTTACAAAACACAATGTCCCTGTAATATAAACCAAACTGACCACTTCTGAAACAAGACTGATTGACAGGAGGAGCACTGCCACAAATGTGCATGTGTCTGCACAAACCCTCAGAAAGGAGACTTTCAAAAGTTCTTGCAAGACGAAGGCATTGATGCTGTGGACTGGCCCGTTCCCCGAGACCTGAATCCAATCGGGCACATCTGGGACATCATGTCTCGCTCAATCCACCAGTTGCACCACAGACTGTCTAGGAGTTGGCAGATGCTAGTCCAGTCCAGGTCTGGTGAGGAGATCCCTCAGGAGGGCCGACCGTCCACACACAATACTGAGCCTAATTTTGACTTGTTTTAAGGACTTTTCATCAATTTTGGATTAGACTGTATTGTTATTTTCCACTTTAACCTTGTAGTGTGACTCCAAAACAAGAGCTCCATGGGTTAAAACATTTGATTTCCATTGGTAATTGTTGTGTGATTGTGTTTTCAAAAGTTTTGAATAAGAATAGTTAATTCATTCAGATCAAGGATGTGTTATTTTAGTGTTCCCTAAAAAAGTTTCGATAAAGTAATAAAACAAGTATTTACTCATGATCTCAATCTTGGTTTGACATAAAGGGGTAGATGGTGCTACAGCAATCTCACCTGTTCATGCACACGATCACACACTGATGGGAGTAGGCTGCAGCGCATACCTGGAGATGGGATTGAACCCGCAACTTTTTAGCCGCAAACCAACCACTCTTTTGGCTGTTACTCATTAAGAAAAGTTAATAAATTCATTATTTGTTCTAAAAGTTTCTTTCTTTTTCTGTTTTTTAATATGCTAATTGGGACATAGTTTGATGCAGAGCTGTGCACCAACTTATAACAATTTTATATACAAATTGTCCTATTTAAGGTCCTGGTGGAGAGTTTTCTTCCTGACAGAAAAAAATTGAGAACGTCTGGACTAAAGGCACACTTGGAGTTATCCTTTTTTTTTTGCCTTTAATGGGACGGAGTGATTATATAGAAGGTGGGATGTGCAGAAGTAGCTGTAATGCGAAAACAACTATCGTCAAATACTGTGACTTTCAGAGCAATTAAAACTATGTTTGAACTTCAAATGATACCAGCCAATTAGCAAGAAAAAGCTTAAGGCCGGTGAGCCACGAGTGACTCAGTATAGACTTTCCGCTTTTTAATTAGAAATCATAAACTTCGTTGCGAAAGTTGGTTTGCGTTGTGATGCAGGTGTGACTTACTTTAATACAACAAAGTGTTTTCTAAGAAACTTGGCTTTCTTTATCTTCTCAAACTTATAATCATCCAATGAAAGTCTTTTTTTTTTTTTTTTTAACTTATTCTCTTCTAAAAAAAAAGAAAAAAGAATTGCTGGATAAGTTAATAATAATGAACCTACTTTAAATTCATAAACCAGTACAGTTGTGCACATAACTACTCTAACCTTTGAAGGACGTGGTGACATGTTTTCCTCATTAGTTATCAAGTCAATTAATCGGCTGTTGAGCTTTTATTGATGGGTGATCCCTCTGTTCCCGGACTCTGTTCGAGGCGATTCATTCCTTAGCTCAACAAACTGGCATGATAATGAGAGGTCGAAGCCGGGTCCTGTCACATCTTTAATTCCGAACAAGCGAGGGCCAGCGGTTGTATCCTTTCCTCATTAGACCAAAATCATAGCCGGACCCGGATAACAATGACCGGTGTAATCTCACTCTCCATCATTCCATGGGAGGATCAAGGCAGTTTGATCTGGCTTAAGCAAGTACAAGGACATTTGATTATCAACACAAACAAGCAGCTTGTTACAATTTTGCTACATAATTGGTGACTGGAGGGAAATACTTGGTGACGAAGAATTCAGAGAAATTTTCATTTCATTTTATACTGCTGATTCCATTATCAGCTTTGCAGTGTTAGATTAAAATTATTATACACTATACGTACACGCCATACTTAAATTAATGCTAAACGATAATCAAAATATAAAGTATAAGTTACTCGCTTGATCTAAGAGCGCGAACGGTTGACTACACATTCACAATCAACATTCCACTCAGACTGATTCACACTGGTTCGAGGCAAGCTTGGATCAGAATTAGAGATACGACACCGGTAATTTAAAACATCTGTTTATTTGCAAATCACACCTTAAATCGTAGATCAAAGAACGAAGCAAGACACAGAGGGGGGCTAAAAGACGGAAACCCCCACCCGAGAACATTTGAATTATTAGATTACAAGAAAACTAATTAGGATGTCTCTCTGCGGGGGATCATGGCACAGGGAACTTGAAAGGACCATTTGGCTGGAAAGAGACGATCTCCCGAATGGGAAATTTGCCTTAAATATAGCGATGTTTCTACAGCTCGGGACCTTTTCTGCCCAGGGCTATTGACCTGTACAGCCGGGAGAAAGTGCTTCCGATCAATCGTAAAGCTTGTATTTTGTTTGACTTGAAGCGGTGAATAAACGACCTGTTACACACTCTGGATTGTTCATCCAAGACCCAGGACAGATGTGACGTCGTGTTGGAGCGAACTTACTCCGTGTTTTGATCGTTTTAGCAGTGTGTTCACACACAGACTCACAATTTCAAGTTTTAAAATAAACTTCTGAATGTTTTGGGAACTGTGGGAGGAAACCGGAGTACCCAGAGTAAACCAATGCGAACATACAAACACCACATTCTTCATGGTTAACCCTTATGCATTAAACTTGGAAGCATCTTTGAACCTTGAAATCATTTCATGACACAACTTTGGCTCTAACTCGACCACATTGAAACACATCTTAGGCTTGCCCTGGATTATATTTTAGAATATGTTGACCTCATATCAGCGAGACAAGATGCTCCTCCCGTTGGTCTTCTTCAGACTTAAATCTAAACAATGGCTTTTTTTAATTAAAAAGACCATAACCCAGGTTCTCAACCCCAACCATATTGTTTACGTCCCAAAAGAAACACTTGTTTTAACAGTTTAAGATCAATTGTATCAGTATGTTTGACAAATGAGTCAAGAAAATTGGACGGAGAACAACCTACAGAGATTATTGCCTAAGAATGCTAAGAAAACCAGATCTTTATTAGTGTTAACATGAAGATAATATCTTGCATGTAAAGCTACTTTGACGATGATGCTAATTGGCTGAACCGTAGTCCAACGATATTCAAATCTGTAAGAACTTCTACGTTCAGACCCCTCACTACTGACTAATCAGTGCTGAGTATCTATAACCACCACTAACACGATCGTGGTCACATTCAATTTGACACTGATTGATGTGCATCGACCCGCACGTGTCAGCCCAGGAAATGACAAAACTGACGGAAGCTTCGAAGATGATCGGATAGAAAAAGATAAATTGTTCCACGTTTAGGTGACGTTTAATTTACTCATTAAAATAATTCGGTCACAACTGCAGGATGTGACGTCATGATGTTCGGAAGTGTTGCCTGGACACCTTAAATACGTCCAACACTTGACATAACAGTTTTTTAAAGTTTGGTTGGATAATGAAGATATTAGGTACAAGTTGGAATTTGGCGACATGAAGCAGACTCCTAAAGTACCAAACGGGTGAAATTGCATTTTACACAGAACACCTGGTAATCTCTCAAAGCACACTTGAACAAGGGATAGTAATAACCGTACTATGCTGCTAGTATGCTACTAGGATTCAAACTACAGGGTTTATTTTACTTTGTGAAACAGGGTGTTTTTGTCTTGTTATACCATTTTTGTGTGCATAGGGGAACATGCTTTCACCTTTTCGCAAACAGACAAATTAAATCTTGAGACAGATTTATGGTGTAAATGAACAATTCCGGGGGAAGGTATGCCTATAAATCCTGGAGATATTGGACTGTTCAAGATCAGTGGGCGGGAAAAGCCTGCCTCCCATAAACCTGGCCAGTCCAACAATGCCCAGCAGTGCCACTCACTTAATCTAGTCTAGTCAGTAATTAAGAAAGTGCTATGCTGGGGTCGTACAGGTCGCCCACAGGCTAGACAAATTAAATTAGCTTTTCCTTTTAGCCGCACATACGCCTGATTGTGACTCGTGTTCACCTCGGCTTGCAAGTGTCATGCGTGTCTCAGTTCTGTGGCAGCACATTTTTTTTGGGGCGGGGGTCTGTGAGGTGGGTTTTCTTTTACCGCTTCACTGCGCAACAGCCCGGCCCATTAACAGGATTAATTTGGACGAATGGATTAAGATGGAAGGATACGAGGTGGAGGCAGGAGTGTCATTGCAGGAGTGCACACCCGGCAAGTCTATCCGGCCGGATAGTAGTCTCCTTAATTCCATGGGTATTTTTTTGTTGGTTTTATTCACCTTTATTCACGTAGTGGCTAACGTATGTTGTTTTGAAGTGGTTCATAGATTTAAAAAAAAAAAAAAAGTTATATTGACTGTCATGTTGATATGTTGAAAATAAAATTTCTGTCTTCAAGTGTACGAGTGATCCTTGAAGGGGAAACTAATGTGTGATTTAAGTGTTTCTTAAATGGATGGATCAATAGAGGACTCTATTGTATCATCAGTATGTGTCTGTTTGTATAAAACTCTTTTTTATTGAAATTCTACATAAGAAAATGTGCTTAAGACCAATCCACGTGAATTGTTTAGAGTTCTCTTTGGAGATTAAATCATATTTCACATAACCACACCAATTCTGCTGTGATTGGTCAAACATCAAGGTTAGTCACTGCCCGTCATCAATCCCAAAAGTCTCCACCTCCAGAGGACTTGTTGTGTAAACAAAGCGGGTCGTGATTACAGCTGGGGGAAGGAGGAGTGAAGCAATTATTACATCATAATGGACTATGCTCTTGTAACCTCTTGTTCGCCGGGATCCAAGACGAAGAGAGAGAACTGCATCTTGGAGAGAGTGAGACTTCAACATTTAAAACATGTGAGTAAGTCAGAAAAGTTAGTTTTTACATTAGCTGACCTTTAATATAACAAAAGAAAGAAAGATTAACATTTCATAGAGACTTCAAATAGGAGTTCAACTTGTAAAGAAAAGGGATTTGATGGAGTGTTTGGTGAAGGAGGACAAACACAGAGATAATTACAATTGATTGAGCCTCCAAGTATGAAAAGACAATCAGAATCCTACTCCATCTACATTTTGCTCAGCCTAGACTTTTAAAAGATTTGAGCCCCTCTTGCGATGGAGTTGGACGCCCCCCCTGCTCTAAATCTATGTCGGTTCAGATTTGACGCAGCTGAAGAAGCAGGTGACAACAGAGAGTATCGATCGCTCACTCACACTCTTAATCCTCCTCTTCAACATTCAAATAAATGGGTAATAAAAGGCATTTGGACATTAATGGTGTCGTTTAAGTGGGTAAAAATGTTCAGAGCGCTCTTCGCACTGTTCCTCAGTTATGCATAAATCACGGCGACAACTTGTGTTTAATGAAACATGTGAGATGAGGGAGCGGAGATGATGATGATGAGCTCCCTTTTTATGCAAGTCCTCCGCCCGATCCGCTCCACGTCCGCCTGGTCAATGCCTGACCCGGAGACAAAAGAAAACGGATCGTCGCTGCAGCAATTTTGACGTATAGATGCTTGATGAATGGATATCTTGAGGAGCGTGGATCCATAAAACATCCAGAGAGCACAGCAATAATTTCCGGCCCACCCGGGCTGTCACAGTAAATCCTCATCTACCTTGTTGTCCAGGTTCAGTTCTGGGTTAATGAAAATGGAGGTATTTTATGGCTGCTGAAGTATTGGATCTGTTTTAATGGAGGGTTTGAGTGCCGTGTGTGAATGTGAAATGATATAAATCTCCTCTTCTGCCAATGTTTTTACACAGATCTGTCCTCAGTACCAACACTTAGGAGCAGACTTGATGTGTTTTGAAAATAATGTTGCGTTCATTAGGGAGGTTTGCCACAACCTTCACTTTAATTTAATCTCACCGATGATATTTATACAACAGCAATTCTTCATTTTTAAACAGAGAATTTCTGAAAACCACATTTAGAATTGGTAAAACACATATGTTGCATGAGCTTTTTTAATAGACATCTAAACTACTTATAATACTTTGACTTGGTGCAGATAGAAACAGTGAAAGTATTACAGCTTTTGGCCATTTTATTTAAAAGAAAACATGCCAATCATCTCAACAATCTTTTACAATCATGCTGTTAAGAATATATTAATCAAACTAGCTTGAAAACCCGGCGTTGCCTAGGTACCAAAATACATCTGAAGCGACTGGGGGAGAGAAGAGAATCAATTTAGGGAGATTATGGGTCTTACAATTGCTGAAATGATCTTAAATTATGGAAATCATCCTTATTTTATAAGTATTATGAATGTGGTATGAATTCCATTAAAGTTGGACTTGTTTGGATTTTCAGCCATAACCATTCCTTGGTCTCCTTCAGTCTTAAATCTTATCTTGACCTTATCAAGTTACCTTCGCCCCAAAAACCTTCACTGAGATGTCAGTACACTGCATGTTAATTTTAAAAGACATTTTTTCGAGTGGTTTTGGAGTCAATAACACACATGCAAGTACACACAGACACACACACTATATATATATATCCACTTGGTTTCTATTACTTTTTTTCAACACCCTTAGTGTTTTAACAACCTTTTTTTATTTTTAGTATTTTCTCTGGATTGAATTTAAAACGTTTGATATTTAAAAATACTATAAACGCACATAGAATGACCTAGTCACGTCACAAGATTGCTCTGATGAGACATGGTGCAAAACTTCATGACAGAAGAAAAGCCTTGAGAAAACAAAAGCAGTTGTAAAATGTACATGTTTTTAATTAAAAACATAAGGCTAAAAGCTATTGTTAATGGCATAATTTCAATTTCAATGAACATCAACAAAATTAACTTATGACATCTGATGCATAAAGATAGCAGGTTTTCTGTTCTTCTTACTGGACTACTTAAAAGTCCTGCATGCTGGTCAGTTATAGCATAGCAATATTTAAAGGGCAACTAATGTGAAAACCCAACTCTCCTGACTCACTCGCATGTTTCATAATGTTAAAGACAATTAAAATGACCTTGTTTTTGTCCCATGATTTGTCATCATGACCATGTCTCTATAAAGTTCTCAGCCATCTGAAATCTCGGCGAATGAGAGGTTACGAGAGCAGGGTCTATTATGACATAATAATGGGCTTTGCTACTCCTGCAGCAGCGAAGAACGCCCTGATTTTTCTTTATACAACAAGTCCTTTGGAGGTGGAGACTTCCTGGATGAATGATGCGGGATGACAAACCTTGATGTTTGACGAATCACAGCAAAGTGTTATGGTGAACAGAAAAAAATAAGTGTTTTCAGTGGGCAGGGCTTAAGCACATTTTCTAATGAAAACTTTTGTTCAAATAGACACATACTGTTGAGTCCAAGATCCATTAACAAAAAAATATCAAATTAAAAAATGTAATTAACAGATATAGGGCAATTATATATGATTTTTGAGAAAGAAAAAAGCAAATAAAGTAAGAGTGCTCTCTAACTACTCTGTAAAATTGTATGGCTTGTAATGTAACTAGCTGACCCACAATTTAAAGTTTTCAAGTTTAAATCTAGAGAGTAGAAGCATCAACACATCTTGAACAAAGTCAATATTCCGTATAACTGAAAGATAAATGAAAGCTTTTCTCAATCAATCATCCCCCACCTATTTATCTTCGGTCCCTCATTGTGTTCTCTTGGCTTCATCTCATTTCAGTCTCACAGACAATTGGTTTTAAAAAAAAAAAAAACACCCGAGTGTTTCATTTGGAGAGAGTGACCTGCTGGAGAACTGAAAAATCATCGCATCGACCAAGTGCCGACTGTGCGCGATGATGGTTAATTTGGCCGTAAAAGATAAAGGTAGATCTGTCTGAAGAGAAAGAGGAAACCACCGGCAGCAGCAGCAAGACTCTAGACACTTGAGTGAGTCTGAGAGAAGCTCGGGTGTTCCCCCTTGTGCTCTGTCACAGTCTGATAGTTTCATTGACATTCCTCAGCATGCACCACGGAGCATCGAGCCGAGCCGCTGGAGGTACGAGGACTCCCAAAACAAACCGTGAAGTGCTAAAAGAAGACAAAGTTAGACGCTCCACGAAAACACTTTCTCTGTGTCGCGTCATTCATTACTTCAGCATATCATCAACAACACTTCAGAGAAGGTGGATTAGAAATTGATACATTTAACAACTTTATTTTTTGTCCACTGATCATTACCGGCTGCCGACATGAAAAACAATCCTACTATTTCATTTATTAGCTTTAGACAGCAGTTTTAAAATTCGATTTAATTCCGACCGATCTTGTCCATGGAATTCCGACTACGGTCACTGATTTCGCTAACTAAACGTTTCAAAGTGCAGAATCTCCGAAAACAAAGGTTAAAACTGATTGGTGCCACTTCAAGGGCTTTAGTCCAAGCTATGGTTCCCATTGACAGTTAGCCAAATTTATTTTCTTGGCTGCTCAGGATTTGGCTGAGAAAAGGTAACAGCTAAGCTATGTGGCTCACCACACGCTAACGGAGCCTAGCTACATTTTATAAATCTTAAAGAATTGTTAAAGAAGGCGTAAGTGTAAATAAACATATCACTCAGGGCTTCAGAGAACTCGTCGACTCGAAAAATACTTAAAGGGCAACTTATTGTCAAACTCCAACTCTCCGGACTCAATCACATGTTTCAAATGTTGAAGTCTTCATCTCCAAGATGCAGTAAGTCTCTCATCATGACCATATTTTGAACTTATTACTTTATAAAGTTCTCCCCGTCTGAAACCTCGGCGAACGAGAGGTTTCGAGAGCAGAGTCCATTATGATGTAATAATGGCTTCACTCCTCCTCAAGCCAGCTTTTTATCACACCCGCCTTGTTTATACATCAAGTCCATTGGAGGTGGAGACTTCTGGGATTGATAACGCGCTGTGACAAACTCGGATGCTCGAACAATCACAGCAGAGTGGTTATGTTTATGGTGAACAAGATTTCATCTCCAGAAAAGTGTTTTCAGTGGGCAGGGGCTTAAGATTGTTTTCTAATGTAAATATTTAAATGAAAAGATTTCACGTCTTATATTTTCATCCACTGCGACTTATGATTTTACAGGTGAAAATACACTACATACCTCATCAGAACATTTTTAGTTTTTGGAATCTGCTGAAAAAATGAACCTGACATAGAACTGAACCTTCACAACCAACAAGATCTCTCAGCCTATGGATAACAAATGAGCTTTAGGCTGGTACCAGTGTGAGGTTTTCTGTTTTTAACAATTCAAGCGCTGGTAAAAAAAAAAGTTCCTCCTTAAAAAACTACCACCTGCTTGTTTACAAGCCTCATTAGCGAGCATATTCCGACAAAAGATATCCACGTCTTCCCGCGAGTTTGGATTTCTTTTCCACTAGATCACTTTCAAGTAAGAGCTCTCTCTCTCTATCTCTCCTCGTCAAAAAAAAAATCCATCAGTTCAAAGGCACAGCATCGACTGCAACTCCAACCCAGCAATGTTACTGGAAACGACTGGTTTGCAGTGAATGTTCGAAGGTAATGGTTTGGTCAATTGAAGTATGGAGAGCAAATGTCCAAAGTGGTTGTTAAAGCACAGGGAACACTATAAACCAACCTTCTGCATCAAAGCATAGATTTTAATTTTAAAAAAAGGAATAAAAAGAATGAAAACAACAATTTCACTACAATTAAGAGCACAGAAATAGAATGTTAAGCATTTAAATACATTAAACTTTTGTTTTAATTAAGAAAAAACACTTCATTACAGATAAAGGTTTCTGGATAAACATGTATATAACAGCTACTTGAATGGACAGATCACCAATCAATCTTTGGGATATACAATCAGGAAATTGAAGCATCCAGAGGAAACCTCGAGAGAACAGAGATTTATCGACAAGCAATAATCAAATAGAATGTGTCAAGCTCCCCTCAGTGTCAGCAGAAAAGTGTTACTGTAATGTTGTGGAACCTCTATTGCGCCATTGCCACATACTACATGTTGTTGTTTTTTTACAAAGTTGGCTTAAAGTTTGTTTGGTGGTAACTTCAAAGGGTATTTTTTACACCACTGCCAAATGTTTTGAATATTTTTATAGCTGGAAAGCTTAAGCAATAACTTGTGTAGATGATCTACAGAAGCACCGAGGCAATTCATACTTCTGCTATAAAGCTACTTTCACATGCCTTTAAAGAAAAGAAAATAATACAACAAAAAAAAAGAAAGTTTCTCAGAAAGCAATCGAGGCACCTGAATTACAACCACTAGCCACATTAGCTTGTTAGCATTCTCTAGTTGTCAAACTATAGACAATAACAACACAATTTCTCACAGTGGATTCTTCCTCATGTGATCACGTGATCGAGGATACGTCCTTAAAACACACTTGTATAAATACACCCTCACATGATGATTATTCGTAAATTACCTTTATCTCACGAATATAATAAGAATACGCTGAAACCCAAACACGTTAAACAGTTGCATGTGAGCCACAAATTCTAATGACGCTCAGAGACGATCAGACAAATCCATGATGATGTGAAGTTACTGATGAACAGTTTTATTCTCGTTAAACTTAATCTAAAGATGTTTTAAATTTTAAATAATCCACTGGTCGCCTCTGTAAATGCAATATTCCTGTTAATAACCGTGTATGTAAAATATAAACATTTACACCGAAGCACATCTGAACTCATTTATAATAGTGTGATTCATGTCAGACATGTTTAAAATAAACAAATATAAACTTTTTGTTTGAATTCATGGTTGAATACATATAGTTTTTAAAAGTATTTATACTATAAATACATTAAAAAACATATTAACTATATACATTACTGTGTTAGAGTGTCATTTTTGTTGGTGGTGTGCCCCAGGATTTTGTAAATGTAAAAAATGTGCCACGGCTCAAAAAGGTTGAAAATCACTGATCTAGTGTATGTTGTGTTTTCATTTCAAAGAACGCCATTTGCTGCAAGTGAATGAAAAAAACTTCACAATCTTTCAAAATCTTTCCAGAACCATAGAAACACGTTCACCACTAATCGACTAACCCTCATCAAGGTTTCCTAAATATCATATGTGGGTCATACATGTTGTCAATGCAACACTTTTCAACGGGAGACAGTTGGAATATAACCTCTGCAGCCTATTCAGTATTTCCTTGAAGATACTCATCAAAAGGATTTGTGAAACCCAAATGAGGCAACAGTAAAGTGTGATAGTATGATTTGACTCTCAGACTCCAGTATAATATCACGCCCCCTCAACAGTAGTCGCATCACGGTAAGCTGTGGACGGTCAGTGAGGGTAACCGTGAAACATTTTCGCTGCACATCACAGCTCCTCTGACTCAACATTCTGTGAAGCACCAACTTGCTCGACATGCTCGTACCGCTCGCCTTACCTCGGCTGACCCATTTCTCTGAGAACGATAGGACACTTTGGCAGGAAGTGGATGAGCAGAACCAGAGGAGCTCACACCAGCATTGCTAGTTTGAAGAAATAAATATATTTACTTGAGAATATAAACTGTGTCTCAGGACTACAGGAGTTGTGTAAAAGAGAGGAATAAAACCTGAATCCTAGCTTATGTCATGGTCAACAACTAGAAAGTATTTTCCAATATATCCATCAAGAAAAGCATTCAGTCTTACCTTCATTCTCAATGTTTTGGTGAAAATTAAGTTAAAAGTTCAGACCTGACAGACCAACTGCACGGACACAGCTAACAATGTTTTATTTTCATTATATTAAATTGTATTTATTTACTTTTATTTATACGTTTCATTTTAATTAAAAATTGTATATATTTATTTAATTGTTAAATATACATTCTGCATATATACTGTATATATATATATATATATATTTTATACACGTGTTGTGTTGTACGCTGAAAGTGGTGTGGAGCTGCTAAACGTAGATCCATTGTACAAAACCGTCCTAACAACATTCCTATTTTCTGCCTAACATCAATGAAAAAAGTCTCACAGACTCACCTGGCTCTGCTTCTATAACGCATCACAGCTGAGATCATGTGGGTCACAGGATGGACGCAGCAACAAAAAGAACATTTATTATGGGAGACCTGCCATCTGGACCATTATCACCGAGGTAGGTTTGTTAGCTTGTCTGCATAAATCACTTACAAGTAATGACATTTCTTTGGTCCTCATTCATTGCCCCATTGCCTCATACTACACTTCTTTTTCTTTTTTTACAAAATTGGCTTAAAGTTTGGTTGGTAACTTCAAAGGGTATTTTTTTTTTGCACCACTGCCAAATATTTTGAATACTTTTATAGCGGGAAAGTTTAAGCAATAAGTTTTGTGCTTAACTCAAATTGCGAACTTCTTTGTCCAGCAATTAGGAAGCCAGAATTGGTCGCTGTCAAAAACAGGCTTTTAGACCAACAGTCATGCTCGCACTTATAGTACCAGGCAGGTATTTGGCCATCATTGACATTATTTATTTGTACTATGTTTTTGTGTATTATTGTTTTTGCTTTATTTGTATGTGATGTATTATGTAAACTTTGTTGAGGACTACAGATGGAAAGTAGCATTGTGCTAAATCTGGTGCAACCATCTTTTTAATGGAACTGCACATTGTCCTTTTAAATATGAACTGAACTGAAGAAGTTGAAACTTTAAAGTAAGATGATCTACAGAAGCACTGTTGCAATTAATACTTAATGCTATAGAGCTACTTTCACATGACTTTAAAGAAAAGAAAATAATGAAAAAGTAATAAATATTCCTCTGAAAGCATTCAAGACACCTGAATTACAATCACTAGCCACTTTAGCTTCTTAGCATTCTCAAGTTGTAAAACTACAGATAGCTACAATAAGAACCCATTTTTTCACAGTGGATCTAGTGTATGTTTGGTTTCAATTTGTGTTTTCAATACACGAGTAATGACATTTCTTTGGTCCTTCCTGGATTCAGGAATTGTCCTCATTCATCATTTGTATGGCCTTTAACTGCTTCTAACACACCTATCTTCAATCAAAATAAATCCATTAAATATGGAAACACCTGCCTTCAAATAAATCTACTTCCATGTGAATGTATTTACATGGCTCACTTTAGTTTGCTAATGCTAACAAGGTAACACCACTGGTAGCATTGTGGTTAAAAACTATTACTTGTGTCTCATCATTCCTACCTGTCAATTGTCATCTACATCTCTATGATACTATGATCTTACAATGGAAACCTTAGACACTTCAGATCATCTACAGAATTTGACACTTTTCCCCCACATTTAGAAATGTACTTCTTATTGTGTGGCCTGAACAGATTCTGAATTCATCCCTGTTGTGATCAGATTTCGGGACTAATCTTGAATGAGAACAGATGACGGCTCTGAATATGACTTATTGAATGACTTGAATGTAAATGCGAACTGTAATTAAGAAAACAGGGATTCTGCCGTGTCTGATTTAGACGTGACAAGGAGGTGTGACCTAAGACAGGGAACGATAAATGACTTTAGAGAGACAACAATTGAAAGACTGTGTAAGTGATGCTCTGGAGATGATCTGGTCAGAACTTGAAATAAGTTACACTTTATTCATTTTATTATACAAATATAATGGTGTCAGGATGACGATGTTTCTTTGAGTCTGTTATAATAACGTGGTGGAGATGGGAGTGCAAAGGACTTTAATATTTTATTAATATTTTTAGATTTTTACTGTCAGTTAAAACTAGTGATGGTCTTATGAAGCTTCATGAAGCAGTGACATTATTTTCAGAGTCCACTAGATGGCAGCATCTACACTATTTTCCTTTGTTTTGAACAACTGTTCTAATGAAACATCACGTCATTTTTAAACTGATGGCGCCACCTACTGACCTCCTAACAACATGACACTGTTTCACGAAGCTTCATCAGCCCATCACTTGGTAAACGGCTGATTTTGTGTTTGGAAGATTCCTGGATTAAACCAAGGAAGTGTTGTGAAGAAGTGAAGCGAGACGTTGTGGAGGGACGTGTTCTGGTTGCAAAGTAATGTTGTGAATTAAAAATGATTTAACGCCTGCAAATGTTGTTTTATTCCACCCTGATCACTCAATTTCTGCCTGAACGATCCTATCAAAATCCACGACAATATGCAGATAAAATAGAGGTTAATCCTATTTCCTAGCAACACAAAGCTCCTCTTGGAAAAAAGGGAACCCCACACTTTTGGTAATAGTCCTCTGATATATTGTATTAGTTCTATTTTCCAAATATTAAACAAATTATTTTGGCGTTTACATTTGCGCTCTATCAAAAATATCTTCTTAAATATCAAAAGCCCAAGAATATTTGTTATAATGTTGTTTAGCTAAGAATAAAAAATATAATTTCCAATATATAGACCATCCCACTTTCCTTGGACTCTCCCTTAAAACAAGTACTCCATTGGTAAAAAAATAAATAATGTTGGTTACTTGAGACATGAGCACAAGGCAGAAAAACTTTTTCAATACAAGAGAAAATATATGATTATTGCTAGTAATATACACAGTAGTATTTGTACAGTAATATTAACTTTGTCCCTCCCTTTAGTCAATTTATTTTTTTGTGCTTGTCTTATTTATATATGTATTCAGTATTATACACATATGTATATATATATATATATATATATATATATATATATATATATACACGCATACTGTTTTTTTAGATGAGCTCATACCAGACTTTTGATGTATTATTAATTTTGATTGTTTAACAACAGATCGCATTACTAGCAGTTATTATTTACATTCAGTATCTTCCAAAAATATTTAAGATTTGCCAAATTTTTCACATGCCTGGTATCTTTGGTCCGCATCAACTGTTTCTATCTATATATGCTTCATACAACTGCAAGCTTTCTCTATTTCTCTCCCTCTTTTATCCACAATCCCTCGATTACTTAACTCTATTTTCCTCTCTGCACACCGTCCCTCTTTCCTCCCCATCCTGCGACAGTGCTGTGTCCAGCCTTGTTTAAAAAGAAAAAAAAATACTGCAATCACCTTGGAAAAGCTCAAGTAATAAACAAAGGAGATGATTAAATGAGAAGCGCAGACGTTCCATGACTGGCAGGTTTGCTGAATAATTGGAGTTCAGAACTCACTCACCATGTAAACAGAACTCTCTCAATTAAATCCCATCAACAGAGGGATGGAGATACAGTATCTGTTTAGGTGCCGTTTAAGGACAATCCTCTGTGCATTTGCGATGTGCGGACCAATGGATGCATCTCATTTCGGGAATCAATAAATGAGCATTACCGTCTGGGAGCGGTGAGGGAACCAACAATGCAGGAACTCTCACTGCAGCGACGGACTACATTTGTCTTAAGCTTGCAGATAAAAGGTGGCCGGCAGATTACTTTGGCTTCGGCTTCAGGAAATTAAAAAGACCCTCTGATAGCCTCCGCCGGGCCAATGATCATTTCTGTGACAAAACCAGGCTTCACAATATCTCACACGGTAATGCACGTTTAGGGTTATTGTTCCTCAACGCTGGAGTTCTCTGCCAAAGAGACCAACTAATGTGTCTGTAAGTCAATCAAAAACAGACATGGACGGTTCACATTTTTCAATTCGAGTTTTCTGTCGTTCCATCTGGATATAGGTATATTTTTGAAGGATTTGTTGTATACTTGTGAGGCTTCTAACTCCTGCTGCAAACAAATGTATACTTTAAATGTAACTTTACGTGACCAAATTCTAAAACAAATTCGTCGTTCAACATTTAAGGTTGCTAGGTAAGATTTGCAAAGTCAAGAATGTTGCTAAGCTAATGTTACTTCCCAGGGTTTGAGTCTAGAAACTTGTTTTTTTACCCAGCATGATTCTTCAAGCCATATTTAAAAGTTATAATTGATTTGAAATCAAATACAAAAATAATAAAAGTTATAAAATTGATTTGATTATGATAGGAAAATAATAAGCTAGTGAGTTTACCACAGGTCTCTCCATTGTTTTGCTGGGTTTTTGGAATGTCTGAGAATATCGCAAAAAGATAGAGAGAATAAACACTCAATACGTATAAAGATGCGACTGAAACAGTCGTTACTTCAGAGTGAAATCGGACATTCTAAAAAGAAGGTTCTGTATTAAAATCTCTGCATTATAAGTAAAATTGTTGTGATTTTAAACCAAATGTGATGTCTGTTCTTTGTCCGAGTTCACAGTCTTAAGTCAGATTCCAAACCTGACAGATTCCATGTTGTATTTTTCTTATTTTCATGTACAATGAGCTTAATGAGGTGGAGGTATGCATTGTTTTGTCGTTTTTCTTTGTTACATTTTGGCTTAAATACAGACGTTTTCAGCAATATTTTACTCAAATTGATTTTTAAGGTGAAGTTAAAAAAGTGATTGGGTGATTTGATGTAAATAGTATAAATGATGAACATTACGAAGAACAACAAAGCACACATGGGGTCAAGACAAAGGTTATGCCTAGAGCTAGAAAATGCCTAGGAGCTAGAAAATGATGTTTGATAAATGTATATTTTTTGGTATTCCTAATCAAAATAATAATAATATCATCAGTTTATGACATTGTTTTCATAATTATTGCTTTTTTTGTTAAATATTTGTTATTATAAATAAAATAGTTACTTATTTTTGCGGAGGTTTCACAATCACATATTTACTTGACCTCAGGCTTATTTGAGTTACGAAGAACATAGGAATTATCACGGACTTCTACACGGGCCGCTGCTCCGAATAAATGCATTTGCACAAATAACTTCACCTGTGTCATCGCTGCTCTGAATAACTGCATGATATCGACGTTGCGTGTTCAGCAGCGCAACAAAACATCCGCCTTTCACACGGGAAATGGTAAATCATGTAAATTCCAACAATAGCCAAGTTATTGTTTTTCAATGTACTATTCCTCCACTTTTCATTTGTGGCTTTTAGGAGCGATCCAGGATTCAGCCGCGGATCTAATACAGCACCTTGTACAAGTGTGTTTTCCATCGTTAATGGTTTTCTTGTTGTTCTGTGTGTTTTTGTTTCATCTCGCCGACAGTAGAACTGTCCACATAAGCTGTTTCCACATGCTTATTCAGCCATTACTCATCTGCAGAGGGAGCTGCCATGCCTGCAGGCCAAACTTACAAGAGAGAGCTCTCCGTCATCAAACTGCTGCTCCACTCGCTCCTCCACCCAAATTGTTCAAACATATTTCCGGATTTTGATGAGCACATAAAATGATAATATAGGCCCGAGGCTGCGAGTCTTCTGTCCGTCCATCAATAAATCACACGTCATTATAAAGATAATAGTCTTTCCTTTCATGAGTCTTTCTGACCTCGGTTGTTCTTGTTGACTCCTATAACCACACAAGTGTGAATTTAACTGATCAATAACCAACCCGTGCTTTTTTACAAAACCCGTTTTCCAACTACTGCTCTTGTATCTGAATTTTTATAAAACTACCTCCTTCTTGAGACTTGTTAACCTGTTGCAAACATGTATTTAGCTCACTATTAAAGTAGTTGTGCCGGTTACTATTTTACTAGGCTAAGCAGAATGTTAACTAGTTAACTAGCTCAAACCAAATGTGTTTTAAAGAAAGCCAAGTCAGTACCTATTCAACATCCTAAGTATCACATATAAAAAAACACACTTGTTAACTAGTGAAACATGAATTTAGCTAACTAGTAAATCAGGTGTATGTATGTATGTTACTAGTCAAGGCAAAAATGTTGACTTGTATAGATCAACATGCTCTCTGGTTAACTAGTTGAAGAACTTTGCTACCCTCATTAGTAAACTAGTTCCAACCCAACATGTTTATGGAAACAAAGCAGGCCAAAATCATTGACATGTTAACTAGTAAAACATGATTTTAGCTCACTAGTATATCAGGTGCACCGTTTCTGCTCTTACTAGTTAACTAATTCAACCCAACATGTTTATGGTAAACCAAGTGAGAATTTATTAAATATTCTTGAAATCTGTTGTCAACAAAACAATATATGTAACTAGTAAGCTCACTAGTAAATCAGGTGTGCCAACTAGTCAATGCAAAAATATTGTTAAGGTCAACATACTCACTGGTTAACTAGTTGAAAAACTTTTCTGCTTTCACTCGTAAACTAGTTCAACCCAACATGTTTATGGAAAACCAAGCGAGTATTTGTTCAATATTCTTGAAGATGTCAAAAACCTCTGACATCTTAACTTGTCAAACCTGAATCACTAGGTAACTAGTTGCACCCGCTTGATGTTATTAGTTCACTAGTTGACATATAAGAATCACAGGTTGTTCTAGTAACCCATTTCACCTTTTAGTTCAATAAGCTTTGGCCATTTCTATTTAACTACTAGATGTTCTAGTCTTCATGTTTAACCAAGTTAAACATTTAATCAACAGATTTATCCAACTACCTTAGAGGGCAAAAAATGATTCTTCACAAGTCAACTAAAGAGCTTGTTAACCTTTATTAAATATTATTTCCTGAAGTTGAAGTTACTTGTCAACTCATGGTATTGACACTTGATATCAAGGACACCAAATAAAATACTTGGCTGTTCATTGTATCAGTGAATTGATTTAACAACTATTGCTAATAACGTCACTTTTTGTAATATCCTACTTTGGACTTTGTCTAGTAATAATATTGTGTTGTCGTTAGTATCATTTTAATTCGACCATCATTAGAAGGTAAGGTGTGTGTTAATGATAACAGTGATAAAAAAGCCTATTCGTCTCTGCTTGGCAAGAAAAATAAACTTTCTTGTGATGGGTCGTGACAGTTTTCTCCAGGGAGTATCGTCCCTGCCCGGAACACCCTGAACAACAAAAATCGTTTTTACTGCTCCAGTCACTCTTCAGTGTGTCCTCAGGTACCACATCAACAAACTGCTGTTAGGCTTATTACCTGCAGCAGCATCCTCTTGTTGGGTGGACGTTGCCCTGGCTAATCTATACACACTGCATTGACGCTAGTTACTGCTGCTGAATATCGTGAATAAATGTGAATAACAATGCAAAAATACCTGCATACTCCAGATGATGGATGCATATTTGAAAAAGGAAAGACAGCGAATATACAGAATTATTATAATCAAAGGGGAAATGTTTTTGCAAAAATGTTAAATTAATAAATATGCTTTTTAATAAGTTACAGTGTGTATGTGACTTCAAAAATGTATACAGCCAGCATCTAGTGGTCACTGGGTGAACTGCAGCTTTTTGCATGTTGTCCAGTGCCATTAGAATATTACATGGTTGACTTTAAGATTTACTTTTTTTGAAAAAGCATTTCAATATTGTTTGAATAATTTAAGAAAAAATAATACGACGTAGAATTTGTTGAATAATTGAATTTCAATATTTTCAATATTAATCAGTGAGATCGTGATGTCGGCGTGTGTCGTCGTTTTGTTCGTCTAATAAATACAATAAAATAAATTGGTAAAAGTTAATCTAAAGTTTGTCCAGAAGTTATTATCATCCGTCAATGTCAGAATATACTGGTTTTATTGTTATTTAGTTTTTGTTTGATATGTTCTGTAAATGTGAGGAAATTGTCGAATAAAATGGACATAATATCGAAAAGTGGAATTTATTTCTAATTGAGTAATTTAATTCAATCATTTGAATATTTTCTAAATGAATAAATCTTCTCTTTATACATAGCGTTTGCTATTCTGATTAAAATAATTCAGGAACACATTTCTAAATCCAATACTTTCATACGTAGAATTTTAAATGCAATATTTTTACATTTTAAAGCCTATTAAATTCAATATGAAAATAATAGTAGCAGCAAAGGAAATTATTGGAATTGGAATATCAAATTCAACGTGTAAAAATAAAGAAAATCAATGATTGATAAATAGCAAATTCTACCTTTATATACAGAAAGATATTGAATTTTCATACAATATATATAAATATATATTCAAACTAGATTTGTGTGTGATATAGGCATGTTGAAGACAATATTTGGTTACATTGATGACTTATTCCCGACAGACCTGCCCTTGTTTGTGACCGCAAACATATAGAGGCTTGGAAAAAAACAACAACAACAAATCACATCTTGGAAGGCGTCGAAGTGCCCCAGGTGAATCACGACAAAACCACTTTTAATCTACAACATAACTATTACAGAGCCTCTGGTCAGAGGGATCCCCGGGGATTACAAGACAGCCTGATTAACGCAGGAGATCCTTCGCATGCACAACCTCTTGGCCTTTTCTCATTTCACTACCCAATTTATGCAGACTCTTTTACACTTGAGGGGATAACAGAAATACGAGCGGCAAGATGGACG
Organism: Callionymus lyra; assembly: GCF_982586985.1. Lineage (NCBI taxonomy): Eukaryota > Metazoa > Chordata > Actinopteri > Syngnathiformes > Callionymidae > Callionymus > Callionymus lyra. The sequence goes on along the minus strand of NC_141822.1, from coordinate 15,673,440 downwards.
AGAGATATTCATCTTTTTAACACCGTCAGTGTCGCCCGTCTCCGTCAAGACGCTTTCACTTTACATCCGATTTTTATTAGTGTTTGCTGCTTTCAGATTTAATCAAGGGTCAAACGTCTGCCTTGTAAGTAATTGCAAACATAAGAAAAGATCAATGTCTGTTCCACACGTCTGATGAAAAACAACATGGACATAGATAAGAGATAAGGAACTTGTTTGAAATTAGAAAAAACTCTGCGGTTAAGGTAAGCTGTGATAAATGATTTATTATTACAATTTTTTTTGTTGTAGTTTGAATTTTCTGACAGACAGATCCACCTTTTTTCCATCAGTGCACATCACAATAAACTGACAGCATCAGCAACAAGGCTCATGGACCGAAGTTCTTTTTTCAAGCAACAACTTGATCTTCTGCGCCTCATCAAGCAGCAGAAACCACATCTCAAAGTTTACCCTGAAACATAGATCAACTTCAGAGATTGTCTTGAGGTGTCCTACTGTGAAGAAAATGGTCTCATCTGTCAAACACAAGAAACGGCATCAAATATGAGCGATACTTCAGAAAAGTTCGGTTCGACCTTTCCCTCTGTCGTGACTTTTTAAAAGAGAGGAATCTAATAATTTGCTCGAGTAATTTGGCGTTCGTGCGTCACGCTTCCATGACACTTTGCACAGCTGATGCTTTAAACCGTTTTGTTAAGTCTGCCCTTCCCAATGTGAATGAAATAAAAAATAAAGAGATAATAGCAGAAACATGGAATCTTCATTTTTCAATCTTCAGCTTTGATAAAAAAAAAAGAAAAAAGGAACCAATTACAACTGCCGTCTCTGACTCACTTAAGATGGTGACATAGCAGTCTGAGAAAAATTCCTTTTAAATTGATGCTTTAATATTAATTTGTTTTAGGCTGTAGCAGTACACTAATCTAACAATACAGTATATTCCACTCACAATACGTTTCAATACCATATATGAAGCTCACGATACAATTCAATACGATACAATCCGCTCATATTACGATTCAATACAATACGATACGGTTCGATACGATATAGTCCGCTAACAATACTCCTTAATTAAATGTATTTTCAGCTCACGATTCAATACAATATATTCTGCTCAAGATATGAGTCGATGCAAAATATTAAGCTCACAATATGACTTAATACAATATACAGTAAATCCAGCTTAAGATAAAACTTGATACAATACAAGTTCAGGTCACGTTTCGATACCATGTATTGCGCTCATGATACGACTTCATAAGAAATATTCCACTTACAATACAATTCAATATAAAATATTCTGCTTACAATACAATATATTCAGTTCACAATACGACTTTATACGATGTATTCTGCTCACAATACAATATATTCAGTTCACAATACGACTTTATACGATGTATTCTGCTCACAATACAATATGTTCAGGTCACAATACGACTTCATACGATGTATTCTGCTTACGATACAATATATTCAGTTCACAATACGACTTCATACAATGTATTCTGCTTACAATACAATATATTCAGGTCACAATACTACTTCATACGATGTATTCTGCTTCCAATACAATATATTCAGTTCACAATACGACTATATACGATGTATTCTGATTACGATATAATATATTCAGTTCAAGATCCGACCTCATAATAATAATATAATCATAATAAACTTTATTTATAGGGCATAAAATATGTAGCACAAAGTGCTTTATACTTTTTAAAAACCTATATATTATTGTATCAATTTTTTTCTCGTACCCCTAATAACCACATTGGGATGTTGTTTCAATGAACTGAGCTTGAAAACCCTTCATGTTCTAGACCTGCAACGAGTCTTTTGTGTCTTTGAACCTGAACATTATTGACACACTGCCGAGTTGTATTGAGATGTTTACTGAGAATGGATTCACGAAGCACTGTTGTGGTACAAGGAAGGACCACATCACTGTCGGAAAAACAATAATCTTATTCCCTTCTGACTCAATGTTTGCAATCCTCCGGGGCATTTTCCGTCCAGATATTTATTGCTCCGCTGTCAAGTCTTCTAATGCTTCCACACCTTGTGGCCAAAGTGCATTTTTGCATCATCTCACTCTCTTATTTGTCTCCCTTACCTCTGGGAACATGCCGGATCAGAGGAACATGAAAGGAGATGATGAGACGACTGCAATTCTACTCAGTACCGTGTTGTCGCTGCTTCTCTGGGCCTCCCTGCTGTTACTTTCTTCTCAAACCACCTCCCGTCGGTCCTCGTTTTATATTGAGTCGGAGAATAGTTTCACTTTTAAGCTCGTTATTCACTTCCTGTGTGTCACTGGACCGGTCGGTCCGATGCGGTCAAAGTGCCGGATAGTAGGGAAAGTATTGTAGCTTTCTATCTTATGTGGAAGTATGAAAAAAAGAATCCTAGGGTTTCTTTTACATTTCATTATGTGTGGTCTTCTTCTTGTTGTGATGTACTTCCTTGCATATGTCACTGTGAAATATTGTATTTAAAAGGTCACTGAGCTCTTTATTGTGGAGGTCAAACAGTAACTTTGAGAATTACTTCTAGTTTCTTGTCGCCTGATTGGTTTCAAGAATCAAAAATGTAATTGGTGTATTACAGTAATATCACATTTCATTCATTCTAATATACTTTAAGTTGTTTCAGAGTAATTTGGAGAAGGTGAATATATAGAAAGTGATAATTCTATTCTAATCTATTCTATTCTATTCTATTATAACTTATTTTTCTACTCACAATCATATTGACTAGAAATTGGGATTTCAATGTAACGACTGGCGTTCAGTTGTCAGTAAGTAAGTAGTTTATATTTATAGAGCGCTTTTCTAGACCGGGGTCAAAAAGCGCTTAAACAATCAAAAATGATACACTAAAAAGATAAAGATAACGCCGAGAAAAACACAGGTGTCCCAGTTGTCGTGGTCTTCAATTTCCTTCCAAATATCTTGATCTTGCTCGTCTGTATTGAAGCCTCGACTTAATATACACATTTTAATATAAAAGTAAAACGTTTTAAACGTCAAAAGCTTTTTTTATGACTCATGAAAACACGAAAAAGTGAAGCTACCGAGTGTTGATGCTAATTCATAAATAAGGTCTGTCCATGATAAAAGTGACTTGTGTTTTGTTGGTAAAATTTAGATGCCTTTTATTTTGAACCCCTAAATTACATCACTATTTGAATGAGGCCACCGTTTCGCTCATTACCCCCTTATCAATTTTGCCCTATCTTCCAAAAAATGGTGCTACATGTAAACCAGTTGCTTTTGGTATGAATCCCCCTTAGGCTCGTTGTGATGGAGGAAGTATCATCAGCCGCCTTTGGTGCTTTGAAACCAGGGGGTAATGTCGTACTAATATTTACTTTCTACACTTACAGAATTCTCAACGTAACTTTATAAACAGGATATGGTGTCAATATCTCAAGAGAAATTAAATGTGTCCGTTGATTTAATTCATATTGTTATAGCAACATCCAAATCAATCGTACAACCGAGTTTATATGAACTATTTGAGAACTTTTGTTTGCACACCTATGGCTTCTACTTTACCCTTCCCATTTTAGAAGAAACATTGACATGAATTATGAATCATGCCCTCAAGTAAAACCTCCTCACAGTCAGAAACTGTACACAAATACCTAAAAAAAAAAAAAGAAAGCCAGAAGGAAAACCCTATGGTGCTTTCACTTCAGATTTAATGGAGCCACAGGCCCTGCACTAATGGATTAACTGGAGCTGCTCATCAAAGATCGTCTGTGTGGGCAGACAAGTGAGGAACGACAAGAGGAAAGTGTGCAGCGGAGGTGCTTTAGATGTTTAAGGCAACATTTTAATTTACAAGAATTACATTTAAGCAGCTGCTTGTAGCATTTTCCAGACTTAATATTGAGACAAATAGAATAGAATCGGATTGCATGAAATAATGAGATCGAGAGAACGGAATATCTTCGACTACCCGTGGATAAACAACGCTCGGGTAATTATCTAAATTGAAGGTTCTGTGCCGCTGTAATTTCAAACTGCACCCACAATTTAAAATAATGGAGAAAACACCAGAGATAGGAAGGTATGGTAAAGGTGCTTGCTCAGCCTCATTGTTTTTTTTTTGTCAATTTGCTTTATCTATTCCGAAGATGTTGCTTCCGTGACCATACCGCCGGCTAAGAATTTCTCATAAGGGATCCCATTTAGGTGTTGTGTTAAGATCTGGTCAGGGGTGAAGAATATATTACATCTTTCAGCAACGGACAACATTTGGCTCACTCTGGTTTGGTTATTGCTTTTCAAAGTTGTCGTTTTTTTTCATCACAAACTTGCACACAGCTTATTAAAAGCGTTTTTTTTTTCTTACCGTCATGGCTCCAAATATTCAATATAATTGTGTAATCCTGCCAAATAATCCCAATTGTGAAGTTTTCAGAAGAAGACTTTTGTTAACCAGTGATTGGACGTAGAATAGGGGGCATTTATATGTTATATTGGGAAGGCATGGTACGCTACAATAAATAATTATATTACTATACATACATATGTATAAACTATCTTTAATTAAATAATGTTTATTTTCAGGGTTGCTGTGGATTGATTTCGATTAAATGTATTTGATTTACTGTAATTTACTATTAATTTTGTATTTAGTTAACGTCAAGGGTTAGCGCTGGATCTGTGTATTTTTATTATATTAAAACATCTTCACTCTGCGTCTAACAATTACAGAGAGTACACAACCAACAGGTTTTCATGAATGATTGACATGTACAACAATTGCTTTCATAAGCAAGAGTACATTGTATCTATAGATGGTTTAAAAAGTTTGTAAACTACAAATTAATATAGAGGAGTTTGTATTGTAGTATTACTCCGTGAAGTTTCATAGTACTATGCCTTGCGGAGTTTTAAGCGCCGTGTATCACATAAAACTGTTTTAAGGTCAGTAAAAGCAGAATTTATACATAAATGTATTCTACATTTGATAAAAGTGAAGGATTGCAAGTCCGCCTAAGAGTCTCGAAAAAACGTTAAGTTATGTGATTTATCTGAATAAAAATAATATAAACTTATTCTCTGATAACCACAAGAAGGGCTTTGATGTGATGGGATTAGGAGGCATTTGAATAGAGACAGAACCCTCTATTGATGATACAGCACAACTGCTTGTAACATGACAATTAGTCTTGTTACTACACGTGCACAAAACATTTAAATAAATTAAAAAAAATCTTGGACATAAAAACAACTAGGCTGTAAATTAAATACATTTATCTTAAGGCGTTTTGTCTTACGGTGGCCCTTTATTCTATGTATGTTAACTTTTAATTCTTATTCCACTATCATTATTTATAACGCCTATATAAGCTGTAACTATTCTGAGCTGGTCTGCTCATGAATCACACCGTTTTTGTTGGGTTTAAGTTGTACGGTGGATTCATTAGGTGAACATTTTTTATTAATGATGACGGATTAATCCTCGCTAACACACACATTTCGACAGTCTTCATTAATTTATTAATTGATGATACACAATAATACCGTGAATAAATAATGACCTAAGAGAGCGTCTCATGAATTCTTAAAGCAAAATGCTATAGTTTTGACACCTCAGAAAAATGATGTAAAACCACCTCGTCACTAAGTTTTACCGTGATATAATTCCAATCTTTTAATAATCATTACACACCAAATATTAAGTAACCATTTCCTGAAATGCAGGAACGAGGGCAAGAAGTTCTTTGAGATGAATCACCACAACATGTTTCTTCATTACAACCAACACTCCTACAACACAAATTAAACACATCCGTAAGAGAGGATGGAGGGAGCGGCGCCCGATACGGCGGTTTCATGTCATAATTATCTCTGCAGTCCCGAAAATTGCTCTGTGCTCTCCTCAGATGTGCTCTCAAATATGGTGCAAATGGAAGTGTAATGAAGGGTTCAAAATAAAACATCTTTGCATTTCACAGACATATGCAGGCGCCACACTCCGGCGCTCCGGCCTCGGCTGGTATGTATATTTAATTGGATGTTATTTATCTCTGTGGATGCTCGCTGCCCCTGTTTAATTGAAAGTCTGCATCATTAGCACGAGTACGATTAAAAGTATTTGTCCGAGCCTCGTTTTTTTGTTTCGTGAACATATTTATTCGCGATGCACGACGATGCGACCTTTGCGAGGAATCATAATAAATGCCCTTTTGTTGCGGGCGAGAGATGGTTCAACATGGATGCGGAAGGAATGCAGAGCAGTGGTGCATTGACATAAACTTTAACTCTCTCCCCCTCTGCCCATTCTTCTGGCTTCTCCTCCCGATTACATAACACAAGAGTTCATAGTAAATGAGCACAAACAATCTGATCTAAAGGGCCCAGCTGGGAGACCGTGGTGAGGATCTCTTGCTGATAGCAGGGAATTCATTTATTTTCATGTCCAAACCACGGTAAGATAGGAGAGAAGATGCTTCGGAGGAGAGTTTTTGCGAGAGCCCAACTTGATTATGTAGCCTCGAGATCAGAGCCGACTCACCGTGGATCCATCATGTCTCGTCACCGGTTGAAGATGAAGCTCATCAGGTTTCAATGGGTTGTGCAAGAAAACGCCTCTGGAAATAATATGAGAACAACTGATGTTAGACAAGTGAGTAGGAAGAGAAGTAAATTTCATAGTATTTTATTTCATTAAAATGAATCAGTTTTGAACGCTTCATGTCACTGGCTGGGTTTAAGAAACTGAGTGTCTGAGGCAGTGGTTCTCTTATGTGCAAAAATTAAGTGAGAAACAATTGACAAAACAATATTTTTACCACAAGATGGCAGCTCGTTAAGCTACTAAATGAACATCAAGATTATGATGATTATTATTCTTGAAAAATATTGCCATTCTTCTGAAAGTCGGTTTGGACATACAGTATCAACTAGTGATGTGCTGATGAAGCTTTATGAAGAGGTGTCATGTTGTTTAGAGGTCAGTAGGTGGCGCCATCAGTTTAAAAATGACGTGATGTTTCATTAAAACTGTTGTTTAACATTAAGGAAAATAATGAAGATGCCGCCATCTAGTGGACTCTGAAAATAATGACACTGCTTCATGAAGCTTCATCAGACCATCAATCATTTCCCGGAAAGGAGATCTCCAGAGGGATTCATAAAGTCAATCCAACTCGTCCTGAGCGCTGAACTCAACTTTTCAGACTGGCTCTTTCAAGGACATGGTCGTGGTGTAGTCCATCATGGAGATCAAAGACAACATCTTGGACACGTTAAAGGCAAAATAAATTGTTGTGCACAGACACCAAAGAGAGGCAAGAGGGCAGATGTGTTAGTGAAGCTAAATGCTAGCAGAGCACGCCTGGCAAACATCTGTGATCTCAACAACAACAACAACAAACTTGCTTTAACAACAACATGTTGGACTCGCTCTTCCAGATCAATGGTCTTCAGATCTTCTGTGTGGACTGATGCTACTCCAGGACTTCCTGCTCCATCATGCTGCTCATGTTTTCTTTGCTTCAAGCTGAACTGCTGTCCAATACTTACTGCGTTCATTCATGTCAAGTAATTAACATTATATTTAAGATGATTTTCTATTTAAAAAAACACTGACTAAATCGGTGTGGCTGTCCCTGGCGTGTACTTATTCTGCCATTATCGAGTCATGCTGAGATTGACTTATGATGAACAGTCTTGTTTTAATAACATAAAGAGACATGCATCACTGTCAGTCTGCAGTCACCGACTCATAACGTTCCTCAGGTAAAGATAGTAGTTTGGTTCACACATTCATCTCCTCCCCAAATAAATATGAAAAACAAGAAAATGTAAAGCCATAAGGTTACAAAAACAAACAGCACAATATAAATTGTTATCTACTTAAGCTTCCCAGTTCCAGTCCGCTGTGTCAGATTGTTAAAACGCAGATGCTGCCAACATTGACCTCTCTCTTGTTTCATGATCTTAGGTTTTCTTCTTTATCCTTTTGATCCTTTTGATCCTTTGACATTCCTCCTATTGTTTTCTTTACTACTGTACGCATGTGTTGACAGCTATTTCCATTTTGGTTCAAATTGTATTTCTGTATTTCCTCCTCATTCAGTGAAGCCTTTCTTTCCTTTTTTTTTTAGTTATTTGTTTTGTGTGTTAATAAATTGTTAAGCAGTGTTTCGATTGTGTCGGGAACTCTTTGCCTCCAGTCACGACAGGCATTTGGATCCAGTTAATTACAGGTTCCTGACTAGAAAATCTATTTTGTTTTCTGGGGGTCGTACTGAAAAGCATTTTCTGCTCAACCTCACGCCGACTAAGGGTTGGCTTTATTTTTGAGTAATCTGTTCATATTTAGAGTTATAGGTAAAAATGTATGTTCATTTTAATGTACAACGAACTCTGTTTTCTTCATCTTCATCCAAAAAGAAACTTAAAAATCATCCAAATACCTCCATAGCTCCTGTGACTTCCACCTTGTATTGAAGCCACGGCATGAGGAATTCTTCCGAAAAGAGTCTATATTTTAAGCCTGTTCAGGCGGAAGCTGCTGGACCATCTGATAAATCTTGACACTTGCAATGTGTTTGAATGAGAAAAGACTCTAGGCTGGAGCGTAGAAACTGCGATCTTCTGCTAAAAACAAACTTAAAATATAGACTTATTTAAGTATCTTTCTGAACAATTCGTAACGTTGAGGCTTGAATACTAAATGGACAGTATGGAGGTATTTGGATGAAGTGTATTTTTGGATGAAGACAACTGCAACTCCAGCTGCTACATTAAAATGAACACACAGTTTTGCCTATAACTTGAAAAAAGAATGGATTACTGGAAAATAATCCCAATGAGGGTTTGTCTGATGTTACTAATGAAACAGTGTCTTTGTAGGAAATGTCAAGTGGTGCATAATGTTATGTACCAGAAGCATAATTTGATCCTCTTCAGTCAATTTTGACAGCTTTTGTGGAGCTCATGAAGTTGACCAGGAACCAGTTCATGCAACTGGTTCTGCAATTATATCCCAATTCTGGATAAATCGTTAGTGAAGGATTCGATCATCTCATTGTCCATCATAAATTCTACATTTAACAGAAGTTTGAGTCAAACCCAAGATGTCACATCTCAGCTTTCCAAAAACTCCTGCATCTCCAATTACGCACGGAGCGTGTGCGCGCAACTGAGCGGTAAGAGGCGCTAAATCCTCTCCTCCTCCTCCTCCCCCTCTCCTTCTCTCCTCCTCCTCCTCCTCCTCCCTCTCTCTCCTCCGGGACGAACACGCGCTCCGTGTCGTCAAAGCTTCTCCTCCTGCGCGCGTCAGTTGTGGAGAGTCCACGACCAGACGAGGACCTCCGGACGCATCCTCTCTGTTGGACCAGGATTCTGAAGGAAAAAAAAAAACACGTGTGTCGAACACAGACTCACAACTAAAGTTCCAACGCCAGGATCACTTGTGTCACTTTGAGGAGTTGATTCTTCATTTTTTATTTTGTTTTTTTTGTGTGCGCCACTGTGAGGCGGTGCTGTTTTAGCGGAGCGTCTTGATCCTCTCAGCCCGTGAATGAGGCGCTCTGGGTCGGCGTCGGAGCGCGGCTGGACCCGCCTGTCTTGAGGGCTTCCATGGTTTCCTTTCACGAGCGGATGAAGATGGATTTATCGGCGCGGATTTTGCTATCGATGCTGTGCCTGCTGCCTCTGACAAAAGCGGCTCCCTCGCTGACCACCGAGCAGCTGGACACGGGGGTGGTGAGTTGATTTTTTTTTCTCCTCAGTTTCAGTGACTTCCATTCCCTTTGAAACGCTTGAGCGAACTTCTCGCACCTTGGTCTGGATGTGGAAGTGAACCTCGGAGGATCCGATCAAACGATTGGCTCTGTATTTTTTGCCACACACACACACACACACACACGCTGTCAAGTATTAGTGAGCATCAATTTGACGGACACACACTCGAGTTGCCTCCAGATTTATTGTTGAAATCAATCTGTCAATCAAAGGTGCTTTATTTTTTTTGGTTTTCTTTTTCTATTCTGTGTGCATTCATCTTTGAAATGATGGATTATTCAAATCCTGACCGTGATCACAGCACTTAATTCAGTCTTGTTTGCAAACATCATTTAGACCAACGATCTTATATAAAGGAGCTGGTTGTTGTTCTTATGTTTAGGGCTGAGTAAATACATTTTCCCTTCCAGAAGTACCACTGCATTTAGTTTTAATATATACATTTAACTAATTGATCTATTGGACCCAGGCTGAACCCTTCAAAACTCACACCTTCCTTCTTGCTCTGTGGTTTGGATCTAATCTCCCTCTTTGCATCAGTGGGTCAAACACTGACCATGGTGTTGTCACTACTTGGATCACTTTTCCTGCAGGAATTGACCTTTTCATGTCGTTTTCACGACAAGAGGAGGCACTTTACATCAATGAGAAGTTGCAGACGAATTAAGATGGTTTAGTGTTTATTCATTCATTGTTATATTTTCTTGTCAAGATCTCAGTTTGAAGTCATGGGGGGAACCGAAAAGTATATTTATCGAAAAGGTCAGAAACAGGAAATAAGAGTCGCAACAGAAAGCAATTTCAGTTTCCATTTCAATCGTTATTTCGACAAAATCAATTGTGTTTTGTGTGAAAATACTTCTCAGCAGGCAACACACAAGATTCTTTCTTTTCATCCTTTGACACAAATTTTAATTAATTTCCCTCCCGTCTGCATCACTTTGGGAATTTTACTGGTCAATTGTCGACGCCTGTTAACAACAAGCTTGAACATTTATAGTCCCGTTCATTTGTGTGAGTTTATAAATCACCAGGCTACCATTTAGAATATAAACACAGATTAGTATATAAAAGAGCTTTAAAACGGCATTATATGTTCTTGCTTGAGTAAAACGCAAAAGGGTGTTTATTACCATTATTTGCTATGATATAAACAACAGGGAAAAATCCCAAGGAACTTATTTAATAGTTTAGTATGTGGTGAACTTTTTTTTTTCTTTAGAGTACATCTGAGCACCTTCTATTCTTGACCTTTGGTAAAATAATTTGGCAACACGGTTTGGTTGTTACGATTCTAGGTCCAGGGACAAGAAAATCGCGTCAAAGGAGATTTATAAAAAAAAACTATATTTCATTAAGAGAGACCAGACAGATGACTTGGATACAGATCGAGGTTAGAGAGTCGAAATGATAAAAGACCAAAGGAGAGAAAATACCAATATTGAATAATAGCGTATTAAAGGTTTTTAAAACAATGGTAAAATTAATAAAACACTGCTGTATATGCAGTATTATTTGCATTAACCTTTAAGTTTCTCATGCAGACTGAGATAATCGCTGAGGTGAAGCGATAGTTTGACTTTAAAGTTGGAACAAACTAGTTCGTCTGCAACACTAGAGACTAAAATACCTTTTCAAGAGTTTTTATGGCTGTTAAAAGATGATCTTATGTGGAGCTTATTAATTAACCTTGGTCTAATAGGGTATTTATCAAAGACATTTCATGTGTATTTTTATGAAAAGTAAGTACTTCCATAACCGTCGTTACGATTCGTCATCCACTCCACAGAAGGTTGTTGACTATGTTTCTCCATGTACCATATACAATATATACTGTATGTATATATAATTCTCTTATATAGAGTTATTTTAAATTAATGGTTTCTTGACAAAGTTGGGATTTAACACTTTAAATAAAATAAAATAGCATTAATATAGTAAGTAATATTTGTAGAGCGCTATTCTAGACCAGGGTCACAAAGCGCTTAAACAATTAAAACAATACCCGATAAATCTTATGCTTAAAGGTCAAGATAACACCGAGACAAACACAGGAGTTTCAGAGAATCAAGGAAAAGATGCACGAATAAAAATGTCTTCAGATGTTTCTTGAAGGAGTCAGTAGATCATCAAACACAGAGAGAGAAGAAGATCGTTCCTAAGCTTAGGAGCAACAACCTGGAAGGATTTCTCTCCTCTGGTCCGGAAGTGTGTTCAGGAACCACCAGTAGATTCTGATCCACAGACCTCAGAGCCCGAGCTGGGGTGTAAGGCTGGATCAGATCAGTGATGTAAGGAGGAGCAAGTCAGTATTCTCGCTGCAGAGTTCTGTATCAACTGCAGGCCAGACAGCTCCTTCTTTTAAAGCCATGAAAAAAATGTTGCAATTGTCAAATACAACACCCAGGTTTCTCAGGCTCAGTTTGACAGACTGACCCAAGCCACCCAAGTATTGACTCAACCCTGGAACCTTATCATCAAGAGAAATAATCAAAGTTTCAATTTTGTCCATATATGAAGTATTTGTCAAACATCTTATTCAACTCAATGGAATCTACTAGACAGAAATGGGAGTTTCAGAGTGAGTTACTTGTCATATATAAAACAAATGCATTCAAAAGGAAGCAAAACAAAAAGTCTCCTCATCTCCAACTTTCAATATATTTTTAATTAGAGTTTGGACAACAACTGTTAACCTCTGAACACTGGAGACAAGAGCAGATGCTGGTTGAGATGCTGGTGTTTGATGGAAGATCCTTAGAGCAGCCACACGAGCCGCTTATCAAACCGGAATCCGGCGAGAACAGATACATGTGGGCGTCGTTGGAGTTCCGTGCAGACATTCACTGTCAGGCCCGTACTTTGGCTCATCAACTCCCTAGAATCTGGGTCGATTCCCTGCGAGACGCTCAACTCTTCTCATCAGATATGTTTGTGCGTCGTCGCTAAACCGCTAACCAGTTTGGACAAGCTGTGTTAAGCAATTTTTTTTCCCCCCCACCCAGGGTTCAGAAACATTTCAATGAGATCCAGGCTTGTGATAGAAAAACATGACAGTGTCAATCAAGAGAGCCGCAAGAACACACTTCACAGGTTCCTGGAGATTTTTTCATGTTGTGCTAATTCTGACAATTCGCAGGCCAACTTTTGGTATCAGCGGAAATCAGGCCTGAAACAACTGACATATACTCAGAGTTTGCAGTTTTTCCGACATGAACAAGCTGATGCAAAAGAGAATCACTCATGTGTCTGTCTTTTTTAAAAGAAAGTTATACACGTTTTAATCTCCAGCTCATATTTTCCACCTGTTCCAATGAGTAAACAATCACTCTACAACAATCTATTTTGAATACAAACAAAGGCTAACGATGGAATAATATCAGGTTGCATTTGGAGAAGGTCAACGTTGGAGTTATATGAACAGAGAAGATTAATTTTTGAACCAAATTGTTTGTGGCACCACGGGTTTTCACCCACAAATGACACATTTTAGACAATTTAAAATTCTGGTTCTTCCTTTTAGAGCTATTCATGGACAGACTCCTCCTTACATCACTGATCTGATCCAACCTTACACCCCAGCTCGGACTCTGAGGTCTGTGGATCAGAATCTACTGATGGTTCCTCGCACAAAAACTTGAATTCATTTAATTTAGTTTCAGTGGATGTAGGAAAAAATAGACACACATCCAGTCTCTCCAATAGACAAACAATCTTACCATCATAAAACACACGTGCAAATACACAAACACAACATTTGCGTTGCATTCTTCGTAAAAAAGTACATTTGGAGACAACGAAATATGAAAGACACTTCCTCATAGATATGATTAGTTGAAGCGAATTATCTTGAATAAACTCACTACATATGTTAGGTAATTGACCATAAAGGTTTGATCTCGACTTTCAAACTTGTATTTCTAAGAGATCTGTCGGACAACAGAATAAAAGTTTTCCATTTCTGAATTAAAGCTGATAAAGGGCAGATATTTTGCATTGAATTACTTTCTCATAGCTTTTCTAGGGATAAGAATTTCCACATTCAATAGAAGTTTTTGTAGCTTCTGAAAATTCACCTTCAAAGTGTGTACTTTGTGGTTTTCTCCATTACGTATGGAGTATTGTGTTTTCACAGTTTTTAAACTGTGTGACTTGGTGAATCTGTAAATGACGGTAAACAGAATTTTTGTAGAAAAAATAAAAAATTTAAAGAGGACCAAACTCTAAAAGATGTGCAACAAGTGAACACTGTTACCCATGTGCTAAATTGACTGTTCCTGAGGTTTTCATACACACTTTAAATGTCTAAGTAAAGTCTGTGTCAGAGGAGATGCTTTATGCTAACATTAGCATTTGATGATTAAACCAGAGACTTGTTTATCATTCTCCTTGGACTTCCTGTTAAAGCAGAGCCAGTAACGCACCGTTAATGAATAAAAATTATGTTTGGCCTGCGACTTTGACATTTTGGCCCTGTGTGTGAATGAGTTCGACACCCCTGGAGTTCGTACTCCATCTTCCAAAAAATACATTTCCACACCACTACCAGCAGCAGCAGAAGGTGACAAACAGGGCTTAATATCTGAGTAACTACCATCACTCACAAACACATTCGCTGGATGTATCATTGAGTATTTATGAAATCAAAGTACGGCGAACGTTAGCGCTCCCACGGGTCGAGACAGTCGAGCACCAGACTGCCGCTGGCCTCTTTTTCAAGAGGGTGGCAGATGCTTCTCTTCCTTTCAGGTTGTCGGCTTATTGGAGAGCTCGGGGAGTTGATCAGACGGCCAGATGAGCACCCGTCCTCGTCCCCCGTGATTGACTGTTGGAGTTGATGAAATGGCACCGAGCCGTTTTTTTGGGGGGGGCAGGTGTTTAATTATTTTAGAGAGTGCTTAAGTGGTCACCCCCGGCACAACCCAGTTGCGTTTGGACCGGCTTTACATCAGGGACTTGATCGCAGGACGTTAAAGATCTTAGTCCTACACGCCCGACGTCCCCATCCTCCCCGGGGGGTTGAATCGATTCGATTTTTGTTGTGAGCAACAACCTTGCTGCTCTGAACTTCAGCTCTAATTATCTTTAAACCACAGATTCACTCTGGCAAATTTTCTTCTTATCTGATGGATCAAATAATACAATGTGAGGTCTGTCATTTGATCGATTTAATTCACACTAATGGTCCCTGTTTTAATAACAGAATTAAGACATGTTGTGAGAAATGAAGACTGATGAGTGTGTCTTGAGTTCCTATTGGGAAAACCTGGCAATCCGAATGGGCTCCATGTCCCCGATGAGATTCCCATCTGGTGCTTCGACCACTGAGAAAAGCAAATAAAATGCAGGGACAGGAAGAAGCCCCGCCCACTCTCTTCTCAGTCCCTCATAATATTTTCTTTAACTAGTCTTCGTGCCACCAGTAGGCACTATTTTGACCTCATTCTGTTTTGAGTTTGAGTTGTGTGTATGATCCTCTCCCAGGCTGTGCTTCTTCTTCTTTATTGAGATGTGTTGATTTTTCTTTCTGGAGTCTTTTGGTTTGTCTGAGCTTCAGCTAAACTCAAGGCCTGGGGTCCAAATGCGGCCCACCAACTCATTTTATGTGGCCCACTGTATAGTCTCAAAGTATTAGCTGTTGACATGAAGATTATTTTCATGTCTGTCTATAAAAATATCAGTGTTTTAGATAAGATAAGGAGAAGATATTATGGATGTCAAAAGTAATACGGAGACTTTCAGTAAAAGTGATGTTGAAGGAAAATAAATTTGATAGAGACAGTCTGGTAAAGATACAATTTGTTTGGCCCGCGACTTGGACTCCCCAAAGATTTTGCACCCTCGGGTGATTGAGTTTGACACCCAGAATATAAGGGTCACCTTTAAAGGGACAGTGGAACACATTCTAGCTGAGCCACTAAATGCAAACAATGAGTTTCTGCCACATAGTTACGATTGACAACATAACAAGAAAGTTATGTTTACGTTGTAGGACATTTTGTGAATACACAACTTAGGATTCAACTCCTTTCTTGTTTACATTCTCCTCATGAAGTTGAAATGTCATAGTGTGTGTTTTTGTTGCCATCTTCTGCAAAAATTATGCTAATGGTCGACTGCATGCAGTTTGGTTTCATTACCACTTCATTGCCACAAGCTAGCAGTGTTTCTGCTTTAGCGTCAGACAATTGTAAAACCTCCAGAATTGAAAAAGTAACAACGGATACTGAAAAACGCAAATGTTTAGTGTTTTGAGGGGGTAGTTGACTTTCCATCACCATTAGAAATGTGCAAACTCTAAATAGTGCAATAAAGAAGTTGAATGCAATTTAAAGTTATCTACCTATACATCTGAAATATAGCAAAAAAGGACACTTTATTTAAGTAGTTTGGATAATCAAATATATCCCAAAAGCGCAATGAAAATGCAGTTAGACGTAAGCACTGTGCAGATCCCTACACACACAATTTAAACCCCAAATAAGACACATATAACACATCCATTTCTTGCCATACATAATTATAGTCGAGTAGTTTCATATTTCCCCCTCAACAGTGTTAAAGGGATATGTTGTGTGTTAAAACTCGACATGTAACATTTGGACAGATGTGCACCAAGGATCTTTAAAACACAATGACTCCACTAAGGCGTCCATCATTCTGTGTTAGCGCTCCGTGGCGGATGTCAGGATGTAAAACCCTTTTTTCAGGCCATTTTGTTTAGGATTTGACACGTAACAGGACTGGCACTGGCGGCACAACTACGCTGGTTTATAATGTGTGGCAGCTGCGGCGTGACATTTCCCGTGAGTGACAGATGAATTTTGATGGCTCCTTGACTTGATGTTTGGTTTGGGCCCCGTCGCTTCATTGGCTTGGCGTTAAAACTACAGGTCAAGGAGTCATTAATATTGCATGTCAATTTGGTCTTTGATGGAAATGGTTCGTGATCTGACCTTCTGCCGGAGTCAGACGTTTTGCATGTAAATTGCTTCCTGCATGAATAACCGTCGGTATATAAACACTACCTTGAATTTCTCTTATTTTAAAGATGAATTTCAGATATTTTCTTTGTCTCAAACAGTTCCTTCCATTTCAGAGTTTGTCGTCATTGACCATGTAAAGTATCGAGTTTGTCTTTCCCCCTCTCGCGCGGCCACACGTAATATCCTTGGCATATGTTGGCTTCATAACTCGCGCTGGGCCACTTCAGAGCGCCCCGTATAGAAAACCTCTAATCAACTGCATGTGGGCCGTTCTATTTCCACTCGGGGAGCCACAGCCCTCCTTCTCGTCTGTGACCAGATCAAAGTTTCACTGGCTATTGCTATTCAAAGGACCAGAGCTGGTAATTACAGTGGTTTCTGGTGGTGTGTGTGTGCGTCGTCTCGCATGCACACGCCAAAAATAAGCTGGAGCGCAAACCGACACAAGCACTGATAGAATACTTGAAATGCAAGATCAAGAAAACCATATAGGAAATATCAAGCCTGCTCGTAAAGTGCCTGAAGAACTGGCAACATTGGAGCGGGTTTGAGGTCTGAGTGCGTGTGACGAGAGACCAACATCACGACTGTACGAGAGACACAAACACCACCATGATCTCATAGTTTATCAACTCAGTGGTCGTTCTTGTATTCATTTAAAAAAGGTAGCTTTTCAGTGCAAGTTTATTCAACACGGCAAGAACATTTTACGATGGCATCCCTTGTGTCTACACTTAAACCAGCTGGTAATAATAGAATCAGAACTATGTTGGGTTTAAAATAACTCTGACACATGGACCTCTGTGTGTACATGTGTGTACATGTGTGTAAGTGTGTGCTCATACATGAAACAGTTGTTAAGGTTCAACAATAATGGCCTGAGATAACGTGTCAAGGCTGAAATGTAGCTCTTATGTCGAGGACCCAGACAGTCCGTGAGGCATTTATTGCCGGGCCACGCTGACAAAAAATAAACAAGTTATATCTATTATGTTCTATTGATCATTTAGTCGGAAAGTTGTTTTGTTATGAAAGGTTTTGGATTTTCCCTCAAGTAACATTAGCCTGTGACACGTCAAGACACTTGTTTCAGTCTAGTTTAGTCAAATAAATAAACATATAAACTATGGAAAGTGAGTGAAACAGAAACTTTATATGATTTTTTTCCCACAATGTTTTGATCTGAAGGTTGGTCTCTGCTGGATATAATGCCGACATTGAACCAGACACCTGGGTTACGCATCTACTACAGTATAATCGCCAGTCTGATGAATTAAGATCATACTGTATTGGCAGCTTTACTTTTACCAAGTTAATTTACGTTAAATTGAACATTCTGCAACGTGTCAAGGAATTGCGGACTGAATTCCAGGAATATCGTTTTAATAAAATGACATTTTAGTATTGTGTCAATATGAGTATAATATGGACAATGAAAATGGAAACTCTCTGAGGGATCAAAAGCGCTGCCATTTCACCATTTTCGACTTCCCATTCAGTCAAAAATTAATTTCTAAAATGCCATTGAACCAACAACAGGAAGCCATTGTGTCGTTAGAACACAACCATTCCACTCGTGGAACGTGATGAAGCACCTTAATACGAGCATTAAGGTAATACTATTTATTAGCACTTCTGAATAAACACTTCCTATGTGATTATAAAATACAATGTAAACATGCAGAACCTTCAATCAAGCTACTGGCAACAGGTAACATGTGTTACAAGGGCAGCGGGTGGAAGCGTTGAAGTTTGACATCACACTGCGTCAGAATACAATGCAAGTACACTGGCTTTTTTAAATTTGCCATGGTTTCTAAAGCCAAACGGATTCTGACGAAAATTGGTGTCAGTGCCTGATCTGGGAAATTAACTATCTGTCCTTGCATTTCATTCAAAACACAACTTTATTCATATAACTGAGAATATAATCCTTAGGTCTCTGTGTACATTTACTATTAACATCACAACATGTTCCTTCATCTATCTACTACTATACAACTTTCTCTACTCTATACTCTCTTTTCTCTCACTGTATCCTCCTCACTATTTTCTCCATCAATCCGTCTAGCCAACCCCAATAACCCCAACCATTGCCAAGCATTGGTTTTCAATGTAACCCACATCTGACATGGATTGCTGATTTCACCGATTGTGTACTACCTCCTAGTTTTCTTGTCCAAACAATGCCGAATTGGGGCCATTGCACGTGCACGCTCATGGTGTACCGACATACCACAAAGAATGCTAATGTTTCTGTTAAACGGGGAAATTAATTTCATTTTTTTAGATTCAGGTTGGAATTTTTTGGTTGTAAGTTTATCGATTTACCTTTTATCTATTGCAAATTAACTTTGTTGCCTATGAGAAGTTTTTACAAGGTTTTTGTGATCCATTAAATCTCTTTAAAAAATAGGACAACCGGGATGACAAATCTCTCCCTTTGAGTTTTCGATCTCATATTCGCACCTACAGCCATGACGCCCGAGACATGACAGGAAGATCATGACAGAGGATCGTTATCGTTGAATCCATTCCCCGCGAGGACGGCCGGCGCCTCACACGGGGAGAAGTATGATGAGGTGTCAGAAGAGCCTGAAATAGAGCCAGTTGTGGAAGCGTGTGAAGGCTGACAAGAATACCTCCCTGTGTGGAGCTCTCGGTCTTGTACCACCGCAACAGTTCCGTGTAATCCCTCACCCATAAAAAAAGTGTTTCAGCTTGAAAGTGCTGGGAGATTCCTGCGGCACTTTCGCCGGCCTCTGGAAGACGAGATGCTTCTGGCACAGATGAAGGACATTTGGCACAACGGAAAAGGTTCCGTGAATTAACAAGCAGGAGTCCCTGGGAGAACATTTGTCATGGTATTTGTCAAAATGTTAAAATATTCCTTTTCTCCAATCACCTCGCGCCGACTCTCCCGGAAACCCGTGTGGTTTCAGAGTCGGACACTCCTGCTGCATGAAAAGTGGACTTCTGTTATTGAAAAGGAAGAGTAAGGAAATCAACTATTCAAGTCAGTTAACCCGGCATTTCTCTCCTTTCACTCTCCGTTTGTCCCGTTTCCTCTTTGTATTCCTGTCCCTTCACTGTCTCCCTCTCCGCTCACTACCTCCAGGAACAGACAAGGAATTGTATCCCAGCGCTCTGAACAAACCAGCTGTTCCCAAACCCTGGGATTAAATAAGTCACCAAAGTAGACATTCTAATCCCCGTCATCACGTTCTCGCACACATTTACCGATGTTTTTCCGCAAGAAATCCTGCCTGTGCATCCAATCCAACCCACCCACCAGTGTCCTGTTATCTTCACATTGCTTCTGCACATGTGACAAATAGTTCCTGTGGAGAAGTGATGGAGCACTTGAGCAAGAAGAGGATTCTGCCATCTGTGAGCTGGAATCTCGCCACCATCTTCTGTGTTGAAGCTCACTAATCCAGCAAATATGTTCAACCACGTCGCGTTGTTTCACGAAAAATCACTTTAAATAGGCATCTTTTATGGAGACAATATTACACGCTCGATGTAACGGATTTATTTTGGCACCTACGACTCAAGCTGTGCGTTCGATTATGAATCCAAATAAATTATGCTTATCAATACTGAGATAAAAGATCATTTTCTCGCACCAAAATGAGGAATTTCGAAATAGGGGGAAATTGTGGATCATTTTAAGATAATTTGCAACATTTGTTTTATTACTTAAGTATAACTGTTTGAGGATGTTTTAATATTAAGGTACGAAATTCCAAACGTATGCATTAAAATGTGGTTAAATTAGTTTGAAAAAATGTTGTTTATCCACTCAAAAATGACTTGATTATATTAAATTTGCTCATTTTCAAAATTTATCAGCAAACTAAAAAACTTCCCAAACCAGTTATTAACAATGAAAATGCATTTACACGTTAGCACTCGCCTGTGCAGATCCCCAAACACAATTGAACCCCAAAATAAGACACAAATAACACATCCATTTCTTGCCATATATAATAATAGTCGAGAAGTTTGGCAATTTCCCCTTAAGTTACTAATACAACGTCATTTTACATTATTATGTTGGTACCCGGATATTTTAACTGTCATTGTTTTGATTATAACAAAGTTAATAAACTTTGAGACTTTTTTTAAGTGCAGTCTACTCAAAAAAAAATAATCCGTCAACTAGCGAAAATAAGTGACACACGAACCCTATATGGAACCATCTTGTTGTAGACAAAACTGCTACACATTGAAGGCTGGTACATGAAAATAATGCCTTTATTGGTGCAAAAAATATATTGTGTATATAGTGTATTCTGTATGTTGAATTTTCTGCATAAGAACTTGCTTACGCAACAAGATAAGGCACTGTTGTCTTCTACTGACGTGCAGTGCTATGACTAATCCCACTCAAAGAACAACAGCTGAACATTGCTGTAAAGAAATAACAAGCGAGGAAGAGTTGTAGTGTTGTTTCGCAAAGAACAATGCCAACCTGTTTTCTTTCTTCCTGGAGAAGGTGTATGCCGAGATAATGAGAAATCTGAAGGCAGCAATGAATACGTTTTTACTCGGTGTCAACTATCAAGGATTTATAAGGATATATCAGAGTAACGCTCATTACATTGAAATGCATTGTAGACAACTAAAGACAGTTTCCTTGATCACAGAAATCTTGACAACAATTGACAAAAACCAAGGACACCCACGACCGGTCAAGACAGACAACCCCTCACACTGAGTCACTCACTGCTGATGACAAATTTGAGCCATCAATTAACCTCTGTGGAAAGTGCCCAGAGGAACACAACGGGAGCACAAACCGAACATACAATGACTTCACAGAAATGTTTCCCACATTAAACAAAAGTGGACAGTGATGTACCAATATTCAGCAATGTTATAAAAAGCAACTTTTTCGCTATTTTTTAATCCAGAATAAATGTTTACACGTCAATCTTCTCTGTCAGAGTTACAATTATGTTACATTTCTTTTCACGTTTTTCAACATACAGAATTTCAGCTGAGCTTCGTAAGAATACGATATTGTTAAAAGGTAAGAAATGACAGTGAATGGAACTGAAAAAGAAGCAGGACTGCTTCACCAGAGGAGAGAAAGAGGAAGAGAGAGAGAGAAGCAAATGAATCAAAGTGAAAGAATTTCAAGGCAATTTCCACTCTGGCACCGCCTTGCAATCTAGCTTCAATTTTCTGTGCGATTAAACATGTCATTTAGGCTTCACGTCGCCACCAATTTCTCACCCTTTCTATCCTCTTTTCACCCTCTTTGATCTTATCTGTTTGCGCAAATGAGACTAAATCCTTCTCTTTTTTTTCTCCCTCCTGTCTCCCCCGTAAATGTGTTTATGTTGGAGAGATGGTTTCAGAAGCTGTTGAGTCAGACAGCCACGACAAACTTCCATTCCCTGGATCCTGCATCATCCCGGTGTAAGACTTTAAGTAAGCCGCGGATGTTCCACCGAAAGCTGGTTTGAAAAGCATAAACCTGCAGATTTACAGGGTAAAAATGGTTTTAAACCCAACCATGAAAAGTCCAATATACATCTACATACATGGAAAGAGTTATACACCTTTATGTTGTAGGAGCCATCTGAAAAATATAAGATTTCCCTCTTAATAAATGAACTATTGCATGTTGTAAATATCATTTACAGTTTGTCACCGTGCTTCATCAATCCCGGAAGTCTCCACCTCCAAGGGACTCGTTGTATAAACAAAGTGAGCTTGATTACAACTGGCTGAAGCCATTATTACGTTATAGATTTCAGACGGGGGAATAATTTATAAAGTAATAACTTCAAAACATGGTCATGATGGGAGTCTTACTGCATCAGTATCACTCGACTGTGAATTCTGAAATGTCTGTGAAACTACGATGGAGTTCTTGGACACCGTTAAGTTATATTTAAGAATAAAAGTAGTAGTAAGAGTTCAACGGGGATGTTTGTTGGTTGCAAATAAATTCAATATATGGAGACCCTGCGGTTGACATTTACTCTAGCAGATTAAATTCAACACCCTTTTGCCCTCCGAGTCGCAGTTATTGACTTGCGGCTGTCTTAAAGTAAGCTACAGTTCATATTGAATGATGGTATGAATAATTCTATCTTATTAAATGATTAAGCTATGATTTAGGACCCAAAAATAATGTTATGAGCAGTAGATTTGCCCATAACATTGCATTAAGGGTTGATAAGTGCTACTTGGTTTAGATTCTTTGTGTGGGAAAAATACTTAAAGTTTTACTGGATCATTTATGTAATATTATAGTTTAGACTTTGTCTTCTGGCTCAGCTCTTTCTTCACCAACTATTGAATGATAAAGTGAATCGTAGATACGAACAAGGAGATCCTCGACTGAATATTCCACCCAATTTGGTAACCAATAAAAAAAGTGAAGCATACGATTGATTTCAAATAAAAAAAATAGAAGAAAGTGTTTAAATTAATAAGTCACGTTGGATACATAACAAGGCTATGATCAAGTAAATCATTTTTTATAAATAATAAAAAAATGTCGTGCTTCAACAACAGTCGAGTTTGAAGCTATTACAATTTCAAATGTTCAAGTTTGTTACTCTTTCTTCCTCTTAATAAAAGATACTTCTTGACTCTACACTTCAGGTAATTGCTTCGTGTGATACAGATTTTATAGTAATGAACATAACTCAACATTTATAAACACCTCTTACAAGCCAACACGACTCCTGTGGAGGAAAGAAAAACAATATATATATATATATATATATATATATATAGTAATATATTGTAATATATAGTAATATGTATCATTATCCAGCTGATTAAATCTAAAAAAAAACCATAATTGTTTACTCTAACTTGAAGGGTTTTAATAAGCAAATAATAACCATATCTTTTTCCAAACACTTTCTTCTGAAATATCTTAACGTACACTTGTATGTGATGAAGGATACATTTTTGAAGAAATCATCTGTATTCATCAGTTTTATCAGTTTTATCAGAAAAACTGTTGCTACATCCGTGTCACAGTTGTTTTAATGCAGTGTTGTGTTCAGGGCAATAGTACAATGTCATCAGCGGTGAAATGACATTAAGTGACTCCTGGTGACAGTTGGCAGCGTATTAGGTCTGAAAAAGTGCGGGGCATACCCGGGATCCTTGGAGAGAACCGGACTTCGGTCGCCGAGTGCCTGCCAAGTATTCATTGGCGTTAATAATAAAGTAGCCGCTATTAAATGAGATGAGCGCGGCTGTCGTTTAAAAATACCTCCACAGCGGAGCTCAACGACAAGATGCTCATTGTTAAAAACAACTGGTTTAGGATCAAAAGCTTTACTTGTAGCCAGATTTCACTTTTACACCCCGGAGAAGATTCACGATCTATAACAAGTCACAGGAGTCCACTTTTGTCTCTGACCCCGGGTCTGCAGAATGCGGGGGTTGAACGTAAACACTAGAAGAGACTGTGGGACTGTGTGACCTTTGCTGGGTCAGCAAGGTTAAATGTCTCACAGTGAGCCACTTCCTGTCGCTGGTGGTGATGTGTTGGCATGAAGGGAGTCGGCAGCTGTGCATCACAGTTTAACAGGGAGGGATTGTGGGACACTGAGGTCACAGGCTCAGAGGGCGAAACACATTCTGCTTTTGTTGCTGGAGTAATGGCATCATGACAGAATTCACTGTCGGGTAATTATAGAAGCATAACAGGATGTTATGCCTCGCGACGGAGAAAGAACAGATCATAAGAAAGATGACAGGAAAAGGGAATTGGTTGAGATTTAGTCTGTTTTATTTCAGTTTATCTCTGTATTGTTATTTATTTAGAATTTGCTGTTTTATCTAACGTCAGACTGTGATCACTTTATTTTTTACTCCCGTTGTAATCATATTTTTAACAACTTGTTTAACTTGACAAATAAAACAAACCTTAATAGTTTTTACATTTCTGCTTGTATTCACAGATTGTTGTTGACTTTATTTTAACCAAACCTTAGAGTCAGAATTCAAAAGTGTTTATTGCAACTAATGTTAAAATATAACAGGATTTTATTTTGAGGTGTTTCTGGATTAACATCTAAAACTATTAAAAAAAAAAAAGGAGATGTTGACTAGTAAACCAAAGTTAAAAGGGTAAGTTGTCAACATGACAATATTTGACCGTCTACACTAAATAAGTTAACTATTAGTTGTATGGTGCTTCTGTCTATTATAACAGGGTGTCCATGATCCACTTTTTATTTCCTTTAAATCTTGATTTAAGTTTTAGCTTACAAATGTTCTATTGCAATGTGTCCATGTCCTTTGAATCGCACCCAGTGATGGCATTCTTTATTTGATTTGAGTCAAATGTAAAGGAAAAAAGTCAAAAATATCTGTCAAGATATAGTATATAAATGTACTATTGTGATGTTCTGAGGAAACTAAAATAATTAAATATGCAGCAGAATAAATAAATACATACATAAATAAATACTACATACAAATAATACAAATGACTCAACCAGAAAACTTACTGGTTACCAGTGATGGAAATAATTAAAATAAGCAATTCATGTACGGCGCGTTTCCATGGTTAAGATGTCTTTATGGCCTCAAAATACATTCTAAATAAATAAATAGATTTCAAGGTTGTATTGTAGAAGCGAACTCCCACACAGAAAGTTGTAGAAATATGTCATCTTCAACTCAAGTTATTTTCTAAAGCTACAAAAAAAAACTGTGGCTAAGAAATTATTATTTACTAACAATTCCCTGGAAAATAACCTGTTTTTTTGTGTGATTTAAGCATTGGGTTTACAAAGCAACGCATCACTTGCTGTTTCGCTTCTAAAGGCCCATGTTAAGGTTCTTTATATCATGAACGCTTTGAACACTTAAAGTCTAAATCTGATCGAAAACTAAAGACGGGTCGTTGTTTAGTTCTTCAGCAAAATAATGAGCCTAAACATGTGAACAAATCTACACAGAAACGGTTCACCTGACACACGAGAACAGATCCTCCATTGAACATCTGAGTCTCCAGACCTCAAACCCAGTGAAAAAATGAGTAGTGAGTTGAAGAAGACAGTGCAGACGAGATGACCAGGTGGTTGGATGATTTAGAGATTGTGCAAAGAGGAATGGTTGAAGATCCATCGTCCATTGTAAAAATAATTTTCAGAGGTTTTTATAATTATAACACATTTCATTTGAAGTCAAATACTTTTTCTTTAATGTGGGATATATTTTTTCCCACTGAATAAATACACTTGAATTCAAGGTTGGATTTTCCTCTTAATTCGTCGTGGTTCAACATTATTAAGAAAAGAAACTGGAGCTTCAGAAAACATCTCAACCAGAGGTGCCAATAGTAACGGAGGGACGCTGTAGATCTTTATTTTGCTCACATATGCAAACCCACACCTGTGTGAGACGTTCAAGGAACATCACTCTATTCAATGATTACGGAGTCAGCATGATGGAAGCTTCTAAAGGAAGAGTTATTGTCTCTGATCAAGTAGCCATAGTAACCGCCCTCAAGGTCAAATCTTGATTCTATAATCTGACTTTTATTCACAGTGTTTAAGTTCCATTTTACTTCTTGAATGCGGATGTAAATTCACGGATTAAAGCTAAAGTTTGCTCAGTTGCCATTTAAAGTGAAGTCATTTGTTTAACCTACTTCTTAGATCATTTATCGGTTCCAAATAAATATTTAATATAGTTTTGGGTGTTTTTTAAAATGTACTTGTGTATGTTGGTCTGACTGAAACATGGTTATTTGTGGCATCAACTGGTGAAGTTGGCAGTTCCATCTCATTTACTTCCATTGTAAAAATAAGTGAATAAAAACAGACTTACGTTTTTTTTCTGAGCGATTTCTCACTGCGTATAAGTTGAGGATGATGGTGATTATGATCGTAGGGATTTGCAGCTCAACCAAAATTAATCCTATATACATATGAAGTTCTGAGAGCCTTTTTCAATTTACCAGGAGGCTTGTGTTGGTGCTTGGTTCGGTTTTTCTATTGCTTATTTTGTGCGTTTTTTTGATTCTGTACTGAAACCCTGATGTTTTGTTTACAGCACCTGCAATATAAGCTTCTGATTCCGAGGACAAATGGTGTAACACAGGAGCAAATAACAACTAAATATAATAAACATTTACACAACCCAGCAACAAACGATAGATAGCCTATTCAGAAACAAGTAAACATATGTTATTGTTTTTCTTTTTATTTGTGCGTCAATACAATTAAATTTCAATAAAATACTTAAAAATAATAACAGGAGTTTTGAAATGAATTGAACTAGAATTCTATCAAGAGATTTTTCACTCCAATGACATCTGACGGTTTAACGCACTCCAGCAGAAAAAAAGTACACAATTTAACGTGATTTTAAGTGAAATTCTTTAAGCATATTTCTCCTTTAATTGATTCTAAATAAAATGAATATCAATTCAAAAACATTTTCATCTTCAGCAGACAACTGTGGTCCATTACTGCCACTGCATGGATGTGTTTTAGTCACCATTGCAGTGCATTGTGGGTGATATCCAGCTCTAGCAATGTTCCCTGCTCTTCGCTCAAAGGTGGATCTCATGAAGTTCAGTTCAGCTTCTGAGAAATGGAAGGACCCTTAAGATGACGGCAGGGATTGCACCAGAGGAAGCGCTTAGAGCAAGTGAGCGAGGGCTAATCAAACCAAAAACATGTTTGATTTCAGGTCCAGATCTCGATGAATGTCGTTTAATTTCAATCACTTGATTCAAAATCCGTTTGCTCACTAATTCTAACGAGCTGGCAAATGACATGTTATGGTGCGTTGCGATGTTTAAACATCAATGAAAGACTGATTCTGGGCATTTGATATATTGACTATTATCCCAAACTGAAAACCTTCCTGTCATTTTCCAACATTTCTCTAATAGTTAATGGATCAGAAACTCGGCGCCGCTTCAGATATGCAACCACATTAATCAACGTCTCACGCATGAAGCTTTTTACACAAGTTTTCATTGGTGCATGAGCCGCCCTGAAATCATTTTTGCTCTTACATTTACAACAGTTTACCAAGACACGTTCAGTTAAAACATTTTGCTCCATTTATTAAAGTAACAATGTGTAACGTCATAGCATTTTTATGTAAAGTGTAACTCATATAATAGAACTCTCTAGCTGTTATTTTAATGTTCTCCACTATATAACTACGTCACCAGCGAAAAAGTTTATGAGTATCATGTGATCAAGAATCTACTTCACAGAAGTACTACAAACACTGTCGCTGACTTACTAGTAAAAAGTACTGAGATACTATTTGAGGTTACCAGCAAGATAAAACCAGAACCAACAAAAAACTTTATCTTGTTTTGTAAACAAATGTACATTTCCAATGGCAAAATAAGGTATTTATGTCATTGCAGTTATAGTATGCTGACACAAGGGGGAGCCAGAAACAATAGTTGAAATCCTACGGATTAGGCCTTTAAAGTTAGATGAAACTGCTGGATGGCTTGAATGTCAAGAAGAAGCTCATAAGATACTTGAAATTGATTATACAAATCTACTCGCTTCAAATTAATGATTGTATATTAACAGGTTTGTTTTAATTGTATTAATGATTTACTTGGAAATAATTAGTGACTCATTTTGGAAAAATAAAGCCTTTAAATGTTTGACCACGAACCGTCTGGTCAATGTTATTCTATATACTTTAAAATTGGGGATTTATTATTTGTTTACTGTAACGACGCAGTATACAGGTTTGTGTCAAAATGTCTCCCTTAAATTCATGAATGTTTGCCGTCCAAAAGGAGTTGGTTAACAAAGAAATAATAGAAAGCGTGAGATCATAGAGATGAATCGCAGGAGAAATATATACAGTATAGAGAAATTGTTGTTCAGCTTAAAACCAAGCAATTGTTTTATCCCCCATTATTTAATTAGTGACGAGACACCTTTATTTGACTGAGAGAAATCCTACAGCCTTATTAGAATTCTCGACAGTGTTTCCTGTTGTTTTTAATTAACACATAATTAAAGAGGAAGTCAGAGATAAATGCTCCTTCATTCATTTGCATCAAGCTGTTTCAAATAAGCCCCGATTTTGACGGTTGTAAACGTACAAATGTGCACCATAAGTGGGACTTTTTTGAAAAGAAGATGAAGAAGAAGCGCTTGTATCTCAGCCGTAAAACCTTGAACTATCAGAGGTACAAAGACAAATAATGCATCTGCAGGGGAAAGCGCTTATTATAAGCAGTTGCTCGGCAACAAGAAGCAACTTAAACAAGTTCATGCTGACCAAGAGGAGCGACTTCATGTAGCAGTTAATGTCGAGTTTAAAAACAATTGTACAGAGCGAAGACAACAACCATTACCTTTATGTTCTGCTCTGAAGTTTATTGCTCGGTCCTTCTGAACTTTGGTTGTTGAAAACATGATGACCAGTGTGTGTAACTTGAGGAGCCGACAGTGGAACCTGAGGTCGTGTCTGACAAGTCAACAACAACAACATAGTTGAAATAACTTGGTTTATATCCGACCAAGTAAAAACATCCCACAATTATTAAACAATACTTTTTAATGTAGTGGTGGGAGATATGAGGATGTATGTTGTAGGTACACTTTGCGTTTGCATAGTTTTTTTTGTACTATGATGGACATTTTTCAAGGTATTCTATGAAAAATTCTGATGTGGTACTGTATATGGTGATATGTTATCGTAATATAAAACTGTCCATATTGGGATAAAAGATTATTTAGATATGGCCCTGGTTTTAATTAGAGCTTGTATTGAGACTTACTATAAAATCAAATTGTGAAAAAAAAAGAATCACAGACAAACCAAGAAAAAAACAAAACATGAAAGTTTAAATGAGCAAAAGCATGTCCAAATAAAAGAAAAAAACATTGCAGAAATAAACTGAGAAACAGACAGAACTTTCAAAACGTTAGTGTTCACAGTTAATAGTATTTATCATTTAGTTAAAGTATGAATTACTGTTAATACGACTGTTTATAACTATGTAAGAAGGTAAACGAGCCACTAACTTCCCATTTATGAACCATTTGAATAACCTGCAAAACACAGTTTAGTATTTGTTTGAGTTGATAACTAGTGTGTTCACGGCGTCTCTATAACGGGGAACCAGAAAAGCCTGTGTGCGTGTGTTTGTGCGTTTGCTTTTGTGGTGTATCGGCTGCCTGCAGATTTACCGGGTCTCTTGCCAAACGCTGGCAGTCGCACAGTCCATCATTCATTGATTATCCATTTGTTGAGACGTAATCGAATCTTGAAGATTTGAGAAATCACATTAGAAAATTCATTCAAAAGCCATCAAGTAGAAATGACTGCACAGAATGTTCGCTGATGGACATAAAACAAACTTTATTTTCTGATTACATACGAGTAAAAGTTAATATGGGGAGACGAGTTTTGTAAAACTGATTTTTTTTTCCGCGCCTCGTGTTATCTAACTCGGTTGATATGGTCTGACAATTTTGAATCTAATCAAAATCCTAAGTAATCCAAACCAAGTTCTGTTCTCTCATTTCAAATGATGACCATGTGGTGAACAAAACAACTACCCAGATACCAAAATATGTCATAAAAACCCAGAGAGGTTCAGCAATAGTGAATTTTTAGAACCGTTCACTGAATTATATACAAAACAAAACTGGAGAAAACACTTATTTCGAATGCAAGTTAGTCTTTTGTGCATATCTTTTATCAATGCACTTATAAATGAAAAAAAGTTCACAGAAATTCAACATTTTTTAAGAAATGAATTGAACACAATTGAATCAATACAAGCAAATGGCTCATGAGTGTCACATATAACATCCATATCTTCCATGTGACTTGAATCAATGTTTACAGGCGGGTTTATTCAGTCGCCAAAATCAGTATATTATAGCAGGTCGAGAAAGATAAACTGTAACAGTATATCATCAAACACATCCATTTCCTTCAACATTATTTTAGCCATTTTCGGACATATCTGTGTAATTGATATCAGTTCATCATCTCTATCCAGGATAAGCATGTTATTTTAAACGCTGGCATTGTTTTAGGTGGAACATTAATGGAACATTAATCTAATTGGATTTTGAGCCACATAAACTAACTTGGTAGGTGGAATAAAAACAAAGGAAGGCACTTAGAAGGTATACAAGTGACACTAGTTTGGTAGGCATTTGGTCGCCCAATGAGCTACACAAAGGTGGATCGTCGAGGGACAGACGACATCATCGGGAATGTTGTTCATTTTCCTTCACTACCTCTTGATCCCCTTCAGGTTAAATGTGTTGCTATTCTTTTCTCCACCTCGCTTCAACCGTTTGGTCGCCCTCCGTGATCTCTCGAATAGGCTTTTGATAGCGACTCGTTGAGGAGGGCGGGCAGAGATCGATGGGAAGGCCACCCTCGTGGAATGACAGGGTTGGAGCGTCCCCATCAGCGGGATGATAAACGCCTGAAAGGACGTGATTTGCCTGCTTTTTGTCACGCTGAACTGATTGAATATGAACCAGGAGGGAAATGACATTCAGATGAAACTGACACGTACACGTACAGTCATTTTTAGATGTTAAGGTTTGACTAGGATAAACAAAAACATATTTAATATGATGAAATGACAAAATAAATTCAACATATTTAACACCATATTGTAGTTATTTTCGCTCATCAGTACTGAAAAACATACGTTTTAAGAAGATGTTCAAACAGTACTTTGAATATCGAAAATAACAAAATGAATGTGCTTGTCTTCCAAATCAAAATGCCTTTTAGACTTTCACAGCGCTCAAAAAAATGTCTTATAAAATAGCATTTAGACAAGTGACTAGTGGTGTGTATTGACAAGAATCTAGCGACACGATACATGTCCCGATAAAGGAGCAACGTTACGACTTATTGCGCTACTGTACGACAAGATTTATTTGTAATATTGACTCTGGTGTTGCAGAATTTACAGACCACATGACTCTTGACGAAGTCAAGAGCTGGAGTCGACTGTATCCTCTTGTACTCCGTGATCTTTTTTTGTTCCATTAGCTGCAGAGGAAGTCATTATTGTTGCTGTCTAGCGCAAGGAAATTTAGTTGCGACACAAAAATGAACAAATACCGTGAATATTTGCCTGTTAATTGTAAATTTTACACACACATTATGAAACTATAAACAATTCAATAATTATGGTTACAAAAAAAACAAACCAATAAGATGTGTAAGCCAAAAAAATAAAAAGTAAACAGTTCTGTGAAATATTGATACAGTATCATGGAAAAATATATTGCAATATATTATCACATATTATAAATATGTATTAATATTTTCTAATAGCCTTACTGCTGACCTCTCAGTGAAGGTTTTAGTGGGAGGGAAGTTTGATCAGGTCAAAGGTAAGGGGGCATTAAAGTCCCATGGAAATACAAATGTTTACAATTTTAATTAAATTTGAAACATAATAAGTAAGAGCGATTTCTAGAATTTCAGCTTGTTTTGTAAATTGTATGGGGTGGAAAGGAATGCAGAAGACCCCCTTACTCTAATAACATTCATACCATATTGAATACATTTTGGATAAGGAGAATTTCCAAGATTTTAATATTGCAGTTGCAAAATGTCTTAGGTACGGCCTTAACTTACCTAGTCAACACCTGGGTTCAGCATGTATTGTAATATTTTAGAATTTGTTAAAGCATAACAGAACTGTGACTCAGCTCTGGGCAAAAAATCCATGAATATAAAAATACATTTAAAGGTAAGCAGAAATATCAAAAAACTTGACAAGCAGCATGTGCAACATCCATCATTCGAGGGTGTTTACATAAGTACATTTTTACACTTCGATTATGAGTAAGGTATTGTTCACTTATACATCAAACAATAACTAAACTTAAGCTCATATCGAGGAATCAGGGACCAAACATGACAATCTTTATTGTCCAGGATCCTCGTCTACCATCATCCGTACACTTTAACTGCGTTTCGTGACGTCTTTTTGTTCAGCACAATTACACTAAAGCGGTTGATCCATGCAATCTCCGTTCTCTACATCCTGTTGGTGTGGTCGTGTGCGTCACACATTTAACCCGCTGTGTGTATTTATGCTTCGAGTGTGACTGAGAAAAAGAAAAGGGAATTTGTTTTTCTTGCGGGCAGGTTGTGTAAGTGATGGATTGCATCTGGGTCGTCGACAACAGCCACAACTCTGCAAGTGTTTTGGTTTTTTTCGCACACTGCTCATAAAACCTACATCACACTTTCTTGTGCGGAGCTGGCAGTTCGTTTACGCCGCCATGGCGTCACTGAATGGGAATAAATATGTTGTAAATCCCACTGAAAGGGTGTTGAATTGTGATGGAGATAAATTGAATCTCAAATGGAACCCATTTTTTTAAGCTAGTAAATATGTTATTTTTTGGGAAAATATACTATATCATCATTGATTTTGATTTTATTCACACCTTAGTTCGACAATTATTTCCTGTATTATTTTCTAGTGCATGATAACAGTTGCTAACAAGTGACAAATAAATACTGTGTTCATGTCAATTATCAGTTTTTATTTTAAAAAATCCAAACATTATCAGGGTTTGATCATGCATGGTTACCGAAAGGAAAAAGCATGTTTTAAACCTGGTACTAGCGGAATTCCGGTCAGTGCCACAAAATAACTGATGTTCATTATCCAGCACTTATCTTATAAAATGTAAGTTTATTTAAATGTCTCATTAGTGTGGAAAACAGTTTCAATCCTCATTTAATTTAAACAACATTTCCATTTTAAACCGTAAATATGTGTGGTTAGCATGTTTGTATTTATATGTTAAGACGATTTATAAATACGTTTTTTGTACACATCTTTTACATGTATATATTGTTATTACAAAATTTTAATCGATTGGCAGAAAAAGCTTTTGAATAGTTATAGAAAAAATGAAGAGATTATTAGATTTTGTTACTTTTTACCATCTGAATCATTTGCTACTAATGATATTTCAAATGCTAAAAGTGGTATCAAATATTATGGATACAATAAATCAAATCACATTGAGTAAAGGAGTGGCTAGACAGAGATATATATCCAAGAAGTTTATACACTTTTGCATCTAAACCCGAGCCTGATAACATTGTGCTGAGGAAAACGTGATCAGGTGGTTTTGGGTTACTCTTGAAATGCCAGGAATGTGTGTTGAACTTTTGGTTTTCGGTTTCCTCCTCCAGGACTGGCTGAGCAAGTTCGGCTACCTCCCGCCCCCTGACCCAGTGACCGGCCTGCTCCAGACCAAGGAGGCCCTCACCAAGGCCATCAAAGCCATGCAGAAGTTCGGAGGTCTGAAGGAGACCGGAGTCTTCGGTATCGGCTTTCTATTTTTTAAATTGAGCTGGGAATCAAGTGGTACCAACTGTGTCTGGGCTGACACAAAAATGAATAGAAGGGGCGAAAAAAAAAATATGATAAATTGCTTTTGCAACTTTGAAAAAGAAATCCTGACTTTTGCAATTTCCATCCCACCTCTATCTGACACGTAGATCTCCCCTCCTTTCCAGACCAAGCCACGCTCGGACTAATGAAAACCCCCAGATGTTCCCTGCCAGATGTGTCAGAGTCTGCAGTTACCGTGGGCCGCAGGAAACGAAGCTTGACTCCCCCGAACAAGTGGAAGAAGAGACACTTGTCATGGAGGTACTTAACCAGAGAGAGGCTTGACATTATAATGAAGAGCACTTGAAATGCCAAAAAAGATTTCGGACAGCTTGACAGTGGCTCATTATCCATCACATCATACATGTGTTTGTTTTTTGTACGTGTTCTGACGTATACACTAGAAAACACTAGAAACACCTGTGATACAGTTTCATTAATGAACTAAATATAAATATTAGAAATAGTTTGGTGTCAAGTAACAGTTGAAATGTGATTTTTTTTTTTCCCCAACATTTACAGTAGTTCCCCTAATCCATGCCATACTGTAGTTTGGCTTAGTAGCAAAGATAAAAAGTTTAAATTGACCAAACATGACCCACCCCGCCCATCTAATGACCAACATGGGGTCTTGCACCTCTTTATAACAACCACACTACTGTTACCGAGAGCCTTATTACTTACTAATTATATTTTACTATTAAACATTTAAAAAAATATATAAATCAATATATCTTTTTTGACCCATTGGAAATTTCATGGGGGTATTCTGCCCCCTGTACAATTAACAAAGTGAGCGGAAATTCTGAGTATATCTCAAATAATATATATTAGGTTTAATTTTCATTTAAAGTATTAAAAATGTGGCATATTTTTATTTCTGTGAGGGTCTTATGTCCCCCATATGTATTTCTAGAAGCGAGGGAGGTCGTTCACCTTGACCCAGAGACAACACAAGGGATACTTCAAACGCATTTTTTTTGGCCACCAAATAAAATTGAGTAAGAATTCAGGAAATTGCCCTTTCTTTGTACGTAGTGTATATGGTGTGAATTTCATAATAATTGGACACAATTAAAATTACACTGTGCTCTTCTGCAACCCTTTCCGCCACCTTGCTATTAAAAAACGTCGCTGAGACTCAGTAGATATTTCTCAAGTTTTATTTATTACATGTGGTTTAAAAGTAAACGATATTGGACATATTTGAATTTTCGTAGTGTTCTTGGTTCTTGTCCTTGCATCCCCTTTCTCACGACCCGAACAACTATCCCCCCATCCCCCCCAAACAATTGTTGTTGTTGTTGTTGTTGTTGTTGGGTATGAGGAAAACTTTAATTAAATTGAAGACCTTCGTGAGCTATTTCATGGTACACGGTTTACACGGTTAATGTATTTTGGACGTGATGGTGATGCCGTAAAGATATTCATGTAACTAAGCAAAATTAACCAAGCATGACAAGTTCCCAATCATTATTTACATTACTGTGTTATCGGGGGCATATCCCAGCTGCATAGGGCAAGAGGCAGGGGACAATAAAGGTTCAAAGCCTCTCATGTACACCGATACCCGGATACCAAAGAATATCATGCAGAGACTGACTACACAAAAAGCCATTAGTATGTTTTTGGATTGGCGGAGGAAGCTGGAGTGCCTGGAGCAGACCAAGACAAGCATGGCGAGAACATAAAAAAACATACATAAGGTATAAAATAAATGGGTTGCATCAAGCTGGAAGTATTATTGCTAACCACTATTACACCATGTGCCCAGAATATTATCCAAAAATATCCAACTCCACTTGTTACAGCATGTCATGTCATTTAAAAAAAAGAAAAATATAAGCTGGTCTTGTTAAATATATATGATCAAGAAACTAAATATACTATACAAGCTAGAGATCAGTTGTGGCAGATGAGCTAAAGATATTTAAATATCCATTGTTATTGAAAAACATCCAAAAAAATGAAAACTGAAGTGTAACTTAGTCAGAAAAGAGGCACAAGCCTTAGTGAAAGAAGCTATTTGGCTAAAGTGGTGTGTAAGTATCACGATAAAGCGGTGACGATATGATATATATTTCGATACTGTAGGAACAAGGATATACTTGTAGTATTGTGGAGTACTTGACTCTAGTGTTGCAGAATTTACAGACCACATGACTCTTGACAAAGCCGTAACTGTGAAAATGAAAGCTCATTTGTTTTGAAAACCGAAAATATGCTGCTGGAGTCAAGTGTATCCTCTCGTCCTTAGTCATCACTGATTCACTCAACTGTTGAGTTGCTGGGATCTGTTTTCTTTTCTCCAATATAATATATAGTAATACTTAATTAAACTGTTAAGTGTCTTGAGATAACTTGGTTATGATATAACACTTTAGATAAAATTGAAATTGAATTGAAATGTCCCGAATTCAAGGGATATTATTGTTCCTTTAGCAGCGGAGGACGTATTGTTGTCATCTAGCACAACAAGGTGCTTAAATTGCAACACAAATTATTTTCATTGTATCACTTTATTGACCTATACACTTTTAAATAACTGTGGTTAAAGAAAAGTCAACCAATATATTGCTTTAAAAAGAACGACTCAGTGTTTCTGAAAAAGATACAGTACAGTAAAGGAAAAAAATATTTATATATATCTCGGCATCGATATTTTTATTAACAGCAGTACTTTGCTACTCTGGCTTATGTTCTTCTTCTTTCTCCACGCATATAAAACAACTATTGCACCAAGACGTCTCCCATAATAAACATACTGGCCGTGCTAACATGTACAAGAACAATTTAATCAAATCCTAGTACTCGTTTACTTCATGACCTCATGAATTAACATATACATTGCTTTTTTTTTGTAAAAAATACCTTCAAATGTATATCAACGTAATTATGTCCCTGCTTGATAACCAAATGCATTTAGTTGGTGTTGAGTATCCACAAAGAAACATGCCGCACGCACGCACTTCCTTGTTCTGAAGCTTTAATTGGTGATTTTAATCAAATGGTTACATTTATATACACGTCTCCATTAGATGAATCATAAGCTCTCCTGTTGCAAAAACAGGAAGCTTTGCTGGCCACAAAAAAAATCATCAAGCACCAGTCGCTGCCGACAGCCGTCACTTCTTCTCTCTCGCTGGGAAAACGAGACGTGAGCGCGTCGTCCGTCACCACCTTTGTTCGCAGCGCGCTCGCAATTGTAGAACAGAGCTGAGAAAGTGTCGAGGATAATCTGCCGGCTCTCAGATCCACAGAGATTTCCATACGCTGCAGATTTCCTCTCAAGTGCCACAACAAATCGGTTCCCACTCACTGGCCCTGCTGTAATTCTCCGGGAACGCGCTTTGATTCCAGTCATTTTAATGATGCCGAAAAAAAAGCCAATTCCATCCTTGCGTTTTCAAATTATTTTTATCTTTTTAAAGGTACCCAAACGATGCTTGTTTCAGGGGCTTTTAAATTGACATTAGATCCCAGTTGAGCGCCACGGAATCTTTCTTTTTTCAAATGTTAAACGATGTGCAGCCGAAATTTATCGTTTCTTCCAGCGCCGTGGTTTCGCCCCGGCCCACGCCTCATTTGTCGCGATTGATCAGAAGCAGAGCTGTAGCCCAGTGGGGATGAAAACGCTAATAAATATTATGGTATTTAATGGCCTTTGGATGGAGACGCTGTGGCAGCATTTCCTTCACGCAAATAGCCAATGTGTGCAGAAGATGAAATATTAAAAGAATGATCTCAGTCAAGTTGGTGAACCTGAGAGAAGGACAGGGATGTAGTACATATTCCAGGCCTGTATGTGGCACTGTAATGCTCCAAGTAGAAGAAGACATGTTGCTAGAGGATCTGGCTAGATGTGTGTATAGTAACTTTTTTATGTGCTATAAGTTTTATTTCTGGATAAAATTGTGGTTGTGTGCGAGTACAACTTTTTAATAAAAGGGTTTCAGACTAGCCCAGTACAGTCTCACTGTAACTTTGGTGTCAGAAGTAGGATTTCTTATTCTAGTACCAGTTATTTAAACGATTCGCTTTCTCATAATTACCTTAGAATAATAAATAACCGATGTGATCTCATATTTCCAAACAGCTCAACGGTTATCGTTGAATGGATGATGAGGATGAGGATGAAAAGGGTGAGGATGAGGAAAAGGAAGTGGATGTGGATGAAGAGGATGAGGAGGAATAAGATGACAAGGACGAGGAGGAAAAGGAGGAGGAGGAGAAGGAAAAGGAAAACGATGAGAAGGAGGATGATAAGGATGAGGAGGAGGAAGAAAAGGATGAGGAGGAGGAAGAAAAGGATGAGGAGGAGGAAGAAAAGGATGAGGAGGAGGAAGAGGAGGATGAGGAAGAGGAGGATGAGGAAGAGGAAGAGGAGGATGAGGATGAGGATGAGGAAGAGGATGTGAATGAAGAGGATGAGGAGGATGAGGAGGAGGAAGAAAAGGATGAGGAGGGGCAAGAAAAGGATGAGGAAGAGGAGGGTGAGGATGAGGATGAGGAAGAGGATGTGGATGAAGAGGATGAGGAGGAGTAAGTTGACAAGGACAAGGATGAGGAGGAGGAGGAGGAGGATGAAGAGGAGGAGGATGATGAGGACGAGGAGGAGGAGGAAAAGAATGAGGAGGATGATGAGGAGGATGAGGATGATGAGCATGAGGAGGAGGATGAGGACGAGGAGGATGAGGATGATGAGCATGAGGAGGAGGATGAGGACGAGGAGGATGAGGATGATGAGCATGAGGAGGATGATGAGGACGAGGAGGATGAGGATGAGGAGGATGATGAGGACGAGGAGGATGAGGATGATGAGCATGAGGAGGATGATGAGCATGAAGAGGAGGACGAGGACGAGGAAAAGGATAATGAGGAGAATGTGGATGAAAATAAAATGCATTAATTATAGTTGTTGATTTCAGCTATTTCTACAGCCTGCACTAACCTGGCTGTATAAATGCTTTTAACATTGATTTTACTTGTAAAGTAAAGAAAGGTAGAGCAGATCGTAACTCAATTTATTTTCTGACACAAGTGGGGATGTTACAAATTTGTAAGTCAAGAAGCTAAATCGAAACATGTCAGTGTCTTTTAATTCAAAGTTTCAAAGTTGTTTCGTGGAGCAGGAAAACTAAAAGAAAACAGCCGAGTACATGAGTTAATTTATCGATCAAACCATTATGCTCTAGGGTCCCTTTCTGTCTTCGCCGTTGTTTTATTTCAACAAAACAAACACACACACACATTTGGGCTGAAAGTCAAGGTGTGGCCAGGAATAATCCATAAAAGAGTGGATTGTTCGCGCCGACACTTCACTTCCTGTGGCAGTCACACACTTCTTGTCTCTGTGTGTCATCAAATAAGACGCTGATGTGTAAAGATGATAGTTTTCCAGCCGCACAAACTCAAGGGAACAGTTTTGTACGTCGCAGAGAGCGTCAAGCCCAATTTGTCCTCACCCCTCTTCTCTTTTTCTTTTTTTTTTTCCTTCCCCGGCACACTTCAATAGGTTGTGATGCACACGGCTACCAACTGTTCCTTCATTATCTCACATCGTCAGCTCGTTAGCACAGCAGACAGCGCAGCTAATAGCTCAAACACGGACACGACGCTCGAGAGGAACCGAGGGGGAGCAGGAAGGGTTGAAATGAGTCACGACTGAGGGGTTATCATTTGTTAATCTGGGGGAAAATTAAGAGCACTCTGGCAGGCTTCGTAATATCAGGATAGCTAGCTAACAAAACAAATCATGTTTTCGGAAAGTATCCTTTTTTTTTTTTTTAGAATCCCATTTATTTTATTTTATTTTTGTTCTGATGTAAGCCAGTGTTTTTTCAAACTAGTGTTAAAATAGTTTTTTTCCACCGAAAATCGATTTTATGGGCGTACGAGTTCATTTCACAGTAGCTTCACGGCAATTTTCTTTTCAGCATTGAAGTGTCCCCAAAATTATACAGTGGTTCACTGTCAAAAGTTCCATATCGGAAATATAAATTCAAATGTGACGCTCTCCGATGGACTGATGGTTATCACGTCTCAGTATAACACATTTATTTTACAAAATAATACTGAACGTTATCAATTATTGGTTTGCTTCCAGTTTTGAGGGTTTACTCTCAGTACTACCGCTTTATCCCACAGTCCAAAAATGTAGAGTTTCATTAACCATTGGAATTTCGATACAGGAGCAACAAAACAATAAATTGGGGTTAAAATGTGATACTATAGGAAAAACGTTTTTGTAGTATTGTCCAGTACTTGACTCTGGTGTTGCAGCATTTACAGACCACATGACTCTTGACGAATTTGGAACTGCTTTAATTTGTTTTGTAACCAAAATATGTGCAAAGATCAGGTTTAAAAGCTGCTGGAGACGACTGTATCCTCTCGTCCTCAGTCATCAATAGGATTTCATTGTTCCTTTAGCTTAGAGGTAGTAATGATGGCCATCTAGCGACCAAAAAGCTTATTTGCGACACTAAAATGAACAAATGCGGTTAATATTTGCATTTTAATTGTAAAACAACATCATTGTTTTACTTTTATACACCCTTTTCTAAAATAGAAAGCATAAAAAAAACTTGTTTTAATAAATTAATCAAAAATACTTTTCATGCTTACATTCAAAGTTCCCATTTGTATTCTCATGCTCGTGATTTAAGAAAAAAGTGATTTTTAAAAGTGTTGTACTTGTATCACCACATTAATAATAAACACCTCCATCCAATTAGGACCAAAGCAAAGCTTAAGCCGTATCCGTGGAGACGAGGACAGCAGGAAGTTTGAAACAAACGTGGCAGTCGAATGAATGAATAAAAAGATTATAAGATCCATACATTCCCACTCTTAATTCAGCTTTAAATCATCGCAACAACAAGGACTGAACCTTCAGCCACCAGCCTTCTGTGTTCAGCCTGTGTTGTAATACGCGACACATTTCAGGACCAATAGCATTTGAAGTGTCAGTCATCAAGTTAAAATGGGAAAGAGCGCCAGCAACAACAATTCCTCTTTTTCCCCACTGCTGTGATCAAAGGACGCTGCCTGTTGAGATCCAAATACAAATGATTAAGTCTTTATTTTCACAATCACATTGGCTCTCCGCAGATATGACACCAGCAGGTGGTCGTGGAGGAAAGATGAGTCGGTTCAAATCCAGACAGCAACTATAAAAGAATATGAAGAGAGACATGGGACACGTGGAGTCTTTTCATTTAGAGGACTCCATGTGAGGATGTTTTTTCTACAAAACCACTTTGAGAGAACATTATCTCCAAAAACATGAGACGAATTATTTTTTAAAAGATAATTTTCTTTCCTTCATGACGTCTGACTGACTGCACAACCAGAGGGTTTTCAAAACAGGCTGAAGGTCCGAGTCTCCAGGCAACATCTACGACTGGCCTAGCATAGCAGGGAGTGACGAGGCTGCCAGGAATTAAACTTTTTCCATGGTAGCAAACTTTGGTCCTTTGTGCCTAAATCTATCCAACCACCAAATATATTAACAAATCTGAAGCAACGTAAGGCGAGTGTTGGCGTCACCAACTATATTTCATTGCATCACGTCACTACACACATAACACAGGGACTACAGTTTTCGGGTCCGTGTATATAACCGTTGTTTGTGTTTCTTTCGTCAAATGGGCCACACGTTTGTTATTCAGTTATAAAAAATTTACAGAAAATCATCTTATTGTTAATTATTTTTTGCCATATCTATTGATTGTTTAGAACAAAATCTGATGTGCTTCTAGTTAATAGATTTCAGATCATTTAAAATGTCAGGTAGATCTCTAGCAGAGGATGTGGACTACTATCCCAGAAAATATGAAAAAATTGTAACAATGTTTTTTCAGAGGAATTAGTAAGTAAGTAAGTAATATTTATTTATATAGCGCTTTTCGAGACCAGGGTCACAAAGCGCTTAGACAATCAAAACAATACTCAAAAAAGTACATACTTTAAAGATCAAGATAATACTGAGAACAACACAGGAGTTCGAGAAATTCAAGGAAAAGCCTGAACAAATAGAAACGTCTTAAGGTGTTTCTTAAAGGAGTCAGTATTCAATAGTAATATTTTAACCAATGACGACGGTTTTTAACGCTATATGTGGCATTGAGCTGAAGAGATTTGCTCGAAGAGATTTTTACTGTCAATCATGACACTTAAATCTCACTCTTATTATTTTCTGACACTTGGCAGCCCTGGAAAATATATATTTTTTAAACTGTGTTGTAAATATATATATATATATATTATATATATATATATATATATATATATATATTTATTTAGGTTAAGTAAAAATATGATTTTTTAATGATTTAAATTTCGATTTAATGATATAAAGATTTTGAATATGATGAATAAAACCTTCAATTGAAACACAAGAATAAAATATGTCTCTTAA
The DNA here is from genome assembly GCF_982586985.1 of Callionymus lyra. Classification (NCBI taxonomy): domain Eukaryota; kingdom Metazoa; phylum Chordata; class Actinopteri; order Syngnathiformes; family Callionymidae; genus Callionymus; species Callionymus lyra. Next base: position 15,630,846 of record NC_141822.1, on the reverse strand, counting down.
AGAAGAATTGATGGAAAAACAACACGGTGAGACTTGGTTTGATTTTCATCATAAAAAGGAAAATAAAAATGTTTTTTATCAGTTTTATTATTATGTTTTTGTTAGTGTTGTCTTCATCTCAGCTCAGACACCGTTTACAATTCAACCCATAATTCCTCTCAGTTATTAAATACTAGATCATTTTAAGTGTGATATCATATTTATGAATAAATCTTGAAACATCATCATCAGGATTTGACATTTTTTACTTACTACTTTTTAAAATCACAGAAATATAATCCAAAGACAATTCTATTCAGTTGGCTTTGTCTTTATATTCATCTTATTTTAAGTTAAAACTGTTGTTGCACTGTAAGAAAAAAATGTTGTATACATAAAATATAATTGACTGTTATAATAATAATGTTCCTACAAAAATAAGGAATTTACAAAAACACTGGCAATAGCTGTAAATAGGAAAGTAATATCCACTATTTTCAGGTAATTTGAGGTCAAAGTACACACACATTTACAATAATAATAAGTCCAGTACTTCATAAAGCACATAAGAACCGTTAAAGTTGAGTTTTCCACTCCCTTTTCTGAAAGTTTAAAACCATTTTAAACCATGCTGTCTCATCCCTGCATGGTGCAATCCCAGAGTTACTCTAATATGCATTAAAAAATGCTTTTTTGAGGTTTTCACTCCTACTAATAAGTCTGTTTGAAGGTGTTTAAAAAAAAACAATCACTTGAAGCCAATAACGCGTAATAATAAAGACGGATGATATAAAGAGGGAACTCTAAAAGCAGCAAGGATGAGACAAGAAGACAAAAAAAGGGCACAGTATTAACAAAAACTGTGTCTAGGGATTAACATCAGCCATGTGTAGCCATTGATGTTCCTTCTCTTCCTATGAGATTTGGACTGTTTCTGATTAAAATATTAAATGTGACAGCTCAAAGAACATCTCGCCCGTAATTCTAGAACAAAGCAATCAGGGGGCTCACCATCAGTCAGAAAAGAGAGAGAAAGAAAGGGAGATAAATAAACTTTTGATGAGGTAACGCTACATAACCGTAAATCCTTTTGGACACAAAAGTGTTGCAGGAGAGTCATTTATTATTCATCTCTCTTTGTAGTCTCTTTCTAAAAGAAAGTGTTTTAATTAGGAGAAAGTAAAAGAGTATAAAAACGTGAACTGTGTTGTCACAATTCATGTTTGTAGTCTGAGCCGATAGAGCTTTCTCGTACATTATACATTTTTATAACCATAGCTGCTTATTCATGTGTTGATTGCATTCCTTTCGCGACCATATACGTTTGACATCTGTCAAGAACTATCAATATTCTTTTAATGTTATTTCTAGGAACTGTAAGAGTTGACAATGTTAAAAGAACTTCTTTTTTTTTTGTACTTTCTAGTACTTCTTTCTTACCAATAGTACATAGTATAAGACTTAATCAGCTCTTGGAAGTTTTCCTAATCTTTTAATTTAATTATAAAAATGGCTGCTCATCCCGAAAGTTTGGGGTTCTTTTTAGATCCAAGTAAGACACAAACGTAGTGAGATACACCTCAGTGAGGTCAGCAATAAAGGTATTGCAACACTAAATTCAAAGTAATCACTTTATTGCGAGCATATATGAAAAAAAACGTTTTTTTTCTTTAAAATGATGCAGTCATTGGATTTTTCTTGTTCAACATCAGCTTTAAATCAGTGATGGTCTGATGAAGCTTCATGAAGCAGTGTCATCGTGTTTAGAGGTCAGTAGGTGGCGCCAACAGTTTAAAAATGATATGATGTTTCACTAAAACAGTTGTTTAAAACAAACGAAAATAGTGCATATGCCACCATCTAGTGGCACTACTTCATGAAGCTCCAACACTATTCACTACTACTTCTAGTGATGTGCTGATGAAGCTTCATGAAACAGTGTCATGTTGTTTAGAGGTCAGTAGGTGGTGCCATCAGTTTAAAAATGATGTGATTTGACGTTTTCAAAACAAAGGAAAATAGTGCAGATGTCACCATCTAGTGGACAATGAAAATAATGACACTGCTTCATGAAGCTTCATCAGACCATCACTACTTTAAACATATAAAAGAAAAGACTTGACCCATATTCTTAAACAAACCAACATCGTAGTAACTTGGAAATGACATTGATAACACATTTTCACTAAAATGTTCCCAAAATTGTTTGCTCAATATCTATATGTCAATATCTAAGTATCTTCTATTTGCTGCAACAAAAATCCTTCCATTTAACTGTGTATTCTGTTTTGCCCAAAAACTTATTATGATTTTAAATTCTCCCTCAAATACTGGTTTCATCATCGTCAAGGTTTATAAAAAAGTCTCCAGGATTAATGCCCAGTACTTTTCTGTATCTGTTGCGTCAATATGACGAGAGCTCGCGTGGATCTCATCATATTTCATCTCGTGTTTACCGTTTTCCCACAGCAGCAGAGCAAAAGTTTGCAGTGATGTGATTGGTGCTACCTTCTTTCTTTTCTTTTGCTATCTTCTCTCACGTTCAGCCGGCTCTCTGAGCGCAAGAAAAAAATATGATAAAGAGCCTCAGGTCATCTGGATTTCCTGACCATGCTGGTTCTGAAATCTTTCCAACTATTATCTTCCCTCAGTGAGATAAGATTTAAAGTGATTGTTCGCCCAAAATTCTAATTTCACTCATTTTCTACTCGCACTAAGGGACTAAGGGTTGGGATTATTTTCAGAGTAACCTGTTCCTTTTTAGAGTTATAGACAAAAATGTATGTTTATTTAAATGTAGCAACTGATGCTCTTCGTCTCTTATCTTCATCCAAAAAGACACATTTAAAAACATACAAACACCTCCATACTACTGTAACATCCATCTTGCATTGAAGCCATGTGAGAAATTGTTCCTAATAAAACTTAAATAAGTCTATATTTTAAGTTTGTAGTGGAAGCTCAGAGTCTCTCAGCTGCTGCCTGATGTATTTCCTCATTCAAACACATTGCAAATGTCAGAGTGCAAGATCTACACTGATGATCTGGCAGCTTCCGCTAAAAACAACCTTAAAATATAGACTTTTTTTTCCGGACCATTCCTCATGTTGAGGCGCCAATACAAGAGGGACGTTACAGTCGAGCAGCATGAAGGTGTTTGGATGAAGACGAGGACGACTGAGCTCCAGTTACTACATTAAAATAAACATCATTTTTGTCTATAACTCTAAAAAAGGAACATGTTACTCTGAAAATAATCTCAACGCGACATGTTACTTTACGAATAATTTCCGTGGATGTCCGATGTGAAAACCAAAAAACTATCTGCCATGAGTCTGCATTTCCTGGCGTCTCTCTCTTGTCTCCCATTTCAATCATTCACGCGTCGTTTCAGCCAACTCTGCCTGCGGATGATGATGATCCTTTCATCCATGCCCGCTCTTATCAACTCTTTTTTCCCCCCCCCCTCGTCAGAGTGAGGACGTTTCCCAAAGATTCCGCCTTGCTGGGCAGGGACACCGTCCGAGCCCTGATGTACTACGCCTTGAAGGTCTGGAGCGACATCGCGCCCCTGAACTTCCACGAGGTGGCCGGCAGCGACGCCGACATCCAGATCGACTTCACCAAGGCCGACCACGACGACGGGTACCCCTTCGACGGGCCGGGGGGCACGGTGGCGCACGCCTTCTTCCCCGGGGAGAGGTTCACCGCCGGCGACACCCACTTCGACGACGAGGAGGCGTGGACTTTCAGAGCGCCAGGTGAGACGATGACCCTGACTTTTGTCCGTTTTTTTTTTTTCCACTTTGTAACCCAGGGTGACTAGATCTTGAAACCCTGAATGATTTTCCCGCTTCACTAGTTTTCTTTCCTTCAGAGCAAAAGTAGGGGAGGAGGGCGAACAAGTAGTACCATCGCTCACCCAGATGAAACAAATGAAGCTGGTACGCCCCAATATATATCGTTGAGATCAGTGTTCCAAACCACTAGTCATCCCTCCCCCTTTCACCTGACATGCTAGCAACTTTTGTCTTTCCCCATCTGACGAATAAACTCAATTTAACCTTTCCTTACTCAATATAATCACTATTTATTTATCCTTGATACACGACGGTTGGTCACGAGAGACGGAAAAAATGTCGAGCAGAGGACGAATTAGCATGATTCGGTCGTGCGTCTTTTGTGACCAATATTCGAATGTTCTTGTCGACAAACTGTAGTTTCAAGTTGCTTATTTTTCGAAAAAGGCGACGCAACAGCCCGGAACCTGCGGGTATATAAAGTTTAGTCTTTCATCATCCGACGCTGTCATTCAGGCGACCCAGCCGGGGAAGAGTGGCCCCCGGTTGCTCGCCGACAACCGTCTGCACTCAAATCTTTCCTCTGAAACCTCCAAATGCCCAGCAGTGTTCAGAGGAAACGCTCCTCTCCAGTTAACTTCCACAGGTTCACACAGGGTTCATTCGACCATTATATGACACTTTCAGAACTTTCTTTTTTTTTTTTCCTCCCTGGCAAATCTCCGGCTGCAGATGGAATATTTCTATCTGAGCTGCTCTTTTCGGCTTCGCATTCTTTCTCCGCACAACTTTGTTGGACAGTTATGTTTCCCTGTTGTTTAGGCACATCTTTTATTTAAAGTCGAGTTGTTTATTTTGAGGGGGAAATTTTTAATATACCGTAGAAATGAAGAGGACTATAACTATAAAACAACAATATTAGAACAGTTTGTTCTAACAGTAAGTCGAATTATCTAGACTGGACATTAATCAATCCAGGTAGAAAATTGTTTTTTTGAAGTAACATATGTATTTTCCTCAGTCCTGTAAAGTGTAGTAGAGTTTTGGTATATAAAGATTGACACAGTTTGAGCAGGTGACGTCAGTTTATTGGTGTTTCTTCTAATGATGCTACATCCTCACATTCCTTATTTTCATTTGTTGTTTTCGGTCACGCTACTGTGTCGGCTAACAACAACGACTTTGGTTTCAATTCATGGATATGTGACCCATCGACTCTTTTCAACTAAAAACTGCCCAGTCACTGCTGATCAGCTTGTTTGAACAAAGAATCACAGAGATAACAGCGTTCAAGGGACCGTCCTCCAATTAATGATTTTCTTTACATGTCTCGATTTCCTTCCAATTACAAAACTAATTGTCATATAAAGGACATCCCTTCTATCTCACTACACTAAATATGTGTTTTATATTGTGTTATATATTTAATATATGTATATTAGATATATTTAACTACATATATACACCATTGGGTACCAAATTGTCATCGCTAATGAAGTTATTTACAAATAGTTTCCATGTTATTTTGAAATAAACTTATTGTTTTATAGTTATTGCAGCTTTTATGTTGGTTTTGATTCCAACATACCAGATAATGTCAAATCCACAGAATTTATTGTATATTAATGTAATTGTAATTAATATCACTAAAACTTCAGCAAGTTTTGAAAAGGTCCCCACTGTCAATTGTGAAAGGAAAAGCTAAATACTGAAACCTTTTTTTTCTGTAACGCAAAGAAGTTTATCAGTTGTGTGTTGTTCAAATCCATTTGAAGAAATTCTAGATAATTTAAAGTGTTTCCCACTTAAGCATCGAAGATATACTGTCATATAACGTGTTGTGTTTCAAAACGACAGTTTAAAATTCAGCCGATCTTTATTTTCTTTTGTTCAGGCTACATAACCTTCAGACAATGTATTGTTGAATTCAAAGATGTTTAAAAAGAAATCATTTTTTAACAGTGAAACTGTCAGCAGTCAAACAGTTCAGCTCGGTTTGATGCGTCAGGTTGAGGTGACATCAGGTTAAGAAAGTGAGTCTAACAAGCAAACATGTACATCTCTTGTGTACGTAACACACTTCCCTGCAGCTCAGAGATAAAGGTTCCCAAAATGTACGTTTATTTACCTGCAGGGGGAATTAAAAATACAACAGTCTCGACTCACTTCTACCTTCTCATCCAGTCGACCTCAGAATAACCAGAATCGAGGATGAAAGATTTGTTATTTATGCTTGCAGGGTAAGAGAAAGTAAAGTGGAGTTATAACTGGAGAAGATACACAGGAAGCAAAAGACAACGTGAAAGAAAGATCATTTGTTTTACAAGACAGGGTCTTGAAACCGGAATTGACCAGCTGATCTTTAAGATGTTTCTGTTATTTTTCTAAGTTTGATGTATATTTTGTTGTGTATCGTTTTATCCTCCATCACAGTGAATTAATTATCGTCTTAAAACTGATCATTTCTATATTAAGTAGAGAATTAAAGTAATAAAAATGATTACATTTTATAAATTACTTTACCAAATGCAATACTAAACTTTGAATAAAATAAAAGCAGCATAATATAATCTAAAGGAGCGCAAATGGTTTTAGTTTCAGAGCCCGTTTTATGATATCCTTGGATCACACACACTATCTGTTGCTGACAAAAGAGAGGATTTATTAAGTAATGGAGTGAAGTTAATGGTTGACAGTGTGTATATACTCTGAAATAAATTAGCGTTAAAGTTAAATAGCGTTGTAAATCAGACCATAAGTAGATGATGAACTACTCACTGGAATCACTGTTACATTAATGTTGATTTATTAGAGACATATCACCTTTTTTTTTTTTAAATCAATCATTACATTCTACCGTTTATCTTTAGCAGTTGAAAACGTTATTCAGTAAAATAAAATAAAAAAAAGTCAACATGAACAGACTTATTGATTTATTTATTATTAGAATTATCGAACCTTAATTCATGGTCCTAGATATTTATTTTTTATATAAATGTTTTGCGAACTAAACTGAATAAAAACAACTATATTAGGACGTTCAACGTTTGCTTCATTAGAAGCCGCCAGTAGATTTATTCACACTCTAAACCAGACTCTGCAGTTTTCTACCCGACAGTCCCAGCTGGGGCGTCAGTGTCAGGCCCGGCGACTCCTGCGAATCCCCTCCTCCCTTTGTTTCGGAGCGTCAAGTCCGTGAACCACATGTCATAGGACAGCAGGTCAATCTGCTCCAATTAGACCTCCTGCTCGGCTGCAGCAGAGGCCGGACCACAGCAGCACTCTGGTGGGGGGTGAGGGGGTGTGAGCGAGGGTCACAGGAGGGGACACCTACAACAGCTGCCTCAAATGGAAAATGGTATCAAGTCGTCTTTGTTCCAGAGGTGCGAGACGTATTTGAGGAAGGTTTTGAAATACAACAGTAGCTCTGTCCAGGCACCGTAAGAAGACGAGTCAGAAGAATTGAATCCAAACACCTTTCACGCCCCGTTTTATAAAGAAGGGTTTGAAAAAAAAACAGCCTTAAAGCAAAATGGATAAAAATCATACTAAGAAAGCTTTCAAATAAAGTGGGATTCATTTTTAAAACAAGATACGCTGGTAATAAGCGGTTTGTTGTTAAGAACGTGTGTCTAACTCGATGGAAAAACATTATTTTGCAGGACAAAATGCACATTTACCTCAAATTTTCACCATCCTTAGGTTGTTCATCTAATGTATTGTCAAAAGTAGATTTCTGTCATAGAGAAAGTCTCAGGAAAGTACATTAATGTGAAAGTTGAGTCGACATATAATTGTCCTTTGGTGAAGAAGTTGTTTAGCTGATGCTATTTATAGTAAGAACATTTAGTTCAAGGGACTATATAATCAACATACTTTTACTTTAGTTTCACTGAACCGATAACTGTTAAGTTACCTTGATGTAACCCTTTCATAACTTTCATACATTTGATCAACCATTATTTTCAGCATCAAGACATTTCAAACTTGCGGCCCACGGGCCACAACTAGTGGACTGACAGAGCATATACGGTCCATGAGGTTATTTCGAAAGCTTTACTTTTAGTGTGTAAAAAGAGGCAATTGACTGATGAAGCTTTAAGAAACCGTCATTTTTAGGGGGATATCAGTTGGTGGCAGTCATTAAAAAAAAAGTTTATGATGTTAAAACAGCTGTTAACCTTAATATATCTAGAGCGCCATCTTGTGGTTTCTGAAAATGTAGTAACAATATCATTGAAGTTCATCAGCCCATCCCTCGTGTCAGATTTTAATAAATGTTAGTCCGATTTCTATTCAACTAAAAGACACTGTGTTTGAAAATTGACTTATTTATCGTTTGTTCAATCTTGGAACAAACTAGATATGAATAAAATAAATGACCACAAAGTGTGTATTTAAAGTAACTATACTTCTTTATACAGCAATCCTTCAATTACGACAGGAAGCTCACACACAAGCCGAAGCTCCAGAAGCAACTCTTGCCAGAGGATCAACAGCGTAATAACACAAATTCTCTCCAGCGCTTGGCAAAAAGTGCTCTAAACTTCCATCCAATCCAAAGTGCAGTTGCTGTGCTGTTGTCTGTAATTAGATCTGGTCATGGGGAGCTGCCTGACAGGCCGGGCACATACAGGAGAGTCCGGTCCTGAGGCAGAGACCAGAAAAACTTATTTGGGAGAGTTGGAATTCCGTCACACGAACGTGACCGACAAGTGTGTGTCTGATCTACGGAAAAAAATGCAACATCTCCACAGACTTTCCAGTGACAACCCTACTCTTTAAAGTACGAAAATGGGGGTTAAAAACCACCCTCCGACTTTCAATCGTCACTTAACCGATGATTAAGACCAGTGTAGAGAAGAGACAACAGAGACTTCCCTTAATGTGGCTGACATTTCGGTAGAAAAAAAAGAAATAATCACAGATGATGGCATAACTAAGGAGCGCAACATTTATGGAACTCAATATAATGTCAATTAAATTAAAAAGCATTTTTCTTCATTCTAGAAGACAGCCACTGTCATAAGTAAATGTTACTCCGCTAAGTATGGCTTCACTTCCTTCTTTTGAGGAAAAGTAAACCTCAACCAAAAGGATGAGTTCCTTCAAATGTAAAATAAAAATTATAGAAAAAGGATCCATCACATAAACAGCAGAAGACGTTTCCCTCAAAATCCTGACTGAGGTTCGTCCACTACGGCGCTGCTTAAAGGACACAAACACGTCGGGTCATCCCTGAAGGGCAGTGTAGCTTCCCAGATTGCAGAGCTCTGTAATCATCTTAAGGAAAATGAACCTTATCGGACACATCAGTATTTGAGTAATTGCCTCGGTTAATTTGCCTCCCTGATCTCCCCAACACATTCTTCTGAGGAATATTAAATCTGGGTCTCGCCATGTTAATGGTCTTACATGTATTTATCTGTTTGTGCGTGTTGGTACGATATAAAGAGGTGTTTTTTTTGCCAACCAGCGTCATTTTCCAGAGGAAATAAAGTCAGAGGATTGTGTGGTTAATTAGGGATGGGGATGGTTTGGAGGTTTTATCCAATAGCGGTGCATAAAGAGCCGTTAAAAGAATGCTTGTAAAAACTGGCACTGATGCAGAGAAGCGTGCGGTGAATCAACTTTTTAATTTTGTAATTTCATTAGGAAAAAACACCAAAACCGATATAAACCACAACGACTTTTTGGTCTTTTTTTATCAGCCTATGGGGCCATTATGTTACCTGAGGTCATAACAAACCTCTATAATTAGTTAAGGGGAAATTCAGGTTAAAAAAGTATAAGGGAGAACAAGAGATTAAAACGGTTATAAACTGGTAATAGGAATCCTATTAAAAGTAGTGATGGTCATGTTGTTTAGAGGTCAGTAGGTGGTGCCATCATTTTAAAAATGATGTGATGTTTCATGTGAACAATTCAAAATAAAGGCAAATAGTGCAGAGACGCCATCTAGTGGACTCTTAAGATAATGACACTGCTTCATGAAGCTTCATCAGACCATCACTAGTTTAAAGACACATAGGTCATATTACGCTCTACACTCATGTTTCCTATTAATTTATCACAATTAATATAAGGAATGACAGTTCTTTTTCCCTTTTTTTTTTACTATTTTCTGTAAATAACGACTCACTCATAAATTTCCTATTTATACATCACATTAAATATCAATAATTCCAGTTCTCTGGAATAACGTTTAAATAGCAATAACAATATGTCTGGGAAGAGAAAATACTGTAAAAATGGTGCAAATGTTCAAAGTTGTGTTGATGTTTATGTCTTTTCAATCTAAGAAATGAAGGCAATTGTAAGACCCTTAATTTGCCTAAACTTGCCCTTCTCTCTTTTTGAGTTATTTGATTCCCAAATGTATTTTTTAAATCCAGAAAACACAGGTATTTCAGCTAGTATTACATAGACAAGTGCATTTTCCCCTATATCTCTATATTGGAGTGACAATATGAATGAAGCCCCCCAGGTCTAAACTCTATATGTCAGCAAAAAAAAACCCTTTTCTTTTGTCATGTGTTTCTGAAGTCTGTTCCATTTCTTTTCAAACAATACTGTAGGTTTCCTCACATCGTTGAAAACAATTCCACTCCTGCTAAACAGCTTTCATCGCCTCAGTTTCACCACCAGACCCGAGCCGGTCTCGAATCCTTTCCGATTCATAGAGAATCTTAAAGTCGACGTCGTCTTTGTGGTATTTCCGTCTTCATACCTGAGCACCGGAGCTTCCTTCGCGTCGACTTTAGACGACGGAGCGATTTCTTCTGATGTTCAGGGTTACTTCTGTGACGCTGCTTGTCAGAGCCGCTGATTCACTGAAATCAAACAATAGTTTGATGCTCTTGAATGTTTCATTTTTTCCCCCCATTCATTGTGTTTCAAGAAGCCTGTATATCCTACAGATATTCTACAGTTTTTTCAACAAGGCCAAAGATTACGATGGCAATTTTTAGATCATTAATAAAAATGAATAAAGTCCTTTTCTTATTGTCGCCATTGTTCAACTAAATAGGTCGATGCAAAGCTTCTTAGCCGCCTCTGGTGATGTCGGCGCCACAATAGATAAAGTCCCTGAATATAAAGAAAGTCTCAGTTTTTTTTTTTTGGTTTTCGTAAAAATGAATGATTCATCCAACAGCTGCCCGAGGTCTGCTCTACATGTCTGAGACCACAGTGGTCTCTCTTCTCCATCCTTCCTATTGTCCTCCAGCCTGCATGAGCACATATAGATTACTCAGCATTTGTATCCTACCCCTGATGAGCTCCAGGACCAGGTCCCAGACCCGCTGAGAACCTGTAAACTAGATTATAAAAGACCATCCTGTTATCGCCACGGCTCCAAAAATCTCCTCACTTCTATGCGTGTCAAGGTTTGCGAGGCATAAACCGAAACCATCTCATTCTTTCCACCTGTAAAGGGGGGGGGGGGTTACTTTAATAGCCTAAAGCCTCTTTCCTCCTCTCTCTCTGCACTTTGATTGGCACCCAAGTGACTGAGACAGGATTACCATAACTATCTCACCGACGCACATTCCAAACCGGCCTCAAAGGGTACTGAGCTGTCCGTTATGCCTCTTAATTTGCACCGTAAGCAGATGAGAGGGGAGAGACGGAGGCGTTAAAAACGCCCGGACGTGAGGTTAATCAGTCGTTTCTGGACACAGGTTCGTGTCATTCACTCGCTAGATGTTCCTTTTTTGTGGGCTTAGTGACAATGAATCAGACTCAATGTGTCTTTTTATTATGTGGTTACCGGTGCGGAAGCTGCTCGTTCAAGACCTTCCGTGACTCATTCATTATCATTTCTTTGCACATAAAGGGGGATTCAAGGCTCCTGTATTGTGAGTTTCCATTTTTTAAACTGCAGAAAATACGAGATAAACAAGCTTGTGACTGAGTGTAACTAAGTTAGTTAAGATGGATTGACTATTCCTACATTTCTCAGACTGGATGCTACAAGAGTACAAATGTGATTTAGACTTTTCAAACTGGATTTAAGATGAGGAGGTAGGATCGCTTAATCTGTCGAATGCCTTTTTATTCGTAGTGAGTCACAAGTGGTGACGCAAAGCAAAACAAACCAACTGAGAAGGAATATTATGATCACCGATCATACTTTATGACAACCCCACTGATCTCATGCTACAGATGAAGAGATTTTTTTGTTTATCTTAGTCGCTAGAAAGTTCAAAAGCACTTTTCTATGGTTTGGAACTTTGGACAAGATTTTTTGGTTTTCCATATGATGAGGTCATTTCTTTCACCACAGAGAGACTTCACGAAGAAGTAGAAATTGTTCTTGACAGTACGGACGGGTACCCGATACCATAATGAATGTAGTAACCACACCAAAAAAAAGCAACATATATTTAGGTTGCTCATTTTGGTTTTGGAGTCATTTTCCAAATTCAAATGTTTAAATGCATGTGTTGAACAATTTACAAAATGTAGCCAAAAAAGTATACTGACATGTTTAAGTTATTATTATTATTATTAATATTAATATACCATATATAAGCACATCAGTTGGGACTGGTGAAAAATATTCTAGGTGGGGCTATTTTCCAGTAAAAACAGAAAACTACTGTGTCTAACTGTCCTCTGCACCAGGAAATCATATTTTCTACATCACAACCAAATACAAAAACACTGCAAATAACAAATGATAATTCTTTTTTTAATCTACTCAAATTAAAATGTCGAGAGTGGGGATCGAACCGGGGAAACCACCTCCTCGTTGTGAAAGAAAAAACAGTGCATGGTATCATGTTAGCTACAGAACTATTGACAGAATGAGATTTGTATTACAACTACTATGTTGTTTTCCAGCGACCCGTAAACATAGTAAGAGACGACGCTTCTCTGTTACTTTTGCGGTGTGTGTGAGCTACAGAAACGACACGTCACTGACGGGCTCTTCAAAAAGCGACCCCAGATAGACCGGAATTTACATATATCAGAACGTATATCAATTTAAATACAGTTTATTAATGTGAAGACTTCTACAAACATGATGGATGATTATTATTTTCAAATTAAAATCAAATCAAAGGATACATTATAATAAATACAATTAAATTAAATATAAAAGATAAAGAAAAAAAACAACTATGGGCCAGCTGCCACTGAATTACATCTATTTGAGGTTTTGGTCATATTGTGTGTTTATTCTTCAAGCACCATTTTGGCACTATTTCAACATCGACACAAAAGTACTGATGTCAGACAAAACCTGAAAGATATAAAAACCTACTCGACTGTCCAGGAAATTATCCTGTTTTATTTTTTGGAGATGACAACATATGGACTCCTCAGGTTGTGTTCATCCACTTAAAACACATGTTTAAAGGACCAAATCTGGGCCACCAAGTCGTTTTATGTGGCCTGCCAGATGGTTTCAAAGCCGATTCATGTTTATGTTGATGTAGTGACTAAAAATGCTTGTGATTATTAAAAGATAAGAAACAGAGAATGTAGATGTCAGTGATTATACAGAGACTTTCAATAACGGTAAAACAGAAGTTGAAGACAACTAATTCGATGGGAATCAGATACTGTTCAAGACAGTTTGGTAAATGCGTGCAAAAAAAATTCTTAAAGGATGTTGGCTACTTTTTTTATGGCCAATTGAAAACAAAAAGCCTTGCTTATTTACCAATGGAATTAGTCAGTGAACTTATTCAAGTTTAGTTTTAGTTATGCCTCATTTTCCAAACCATTACTATTGAACATCAGGTTTACGAGTCAAAAAGCAGATATTTCATTCATCCCCATCATAATCATTTTGCCGTCTGTCTTTCCCAGACTCCCACGGGATGGACCTGTTCGCCGTCGCGGTCCACGAATTCGGCCACGCCATCGGCCTGGTGCACACCTCCACCATAGAGTCTATAATGACGCCGTACTACCAGGGTCCTGTTGGAGACCCCCTGAAATACGATCTCCCCTATGAAGACAAGGTCCGGGTCTGGCAGCTCTATGGTGAGAAGAATGTTTCAGATTTTTTTATTTTCAGACGTCCTCCCATAAAAACCAAAAAGAAAAGAAAAAACATCTGTTTCGGTTTTAGATCTTCAATCTAGCTCACATTTGAGATTTAATATTGCCCATAAATTGTTACCACCATTGTTTTAAGATCCAAATGTAGAATGGGTGGATGAAATTTCATGTGGAAAATATATGTACGATCCAAGATGTGTCAGATATATTCATGGAAGGAGACTTTTTTTGATGTATCGGGCGTCTGAAAGGGCGTTTTAATGAGCAGCTTGTCACATTTATTGGGATAATACAACTCGATGGCAAAAAAACAGAAGTTAGAATATTATAGTAGCAGAATTTGAAATATTTGAGAAGTCAAAGGCAGGAAAACTAACGTGCACAAGACTATCACTGGAGCACAGTGATGCATGAGAAAGTTGAGTTATCACCCCTGACAACAAGCCATCCCTCCATCTTTCTCCTCTCGAGGGGTCAAGATCTGGTTTTGTCCGGCGACACCTGGCCTGAAAAACCTCTTAAGTGAGGCAGATGGATGATCGCGCCGCAAGACTCCTAAACCATATGAATCTCCCCTTTCCACGTGGACAGATTTCTTATACTATCCGGAGAGAAAATGGGAAGATTTACCTTCTGCTGGTGACTCAGCACTTTGTGCCTTCGCCAATTTTCTGGTCCAACTCAAGTCCCACTGTGTCGCACCTGTACACAAGGACATCCCCTTGACTCGAGGGCCTAGAACCAAACGAAATCAAAAACATTTTTCCTTCTCTCACCAGGTGTCCGGGACTCGGTGTCGCACACCAATCAACCGGAAAACCCGTCCCAGACGTCAGAACCTCCGGTGCTGATGGACCTCCCCGAAAACAGGACGACGACACTGTAAGTAGAAAGATCAGGAGCCGTGTGAAAAGTCAGCAGGTTTTTTTTTTTTTGTACACCCTCAAAAGCGCTGTGATCTTTTATTAAAAGAAAAGCCATGTTTTCAGATCTGAAAGATGTTCTGCATCTTCTTCAGAAGCCGAACGCTTTGAGAGATTTAACAAACATGGTTCCCACACTGATGATGATAACAGAATACATTACATCATTATACATTATATATTACATCTGAAGAATATATATGAGCAAATTAAAGTTGCTTTGAAAACACCACTTGACTTGTGTGAGGCCATGTACTCATTTACTCTACAATAGTAGCTTTACATTCAATGATTACAATTACAAGGACCATGGTCTAAATAGTGATCATGCAATACTTGAAAACTTCAAGCTTATTTAGATTGCAACAGTGCACATGAGATATGTTAGGAGGGTTAGTTCACCCAAAATTCAAACTCATTTTCTACTCGTGTCGACTAAGGGTTCGTATTCATTTCAGAGTAATCTATTAATTTTCAGAGTTATAGACAAAAATGTTTGTTCATTTTAATGTAGCGACTGGAGCTCAGTTGTCTTCGTCTTGGTCCAAAAATACATTTAAAAACATCAAAATACCTCCATACTGCTTGTCTACGCCGTACAACTTGTTCCTAATAAAATTTAAACGTGTCTATATAAGTGTAATCGTTGTGTTATCTCAGGGTCAAGATTACCCAAAGGCCTGAAAAACTAATGTGTTTGAGGTATCCCTTCCGTCACTTCTGGGCCAAAATGAATGACCTCTGTGTCTGACAGAAATACACATGGAGCTTTTTGTTAAAATAAAAACTTGTTTAAGTTTTTTGGAACAATTCCTCATGTCGAGGCTTCAATACAAGATGGACATTACAGATGAGCAGTATGGAGGTTTTTCCATGTTTAAATTACTGCTCACCATTAAAAAAAGATGAACAAACACAAGCACAGTAACAGTAAAACACAGGCATTGTCAAGTTAAGAGGAAAGTCGACTTGCAGAAAAGTTGTTCTCCTCAATTTCTTTTTCATTTACTTCCACTTGAATAATTAAAATAATAATAATAAAAGATCATTTTTGGAGATTTGATGCGATTTAAAGCTAGTCATAATTGTTTGTTATATAGATAGTTAATTGATTTTCGTGTTAAAAATAATGGCAACCTTAACATTGCTAGTTGATGTAACTGTTGAGTCAAGTACACATGGTTAGCAAACATAAGATTTTGATTAACTAATTTTATTCTTTAGCTTCTCGTCTACATCTGGTGACAAGAGCCAGATTTTTTTTTATTTGAAACCACTTTTTTTGCATCTTTATCCTGGGTCCTTTAAAAAGTCATCTGACGATCCATGCAGGAATACTCCTGATGAAGTGGAAAATGAGTGTTGTGGGCTCAGGAATGAAGTGATGATATGAAGAGCCGGAGAAGCAGCAGCGTAGCAAAGACAGCCGAGCTGGGAAGCCAGCCCGTCTAATTAAGCAATTCCCTGAAGCCATTTCAGCCGCTATCATGGTTTTTCTCCCTCAGATTATCAAGGACAATTAGACTTCATTTTGTCTTGTTTATCACAAGCCCCGACCGCCGACCGGAGAAGATGAATATGTCAACATTCAGGCAGATATGCTGTTTTTTTAAGACACACATCAGTGTCAGTGAGCTGCACGAGGCAGAGCGTCTAATCTATTCCTTCGGTTTCATGTCATCATTAATAGACTTCCACCGACATAGTGTCTTTCGACTTCATTTGTTGTAACATAGATGTTCGCTGCTAGTTATCAACGAGATTTATTCCCTTCTTCTTGTCTGTGTCTATGATATTCTCACCAAAATCTTATCAGATGATACAAATACACCTTGGTTTTCTGTTGCAATGATGGAAATATAGTTTATATCCCGTAGGCCATTTTATGTCGTGATGTCTGGGATTCTTTTACTATCATTTTAGACTATTTATTTAAAAGAAACGTTAAATACTCATGTGCTTTCTATTTTCATATATTTTTTTCCAATAATACATTATAATAATATTGACTAAATGGATACAGAAGTCATGATTGCATTTTGTATTTTATTAAATTTTGTAAATGCCAAGCTTAAAATATTGTATCTAAATATTATTTTTAATTATTCATTCTGTATATATATACAAAACGGAAAAAAATGATTATCATTATAAGAAATTCACTATAATATTTCAATTGTTATATATTGTGATCTTTTTAATTACTTTTTCGTTAGCTTTATATTTTCATTTGGAGGATAAAGTCACTTTTTTTTCATTCAAATATTAACTATCAAATAATTGATTTGTTAAAAAATTACATTTTTCATTTGTTTTATTAAATTGTCAAAGCTTAAATCCTATGTCTTTAGTTTGTTACTCTTATACCCTTATTTCTTTTGCTCATCGTCTTATTTTCTTGTACTTTTATTTCATTTTTTTAATAAAAAATAAAACCTAATTATACTTTTCTAAATATACTTTTTTTGACTGTCCCTAACCACAGGTCCACTATACACTAATGTGGGCCCTACTGTAGATTACCAGCCTCCGTTGGTGTTGCTTAAGTGAAGAGACACAATGACACCAAAAGTCATGGTGAACAAATATAGGCCACAAAGTTACTGCTCTCTGTAAAAAGTGAAATTACTGATGTATGAAAATATATGCATGATTCACAATGAAAAGCGATTTTAACTAAAGTTTTCCTTACTTCATTGTCAAAAAACCAACTGTCACCTATTTATTTTTAACCCTTTAATCATTATTCAAACCTTAGTATTCTACCCTCTTTTTTCTCATTTTTATTCTTTTCCTTCCAGGCTGGAGCGCGACACCCCGGACAGATGCAGCGCTAACTTTGATGCCGTGGCCCAGATACGAGGGGAGGCCTTCTTTTTCAAAGGTACCGAAGAGACGGCAACAAAGCGCAGTGGAAAGGAAAAATTAAACAAAATGAACGTGTTAAATGAGTGTAGGTTGGAGGCAGAAATGGATTTTAAAAAAAGGGGGAGAAAAAGAAGATCAGTAAAAATATTGCATCCAACCGAGTCAGTCGAGTCCTGCTGAGAGCCTCGCCATCCTCAAAGCCTCCACACTGGCCCTCGTGTGGTTCGACCCCGAGCTCCCCACTGATCGTCGAAACAAGAACCAGATTAAAAGACGACCAGAAGCCAAAGTCAAACTTTTTTTTTTTTTGTCGACTTTTTAAAAACCTTTTTCAAAGAGATGAAACATTCATACGCTGAAATGTGTTCTTCACTGATGGCAATTATCTCATCTTGAGTGAAATTAAAAAGGTTAAACACTCGACAAGCGATAGAGAAAAAAAGAAGCCAGTTCCGATAAGAGTGCAAATCCTCACAATCCTCCCTGTAATCCTATCATCATATTTTCTGACAGAGTTGTCCACCGCTGTTCTGTTATCTTCTCCGCAGGAAAGTACTTTTGGCGTCTCACTCGAGAGAAGCACTTGGTGTCTCTGCGTCCAGCTCAGATTCATCGTTTCTGGAGAGGTCTGCCCACCAATTTGGAAGGTGTGGACGCCGTCTACGAGAGGCCCGGAGACCACAAGATTGTTTTCTTCAAAGGTACTTGTTGTTTTCAGAAGCCTTTGCCGAGTTTCTGAGTGTAACTACATTTTCCTGAAGGGCAAAACGACACAAATAACACAAAAAAATATGATTTCTTTTTTTAATGTCCATGGGGTGATGTTAAGCCTTTTAGAAATACAAATTCTAACATAAATAAAATCTTTACAATGAGTTAAAGGGCATCTACTGTGTTGATGTAAGTGTGTCCTA
Source organism: Callionymus lyra (assembly GCF_982586985.1). Taxonomy (NCBI): domain Eukaryota; kingdom Metazoa; phylum Chordata; class Actinopteri; order Syngnathiformes; family Callionymidae; genus Callionymus; species Callionymus lyra. The sequence continues at coordinate 15,612,345 of NC_141822.1, read as the reverse complement.
AACTGATCCTGGACTCTCTTTATCATCAGTACGTGTTTGTTTGTACAAAACTTTGTTTTCATTAAAATATTTACACAACAAAATTAGTTTAAGCCCCACCCACTTTGGGCGTGGCTATGGTAAACGAGCTTTAATCTCCGGAAAACACTGCTGTGATTGGCACCGGGCATCATAAATCCCATAAATCTCCACCTCCAAGGGACTCGTTGTATAAACAAAGTGAGGCGTGATTACAGCTGGCTTGATTACACTCTTGTAACCTCTCGTTCGCTGATATTTCAGAACTTTATAACCTTGTTATGATGAAGGATTTACTGCAGAGGGATTAATAAAGTCCATCTAATCTAATATTATCTTTAAGAGTTGCCCTAACTCTCCAATGTATTCTCTAATGCCCATCAATGCATTCAGTTTATTTTATTTTAACAGTGCCGCAGGTTTCCTAAACCATTTAAATGGTCTTTAAACACTTTGATTGTTCACAAAACAACCTGCACAACTCTAGTTTGTGTTTAGGAAGTCCTGAGGACAACCATAATTCCTGCTTCTCTGCTTTCAGATGGTGTTTAAATGTCTCAGACAGGATTAATAAGAGGTTCAACGATACCATTTTTTTTCTTAGCACTTCTCCCTTCTGTCTCCTTTGCGATGTGTTATGAAAGGAGTAATGACCTACATTTAAGTGTTTAAATGCAAATGAGCATAGTTCTGTCATATTGATCGCCCAATCAGGATGGAGTCATAATGCTCATATCGGCACAAATTTTATGGTCCTACCGATCTTAACAGTGCACTAATAATCAGTCGACCAATGTGTATGTGCACCATTAGGATAAGCCCTTAAGGAGTAGGTTCATTTGGAATGCATGTATACTTTAAGAGTTAACATGATTAGGGATGACATGATATACGATAACATGATGGCACCCGTAGTTACGTAAATGGTAGTAACAATACCTTAAAGCAAAGCTGATTGTGGTGGATCGTTTATCAGGATAGGAGGAGAGAAATATACAGATCCTCAAGAGAGTGAATTATAAAAGCTTCTTCCAAAAGCATAAGAAAGAGTTAGAAAGTCTACAGTAGTAGTACCTTCTGAGGAGGAAAATTCCTCTGACTGTTCTATCAGTGAACACTGTCATCAGTGAGCAGAGAAGCAGATGGAGTGAATGAATGCTCCTCCCATGATGGAACACTAATAGACTCAGGGACTCATTCATTCCTCATGTTATTAGACCATAATTCCGAGTATGATGTATTCTATTCCATGTTAATTTTTTGTAGCCACCATCTTTGTAGCCACCATTTTTGTCATCATATGTTCTTTATATTTGCTCTTTGTCACCCCTTGCACTTTGTTCTTGTTTTATGAAACTATTGTCTGCTTTGAACAGGAAACCCAATTTCCCCCAATCTCCAGAGCGATTAATAAAGTGTATCTATCTATCATAACTGACTTTGATTTAGATTAATACTATGCCTCTTTGTGGAATATTTTCCATGGATTATGTAGAACATATTTTTGAGAAAATATGGTTTTCATGTGCCCCTTCTAATCCTTAAATCCTTACTCTGGTAGTGCAGTTCATCTGTGCCAATAGGGTTTACCCTAGTCTTCCTCAACACTGCGGGGCGCGTTTGACCAAGTTGCCAGGAGACAAGCTATTTTCTTTAGTGGCCAGCAACAGAGCAGCAGGGTCAAGAAAAGTCAAAGACTTTTTAAAACGGCTCCAGCAGGCATGTTTGTGGATCTGAAGACCAATCCAAAGCTGCATGTAATGGTCAGAGGAACACTGACTGGCTTCTGTCGGGAGTGAGGCTACCCATGATTCCCTGATGCAGGTCTGTGAAGAGGCAACGGGTGCACCATGACTCAAAGACGCTGCACAGCCTAAACTCAAGATCTCTTAAGCAGATACAGACGATGGATCAGCCTGTCTAATCCACTTTTATTCGAAGTCTGACTTCAGCCTTACTTATATTATTTTTGGGTCTCTGACATGTTTGATAAAAAATAATTCAACCCAGATCTGAATCCATGAAAACATTTCAGTCTATATTACACGATAACAGCTCTCACCTCTCAGAAGGTATCAAAGTCTACAGAAAAAAAATGTAATGCCTGTATTCACTGAACTAAAAAAAATCTACCTTCATCACTTTCAGGACAAAAGTATTGGGTCTTCAGAGACAACATCATGGAGGAGGGCTACCCTCGTCCCCTCAGCGACTTTGGATTACCGCTGGACAGTGTGGACGCCGCCTTTGTTTGGCTGCACAACGAGAAGACCTACTTCTTCAAGGACGGCCGCTACTGGCGGTACGACGACCACCTCAGGCGGATGGATACGGGTTATCCGAAAGACAGCGCCCTTTGGAAAGGGCTGCCCCCACAAGTGGACGACGCCATGAGGTGGTCCGATGGTGAGTAAATCATTGATGTCACATTAATATACAATACTCTTCGGTGAATATATTAAGGCTTATATCAAAGGTAAATTTGTCCGAGACTGCATTTTCGTAGCGTGTCGGGCATTCCCACTGCCCCCTCTTAAATATTGCAGTGCAATAAATCTTTATGTCGAGTTGATCCGACCAAGATATGGGACCTAATCAGCACCGGATCATTGTATGGAGCCTGAATAAAAATAGAACCGCAAAGGTCAGAAAGGTCTCAACAGGAGTTCTTGTGCATTTCGAATTAGATTTCGGAAAGAGGATTTATTTTACGTTCATTTCAATAATACATTGTTTTACACATACTTTCTGATGAAATCATTAAGATTGTTCTAAATAATCAATTGACATATTTCATATAGCATCAGTAAAACATTTGGAAGCCACTTTTGTTCCTTCAAAAACGACTATCAACCTTGTAGTAGCTCTTTAGATCATTCTGTGTTCTTAGTGTAGCCTGTGGTATCAAGACGGTTGGCGACGCTTCCTCTAGTTAAAAAGGAACAATGAATTTGGATGGAAGGCTATTCGACCAATACACAACACATATAGCGTCTTTACTATCCTTGTTTTCTCTGCAACGATCCTCTCATCCTGGAGGTCACGTACCAACACAAGTGATATTGTCTTTTACCTACGTTATCATGTACCGAAGTTTGAACAAACTGTCTTACTTTGAAAATTGTATTAGTCTCCATTTCCTGGTCGAACGATCGACTCAACCCCGGGATAGACAAAGAAGTCAGGGAAAAAATAACGAAGACTTAAGAAGCTTATTTCCAGCTAAGCACTTTGATAAGGTGCATTTGGAAAGTGGCACAACTCGGCTCGTATTAGCACTCTTATGGTTTAGCATTATAGCGAAGACGCGATGATTCAGTTCCTTTGAAAAGAGGTACGTTCTGGAGTCTGAACAAGTTGTCTTGTCCATCAAAAGGCATACTTGAGTCACAAACATTAAATCGAAGGGCATCAATATTTGGACAAAAATTCTCAGTGAAGAATTAAATTGAGCTACATCAGTTCCTACACAATTTTTCTAACATCGCACACTTGTTTTATATATACAGATAATAACCATCTGCCATTTCCGTAAATCCAAAACAGACTCGATTTTGTTTGACATAAAGCATTCTTAAGGGGCAGAAAAACAAACTCATCTCAAGTAAAATGCTTCTTAAAGTGTCTAAAAAAAGTCTCTTTACACGCCAGTGATCTGACATTTGAGGACAAACCTCAATAGACGCCAGATGTCATTAATCCCACGCTAAAGAACACGAGTCAAGCGAGCTGTTCTTCTGCTGGATGTGTCGTTGTCAGTCTCGCCACTAAGCACAGACACTTATCCTGCTCACTGAAAGAAACACAACCCTGTGAGTGTGTGTGTGTGTGTGTGTGTGTGTGTGTGTGTGTGTGTGTGTGTGTGTGTGTGTGTGTGTGTGTGTGTGTGTGTGTGTGTGTGTGTGTGTGTGTGTGTGTGTGTGAGGTCGACCCAGTCTCTGCTTAACCTCCTCGCAAACCTATTTGCTACACACACAAACGCACACAAACGCAAAAGGGCCTTGGAAGTGGAGCCACTTCAAAGGCTGCGAGTGGGATTCAGCAGCCGAGGGGAAATGGAAAGCTTAAAGACGTGGTAGGGAAGAGGAGAAGAGGTCCAGGGACGCCTCATTATGGAAGCAGACCATAACAGTGGGGAGGGATGAGGATGTGGAGGGAAAGATTGAAGATTCCACACCACAGAGACCACCAGATACCTGAGGGTATCAAAAAGAAAAAGACACTCAAAGAAGCACAAAAGCACCAGACAGATGTGATTCAACACATCATCCATGAAGACCAGAATGTTGGCAGAAATTGAAGCTTAATTGGGGTTAAACAAAAAAAACAACAGAATAGCGGTTTATAAAAGGTCAGTTCATTCATACATTTACATGCAGATGTGCTTTTGCACATCTTGACGAAACCACCTGGGAATTCATCCGTCCTTCCTCTTTCTTAGGTGGTAATGAAGATGCATGGAAATATTTATTTTAATTAGAAAAAGGTGAATTTCTTGAACTCCCACAACTGCCTTCTCCTTCTGTAGAGAGCAGCTGTGGATAGATCCAGATACAACAAAGCTCATTTTAAAGGCTTCTATCCTGCATCTGCTTCATCACAAAAGAGCTCTTGCTTTTCTTAATCAGCTCTGTGTTTTCGTAGCAACACTGTGGCTACTAAAATATATTAAACGTCAAGCAACACTTGTACGGTGGAAGAGAAAATAAGATAGGATCTTTTTATGGCATCATAAATCCGTGTATCTCGCCGAGGTATCATCGGAGGAGTGGTTTAAGATATCAAAACATATTCACACTTTAAATGCTGCGAGGTTGTGTAGAGAACAAGAACGACCCGCCTTGTGTGTCCAATCGTGCTGATGGATGCTTCAGGAGACCTACTGTCATCCTGGACTCTGACTGTTGTGTACTTCGCAATGACTTTTCTTCTTATCTAACGTTGTATACCATTGTGTAGAATTAGTGTTTTTCTATGAACTGATCATTGGAAATATTCCGTATTTAACCATTGCTTTTCAATCAGACCAATGCTGTGTCTCAAATCGCATACTACTCTTAGTATGCTAGAAGTTAGTATGCATCAGTTTAGTGTACGTACTAACTAGTACGCAAATTCTCCACAGATAGTATGTCTCAAATCAAAGACTGCTGCTACACACTAACCGGAGATCACATGAGCTTCTTCTTCTACTTCTATTTAACGATGTTTCGACCAGCTGTTTGAACGCTATCGACACCTGCTGGCAGCACGTATTGCAACTTTGGAAAAAGAAATAAAGAAAAAATATGAGAATCTAAATAATCGCGAGATATTTAAGCTGGTATCAGCAGCGAAGACGTGTTTATCCTCCTACTGCTGCGGAAAATGCACCTGTAAGTATATGAATATATATGCATTTATATATGACGTAACTTCCGTTTAAAACGTCACTAAGATGGCGGCTGTTTAGTATGTTTAGTGTCCATCGAACCATGCTCAGTTTTGTGGGCGTGTTAGTACGCCAATTTAGTGTGCATGGTGCACTAAATTTCGCATACTAAGAATTGAGACGCACTAACGCACTAAAAATACTAACTTTTAGTACGCTAGTATGCGATTTGAGAAACAGCACAGGTAATGTTTCACCCATTTTAAAACATTGTGTAGTTGTGTCATTTTTATAGATTAGTAGCTCTTTCAGTTTCAGAGGTTTTCTTTAAAATACTCTAGAGTGGGATCTCAGAATCAGCTTCGTCAGCCGATACATTTTAACAGCATCTCTTATCAATCATAGGGATAGAACCAAGATAGAATAGTCACAAGAGTCCCTTGACTTCTTTTAAGGCCCGGGGCCCAGATCTGACCCTCCAAGTCTATTCATGTGGCCCGCCGGCAGGTTGGTTTAGAAGCAAAGTAGATTTATTTCCATTTTGATATCTTGACCTATAAAGATCTCAGTGTTTAAGACAAGTTACAGAGATGGGAGTAATCAATACATATACAGAGACTTACAACGAAAGTAACACTGATGAAGAAAAGGAATTTGATGGAGGTGTTTGTTGAATGAGGACAAACGCAGAGTTAATTCAGATAATAATAATAAAATGAAAATATTACACTCATACTTCCTGTTGTATACAGTTTGGTAAAAATGCATTTTGTCCAGCCCACAACCTGACAAAAGATTTTGGATCATTTCTCTCAAGTAGCCACGTTTACAAATGACTTTATGTGAAGCAAAGGAGATTTCTATAAAAAAAAACAGAGCATATATGAGAATAGAAATAAAACAGCTGAGAATTATTTTGGGGTGAAACTGATGAAGTCAAAAAAGCTCTAAAGATAAATATAGGTGAACACAATATATATGGGTAAATGCAGTGAATAATTCTGTTTTAATTCACCTTCTCATGTAGTAAAATTACAAACGGTTTAAAAAAATAACTTGGTTTGTTTGTGTTCACCTATATTTATCTTATATATATATAAAACTACAATAAAACAAAGCAACACTGTGGTGCAGCTGTGTGGGAGACAAGTGGTATGGGGGTCCCACAATGACAGTTGCTAATGACAAAGGCATTTCTTGGATCCGGTCAGAAAAAGCAATTTTGTATTTTTCGAAGTTCGCTGCGCTTGCATGTTTACTTCGAGATAACTTCTCGCCTAAACAGCTTAAATAAACTCAAGCCAACATTTACATTGGTTATGTAAAAGTAGAAAAAAATAATGTTTGGACAGAACAATTATTTGTTCTCAATTATGAAATGACTTAGTTTTATTTTCAAAAGTCTAACAATGTTTTAAACGGAAAATTCAGTCTTATTTAATCAGTAAACAGCTGAATGTTTGTGTTTTCTGACTCCACATGTGCAACATGAAACCATGTGTGTCCCTTAGTTAAGGCGCCTCGAGAGAAATTAATTGTTTCAAAGAGTTTGAACCCCGGACCACTGATTCGTGAAATTAGGGTTCATCGGACTTGCTGTTTCTTAAATAAGAGAATGTAATTGAGGAAATGAATCATTAAATAAAATTGCTTTCATATTTTCTGCATCAGATTAATCAAAGTAATACCACATTATTCTCTCCTCCCAAAGGCTCAACGTATTTCTTCAAGGGGAAAGAGTACTGGCGGGTGCCGAGCAGCGACATGGAGGCGGAGGCGGAGTTCCCTCGCCTCATCGCTAAAGACTGGCTCCTGTGCACCGAGATCCAGTCGGACTCCCCGGACACCGAGTCCAAAAACACGGGAACGAGAGTGAGGGTGCAGCAGCACCCGGACCATGCGGAGAACGGATACGAAGTCTGCTCCTGCACCTCGGACTCGGCCTCACATTTAGGGTACCGACTGTCGCCCTCTCCTGTCTGGCTCTTGCCACCAATCTGGACGATTTCCCTCGCCCTCAAATCCGGACCGCTATGATGCCAAAGCACGAGAGAGAGCGATAAAGAGAGGTCATAGAGACTTGCTTCAACCATTATAATTGCAATATTGTATTTAGTTCAGCTGCCATTGGCTACCAGCAGCACCTGATGGTGCTTTGCTGTCGTTTTCTCTTGAATGCATTTGTTGCCCCATCGTGACTGAACGCCACATCACAGCAGGTAGACCAACCTATGAGTTGCATTGATGGACAGACACAGCCTCGTGAAGCTTCATGAAGTTTCATGAAGCTCCGTCCTTTATTTGGCAACATATATTTTGATAAAACATTTCCATTATGTTTAACCACCGCCTACTGAACTCTGAGGCTTCATGAAGCTTCATGTGTTTCACATCGAGGCAACAGATTATGACCACGAGCTACAACACATACAAGGCCAGATGAGAACTATTTTTAGTTTATAAAGACAATTATTCAAAGACAAAAACAATCAGAGTGTTGATTGTGAAATAACATCTGAACCAAGCAAACGTTAAAACAAAAAGGAACTATTCATATCTACCTCCGTCCAAGAGCTTGTTTTATTTACAACAAAATACATTAGTAAACTTTACTTTCCTGTTTTTTATGTTCTGAATGAAGCGGAGTGCAAGAGCAGCAGCAGCAGACGCCATACAAGTGAATGATGAAACTTTATAAATCCAGTTGCAACAGCACAAACATTATACAATCCTTTTTCCCCATTATTAAAATCACCACCGAAAACTGAAAAATACTTGTCGGGGATTAAGATAAACTACCAAGTACTGCAGTGGAGCATCAGTTGTTTTCATTTAGGTTGTTTATATACGCAAACATATTTACAACCACAAGAGGGCTAGTCAGAAGTTTAAGATAGTGACTTACAGACATTAGTTCAAGGCTTCCTCGCTGTCATTTCATCGTATAATGTTAACAAATGGACCGACACACAAACACACACTGTGGTTATTCGAAAACTTCACCAGCTTTCGTCGAGTGTTTTGATAACGTAATCTCCGTTTGTTACATGACCTCAAATTCTTTCATATTTTCCACTTGTTGCAAACTGAACGGAAGGTTTTGACGAGGTGAATCCACAGAAGTACATTCAAAGAAATTGTATTTATATATATATATATATATATAAGAATGTAATGTCTCTTCCAGTATCAAAGCATTCATTTTATTAGATAAAAACGAATAACGACACATTGCAAATCATCAGGACTTTTTGTCTAAACTGGAAGCTTCCAAAAAGAACCATCTTTTTGAGGGACAAACTATTATATCACGACCATCACGACGACAAACAAATTGCAAAGCTCACGTCATGTTTTCCTCCAAACCTAAACCAACATACTTGCCAACTCCTTCTCTAACTTTGATGATTTTGCTTTGAGACTAAAAGAGATGCTACGTTATTAGCTATACAAATACAAATAAACTAAACACACATCACTAATTTCCCAGATTGTGTTCTATGCTACGTTTTTTTGTCAGAGTCTGTTTGCTGTAAAAACACGGTGGATTGAAACATGCGTTCACGGATTAAATTCCTACATGATCTCGTCACAACTTTTTAGTGAACGAGACTTTAACTGAACCAATTTAAGGCTCTTTGTAACACACAAAACATTTATATTAACAAAAGGAAACAGCTTAGAGGAAATTGTTCCCTGCTACTTTTTTTTTTTAAACTAACCAGTAATCAATCCATTTCAACATTTTCTTTTTCAAAATTACAGTTACAGGTGAATTATATACGAACAAATTTCAGCCAATCAGCGGCTTTGTCATTTGTCATTTTGTACCCCGGACACACTCCATCGGGATTTAATATAAATGTTTAATATGTGGGAAAAGGTACCCTAACTTTTTCAATTGAAGTTTTTTCAGCCATAAAAAACTTTTGCGTTTTCAGGATGCCATGTTTCAATATGAAATAGTACCTACACTGCACTCAGGCATGACCAGGTACCGAGTCATATCATATAAACAGGATTGTACGGAAAACAAACGACTATATTCATCTGCGAGTCCTTTAAAGGTGCATGTTTTCTAAATCAAAGAGAAGATGGTTAAAATGATCCGCCAAACAGATTGTTGCCGCTGAGAATTCATAAATTGGTGAGTTAAGACATCGCAATGAAGACATTTCTGGGCACGACTCTTGCATTCAGTCCGTTAAACCGTTAATGAGGGAGCTTCAAAAAAAAAAGGATGCATGATCAGATGGATGGACTCTGTCCGCGGCGGTTTCCTGGTACAAATCCCACAACTGTAATCTGAAGTGACAAACTGCTGCTCGCATATGGACTCGTCTACACTTCTTCACTTTTATGTGTGGTCCAGGAACATTCCTTGATTTTACTTCTCTCACAGGTCCAATTATCTTTAAGTTCATTTGGCATCGCTAAGATCAGATCAGTGGGTTCAAAGAGCTGCTTTGGAGCCTGCATTTATTCTTGCTGTAAAGATATATTTACATAAAGACTGATATATTTGAGGTGTAAGATTCTGCCGTTAAAACAAGTTGGATTGTGTATATTTTGAACTGTTTTATAATGTAAGATATTTTTTGTAAAAAAAAATAAAAAAAATGATCTCTTGAGTTTTCAAACTGTACTAAAGTTGCTTTTTTATACATGTGTGAGAAAATATAAAAGTAAATTGATGACTTTTTCCATGATGGATGGACTCCAGGTTGCTTGTGGAGAGTCGAGTCGTCTCATGTAGGATTAGATAAAACACACATGTTCCTTTCCGGAGCACAAATCAATAATGCAATTCCGCTTCAATCCATAAGTCTTAATCAGCTCAGTTTCATCCCGCTCGTAGATGAAACGGGTCTGGTCAATCATTATAAGTCATTTTGGAGAACAGCATATAAATTTTTTCGTCGTGTGTCATTTGATCAAACATGTTTAAAGTGCAAGTAAATCCAGCCTGTCTCAGGGATTAAGATTATAATTTATTTATTTTTGTTTCAAGCGATTAAATACATTTCTAAAAAAACGGAATTCCATGTTAAGTTAGAACTTTTAATAATATGATCACTACTGACAATCGATCCATCTATTCATTTGCTGCCCGACATTGCAAAGTAGCACAGAACCCAATCCAATACCAGTTAGATAGAGAGATGACCAATTTCATTCTCATACATTTAAACGGGTTATTATCATTAAACTCCAAAAAAATGCAAACATCCTTTTTCCTCTAAGTGCTAACACACTAGCCTGAGAACCAGCATGTTCCTTGCCAATGGTGTAAAAGATGAACCATTGATACGTATATTTATCCCCAAATTAAAAGGTAAGCCAATCAAATCTGTCAAACAAGGGGCTTAAACCTTCTCACATTCTTGGTCATGAACAGAACACATTATTTTTACCAAACTGTCCATAACAGGGGAGTATCAAATTCTCATCAACTTCCTTTGCTTGAACCTCAGTTTGACTGTTAATGGAAGTCTCTGTGTAATCGTTGGCATCTGTATTCTCTGTCCCTTAGCCTAGCTTAATCAATGACACCTTTATACGTCACCCTATCGACATAAATATGACCTACCTGACCGACTTTGAGCATATGTGCTCTAGACGGTGCCTAAATGGAGAAGCAATGGAAACATTTGGAGCATCCATGGACTGGAGGCCAATGGAAAAAGCTGTATTAAAGCAAACAAGGTAATGTGGTTGGACATAAACATAATGGAATATATATCATGTGGGCGTACTATAAAAAAAACAAGATATATATCGAGAGAACGGTTGTTGCCGGGAACCTTTAGGGCATCCAATCTTATGACATCTTACGATTACTACGCTCAATGTACCATCTTGAAGAGTTCTCCAAGGACTAGGCACCGGTAATAAAGTGAGATGGAGTATAGAGGGGCATGGACAGATCAAAAATACAGCACACAGAAAATCACCAAGTACCCAACATGAGGAAGACAAAAGAGTTTGTGTTAGACTTGGGGTCATAATGGGAGACTCTATTAAGTCTATTAACACCACCCAGAAGCGAAGACAGTTATGGACTCATCGTCATCAGATTATAAGAAAAATATATGGTGGTCCCTCGCCATATTACCGTCTACCTTCTGAGGCCTCGCCGATTTTCGGTGCAGTACTAAATATGTAAAATATTTTGTAGTGTTCCAGACTGAAGAATGCCTGTTATTTTTGAGAACAGTATTTGGTTAATGATCCAAAGCCCAAAAAATTGCTACTCTTGTATCACACTGCTAACCAAAACACACTTTCTCCTACTTAGCCATCAGTCAGTCGCTCACGACACCTTCACTGACCAACAGTATGTAAAACCCTCAACTTAACCTCTACGAATAAAAAAGTAATCATCCGGTTCCTCAAGAAGGAAAGGGTTAAGAAAGGGGTGAGGAGGCAGCGCGAACAGAGGAGCTGTAATATATTTACAGGGGAGAGTAATCATTAAGAATTTCATGTTTTGAAAATGATCTATTTATTATTTCTAAGATTGCATAAACTGTGTTTAAAAGTGTTTATGACAGTTTCTATAAAGAGTGTAAGGAGAAATTAATGGGTCTAGTGGAAAACAAAACAGTACCTTTACACAGATTCTGGGTTTACATAATGTAACCCCCGCATAACATAAGGGACCAGTGTACCTTAGACAGTAAATTTAATTTTTAAAAGCATTTGGTTATTGGAGTGATTCTCGTGTCTTTATCAGTTCATCTTTGGATACTCTGGATAACAATTGAGAGAACATAACAAATTAGTGTTGTGACCCACTATGAAGACGTGGGTGTTAGCTCTGAGCAAAAGGACAACATTAGCAACGTTATTGTGTTAAAAAAACAACTAATCAAAAACATTCCAAGAGTGTTCTGAAGATGGTATTTTTTGTTGAATCCCCAGTGAGCATGGAAGAGCGGCATGAAGAACAAACAGAGAAACGGGTTCACACGATGAGCTGCAAAAGAAACTAGCATTATCATATGGTAATGATAAGTTATATTTGTTTTGTGCTCTCGCTGGTCCTTCGTTAGAATTATGGCGCTCCCAGCAGGACGCTGCAGGAGGCGTGGTGAGGAACCACCGTGACCACCAGGGGGCTGCGCAAACACAGCTGGAGTCGACCGTCTCTTCGACCAGAATTCAAAGACGAAATATTTATAACAGCAGTCGTGGTTTTTCATCAAAACAGCGAGATATCGGAAATTCAACTTTCTTCCCCTCCCTCCCGGATATGCTGAGCAGGTCCAAGTGTCGGCGCTGACACATGGCACTCTGGCCGTCTCCAGATGGGCCCCGGCAGAACCAATCAATCACTCCGTCGCTAAAATATTCAAGAAGGCTGAAGCGGCTTGTTAAAGCGAGAGCTCACAGTGGGCCGCCGTACAGGAGGAAGGAGCGTTGGATGCGAGGGAGTATAAATGCTGCTCCTGACAGATTAATGTTCCGATATACTCCAGGAGACGGAAACAGACTCGCAGAAAAAGTGAAATTAGAAAAATGGCAAAGGGAGAACAAGAAACCACCGGCAAATGGGATAAAATAGGATGGAAGACCGATGTAAAGATAGAAGAAATGAAATGTCATCTCTTGAGAGACGCCGGCGAGATACGGAAGTAATTGAAGAGGAAGTAAATAATGCAGATAGGAACCAATGCGCCCGTGTTTTGCGGATACTTTTAAAGGGCAATTGTGGCTATTTGCTTCTAGTTCTCAGGCTCCATCATACTTCACAGATATCGAGAGGAAATGCAACCATTAGGGTGGCAGCCGAGGCCAGATGTAGATATTTGTGGTCAATAAACAACTCCAGTGAAATAACCTTTCTTTTTACCCTTATGCTGACCAAGTGTTGGGAACATTTCAGTAATCCAGGTTTTTCCAGTTATAGGGACCAATCGCGACCGGACTTCAACTTAACTAAAGTCCAAAAAGACACTTAAAAACATCCAAATACCTCCATACTGTCCATCTTGTATTGAAGCCTCGACAAGAGGAATTGTTGTCTATATTTCAAGCTTGTTCGTAGAGGACGCCAAAAGGCTAACATGCTACACAGACAGGGAACACGATGGGTTAATATCGTGAGAGTTCACAGTGATTTACAAGATTTACCCGTCTTTTTGGTCGAGGAGGACGAAGAAAATGTTGTGTTACCTTACACATTCAGAACTCTGCAGCGAGAATTCTAACCTGCTCTAGTAGAAGAACTCACATTTCCCCGATCCTTAAAACTCTTCACTGGCTTCCAGTTTCTTCTTTTAGGATCAACTTTAAAATTCTGGTTCTTACTTTGAGATCTATTCATGGTCAGGCTCCTCCTTACATTACTGATCTGATCCAGCCTTACACCCCAGCTCGGGCTCTGAGGTCTGTGGATCAGAATCTACTTATGGTTCCTCGCACACGGTTCAGGACCAGAGGAGAGAAATCCTTCCAGACTGTTGCTCCTAAGCTTTGGAACGATCTTCATCTCCCTCTGTGTTTGATGATCTACTGACTCCTTCAAGAAACATCTTAAGACGTTTTTATTTGTGCAGGCTTTTCCTTGATTTTCTGGAACTCCTGTTGTGTTATCAGTTATCAGTTTATCTTGATCTTTAAAATATATACTTTATTGAATATTGTTTTGATTGTTAAAGCACTTTGTGACCCTGGTCTGGAAAAGCGCTATACAAATAAAAATGACTTACTTACTTACTTACATATTCCCACTTGATCTTTTCATTCACTTTGGAGTGAATGGCTGATGTCAAGGGGATATTTTGATTCTAAAATCCTACATGACCTTCCTTCCTTAACTGCGAGATACGCGAGAGGAGCAGAAAAGAGCAACTTGAAAATCAATCGTCAGCAAAGACGGGGGAGCATGTGTGGAAGGGAGCGCATCTGCACGGTGAAGGTTTGAACTCATTGATGTGGAGTCTGGACAGTCTTAACACTCCCACACTGTCTCAGCGTGTCGCTCGCTCTCCACGCAGATATTTTATTCCTTCTGTGTTTGTGCTCGGGTGTTCGCCGGGTTTAAGGCGATCCAAGTCCTGCTCTATTGATTATGAGCTGGGGGTCTAAGGGGAGGGCAGCAGCTGTTGTTGTGACTGTCCTCTTTAAATTTGTCGGACATGAAAGGGGGCCTCGGGATCCCTGAAGATGGCTCAGGTGCAGGAGGCACAAGGCGAAGCTTTAAAGATCTGAGGAAGAGAGCCACCCGAAGAGAGTCTGTTTGGAGGTAAAACACGGATGAAAGGGCAGCTTATTTTCTTCATGCAAGATGTATTTTTGTAAGTTAACAGAAGATATAGATGGAACTAAAGGGATGTTTGAAAGGGGGAACACCACTGTTGTTCCCTCCGTTATTATAAATAAAGAAAAACTGACATTCTCCACCAATAGTGTTGAAATATCAAAGGTCTTCAAAGGGTAGCAGTGTTTACATTTATAGCATTAAAGATAAATGTAGCTGCATTCCAACCTTTGAAACCATTTTGCCATAGTTTTGATGCATTTTTTATTTGTTTTGAAATTACCTAACAGAATTGTGTTACTTATTGTTGCAATATTAAGGTTAATGAATCCTGTGACACGCCCGCTTTCCATCCTATTAATTTCCCATCCTGTCCAGGAGTTTGTTCCCTCTCTCTAGACAGTGGCAGATGTGATCCCCAATAGATGCAAAAGCCACTCATGTTTTGACCAACAGGGCAGTTTCATGTCCACTTGAGGCAGCAGAAGGACTTTTCTAACATTAGCCTTTGATTACAATCCCGTTGTTCCGTTTTAATTGACTTGCATTAAAGTTAGTGATAGGTGATATGACTATATATATCTATATATATAGATATATATATATAGATTCTATAGTGATTTCACAAGAAACATTTTTTTTTTAAAAGGCAAAGAAAACATCCCAATAAAATTAAAAGATGAAGATTTCTGTTCATTGAACAAATATCATTAACGTTATTTACATGACAATTTGTGCAAATTTCAATGACAAAAATGACTTTTATACTTTGAATGTATCACAGTTGTAGGTTCAGTTATTCATTGGTTCATTAATGAGAAGAAAAAATCTTTAAAGGTTTGTTATTATACTTTAAGGCTGCTCATCACCACTTCTAATATTTAGTAGTTGTTGGTTCTGTTGTTTATGTGCACAGTCATAAAAGAAGTTGCCATCACCACTCTTTGGATGTAAAAGAGAAATAGATCAGCAGTTTTTGAAATCTGTTGGACAATATGTCTGCAAGTTACGCTCTGAAAATATGTATCATGGTTTATCTTTATCGTGATATAAAATTGTCAATATCTTGATGAGATATTTTCTTCCGCCCATCCCCAGGACGCATTTATTGGCAGCAGTAGCCTCAAGTAAACAGCAGTAATGTGCTGATGAAGCTTCATGAAGCAGTGTCATGTTGTTGAGAGGTCAGTAGGTGGCGCCATCAGTTTAAAAAGGATGTGATGTTTTCATTAGAAATTGTTCAAAACAAAGGGAAATAGTGCAGATGCCGCCTTCTAGCGGACACTGAAAATAATTACACTGCTTCTTGAAGCTTCATCAGACCATCACTAGTAAACGGGTGCGGTTTCATTGGCCAATCATAATCCACCCAGGCAGAACTCTAGCTCTTGACGGGTGTTTTGCTAAACCAGGATAATGCATCTCCACTAATTGTGTTGTAAGCCCTGCTTTACTAACAAATGTGTGACATAACAGATACTACAGACATTGTACAGTATATACAGTCTGTGTTTCCAACTCTCATCCTTCCAACAGAACATCTTAAGGCATTCTTATTTGTGCTTCTTCCTAATTTTCTGAGACTCCTGTGTTTGTCTTATGTGTCTTGACCTTTTATAGTATATACTGTATTTTAACATTGTTTTGTTTTTGATTGTTAAAGTGCTTTGTGACCCTGGTCTAGAAAAGCACTTTACAAATTACCTTTACTTACTTACTAACTTTAAAGCAGTACAAGCTCTTCTCCTGAAGATTATTCCCTTCTTTTATTTGGATGAGCGTTATCCCTTTTTTCATTTGTTTTTTCGACAACTTGTCCTTCTTATTTATTTTCATTTCAACATAACACTTATTTACTTTTTGCGTGTCATTTTTTTTTTCAAGTATACTGTATATTATTCTCTCAAAACATTTTTTATGAGTTAGTTGAAGATTTTTTTTGAAAAAAACTCATATATACAAGAATAAAATTGCAGCTTATTTAGCTTAATAAAAGTCACAGCCTAATGACGCATGTCCTTTTTTTTTCGTCTTTCTTTTTGCTCGACAGTCCCTAACAACATTCACATAATTTAATGTGGCCCTTGAAGAATTATAATTGCCCACGGTACTTCGACCATTTTCTTGCTACGTCACATTTGTGTTCAGCTACATAAAAAATATTTTTCTCATCTCCTGATGTGTTTCTAACTTAAAGCTTTGTGTCATCGATTGACAAATCACCCGCTGTAATATATACAATCACACCTGACAGGCCATGATGTTGCTGACCCCGGCGAATTGTCTTTTCTTACACCTTTCACAGCCTTAACCATCCTCCATCAGTCCTTGTTACCAGAAACCCAAGCGTCTGATCCGCCTTTCGTCGTGGTTCACTTTGGCAATCACGAAGCCATCTTGAGATCTTGTCACATCTCAGAACTATCCGCTCGAATAATGAATCATTTCCGCCCGATATTTCCCACCTACTGTCTACCGTTCGGCTCAGCTTGGCTCAGTGTATCGATGGCGATACCTCGGAGGAAACCTTAACTAAAACAAACCTAGCTGTCAGGAGCGATCATAGTTTTTTCTTAGGCATTCTGTGGATGGAAGCCTGAATCCATACATCAATGCAGATGCAACATTCATGAGGAGAACGTCGCATCGAGTCTGTGTCTCTCACCACAAGCCCCAATGCCTTCTGTCATATTCCAGTGGATCCAGTCGCCAGATCTATCGGTGCATCACAAATATGTTAATGCATTCAAATGTGCGATCCTCCACTGACCTCTAAGACGTATCTTTCAGCTGATGTGACGCTAAAAGGTTCCAGTCGGGGGGACGTTAACGAAGGAGGGCCACCCCCGGGGGAGCCCAGCGAGAGACCGTGAATCAAGGCCATGTGAAATATAACGAAGATGGAGCAGTGGCAATTTCCTGTTGCTGATAGAATATGTATTGGACGTGTTGCCGGGTGACATGATCTGGAGAGGCTAAATGTGGAGAATGATGAGACGCTTATCGATCAGTGAAGTGATAGATCTCGGGTGGACTGCACCGGAAATTATACGGCAGTGAAGGGATGGACGTTTCATTTTCCAAAAAAGGGGGCCACATTGTCTTGTGGGATTATGGGAGAGCAGCCATTAAAGCGATTGAAAAAAACGTCATAAATTGGTTTATGTTAGCGTGTCAAGCTCACACAAGGGGCCCAAATCTTTAAGCAGTCAAGGTCATGGGTAGAACAAATTCTAAGCAAATTACTTAGTGATGGTCTTATTTCCATCTCCAATCATGGTAGTCAACTATTATCACTTTTACTTACTTAAACACTGTAGTCCTTATTGGTCGCCATAGCAACATGAACTTTATTCTACTTTGAAATAAGCCAATCATTTGGTGGGCCACATAAACTGACTTGGTTGATGTGATCATCGGTAAGCAAAATATGGATTAACGTGGATTAAATGTTCAGGAAATATTTGAAAGATATGAGATTAACCCTTTTGTACTGTGGCCTGCAAAGATCACAACAGCACAACACATGCAGAACTCTATATATTTTCGATGACCCTGGGGAGATAAGAGAAAAGAAGCAGAAGATTTGGGACCAAAGTATACTAACATATTGAAATACTGAGGAATAAAGTGACATTTAATCATTTTAACGTTCTCTGTACCTTGATTCTGGTCAGTTCCGTTAAGGCTCAATGTTGTTGTGTTGCGACTTTTTCAATTCTTTGTGGAGTTTATATTTGTAATGGACTTTACCAGCCACCGTACATCTGTATTTTTGGTTTTAGTTGTGTGTTTTTTACTGCAGCTACTCGTGAACACAACTCCGTTGCCAGGTAGAAAATAATTTAAAGACTTTGAAAAACACAACAAACACTCAAATAACTCAAATGAATCCACTTTTCATGACTGTTGTGTCAAAATAAATGTTATATTACCTCATTTAATTGTTATTCAACAATGACATTGCTGACGTTTAACTTGAAATCTAACCTAAGTAAGTTGCTGTGGTGCAGGTTCAAAATTCAAAAAGTAATTTCCATCAAATCATGAAAAGATGTGACATGACCCCTTGAGGAGTTATGCGCTGTCTAAGTGCAGAAAAAAATAAATACAATCTGAAACTTGATTTCAAGAAAGTAAAACCAGGATAAGAATTGTTAAAAACACCCCCACTCTACCTTATCTCCAACTGCCTTTTACAGGGAAAAAGAAAAACAACTCAAATGCAAAAGGTGGTTTTGTCAAAATATCCGCAACCGTTTGTTCGGAAGGAAACTATTCCAACTCCATCTCTCCATCAAAAAAAGGTACTTAATGTCAATACGTTTACATCTTTGTCGACACACTGGATTTCTAGCAAGTGCTATTGTACCTTGATTGTCTTCGTACACTTTAGTTCTTGCATATTTATATTTGTCAATACCTGCAAGTAGCTGTTACAAGTAAATACACTCCTGGATATCTGACGCAAAGGATATGTATTCGGCTTCGCTTCGGTAGACAATGCCACTGTTGGTTGTTTTCTCGTTTTTCCAGGATATTATGGAACTTCCTTGACTCAGGATTGCACAATATCCCGAAGTGCTTCGTCTGTCATTGGAATCCGATGTCCAATCTGCATGGCGGTACATTTTCCGACCCAAAATTTTCATTGTCATTTTTCTTGAAACACAGTCCCTGTTCAGCTGTACCTTTCAGATACCTCAGTACATGTTTCACTGTACACAAATGTTCCTCTGTGGGTTCAGAAAAATCCTGAGAAAGCTTGCTGTCCACAGAACTGATATCTGGTCTCGTGCATGTGTATCAAAGTAGATCAAACTTCCGACAGCTTCTCTGTATTTTCTGGATTCACTCATCTTGTTTGCATCTTCTGAATAATCAAGTTTAGACTCACATGGGGTTTCTCTTGGTTTGCAATTTTGCATTTCAAATCTTTCTAGTATTTTCTTCACAAATCTTTTCTGTGACATTTTTACTTCATCTTTTGTTTGTTCAAAATCAATTCCAAGAAAATGTTTTAACCTCCCCAAATCTTTCATATTAAACATTTCGTGAGTGTGTACTTGACTACTTGATCCAGTACCTTTTCATGGTTTGCGGCGAGGATCAAATCATCAAACCACAACATTATGATTACTTTTTCCTGAGCGTTCTCTTTTATGTACAAACAATGATCAGCAGGATTCTGCTTGAAACCATGTTCCTTTAAATATGAGGTTTTTTTATATAAGTTTTTTACCCCTTTCAGATTTCTTCTCAAAACCTTCTGGTTGCTCCAGGTAAAGCTCACAGTCAATAGGCACATGCAGGTATGCAGTTTTAACAACCATCTGCTGTAAAATCCGATTTCCTTGAGCTGTCTTCAGCATGACCACTCGTACACCTGTCATGTCTGCTGTGGGTGAAAATGTCTCATCATAGTCGCTTCCTTCTCTTTGACTAGAACCCTTTGCTACATATCTTGCTTTATATCAGTTGCATCAATTCAACTTTTAAGTGTGTACACTCATCTCCCCCCCCCCCACTGTGTGTTTGTTTACCTGGTGGTAAGTGAGTTCGATGAAATGTTTTGTTTTCCTCTAATGACCTCATCTCATCATCCATCGCATGCTTCCATTTCTGTGCCTCAGATGATGTAATGGCTTCTCGATAGGTGCGAGGAATGTCACACACTGCTTTATAACAGACGTCTACACACACTGTCTGTTGTGTCCTCAGTTTCAAACTTTTGCAAATGTGCTCGTTTTCTCTTTCCGAGGGTTCCTTTTGATACCCTTTTCATTTTCAAACATTTTGTTGTACGTGTTCACTTTGTTTAGTGTTTGATTCAGATGTTTGTGTTTCTTTTTCTAGGGTTCTTTTGTCATTGTTGAATGCAACCAACCTGTACTTATGTTCTCTTTCATCATCTGGAAAGTAAACTAGCAGGTAAACTATGGAGTTTTCTTTGCAAGTAAGTAAGTAAGTCATTTTTATTTATATAGCGCTTTTCTAGACCAGGGTCACAAAGCGCTTAAACAATCAAAACAATACTCAATAAAGTATATACTTTAAAGGGCAAGATAAAACTGTTATAGCACCCGTTTCTTATGTATGCTACCGTTTGTATAGCAAAGTTCCACATCTTATCTGGTGACTTCTCAGCTGTGCCGTTCTATGGTGCAGATGTCTCATGCCTTATTTTGTTTTTCGTTTAACATTGTCTTGAAGTCTTTGCTTGTAAACTCTGTTCCGTTATCTGAATCAATGCATTTTACTTCCCCATAAGGGGATATACAGTGGGGCAAAAAAGTATTTAGTCAGCCACCGATTGTGCAAGTTCTCCCATTTAAAATGATGACAGAGGTCTGTAAATTTCATCATAGGTACACTTCAACTGTGAGAGACAGAATGTGAAAAAATTCCAGAGCCAGAGATCTTCCTTGTTTGAAGTGACCAAATACTTATTTTCCACCATAATTTACAAATAAATTCTTTAAAAATCCTACAATGTGAATTCCTGGATTTTTTTTTTTCACATTCTGTCTCTCACATTTGAAGTGTACCTATGATGAAAATTACAGATTCATTATTTTAAGTGGGAGAACTTGCACAATTGGTGGCTGACTAAATACTCTTTTGCCCCACTGTATCTGCCAGGAACTTTGCTGTGGCATGTACTGCATCACTCTTAGATTTTAGAAAAATACACCATTATGATACGTCCTCTGTGAAAGATGGTTCATATTTGTGGCCCTCTAAACTTGGAGTTTTTCATAGGACCTGTTAAGTCGGGGTGAACTAGTTCTAGGGTTTTTTTGTTGCTTTTCTATCTGGCTCCCTATTTCTTCTTGTTTCTTGCTCAAATTTTCCTTGTGTACATATTTCACACAACGGTATAGTCTTCACCGCACTTCCTTTGATCTCCATATCTTTCACCACATTCTGTAACTTTTGCTTTTAGTTACAGTGACCTAAAGTCTCGTGCCACCCTTGTAGATCACGACAACCTTAACACTGATCGACAGTCTTCTCATAAATGTCAAACCTGCTGCCATCTTTGGTTACCATGGTATTCTATTGTTTGCAAAATGTGACCGTTGCTCCACCATTTGTCGCTTTAGCCACGGAAAAGATGTAATGAGGGTATGAAGGAATGTACAGTGAATTTCTTAGCTGTTGTTCTCCTACGTAGTTCACTATATTTATGATGGCTGTCCCTCTTCGTTGTGCGGTTCCACTGCACTTGGTTCCATCTGCCAGTTCAATCAAGTGGGTTTCAGGCTGAAATGAGTCACCAAAAGTTTTAAACTTTCCAAAGTCATTCACAGTGTGGGATGTGGCTCCTGCATCCACTATAATTCCTTTTATTTTAATGTTGTTCTCCGGTCTTTACTTCTTTTATTCGGCCTTGAAGATGTGATCTTTGTCATCCTTGTATTTGTCCTCTTAGTTCCACAACTTTTTGGACGCCATCATGCTCTAATCTCTTCTTTCATATGGATTCCTAGTGCCTGTTATGGCACCAAACCTTTCTTTAATATCTTCTTGCCACGTGTCCTTTTATTCCACAGTTATAGCATGTTATATTGGCATCTTCTTTTTGTATGCATGTTTTTCCAGGTCCTTGTTTTCATCACATTATCTGCCGCACCAACATTTCTAATTTTTCTCAGTTCCTTCATATACTTCGAGTCTTTTTTTAAAGTCACTGAATGCAACATTGTCTTCATCCTGAGTCACATGAACAGCTAATGGCTTGAAGTGGTCAGTTCAGGCCACCAAGGATCATTGCTATCGTCAGCGCATCACTCAGGGTCTCACCAGCATCTCTCGGAGCAGTGATGATATTTTCAGCTCTTATTATCCTGGGTATGCTTTTTCCACCATAATGTTCTTCCAGGATCTTAAGAGCACCTCTTCCATCATCTGGAGCCTCGTGTCTCACAAGTGATAGGCTTTTATCATCTATCAGACTTATTAACTCGGCATAACAATCTGCATTTTTCTTGAATTTATTCTTCCAGCTCTCGTTGACTTGCACCAACTGGTTCATGCAATATAGTCTCTTTCAGTTGGAGAATGTGCAGATAGTCAAGAAATCTTGTTTTCTAAAAATAAAAGTTATATTCGGTTCCGTCGGACACAAGCTGCTGCACGGTTTGCCATCTTGCTAATATGCTGCTCAACCATTTTCACACACGTCTATCTCCACAAGTCCAACTTTATCCTTCGCTTTATACGTCGCGGTAGTCTTGAGAAAACAGCACTCACTTTTATCTTTTTTTTTTAATCTTCCAAGAGGTCCTGCGTAATACTTGGCGCTTTATTTCTTCCAAAAACTCAGATTCTCCTGGACCCATAACCTGTTAAGGTTTCTCCTTGCATCAGAATCCTTCCATGTTGGCATAAAGTGGCTCAGCTTTTTAACTTCAAACTGACGTCACATACACCAAAATACACCACGTTACATCCGGACGAAAATAGTATACTATATTACACATTAGTAATACATTTTCCTAAATGAATTTTCCAAAACGATCGATTATACCTAAGCTAAACTATGAAACAAATAAACTATTCTAATGCAGTCATTACCACAAGACGTTGGTCATTGATGAGGATGTATTGAGGAAGTTAGATACAACTTTAGGGCAATTATTTTCTAACAGATAAATCAATACACTTGAAATATCTCTCCAGTGTGACCTAATAAAGTTATGCTTCCGTCCCTGAGACCCAGTGGTGACTGGAGATCACGATAAAAGTCTCACGAGAGAACATTTTCATCATTAGAGGAGCCAGATGGAGGAAGAAAAAAAACAAACATCAAATCGTGAGATCGGAAAAGTGGACGCTGAGAAGAATGATGAAGTCTCGCGGGAATAAGAGACGACGAGAGTCACCTGCAGCAGGTGAGACGCTTCCTCAATGATTTAAACTTTGTACATAAGACACAAATTCAGTTAAACTACAGGTGATCATTTCAACTCCAACGAAGGTGTAAGTTGTTTAAAAATGTGTTGAAGTTGCCAATAAACGTCTAAAGCATGTTTTAGTTTCGCTTTCCTCCACAACTGCAAATGACATAACGGTCAGCAGGGGGCGCCGTTTCCCTTTAGGTCCACTTGTAACGCTGCTCAGTAAATACAGTAAACATTTGACAAGCCATGATGATGAACTTTCCTGGGAAATTACTCATGAACGTGCCTATTATTTCTGGGCGTTCAACTCGTATTTATGTGGAAAGTAACGAGTACACAATGACTATTAAAAAATATTAAAAAAAAAAAGTTTGCAATGGCTTGAAATATGATGCTTATTGACAATACATTGATCAGATTGACACAGTTAAATATATAAATAGTGCAAAATCTAATAATATTAAGTTTCATTACTTGTTATTTGATACATATTTTGAATGAAAGACATTTGATATCTGCTGGCTCGGCGCTATCATCCTCCCATAACTAGTTTGTGCACTTCTGATCAACACAGTCACGTTCACTCAAGTGTCAAAACCACAGTTTCCTGCCCTCATTTGTTGCCGACATGATTAAAGTCACATACAGAGATAAAAAACTCAGACCAGTGCAATACATGCATCACCTTCACAGATACTTGATACTGAAAAACACTGAGGTGACACACAAAACCCTCAGGCCGTGACTCGATTTCCACTTTGAAACTTCATTTAAGAGGAGAAGTGTTTCAACTTGTCCGCTGCTGCAATGAAAGAAAGAAAAAAAAACTGCTGGAGACGACAAGCTGTTTTTTTTTAAAAAGAGAGAGTGAGAGACATTCAGAGGCTGGAAGGGTTAAAGAAAGTGAGTGTCTGTGATAAACAAGAAGAGCAAAAGATCTGAAGATCACATTTGAAGAACCTTTGTATTCATCCGCGGGCACTTCAACTTGATAATAAACCACTTTCCCGTCAGAGCCGAGTTCACTTCTTAGATGGAGCAACAAGAAGGTGTGAAAATGAATTTTAAATGCTGGTAAATCAGGAAGTCGTGCAGCACCATCTTCACAGGTGTGAGTAATACAAATAAATGTTTACAATGAGATGTGATGATCTGAAGCAGAACCTTTTTTTGTAGTGCAGACAAGTTAAATGTCAGGGTTACAGTCAGGGGCCGAAAAAAGTAAAAATACAACAGTATGACCTGCTAAAAAAAACTACAATGAAGTACATGAATAAAAAACACCATAACGCTGAATCAGCAAGAGCTCTGAATTGGGGAAAATAAAGTTTTTGTTTATTTGCATCTACAGTGTGTATATTTGATTTAATCCCAAAGATGATGTGTATCTCTGTCTTTAGATACTTTGTGTTTTAGCATTATTTACATGGAATAAGAACTCTGAAGCAGTTTTGTATCTAAAGAGTTTATGTTTTACTTTCTCTAGTCAAGAGTCACATGCTAATATTATTAAAGAGAACATCTCTTTATATATATATATAGTTATTTTTTCAAAAATAAAACACCTATCAGGCAGTAATATTCAATAGAAAATATGTTTTATTTTTCCTTTATTTCTTTGTGGCTCAGTAACTACATTTTCCACGGACTAGGACCGGTCCCCAGACCAAGGGTTTGGGGATCACTGATCTAAAGGTGTGGATACACATAATAATACAAATTATTTCATTTTATTTTTTATTTATTGTCCTTTTCTTTAGTTTATGTCATATTTTCATTTGATTTCGCTCACAGTTTTTTTTGTTGTTGGTTTCTTTAAATTACATTTAAAACATAAAGTCAGATTATAACTATGTAAAAAAAAAATAGTTCTTCTTAAATGAAGCCATTTGTAAAATGTTTTCATTCAAATATATTCACATTCATGGACAATAATAACTTTATTATTTACTTGAATCATTGATCCTTTATTGTATTTAGATATATTTTTGTATACATGTTTTAATGACCTCATCTCTGACTTCTTGAATACAAAAACATGTTCCCACATTTAAGAACAAACATTTATGGGATTCTAGATCTGCTCAGGTTAAATTCTTATGGTAAACTAAAGCTCTCGTGTCCTCAGCGAGCATCCAAACCTCCAGCTCTACCCTTCCTCCGTCGCCCTTTCATGTGAACGATGTGCCAACTGCTGTCTCCATCACGGAGTCCCGACTATTCCCAGGTACAAGTCAAGGATTTTGGGGAGAAGGGGTGGGGTGGGGGGGGTCGAACCAAATGGCCTCACAGGAGTGTCGGCCATTGTCCGCTATTGTCAGCAGGTCGACCTCGACTCCAATCACCTCTGTAATCCCTAGACTCTCCCTCAATACACAAGGCGAGCTGCCAGGAAGGGACCTGTTTGTCTGCTGCTCAGGACCCCCTGCGGAGCGCTTTGAAATTCTGCCTCTGCCCTTCAACTTGAAGATGGACCAGTGGGAGTCTAATGAGCCCACAAAAGGTGTTTTCATACGATTTGCTTTTTTTGTGTGGAGCTCAAGGTAAAAGCAAGTTCATTAAAATGAGTTTGTACTTTCGGATTTAACTTCTGAGCGTTTCAGTTGATCCATTCAAACTAAAACAATGAATAAAAATTACCTTTAATTAAAACGTTTACTATTAGAAAAACATAAATAGTGTTTTTTTCCGTCATGAGAGGGACTTTCTGTGGAAAAAAGTTATCTTACACTTTATATGAGTCATTGATTGTATCTCTTAAATCACACGTCCGTGGGTTTGATGAGTCAATCTGTTTTTTTAAGGGTGTGGGACTTTGGAATTTTCCTTTAAAAAAAACAAAAAAAAAAAACTTTACTTTCACTTTTGTGTAAATAAAGTGTTGCACAACCTTACATTTTTCTTTTAAAAACAATTTTGTCCCTCCACAAATTCTTGTCTCTTTAATTTGAATTATTTATACCTGATGAGATAAACAACTATTGAATCTAAGCCTCTTTTAAATAAGGTTTAATATCTTCACTCCTTCTTATTTAGTTGGAGCTCTATAGCGGAGGTTTGCAAAAATCAAGCCCGGAGAGGAATTTTTTGTCCTTGCAAACACTTCACATGCTTCTCTGTCAAGTACAGGTTGTTAAATGTCTACTTGAAAACTGGCAATTGTAAAAATAATAAAATGAAATCAAAAAAATGTAATATCCCCATCATGAAAGGGTTTAGAAAAATTACCGAGCTACAAACATCATCTTGTGAAGCTGTGACACCTTTTTTCTTGTCTTGTTAAAGTCAAGTCCAACTGATAAAGCTCTGCATTGGCAAGTATCTGGCACACGTCCTGCCAACAGCATCCTCACAACACATGCCATCCACCAACATCTTATTTGACTGTGTGGACTGAGGTCATCCCTGAATATCTAACATCACAAGTTCCAGCTTTCACTCTGTGAGGTCGCAGCTGTGAGTCCAGCGTGAAGTGGTTTTGTTTTTCTGGAGACACAATAAAGTGATGACACTCTGGACACACACAACAGGGTAACCTGGCGAGGGTTGGCGGTGAACCATAACAATAAACTCTTTTTTGATACGGTCCTAGAAGCATAATTCAAGTTGAGGTATTAAAGTACAGCGCTCATTTGTAAATATAATCGAATATTTTTCCCATGTGTTAACAAAAATTAGCGTTTGGTTCAAGTTGAATCACTTGTAAATATGTTTTTAAAAGATATTAGGTAATCACCCTGGTAGTTTTGGTTTTATTTATTTATTTTTTTGTACATTTTTTATCCATTATTTTAATATTCACAATCCCTCCCCTGTGGTACACGTCATCCTAAAATATAGTTATATACTCTCGCACATATACAAACAGGTAGGAAAATAAAACACTTGTATCTATAAGAAATTAAGAGGTGACAAAAAACACACGACAAAACGATTCACAATCATACAAAAATATGAATAAGAAGACAGGTAGACATTGCAAAGAGAAATAGAATAAAAACAATGTTGCACGTTAAAGAAATTTCATTCGAATCAACACTGGATTAACAACCATAAGGTTTTTCTTTTATATATGATTTTTTTCATGTATTATTTTGGTTTTTGAAGTAGTTCAAAGTTTTTCTTTATTAGTTAGTTATATTTTCTTAATTATTTTTCAATCAAATAGAAGATCAACAAATACATTCAAATATTTTTTTAATATACAGTATATCATTGTACCCTTAATTTCACGAGATGTTGCAACTCTTGACAAACATTTCATCTCACACATTATTGCATAGATTCTCATACAAACTTCTGTTTCTGTATTTTTGGAAAATGTAAAATGTATCCAAATATCCATTACCAAAATTCTAAATGTAATATCATAGATGGTTTTATCGCTTACTCATATCATTACACTGAAATAACTATTATAAGGTTATTTTTATTTTTTATTTCTAGGCAGAATACATCATCACACAGATCTTTTTAAAGTAATAATAACTATTAATACTCGTATTACCCTGTTATTCCCCTTACATTTTTTAACAGCCATTTTTAAGGTTTTTTAAAGGCTTAAATAAATCGTAACGAATAATTTCTTGTGCAGATGCGTTAACTTCTTAGAAGCTAAAATGTAATAATATACTATACATTTCATTAATTGAAGCATATATTTTACAAAATATTTGACTTTTATATTTTCTGGTCCCTTATCATTTTTAAATAGATACCACAATATAATATTCTGACCCCCTTTAAAACAAAGAGATTTTTTTTGCATGATGATATTCTTTAGCGTTAGAGAACCAAGAGAAAGTCGTTCAAACAAGTTTTGAGGCAACAGCTCTATTGAGGAACTCTTCAAAGGCGAGTTGAAAAAAACAAAATTCCTGCACAAGCGAACATGAATAAGAAACAATAGAGATTCAATATCTACATACAGTTGACCTGGACGTAGAATGGTTCTATAACAATAACAAAAGATCTCACCTGCCCCCTCTGGTCTCTAACTACACACCCATCACCTAATCCCCCCCCGCCCGCCCCGGACCCCCCGCCCAGGACCCACCCACCGGCCAGTGACCAATCAAGTTCAAGGCTCGAGGCTCTCAAGAATGGAGGTCCGAGAACCGTGACCTCAGAACTTGAACTCATCTGAGGACCGAGAGGCAGCATCATGCAGCACGTGTCAGGTAAGTCAACGCAGGTCATAAATTAAATGGAATGATTTAAAAAGGTGCAGCACAGCTTTTATTAAACACTCGAGAGGTTCAAGTCAAATATAATATAATAGTAATATGATAAGTGTAGAAGGTCGACATGAAGTTTTCTACCTGTGATTCAATACAATTTAGTTAAAGAACAACATACTGTATATTCAGAGTTAGGTATTTACAAGCAAAACCACATTCAATATGTGAGTTGTGCAAGAAAGAACAAATAAAAAAGAAGGAATAATCTTGAAAAATGCAAAGATGCTAACGCTATTAGCTTACTAGCTGCTCAAGGCTAAACGTTGCTTAAAATTAGTTTAAACTGATAAATAATTATAATTACCTTTACATTATGTTTGATAAGTCTTTATTGTTTTCCTTTATATCTTCCCCTCTACATATATATAATATCAATTATAATATATTTAATTCTAGTCGTTCTGCAAAAACCGATAATCTTATTATTATATCATTTTTCTCATTTTAAGGCAAACTATTTCACTTAATACTAGAAATGAGTCAAATTTCAAAGTAAGTTTGTTTCTTAACTGAAGTAGACTAAACTATGTTGTTCCTAGTTTTGTTCTAGTCCTAAAAAAAACAACATATTTTTGAGTCTGAGGGGAAAAAAGATTCGTTTTTTCCCCCTCAAATTTCTTTTTTTTTCCAGGCCTGAATATATTTTATAATTTCAGGAGGAAATAATATTTAGAAATGCCAAGATGCTAATGCTAACTGTTCAAGACAACAGTTATTTTGCTATGATGGGGTGACACCAGTTTCAAGTCGTGCTAGAAAAACATGAATACCACATGAAACAAATACAATAATTGTAGATTTAAGTATTTTAATCACTACTAATAGCTACTCGCTAACACATGAAACGTTTCTTGTCACAGATCCCAAAGCCCACCCGAGCATGCAGAGACCCCCTCAAACTCTGGAGCCCTACAGCGCCGGCTGCATTAAGATGACCCTGGAGAACGCCGACCTCTGGAAGTCCTTCCACAGCATCGGGACCGAGATGATCATAACGAAACACGGAAGGTAACCATGCGGACCAGCAACACATGGCAACAGAACCACGATGTAGATCCATAACTGTATTGTCGCTCCAGGAGGATGTTCCCGCACTGCAGCGTCAGCATGACCGGCCTCCAGCCTTTCGCCAACTACACCGTCATGGTGGACATGGTCCCGGTGGACAAGTTCAAATACAAGGTAAGATCTTAAAAAAAGGCTTTGATTCTTAGGTTTGTGTGGCAAAGGTGCAAAAGAGAGACCAGTCTGCGGCCAGAACCTTCCGCTGCATATCAAAGCTTTCGGCCGGCTTCCTGTTTGTGCCGGCTCTGCTGGAGCCATCCATTAGCATCTCATTCAGCAGCGGAGAATAGAGCCGTCATTTGGTCAGATGAGGCTTTTAACACACACTTGAAAACAAAAGTGAGAAGATAGCAGACAGTGGGATACACAAGCCTCTGTGGCACAGCACTATCTAACAAGTGAGGCCCATTTCACTGTAGTCAAGAACCCATTTACTGTATACTCGATTTAAGGAAAAAGGAGCTTTTTTGATGTGTTTTGGATTGTCATCTTATGTACTATTACTACTACCCAGCATTGCCAAGGGATTTACACAAGATAAAAAGGGAAAATTACTATAAAAAAAACAAGACAAAGAATGATAAGGGCTCAAAACAAGACGAAAAATGTTGAAGACATTTGACTGCAATTTGCTTAATTATTTTAAACCTTGGGAAAGGGGAAAAAAGAATGCTATTGTAGCGACTACTTCATGAAACATCTTAAGACATTTTTATTAGTGCAGGCTTTTCCTTGATTCTCCAAGACTCCTGTGTTTTGTCTTATGTGTCTTAATCTTTTAAAGTATATATTTTATGGAGTATTGTTTTGATTGTTTAAACGCTTTGTGACCCTGGTCTGGAAAAGAGCTCTATAAATATAAATTACTTAATTAAATTTGGGAAAGAAATAAGGTCTGAAACATGGCTTCAAAATCTGACTTAGTCCAGGTTTTAAGTCCAAGAGGTAGCACTTGTAAGAGGGTAACTCAAGTGCCCTTCATAGATATAGAACAGGGGTGGGCAACTAAAATTCTTCAAGGGCCACATTAAGTTCTGTGAATGTTGTTAAGGGTCGTCAAGCAAAAAGAAAGAAGAGAAAATCCCCCAAAAAAAGGACATTCGTCATTAGGCCGTGACATTTATTAAGCTAAATAAGCTGCAATTTTATACTTGTGTGTGTGTGGGTATATATACACACAAGAGGATTAATATATACTAAAAAAAATACACAAAAAAAGGAGGGGAAAAGGTAAATTAGTGTTGTAATGTGAAAATTTAAATGAATAATAACATAAAATACAGTTTTAATGCATTAGAACCATTTATACATGATAAATACTTTGACATTACGAGGGCCGCATTAATACAGTAAAAGGGTCGCATGGGGCCTGATATAGAATATACTTTTTTATAAATCAAAATACAAAAGAATGACCTGGGCTGAATGTTGTGAATATGTTTAAATTCAAATTTGTTACTTCCCATTTGTTCATCTTGTCTGGCGGCCCCTCACAAAAGTGTCAAATGTGGCTCCTGATCTAATGTGTGTGTTGTGCAGTGGAAGAAGGAGCAGTGGGAGCTCGGTGGCGACGCAGAACCACAGCCACCGTGTCGCACCTTCATCCACCCGGACTCCCCGGCGTCAGGGAGTCACTGGATGAAGCAGCCGCAGTCGTTTCTCAAGCTGAAGCTCACCAACAACACTCTGGACCAGCACGGACACGTAAGACCGGATCTCCCCGAGTAGACGCCACCAAATGTATCGTGTTATTGACCATTGTGTGTCCTCCTCAGATCATCCTCCACTCGATGCACCGCTACTACCCCAGGTTCCACATCATCCAGGCGGACAGTCCCTACACGGCCCGCTGGATGTCCTTCCAGACCTTCTCCTTTCCAGAGACCGCCTTCACGGCCGTGACCGCCTACCAGAACCCGAAGGTACGAACGGAAGCTCCTGTTGTGATCATGTTTTCACCAGGGATCAAATTAAAAACTTCTTCTTCTTCTTCACGTAGATCACAAAGTTAAAGATCGACCACAACCCATTCGCCAAAGGATTCAGAGAAGGAGGAACACACACCCACGGGAAAAGGTATTTGAAAAGATACATAATGTTAGGATGATATTTGATGTACATTTTCCTGCACATTAGTTTATTAACTGAAAATCATGTTTATTATTGTTGAAACATGTTTTTTTTTATTGTATTAATAATTATTGTTTTGTTAATTTGTACTTTTTTTCCTTTTAATTTAGTATCATTAACCATTTTATTTATTTCTACTTAAATTATTTACTATTGTAAACTGTCCTAATGTAAGGTATTACTAATCTTTTTTTTTTATAAACTGCCGTGACAAGTGTAGGAAGAATAAAGACAAGCCCGTCCGTTACTGTGGCAACTCTATACATACACTAATGAAAACATTTTCTTGGAGGATGATATCAAATTAGTAATGCATGGATAACTGGCAGGCTATTGAATTATGGAAACGGCGGCTGCATCTGTGCATTACAAATCTTAATGACTCCGGAGTGTAGCAGTGGAACGTGAGGTTGTCTCGAGCATGTTCGACTCAAACTGCAGCCATAAATCTCTTTGTCTTTCACACAATACTGATTAAAAAAAAATTAACATTTACATAATTTAATGATTATGTTGAACGTACAATGACAACAAAAATATAAACGACGCTCATAAAAGACGCTATTATCACCAGAAACTATAACTTTTTAGTTTCAAATATTTTAATTAAACTGTAATACATTTCAAAGAGCAACTACTCCATAGTTCTTTATTTGAATTTGCACAATACCAAATTACATTTTCTCAATTCAATACCATTTCATTCATAGTCTTTTAAATGAATGATTAACATGTTGGTATATCGGTGCCACCAGAAAATATTCTGATACGCCTTTATACTATTTACCAAAAAAACCCAACTGTGGTTCATATTATAGGGTCAACCAAAAAAAAAAAAAAGCTAAATAGGTAGGATTTAAGATGACGTTTATGGCTCCCCCTAGTGGCTGAACTGCGAAGTTTTAAATTCTCAGTTTCATCATTCTGCCCATTTCCTGCTTGTACAGTTGATCACTAAAGATAAAAGCTCTTGTTCTGGTTTTGTTTTTTATCTTGTTGCAAGTTGTTTCTCAGTACTTCATATGACCTTGGGGGTCATGTGACACTCACAGATGAAGTGAAGCTCTAGAGCGTTAATTAATAAATGACGGAAAATTGAAAATAAAAACATTTTTTGCATTCATTTGAAGCTTGTTGTTGTATATTTTTTTAAATGTTTTTTTTGTTGTTTTTGTGTCAGATGCCGTTCAGGAAAAAGCCCGCCGGCCAAAAAACCCAAACTGGAAGAACCTTGCACGAGTCCTTCAGGTAAGTCCTGGATCATTAAACCATGCAAACACGTGTTTGTTTCCTCTTGTTGAAACTGTTTTTTGATTTATCTCAGGCCTACATCGAATGATGCCTCCCTCCTCCTCCTCCTCCTCCTCCATCACCTCCTCTTACTCCAGTCCCTCCGGGGCGACAATCAAGAACGAGGCCATGAGTGACTCACTGAAGTCAGCTCAAGTCTCCTCGTGGCCCCTGGAGCACGACCCGTCTGAGAGTCTTCACGCAGAACCTCTCGAGCTGCACGAGTACGACTACAGCTGCGAGGAGCAGATGGTGCCGGTGCTCCAGCACTCCTACAGGTTAGTGTCGCTCGGCACGCTGGAGAGCCAGGATTATTTCCATCTCTAATCCCCCCCCGTTCTGTCGTCTCTACAGATCCATGGAGTACCACAGAGGTCCGTATCCAGACCAGGAGCAGCACAACATCCGACACCATCCGGCTCCTCACCACCCGCTCACCGTGGTCGACCCTCAGCAGCACGGCTACGCCCATCATCACCACGGCAACACGGCCGACTGGAGCCAGTACCCGCTCTTCTCGTACTCCTGCTGGTGACCCCCGACCTTGACCCCGCATCATCCTGAACTGTATAAAGTTGTAAAAAATGTCTATAGTTGATTTCTGTGAGTGACTTTTATATACACGATTGTGTACAGATGGTGTTTTTACGCGATTGAAAATTGTTGTATTTGTGAAGTAAAAGAAAAGTATTTGTGGTTTCGAGATCCAGGTGAATTTGTACAATTTTAAATTGTTTTATATGAAGCTTCAATAAATTACATTAATGAGAGAACAAGTCATCTTTTCTTCTTCTTTTTCTCTTTAAAATAACATCTATAAATAAATATTGACTTTTCTACATTTTGGCATCAGAAAATAGTTAATTATTAATTATTTTTAATTGAATTATTATTTTTAAACAATTAAATCTTATCATTTCTATTGAGAGGTTTAAATGAACTGAATTGCATAAATTGTATATTGAAGGTCACATTTGTTTTTATTGAAAAATGTAATTCAATATTTTCTATATTGAAAGGTTAAAATAGTTTTAACTATTCAGATATTTAAAGTCAATTATTAAAAATCAAGTTTTCACCCCTTTTTACGTACACATTATTGAATCCAAAACTAATTCAACCTTTTAATATGCAAATTATTCAGTTAAATTGTTTAAAAAATGAATTCTTAAAATGTATTGAACATTCAAGTTAAAATCAAATCAAAATGGAAATAGAAATTTGAACAAGAAATTAATGAATACCTCATTTCAGCAGCAATTGTCGTATTCTTTAGGACTGGAAATACCAACAAAGAAGTAGTTATTAATTTGAGGTTCTGTTTCTTAATGAATACCTTTGTCATCTTGTTGCTTAGACTAGTTAAATAGAAGACATTAGTTTGAAAAAAGCTCCTCTTCACAGACAGCAAATTATGTGCGAGTAGAACTAAAAGTACATTTTTAACTTGATTTTGTCAAAATCGGTGATTTGGTTTTATAATAAAGTAGCATTTGCTGACATTTTTAAGTGAGTCAATCAAATTTTTACTTTTTCACCATTTTATAATTATTTAATTTTATGTATAATTTATTATATTGTTTTCTTAAAATGAACAATGGAGTCTTAACACGTTGAAAACTAAAATAGGATTGTATAGATGATGACCTCATGAAGCAGAGTCTAAATTATAAGTAGGTGGCGCTCTTGTGAAAATAAAATCAAGTATCCAGCCCATATAGTGCGGAGAGTGCCATCTAGTGGGCTCTGAGAACAAATGCACTGCTTTATAAAGCTTCATCAGCACACTAAAAAACCCAAACATTTTCGTATTCCAGCCCTTGACAAATGAGTTGAGGGGAGGTCAGGACTCTTCCTGATTCCTACACAACCAACATCAAAGTATGCTCCGGCCACAGTAAACTTTGTTGGTTCACAATAGTATTGTAGTGAAGTCTGACACTAAAATGATTACAAACCAGGAGAAGTTTGAAGACTTTTCTGCTATGAAAACTAAAAATGTGACAACCAGGGCCGAAAACACCAAAAATAGGATCTAATGCAAATGGTTTAATACTATTTGAATTATGGCTTCAACTATTTTACAGTCAAGGCATTGAAATTGCACAATAAATGTATAATGGAAAAAATATTTACTCGCACAATTTAGTCATTTTGAATTAAATTAAAGAGACACTTCCAATTATAGAAACCAAAATACAGAAACCATAATCAGAAAATGTTAATGCAAGTGTTTAAAATACAACGTATTTTTCGTGGTGGCAATACAGAATAAAATAATATACTAAAATAACACAATAAAGCAACAACAGAATCAAGCACCAAGACAGCCATCATTAATGTTAATGTTTAAAAGCATACATGTTATCAGCAGGATTTATTAAAAAAAAAAAAAAAAAATTCAAACATTGAATTTGAAGCTCTTATAATAAAAATAAAACTCACCGACTCGCTGACGTCACGACATGCGTCTCTTCACGTCCAGAACATTGCTCGACGGACCCTTAAGTTGACGTGTCGGATGAAGCTGTTCCTGTGCTTTGGTTTTAGGATTTTCTTCAATGTAAACCAGCATGTAGTCCTTATCTGACGTCAAGCTTGAAGGTTGTGACGTTTTCTTTTTATCACTTAAATAAAACGCGTAAATGTCCAAATCTGTCAATATCGAACCAACGTTCCTCAAACGCCTCATCTTGGACTCGTTAGGTGTCGAGAAACTTTAATACGTCGTATGTTTGTAAAGAGTTAAAACGAGTATTTTTATCAGCGACTAACTTGTAGAACTGCTGTAGCCGCCATGACGCTAAACAAACACTCAACACACACCTGTGGCCAATCAGCGAGGTTTAACCTTTCGTCCAATCAGCAGCGAGTAAGAAATACTTCCTCCAATTAACGCCTTTGTTACTCTTTACTCGTGTTGGCTACAATAATAAAATATATAGTAACACTTGTTTGTTTGTTTTTTTAATGGAGGAAATGCAATAAAAAACTATTACTTCTATCCCACTTTTTTTTTAAATTCTACATTCATTGAAATTGACATTTGTCAAAGTGAAAGTGACTATATTTCACATTTGTTTTATGTTGTTTTTAATTTCCCCAAAACAAAATGAAAAATAAGGGGAGGACATAGAAGTTTTAATTGAGAGGAATATTAACGTTACTCTTAATTTAAAATGAAAATACTTGTTTGTACTCAAATCAACACCAAGATAAAAAAAAAAAAATGGAAATATATTCAAATATATTCAGAATCGATTCTAAATATTAAACGTTTACTTTGGAAATCAAAAGTATATTGAAAATATTCCATTTATTAAAAGTAAATTAAGCTTATAACTCATAATTTACTAAATGATTATATGAGAATTCATGTTCATTGGATTTGTTGTTATTGTTTTTAATGTTATTATTTTTCTTCACATGTTTACTTTGCCCTGAGCTTGTTCTTTTTAGAACTTTTTTATTTTTAAATTTGTCTCACGCCAACGATCTCATGCATCACAGGTTACTTTCAAGGGCATAAAGTAGAACACGTGTTTAATAAACCAAACATCTCCCAGAGATGATAAAATAAATAATCTTTCCTCCACACGTTGCGCCACTAGAGGCTGCCCTCCTCCTCCAGCACCTGTCGTCCACCTGTCACCTCCTCCAACAGGAGCCGCTCAGGTGAGCGACACAGACGCACAAAAAAACAAAAAACCTGTCGAGCGACAGACCGTCCCTGACCCGATAAGAGACAACACAGCCGGCATGAGACCACCAACATGCTGGCTCCTATCCCTCGACAGAAGGCGCAGACGTCTGGACCGTGAATATTTTAAAGGGAGGAAGTTAAAACTGGGACAACGCTTTTTTTTTTTTTTTTAGTGGCGGGATATTGCCAAGTCATTCAGTCTGTTGTTGCTTCAAAGTTCTACTTCACCTGTTCGGCAAATGGGTCGATTAGTCTTTCACCGAATCAGCTTTTGTTCCAAAAAAAAAAATACTTTTCACAATAAAAACAATACCAATCATTTGATTTTGTTTTCCAACATGTGAAAGCTCCTGTTTAAATGTGTCCTTGAAAACTTTTCACGCCGTCATCGTAACCATCTGACTTCCTTTTATTAGCGCTTCATTAAAAAATCCACTAATTGCTTCCCTTCTCTGGGGTGATGTGAACACGGAACTGGAGCGATGATCTAGATCCACACTAGCACATGCAAGAAGAAAAAAACAACAAAAAAAACAAGGTAGTAGATGTAAATTTTATTTACTTGTTCTGTACATAAAGGGTCAATACCAGCACAAGTGTTAAACCATGGGACATTTCCAACACATGTCAATGGCATGAAATTAAAAAGGCACAATTGTCAACTCGTAAAGTCAAAGACAAGTTCTTTTTTTTTTTTCTACACGCGTGTGAAGAGTAACGCAGTAATACTGTCGATGCCATGAAATAAATCCACCGCAGAGAAGATCCAGGTCTATTGCTTCATTAGTAAGAGTTCAGTTAAGTCGGAGCAGGACGACAGTTGGAGTTCACCAGGCAGAAGGCAGAAGAACATGACAGGAAGTTGTTGTTGTTTTTTTTTTATTCAAAGAGATTAATCAGATTAAGCAGCGTCAGGCCAGTAAGAGCCTCTTCTCGGGCCTGGAAGGACATGCACCGAGACAACCAGCAGGCATTTTTCCCTTTTTTTTTTTTTCCTCCCATCACTTGTCTTTTACAAAATATGTCCTTTAACAGCTGAAAAACATCCACAAAAAAAAAGTAAAATAATGCACAACGAGACAAGAGGTTTACAGCAGAGTCCAAAGGGCAAGTCCGGTTGCATAAAAGGTTCCAGAATTGTGCAGGTTAAAGCTCGTCCTAATAGATATTTAAAATTAAAAAAAAATTAGAGATGGAGTTGCCGTTATCTTTCTCTCTAAAACAAGGCAATAATTGGATCTCATTGGCATACTGAGACATTTTTAAAAACACACACACACGACTACACACACACACACACACAGATATAGCCATCAACAGTTTTTATCGACGGTAGGCAGCGTATCGGAGCCAAGGCTCAAATGAACGAAATGAATCCAGACTTTCTAATTCAGAGTTGAGTTTCAACGTCCAATTTGCATTAATGGTGATTTAAACTTCATTAAGTTAAGAAATAAATGAGCTAATGACTCTTAACTTATTGATGTGAAGATGTGAAGTTGAGGGGCCATGAAAGAGAAACAAATGATGAATCAAACAGACGAATCACATCTTCAAGAAAGGCAAACGAAAGTAACGCAAATTGTGTCGTTCATTGTTGATAACGTTTCTCCACCAAAACAAATCTTGCACATGATTGTAATACATGCTGTAGACGGCAACAATTGCCTTATTTTACGAAGCGGTTATTGTGTTGTTGGAACGATCCAGCCACCAAACTATTGATTATTACGTCACAACTCCGTCATCGACTTATGAACACAACCATTAAATGCAACACAACTGGATGCCCTTTCACATGGAGGACTCCATTAGCTTGTCCGATAAACAACTTTTATTTCAAACTTGCGTTGAACAAATGTAGGACATGGCACTTTTCTTGATCACGTGGCAATAATTAAACGGCTTTTGAATGACATGGTTTCACGGAGTGACTTCTGCACTTTACCATCACACACTCAGAAAAATAACAAAAAAAACTCTCATCATGTTCAACCAGTAGCTAAAGGTTTCTGTACATGGGTTAGTTCCTCATTGCCTCGGTGCTCTACGCTCTTTTCCCACGGCGTCCGCACAACAACACACTCATACACAACCCACTCTGGATTTTTTTTGTTGTTTTTTTTTTTAAATGGAACAAATATACAAACATCTCAAATGAAAAACACTCGGATTGCGATGGCGGTTTGAAGACACACTCAAGATGATGCCCAGTCTCAAATATAGTCAGAGTTCACTGCTGAGAAGGAAAAAAAAGAGGAAACTTGCAGTGGCGATGCAGTCAGTATTAGTCTGGATAGGGATTCTGACGCTGTAAACGATCCGAAAGCCTAGGTAACAACGAAGGTGGGTGTCGTTGGCGGGGGCCCCGAAGCTGACTGAGCATGTTACCATAGCGATGTGGATATCAACCAAAAGGAAGGTGAAAACTGGCACATTGGGGTTAGGTTGGGGTGGGGGGCTCTAAGGTGGACTCTAACATCAGTCACTTTCATCAGGGTTCTGGGGGTCTAGGATTTTGACGTGGGTGAAGGGGAAGAGCCCCCGTCGGCCATTTACCTCTCCCTCCCACTGGCCACTGATGTTCATCCTTGTGACCTTCACAATGTCACCGACCTGAAAGTTAAAAAAAAAAAGATGTGAGTATTATGGGCAGCAAGAAATTTGTTGAGGTTCAATAGGTTAAATAAAATGAGGATTTGATATCTTGCCCAAGAAGATAAAAAAGTACTTAGAAAATAGAATAGATTCCCATTGTTGCTATAGAGATTGCATTGTTAGGAGGGGGGTTGTTGTGTTCCAAGTAGAAATTAATTTACCACATTAAAAAAAAATGTCTTCAGTTGAACCTGAACTACATATGTAATATAATTTCATGGAATGATCAATAAATTATTAAAAGAATATATACAACTACATCAGGCCATCAACTAGCATCATAAACCCAATGCACAGTTCAAGTAGGTTTCCATGCATATGCCAAATATACGAGTAAGACTTATTCTTCAGTTAAACTGAGAGTTCAAGATAAAATGTTCACTCATTTTCTACTCACCCTACTGTAGACTAAGGGATGGAAGATTTAAAGGAGTAATCTGTGTTTTTTTTTATACGACAGTCGCAAATGATTGTCCTCGTCTTAAGAGACACAGTTAAGAACATCCAAATACCTCCATACCGCTCGCCTGGAACGTTAATATTACATTGAAGCCTCAAAAGGTGAAATTGTTTGAGAACAAATGTAAAAATTCCATATCTCAAGATGTTATACAGACTGGAAAACACTTCGGTAAATGTCAGCAGGGGAATTTTGGAAGATGTATTGAGTGCTGATCGAAACTGTGATATGGACAAACATTTCTGCCTGTAACTCCAAAAATACACAAATTTCTCTGAAATGGATCCCAACCTTTAGTCGACATGAGGGGGACTAGACATTTTTTATTTTTGGTCACTTTAAGGTTTTAGACGGCACACAAATACAGTTTTGTTCTGACGTGTCTTTTGAGTTCATTCCACAACATAGTTTTGATCTTTGAAATCTGAAGTCCAATAAGAACTTATTTGAAATTTAAAATGTCTATAATCAACCCTTGAAGCTTATTTTTAAATCATCTTAAATCCAGAAGCTGTTCTGAAAGCTTGACACACATATTGAAACCAGCACCTGTGCAAAACGTTTGATTCATTTAAATACAAAGTTAAAATAGTTTAGTAAAACACGAAATAATATTTTAATTCCCCTTTTTATTAATGAGTCTTAAGAGGTAGAGAACGCTCTACAAATAATTGTTCTACTACAGATATGCACGACACAAAGTGTGGTTGACATTTCCACTGCCTCGGCCAGACGCACGTCTGTGATTCACGAAGATGACAGAAGCAGAGAATCAGCTCCGGCTGGGTCTGTGACACCGTCCATGACCCCAATCTGGTTAACCGTATGTTCTCCATCAGCCAAAGAACCGTTTATGCAAATACTGATTCCGAGTGGAAGGACACCTTTTGTAGGACACAATAATGCAGACCCTCAGTCGGCTTTGCAAACCAGAGATGAGTGAAAGGCTTTGGACTTTATTCCACCGTGTGAGACAAAAGAGGATCACGATCTGAATCCAAAATTTGACCCATTTTATTTTTTTACTTTTATCCAACATGCCTCGATAGGCCTTTGAAAAGAGGTGAAATGAAAGAATGTTTGTCACTAAATATTTAGACTGCAAATTTAAACTTAACTTTAAGGTTTTTAAAAATGTGTTTATTTCCTTAATCTACTTCTAAACTATTTCTCGACAATTTTCTCTATCCATCTATCCATCCATCTACCTTTATATCCATCCATCCATCTATCAGCACACAAATATATAGTAAAGGAAGAGTAAATGCATTTTAAAATGTGGAGATTTGAACACACAGTGGGTTGTTTTGAGCTTGAAAAATCAATAAAGATGCAGAATATCCATGTCTTGGATCAAAACCACCAACTGTGCCAACAGTCCAAGATCCATACAGTAATACACCTCATCACTGGTAGGAGTTCAGTGAAAAGTATTGAATACTGAATGCAACAGAACGTTTATTGAAATTGTCAGTAGTTTGATGCTCTACAACTAGTTTTTTTTAAATCACATCTACTTCTCACTTGATGTTTTTCGAAGCAGAAGTTTGATATCTCATGCTCTTTTAACATCAGCACTTTACTACAAGTACTAAACACCACACGTTTTTATAGCGGCCCAAATTAAAAAAGTTCAATAAAGACTGACGAGGTTTACACTGAGCTTACTATTTTGGGTGTTCCACTACAAACAAGATAATGCATCACCACAATAAACACGACATTCTAAGTCAAAACAACTCTCCGTCTGGGAGGATGAAAGGGTATCTCACAGGATTCTTGGGTTTTTTGATGCATTTTTTCACGAGAACACGCCTAAATAAGGAACGCCTATTATCAACAGTCTAGTTATGATCGAAATGAGAAAGCAATCAAAGCTTCAATCTGACAATACATCTTATAACAAGACAGTATCTAGATTATCTTTTAAAAAAAAAAGAAGAAAAAGCATTAGCTAAAGAATATTATGATGTAGAGGATAAAGTCTTTCTGGCACACAAATGAAATGTTTGTACTTTCTACAGAGACATCATTTCTGACCCATTTTTATCTCACGCTAATCCACTCTACAGACATTTAACAACTGGCCCAAATACAGAGCGTGCAAGATAACAGAATTATACAAAATGTGTTAAAACCAGCAGCAGCTGTGCTCGCTCACTCACCACATATACAACAAGATGATAAAGGGTGTAACTAAAATTAAATGCTTGACTGCTCTTATAGTTCCGCTTACAATCTTGATATTTGCAGTAAGCATTGTTTTACTAGCGTGTAAAATAAATAAGAAGGAAGTAATGTCAGATTAGTCTGTTATGATAGACACAGTAAATAGTAGTTTTTGTGGACCTTGGTGAGACTCAAGAAAACCTTTAATATTCCTTCATTATAAGAATATATTTCCAAAACTGAAGCAGCTCAATAAAAGCTAGACATCATTTAAATTATACTTAAGCTATGCCAAAGAAGCACTGAATTGGAATTAGATAACATCAAGCGGTAGAGAATGAATGAATGAATGTGAAAAAACGTTTTAAATACCTCTAGAGCAAGAGCTGTCTTGTCATAGGCACAAGGCACTCGTTTCTGAATAGCCTTAGCCATGACAGGGCCGTTCTGCGTGGATGGCAGGGGGGTTACCACGGCTCCAGGTGTGCCAGCTGGCAGCGGCGAAGGCGTCTGCGGCTGAGCGTAGGCATGGACCAGGGCGTGCGAAGGTTCTGGGATGCCGTAACTATTGGAGTTCCGTGATCCTGCGAGGGTGGGCTGGCCGGGGTGGGGCGAGGGTCGAACAAGTTTCTCCACGTAGGGCACGGGGATCATGCCGATGCGGCCTTCTTTACTCTTGGCGCTCCACCACTGCTCCTCGGGCTTCTCCAATATGATCAGAATCTCACCTTTCTTGAAAGGTAGATCCTCTGCGTCGCTGCCCGTAAAGTCATAAAGAGTTTGAACGTACTCCAGGTTGGCATCGGCGCCCAACGCAGGTTGGATGGGACAAGTTACTGTGCTTGGGTATCTGCAAAAAGCACAAAAATATTCATTTAAAACATCAGATTTGAAAAAACAAAGAAGTCAAGTTAGAACATATCGATGCATCAATGTATCAACAATACTGTATCAATATTGGACAGCACTGTTCCCATTTATTTCACCATCAGATCTTTTTTTTTTTTACCATAATTCCTTTATGGTTTAATAAAGTTTTGTTTAAAAAAAAAAGGAACAAATACTTGTTGCAAAATCCCAGCGACAGATTTTAAAGCTGATGTTGAGCATATTCTGGTTTTAAAGCAAATTAAAGCAGTTAAGAATTCGCCAAGAGTCATGTGGTCGGTACATTCTGCATCACAAGCGTCAAGTATTCTGCTAATACTTCAAATACATCCTTGTTCCTACATTATCGTGATACACATGTTTTGGCATTTAGATAACTCAAGATTTTTTTATTAAGAATTAGTATATTGAAAGGCAGCACACGGTTCTGTTAGTCGGATTTAAAACTTAAACATTTTAGCAGTTTAGATTGTTTAAGCGCTTTGTGACCTTGTTCTGGAAAAGCTATACAAATAAAAATGACTTACTTACTTACTATACAAACTTAATAGCAGCAGCCTTCTCAATTTTTTAAATCACCTTAAATACCTTCAGCAAACACATTTCTTAGATAGACAGATTTTTCCTTTATTAGACCCACAAGGGGAAATTTTAGAACGTCTACAACGTCAGTTTTACTTTTGATGTTGACATCTATCATCTCTGTGCCTTAACTCATCATAAACACCATATTTACAGTAACGTATTAACATTAAACAATCCATTTTGGTTTGGCAGAACCATTTGCTCACAACATCAAATTGGCAAATTGTGATTTTTTTTTTAGCCATGACTTTGACTCACGTGGTTTATGCAATGGCAGGAGCAAGTTACACAATTGTACTTTGGATTTAATTCAAAACAAACAAGGATATAAAGGTATTCTTATAATAGTGTTACAAGTTAGTTTGGTGGTATTGAAGTTCAAATGTGTTTATAAGATTTAAAAGGCAAGACTCTACACCATTATTAGAGATTTAAAAAACACAAAACATTCAAGAATAAGAATTCCACTCAATAAATCACGACTGTCACTCAGTTGAACAGTTGAAGCATGTGTGCCTGGAATTTCTGCAGCATATTTGAATTTAGGTTGGCTCAGACAGAAATAGACAACCTACTTAAACTAGCCCAGCGTTCCCTGTTCTCCTCTGTAGAAAAAAAACAGGTTCCAGATAGATCTGGGGGGTTCGGATCTTACTTCGGGGCTGGCTCGATCAGCGTGGTCGTGTCCAGGTAGTGGATCTTGTAGAACTCCAGGAGGTCGTTGAGGTTCTCGAACTCCTGGTCGCCGATCTTGAACCTCTTGCTGGGCAACGAGTTGATGATATA
This sequence comes from Callionymus lyra, assembly GCF_982586985.1. Classification (NCBI taxonomy): domain Eukaryota; kingdom Metazoa; phylum Chordata; class Actinopteri; order Syngnathiformes; family Callionymidae; genus Callionymus; species Callionymus lyra. The sequence continues at coordinate 15,567,811 of NC_141822.1, read as the reverse complement.
ATGGGACACCTTGGAGTTCTCGGACACGGACAGCACGTAGTCCCCTGGAGAGGTGGACGAACCCCGAACTAAAAACATCCCGTGCCTTTGTCCCTGTAACCTGTTCTGTGCCTCCACTCGGGACACGGTACCGAAATCCCAGGACGACCGGTCCGACGAATCAAAGCGAGCTGTTGACATTTCTGTTCAAAAAAAATAAAATAAATAAGTATTTATATTTTGGGAGGAAAGAAAAGGTGGACGAGGCTTTAGGTTATGACGTATGGTTTGCTCGACCAATCACTGCAGAGATGCGGGGCAGGGCACAAGTCTTGACTTCTGCAAAAACGAAGAACGCAGCAGGCATATGGATGTCCGTTTGAATTATTTAAAAAATAAAAATAAACAAACGGGATCTGTTCAGGGACAGGCTGCGTGTGTCCAACTTTTAAACATAATGCGCCTCTTGAGTTTTTTTTGAAGTAGTAGTCAGCGAATGCTCGTTTCAAAAAAAAAAAAAAATCATTTAAACTTACGGTTGATTCGCATCGATATAGCGCCGACGGGCAACAAAAAATGATCAATGAAGGTTCCCCTTTTTTTGTGTTCCTTCGACAACAGGCGTCTGTTCTCGGACTCCCTTCTTCTTCTTCCAGGGTACAGTTACGACATAAAAGGTGGCCTCAGTTTTCCATCGGGTAAAATCCTCATGTCTTGGGGACACGGAGGCCGGTTGCAGGGGGGTTGCTGCTTACGGTTGGGTTGAGTCTCACGGTAGCGAATACGTCATTGAAAACCGCTTCTTTGAGTCTCATGTCTCGCCCTCAGGGCAGACTTTTGAAGCGTCGAAGCGGCGAAGAAATGGCGGCGAGAAACATCGGAATAGTTTCACGACACCGGTGCGTCTCCTGCACGAACATCTCACGACCGTAAGAGTAGCGTGAGCTTGGAATAATCCAAATGGTGGGAGAAAAAGAAGAAAAAAAAGACGCTTCTGAGGGTTAATACTTTCCTGTGTTTTTCTACTCGTCCAGCCACACACATACAACCACAAGTACGAGACTGGAAAAAAAAATGGCGACGGGAGGGCAGGTCCCGCTCTGGGTGTGTACGTCACTGACGCCTGGAGGGCGGGGGGGAGGAAGAGGAGGCGGGACTAAAGGGCGGAAATACGTCACTTCGGAACAGTTGAACGTGGGCTAGCGTCTTTTTTTTTTTAAGCTGTCAATCATGTGTCGATGACACAGCTTCATGAATGACTCATGATCGGAAGTTAAACGAAAGAAATAGGTAATAATAAAAAAGGAAAAAAAGGAAGTAAGATTTTAATGCTGAATTATAAACGCAAAAACCCCGAACCTATCCATTCAAATCAATTTGAATTAATAACACAGTTAACAAGCTAATATGTTCTATTATCAACAGTCAATACCCACTGTTAATTCATTTTAATGATATTTTTAAAGCCTTTTTATACAAATGTACTTCTTGTAAAATTACACGGAAATGTGCCTCATTTTCTCTTGTGAGAAGAATGTAAGAGAAAAGTGCAAATTTTACAAATCAACATTTAAAAATTCATCAATATGTGATATATTTTAAAATCAATAAACGTATTAATACATACAAACAAGTATTTACAGCTTCTTTTAAAACATTTCTAAAGAAAATAGAGAAAGTAAAGCTTTTATTCAACTGATCTTGATAATAAATAACACCGTGGTATAAATATCTTGTTCTTTCATAAAAAAAAAAACTAAATTGTAAATAATGTTGTATTGTGTAAGTGTTTAGAAGTAGTTTTTGAAGTAGTACTAAATATATTGCACTCAAATGTCAAAAAGGCTTTTAACCTTAAGAGGCAACTTGAAAAAAGCTGCATACTTTTGTCTAAACTGGATTATAATTCTTTGGAGGATACTCGACACAAAACTCTGAGTGCATTCACATGCAGGACCAGCCCTTTAAAAAAAAAAAAAAAAGAAAAGCTTGAACAAGGCGAGCACAAAAGTAGAGCACTAGAAAACAACTCCAACAAGCACAACTATCCTGCTACGCAGAGTAAACCGGGATCACTGACGACAAACGGTGACAAGTAATGATACATGAAACTGAGCTTTGTTAAGAAGTGGAGATGCTGGTTAATACTGCAGCTGTCACGAGGCCGCCCTCCTCACTAGAACGCTGCCTGAATACTAATACACATGAAGCCACTGAGAGCCGTTACTCTCCTACAGATGTTTACTCATGTTGGAAAGTTGAGAAAAGAAGAACATCTCTGATCAAAACAGTACAATTCATGGTGGTGTTTTCAATTTACAATCAACCTGTTCTTGTTTTTATCATTTTTTGATTAGCCTTTATTCTGGAGAAGTCATTGTGTTTAGTTCCTGTTGTGTTTATTGGTTCTATTTATGTACTTTCAAGCTTCCCTTTTGTTTCTAGTTGCTTCTCTTCTGTCGCAGAAGTTAGCATCAAACCGTTCCACCCTCCCCTTCATCCTCCTCTTCACCTCCCTTGAACTCTGTCATAAACCTGCTTCTCAAAAACATGTTTTTATCCCTTTTCCAGCTGCAGTCGTCCGGAACATATCAATAGATTTTTCTTTTTTTTGGTAACCAAAGATGAGAGTGGCTAGAAATAGAGAAAAAATGTATTTGAGGTTAAATAAAATTAAGTAAAATACAACCTCTGTGACCCGAGTGTGTCACAAACTAATTGGGAAAAGCGTGTTCAATGGTTTAATCAAAGGAAAGTCTTAGAAATCAAAACAAGAAGATACTTACCCAACTACGAGTCTGATTGAGAAATTGTCTGATTTTTAATCTATCTGTATTTCTGTTTCTTATCTTATCTCATCTTAAACACTGGCATCTTTACAAATCACAATAGCAACATGGTGGACATTCATGTACTTTAGATTTAGCGCCACATTAAAAGAGTTGACCGAGTGAGTGTTCTGTCATACAAGCATCAAAAAAAGGCACAAAGAAAAAGACATTATGATTTTGTATAATTGAAAAAAATCTTTCAAAGTTGAAGTCGTTTTACACTTTTACATCGACATTTAATTACTTATAAAATATGTATTTAATACCATTTTGCATGTCGATTTACAGCACAGCCATTCATTGCAGCCTCAGATGAAAACAGAAGCAGGAATGTATTTACTGTAGACATGATGATTGTTGGTATTTCTCCCTGCAGACTAAAGAGTGAGACAGAACTCCCTTCACCGTACGGAGGCTTTGGAACGATCTCTCTGTACAGGACGAGGCCTTCTCTGCTTCTCTGAGTCGGTGCCCTGGGTCAGAACCGGCAGGATCAGCCGGGATTGTGCCCCATTGGTCCTAAAACAAGACGGCAAAGGGGGTCGTCGTGAGGAGCAGGACAAGTCAAGCATCAACTCATCTCAACGTACGTCTTCTCTGAAAGTGCTTCTGGACCAGGTTTAGGAAGTTTCTTGTCTTCTAATAGTTTCCTAGTGAGCACAGATAAGACTTGTAAGACTAACTTACAGAGACTTAAGTGCTCATGGATGGTCGTCACCTGGTGTTGTTGCCCACGTATGCTTTAGTCATGACGTAGTTTTCTGGAGTGATTCTTCGATTCAGAACGATGTCTCTCAGGAGGGTCTTCACGCGGGCGATCTGAAGAACACACAGGGATCACAAAATTAAATGATATTAAAAACATATATTTTTTAATCTACTTACCTCCTGAGACTGTAAACAGTTGGTGTTGTACAGCTGGCGGATGATGACCTCACACTCCGGGAGGGTGGGGGGGTGCGGAGGTTGCGATGGACTCCTGTGAATGCGCAGTGGCTGCAGTGAGGTGATGAGTCCGTTCTTCAATTGTGAGCCTTGATCCTGGGATGAGCCGGTGTCTCCCGTCCTGGTTCTGTAGCACATGACCCGGCAGCCAAAGTGAAAAATGTTGTTGTCGCATCATATCTTCTACATGCTCCTTTATTTTTGTACAGTATTTATTTAACGTTAAGTAAGAAAATATAATGTTCATTTTGACACTATATTTATTTCACCATTTTCTATCAAACTATATTGTAAATTACTTCTCAAGGCATACAAGTGCAATAGAGGGATGGAGAGAAACAGGTACAGTTTTAGTTTTAGATAATTATTCAAGACATAAAATGGACATATTTTGAAACTGTGATGCAATATTAAAGTTATTATTTCCAAGGAAGGACTACCATTTACACACCTACATATTAATAAAGCCATTTATTAAGATTCTGTCAAATAAAAACAATGTGACTATTAAACACAAATGATATTACATTTTACACAACATTATATTTATATTTAAACAATTTCTTTACTTTCATGCAGACATTATATTATAAAATACATTTAGACACAAACATTCAAGTTTAAACACAAGGAGATTGATTTATATTTATTTTCCTTTTTATTCAATTTCTTTTAATATATATTTTAAGAAAACTAACTAAAAATAAAAAAATGTTTTTAATTTTTATTTTCATCAAATACTCAAGACATGTCAAACCAATTTCCCTTCTGGAATTAAAGTAATAGCGGTTTTATTTTTTATTTTTTAAGTACAATATGTAGTTACATTTAGTTCCAAACTTCAGATGAAACTAGTCATTTCTTTGGAACATACTAAGTTAGCAGTAGCCATGTTGTTGTTGTGTGTATCTGTGAGTGGAGAAATCTATGGAAGCTCTGAAGGGCAAAAAAATGAAGTAAGTGGGAGTAAAATTTGAAGCAAAAAACTTAAATGAATTGATAAAACTGACATATCAACTAGTCCTACTATATGAATAAGATTTGAGCAATTGTTAATAATTCAAGAATAAATGTCTTATATTGACCTCAGTTGCTGGCCCTGCAGTCGTGCATCCGTTATGGACTCAGCGCGGCGTCTTGCTGAGTTTTCCATTCCCTGAGATTGATTTCTCGCCATCGTCTGACCTCGTCTCGTTTCTTTAAAAAAAAGAAGAAAAAAGTGATGGAATCAAGAAACAACATGAGTTAGTTTATCCAACTTACCTCTGCAACTTGACCCGGCAGGATCCATGATCAGCCGATACTGCAGCTCTAGAAAGAAGAGAATAAAAAGAATGAATGGAACCTGGAGTCACATTTGTCACCGACCGGCTTATGTTTGCCTCGCGGCGGGAAGCCAAGATATGTTTGTACAGAGCAGTTCAGGGAAGCAGCGGCGGCACGACATCGTGTCTGAACCCCTGCCGCCAACACACTCGTCTCACACTCGCACGGCTCCTGTTGCTAGGCGACCAGCACACCGATGTTGATGCTCCTCTCGGCCGCGGCGGGTCAGACGGTTCTCAGACGATGTACAGGTTGTGATCTTATCGTTCTATATATGAGATAACACACCTTCCAGAAAGCAATTCAAGAGCAGGGAGACAAAACTTTAACCAAGATAAAGATGTGATTGAACTGGAGGTTTAAAAGGTATTCTCTGCTTCTTCTTCTTGTACATTTTTAAAAACGATATGACACTTTTTCGTGTCGATAAAAACTTAATAGTCGGTCATGAAAAGCCCTTTAAAAAATTCTAAATGTTTTTGGTGCTGTTAACAGACTTCATCCTTAAATTTCCCTTTCCAAATTGTATCAGAATCAGAATCAGAATCCTTTATTTGTCCCGCGAGGGGAAATTTGGTTTAAACAGCAATATACAAAAAATAAAAACACCCAGAAATAAAAATAAAATGAAAAAAAATCTAAATAGAATAGAATAAAAATCTGCCCCATATTATATATACACTAATATATTTACAAAAAACTTTTTTTGTTTGTGGATTTAAAACAGTTTTTTTTTACTAAGTCATTGATCACAATTGGACTCAGATTCAGTTTCAAATAAAAAAAAAAACACACAATCCGAAATTATTATTATTTGTCTAGTATAAAAAATAAAATCAGATTACTTTTAAGATTAACATTACAAAAATACGACCTGTGCTTCCATGTCTTTGGCCACAAGTTTAAGACCGCCGTGCCAATATATCCTGGAACCAGGGGCCCGAAACATTGATCCCTGTTCCTCTCAAGTCAATTAAAGTGTCTATTAATTGAGCAGTTTACATCGGGAACTAATAAAAAATGGTCTATCATAAGTGGCAAAAAAGACAATAATTACAAACTCTACATTCTAGAAAATTTGAAACGCTCTCATCTTTAGAGATTGCGTATTGATATACATTAGTGATCTAGTTTTCATTTATCTTTATTGATTTAAAAGTCTTGCAGGCCACATGAAATGAATCGGAGGAATGGTTTAAGACTTGCGGCAGTCGATCAAAATGTATATTTACCCAAATGTCTGTAACAAAAAGTTAGATTACAATTTGTGATATTGTCTTTTCATATCTGGACGCTCAATCTATCTGACTCACATGTTTCAAATGTTGAAATCTTCTTCTCCGTGATGCAGTAAGTCTCTCATCATGACCATGTTTTTTTTAAGTTACTACTTTATAAAGTTCTCCCCCTGTCTGAAATCTGGGCAAACGAGAGGTTACGAGAGCACAGTCCATTATGATTTAAAAAAAAAAGGCTTTATTTTTCCACAACGAGTCCCTTGTAAGTACAGACTTCCGGGATTAATGATGCGTGATGACAAACCTTGATGTGTGACCAATCGCAGCAGAGTGGGTGTGGTTATGGTAAACAAGATTTAAGCTTTAGAATAAAAAAAGTGTTTTGAGTGGGCGGGGCTTAAGCACATTTTCTAATGTAAATATTTAAATGGAAAGAGAGTTTACGCAGTTTCAGTAGTTTTTAATCCAGTTTTTTCTTTCTTTCCAAGTCTTAACCCCTCACCACTGTGCCTAAGAGCGAGTCAACTGGGATGAAGAGAATCTCTCCTCTAAGTTTGAGGCCATGGTTCTCGGCATGAAACCTAAGGGACGTTAACTCATGTAAACCTTTTGTTTCAAGACTATCTTCATCATATTATTGTAAATAGTCGAGTTTTCAGGTGGTAAAAAGTCAAAAAAATGTTATATTTGTAACTAGTGACCGTCAAACCTCCAGCACGCACCTTTATTCTCGCGTCTCAAACAATCCACCTCCTGGTGAAGCTTCTCCAGAGTCTCCTTGTGCTGCTCCTGCAGGAACTGGATGTTCCTCCGCAGTGACGTCACACGAGGGTCGTCTTCCCCCGCCGCCGCTCCACGGTCCGGACCCCCGTCCCCCTGCTGGACCCCGGGCAGCGGTTGGAGTCGGTTCGCGGGCACCCGCTGTGGGAACGAGGTCTTCCCGAGCCGTCCGACCCGAGTCCAGTGCGGCAGGTGTCGGACCGGCGGAAGGTTCCGACTTGACATTGGACTCGAGCGCGTCTTAGAACTTGTTATTTGTCGAGTCACCCGCGCGGGTTTGTTCGCTTATTTCTTCTGTAAACGAGTTTAAAAAACATTTTATGCTGATATATTTAAAGTTCACAAACTATCAAAAAAAAACAACTAAACACGCACTAGTCTTACATACACAACGTTACCGTGACAACCAGGTCGTCTTTTTTCTTCTTCGCTCCGTCATATTTACGCACAGCGCCCCTACAGCCCAGGAGGGGGAAATGCGACGTTTCAGAAACATTCTTCTTATTCTTCTTATGATAACTTTAATTTAAAGTTGTCTTTCTGTATTTTAAAAACAACAAAACATTTAAATATAATGACAAAATGACAACAAAAAAACAGCAGAAATGAAAAGAGGATGAAATAGCAGAAAAGGTGGAGATAATAAACCAGGTTCAACATGCAGTTTTGTACAGATTAAACTGTTGTAACTACGTTAAAATGACATTAAAAGTTAACACAAAAGTGTATTTCAGAGAAGAGGAGGGACATCTAGTTTAACAATATGCATGAAGTGTAATGTCAACTGTGACTTTCCTCAATACTGTTAATAAGCCAAACAATTCAATGCTACACGTTATAAAAAAACAACAAAAAATATATATAAATTTATATATATATGGTGGAAGATATTAGAAAATATTGGTGGCAGATAATAGTTGATGTGTTACCAAAGATGTGTGGGAAAATAAAATGATTGGATTTTTGTTAAATTTACAATTAACATGCAAATGTTAGCGGCGTGTTCAATTTTCGTGTTGCAACCTAACTTCTGGCCGAAAAACATTAAAACCCTGCAGCTAACGCAACAATGAAATGCCGCAAGATTCCGGCCATGACTGAGGACGAGAGGATACAATCGACTCAAGCTGATGTTTGGATATATTTAAATATACATATTAATTTAAAGACTAAATAACTCTTCACAAATTCATAACTATCATATGTGCTGATGTTTAAATAAATAAGTAAAAAAAAATTGACACATAACGTGGGAATATATCACAGAAAACACTATTTGCAAAAGAAAAACACATTAACACTACATTAAACACATCAAATGCCTTTATTTATTATTTTTCCTCTTACTGGAAGTCTCTGTATAACTGTTGACATTATTTTAAACACTGGCATCTTTAAAGCTCACGATATTAAGATGAACAATCACCTGCTTTGATTTCAACCATCCAGCGGGCCACATAAAATGACTTGGCGAACCATATTTGGCCCCCGGGCCTCCACTCGGTAAAAGGTACCGTATATCAAAACAGTCTTTTCCAGTCGTTTTATTGATCTTGAGAAACACATGGACATCAAGTGTTCTGAAGTACTGTTGACAAATGTTGCTTCTTTCAAACGAATACAAAATAAAAGACGTTTTTTTTTTTGTCTTTTATTGGAATATGACTGAACGCTGCTCCCGCTCCACGCCCGCGGAGTCGTATGTACAAGGAGAGCCACACCTTAATACACAATATATACACAATCCATGTTCTTGGCTAACATTGTACTGAGATAATAGCGACAGATTTTTTTTTTTTGGGAGTGCAAATACACTTTTATTTATAATCGCCACGAGACGCTTTGAGAGCTGGTGATGCGTTCAAGTGCTCAAGGACACTTCAGCATGTCCCTCCGATTCTAACGACACGCTTTTCGATCGGACCGATCGCTTTCTTTGGACTCTCTCTTGACAGCAAAAAACCCTGTCGGTCATTTCTTGGAATGTACCACGGAAATGAAAAGAATCATCCAAGACCATGAGAAAGTTATCAAACAAAGGCCACAAAGTAAATAGACATCAAAACCAAAAAAAACTTCCTCCATTCAAGGTAAATTGCAATGCTACTTTACTGGCTTCTGAATATACGCGTAAACTTTATCGCCCGCTCGTTTTATAGTGAGATACAACGATGATAAAAAAAAGGGCGAAAACAACACACTAAAAAGTATGGACAGAGGTGTCTAACCACTGTCTCAACACAGCGGGTGTCGATCTTGTGTAGAAGTGACAACAAAAATCAGTCAAAACTTAACTAAACACCTCAAGAGGATTCAAACACACCACATGACATCTAATCCCCGGAACTCAACGAAAGGGGTTTCAAACATCAACACAAACATGTCAGATAAATTACACTTATTCAAACTCAACACTTCTAAAATGTCAAAAAGGACACAATCGTCACTTGCATTTTTTTTTTGTTTTTTTTGGATTAAACACTTTTTTTTTGCTGATTCATCAAATCTTAAAGCACTCTCACACCCAAATTATTATTTCTTTTGACAGTAACAACAATAAAAATGGAAACTACTACCCCTCGCGCTACAAATAAATCTAAACCAGCAAATGTTTCAAGGTGCAGAGAAAAAAAAACCCAAAAAACATTCTGGGCATGTGTAGCTTTCCCCACTCGATCATTCAATACAGTACTTCAACAGTGCAACGTCGTCTCCTGATCTTTACATTCAGTGTGATTATGCTTCCCCACAACGTGATTGGATTGAGTCGAGAGAAGCTTTCGCGTCGCTCTAAAAAAGCTCCTGAACATATAGCTTATTTATACGTCTTCAGATCGGGAAGTGTTCAAAAAGCTTTAGTGCGGCTACGGTGAGCCAGAATAAGAAGTGGGTTGGCATCAAATGGGGGGGCAGGAGGGGGGGGGGGGTTGAGCAAGTTTAGAATCTATAAAGTGTCACACAAATCGCTATCGTAACTAAAAAATTAAAAGTTTTTTTTTTTTTTCCTTCCAACAGCAATAATCTGCTGTACTGGGAGTTTGCCAGTAACAAGCCAGCAGCTGGATCCACATCAGGGAAAAGCAGAAAATGTGGAAAAACGAGACGTACATGTAGGTACATGTGATGGCGACGAGTCAGCGCTCTTCGCAAAAAAAAAAAAAGCCTCCCCGCCACGGTCGCGGCGACCCCGGAGTGTGGATCGAAAAGAGTTGGCGGCCAGTTTTTAAAGTCGTACTCTTGTCAAAAAAAAAAACAACGACTCCTCCTCCGGGGTTTTTTTGTTTTTGTTTTAAAACTCTCCATAAACTGAAAAGTGAACTTCTCCAAAAACGTGCTCACGAGGGAGGGGGGGTGGGGGGGGGCACTTGAGATTTCTGTCAGTGTTTTTTTTTCTCGTCCATGTTGGCAACGATGAGCCACCGGGGGTCGCAGAGTCCCAGCTGCAGGGCGGTGAGGCGGCGCTCGATGCATTCCTTATCTGTCAGGAGGAATGAGCAAGAAGAAGGGAGGGGTGGTTAGCACCGACAAGACCGCGCACGTTTGACCGTAAAAAAAACAACCCCGGAGGGAAGTTCTCTCCACGTACATTTGCAGATTTTGACGATGTCCTCCTGCTTGGTGAGCAGGAGCGAGAGACCCTCCAGCAGCAGCAGAGCCTGGTAGTAGCGGTGAATTGATGCTTCCCCCTGGTGGAACATCTCGTCCAGTGCGGCGGCTCGAACCTTGAGGTGAGAAGATGGAACATCCAGAGTGACGTCGCTCAAAGATACAACAGTTGCATTCACGCGAAATAAATCCCATTAGAGCAGCAAACACATTTCTTCAGGGGCCACAATAAATACCGAGACTGTTGTGAGGGATGTCAGGCCAAATAGAGGAGCAAAAACCAAAATACAATTGAAACAAAAAACCCCAAAACAAGTAAGTCTGTGAAGTTTCTCATTCATCCATGTCATGGTTATCCAAGAGGTTGAAAAGCCAATGGACTGTGTAGCTTCTTCAGTTCTAAATGCAAGTAAAATAAAATAAAATACACCTTATTATTCTTCCTATTGAATTTCTCTGTGAGATTTCTCTATGGAGATCAATAAAGTGTATTGAATTCAATTGAATTATGCCAATAGAATATTCATCAACTTTCATTTAAAATAAACTAAAACAAAACAATAACTTAATACAATAATAAATACAAAATAAAAGTGTTAAATGTAAAAAAAAAACTAGTCTAAATGTTCTGCTCTGACTCTACGGGGCCCTAATGATGTCAGTCTAAGGCTATGTGGCTCTCGGGCTGCTGTTAATTATTTTAAATAGTTTGGCCTTTAAGGTATAACACTTCAATCGACATGATAAGAATTGAAACTGGCATCACATTAAAAGTCCAGGGGTGTGAATCCCACCAAGTCATTTGATGATTCCCGCCAGTTGTTTGGCTTAAAGTAGAGTAAGATTAATGCTCATGTTAATATGAAGACGTCAGTGTTTAAGATAAGAAAAGCAACAAACGATGGATGCCAACAATAAAACGGAGACGTCAAATAAAATTCCTAAAATAATAAAATAAAAATAAAATCAATCCACGGGCTATTAGATTGTACAATTCTGAGTTCGGGGGCAGGAGTGGAGCAAAAGTATCTTGACATTCTATTCTATGTTAATCTTTGTATCCTTTGTGTTTGTTATTTGTCTTTGATCTACGTTCTTTATCTTTAGACTTAGATTGTATCATGTTGTTCTTTCTTTTTATTTCTCTTTATTCTTGTTCTTATTTTTTATGAATAATCGTCTGTATTGCAGTGTCTGATTGGAAAAACAATTTCCCGAAGGAGACCTCCTGAGGTAAGGTAAGGTAAGGTAAAACTTTATTATTACTAAATTGTTTTTTCCAAAAGCCACAGAAAATACAGCAATTTTTCATTAAAAAAAAAATCTAAATAATAATAATAATAATAAGAACAAGAACATAAAGAGAAAGAACAAGATGTCACAATCTAAGTCTAAAGATAAAGAACATAGATCAAAGAAAAATAACAAAGACAAAGGATACAAAGACTAACATAGAACAGAACATCCAGATACTTTCAATCACTAAAGTTCCACCTAACCTAACCTAAAAGAGCAAAAAGTGATATTGAAGAAATTTGATGGAAATATATGCTTAAGAAAGACAAACAGAAAGATAATTTGGATCAATTATTGGGGGATTGAAGTCGGCGAAATGGACTTCAGTCATATTTACTTCACACCTAACAACGACTCAGGCTCGTGACTTATGATTTGTGACTCGAAGGTGTGAATTGAATTGTGCCTCGAGTTCACCCTCGGACTTGTGACTCGTGCACAATGTTTAGTTTTGAAGACAAGATCTCGGGAAATTGTTTTTTTCCAATAGCCACAGAAAATACAGCAATTTTTCATAAAAAATTATCAAAATAAAATAAGAACAAGAACAAAGAGAAACAAAGAGAAAGAACAAGATGATGCAATCTAAGTCTAAAGATAAAGATAAAGAACATAGATCAATGAAAAATAACAAAGACAAAGGATACTCCACTCCTGCCCCCGAACTCAGAATTGTACAATTTAATAGCCCGAGGAATGAATGAGTCCTTGAGTCTATTTGTTTTGCACCTGGGTAGGAGCATTCGTGCACTCATTCTGCTTCTCTGCTCACTGATGACAGTGTTCAGAGGATGACTGTCATGTAGTTTGTGTTTAGTAGAAACCTTTGGAGTAATACAATTAAACGGCTTGTGAAACTGCGACAAAGATATTATAACAGCGAACTAACAGCTCGGTGCTTCAAAAAAGAACACGGAGAGACAGGGTATTTAGTTCTGTGTTGTTGTTCTTTCTCACTTGCGAGTAAAACTTTGAACCGAATCTGATTTCAGTTCTTTGTTTAAGTAAATGCATTAAGTCAGACTCCTAACCTGAGAGGAGAAGACAACAGTGCAACATTTGTGGACACTTAAATAAAGATGCTGCAACAACCACTTTAAACTTCATTAGACACATGTAATCCCATGTTAGTGCAACGTTATCACTGTGAAGTAAGTTTGACCCAGAAAAAACAAATCTAACATCTGAGAGGCTTCGATTATATCTGCTCTCACCATCTGCACCGCCTGGTTGAACAGCATCTGCTCCGCTGAGATGGAAGAAATCCGGTCCATGAGACGATGCTTTCTGGAGAAGAAGCGCTCCAGACGAGTGCTGAGAGCACGACAGGATCTCACGCTGGACTTGTACATGTCGTTCAGCCTCCGCACAACTGTTGGAAAAAAAAGCATTCAGGTCCAGCAATAGATAGATAGACAGATAGATAGATAGATAGATACTAAACAATGATCTGAAAAGAAATGAGTCCGACCTTGTTTGACGGTGGTGGAAGGGTAGAGTTTCCCTTTCTTTACTCGCTCCATGGTGGTTTGAAGGGCAATGGACAGAAGTTCAGCAGCTTTCATGTAGAGAACCAGCTGCTCTGCATCACTGTTGGTCAATAAAGATGGAATGGAGATGACAAAACAAAGGCTGTTAAATTCTTTGTTCTTTGGAAATGGAAATTTGTATTTTGTAAGAAAACAGCTTGGAGTGAAAATTGACCAATGATAAAAAAAAATGTAACTTGTGATTTGAACTATATGTTATGTGATTTTCTTTTTGTTCGAATTCATCTTTTAAAATGTATAATCTCTAAAAGTGACGACTATACTATACTAATTGTACAATTCTGAGTTCGGGGGCAGGAGTGGAGTGAAAGTATCTGGATGTTCTGTTCTATGTTAGTCTTTGTATCCTTTGTCTTTGTCGTTTTTCATTGATCTATGTTCTTTGTCTTTATCTTTAGACTTAGATTGTGTCATATTGTTCTTTCTCTTTATGGTCTTGTTCTTATTTTATTTTGATTAAATTTTTTATTTTTCAAGAAAAAATGCTGTATTTTCTGTGGCTATTGGAAAAAAATAATTTCAATAATCAATAAAGTTTTACCTTATACCAATAGAATCCACAACCTAAAACACAAATCTATCTATGGAATTTGTACCAATCAAATAACGTACAATTTAAAATCAGCATTTACCTCCAGAGGGATCAATAAGGTTTTAATCTATCTATCTATAAAATCATAATGAAGTTGTCCCGGGTTTATCGCAGCGTAATGTTCTGAAAACCCCTGCATTAAACTAATTTATAACTTGTTTAAATTAACACTATACGACTCAAAATTGTATTAGTAAGTAAGTAAGTAAGTAAGTAAGTAATATTTATTTATTTATATAGCGCTTTTCCAGACCAGGGTCGCAAGCACTTAGACAATCAAAACAATACTCAAAAAAGTATATACTTTAAAGATCAAGATAATACTGATAACACAACAGGAGTTCCAGAAAATCAAGGAAAAGCCTGAACAAATAGAAACGTCTTAAGATGTTTCTTAAAGGAGTCAGTAGACTCCATCAAGCGCAAAGAAAGATGAAGATCGTTCCAAAGCTTAGGAGCAACAGCCTGAAAAGATTTCTCTCCTCTGGTCCTGAGCCGTGTGCGTGGAACCATCAGTAGATTCTGATCCACAGACCTCAGAGCCCGAGCTGGGGTGTAAGTCTGGATCAGATCAGTGATATTAGGGTGCAATCCCTCTCAACAACCCCCTCAGGAACAGTGACCTGAACAGCTCCCATAATGCTTTGCCGCCCAGTCAACCAATCACAGCTGTCGATTGCTTTTGACACACGACATAGACGTAGAATTTTAAGTAAAGTATCGTAGCGACAAATTGGCCTTCACTAAATAGAGCAGTGTGCAGAAAGGAATCGTGGGAGTTTGTTGGCACCGTAAGTAAGGTGGGTTCAGAAATAAGGGCCTCCTGCTAAACTGTGGGCATTTACAGTAAATTGCCTTTTTTTTTTAACAGTGTGAACAATGACGAGCAGCTTTGATGTTTGTGCTACAATATAATGGAATATAGTAAATACTGCCTTCAACTGACAAGAGCAGGAGAAGTGACGTTTCCTCACCTCCATTCTCGGCTGAGCGAGCTGATCTGATCTGCCACCAGGCTCTGGTGCTGGGGGAGGGAGGGAAGACTGGTGTCACTATGTTCCCCCATCAACAGAACCCCGCGAGCTCCGGCCACTTCCATGAGACAGCGCGTGAACTCCAGAGTGAAGCGTAGGCTGTGCACCGTGTCGGTGTGCTCCTGCTGCACTCACAGACGGGGAGAGAGGAAGAGACGGAATTTTAAACAGATAACACCAGAATGTCGGTTCTTTTCAGACCATTGTGTAAGAACCTAAACAGGAATGTATTCTGTGAACTTATAAACCATTTTTATAGACTATGAATCCATTATCTTCTCCAATTCCCTCTCAATAATTGAAGGAAGCAGGAAAAAATTAGTAGTAATTTTGTATTTTTATTGACGTTCTGAAACATTTTTGCTTTTATCTACCTTTGATTTAAAGTTAAAAATGTTTCTTTACATTAACTTTCCCTTAGCAGAGTCACATGGGAGCTGGGGCCTATCCCAGCTACCTAGGGTGAGACAAAACAAAAACATACACACAAACAATCAAATGATTGTTCTTCAGCTTATGTATGTTTTTGAACTGTGAGATGCCGGGAGTAAAACAGGGGGAAATCCACACAAAATGATGAATTATTTTAGTGATTTAGAAGTAGTGTAAGAAATATCAAAACTTTGGTATATCGGAAAAAAAACAAACAATTTTTCTTTGAGGGGGGGCTTTAAAATTATTTTTCATTTAATAGTTTATATTTCAATAAAATGAGTAAAACAAAAAAAAATACTCTTTATTTATAATGTAACGCAAAGCAGATTTCGTTCATTTTTGTGTTGCAAATTTGTGCAACTTAAGGAACAGTAAATTCTCGCAAGATCCCGGCAATGAATGAGGACAAGAGGATACAGTCGATTCCAGCAGCTTTTAAACCTGAGTGAAGTACTCGATACTACAAATAAATTGTTATTCCTACAGTATCCCAAAATAGCCCCTTATATTGTCTTGTTGACCCTGTATCGTAAAGCATTCCGAAATGCCAGATCTTGCCAAAACCTATGAGTTGTTTTGAATAAAAAAGGTAGCAAATCTTGCGCATCCTGCCACAAACACTTATTTAAAAGCTCAGATGATGAATGACTTGGCAACTTTACAGTAAAGTTATCAAGCAAACAGGTCATGAGTAGCTCCTGAAAACGCCATTTAAATAAAAACACAAATAAAAGTTATGAATCAAGGTTGACAGTTGCATCATTAACCTTGTCTTCAGTGGGCTGCTGGATTGAAAGGGCACAGTATTGATTACATCGGTGGAACAACAAGACAAAATAGATATTTGTCCTTGAAGTGTGGTGAAAATGTTAGATTTTCCTGGTCATAAATTTTTGTTTTTTTCTCCTTCTTAGTAGCAAGCGGACGGATTCCTTTTTTATTATACGTTTGATCGACACTGTAAAACCATGTGTTCCTTTTCTTTGTATCTTTTCCTTTGGGCTCTCACCTCCATCAGTGTCTCCTCAGGAAGATCCGGAGCCTCGAAGGCTACATGACCACCCATGTTCGCCGAGATGGGATCGTAAAACCCGTAACGAGGGCTGGGAGGCGCTTCAAAGCCATCCAGATAGGGGCCCGTCTGATGATAGGGGCTGTTGTAGGAGCCTGCGGGGCTCAGTGAAGCGAAGGAGCCTGAAAGATTCCACAGGGAAGGATGATTCATATGCACACGATAAATTGGGAACAAAAATAAAAAATGTAGGTTAATGGAAAATAAAAGGTTGAATGGTGGCTAAGATTCAATATATTAAGATATTGGTCACACATGGCTGCACTAAATACATGCCTGAATACACAATTGAAGTTATTAATCATTTCCAACCTCCAGACAATTGGACAATGATTGAAATCCACATTTTAGGAAATGGAGACCATCTTTTTTTGCTGGATAATGTGTCCTGATATAATCCTTTTATGAGGCGATGCTTGAGGGAAATCTACTTAAGAGTCATGGATATCTTAAATAACCTTCAAATAATTATAGCATTTTGCTTTGGACCTGGTTTATTTTTAACATTTTCTTAAAACTCAAATCCAATTCTAAAGAAACAAATTACCTCAGTTCAAATGTCAGAAACCTGCCAATTAAGATTGAAAAGTTAAATCAACTTTGATCAAATATTAATGAAAAGATAAGCTAAGGGGTGAAAGTTAATTAAAGATATTTCCAAAAATCTGATAACATCCCAACAGTCCTAAAGGTCCACAAACGCAACAGTGAGAAAGTTTCAGTAATATATTAAGGAGCCCCCCAGGGGACATGGAGGGATAGATAATCTTTAGATCAACTTTTAAATATCTATTTTTTGTCTATATATGAAGAATTCATCCGAGATGATTCTTGACTGACCTTTGCAAAATTTCATATTCAAAGTTGACTATTATACTTAAATCAACTCGCCGGTTTGTTCTTATATGTATTTTTTAATTACACCAAATTAAATAACAGCTTCTTTTTTAAATGATGATATTGTGTTAATGTATAAAGACAATTCATAAATATTCACAAACTCTCATCAAGTTGGTGATTTTTGATATGGAGGCAATTACACGGGAAGGTTTTTTTTTCAGATAAACTCTGAAAAGGATTAATATTTAATTATTGCCGGACATTTTTTTCTCCAATGCCTCTGCAATGTTCCATCAAATTTAGCCGCAGAGGGCTTGAGTGTCTGATAAGTCGACTCCAGTCCTTTATAGAAGGCAGAAAGACTAAGATTTAGTCATAAATAGACATTGAAAATGCGTCTATGGATCTACTTTTTCCCCTCTACTCCCATGGCGGTTTTGATAAAACCCTTATTAAGTGTATTTGTGAAAGAGAAATGAATCATTTTTTCATCTGTGTTTAACATAAACAAAATAACTAAAATAGAGGATTGTTTGAGGACCTGGTAAAATGGACACAGTAGTGGTGGTCTGATGAAGCTTCATGAAGCAGTGTCATGGTGTTTAGGGGTCAGTAGGTGGCGCCATCAGTTTAAAAGTGATGTGATGTTTCATTAGAACAGTGCTTCAAAACAAAGTGCAGATGCTGCCATCTTGTGTTCTCTGAAAATAATGACACTGCTTCATGAAGCTTCATCAGACCATCACTAGTACACAAAGCTCAAGACATGAAGGCATGCACATTAAAGTCGCACATGCAATGTGTGAAATGCAAACAAGAGGAAAAGTGATTGTAAGAGAGACGCAAAAACAAACAAAACAACAAACAGAAGCACAAACTATCATAAAGGTTGATGCGAAAAAGAGGAAACAGCAGTGGTTTTAAGTGTTATCAGCATGAATGCAAGGAATATCTGTGTGGCACCAAGAGAGGATACATGCATGAAAGCAGACAAGTTAGATCATCGAAGCAGCACAACAACAAGTTACACGGTGCATGAATTGTTAAATGACGTTGTTCTGTCGTCTGCCTCAAAATACTCTGATCTTGGAAGCAGCGGGAGTTGCATTAGAGGCCGTTATTGGAAGCTTCGCTGCATGCATTTACCAAAACAAAACAAGGTTTAAGTTGGTAGCAGTAGAGCTCATTACCAGAGTGCCTCCTTTGTCTAGATGTGTGAGGCGGCGTGCCGCCATTGGGTGGCGAGCCGATGGTAAAAACCACCCTTGCCGGGCTGCAGGAGCCAGGTGCCGACCCTGCCCCAGCAATTGGGGGCACAACAAAGCAGATGATGGTGAGATTTAAAGGAACAGAGGAAAATAGGAAACTTCATTTGCTTGGGTGTTTCAAGTACCTGTTGGGTCCAAAGACTTGTCGGAGTACAGGTTCTCGTTGCTGCCCCTGTCACTCGCTGGTCCACCGGGTCCAAGAGCCGCCATGAGCAGAACATCAGAGAGGCGACCAGCACTGTTGGACCTGCTCCACACAACCAAAGAGAGTCACACAAAGCTTCTTGAAGATCTTTTCTTAGATAGGAAACAGATGGAGAAAATATTTTTTCTACTTGTACAAGTTCACATATGGTCAAATTAAGTCAAATAAACTATGTTCAAGTGTCTTCATGTCAACTGACGGTTGTAAGACTCCTCGGGAAATCTTACCTTCCAGGTTCTTCATCTGGCCGTCTGTGATAGCGAAATGCATTCTGGCTGCAGTGCGCTTGTGTCTGCTGTGTGAAGTCCCGAAGTTCAGTAGGACTGGTCCGACTGCAGGGGGAACCAACAACCAGGCCCTGCGGGGTGAGGAAAGTTACGAGGTTGGGGGAGCTGGGAGGCCTGTTGAATTCAAATGGGGATATGGCCTGTGGACAGACAGACAGTTAATGCTTCGAATGTTAAGAGGGAAAGAGGCAAACCAGCTCTGGCCCACTCACTCTAGAAGGGGAGCCCAGGATGGTGGGAAGGGGGCTCCGCTGCAAAAGTTCACTCAGCCTGGGGGAGGAGTGCAGGGGCCGCACAGCCATCAGTCCTGCAGAGTCCACCGCAACCATGGGATCCGACAGCTGCTTCTTGATCTTTTGTCGCGCGCCTCCTGTGGCGAGGTCCAGCAGACAGGGTGCGCTGTGTAGCCGTGTACCCATTCCTTTCACCGGCGGTTGCTGCAAAGAAGTTGGCTGAGGGGCTGTCGAGGAAATTGGGATAAATTAAGGTCAGAATAGTTCAGCATGGACTCAGCAGGTGGCATGGAAGGCTGAAATGTCAGGCAAGTCGATAGACCTTCCTATTCAGCCAGAGATACAGCAGACTGGCAATAAAGGAAAGTGTGGCCTTTTTTAATAACATCATTTCTGCTGTTACAAGGACATAGATAGATGCCTTTTTTCATTAGCTTAGTAGAATCTGGAATATATTCCCCTCTAAGATAAAAATCTAAAAACAGTTTCTGGTTCATTTATATTTTTGTATTTGGTAAAACCTAGACTACTATTGCAGTTAAAAATAATAATAATAAAAAACAAAACTTCAAAACATGTCTGGATTCAAGATTTTTGATTAAAAAATAACAACATTCTGTGTGATCATTTAAAAAAGAACACAAAAAATAGAGAATAAAATCACAAGCAAATTTTTTAAAGTGACATTATTATTGTTATTAAAGAGGCAGTAGTATTTTAGAGAGTGGCTTTTATTAGTAGGAGTGACTATTATTGATTTGTGTGTTTAGTGTATTTTAATTTTCTTTCATTTGAACAATCGTATTATTTGGTATATTATTATTTTCAATTCTCACATATTCACCCATATTTTGAGGACATGTTGCCTCTGGGTCAAGGTGACCCAGTAGCCCGTTCCATTTGCTCCAGAGACAACACAAGGCATACCACAAACATGTTTGTTTTTGGGCTACCAGGTCACCTTGACCCAGAGACAACACAAGGCATACCACAAACCTGTTTGTTTTTGGGCCACCAGGTCACCTTGACCCAGAGACAAAACAAGGGATACCACACACATATTTGTTTTTAGGCCACCGGGTCACCTTGACCCAGGGACAACACAACACATACCACAAACATTTTTGTTTTTGGGCACCCCAGGTCCCCTTGACCCAGGGACAACACAAGGGATACCACAAACATGTATTTTTTTGGGGCCCCAGGTCACCTTGACCAAGAGAAAACACAAGGGATACCACAAACATGTTTGTTTTTGGGCCAACAGGCCCCCTTGACCCAGAAATAACACAGGGGTTAAGAACAAGTACTTGCCCTTTTTATCCCCCCCTTTTAAATTGATTCATTAAGTAAGACAAAAAACAATTTGGTAAAATTGAAATTATGTACCATGAGGATATGCCATGCCTGTTCGAGCCCCCCCCAGAGAGAGTCTGTGGGTGGCAGTTCCACGGCCGTGTCCGTAGGGAAGTGAAGGTCCTGCCCGGGGGTTCCCCATCGGGCTTGTGTTCCTGCAGCGTTGCACTCTTGTAACCGACCTAATGGAGCAAAGTCATCGTTTAAACCATGAGGTCTTCAATACCGTCCATCAATTAGCGGCGCCGTCACACACCGAGGCGAGGTGGTGCCACTGTGGAGTTTCTCTTCCAGGCGTTGGTAGTTCTGCACCTGGCTGGGGACCGGGATCGGTAAGGACCGGCCAGGGTTTCTATTGTCGACACCCTGTTTGATTCCCGCCACCTCGGTCGGCCTGCCAAAAATAGTGAGAAGAACCGAGTGCTCAAGGAAACTAGATGGGAGAGGGCAGAGAGAGAGTCTGTGAACACATATGACCCTTCCATGCAGAAAGAAAAAGACATTACAAACATTACAAGAATGTTTGTGTATTTAAGATGGTCAAAAATGATTCATGCAAATAAACATGACTCAAGCCTGTTTTTTATCGTCACGCACAATAAAATGTATTTTAACAAAAACGAAGATGAAGTAATGGATATAATGACAGGAACTACTTCACATGTTTGCCATTAGATAAGCCACACTTTTGGACTTATGGAACATACTTGATAGGACTTGGAGAGTTGCTGTTGGGAGGAGATTGACATGGAGTATTGTCTTGAGCACACATTCCACCAGAAGCCAGAAGTGAGCTTTTGAGGAAGATAAAGAAACACACATCACATTGTAAAGATTACTTTACGTCAGGTGTATCACACAATTGGCAAAAATCTTTTAGCAGATTAAGTCGCCGGTCAGATAAAATATAAATCCACCCAATAAGAAGTAGCAGTCTGACTTGTATCCTGCATTCTTTAAGGGTTAAATTATCTTAATAACCTCTTGTTTTCCTCTGTCAACTAAATAATTCCTTTCCTTAAACATCAGTTTTACTCATTGGTTGATGGTCGATGAAGCGTAATGAAGCAGTGTCATTATTTTCAGAGTCCACTAGATGGCGGCATCTGCACTACTTTCCTTTGTTTTGAACAACTGCTCCAACAAAACATCCATTTTAAAACTGATTGCGCCACCTAGTGACCTCTAAACAACATGACACAGCTTCATGAAGCTTCATCAGACCATCACTATTTACAACCATCATCTCTCTCCCTTTTCCTAAATATTTGCATTTTCACAGGTCACCAAATCAACATGAATCTACTTTGATTTCAAGATTTTAAGCCACATGAAATTACTTTGTGAGCCAGGTTTTGCCTTAAGGCGTAAGCCTACCATGCAATATAAATTTTAACCACATTTTCAAACGCAAAATAAATTGATATGCACCACACCTGGGCAGGGAGCAGCTATGTGACTTTAATAACATGAACCTCGGAGTACAACTATACGTACTACGATCTTCCTCTCTCTTTGGGCTTGATGGACTCTTTCAAGGAACATCTTAAGACGTTTTTATTTGTTCAGGCTTTTCCTTGATTTTCTGGAACTCCTGTTGTGTTATCAGTTTTATCTTGACCTTTAAAGTTTATACTTTACTGAATTTTGTTTTTATTGTTTAAGCGCTTTGTGACCCTGGTCTGGAAAAGCGCTATATAAATACAAATTATTTATTTACTTACGTACGCCATTGTAAAAATATTTTTGACATATAAATATTTTATTTTGTACATGTTTTTAGTGTTCAATATTAGCTCAATCTAAATGAGAATACGTTTTTTTTCTATATTGTTGTAATTGTCTTCACTAATGTCTGCATGTATAACTCATAATTATGTATACTTTATTTTTAAATACAACTTATATAAACTGAAATCATATACAATGAAAATTGAAAAGATGAATTTATAAACCATGCCAATTCAACTTGTTTTTCTTCAGTCCTGAACAACTTTAGTAGGATATAATTTGACCCTACGGTAATTTTACTACCCACTCACGATATATATGGCAATAAAAAAAGATAAACTGCAGTACTTACCTTTGGTTCATCAGACTGTCTTGCATCACTTTACTTTCACACGTCAGCTCGCCAGCTAAAATAAACGGAAATATTTTCAGTAATATCATGAATTATACCAACAATCCAGTACCAATGAGAAACTTACAAAGGAAAAACTAATAAATTGACAATAAGCGACGATAAAGTGTAAAATAAAGCTAAATCTTCATACAAAAAGAAAATTCACCCCAATTGTTTGTCCTTACATTGATTAGCAGTGACGATAACAAAGTCATCGGTGTCACACGACGAGGAGTTTTTGCTGCTACCGCCACCTGCAGACTCCTTGAGGCGAAACCCTGTTGCCCCCTGAGTGGGTGATTGCAACGCTTTGGCACGGATCTGCTGAACCTCCGCGAGGGACTGCTGCTGAGACAAGGGGAAAACATGTAGAACTTGAGCAGGAAGAGAGGGGGAAACATAAGAGCGAGGAGGAACGTGAAGAACAGAGAAAACATTAACCGGAGGTGAGGCGAGGTGAGACGTGGACGAGCTGCTACACGAGCTTGCCGATGCTGAACTTGGAAAGCAGGTCATGGTCACCAGAGGAGCTGCTGTGGGAAAATTAAATCAAGCCAAAATGAATATTGCTGTTGAGATACTAATGTGTTGTTATTAGGACTTACTTTTTTTCATAGATGTGTTCGCCTCCAGGAATGGATGACTGAAGAAGTCCTCTTTAAGGAAAAAAACAAAACATTATAAGATTGCAAACTAAAAAAACAATCTGACCACAGCAATCTTTTTGCTTATGACATGTTTTTAGTCATTTAAGTGCATTTTCGCTCACCAAAATCAATGCGGTCCTTGTGGTTACGCTGCAGTAAACCCAGGAGAAGGTGCTTCAAGTGAACCGATGTTTCTCTGGGGATGCTGCAAAAGAGGCCTTTGTTAACATTTCCCACTAGATTTAGCAGCAATGAAGGTGAAATTATCACTGAAATAAAATGGATACAAACAATATAATGAAAGATTTCACAAGTGGAAGATCAGTTTAATGAGAATTTTCAACATTAAAGAAAATCAGATCAAACTACTTTATTTAATTAAAAAACTACATTTGTTAATTAGAGCGAGATTATCAACAATAAACAATCGTAATAATAATAAATACATATGCATGCGTGGCGTTCTTACTTTGGGCTGAGACTCTTGTGTTTCTCATAGAACAGCCGGAGATCCTGAGGACTGCTGGCCTGTGGGTGGAAAAAAAAAAAAAGGTCAAAATAAACTTGTGAAAGAGTTCACAGCAAACTGTGTAGTGTTTGACAAACAAGTCAGATATCAAGTGGAGATGTATTATAGCTCAGAAATGCATCTGTATCGAGTGGCATAAGTCAAACAAGACGGAGGATATTCTCTAAAGAATGTCAACTGGTGAGTTCTTCAGAGTGATACTGTAAAGTATGAGATAAGCAAACAAGGAAAATAAAATCTTTTAGCAATTAAGGTTGCGTGCAACGTACCAAGTCTCCTTAACATGAAGAAGGAGTATGATTAGGAAATTATCTTTTTGAACCTGGACCCTTTATTAACAAAGTGTTTATCCTCCATCAAACTCAATTCAGTTGACAAAACACGGGCATCTTTAATGCCAACATATCTCAACTTTGATTTTGATCAACCATCGATAGAGCCACATAAAATGACTTGGTGGACAGGAATTGGCCTTTGATTTTGAATCATGGGATCTACAGTACATAGATGTTTTTTTACCAAGCGAGTCACCAAGTAAACAATCTCTTTGAACATTTTCATTAGCTCTAAAAGCAGCTTTGTCAAATCAGTGCTCACAAGCCTTCAGTCACAATGACAGGAATGTCAAGAACGAGCCTCAGCAGAGCAGCGTGCTTACTTGAAATGGTGCCTTCCCTGTCAGACACTGAAAAACGATGGTTCCTATACTCCACAAATCAGCCTTGGCAGCGTAGTTCTGCGACATGATGACCTCCGGTGCCTTGAAAAAAATTGCGGATTGAATTGCTTTTCAATAGGAAAGAAGAGTCTTCATTGACAAACCAAATGTATATCACATTAAAATATTAAATGGTGTGTGTTTGATTTAATTTAGATGAACTACGTAGTTTAGCTTTTCAGTCAGTGAGAAATGGTCAAAACTACCAATATATATACAATTATATGAATACTTTGTGTCATGTTTCTCACCATGTACATGGGAGATCCACAGAGAGTTGCTGCCGTCATGTTGTTCTGAAGATAACGTGCAAAACCAAAGTCGGCTTGAGAAGATGAAGAAAGCAAAGATTAGAGAAAAACATCGGCATTAAGAATTTGTTAAAAAAAAAAGGTTGGAGCCCATTATGGTTGAAAACCATTACAGTTCCATAGTTAACAGGGCCACAAGGTGAACGCTGCTGGTGGAGCTATTAGTGTGAGTTTTCCCAGAGTACCAAGGATTATAACGTCTTGCTGAGACTCACAAGGAAATCCATTTTCCCGAGAGGAAAGAAGTATAAAGTAGCTTTACAAACCAGCTGACAACATAGTCCTCTGAGAACATGATGTAATAAATATATTCAATTAATTCTTGTAGCAGTTTGTTTATTGCATTTGTTTGTTTTCTTCCCTGGCTTATCCTTACAAGATTTGAATTCTTTATTTAAAAGTCAAATTTATGCGTCTGCTTGGAGATTAAATATAAGCTTTGCAATAACATTTTGATACATTATTTGAAACAGAAATGTATATTTAGGCAGCTAGAAAAAAGACTGAATCTATCCATCCATCCATGATCATTAAAGCTGTTGTTCAAAACAAAGGAAAATAGTGCAGAGTCCGCCGTCTAGTGGACTTTAGTGGAAAATAATGACACTGCTTCATGAAGCTTCATCAGACCATCACTTGTTCTAAGCGTCACGAACAAAGAGAAACTCACCGATTTTGATACAGGTATTGTTGGAGTGGGACTTTCGTCCTGCTGGGTAGGAAAGCAGAATGTTCTGAGGTTTCAGGTCTCTGTGGATGATTCCTTTGGACTGAAGGACTCTCATGGCCCCCGCAATCTGTTGCAGGAAAACACGGATCGTGTCCTCGCTGAGTGTTCCTTTGGCTGGAGAGAAAATGTGACCATAAAGTAAGTCTCAATGACGCTGATATCTTCTAGAGTTCCACTATTTAAAGGTGATAACAGCCGTTATTATCAACACGTTCAGAGATAGAATATGAGTAGAAAAAACAGGGCTATGAAATGGAGAATCTCTGACAAAATTTATTGAACTATTCCTTATCTTAAACACAGATAAGTCAATAACACAATATGATAATTCTTAATAAACAAAACACAGTGAAAAGAAAAGCCATAACTCATGTTACCCTTGTTCTGGATTTCATAACATTTTTTAACTAGAATTACTTGTTTGTTTTGTATTGTATTACAATAATAAGCAAAGACTCAGATTATTTTAACAAAGAGAGAGTTCTCATGGGAATAACAACCAAACCAAAATTTCAATCCGTTGTTTACTGTACCTTATATATAATCAAGGTTTTAAAAACAAGCTGGCTTTATCTTATTAATACAATATGAAATCTATCAAATCTGAGATACAGGACTTGATAAACTGTTTTGTCTGCCATTATCTGCTCACAGGAGAATATTTCTACACTCGGCCTCGACACAAAAACAACATTAGAACAAGAGTTGACAAAACAATTACTTGCTTGTCATCGAGCACTTCATTTTCTATAATTATGGTATTGATCTCCCGTCTGAGCAAAGACATAAAACTGGCAGAAAATCAATCATTTGGCTTACAATGAAGGTAGTCCGCAAGGTCGCCCCCGTTGCAGTACTGAAATTAAAAAAAGAGGGAGTAGAGTTATTGTCAAATGATGGGACTGCTGTGTACACAAACATATTTATACCCCTACTTTATTTTCAACATCCATCAATCTGCGACACTAATTCACAAAGCTTCTTGTTCCCATCAGAAGGAATTGAAGTAGGTCGTTTTTGACGAAGTGAGTGGTTAATGGAGACCCCGGAATATCTGGGAAGCAGAAGAACCCTTCACACGCGAGAGTACCACTCGAACTTTGGCCCCAGAAAGCACATCGTCATGAGAATTATTATGAAGGCTTGAAGGATTCAGCATTGAAAAGTGAGTTCCCTGACATTAATCTACCATCTTGAGCTTCAACTAAATAATAGAGGGGCTTAACCAGAATACCAGGTATCTTTCGATTTTTGCTGCAACATGGAAATCTTCTTTGTGGTAGCTTATAGCCAGCAGATATACACAACATATATAACATATATATACATAAATATATATATTAATACATTTATAGATTTGGGGGATAGAAAATATACACTGAAGCAGCAAATAATGAAAATCAAATATTGTGTGTTTAAAAACAGATGTAAATTGTATCCAAGGTCAATTTTCTTTTTTATAAAGGATTTAAAAAACAACTTTTTTAGAAGCCGACTGCTGGACATTTCGCTAACCCTATTCAACCTCATGCCTCGGAGCTAAAAATAGCAGCAGCCGTTTGAGAGCTGGCAGCAAATGCTGAGCAAACAAAGCCAAACATCACAGACAGCTTACCTCCATTACCAGGTACACAGAGCTGGCAGTTTCCTAAAGGGCAGAGAGATAAGAGAGTGGGGGGTTAAAAACAACACATGTCAGTAAAAGACAAAGGAAGAGACAGGAGGTTCTTGTGTTTGGTAAATCAGAACAAACGGGAGACGTGACGCAGTCAGACCAGAAAAATACGGGTAGATAGAACGAGGGAAAAACATTGAAATACAACAAAGAACTGTGTTTTTTTATACATAAAACTAGTACAATAGTTCATAAACGGAACATAAATTATCACAGCGATAAAAACATATATCTATTTCTAAAGTAAATAATGGTGGGAAGTGAAAAAAAAGATGATCGAAGCAGTTATATTTTCTGACTTATCCTTCCTACTATACATATTACTTTTAAGTACTACGAGAGGGAGGTTAAAGAGAAACACTCTTTAACTTTTATTCAACTTTTTAATATCTACAAGTGGAAAACAGTGTTCAAACAGATATACGTTTGGGAAATACCATAACACGTTGCCTTTCTTATCAGATAGTAACAGATGACTGTGGTATTTGACGCAAGCCTCACTCGCATACGCTTGCAACAAGTGATAAAGAAATAACTGGGGCAGAAATGTTTGTTTTCATTTTACAGTTTTAAATCGGCCTCTTAAACGCCTCTCAGCCGTATGTGGGGATGATATTCAGGTTTAGCAAAGGCCGGCAGAGGTAGCAGCCAATTCACACAGCATTCACAACTATAACTGTCTCCAAGGTCCTCTTGACAACAACAACAAAAAAAATCTTCTGAATATGCAACTCGTTCTTAATATTTGTTGTAAAACAGACGAGACGGCAGGGAAAATAGAAAATGAATAATTCTGCCTGAAGGAAAAATATCCTTGTTTTCCGGAAAATAAAATGTTTTAATCTCAAACGGGACAACATTTTATATATTCACGCTGCCGTCTTGTATATTCAGGACTCAAATGAGAAATTGTGTCATGGAATTTTGAGACATAACAACAACACGCTTGAGTGTGTGCCAAGCATCGACTGCCAGCGATGACATGAGTTTGTTTGTCTATAATTGAAGGTTGAGTCCATGTTGTTTAGTCAATGTGTGTTAGCTCTTACCAAAGCCTTTTTTAAATCAATATTAACTGACGGTTTAGTCCCTCACCCTTCTAGCTCACATACAAGAAGGAAGTGTCAACCTTATAAATGCTTCAATCTAGTCATGGGTTGATGAGGCTTCATGAAACAGCTGAGGAGGTATCATGATACAGTGTCATGAGACCCTCTCTACCTTCAAATCATGATACCTCATCAGCTGTCATAAGAACATGGCAGTGAATATAAATAGATAGGAAGGCCAAACTATTTATGAGTCACTTCTGGAGACCTAACTGGTTAGAAATGAATGTACCATCATGGCATGCCAATGATAAAAAATCCCCATGACTAAAAGGACAGCACTAAAAAGTCAAAGAAAGTATTAAAAAAAAATCCTAAAAAAAAGAGAATCACATTGACAAACACATTGTACCTTTAAAAAAAATAAATTTTTCACCATAAACTTCTAGATTTGGTGATCATAAACATAGCAGATTCAAGTCAAGTGTTTTGTAATGAACACAGCTCCTCTGCCAAATGGTTGCCATTTATGAGATTGTTTCTATTTATTCTATCACGGCGGCAAACCTCTTATC
This sequence comes from Callionymus lyra, assembly GCF_982586985.1. Lineage (NCBI taxonomy): Eukaryota > Metazoa > Chordata > Actinopteri > Syngnathiformes > Callionymidae > Callionymus > Callionymus lyra. The sequence goes on along the minus strand of NC_141822.1, from coordinate 15,538,579 downwards.
TTAGGGACCATCTCAGAGCGCCCTGGGACAGCTGCCATCAAGTCCATTAGTCTATAAATTACCATTTTGGCGATGTAAAGTGATAAATGACCTGGCGTCTGTGTTGCTGACATATTTCATAGTTGTGTTCTATCAGAGATCTTAAAACTATTATTTGAAGATATAAAACATTTTTTCTCTCTACAGAAATCATGTTGCAATTATTGTTAGAGACAGATCTCAAGCCGGAAGACACGTTAAGACATGTTATGCATGATGCATTATTTAATTTATTAAAGAATAGGGCAGTAAATGCAACCCAAACAAGTAGACATGACACAATATTTTAAGGTTTTCATCTTAATGAACACATAAATAACCTAAACCTCTAGAATAATTTTATTTAAAGATGTCTTGTTAAAATTTGTCTTGGCTGGCTTAGGTTACGCTTCAGAGCACAAACAAGTCTCTTTAGAAAATTGCACGAATGAATTAAATATTTGGTAAAATCAACTAACAAGACTGTGTCAACAGATCCTTCTGGGTTTAGTTAAATAAAAAAAAAACAGGTTTTGGTTTAAAAAAAAACTGCACAAATAACATAAGTTAATATCACATGCTGCATATGTTTTCCAGCAATTGCCAGATTTGAAACAGTTCTAGACGAGTTATTTAAAAGTGGAAACAGGTTTCCATTTTGGCAAAATAAAAAGTGGAGTGGTCGGAAAATGTCAACTGAAAAAGTCTGGTGCAGACCTGTGGGTTTTTGGTTCCTGCCAAAAACAAAAGGATCTACTTGTAGGTCACACAGAAGGCATGATTTAAAAAAGATCTATCATCAACTTAACAAGTCGGTTCCTACTTTGAGAACAGTGTATAAAAACTTTTTAGAATGTCTTTTGTGCCTTAAATTTATATATATATGCTCCTCGAGATGCAAAGCCCTTCATAATGATTGATTTTATTCTTTCTTTGAATCCATATGAACGTATTTTTATGATTTAATTTTTCATCTTTGAAGGGGTTTGAAATGGTTTTGAAGGCACTTCATGACTCAGCCCACATGTCTAACAACCTCATGTTTTGCAATATTAATACTATCCAAGGTTGACAAGGCATCAACTGCTCGGTTTCCAGCTGCCGGGGATGTGAATCAACGTATGAAAAGACTGAAGCACCACCTGGTGAGTTAACAGACTCTGAGGCGTAGTTCAGAGCCGTTTTAACGACAGTCTGGCAGTTCTACTGAATCACGCGTGTTTCTTGAGGCTGGAATTTCTTGTTTAACTATTCCTGGCCCGGCATAAGGAAACATCTTCTAAAGTTGCAACCAGAGACAATAACATTTTCTGTGGCTATGAATGGAATGATTTTTCTTAAGTGAGACAAATAGAACTCATAAGTTACCTGCAGTTTTCATTTGTTTTTTCCCAAATCCAGTCTCTAAAAACAATCTGACAAGACCGACTAAATCTAGTTTTCTAAAGACGAGGGAGAGATAGTTCTTAGTTGCTTGTTTGGACTTTACCCATCTATTGAGCTCTTTGATCCATCCTTTTTTTCTGCCTATAAGAATATTTCTCTAGCTCCACGTGAACATCCAGAGGTTATGGAGTTACTTCGAGCATGAGGAAATTTGACTTATGTATCAAGCAGGTTGCAAAGTACTGAACAGGAAGCCTGAAGGCGAGTTTTAAGGAACTCCCTACAAAGCAACAGTCAAGTGCCTCATGCCAGAATGTAAACACATTGTTAAAGATGTTTAAAAATGTACACAAGAGCGGCTTTTACTTTAACTTCTACTATGGAATGTCTATTAAATGTACCAATGTTATGTAAATGTTCTATTATATCATTAATAAACACTTTTTATTGCTCATAAATAAACGTGCAATTCCAAAGGATTTATTGGAGAGGCAATACGGAACCAAAAATCAATTCAAAACAACCATCCCGAAAAGCTCTAACACCAAGGCAAACGTTGCAAAATCTCCTTTAACAAGCAGTAAAAACAAAACTGCATGACCAAAAGTGGGTCGAGTGGAACAGACACATCCAACAGCCCATCTGCTCCACTCTGTGAGCACAGACGGCCCGGGAAAACTAGGACAATGAGAGGTGAGAGAATTACAGTGCCGGGTAAACAGAGGTCTTGTCAGCGTGTGCGATCAGTCTGCGATGCAAGTGTTATGGGCATGTTTGTTATCACGTACCTGGAAGTCCAGCAGAGCCACAATGTTGTCATGCTTTAGTTCCTGTCGAAAGAATCACATGTTTAGTTTTATTAACTTTATGCAATTTAAATCTGAATAAAATACTGCCTACTTGACATAATAATGTTGCTTAATAATAGCCTTAAAGACAATTTATAGTAATATAAACTATAGTAAGTATTTATATATATGACAACAGAACCAACCACTGATCACTCCACGGAGACTTAATAAATATAAATTAATATAACTGCTTTGGACAAAAAGAATGACAAGAAAGGAAGTATAAGATAGCTAGCCTGCAACTTAACATATCCTCTTAACTGTGGTGGCCCTGTGGTTTTCTTCTGCTTTTGCTTTTGTTTGTTTGAGGAAGCTGCAATGGGTAGTTACACTAACCTGCATTTTTAATCTCAAGTCAAGTGTAAAGGTGTCAATTCAAAATGAAGCAATCGGTCCATAAGACAGACAGTCACTTAAATATCCAGGTAATTCAATTCTATTCCATTATGACTTTGATTTCTTATTTCAGTATTTACTTGTAGATGCATTATATTGGTACACATGCTTTGTGCGATTGCTCTTTTTAGTCCTATGGTTCTCCAAAAAACAAGCCCTGCATGGTAAGAAGAGCCTCTCCACTTTTCTCATCATCATAAACTATTTATGTCAGAAAAGCCAATTTCCTTTTTTCATCCTTCAGGCAGTAGGAGTTCTTCAGAATAGTTTGGTAATAAATATCGAATTGCTTTCATCAAGTTTCATTGGAGTCATGTCCAAATTTGCTTCATAATAAAAGAACAAATATTTATATTATTTTAATATCTTTTATATCAATCAAAAAGAAAATACAGTTTATTTAATGGCACCTTTTTGGACGTTCAAGTCACCCTGCAGATACATTTGAACCAACTAACACATTAAAACGTATAAGTCAAGGAAAGATGATTAAATGGCAGAGAAAGTGAAGTGAATTAAATTGGATGCAATAGGTCGTTTTGACTTTTTGGCCCACTCATTTCTTTTTACCTCAACATTAAAAGTTACCTCTAAATTGGTGATACCGTATGAAAAAGGGTTTTTCTTTTTTATCCAGTACCAAGATTTTTCATCACAAGATAGTTAGTACTTAAGAAAGCAATATAAACTCTTGAATACACCCACATACAAAATAGAAGAAAATCAGTTTATCAAAAGGATTTGCTAACATTTTGAAGTATTTCACAATAAATATCAAAAATTTGAAAAAAAATTCAGTGCATTAAATTACTTCATGTCTGTGTGATCCCTAACAACTCTACAAAGACCAACTCTTACCTTTAATATTTTGATCTCCTTCCCCAACAGGGTGTGTGACTTTGCCAGATTCTTCTTGTTGATACATTTCACAGCCACTTCCCAGTCATGTTTCTGAAGAGATAATCATTAACAATTATGGTATTACATTTCACAACATCCAACAGTCAAGTATGAAGTCTGTCTACCCTTGAATTGCTTTTATTTCACTGAAAATTGAGATTTTGTAATCTGTAATTTAGCCGAATCTGTAACTCTTTTCTTATCAACTTCAGAGACTGAAATTACAATTGTTATTGTTATTTCCAACACATCTCAGCAGCCTCTTCCCAGATGGAAGCGTGCATGTGCAGATTCGGTAAAGTCGTTCATGATTGTGTTGGCTCTGTATCTGGCGCTTTAAGACGTTCACGACGATGGGGAGGTTGCTCCCCATAATCCTCTGGCCGGCCTTCACCACCCTGTGGAGAGCCTTTCCTTTCTGCTACACAGCAGCTGTCAAGTCACACAGCGATGCCAGAGCTGAGGACTCTTTGTCGTTGTTGGCTTCACATAATCTCTTTTTTAAAACCCCAAAAAGCTTCTCTATTTACCAATCAAGTAAAGTGAGCTCTATGTCACGACTGGCAATGAACATGATTCTGATGAACCACTATTTGAGGTTTTTGAATGAGCATTAGGATGCAGGAAGTAGCCGTCGGGAGACGGTTACACTGTCCTTGTAAAGGGACGCTCAGCAACGATGTTCCAAAGTGTCAGTCCAAAGTGTTGCCAAGAAAATATTCCAAAACAATGCAGGTCAGATCCATCCATTATTTGATTCCAATCATCTTGAGCTGCCCATTATCCCATGACATCGCCAGACCTTTTTCGACAAGTGGTTTTCAAAGAAAATTGTACGGAAGGAAAGAATGGAATTTGATATAATATAATAGAAAATGTTATTATCCATAAAATGAACATACAACACACAAATTGCCTTTATATTCAATGCTGATATTACTCAACCACAGCACCTGTGGCATTGTCAGAATCTGTGTCAGCTTGGTAAGCAAGTGACAGGTTTCTGACAGGAAAAAGACGGGAGGCGGCAGAACAAAAGACCTGTCTCGGAAGATTCTGCTGATAAAAGATCTCACTCCCATATAAATCTCCAAAAACATCAGGCAGGATACATCAAGTGTGGTTTTACAGCCAAACAGAAAAATAGCCATGATCGCCTGAACAAATATCAACTATGGAAAAATAAATAAAAGTAGGGAAATTCACGAGTTGATCTTTCTTAACATATTTCTATGACTCCTATGACTCCAGCAGCTGTCACCTCCAGAAGTTTTCCGACGACTCGGCCATTGTGGGCTGCGTGTCTGGGGGGGGCGAGCTGGAGTACAGGTCAGTCATCAAGGACTTTGTCGACTGGTGTGAGAGCAACTACCTCTGCTTAAACACCGGTAAGACAAGGGAGATGGTGATTGACTTCAGGAAAAAGTCCCCACCACATCAACCGGTGAGCATCCATGGCTCGGACATTGAGCTGGTGGACAGCTTCAAATACCTGGGTGTTCACCTCAACAATAAACTGAACTGGTCTACACATATCAACGCCGTGTACAAGAAGGGCCGAAGTAGCCTCCACCTCCTGGGGAGACTGAGGTCCTTCGGAGTGTGCAGACCACTATTAAGGACCTTCTATGACTCCGTGGTAGCCTCTGCTATCCACTACGCTGTGGTCTGCAGGTGAGCAGGCAGCACGGACCGGGACAGGAAGAGACTGAACAGGCTGGTCACGAGGGCCGGCTCTGTCCTGGGCCGCTCGCTGGACTTGGTGGAGGAGGTGGGAGAGAGGAGGACACTTTCCAGACTATCCTCCATCATGGACAACACTCTCCACCCACTGCACCTGACCGTGGAGGAGCTGGCCAGCTCCTTCAGTGGCAGGCTCAGGCACCCCCAGTGTAGGACGGAGCGTTATAGAAGGTCCTTCATCCCAACTGGTGTCAGGATATTTAACTCTCTACTTTAAATATCCTGATGCTAGTCCGTAGTGTGTTTTTTTTCTTGTGTGTTTTTATTTTTTGTTTTTATTTTACTTTATTTTATTTTATTTTTTATTCTACTTTATTTTATTCTGTTAATAGTGCTAATTTTCTAATACTGTAAATAATTTGTATATTTTTAAGATCGTTTTATTTTATTTTATTATCTCTTTTACTATTTCTTTTTTTCCATGCACTTTATTTTCATTGTCCTGCTGCTGCTGTTGTAAAAGTGTGTTTCCCCTCTGGGGATGAATAAACGTTTTCTATTCTATTTCTATTCTATTCTATTCTAAGCATTCTCTGTGTTTAGCAAAAAGGGGTTCCTGGCCATACCCAATGGTGTTTTTGAGGTCTTGGTATAGTCTATCAGCAGTTATGAAATACTGGTACGAGCCCATCTGACTTCTCTCTTTTTGAAGATACAACAGTTAGCACTATGTATAACCAGCAATTAAACAAAAGTACCCAATACATTGGCTGGTGAGCGTACAGTATATATGATAAAATGGATAAAATGTTAAAAGCAAGTCATTGGTCATATGAGAAATTATCAGATATTTTGCAGTGTATTTTCACTTATTCAACTAATATTTAAACACACCTTTTTTTCCACCAATTCATCCTGGAGACTTAAGGCTGTAAGTTTATGTTTTTGTGTGAAAATGAGTGTTAGCAACAAATGTAAGATGGAAATTGGAGATGTTGGACGACAGAAAACTCATTTTAAAACCATGTAAAAAAGAAGGCATCATAAAGTGTAGTAGGAAGTCTATTTAACTTATAAAGGTATCGGCAATAATTCATTTTTATTCGTAGTGTCATTATATGTAATAGCATTTTCAGGATTCATTTCTCTCAAGACATCAGAAAGAAATCTGCCCTACAAGGTAATTTTATGTTCCTCGCTGGCTGCTTGGCTCAAAGAAGATTAATGTTTATATTCATATGGTGACATATAAAGACGCCAGATAAGATAAGGGAAAAGATTATGGATGTCAACGATCATACAAAATTAAAATATGCTAAAACTTGAAGAGATTTGACTAGTGTTTAGTGAAGGATAAAAGCCAAAGAAAATATTAGAAATTGTGTCTCCAAGAATGGAAAGACAATAATGAGACTCATACTTTCTGTTAAAGTTTGGTAAATATGCAGTTTGTTTGGCCCAAGACCCAGACTTTTAAAAGACGTTGGTCACTTATGTGATTGACTTTGACATCCCTGCATTAAACCATAAGAAATTACACAAGTACAATTGTCTCTGTGAGATTAATAAAGTGTTTATCCATCTATATTTCTACCAGATAATACCGGAGTAGGTGTAAAGTTATACATCACAAGTGCAATAGATGGGAGAAATGATATGTGTCCAACTATTATATTTGTAGTGAACACCTTAGGGTTCCACCAGGATGAGCTTGACAATGTAGCTGGGGAGAAGGAAGTCTGGGCCTCCCTGCTAAAGCTGCTGCCCCCGTGACCTAACCCTTGGTCAAGTGGTATCAGAACATTTGGAGGTACTACTCTTAATCTATAACTCCCTTAACCCACCCATATACTTCAGTAGTGTGTTTGTTCTTCACTACTGCTTATTGTTGCATTTCCTGAGATCAATACAGACCAGAACATCAATTTCAATAACACTGTAATGCAATTCATTTTAGTTAATTTGTCATTATTTATATACAATTTTCTGGTGATGTCTCTTATCTTGCTAACATTTTTTATTTTATTCTGTAACACCACCACACAAAAAACCATGTGTTGTGTTTAAACTGGCAATAACAGTTTTGGATTCTGCTTATTGTTGCACTATTACCCTATATTTCCATAATAGAATAGTTTATTATTATTATTATACTATCATAATGTTAGTAGATCATTTGAAGTATGTATGTTTAATCTAAAATGTATTTATGTTCAATCTTTTATATTCCTTATACAAGTAAGTAAGTAATTCATATTTATAGAGCGCTTTTCCAGACCAGGGTCACAAAGCCCTTAAACAACCAAAACAATACTCAATAAAATATATACTTAAAATATCAAGATAACACTGAGAACAACACAGGAGTCTCGGAAAAAAAATCAATATGAACTTGATGCTATGCCAAACCTTAACTGTAAGTTAGTAAGTAAGTAATTTTTATTTGTATAGCGCTTTTCCAGACCAGGGTCACAAAGCGCTTAAACAATCAAAACAATATTCAATAAAGTATATACTTTAAAGGTCAAGATAAAACTGAGAACAGGAGTTCCAGAAAATCAAGGAAAAGCCTGAACAAATAAAAACGTCTTAAGATGTTTCTTGAAGGAGTCAGTAGACTCCATCAAGCACAAAGAGAGAGGAAGATTGTTCCAAAGCTTAGGAGCAACAGACATGGAAGAATTTCTCTCCTCTGGTCCTGAACCGTGTTCAGGAACCATCAGTAGATTCTGATCCACAGACCTCAGAGCCCGAGCTGGGGTGTAAGGCTGGATCAGATCACTGATGCAAGAGGAGCCTGACCATGAATAGCTCTGAAAGTAAGAACCAGAATTTTAAAGTTGATCTTGAAAAAAGGAATATCTTATACTATTTTTTTTTAATGTCACACTCATACAACATCTCATACTGGATAAAAAAAAGTCAAATATTGTACAAGCGACTGAAGGGTAAAAACATATTTGAACGGTTGGGTGTATTTTTCAGGCACGTCCTGTTACTGCCTGTAGGCCTTCTTAAGGTGGACTGACGCAAACATGACACCAGCCGAACAATAACAAGACGAGACGCCACTAAAAAACACAGACTTTTATCCCGACATTATTTGCAAAGAACACTTGTCGTTTAGTCTGGTTTAAAACCGGTCATAACTGGTTATAAAAACCGACATTACCTCTCGGTGTCTTCCTTTAAAGACGACAGCAAAGGCGCCATGTCCTATCAGGTCTTTCCGGCTGAACTCAAACTTCCCCACCGTCTCCATGCTGAGAGAGAGAGAGGGTCAGGGGTCCTGGGGGGGGGGGGTCAGGGGTTCTTCTTCTTAGGCGGACTGGGACAGAGGACCAGGGGGTCTGGGCTCGTCCAGAGTTCCTCTCTCCTCGTCGGAACGGGGGCAGCAGCAGCGGGGCTCGTCACCCCGTCGTCCACTGGCCAGGAGCTGCCTTCCCAACAACAAACCTCCCGCTTCTCTCATGTTAGCAGCACTGCGACGAGGCTCGGAGTTTTATACCGAAAACGGTTCCGTCATGACGTGTTTCAAAGGCATCTTCTCCTGGAGGACCGAGAGAGAGAGAGGGAGTTAAAGCGTCAAGGGTTTCTCTCTCTGTGACGTGCCACCTTAAGAAGAGAGAGAAAAAAAAAAAAGCCACTCGACTGCGTTTTTGTTTATATACACAGGAGCCTGACGTCTGTCGACGGGGAAGCGGCTAAAAAAAAACAACACTTATTCAAGCGGATGACCTTTAGTATTTTCTCCACGCCGGTGTATATTCCTCCGAGTGTCTTTGCAATTGTGAGCTTTATGGCAGAAAAGTCGCAGCGGCGGCGACGAAGAGGATCCCGACAAAAGCAAGACGGCTACATCGACAGTGCGCATGCGCGCAGCAGCTACAGCTGGACGCGTGACGTCAGAGGAGTTGGCCACCACCTGCCGTGGGAAAGACAGCTCGCAGGCCACGCCCCCCTTTTTTTTGTAAAGTCAAATAAGCTGCGATTTTATTCTTGTTTAGATGAGTTTTATTTTTTCAAAACATTTCTTCAATTAACTTAGAAAAAAAAAAAACATTATTTGTGTTAAGAACACTTCCAATATATATATATTTGTAATATGTATATGAATGGTATACTTAGTAGTTAAAAAAAAGAAAAGAGATTGTATTTATATTAGTAAGTAAGTAAGTTAATAATTTTTATTTGTATAGTGCTTTTCCAGACCAGGGTCACAAAGCGCTTAAACAATCAAAACAATACTCAATAAAGTATATACTTTAAAGGTCAAGATAATACTGAGAACAACACAGGAGTTCCAGAAAATCAAGTAAAAGCCTGAACAAATAAGAAGGTCTAAAGATGTTTCTTAAAGGAGTCAGTAGATCCATCAAGCGCAAAAGAAATTGTGGTTCTAAGACATTCAAGAAAAAAATAGATAAATAAATAACCAACAAAAGGTCAAGATAAAACTGATTCCAATATATATATTTGTAATGATTATACTTAGTAGTTTAAAAAAAAAAGAGATTGTATTTATATTAGAATGGAATAAAGTCAGTTTGCGCATTTCTAATAGGAATTCCAAGTAACTTAACTGAATCAGGAACACTTCAGATATTTTTATGATATGCTCACTTTAATGTAGTAGTCGTCTTTTTATTTTATTATTATTGTACTTTCTTTTATTTATATCATCTGATTTTTTTTATTGACATTTAGAATCAGAACACAACACAGATTGTTCTTTCTGTGTGTGTGGCAGCAGTACAGAATAAAACAATAAAATAAACACACAAAATTAGCTAAAGAAAAACAGAACCTATTCTGTCAACTGTCAACACCACAAAAAACAACACTATTTGTGTTAAGAACACTTCCGATATATATATATATATATATATTTTAAAGGATTACACTTAGTAGTTTAAAAAAAAAAGAGATTGTATTTATATTAGAATGGAATAAAGTCAGTTTGCGCATTTCTAATGGGAATTCCAAGTAACTTTGTTTTTTTTGTTTCTAATTTTGCTTTTATTCTGTTTATTAGTTGATTATTTAAATTTGTTGATGATATTTATTTCATTTTGTTGGTCAAAAACGACATTTCGAGTTTACAATTCTAGCGGCCGGTGCCTTATAACAGGGGTGGGCAATTAAAATTCTTCCAAGGGCCACATTCAATTCTGTGAATGTTGTTGTTGGGCCGTCAAGCAAAAAGAAAGTCGAAAAAATCCCTTAAATAGAAGCACATGCGTCATTAGGCTGTGACTTTTATTAAGGTAAATAAGCTGCCATTTTATTCTTGTATAGATGAGTTTTTTTCAAAACATTTCTTCAATTAACTTAAAAAAAATGTTTTGAGGGATTAGACACAAAAAATTACACACAAAAAAGGAGGGGAGTGTTATGTGAAAATTTAAATGAATAATAAATACAAATTACATTTCTTAATGCATTAAAACCATTTATACATAAGTAAGTAAGTAAGTAACTGTATTTATATTGCGCTTTTCCAGACCAGGGTCACAAAGCGCTTAAACAATCAAAACAATACTCAATACCTGGGCAAAGTGGGGCCCTTTGACTGTATTTATGCGGCCCTCGTAATGTCAAAGTATGATCATGTCTATGTATGTCTATGTCTATCCATCTTTGAGCTTTGATGGATCTACTGACTCCTACAAGAAACATCTTAAGAGATTTTTATTTGTTCAGGCTTTTCCTTGATTTTCTGAGACTCCTGTGTTGTTCTCTGTGTTATCTTGACCTTTTAATATATATTTTATTGAGTATTGTTTTGATTGTTTAAGCGCTTTGTGACCCTGGTCTGGAAAAGCGCAATATAAATAGAACCGAAATTATAAAAAAATTACTTACAGTACTTATTTACCTATGTATAAATGGTTTTAATGCATTAACAAATGTATTTTGTATTTATTATTCGTTTTCACATAACACTTCCCTCCTTTTTTGTGTATATATTAATCCCTCAAAACATTTTTTATTTAATTAATTCAAGAAATGTTTTGAAAAAAACTAATCTATACAAGAATAAAATTGTATCTTATTTAGCTTAATAAAAGTCACGGCCTAATGACCCGTTTCCTTGCTTGACGGCCCCTCTCTGACCCACGATGCAAAACATGAATATGGTTGAAAGGACATAAAGACATTCAATAAAAATATATATATAAAAAAACAAAAAACAGCAAAATGAAATAAATATAATCAACAAACTTAAATAATCATCTAATTATCAGAATATAAACAAAATATAAACAAAACAAAAAACAAAGTTAAAACAAAAAACGTTACTCGGAATTCCCATTAGAAATGCGCAAACTGACTTTATTCTATTCTTATATTAATACAATCCCTTTCTTTTTAAACTAAAATATAATCATTACAAAAGTATATATATATATATACATATTATATATATATAAGTGTTGTTTTTTTTGGTGTTGACAGTTGACAGTATACAATAAAGGAAATAAATAAAAATAGGTTTTGTTTTACTTTAGCTTATTTTGTGCGTTTATTTTTGGAGTGTAAGTGCTGGTGTGCCAATATTAAAGTACAACTACTATCTGAAAAAGAAAACAAATTGTCAATTTGCTTCTAATGCAGTTGCATGTGTTCCAATATGTTGACATGCGGGAGAAGCTGCCAACAGTGTTGATTACATGGATGTGATCCGAACCCCGGCTGATAATAGTAATTAGGATTTACTAACAAAGCACGGCTAAGAAGTTCGTTTGTTAAATAAAGTACAGCTGTTCACATTAAAACAGTTTATCAGTGGTAGAGAGGCAACACAAATGACATTAAAGATTTACCATTAGAAATGTCTTTAAGTAGGTTTTTTTAATTGATATTTAAGGGTATAGCTGTGCTCTTGGATACTCTGTTTTGGTACAAACAGTTAGAATAACCTTGTTACAAACCTTTGTTTACCAGTTGATGATCAGTAAGTAATTGAAGCTAGTACTGGTGAGGCACTATTGTGTGGTAGTTGTGCACACAATGAAAAATTGCAGTTCCCAAATGATGGCAGTATTATTTCTTTGGCAAATCAAAACCACAAACCACGGATGAAAAATCCAATCAAAGGAAGATGAAATAATATAAACTGAAGAGCTGATGAAAAAGAAATATTAATAGAAGAAAATGAACACGGGTTGAACAAACAGATTTCTAGAAAAAAAGACTACAAACAATTTGTAGATTGGCTTACAACACCAAACAAAAATGTTATTTTATTTTTCATCCAGGTTCCGACAGAAGGAGTTGAGCCAAGAAACCCATTTTATCTTGGGATGAAAAAAAAAAGCTGCAGTTGTGTTAAGCATTATGGCGAGTGTGTTACAGAAAGTTAAACAACTTTAATTTCTTAAAAAGCTCTTTGAAGATGGGAGGACATCTGTTTGCACAATGAGAAAGAACAGCAGCGTATTTGATGTGCGGCCTTTAAACACACACAGATGGAAGATACATAAGTTGTATTAAAAAAAAGAAATTCAGAGAAAAGGGCTTAATTTCTTTCACTTGGTAGTAGTCGTGTTTTCACCCGCTGAGACAGACAATAATTATTCTAGATATATGCAATATTTAATTAATAAAAGAAGATGTTTTTGAAATGTATTCAATATATTTGGTGAAAGATACATCTTTTGGATGCACTGGGACACATCATCAGTGATGTTGTATAATAGGATCATCGGGGGTTTCGGGTCTTTCAACATAAGACCCTCTCAGCCCAGGCGACCCGACCAGGGGTCAATCCTCGGTCTGTGTCTCACAGTTCTGTCATCTTAATCCAAAGCCACCTTGTGGCTTTCACTGTGGCTACAGGTGTTGATGACAATGGCGATGCTGATGAGGAAAAACTTCCTTTTAACAGGCAAAAACCTCGAGCAGAACCAGACCCAGTAAGAACGGTCTACTGCTGTGACCAGCAAAAGAAAGACGGGGGGAATGGAGAGAGAAGTATAGAGGGAGGCGAGATACAAGGAATATGGAAGACATATAAAACATATTAATAAGAAGGTGAATTATACCAGCCCACGTTTCATGTCTTTAAAAAGTCAGACCTGGGGGGCCATTTGTTTCCCTTCACATTTCATTTGGCCCACAATTTTGGGACTCACTGGCAAACTGAGGATGTAAAAAAAACAAAGTTTTCTTGAAATTGTAATTGTAAATATAATATCGTCAAATCAATTGTGTCTCTTAAGTTACAAAATGTACACACAGTGTTATTACCATTGCAATAAACCTAAATCCTCTGTTTTGTTCTTTTATGAGTGAAATGATAAATACATTTCATTCGTTACACTTTTGGTGACGTTTATTTGTTTTCTTAAAAACTTGTTTAACTTTAATTATCAGGGTGACTATATGTATTTTTAAAAGTTAAATGAATGACCTCTGACAGGAGTGTCAGTTCATTTAAGAAAAAAAAGATAATTTTGTCTCAAACCTGAACATATATGAACTCTTTTACCTTTGGAATCCTCCTATTTACATTTTTAACTCTCACTTAATGGATCATTTACAATCAATTTAGTGTGGGTTTGAAATATGCATGTTTAGTCATTTAGAGTTAAATGTTGCATTTTTTAAAACAACAAAATCTCCAAACATTAAGATGAACAAACATAATGATACAATTAAAATGTTTCTCTCTTTTAAAATACAGGATAATTTCTTAGAAGGGTTGCACATGTATAAATTAGATTATTTTTAAACAAAGATAATGGTGAATAACTAGAAGAGTTTTCCGAGAGACGAAAAACGAATGTGTCAGTATTTATTATCTGCAAATGACAGAAAATGATGACCAAAATATGTTGTTTTTTTTTTTGTTTTTTGTGTTGTACAGTAGAAAACACTGCTGTAGTTACAGAATACAGAAAATACAGAAATTGCTTGAATAATATCAAAAAGTAATAACGCCAGTGATACGGTTAAAAACACCGTATGACCAGAGGAGGGCGCTAAATGACTGTTACAGTCTCTCGTAGCAATAATAAAGATTCAGGCTCGTAGTGGAGGATCTTAATCTTAACAACTTAGCCTCAGAAGTTGTACTTCATGAGATGGTTGTGTGACAACCAACCTGAACTTACCCACCTGATGATGCCATCTTGGCTCACACAGTAGTTCCTACACAACACAGATGGAATAAGTCTTAGTGTTGAATCATAGAGACGTGATAATAATGATCCAAAATGCCTTGTTTAAAAGCATCACTGAGGTCATTACTCAGACAAAAAAAAAATTGTTTTACATCGTCGTTGGAGTTCCTGACAATGAATTGTTCTTGTAAGGATCCTGCAGAAAAACCTCCCAGGTTTCCTCTCTGCAGGGGGTTGGAATATTTTAGCTGCCTTGTGATTTATTGATTGAATTCTCACATGTTTTCACTGGTGGTAGCCAGGACGATGGAATTTTGTGAGGAGAAAGGAAAGACCCCATGGGTGGTCTTACTGTTGTTGCATGAAGCAGGAATGTAGATGGATGACGTGCAGAAATATAATAGAAGATATCGTTTCATCATCTCACTAACCAAACGAGTTCACGGTCATGGAGATACAAAAAGTAAGCTGGTTATGTTTAGATGTGATTTTGAAATGGGTTTCTAATGATGAATTGTGTTTTTAAAAATGGTTTAAGTAAAAAAAAACAACATTCAAATTATAAGTTACCAAGAAATGTACATTTATATCGAAAGGAAACTGAGGAGAACAAGTATTTGTTTAACTGCCAATTTTGCTGTGTATCAAATACAATTCATATTAATTATTTAGAAAAATATACAACGTGAATTTCTGGATTTCTTTTTCAGATTCCATCTCTCACAGTTCAAGTGTACTTAAAATCACAGAACTCTACATGCTTTGTAAATGGGAAAATACTCTATAATACTATACATTTCCCCTGTATCAAATATTAATTGTGTGCACTGTAACCGCAACTTTTGCAACCTATAGTGATCAATGGCTTTTTATTGGCAAAAGTATGACTTGGGGGTCTCTTGCAGCTCTTAAATATGAGCAAAGTAAGATCAAATATATCTATAATATCTATGATAATAATATATATAATATATTATTATTAATTATTATATATCTTATTATATAATCTATAATATATATATGTCAGGATGTCAAAGAAAAACAATCAAACTGATGAAGTAGAAGTGTACGTTGCTGCATGTAATACACACAATTTCGATCACTAGTTTTTGTTTCATGGTCATTAAAATAGTCAATTTATAAGAAAGTTATCAAAAAAACGAATAATAAATAAGCGGAAAAATAGGAACGATCTTCCTCTCTCTCTGTATTTGATGGATCTACTGACTCCTTCAAGAAACATCTTAAGACATTTTTTCATGCAGGCTTTTCCTTGATTTTCTGAGACTCCTGTGTTTTTTCTGGGTGCCATCTTGACCTTTTCTGTATATATTTTTAGTTTTGTTTTGATTGTTTAAGCGCTTTGTGACCCTGTTCTGGAAAAGCACTCTGCAAATATAAATTACTTACTTACTTAAAAGAAAACCATATTAAAATATAAAGCAAAACTGTTTTGTTTACAACACAATATAGTCCAATAGGAAATGAAGTTTCCTACTCCTGCTCCACACTGTAAACAAGCTGTTTTGTCAATACAGTGGAGAGATGGTGAAACGTACCTTAGTCATGCATTGGCACAAATCATCTGCCCCAGGGTTCTGAAGAGGGTTCGCTCATTATTTTCATCCCCTGGTCCTCTCCTCCATCATCTCCTCCACCCACATATGTTCCTTCAACAGTTAACTACATCCACCAGTTTGTTCAGGAGAAGAAGAATTGAATGGGCCTCGATTTTTAAGCGTTACATTCTTCTCGTAGACTGTGTTGATGCACGAGAAGACTCCATAGACTCTTTATGATAGAATAAATACCACTGTTAATAAAGTGTCTCCTCGCTGTGTGGGAGGTTGTTTTGCCCCAAAGATCATTCCACATATTGGCAACATATTTCTGTGTGAGGAACAAAACAAGGGTGATCTAGGAGTTTTGTTGTAGCTACTGAGGCAGGAAAATACATTGTTTCTCACAAATCTTTATTTCTTTTCTTCTTCTTTATATCTAAAAACTGATCAGAAGCTCTTTCAAGCAAGAGTTCAAAAGGATGGGGAACACTGAAGCAAAATGCTCACCTTTATGTCTGAGGGCTCATGAAACTGACAACCAGATCAAAATCTTTTTTTTTTATTTGGAGTTTGACCATCATAGAGCCACTAGCCAAATAATAACAGTTTGATTCAAATTCAGCTGAATTACACTTGGGTAAAAGAGCAAATATCCACTGGAGTCAGAGCAGTAAGGATGTACTTTTCTTTCTCAACACAAAGCTCAAGGCAGCACATTTGATTAATTCCATTCTGAATAAAAAAAACGATTAAGATGCATTTATAAGGAGGTGTCTCTACTGTCGGTCATCATGGCAACAGAGGTTCAGTGTGTTACGTAAAAATACTTCTCGGTTTTATTTGTGAATGAAAAAGACTTGTACTTAAAGTAATGTGGTTTTTCTAGAAGATCACTTCTATGAAAATGCGAATCAGGTCGAACATCTAGACATCTGAAATCAAATCGGTACTTGGTGAGAAACATGCAACTGAGACTTAATTCAATTTAAAGAATGTTCTTAAAGAAGGAAGAGGTGAGGATGACTGTCTATAAGAAGTAGCTCCAGTGTAAGTGGATCTTTATTGGACAGTTGTAAAGGGTTGCCTTCCTCCTAGATGGTAGCTTAAAAAGAAACACAAAGCGTTACAAGAGTTTAGGAGGTTCAGTGAGATGGTAGAGAAAAGACCCAATAGCCCGAGAAGTCCAAAACACAGGTATAATCCAAAAGTCGCTGTCTTTTTTTTTTTTTAATAAAAAAAAATAAATGATCAATAACGTTTGCCAATCAGATCCAGAAAAAAGAGCAGGGGGCTATGTGACAAGATCCACACTGTCAAACTAAAACAAGGAAAAAACATACCCAGGTTTTAAAAAACAAAAAAACATCAGGAAACAGTTCATGAATATCCAAGAAGCCAGGAATGAAGGAGCCTTCTGGAAAAAAGTGCCGACGTGCTACAAGGTAGAAACAAAAACATTGAAAAGGAGACTTGCAAAATAAGGTACAAAACACAAGGAACAGAGATGAGAAATGTTTAGAGAAAAGAATAAAAAAATCTGTAAAAGACCACCTGGGAAAGAATCAGAATGAAGTTCCTTTATAATAAAATGTAGAAGACTACAATAATATAATTAACATTACAGGACAAAATACAATGAAATGAATCAGGGAATTGGAAGCATTTTCTGCGCTCTGAATACAAACACTGGATGCTTCCGAACAAAAGCCGAGAGGAATCAATGGGCTTGTTATCAACAAGGCCTGTTTCCATAGTGGTTATGGAATGGGGAGCTTTCACACCTGGGGAGGCACCATGGGCGATGAAAGGAATATAGAGCAACATACAGTATGCTTAACAATGTCTTTCCCAGGAAATGCCTTTGCACTGTCCAGAAAGACAGTAAAAAAACCGAGCAACAGCATTGTTTTGTGGATCCAATGGCTTCCTGCAGTACAGACCTTTCATCTATTGAGAACATGGATGACATTTTCGCATCATGATCGGGGAACAAGGACATAAAAGACCCACGACCATTAAGGAGCTAGAATCTTATCGGACTACCATATTCCTTTGCACTCAAAATCCTTAAATTTTTTCAAAACTTGTGCCTTATTATTCGATGCGCCTTATGTGTGAATTCTGGCTGTAGTTACTGATTTTACGTGGTCCATGGCGTCCAAAATATTGGTTAGCCTTGCAAGAAGTTGCAGGACTTAGGGCGGTGGGGAGGCACTATGGTGTTATTCCAAATAAAAGTCAGTTAAGCTTAGTATGAGCCTGTTTATTATTCACTGCCATCACACTTAGGCTCTTTCTCTCTTCATACTAAAACCATCGCGATGCTTGGTCAACACAGTAATATTACACACAGACACTACGAAGCTGCACCGTGTTTTATGCATCCAATAATCGAATGCACCCTAAGTGTTGAATCATACCTGTTGTTTGATATTGTGCCTAATAAGACGGTGACTTTATAGCCCATAAAATTATATTGTTTCGCTTTTGTCACAGTAGACCTGGCAGCTAAAAACGGTCAATAAAGATCCATGAGTCATGTTAACAGTCTTTAATTACAATTGTCCAAAGATGTATCATTTAACATCCAAAATGTATTCCCCAAGAACCAAAACAAGAAGTCAGGGACCCAAACAGGAGGGCAGTCAGTTTTAGGCAGGGGAAGGCTGAAGATCTGGATCTCATCGGCAACTAAACAAAAGATAAAAAGGTAACAAAAGCAACAAAATGCTACAAGAAGCGTCCCAAATGAGGTGACGGCCAAACCTGCTAATGTCACAACACCATTTGGAGCTTGTAATCCATGCGTTTGTGTCTTCTCGTTTAGACTATTGTAGCATTTTATTTTCGTGTCTAAACAAGAAGGAGCTGTCTCGCCTGCAGTTAATACAAAACTCTGCATCGAGAATTCTGACCCGCTCTGGTAGAAGAACTCACATTTCTACGATCCTTCAATCTCTTCACTGGCTGCCAGTTTCTTACAGGATCAATTTTAAAATTCTGGTTCTTACTTTAGACTTACTTATAGATCTATTCATGGTCAGGCTTCTCCTTACATCAGTAATCTGATCCAGACTTACACCCAAGCTCGGGCTCTGAGGTCTGTGGATCAGAATCTACCAATGGTACCACACACACGGTTCAGCACCAGAAGAGATAAATCCTTCCAGGCTGTTGCTCCTGTTGTCACAACATGATCTGGAGCTTATAATACATGCGTTTATGTCTTCTCCTCTGGACTATTGCAACAGTTTGTTTTCATGTAATAACTAGTTTTAAAAGTGATTTTGCTAATAGCTAAAAATGTCAAAAGAAAAATACGATAAACTGATCTTCGCAATAAGATAAATACATTTAAATACTGTTATGACATTGAATCCTATCAAACCAAATTGTATCAAATCTTTAAATATCATCCATCAGTGTTCGAGTCTAGTGACTTCCACAGCTAGTTTCGTTTAAACACAAAAGATGAGGGCAGTGAGCCCAGATCCAATGTCGCTCTCACATCAAAGCCTTTCCACCACATTAATGATCAACTTGCACCGCTGAATTGTTGCCAACTTCGCTGCAGAAGATGGATGGATCTGAATCCCTCTATGAAGGTCAGTACTCTTTCAATTCCATCTCTTTGCTGATATGAACTTTTAGAACTTGATCAGCATAATAGTTCCGCCTGCATATGGTGGTGTTCCCCTACACGGCGTGATCTTTGCCAATAGGTCATGGCAGATAATTACACCGAGAGACTGAGAGAAACTCAATACTCACTATTACGAGTGAGGAGCCTCAGACGCGAGGGAGGTTTCGTCCTGCCAGTCTGGCTCTAACAGCTTTTTGTACTCAAAAAATCTTGAGCCAAAATCCATCAACAACACAAGTTGCTTCTTTATTGGTTAGTTCTGGGATCAGGAAGGGATTTTAGGTGGTTAAGTACATTAAAAGTATCCTGGAACTTACATTAAATTCACTTATGTTATTTTAGTATTTTAGCTGTCAATTGTTTGTGGGACAATAAATTATATTTGTATGTTGCAATTATTTTAGAGTAAATTATAGTCTATATAGTTATTTTCAAACCACAAACCAATGAATATTGCTGGATTTTAATTCATGTTTTCATTCATGTGCAGAACTTAATCAACGAATATAACGATGTCAAATGGTCCACTAAGCTGTTTTGGTTTGTAGGAATTGTATCTATTGTTGTATCAGACTTTAGGTAAAAAACGTATTATATCATTTTTGATGAAAGTATAATATGTAATGTGACTATAAACAGAAAAACAAAATGATTTACTTAAAGGACACTAAATCTTCAAGAAACATCTTAAGACATTTTCATTTTTGCAGGCTTTTCCTTGATCTTCTGGAACTCCCGTGTTGTTCTCAGTGTTATCTTGACCTTTTAAGTATATATTTTATTGAGTATTGTTTTGATTGTTTAAGCATTTGTGACCCTGGTCTGGAAAAGCGCTCTATAAATATTACTTAATTACTTAAGTAGGAGTAGGTTTCAATTACCTGGGAAATGGGAAACATCTAAACAGTGAAATAGAAAACTGTTAATGTAAAAAATCTGGATCTTGAAATAATAAAACAATTAAAGATATGGTAACACTTTAGAACAGTAATTAAATAAACTTCCTTAATATCATGATATTAAAGGTAGAAGATAGTCCCAATGAACATGGTGTGAGTTAGTACTTCATGATGATAAATACGTGTCTAATTCTCTTTTAGTACATATATGAATAAGTCGCTTATTAATAGTTGATATGTGTTCCCCATTCTTAAGTGTTACAAAAGAGATGTATTTTTTCAAGTGGAATTTCTTTTAGAATAGAATAGAAAATGTTTATTCATCCCCAGAGGGGAAACATACTTTTACAACAGCAGCACAATTGAAATTAAAGTGCAAGGAAAAAAAGAAATAATAAAAGAGATAATAAAATAAAATAAAACGATCTTAAAAATATACAAATTATTTACAATATTACAAAATTAACACTATTAACAAAATAAAATAGAATAAAATAAAATAAACTAAAAAAAATAAAAAATAAAATAAAATAAAATAAAAAAAATAAAATAAATAAAAAAAAGTCTTTTGATACTGGATTTATTTGGGAATAATGTGCAATGGGAACAACTTTTTCAAAACCACAAACACTTGACTAAATGTATAAAAACAAGTTTATTACACTTTAAAAATCCTTATGGATACATTTACTAGGCACACAAGCTCATCATCTATTAGAAACATTGCATTTATTTTGTATCCAGCTGCTGTTACTAATACAACGTTTATCTACATGCTAGCGAGAAGGAATTACAATAACATAGCTAATGGAAAGACCAAGAATGGTTTCATGAACTTAGCTGCATGTGGAGTTATAATTAAACTACCAGCTTGTTTGGAATATGAATGTGATAGTTTGGATTACAAAGACCTCCAATGTTGAAGTATTATCCTCTGGTTAAAAAGAGCTTTTCTGGAAGATTTTTTAAGCTGTTGTTAAGGATTCAATTTGTCTTCTTATCCTCATTTTAATCACTTTCACAATCTATTTCTGAAACAGCAAAGAGGATAAAAAGAAACTGGAATCCAATATCTAAATGAAACTAACACCAACCCTCAATTCACGAGAAAAGATTACGCTGAAATTACAATTCAAAACTCTTCCAAACAGATGACAAACAACTTTGTTATATGAAAGTAG
Source organism: Callionymus lyra (assembly GCF_982586985.1). Classification (NCBI taxonomy): domain Eukaryota; kingdom Metazoa; phylum Chordata; class Actinopteri; order Syngnathiformes; family Callionymidae; genus Callionymus; species Callionymus lyra. The sequence continues at coordinate 15,516,932 of NC_141822.1, read as the reverse complement.
ATTACGGCGTTGCAAGGAAAGATCCAAATATGAAACATGTTGTCTAAATATGGTGTGTAGCTCAGGCCTAGTGTTTTTGTTTCATGGGCGGTGACATCGTGTTCTGTGCGAAATTACCATCACCGTCTGTTCTGTGGATAATAATAATTTAGGTTTGGGATGCACTCCACGCCAGCAAGCTGCGCATTCATTGTGTTGGCATCTGCCGTATATCATTTTCATTTGCTTGCAATTGCGACAGATTTTTTTCACAATCCGGGAAGATTTTGTGTGTGTGTGTGTAAAGTTATTTTGTTAACCTGTCAGTTTGTATTAAGTTTAGAATACATTTATTTTAATTTCATTAGCAACTTGGATCAACATTCATGTCAATTCACATTATTTTCTAGTCTTTCTATGAATAGGTTTGGGCAGATTTAAAGATGTGTGAATTATCTCTTAACAGATGTATTATTACACGGTTTACACACCTGCCACGCTCAATTCAAACTTCACGTAAATGGTAAATAAATACAAGTATAGTGCAGGAAGACGGTTTGTTATCTCAAAAGGTACAATTACGAGGTTCTGGAGAGGACGGTAGCTGATTGACAAGCGGCCCAGGAATTTGGGGCGGAATGGAAGTGGAATAAAAACCATCTGTGAAAGTGAAGTTATATTTACGTTCATTAAAGTAGTGATCATTGTAAGAAAGCAGCCCCACTCTAATCCTTAGTGACAACAAGTCTGGAAATAAGTCTTGACTCGGATCCATCAACTGCCAAATCTGATTTTCCCTTTTTTTCCCCTGCTAGTCACTGCACGCTATAACAATAAACATCATTCATTCCTTTTTAAAGATGTTTCGTGACAAATCTTGACATCGGCTTCAGCGCCTATCTGGGGAGTCATCAGGAGAGATGTCACCCTGAGCAGCTCGCGTGTCACATGGAGACAGACAACTCATCACGCTCAGACCTAGACTAAACCCCTGGAAAATAAAAACACATGACAATATATATTTTGAATTCGTTTATACAAAAATGGGCCATTGCAATTTCATAAAACACATGATAACAATTGTCGGAACATGATCTGGAGCTTGTAATCCATGCGTTTGTTTCTTCTCGTCTGGACTATTGTAACAGTTTGTTTTCATGTCTTAACAAGAAGGACCTGTCTCGCCTGCAGTTGATTCAGAACTCTGCAGCGAGAATTCTGACCCGCTCAAGTAGAAGAACTCACATTTCTCCGATCCTTAAAACTCTTCACTGGCTTCCAGTTTCTTTCAGGATCAACTTTAAAATTCTGGTTCTTACTTTCAGATCTATTCATGGTCAGGCTCCTCCTTACATCACTGATCTGATCCAGCCTTACACCCCAGCTCGGGCTCTGAGGTCTGTGGATCAGAATCTACTTATGGTTCCACGCACACGGCTCAGGACCAGAGGAGAGAAATCTTTTCAGGCTGTTGCTCCTAATCTTTGGAACAATCTTCCTCTCTCTTTGCGCTTGATGGATCTACTGACTCCTTTAAGAAACATCTTAAGACGTTTCTATTTGTTCAGGCTTTTCCTTGATTTTCTGGAACTCCTGTGTTGTTCTCAGTATTATTTTGATCTTTAAAGTATATACTTTTTTGAGTATTGTTTTGATTGTTTAAGCGCTTTGTGACCCTGGTCTGGAAAAGCGCTATATAAATAAATATTACTTACTTACTTACTTAAAAAAGCCAGAATTACCCATAAGACTAGTTTTCATCTGTAGTCCCCTGGGCATGATGTAAAAAGGCAATACAATGACATTTGAAAAACACAATACATGTACAATTTAATATAAAATCCATGAGCAAACACTTAAAATACAATTAAGAAAGAAAACGATTTCATCACAACATCAGAACAGGCTTATTTTCTAGTGTTGGAAGTTGTAGTTGCTTAAAAGCCACATTTTTTTGTGAAGGCTTTGTAAGTTGTTAGCAGTTTAACCTCCACAGGTAAAGAGTTCCACACACTTCCGACTGACCAGGCCGACTTCCTGAAAGTGCTCCTGCGCAGTGGAATATAACAGTCACCTCTGACGGAGCCTCGAGTGACACGCTCCAGGTGGTTTCGTTGGCTGATGAACTCGGCCAGAGGATCTGGAGCCAATACATGCAGTACTTTATGAGTCAATTTTAAGTCTGCAAATGTGTGAATCATTTCTTAATATTGCACAGTGATGATAGTGCCTGGGTTTTGTGTCTATAACTTGAATTGCTTGTTTGTACAAGTTTCCAATAACCCTAACCCTAACTTTGACCAGCCTGGGACCAGCTGGTTAGGCAATAGTTGAGGTGACTAAAATCATCCAATGCAAGTACATTTTTGAAGCTTCTGTAGACATTTAATTTCGAATTGCACAGATATTTGCTAGATTTAACTTGATTTTTGTTTACACAATTTGCCAATATGGGCTTTAAATGAAAGCTCTGAATCTATTATTATAGCAAGATATTTTCTCTAACAATTTGTATTTTTCTCCATGAACATGTCATGTCTGGATCAGGTGATTAGTTCAGTTTTTAAACATTTAAAATATATTAAATTGGGGTGGAAATGTGTCCAAGAGGAGTGTCAACAGGTTGGACAGGTTGATCAGGAGGGCTGGCTCTGTGGTTGGAGTGAAGCTGGACTCACTGGTGACAGTTGCTGAGAGGAGATCATTGAACAAACTACTGTCCATCATGGATGATGACAGTCATCCTCTGAACACTGTCATCAGTGAGCAGAGAAGCAGATTGTGTGCACGAATGCTCCTACCCAGGTGCAAAACAAATAGACTCAGGGACTCATTCATCCCTCGGGCTATTAAATTGTACAATTCTGAGTTCGGGGGCAGGAGTGGAGTGAGAGTATCTGGATGTTCTGTTCCATGTTAGTCTTTGTATCCTTTGTCTTTGTTGTTTTTCTTTGAACTATGTTCTTTATCTTTATCTTTAGACTTAGATTGTGTCATCTTGTTCTTCCTCTTATGTTCTTTTCTTATTTAATTTTTTATGTATTATTTTTTATTGTTTATGAAAAATTGCTGGCTACTGGAAAAACAATTTCCCGAAGGAGACCTCCTGAGGGATCAATAAAGTTTTACCTTACCTTACCTTACCTTATTTAGCTGTAGACAACAGTATCTTTGATGTGACCATGAACAAAGAAAACTGTGTCGTCTGAATACATTGGGCATTCAGTTTCAGGGCAAACAGTGGGCAAATCAATAATATAAAGACTAAATAAAAGGGGGCCTAATATTGACCCCTGAGGGGCTCCGGAGGTAAAGCCTAAGAGAGTCAGATCTGCACTGATACACATTGTATTCGGTCATGCAGATATGATTCAATCCAGCTGACATTTTGAGAGAAGATGCATTTTGAGAGCTTGGAAAGAAGAGCAGAATTATTTACTGTATCAAATGCTTTCTTGAGGTCCAATTATTTTCTAAATAAAGAGGCATGTGGCATTTCAGTGGAATGCTTGGATCTGAAACAAAACTGCATGGTCGTGGAGAGAGGGGTAGCTGCTGTTTAGGTGATAGCAAATCTGCTGTGCCACCTATTTTTCTGCGGTTTGGACATGGCTGGAAGAATGTTTATTTAGCGGTAGTTATGCAGAGAAGTTTGATTGAATTTGCATTAGTTTTGTTGTTTTGCGTATCACCCAATAGTTTTTTAACATACAGTAATACCAGGATATTTTCCCCCTTGTATTATTCAACACAGTGATGAAAATGTCAGCTTTAGAGTTTTTTCTTTCTTTCACGACCCTATTTCTCAATGAAATAAATTGGTGTCTGTTGTGTCCTAATTTGATTGACAACTTCAAAGAGTGATTTCCTTCTTTTATGAGTTTCAGGATAAACTCATTTAACCAGAGAAGGCCATTCTTTGTACCTTTTAGTTTAATTATTTGTGTAAATTGTATAATAACTTGTGGTATTTTGTTGGCCTTGTTAGAACAATCATATCTTCATTTTTTTTGCCATTTTGTGCAACTTTTGTTGAGTCTTGGAAGTTTTGTTGTTCCTGTTTTGGTATCCTTTAGAGTTCAGTGGCAGTGGCATATATACTGTATATATATATATAAATGGAAATATTACATATATATAATATATAAACAGTAATTCAACTTATCCTGGCTCAGCTTTATGACTATTGGGGTTAATACTATTTCTCTGATGCCATTATATGTTAAAAAGAAAAAAAGAAAAGAAGAAGCTGACGATCAACATTCCGGAGTTTTCCATCCCCTTACTATGACACGTTGTGGACTGTCCTGGGAAATATGCAAAAGTATTTAGGGGGAGGGTTGAAATTTTTTGTCATGTCTGTTGCAACCATTACAACACATTGAAAATCATACATTTATTTATTTTATGTCTTTTAATTGTGAGTCATCTTTTACAAGCAAAATCCTGGCAAGGAGGGCCGGTTTGAATCCAACATAAGGTACATTGGATCCTCTGCCTCATCCTCAACATAGAAAATCATACATGTAAAATTATAAAAGGAAAGGTATGATTTATGTTATGTCATACTACATCTACTTGTCTGCGCTCTACCAAGTCCAGTGTTGAGATTTTTATCCAATCATGTTTCAGCTACAGCTAGAGATGTCACCGACATCTATACAATCAGGTTTCAGATGCTTGTGATGATTGTTGGTTTCAGTACAGCCAGGGTGATAGCTTATATAAAATGTTGATAATTCACATTTAACTGGACAAACTTAAAGCTCACGTATACGTTTAAGCTTGACCAAGAGAGAGAATAGATTCTGATGGCAGAAGACGAGGTCGGTCGTCGGGGGATCCGAGGAGAGGGTGAGATGGAGAATACAGCAGTCGACAATAGGTGGTGAAGGATAAGTGCTGGAGGGCTCAGAAAAAAATGTGGTAGATTTTGATGGCTGCTCTCTTCTTCCAGTAACAAATGACTGCTGGGTGTGCTACAGGATAGACAGTAAATCAACAGAGATGAAAAAGTGGTTTGTAAAAGTTTGCAGGTTAGAAAAGATGGAAGGCCAGAGGCTGCGATGTAAGTGGATAATGAGCAGCATTTGATACCGAGAATTAAGGTAAGGTAAGGTAAGGTAAAACTTTATTGATCCCTCAGGAGGTCTCCTTCGGGAAATTGTTTTTTACCAATAGCCAGCAATTATTCATAAACAATAAAAAATAATACATAAAAAATAAAATAAGAAGAAGAACATAAAGAGGAAGAACAAGATGACACAATCTAAGTCTAAAGATAAAGACAAAGAACATAGGTCAAAGAAAAACAACAAAGACAAAGGATACAAAGACTAACATAGAACAGAACATCATGATACTTTCACTCCACTCCTGCCCCCGAACTCAGAATTGTACAATTTAATAGCCCGAGGGATGAATGAGTCCCTGAGTCTATTTGTTTTGCACCTGGGTAGGAGCATTCATGCACTCATTCTGCTTCTCTGCTCACTGATGACAGTGTTCAGAGGATGACTGTCATCATCCATGATGGACAGTAGTTTGTTCAATGATCTCCTCTCAGCAACTGTCACCAGTGAGTCCAGCTTCATTCCAACCACAGAGCCAGTCCTCCTGATCAACCTGTCCAACCTGTTGACACTCCTCTTGGATTTTTAACATATAATGGCATAATTGAGTCTGTGTTGATTCATCAGGTTGTTTATATACTGAACTTATCTAATTGAGTGGTCAAAAACATTTCCCCATTGGAACTGCATAAAAGATTCCAAAGTTTCACATTCCTCAGCCAATTTGTTGTATCAGATCCGTGGTTCAGGACTCGTGCCAAAAATTCTTCCGCTCGCTCCCACCTGTGTCAACACAACAGGCCTCTTTCGCATCCTCCAAGCTGGCAGAATGACGATGCACGCGAGGCATCATTTTTGCTGCTCCTTCCTCCGTCCCTGGACCGGCACTTTGTCAACACGTCCGAGTTTGACTTTTGCGGACGAGCGGGTTTCGTACTCCCGAGTCTGGAGTGACCTGAGAAATACGGGGTACGCTCCAGTTCTCTCCGGTGGCGTCTCCCAGCTTCCGCCCGGCAATATATCACAGACTTGTGTTGATATGTTGCTGCCTCCGTTTTGACAGGCCACCAAAGTGATTCACACCAAACAAGCATGATGTGTGGATTCATTACTAACCTTGCCTCTGTCAAACAAGCCACCTTCACCTCTTCTGTGCATCCTCCTGAGTCATCTTCTTCGTGTTTACCTTTTGGTTATTCAAATGAGATTCAAACCTAAACATTTCGGTGCATTATGGGACTTGAAGCACTATTTTATTCATTGCTATCACGGGAGGTCATTAAATCATGTGAGTATGACGGTGGCTCTTAGTTGACATGTACAATTTCAAAGTATTACTTGTATACATGTAAAAGTCACAATGTACCCTAACTAGTTAACCAGCGAGTTTAACTTGTTAACATGTATACAGTTAATTGCCCTCTTAAGTTAACTTGCTGCATTTCATAAGCAACACATTCACTAGTAATCCTCAGTTAATGCTCTTCCAATATCTTATAAGACTGTAACTAGATAACTAGTGGTCACTATGCCTTTCACGAGTTAACTAGCAAACACTTTCAGGCAAAAAGGTTACTTGTTAACTAGTAACAGCATTACTGTCAATAGTACACTAGTTAACATATTGGATTGAACTAGTTATCCTCAGTGTATGCTCTTCCAATATCTTTTACCACTGTAACTAGATAACTAATGGTCACTATGCCTTTCACCAGTTAACTAGTAAACACTTTCAGGCAAAAAGATTACTTGTTAACTAGTAACAGCATTACTATAAATAGTACACTAGTAAACATATTGGATTGAACTAGTTATCCTCAGTTAATGCTCTTCCAATATCTTTTATCACTGTAACTAGATAACTAGTGGTCACTATGCCTTTCACCAGTAAGCTAGTAAACACTTTCTGGCAAAAAGGTTACTTGTTAACTAGTAAAAGCATTACTGTCAATAGTACACTAGTAAACATATTGGATTGAACTAGTTATCCTCAGTTAATGCTCTTCCAATATCTTTTACCACTGTAACTAGATAACTAATGGTCACTATGCCATTCACCAGTTAACTAGTAAACACTTTCAGGCAAAAAGGTTACTTGTTAACTATTAACAGCATTACTGTCAATAGTACACTAGTAAACATATTGGATTGAACTAGTTATCCTCAATTAATGCTCTTCCAATATCTTTTAAGACTGTAACTAGATAACTAGTGGTCACTATGCCTTTCATCAGTTAACTAGTAAACACTTTCAGGCAAAAAGGTTACTTGTTAACTAGTAACAGCATTACTCTCAATAGTACACTAGTAAACATATTGGATTGAACTAGTTATCCTCAATTAATGCTCTTCCAATATCTTTTAAGACTGTAACTAGATAACTAGTGGTCACTATGCCTTTCACCATCTAACTAGCAAACACTTTCAGGCAAAAAGATTACTTGTTAACTATTAACAGCATTACTGTCAATAGTACACTAGTAAACATATTGCATTGAACTAGTTATCCTCAGTTAATGCTCTTCCAATATCTTTTATCACTGTAACTAGATAACTAGTGGTCACTATGCCTTCCACCAGTTAACTAGTAAACACTTTCAGGCAAAAAGGTTACTTGTTAACTATTAACAGCATTACTGTCAATAGTACACTAGTAAACATATTGCATTGAACTAGTTATCCTCAGTTAATGGTCTTCCAATATCTTTTATCACTGTAACTAGATAACTAGTGGTCACTATGCCTTCCACCAGTTAACTAGTAAACACTTTCAGGCAAAAAGGTTACTTGTTAACTATTAACAGCATTACTGTCAATAGTACACTAGTAAACATATTGCATTGAACTAGTTATCCTCAGTTAATGGTCTTCCAATATCTTTTATCACTGTAACTAGATAACTAGTGGTCACTATGCCTTCCAAAAAATGGATTGAACTAGTTTACTAGTTAGGGCAAAAGCAGCTTAAACTTTTAACTTGTGAGCGTTTTGGCATTCATTCGTTCACTAGTACGTTCTTTAAACCTTCACTAGTTCACTATTAATGTAAAACTGCATGGCTATTTCACTAGTGATCTTAATTCAGGTTTGACTAGTTAAAATGTCAGAGTTTTTGGAACCCAGATAAATGTTGGTTTGTTTTTAAATGAGAAATAAACTGTATGATTATTATAAAATTGGTGCATTGTTTTTGTTTGTGTGGAATATGGGGTTATAAGAACAAAATGTTTTAAAATAACAAAACGTGATGAGAAATATTACTGATGCAAAACAGGCAAAATATCAAATGAAGAATTTCAATAGTGTTCATATGTAACAGCCTTAATTACCGAAGAGAAGTCTTGGACTAATCTAATACACAATCACCTGCTGCTGTGAAGTGTGCTTTGAATACAGAATTTGGCAAAACTTCACCAACTGGCACATCTGGTCAAAAAATCTAAAGATGAAGGTTTCTTATGCAGGGTTACATGTCTGATCTAGTAAACATACATCAGAAGAAAAGTTTGGGAAAGTTCTTGAAAAAAAACTCTTGTGAAGCCCAAAGAAGTCAGTCAGAAGAACAAGTTTGGAAACTCAGGCTCCTCGAACGACAGTTTGGCGTGAAATGAGGAGATGATTGAAAATGAAACCCGAGCGTCTGCAGCTCGTTCAGGCTTTAAAAGCAGATGACAAACCAAAAGATCAACAATTCTGTTTTGACATGCTGCGGAAACTTAAAGAAGATGAGTTTTTTAAAAAACCTCTAATTATTCATAGACGTTTCATTATTTATCATCCAAGACGGAAATTGACTCGACTCTTGGGCTCAACCTGAAAACTAAACAACATAAAACATTGATTATAAAAACTTCATCTGTTTATGTACCCAGGTAATATCAACAATTGCCAAAACTATTGGCCTGTAAACTTCTAGCGGGGTTAGAAAATAGCGATATGGCGATAAACTGCAATATTTCTTACAGTACACAATACTATACCGATATTCAGTAGCATAATATCTAGTATCATATTTTATGCGCTACTATAGTTCTTCTATTGTTTATAGTTCAATAAAAAGTATGTGTTAAATACAATAGTTACACATTTTCTATTTGCAATGAACATGTAAATATTTACTTCTTATTAATTTTTGTGTTGGAATTATACTTCCAGCAGCTAAATAATAGCAGTCATTACGTCCCCCGCTGACTCAGGATGAGAGGATACAGTTGACTTTAAAGCTGATGTTTGGACATAATTTGGTTTCAAAACAAAAGAAAGCAGTCACAACTTGTCTAAGACTTATATGGTCTGTAAATTCTCCAAAAACAGAGTACTCAAACAATACTACAAATATATCCTTGTTACTACAGTAAAACTATATATCCTATCGTTAGCCCTGAATCATGTATGCATTGTATGGCCAGATTCTTGCTCATAACTTGATACAGATACAAAATGGATGGAAAAAAAAATTGCTTTAAATCACACTACAGTGTAAAATAATAGATTATATCATGATGCTCTGCTGGTCAAGGATTGTGTCGTGAGTCACTGAATTCTAGTGACGTTGCCAAGAGCATCACTTGCACTGATGGAGGACAGGTGTTTCTTTGTGGAATAAACCTTGAGAGAACTCGGCTCTGGCTGCCACTCCTGGTGTTAACCGGTCACATGTTGAAAGAGATGAATAAAAGGTGTAATAAAATGGTGATAAAATGGTCCCTCAGTTGGAGTTCTTATGTGTGGTGGTCAATTTAATGGGTTTGGCTACTTCAGCTGGAGCTAGTTTTACCACTAACCCCTTTAGACTCCATGGATTAAGTCGATGAAAGAGGTTTTTTTTTTTTTTTTTGTAAAAGTGTGGGCACGGAGTCATCCTAGAAATTCTAGTGAAGAAGTAATCCTGAACATCAAGGACGAAGGAATGCTTTGAATGAATCATTCAGAGATCAGTGGGTAGTGCAAATCAGATCTTTAAAACAGGAAGCACCTGGAGATTAAAACGGAATTGTGATCTGAATAGATTAAGCCGATTTTCTAAGAATTAATTTCAACATCGACCTGAAAAGATTGGTTCACGGTAATGAAGATGTCCTGTCTTGATATCTTCACCTGTCTTGGTTGTGTTCAGTCCCTCGAAGCTTTTTCTCGGGGAAAGAACCTCTTCATTAACACACTTCAAGTGTGTCAGGAGGAGAAAAAGACTCATTGCAGTATTTACCAAAATTAAAACTTCACTCATTTTTTACTCACTCAAGAGTTGGGATTATTTTCAGAGTAATCGGCTCCTTTTGAGAGTTATAGACAAAAATGTTTGTTCATTTTAATGCAGGTTTTCCTCTTGCAAAAGAAGCACCAAAAAAACATCCAAATACTTCCACAGTGCTCGTCTGTCTTGTGTTGAAGCCTCGACATGAAAACTTGTTCAGAAAAAATACAAACAAGTCTATATTTAAAGCTGGTTTGTAGCAGATGTTCCCAGTGTCTCGGGGTGAAGCTTGCGCATTCGCACTGACTTCAGGAATGTGTGTCAGTGCGGAGAACCAAACAAACAAAACATTAACAATAAAATCCGTTTCTATATATTCTGTGAAAATGATAGTAAGCAAGTAATTTTAATTTATATAGGGCTTTTTCCAGACCAGGGTCACAAAGCACTTAAACAATCAAAACAATATTCAATAAAGTGTAAATAATAAATAATAATAATAATAATAATGATAAAATAAGAAAATGTGCGGTTATTTATTAAAGAATCGCAACAATGATTGGCCTGTGATATTGAGTTAACGATTTGGGGAAACGCTTTATTTAAATGTTCCTTACAGAATATATATATTTAAAATGCATATGGGAAAAAAATAATTAAATCGAAAATTTCAGTGGCTGGAAAAGGGCTCTAAAAACAAGAATACAATTTACTGTAATCATTTCCTTTTTAGACTTTTTAAAATGTATTTTGAAACAATTCCTAATGTCAGGGCTTCATTACAAGAGGGACATATCAGTATTACAAGCAGTATGGAGGTATTTGGATGTTTTTATGCGTCTTTTTGGACAAAGAACGTTAGCCCCGGTACCGACTGTCGTATGGAAATTTGAAATACGCAGATTCCTCTAAAAATAATCCCAAACATTTGAAGTAAATATATTCTTTTAACAGACAATTAAAACGCTTTAAAGTACTAAGAGACTTGTTAAGATACCAGAAAAACAAAACAAAAAACAACAAGAACCTATCTTGCTTGTAAAAAAAATAAAATCCTGACATTACAGTTACACCATTTTTAGACTATGGAGAATGGGACACTTCACGGTGTCGTAAAAACCCTCGCTGTGGCAAAATGACTTACGAACAAAGAAACCTATTGAGAATTGTCTTTTAATTAACAAAGGAAAAGTGAGTCCTCACTGCTGAGGTTGGTGCTGTCGTCGGCATCTTGTCTCGAAGGCTGAAGATCAAGTCCTCCATGTCCATGAAGGAAATAAATTCAATACCAAAAGTGGCTTAAAAAGCACATTATGGACATGCTGAGCAAACAGCCTGATCTGTAATTTGTTGTTTGGCCTCGGGAAAGACGCTCACTCGAAACATCCACAGTATCTTAATCCTGGTTTTACGAGTAAGCGATTAAGGTGAAAAAAAAAATAGAAATGTTTATTTAAAGCAGCACCGTCATGCATGTAAACGTGCTTATAGTCCAGTTTAATCCCTACCTAAATATTGACATCTTAAAGATGTATTTTCGTGCAAAAACACAAAATCTAAAATAAAATGAAAGCAATATTACTTTGTTTAAAAATATTCCAATCTTTTTTGGTAAGATAGACTTGAGCCCGACACACCTGGGATGCCTCCGGTATTTCAGTGTCTCTCCATATGCGAGTAAAAACAGGAGACAAATGCAAGAAAATAAAAAGTTAAGAATTTATTTCCCCTTTCCCTCCCGTTTCCTGTCGATCTCATTTTAAATAAACACAATTCTGCGACTCTACCTGTCAAACAAGTGGATCTGTAAACAACTCAATGTTGTTTTTAACGTTATAAATAAATAAATCATCCCGTCAGCTTTTAGCAGTAAATTATTTGTGAATACACGACAATGTGAAAGTCTGAAGGGTTTGATGTGTGAATATTTTTAAATATGAAACGTTTCAAAATGTTCACAGCAGCCACCTATTTGCCTCCTCTTGTTCGCTTTCATCACTCGGTGCATAGAAGTTAGACACGGTTGCGTAGGTTGTGAGTGAACCGTCACATTTTTACCTTTTTTTTTCTTCTTCTTCTCTTCAAGCCATTCCGAGTCACAGTCACATTCAATATTACAACTTTCTTTCATAAAGTCTTTTATTTATTACAAAAATAGTTTACATTAGAAAACACAGTCCACTTGAAACGACGGGGCACCTCAATCCAAACATCATCGACAGTAGAACTAAATATTCGCTCAAGAAAATGACACCGGACGTTAACTATTTGAGTAAGTACCAGATATATACTTGCCTTGAGTTTGCTTACACAGCCGAGTCTTTAAAATCTGCTTGATTATGAATCCTTCAATATCATAAGATATATATCAGTGGTACCCAACCCCCCCGGTCCGTGGACCAGTAACCGTCTGTTGGGCATTTTGTTGCCGGGGCCACGAAAAGACAGAAAAATACAATCTGTTCAATTGATATTTACTTACTGGAAGGTTGTATTAAAGCCAGTTTATTTCAGTAAAGTTCACTAAAAAAAAAAAGACAAGTTAACCAATGAAACTTAGTGAAACACAAACTGACTTTACTGCCCAGATGAAACTGGTCTGTGGTGCAAAAAAAGTTGGGAGACCCCTGATCTAGTGGATGGTTTGTCAGATATTGGCCGGGTTTCCCAGATTCCATCATTCCTAAGTACGTAAGAAGGTTCTTAAGAAGGGTTGGCTAAGAAGGAGCGCTAATTTATGGGCAGTTCAACGACATCCGTTTCCTTGATATCTGATTGATGTTTTCTTGATATCTGTTAAATGCAACAGGGTTGTTGATATATTTAAGGTAAGATAAGGTAAGGTAAAACTGTATTGATCCCTCAGGAGGGATTTATGTCTAGTTGTTATAAAAGTCCATACATTTTATATGCTTTACTTGGTTTATCGGTGTGGAAACCTCTAAGTTATAGTGTCTTTTCTCATTTTGTTGTAAAATTCCTACACCCCTTGAATGTATCATTCGTGTATGATGATCAAGGCAGCAAAAGTAGAGGCGCGTTTCCTCCAGTGTCATACGCACATTTGTTGATTTACTGCAGTGTGTGAATGCGAAAGGGTGAGTTTAATGGTGTTTTATGGATAAATTAGACTCACAAATGTAATTTAATGTTTAACAGTTGAGTCATAGTAGTACTATAAACTTATATATGCAGATGTATGCGGAAAACTTAAGCGCGTAATTCAGAAAAAAACTTTTTTCTTCTACATGGATTATTGGTTTATTACTTGGAAAAGTAAACGATAAATGAGTGGGTTGGCTCCATCTTAGTGAAAGACGTTCAAAAGCTAAGAGCGAAACACGTCTTTCTTTCATAGCGTTCACTCCAAAGAAGATCGTAGAGTTTCTTAACCAATCTGGGAAACCTGGGTATTAACTGTTGTTGGAAATTGCTTAGATATGCATAAAAACAATGTATGTAATCATGTGAGGGGACTTTAAGAACATCATTTATGTTGAGCTGTTAGCGATTATAAGCTGCTTAAACTGAAATTTCGCAGACATCAAAGTAGATGAAAGAAATCCTTTAAAATACACATGTAGGTATTTGAAGCCATTTATAAAATATATATAAAAAGAACCCTCAGCTATATACTTTAAGACAGAATTAAAACGCAACCATTCAAGTGTAGGTACCAAGAGAACTGAAGCATTGAACAAAAAATAAAAAGAACATTGTACATTTAATTGAAGCTTTCACTAAACATATCCGAGCTGAAGTGTAACTGAAGAAGCTGCTTGAGAAATGATTCATGCGCTCGAGGACGAGATGAGCATCTGATCTATTATTTCCTGCATCTGTCTTTCACGGGCGCCAAAAGAATCTCCGGTAGCAGAATTAAAGCAACAATTAAATAAACCACTATTTCAGAGGTATGCAAGCTTATGGCTCGCGGGCCTGATCCTGCCCTCCAAGACATTTGAACTGGCCTACCGTAGCCCTTAATAATGAATCTTATAACAAAAACTGTAGTTTTATTGCACTTTCAAAACGATATTTTTCTGCTTCTACCGTAAGTCGCGAAGCTCCTGTTTATATGACGCAACATGGCCGCCTTAGAGCGACGGAAAGGTGACACGGAAAAACAGAAGATTCAAGGACAAATTGCACATGACACAATCCTGTGTGGCTTTTGTGTGTAGAAGTGTGCACCGTCAACAAGGACACACTTTGCGTTTCAATACACAAGAGCAAAATGATTAGGAAATAGTAGTAGAAAGATTGACCTGCCAACACGCTGGACATCCTTCCCAAAATCTGGCCTGGTTAATTTAAAAAAAAAAAATGTGCAGCCTCCATATAAGGGTTCCAAAACTTTTTTTCTTTTGTAATGAGGGCCACATTTAACGAAGAGAAACTGTGCTGGGGCTAAACTAGTGATGGTCTGATGAAGCTTCATGAAGCAGTGTCATTATTCTCAGAGTCCACTAGATGGCACTATTTTCCGTTGTTTTGAACAACTGCTCTAATGAAACATCACATCATTTCTAAACTGATGGCGCCACCTACTGACCTCGAAACATCATGACACGGCATCATAGAGCTTCATCAGACCATCACTATGTTAAAGTATCTGCTTGAATAATCAATTTATAATGGAACCCCCGGCCTGATTTCATAGTAATCATAAGCAAGTATATTTCTGGTACTGGATGCTACCAAAGTTGGTTCTGGTCGATGCTCATGCCGTCTGTTTGTGAGCAAAAAAAAAAACAAACTCATCAGAAGTATTTCTAACATAAAATTCTAACCATATCCTTCACAAAAATACAACAAAGTACGCATTTTTTAGGAATGTTTCTAAGAAAGACATGAGCGACGGACCAAAGCAATATAAAGCAGTGGAAACACCAACAGCTGTTGGTTTCCACCATCGTGAATATCTAGATCAATTTTAAATAAATCCAGTTTTTTTTTTGTCAGTCGAGAGCGGGATATGATTGATCCACCTGTCAGGATCCCTGCTCGCCATTCATCCGTCTTCCTGTTGACATACTGGGAGGTCACTCATCTGTAAACATAACTATCTACACCCCCATCCACCCCTAGGGTGCCTTCACCTGTCTTCTGATGTATGTCATGGTGTCACTCACCTGTCAAGCTACACCCCTCTATATCCCAAACACTACTCTTCACCCAGACTTCATCTGTGACACATCCGTTACTGTCAAGAGTCAAAAAATATTCTCTATTTTCTCTTTGGTGCATACAAATGTTTACCCAAATCTCATCTGCGGTACAGTGGATTTGACGTGATTCTCTTGGTTGACGGTTCAAAGGGATTTTTTGTATAAAACAATATCTATATAACGATTTGTTTAACAAATACATTTGACAGACATTTTTTTTTTGCGATATGTTCCCGCCTGTCATCAGCCCGCAGAGGTCGACAAGTACAAATCAGGTAAAGGAAAATGTTTACGAGTCATAACTGAACATGGATAAACACTATTATTACCTTTCATTAATGTCCAGTCTGATTCAATAGATGGAAAATATGCACACGTAACATGGTTATTACCTCCGCCCAGGAGATTACGTGATCATCAATTTCAAAATCAGATAAACAAATTTCAAATAAAATGTCTGAAAAGGTTGAAAATGGGACAAGGAACAGATGATTAAAGGTAATCTTCAAAATATTTTTGCTAAATGCAGAAAAAAAAACTAAAGTTGGTCAACATTTAGGTGACTGTGTTGACGGAAGGTTCTTCATTCGACACTGTTTTGGGGTTGCTAGCTGAGACCGTTATGGCTTTGATCACTCAGGATATTTACCAAGGTAATGTCATTGATTTTGACTAAGGCTACTTAGTTTTATCTTGCATTTTGGCAGTTTGCTGAAATGAGCTCCATGGTGGAGGAAGTGCTGTGTCTTCATTTTTCTCTTGCAACAATAAAGTTTTATTTTATGTTAATGTCCTCTAATATATTCGGTTCGTATGAAGAAAGGGACACAAAAAATCTGATGAAAATACTTGATTCTGGCCTAAAGCTAGCAGAGTCAATGATGTTTTCACTTTGGACGGCCATGACTTGAGCAGTAAAACTAGGGCGACCCGCTCGGAAAGTCTGTGAGTGTGTTATGACCTCCAAAGTGCTTCACATAAGAGGGTAAGACTTTACTTTAGAAGTGCTAACAGAAGTGTTGAAGATGAAATGCGAAAACCAAGTCTAGTTTTGCAAAAAAAATGCATATGCATTACGTGGCAACCTGTGCAACGGAGATTCCATGACAGTTTTTTCACTTATAGACACTGGCGGAATCCGATTTTTTTTTTTTTCTCATCTTGGCGGGTCACATGGACACGGTCAGGTTCTATGAGTTGGTTTCCCAGGAATGGTTGTCAGGTGAAAAGAAAAAGAAACAAGCTAGGGGGCGCTAATCCGTCTGAATCATGGCTGTTTCTAATGAAAACAATCATCAAATCTATGATCTTATCTAATGCTGCTTTACTCAATCCTCTTTGGCCAGAAACTCTTGTTTACACAACTTAAGAAATGCATTAACGTTAAATAACCAAAAGTCTTTAAATAGTAACATTGTCAAGACTATTTAAACTAAACCTCATCATCTAACCAGGATTTGTAATGTTGATGAATGAAAAACTAGAGCATCTTCACTATAGAAAACTAAATGTTTTGTCCATTTTAAAATCATCGTTTCATTGCA
Source organism: Callionymus lyra (assembly GCF_982586985.1). NCBI lineage: Eukaryota > Metazoa > Chordata > Actinopteri > Syngnathiformes > Callionymidae > Callionymus > Callionymus lyra. The sequence goes on along the minus strand of NC_141822.1, from coordinate 15,499,972 downwards.
GATTTGACCTCTCCTCACCGTGAGCATCTTTCATAAATAAAGTGACTCTAAAACCACCTCCTTTCGACTAAAGTCTGAAGCGATCAGTCATTCCAACACTGTCGTGACACATATGATCATCAAGTCATTAAGATAAATCATTAAGTACAAACATAATGAAGGATGTTGTCATCTCAAGACGCGACCTTGTAGACGCCTGGGATGACGTGTAGAATAAATAATGGGGCATCAGATAAGAAAACGTATTAACAAAATATTCCTCCCATCTACGTGGTTTGTCGAGCCCTCGTGTTTTCTCCTCCCCGTCTTGGCATCATAGCAGTTCGGAGCTCAGCGCCCGCCAGAGTGTCCAGAGCGGCGCCAGCAGCCAGAGAGGAGACGGAGAGGGTCGGACCCCGAGAGGCGAGGCAGAGTCCGAGGTGCAGGAGCAGACCTCGAAGCCGTTCTCCGCGTGGTCCGGGCGCTGGTGCACCTTGACCCGCGTCTCCGTGCTTTTGGGCTCCGAGTCCGGGGAGTCCGCCTGCATCTCGGTGCACAGGAGCCAGTCTTTGGCGATCAGTTGAGGGAATCCCGCCTCCGCCTCCATGTCGCTGCTCGGCACCCGCCAGTACTCCTTCCCCTTGAAGAAATAGGACGAGCCTTCGAATGGAGACGCAGAAAACTGGGATCAGCATGAGACTTTTAGAGAAGAAAGAAAGCAAAGAAGCACTTCAGGGCCACAAAAATGAGTATATATTGCTTACGTTGGAAAATGGTTGACTCATGTCACAGTAGATTATTGTCTAGATGGTGACCAGTAAATATGTCTAAGTGTTTAAGATGACATAAGAAACTTAGATTATTGATGTCAACATTTATACAGAGATTTCTGGTGTTATGGGAAAAAAATTGCTTTGAAAGTGAAATAATGGGAAACAAACACAGAGAACTCACATTTGATTTTCTGAGACTCTTATGTTTGTCTCTGTGTTGTCTTGACCTTTTAGGTATTTCTTTTATTGGGTATTTTTTGATTGTTTAAGCGCTTTGTGACCCTGTTCTTGAAAAGCGCTCTATAAATACTAATTACTTACTTATATATTGAGCAACAAAAACTGAAAAGACAATATCATAATCACACTTATAATTCCTCGTAAATTTATGTTTTGTTCAGCCTGTCACATATATGGATCTCGAAGCTGATGAGTTAATAAAATAAAATGTAAAATACAGGCCAAAAGTTAGGACATACAGTATCTAACAGGGTCATTTAAAAATGTTTGCAATTTTTTCGGTCTGGCTGACCTTCATTTCTTAGAGTTTCTCTTAATGTAACAGATTGATTCTTGTTCTAATATGAATTCCAACAGTTGTCCAAATAATAGTTGTCATAAGGCTGTTTCAACCTGACTTCTGCACAACACAACGGATGATCCAGACTCCATTAAAAAGAAGAAATTCCACAAAGTAACCCAGACAATACACACCTGTGAAGTGAAAACTATGTCAGAAAAGGCTAAAAGTCTGGACGAGACTAGGCATATTTTCCGTTATTCAAATGTATAATTATTGAACATAATTTCACATGTATTCACTCATAGCTTTGATGCCTTTAGTGATAATCTACAATCTAAATGGTCATTAAAATGAAGAAATAACATTGTATGAACGGGTTTGTCCAAACCTTTGGCATTTACTGTAGAATTCAAATCATATCGTCTGAAAATCCAAAAGATCCAATGGGTTGATTCAAGCTATATTAAGTCTATGTTCTTGGTGTCACTGCAGATGCATCGTCCTAGAACCTAAAGTTCAACTAATGTTAAGTGTCTCTTAAATTGATCTTGGACCTCTATTGTACTGCATGTACATAAATCATGTTTAACATAACCACACCCACTCTGCTGTGATTGGTCAAGCATTGAGGTTTGTCATCAATCCCAAATGTCTCCACCCCCAAGGGACTCCTTTTATAAACAAAGCAAGGCGTGATTACAGCTGGCTGGAAGAGGAGTGACGCCATTATTAAGTCACAATGAACTCCGATCTCATAACTTCTCGTTCGCCGGTATTTCAGAGGAGGGAGAACTTTATAAAGTAATAACTTCAAAATATCATCATGATGAGGGTGGTACTGCATCTTGGAGAGGAATACTTCAATGTGTAAGTCGGGTTTTGACAATAGTTGCCCTTTACGTTTCCTACATTAATGTCAGAACATCAAAATACTTCTTTTGATTATATATGTTTGTGTGTTTTCTCCCAAAGAAGCTGGGACAGTTAAATATATTAGATATTAAAACGTATCACTCACATCCCTTTTTACACAATCTTTAGCTTCAATGATCAACTAAATTTCAGGGAAAGTTTGGAAAAAAAAAGCATCTTGTTCCGCAGGAAAAAAAAATCTTTTTTCATCCTAAGAATGCAAAACACTTCCTAAAAATGGCTCGTGCAAATGTGGCGAGTGTTTACATGTAAGTTTCTGTTACTTTTCGCCGCTAGTGTTGTTCTCATTTTTCTGCTCCCTCCCTTTCATCATCTGTATCTCCTCTCTCCTCTCGCTACCCTCCAGTTCTCTCTTCATCCTCCGCCTGTGGGAAGCTTCCGAAAGGCTGATGTTCAAAGCTTTGATGTGCCGCCCGAGTCCCCCTGCCCAGAGGTCTGATGCTATGTGAATAGGTGCCTGTGTTGGTATAGATACGTCTGCTTCCATAGATTTGGGAGGATTTGTTGGGAATGTCACTTTTCCTTGTTGCATTTTGATTCTATTTACAAAGACATCAAAGAGCCCCGGGGTGAGACTTGTACGGCTGGCAACGGGTTTGACTTAACACTTGTCCTGGAACAGCCAACAGGTAAACAGAATTAGGGGGAGCTTTGTCCAGGTGAAGGAAAACCAGAAGTCTTTTCCATCATTGCCTTTAGACTGCTGAGGTGGATTTTGTTTCATAGAATTCCTTTAATCTAAAGTCATATTTTTTATTGAATTTAAATCTGTATATTTCTTTGTTGCTGTTATACTGTCTACAGAATGTGACTCCTTTTTTTCCCTCGATGTTTTCTTTCTCTGAATAGATTTTATATATATTAAATATATTGAATATGCCTCAAATTCACGATAGGAAAAGATTAAACATACAGTGCACATATTAAAATAAAACAATAATAATAAAACAAATGGCAATAAAAATAATAATACAATAAAAAATAATAATAATAAAAAAGGATAATAAAAGGGACTATAAAACAGAGTACTACAATAAATAGCAGTAGTGCAAAGCAAAGAAGAAAAAGAAAATAACAATATAGAATGAATCTCAATACATACAAATACAATTAAATAGAAATATTTACATTTATACTGAAAACACGATCAGGAGATTAAATCTTTTTAACCATAACCACACCCACTCTGCTGTGATTGGTCAACTATCAAGGTTCGTCACCGTGGAACATCAATCCCAGAGGTCTCCGCCTCCAAGGGACTCGTTGTATAAACAAAGCTGGAGGTGACTCCAGCTGGCTGGCTGGAGGAGTGAAGAACAATATTGCTTCATATTGGACTCCGTTCTCTAACCTCTATGACTATTGTGAGGAGCCGACCGAAAAAAAGGCCTCAAAGTGATGGGAAAACTTACTAACAAGAATACAAATATGAAAAAAAGGAAAAAAAATAATATGAAAGAATAGATATGGATTTTACCATCTTGAGTTGAATTCTCATGAAAGTATTAACTTCTAGAAACACAATTTAAATGCAAATGTTTAATCCTGTCAGCATTGACAAGATCTTAAATAAAGGATTAATAAGCGACTCTGAACTGTCTGCCTGTCGTCCATGTGTGTCATGACCAATTTTGACCAAATTTACTATAATTTATAATCACTCATAGATCTCCTTCATAAATGTAAAGCCCCATTAACTTTCATCTATGACTGCCTTTAAAAGCTTGATGTTAATTTTCATGTTTTGTACCTTCATGATTTCATGGTATTTGCTTCTTACACGTTTTTATTTCTTACACATTCCTCGGCTTCCCTTTCATCAGACGCATGTCATGATGCTGCCAGATTCAGTGCTGTCAGTCAAACACTCACATTTGAATATGCAAACAGATTATGGTTTGACGATGTTTCTTTTCAGCACCACAATTACACACTCGAATAATGCTAAAATATGCATATCGACAATATAAAAACACATCAGCAGGAATACCCGAGAGTTGCTGCTGAATTATCGTCCAAATCCCTGAAACCCTGTTTATTCTCATAGATCACAAAATAAAGAGATATATTCTCTGCTGATGTAATTGTAATCATCATCAGTGACAACAATAGTTGAGCGCTACTGCACATTGTCCTTTGAAATAAAGTGAACTTTTCTTTGGCACATGGTAGGCTAAGAAAATGCACTTTGGAAGAAGACACAGACTGTTCTAGCGACTTGAAAAAGAACAGATAGAACAGGCTAAATATATGTTGGCTTAGAAGTAATGACCAGGAAACAGTCTGGACTGGAGAAAACCTTCAGCAACAGCAACACACTGTATTTCTCAGCTCTTCAGGCATTTACTTGGAAAAATAATAAAAATTTCCTTTTTAAGATTAGCTTAAAGCTTCTTCTGATGACCAATTATACTCCATCAACACACAAACAAGGGTTATCTTAGGTTTGTTATGGTTATAACAAACATAATCTTAAGTAGTTCAGGTCCTCAGTGGGTTCTAGTCTAATGTTTCTTATTAGTGGCACCCCCTGAAAGCCCAGAGCTGATCATTAGACAAACTCTGGTCCAAAAAGCATGAGGTCAATCTTGTGTCTTTGAGCCAGAATAGATCTGTTTTTTGGCTAATAGTGTCAAGCTGTTCTGCCTCTGCTTCAAACGCCTCCTTTTGATTTCCAAATTGTAATTTCACTAATTTCCTGATGCGAGTTTCTCTTGATGCAAAACACACCGTTGTTGACGAACCACAGACGTGGCTTATTCTCAGGTTCTGACCCTCATTCTGATCACATTCTGGGCTTGCATATAACCTAAATCTGAGAGGTGTTAAAAAATCATTTTGAAGTCCAGAGTATTAGAGACACATCAAAGGGATTCTGCAGTCAAAACGTTAAGCATTATGATGACAAAACACGTTTAATATGTCAACATTGCCAACATCTAGGCAATGTTTTCGATGAGTTTAATTACATGCCGTAAAAACTCCAGATGCAAGTTGTTGTTTTTTTTTTTTCGCATTTTTACACCCTTTAAAAAATGCATGATGACGATGATAAGCCATAAGTAAAGATGAGTTCAGAGGAGGAACATCTCTAAACATAAACATCTTAAATGATTTGTTTCGAAACTACTTGGTTTAAGGGCCATAGTCCAAAGTCAAATACACAGTAATATTTCAAGTTATTTATTATCTTAATCACAAAATATGTGAGTTCATATCTACAGAAGGCAAAGACGTCATATTTACCAATTAAAACTTTGCATTTGAAAAGTTCATTATATCAAAGTGAGCATCTTCCAGATATAACAAAATCCCTCAGTGAAGCGAGAGCTGTGGAGCATTTCAAGAAGTTAAGTAAGTGCCTACTTTAAAAGTCTTGGTGAAGCAATGTGGGCAAATTATATTAGAAATAAGTGGCAGATTAGCTACAAAACAGTGCCTTCATTGAGAGGAAACTTCTCTGAATATAGTTGGTGCGTGTGAGAAATGTTTCAAGCCTGGTTAAAAAGAGATTCCTATAAAATGATGAACCTCCAGCCCAAAATAAAAAAAACTCCTAAGACTTTCTTTTCCCCAGAAACCACCGACAGCTCTCCCTGGACAATTGTGAGATCTAATCCCTCCTGAGTCTTTCTTCAAAAAAGACTTTGGACAAAATAAATCTTCAACCATGACTGTTTACTTTCTTCGCTGGCTATAGTGCCTGACCATGGGTAAAAGCAGGAACTAGTAACTTTTCCACCTTACTCACCGCACCTGTCACAAGCTTGATTTAACACTCGTCATGTCTGGTTTGATGGTCTAAGGATTGGGTCACTGGTTTTGCTGATCAAGTGGTCCTGCTCTTCCTAGGGTCGTTCTTCTAATTCCGTTCTCAAGGAAATAGGTGGGGAACCCATGGTCGAGGGTGCTACCCCCTCCTGTCTTGATTTAAGGAGTTTAACTGTCTTTGGATCTTGTTCATTAGTAAGGGGAGGTTAAAGAATTGAGAAAGTAAAGCCCAAAAATGGCAAAAATCTCACTATACCAGTCGATATACGTCCTTTCCCCTCACAGCTATGGTCTTTAGTGGACGGTACTGAACCACAGAACAAGCTCTTGGGAACAAGTGGCCAAAAAGTTTTCTTTGTAGCCTGGCTGACCTCTCTGAGAGACAAAGATGACATAGACAACCCTTAATAATTAGAGTCTTAGATAGCTCAACTGTTCACCAGTGGTAGGATCTAAATTCGGGAGAACGGGTAGGATCCTGAGAAAACTACTCCCATACGACAAAGATATATTTGTCCTGATAAATGAAGAGTGGAACCGTTAATAAAAGGTCAGTTCCAGCAACTCAACGGAACCAAATGTTCACTCATTACAAGCTGCATGGTCAGTGGGCCGCCCCTCAGTCCAGGAGAATCCGCCCTGGTCGAGTGCTTCCTTGAGGTCTACAGAACATTGGCTGGACAATTACCAATGAATCCTGCTGAGCGTTGAGGGCTGGAACACGCTTCCATATCCGACTAATTATCTACCCCGGTACTCATTACAGGCTTCCGGTTTCTGAAAGTTTCTTTCTTTCCGTTTTCTTTTCATTGACTTTGTACTTCAAGTGCAGCGATGGGTTTGTTGATTTCAAGGAGAAATACAGAATTGTGTTGCAGTACAGGTAGGTAGAGGAGCCCAGAAGCAGGAAGTGCTGCAGACTGAGAAAGCAATGAAATACTTTGTTTTTCTTTGGTTTATTCTCCAGTAAAACTGCACGATGAAGACATTGAATGATCCCATGAAGGATCATTTAAAGTTGACCTCGAGACAACTTAATGGGAAACAGTTTATCTATTTTCTCTTGATCTTTCTTTTGCTTTCTAAACATTTAATCACCCCATTTTGATGATCGTCCTGCACTTAGATTGAACTCACTTAAGCCTCAATCCTGTTCGGCGTTTTGATATTCTTTAAGCCCGGAGCAGGGCACGACCCATACATATTAGTATAACTAAATATTATTGTTGCTAATGTTCGTGCCTTCTTAAGTAGGGCTCGAGGGACATTAACTATAATGACAGTAAGGGTTAAAGGCCTCATTGAAATGTGGAACTGGGGTTAATGGCCTACATTACATTCTAAACTCTGGTCAGAGAACTCAGTGAAACACTTCAGGGAGTGCAGGGGAGTTTATAAGGTTTATTGACAAAGTCATGAGTTGGGAATTACAAAACTACTCGCCTATGAAATGGTTTACTTGAGGTACCTGAGGTTTAAGAGGTTTATGACATTTTTTATTAAAAATACCCCTACAAAGATACCTCCAAAATATATTTCTTAAGGTTTTTAAAAAAAGTACTTAACAAACAAACAACAACGAACAATCAGTTCAGACAGAATATATTTTCTGGCAACTGAAACTTGCATGACGAGACTGATGTGTTAAAGACTTTTTATTGGCCATACAAAAAATACATTTTAAAATAAATCCCAATTCAGGCGATTTGAAACTTATTTGTATATTCCATTATTTATAAATATTTAAAACAAGTTTTGTCAATGGGAGCAGAGATACAAAAAACACAAATTGGCTACAATAGCATATGAGTTTAAATATAGTGAATGTACATCTTCTATTTACTCATTTGAACAATTGTTGAAATAGAAAGAATCATTTCCATATAATTTCGTGGAGAATTAGGAACCTCTGCTAGAGATAAGAGATTTGGTCAGTTTTTTATCTGTTCCTTGGTTTGCAAAATAAATCTCTTCTCTGCTGTTAGTTAAAGTACTATCTCCTGTGTGTACCATGTGACTAATAGACAAGTACTGTTTTTGTCAGTCCAATGTCATAGCTATTGATGTACGTTTATTGGGTTTTTACCACGACAAGCGTGGAAAATATCTAGATTTAAACCCTTAATTACTAAGCTAATAATAGCTAAGCTTTTTTACTTGTTTTTGTCACTATAATTATCTAAACAGATGTAAATTTAGTTTCGAAAAGCTGATAAAAATATTGATGAAAATAGTCTTTCCTTGACTCTATGCTCCGCATCTGTATTTTTGCTGATGATACACTCATTTATCTCAAGGTGGTTAGATTTTATGTTTTATTGTGGTTCACTTTGAGTCTGTAATCTCTGAAATGAAAAAGTATTTAGCCTCACCACAAGTAGAACCGTAGAATATGATTGGAATTAAAGTGAAGAACCAATTTTGTTTTTGCTACTCTGGTTCAATGCTCTTATTTTAAGCAGTTTGTAGCAAGTGTCACATATTTTAACACACATAACTCAACAAGCAAATGGGTGTTCAAGCCATTAAAATAATCAAAGATATTTTTGAGAAAACAACTGAAACTGTCCAGCTGCAGCAGCTCGTTGTTCAGAAGCCAAACTCATGTCATCTTCTTCTCTTGTCAGGAATCCATCAGCCTGATTGGCAATTTGGTTAGAAACGCAGAACAGCTGTTGCTATTGAGTTTGGTGATGACAACGTTAGCAAAATTACTTTCTTTGAAACTCTACCAGCTTCTAGATGCAAAACAACGTGTTGCAAATCTGTCACGCCACTTTTCCGTTTCTCCCACTGTTCCTGCGTAACCTGCCAATTGTGTTGGTGTCGAAATGTCAGCAGATGTGGACGTGTTGCTATATTCCCACTTGTATAATTTGACGGCGACCAGTGAGCAGAGATTATTGATTTTTCTGAGAGACAATACAGACGTACTCAGCAGGATGCCGAACATTAGATCAGAAATCTAGCCGTTTTAATATCTACAGTGCAGGAACTCAATCGCTTGCATATTTAAGCTGTGATTTTTAGGAAACAGTCTGAATTCATAACAACCACTCTGGTGTTTGGACAGAAAGGTCATGGTTGTTGTTGACAATCCAGGACTTCCATCTAATGACCTTATTGTGGTGGAATTGATGTCTGGAATATTAAAGAAGTTTACTGTCTCAAACCATTTATTCTGTATATTTAGGTAACTGAAAAGTAGACATAGAAAAGTATTTTTTTAAATAATCAACAATGTTAAAATACACATTTGTTCACTTTTCTGCAATTAATTATTATGCTACATCCCATGAGATCCCAGCAATGACTGAGGATGAGAGGATACAGTCTGCACCAGCAGCTTTCAAAATATATTTTAGTTTCAAAACAAATTAAAGCCGTTACGATTTTGCCAAGAGTCATGTGGTCTGTGAATTCTGACAACACCAGAGTCAAGTACTCGACAATACTACAAATATATCCTCGTTACTACAGTATCACATTTTAATCGCAATATATCACAATATATCGTATCGTTGCCTTTGTATTGTGATAACCATTCTTTCCGATACACAACACTAGTTTAAAATGATCACTGATATTGACATGAACCAAATATAATAGCCCTCCACGATGAAAAGATATCTTGTTCAAGTAAAACAAAACAACTAATTTTAATTCTAAGGAAGAAGAACTATAGGGGATCACACTCCTCGTAAGGTAAGGTCTACTCAGTGGTCCCGGAAAGGATGGACCGCCAGATAGTCAAACCTCTGCATCAGGAATAGGAAAATGTGGTTTCAGTCATGGAAGTGTGGATCAGCTCCATACCCACGGCGGGAACCTTGAGGGGTTTTCTCAACCTGTCTACATTCGTTTAGTGGATCTTAAGAAAGGCTCCCTGGCAGTTGTCGACACAGGGAGTTCTGTGGGTGGCGCTCCGGGACTATGTGGGATCAGATTTCCCGGCTGTCTGTTCCTTTTTCAGCTATGTCAGAGCTTGGTCCAAATAGCCAGTAGCAAGTCATAGCATACGTTTGACTAGCAGTAGGTATTTGTACTTTGTAGTCAATGACCCCATAGCCAAGGTCAAACTTCTCAAACTTCTGCAATTTTTTTTGTCTCTAAATAAACATTTTAGTTGTTAAATATACCGTTACCATGACGAAATGTAATCTCCACGATATGCAACCCTCCTGTTAATTCAATTTCAAGGCTCCTCTGAAAACGTAGTGACAAACAGATGTCAGTTTGTTTGCATTAGCTCAGCCTCCGTTCCCGGCTATAATGTGGTATCATGAAGAAATACTGTAGACCATCTTCTTGAAGATGCTGTTAACTTTGCCTTCTGCAGACATCTGTTTGTGATCTGCATCCAGTGGGTCATGTTTTTGCCCAGAGACCAGCCGGTCATCGAATAAATTCACTTTCCGACCACTTTCTCAAAACTCTAGCAAACATACTGAATTATTCAGAGCAGCCTACTGGGCAGACGTTCAAGTGGCAGATCTTTACATGTCACTCAATGACTCATGGAGAAAAATACAACTGAATACAACTGGATTTTACAACTATACGACACAGTGGCAATGCTTTTTATTGTAAGGGAAACTCTTTGGGTTGACTCACCATCGGACCACCTCATGGCATCATCTAGATGCGGCGGCAGGCCTTTCCAAAGAGCGCTCTCTTTAGGATAGCCCTGGTCCATTCGTCTGAGGTGGTCGTCGTACCGCCAGTAGCGGCTGTCCTTGAAGAAGTAGGTTTTGTCGTTGTGCAGCCAAACAAAAGCGGCATCCACCCCTTCCAAAGGTAATCCAAAGTCACTGATGGGACGTGGGTAACCCTCCTCCACATTATTGTCTTTAAAAACCCAGTACTTTAAACCTGGAGGATAATAGGAAATAACACTAGTGACAAAAACATCACTGAAAAATATGAACACTTCTCAACTCAAAACACTCCCAAAAAACTCACCTTTAAAGAAGACAATTTTATGGTCCCCGGGCCTCTCGTAAACGGCATCCACGCTGTCCAGGTTTGGGGGGAGGCCCCTCCAGAAACGATGGATCTGAGCCGGGCGCAGAGAAACCAGATGCTTTTCTCTGGTTAGACGCCAGAAATACTTCCCTGGAAGAAAAGAGGCATAAAAAACAGTTTCATAATGTACTTCTGTGAACATCCATCAAAGCTTTGTTTAATTCCGCAAAGTTGATTTAGCAGCAACGAGTTCCAAATAAGTATATTTATTTTAAAAAATGGAAAACTGGTGCACTCGCTATTTACCTTTTTATTATGAAGGCGTCTATGATTATTAATCAGACTGTCTTGACAACACAGCCGGGGAACAAATCTCAGACGGAAATGTCTTTCAATTTCTGATTGTAATCCTTTAAAAAGTTCAGGAAAACCAAAAAAACCCCAAAAAAAACAAAAAACAACAATCCTAACAAAAGTTAAATGTAAAAAAAAAATAAAATCAAAAACTGTCTATTTCAGTTTTCTGTCCTCAACTCAACATTACTTCTCGGGTCCCTCTGGGGAAACATCTGTGTTAACAATCTGTCCTGTTTCAATATTGTCATAATCCAATGAGAGAGTTGTGGGATTTTTTTTTTGTCTGGATATTGTTGTTTGATCATCTGTGTCTACTGTCGGCTCACGTTTGTACTTTTCAGCGGCTGCACGGACACAACAATGTGTTGTCACTGTGGGTGTTTGTATCATATGTTCCTCGATTACACCCAACAGAGTTTGTATTGAGCTCAAATTCATCAAAAGCCTTATCAGATCAGAACAGTTGGATAGTATAGTCATAGTCAGGCCTATGAGGGCAGTGAAGGCACCCGTTTTATATCTTCATGAGAAGAAATATGAGAGCAGTGGTCTGTACAAGTGAAATAGGTCAACACTTTTGTCGCTGCTTAATTTAACAATATTTATCTTATGATAAATGTTCATCACGCAGGTATTACGCACAATGGTTAATTTTCCAATTCAACTCAGTAGGGATAATGATCTATCCATCCATCTTTCCATCCATCCATCCATCCATCCATCCATCTATACACAATAACCAGCCATCCATCCATCCATCTACTTACCCACACTATTAGCCATCTATCTACCCACACTGTCCAGCCATCCATAATCCTATCCATCCATCCATCCATCCATCCATCCATCCATCCATCTACCTACCTACCTACACTATCCATCCATCCATCCATCTACCTACCTACACTATCCATCCATACATCCATCTATCTACCTACACTATCTATCCATCCATCCATCCATCTACCTACACTATCCATCCATACATCCATCTATCTATCTATCTACACTATCCACCCATCCATCTATCTACCTAAGATATCCATCTGCCTGTCTATCAATCTGCCTACACTATCTAGCTATCCATCCATTTTTCCATCCATCTATCAATCTACCTACAGTATCCATCCATCCATTCACCTGCATAATCCATACATGAACCATACCTATCCATCTACCCACAGTATCTACCTATCCATCCGTCCATTTACCTACATAATTTATCATCTACCTACAGTATCCATCTATCTATCTATCTATCTATCTATCTATCTATCTATCTATCTATCTATTCATCCATCTACCTACACTTTCTAGCATCCATCTATCCATCTACCCACACTATCCATCCATTCATCCATCCATGCATCTATCAGCCTGATCCTCAATAATGCATGAAAATCTTTCTCAGGCAGAGTTAAAAAAAACCAAGTTTCAACATGTGAATGGTAAAAAACGCGCTAAACTAATGAATATCCAATGATGTGCTGGAGAAACCATCTAAAAATCCACATACAAATCTTCTATTCAATGCAGGAGTTATCACTTCACTTCAGGCCAGACTTCTTGCCCAATGTCTTGACGATTTATCTCCACCACATCCACCTCCAGCATTCTCTGCCCACCTGTCATCCATCCATATCTCAAAAGAAGAAAAAAAAACCCCTGTGCTTCTAGAAATCAGTACCTTTGAAAAAGAAGGCTTCCCCTCGTATCTGCGCCACAGCATCAAAGTTGCTGCTGCATCTGTCCGGGGCATCCAGGGCCAAACTGTGAGGACACAAAGAGGGGAAAAAAACCTGACTTTATAACTTTAATTTGAAGATTTGACATGACATTAAGATAACATGCGAACAGTTTAATACAATTACTTCATTCGATTTGTGCGCACAGAGAGCCATGATTTAATCACACATTCCCACTGAGTGCTTGTGAAAGATTGGTTTTATTCGGCAGCAGTGCAATCACAGCGACATGGCAAGGTTCCTCTAGGGCGTCCATCCACAGGGATAAAAGCTGATTTAAAAAGGTGACGTGGTCGGCATGGTAATGATGAGGCTATTAGACACAGCGCCACCACTGTGAGCTCCTCATGACATCAACAAAGATATCCATTCAACAGCTCCGGTGACACATCACCGCTGCTGCTCAGTGCTCCACCGTCGGCATGATGCAGCTTTGAACTGGAAACACAAGCTATTGTGACGGAGGGAAATTTATTTTTCCACGTTCTTGCGGAAGCTATTTTTAGCTTCGCTTATCTGTCGATTCAAAAGGCTGATTCTTTAGCGTTAAATTCTTGAAAAATCACAAAAGATATGCCAAGGCCTGCCTGTCATGATAAAAAAAAAGTTATGCGCTGCAGCAATTAAAATTGTTTTAAGTTATATAATGTTTGGATAAGTATTCCGATAAACTAACAGATTTTTCATACCTTTTATGTGGCCCCTGCAGTTTAGAAAGAAAGACTTTGGAAGAAAAATGGGATTGAGTAATACCCATTTAGTTTATTGTGAGTATACTTTTTGAATGAGATCATTAATTAGTGCCAGATATCTTATTTCTTTTTGTAAATCAAACGTAATGTTTGTGTTTTGATTGGTCTAAATAAAAACATATTTCTACTTTGTTATTATAGATGTGTGAGGATTTACACGTTTAAAATGCTGCAAATTTTCAGTGAAATGGATTTTGCGGCTCTGAGTAATGGTTAAGAATGCTCCTCCCCATGATGCAACACTAATAGACTTAGGGACCCATTCATTCCTCATGCTATTAGGCTGTTTAATTCTGAGTTTGGGGGCAGGAGTGGAGTGAAAAGATGATTATATTCCATGTTAATCTTTGTATCCTTTTTCTTTGTTAATTTTCTTTGATATATGTCTTTATCTTTAGACTCTGTCATCTTGCACTTTGTTCTTGTTTTTATGAATCTATCGTCTATGTTGCTGTGCGCTGGAAAAACAATTTACCGAAGGAGATTTCCAGAAAGATCAATAAAGTTTATCCATCCATCCATCTAATTGAGCAGGTAAAAGTGATAAAATGATACATAATACAGGTTGACGACCCATGTTCTAAACTAAGCCACAAAATAAGTAGAGAAAATAAAGACACTGCTTCATGAAGCTTACCCCGAGATTTGATTTCAAACCTGACAGCCACAGCAAAAATTTGTTCAAAAGTTTCATCATTCAAATCTGAAAACATAATTCTAAATGAGCTGCTTTTCTTACAAGACAGCTGATCTGTTCTCCGGTAGGTCCAGCAGCACCGGCGGTTCTGCCGTCTGAGACGGCTTCCCTGGCTGTGTCGTGTGTGATACCGAGTCTCGGACGCCTGTGGAACAGAAGGGAAACCACCATTAACTCAAAGAGCTGTCTGTTTTTATCCAATTAAATTTGATTCATGTACATTTATCATTATTTTCAATCAATTAAATCATAGTCAAGAGAGATTGATTTCTGTAATAATGGAAAACTAATTAAAAAAGTACTATTCCAGCTGTCAGTGACACAATTTAACCATAAATAAGCCTTAAATTCATCAATAATCAAAGAGGTTTTGCATTATTATTATTAACGTCACTCTTTTTGCTCAGTATTTATATATATCTATCTATATCTATATCTATATATCTATATATATATATATATATATATATATATATCTATATCTATATATCTATATATATATATACTGTATATATATTATGTAATCACACCAATGTCCATATAAATTCTGTAAAAAGTGTTAAAAAGTATAGCTGTGCGCTTGTGTATCTTGTTATTTATCATCCATTAAATTAACCAAACAATGATATGACAACATCCACCTTCCAAAGTATATTCACCTTTCTATAAATATTGACTTCCTCTCACATTTTTGACAAATCAACTAAAAAAAGATCCACTTCTGGTGTCAAATATCAAACTAATGAGATTATTTTGACTTTTTTCTTGTCCCTATAACTCCAACTATAACTCTGAACTTATAATAATATAACGCATTCTTTTTTCATGGAGGAATAACAGATGTTTTTTGTGGTTCTCTCCTTGTTTCAGGCGTGTTCTCACATTAATTCAAATCCACGGTTGTCTTCTAAAGTCAGGGCTCCGGCTATTCTTCACTGCTCCCTGCCTCCGTGATCATTATTCTCTCTCGGCTGAAAACTCTTGCCGCCGACCAGCAAACAGCCAGATAAGGTCATGTGCTATAAAGAGGTCCAATTAACTCCATCCAGGTATTCATTCATCAATATCTCCGCACCACGATGCTCATCAATTGCCGCTGCTATCAGCCCCGGCTTTGAGCTCCAGTCAGAGAGAAAGGGATGCGAAGGAGAGAGAGAGAGAGAGAGAGAGAGAAAGAACGGCTCGTACCGTAGAGCTGCCACACACGGACTTTGTCTTCATAGGGGAGATCATACTTCAGAGGGTCCCCCACCGGACCCTGGTAGTATGGCCTCATGATGGACTCCATGGCGGAGGTGTGGACCAAACCGATGGCGTGACCAAACTCATGGACGGCCACTGCGAACAGGTCCATCCCGTGAGAGTCTAAAGAAAGGAATAAAAAAAGGGAAACAAAATATGTTATAGCCTATAGTACACATCGGGGTCAGAAGGTTTAGGAATAAAGGAAATATATATTTATATAGCTTTGGATATATCATTCAAAAATAACAGATTTCTTAATCGTTAAACAATAAAATAAAAGCCAAGTTTGCCAAGGACGTTCTACTGAAATCTCCTCCATAATTAACCTCTAATGGGCCCCCCCAGGCCAGGAGTCTGAGACCCCCGTTGTAGTGGGAATGGAATCCAAGGCTTAGTATTTAATGCCGTTTTTCGACCTCTGCGCCAACAGTGATGTTCGCCCTGCAGCATATTCTGGAGCCGTTGAATCATTCATTACTAGTGATGGTCTGATGATGCTTCGTGAAGTAGTGTCATGTTGTTCAGAGGACAGTAGGTGGCGCCATCAGTTAAAAAAATGAGGTGATGCTGCCATCTAGTGGACACTGATGAAGCTTCATGAGGCAGTGTCACTCTTTTCAGGCCATCAGTAATAATTACTCTCTTAAATATTTGTTTAATGTTCAATAACTACACATTTTGTCACATAAAGATTATGTTTTTCAGTTGTTTGTCGTTATCATCAGTCAAGTTTATTTATTTTCTTTGCTAGTTTTGAAAAGCGTGTCATTAGCAGCGATGAGAAGCCATTAAAGTCAGGTGCAACCTTTCTCATTTAAGATGGACGGAATACAAACCAATAAACAAAAGAACCACTTTTATGTTAAACTATGTACAACCATAATGAAGTTCATGGAAATATGTTACAACTTTCCCTTTTATTCTGTTAAGCCTTGTGTTATCTCTGGGTCAAGGTGACCTGAAGGCCTGAAAAGAAACGTGTTTGTTGTATCCCTTGTAATTTCTCTTGGTCAAGGTGACCCGAAGACAGGAAAACAAGCGTGTTTTCGGTATGCCTTGTGTTATCTTTGGGTCACGGTGACCCGAAGACCAGAAAACGAATGTGTTTGTGGTATCACATGTGTTGTCTCTGGGTCAAGGTGATACAAAGGCCTGAAAAAATGTGTTTGTGGTATCCCTTGCGTTGTCGCTGGGTCAAGGTGACCCAAAGGCATGAAAAGAAATGTGTTTTTGGTATCCCTTGTGTTGTATTTGGGTCAAGATGAACAACCTCCACCACTGCATATGTATTTATGGAAGCCAGGGAGGTTTGTTCATCTTGAGAGATAATCAATGAAACAAACACAAACTCAACCAAACATCAAACTTCTCCACATAACACAAGACTTTTGAATTACAAACCGACCTATCTAACTATACAACTATGGCCTTAGACTTGGAGGTGGTGATCATCATTTCCGCCATGGCAGACTACAGGAAGAAGAAGCTACTGATGTTTTTTTTTCTATTTATTCCATAGAAAAAACAGCCTTAAATTATGTTTACCCACGGAAACGGAGAAAAACGCTTCCCCACAGCAATACAACAACATCGCGCTTGATCATCGAGACGTATGTTAGGAAGCCGTGTTTACATGTTTACCCATTCATGAGTCCATATGATGAAAGTCTAACGGCACGAGAGGCAGCATTAGTTGCTGCGAGTTATGTCAGGCGTATGCTGCTCCCAGATAAGTGAGGTAATACCGCTTGAGCCCCTGGGCTGCCAATCACAGACGAGAGTGCGGAAAGGCACCTAAAGAGGCTGCAGGCTATAACCGCGCTTTTCCCAGGATGTTCAACTAAAAAAGAAAAAAGGCAAAGCCCTCCCAAAACTCCTTGTGTTGCTTTGCTAAGCAGGACAAATCCTCGGGTTTGAAGATTAGATTTCCCTCTAAACGTGAGTGCTCTGCTGTGTCAAGTTAAGCTAGCTCAGATTCCTTGGTGGTTATCAGAAAGCTCAACCTTATGTGGGTCTGGACGTCTCGGCGCTCCATCAAAAGACAAAGGACAATGGCAGACATACAGTCAAGCTCACAGAAAGCGGGGGAAAAAAAAAAAAAAATACAGGAAGCGAATGCCAACTCTAATCTGTCAGAGCAGCCGGTGCAGAGACAAAGCAGGATAAAAGCTTCCACTCCACACCGCGACTCAACTCAGCAGCTCACAGATGGAAATATGTAATTTTATTTACCTCGCTCAAGTTAAGGTTGACCAAACATGTGTTCCGCAAAGTCAAAACCCAGATTATTTTTAAGAATGAGGGCCTGAAATTGGAAAGAAGGGAGAGGGAAGGGAGTTTAAATTCCACTCTGGGTCCTTCCAGGGTCGTTGACGGCTACAATGGCTGTAGTAAATCTAAGTTTCTGTACTGCAAGGACAAATCATGACACATTTAATAAAAGGTTTTTCTTAGAGGCACAGTCAAAGAGGTGGTGGAAAAGTTTGTCTTTCCAACCTTATTGGGAGAAACTAGCACCAGAGTTTCTAAACATCCACCAGCAACTTTTCTGTAAGCGTTTTATCTTCATGTTAAAATTGTGATGGTCTGATGAAGCTTCATGAAGCAGTGTCATTATCTTCAGAGTCCACTAGATGGCGGTCTCTGCACTGTTTTCCTTTGTTTTGAACAACTGTTCTCATGTAATCACAATATTTTTTAACTAATAGCGCCAACTACTGACCTCCAAACACAATGACACTGTTTCATGAAGCTTCATCAGCACAAGTTAAGATAATATTTATAACGCTAACATCTTTTTAAGCATTTTAAGAAATTCAACCTTGTCCACCTAAAATTCCAACTTCCCTCATTTTCTACTCACCCTCATGTCAACTAAGGGTTGGGATTATTTTCAGAATAATCTGTTCTTTTTTCAAATTATAGGCAAAAAAATTCATTTTAATTTAGCGACTGTTGTTCTTTGTCTTCATCTTTGGCCAAAATCACAGCCTCAAGAACATCTCATAGTATCTCAAATGTAAAGTCCATCTTGGCATTGGAAATTGTTCCTAAAAAACTATAATAAGTCTATATTTTAACTTTGTTTACAGCGGAAGATCCCAGTTTCTAGACCCTCCAGTGTCATTGCAATTGCGTTAGATTTAAACTGATAACCAAAACCTTCTTAAAATAAAGGCCCGTTTAAAATATTTCTTTTTTCGGTTCACTTCCTAATGTCAAGGCATTAATACAAGATGGACGTTACAGACGAGCAGTATGGAGGTATTTTGAGGTTTTTAAGTTTGTCTTCTTGGACCAAAATGAAGTTGACGACAACTGAGCACCAGATGCTACAATAGAAGGGACATACACTTTTCCTTACTCTGAAAATAATCCCAACCCTTAGTCAACATGAGGGTGAAAAGAAAATGAGAGAAAATTTCGGGGCTAACTATCACTTTAATTGTATCGGTTCTTCCCTGTTGTCTTGTTATCTCCATCTCCATGCATATGAAATATTGAGTGTTTTTGATCCGTCACCGTTGCCAATTCATGTAATCGTGAAATATTTTTTAAAAAGGAAATATCAAAGCCAGTTCCTCTCCTCAGCATAATATGCATCTAGGCTTCATCTAAGGCGACCGGTTAAAAAACCGGAGCTCTTCTCCGTGTGTTGAAATTGTGCTCTTGAACATTTCGCCGCTTAATTATACTTGATTTGTTTCAGGGTGCTCGACTGAATATAGAAGATCAGAATCCACCGGCGCATGATGACACAGCCATTGCAGCTGCACCGCCTTTATCAGTTCAAACACCGGGTAATTATATTAAAACAAAAAAAAAGGACAAACCCTCGACCCCGTTTTCCACTGGAAAAACAAAAGTCAGGAGGAGCCGAGTTTAAATGAGAAGAAAAACATGCATTGAGGAACGCAGTCAAGCCAACAAAACTATACAAAATGAATGGTAAAATAAAAAAGCACGATGAAGTATTCATCGGTTTATTGAACTCCATCTAAGCTTTGAAAAATTGCCAACGGCTGTAATGAAAAGTATTTTCAAGTATGTCAATACCATTTTCTTTTAAAACCCCAAAAAAGTATGAATTAATTTCGCAAACAATGTTTCTATAGTATTTTGCGTTTATCAGCCAGCGATTCTGACCTTGTAGGAGGAAGAGAGGGGAGCGCGAGTTATTGTCATGTCAAAAATTAATTGAGTGGAAGGGTAATCTGCCTCACCCATTTTTTGTGAATATATTGTGTGCTAAATTATGCAGGGGCACAGCGCTATAAAGAAAAAAAAGAAAAAAAGATCTTTTAAGCTACTTAGCTGGAAGCCTTCTTGACTGGAAGGCTGCAGTGTGAGGAGCAAAGAGATGGTTTTGTCTGATCACCTTCTATTAAATCAAAGCTTCTGTATCAAGCAGCGCCGCACAGAAATGAAAAACGCTGCCATGGTGTCGCTAAGTATGAAGGCTATTAAAATTTCATATCCAGCACATTGCTGTTTAACCAACGTCTTCAGCTAATTCAAGATCAAGCCATGGGGAGCAGCAATCTTTGCAAAGAAGCCTAGGAACGTTATCTTTACTCTTAGCCAGGAATATGATTTCATAAAGAGACGATTCGTACAGCTTGTTTGAGTTCGACTTGAATGAATATAACCTCTAAAACAGCATCATACCGCCTTCAGTTCTTGCAAATGTATTCACCCCCATTGGATTTTTACCTATTCTGTGATATTACAGCATTAAGATCAATTTAAAAAAAAAATCTGGATTTGATGTGATGGATCAGAAAACAGAAGTCTAAGTTGGTGAAGTGAAATGAGAAATACATCTAAATTAAACTATTAAAAAAAGAAAAAAAAGAAATGGCAAGTACATATGTACTCACCCCCTTTTATTATGAAGCCGATAAAAAGCTCTGGTGCAACCAATTACCTCCAGAAGACACAGAGACTGGAGCTTCTGCACATAGGACGACAATAAGCCGCACACTCCATAGAGCTGGACTTTAAGGCACAGTCGCCAGAAGAAGGCCATTACTTTCAGAAAAAAACAGAATGGAACATTTTGAGTTTGCTTAAAGAAACTTCCAGAATGCATGGGGGAAGGTGCTCTGGTCTGATGAGACTAAAATGGAACTTTTCGGTCAACAAAGAAAACGCCATGTCAACACATCACATCACCTGAAGAACACACCCACAGTGAAACATGGTGGTCGCAGCATCATGCCATGGGGTATGTTTTTCAGCAGGCAGGACTGGGAAACTGGTCAGAGTTGAGGGAAATGTGCTAAATAGTGAACTATACTTGAGCAAAACCTGTACACCACTGTGCGTGATTTGAGGTGGGGACGGATGTTCACCTTCCAGGAGGACAATGAAGCCAAACAAACTGGTAGAACAACACTTGAGCCAGGACCTCAATCCAATAGAAAATCTGTGGTCAGACTAAAAGATTGTTGGTCACAGGCGCAGACCATCCATCTTGAAGGAGCTGGAGCGATGGATGTAGCAAGCTCACAGAGACTTATCCAAAGTACCTTTTAGCCTTTTAGATGCGATTGTCTCATCAAAAAGCAAAGGTGCTTCTACAAAGTATTGACTTTTGGGGGTGAATAGTTATGAACTATGACTTTTTCTGTTATTTTGTAATATTTGTTAAAGGGGGGGTGAATACTTTTGCAAGGCACTGCAAATTATATTCCCTAAAGAGCAGACAGATCTGGTCACTATTATCAAGAGGCAGCTCATTTTCAATCTTAGATATCTTGTTTGATCACTTAAATACAATTTGGTTTAAATTATTGTTAATGTGAAATTGTTTGATTGCAGTTGAAATTATTTCTGAATACAGTTGAAAATAGTTTGATTTCAGTTGAAATTTTTTTGATTTAAGTTGAAAATGATTTGATTAAAAGTAAAAATAGTTTGATTACAGTTGATAATTGTGTGATTGCATTGAAAAAGACCATGTGATACAGTTGAAAATGCTCTGATTACAGTTGAAAATAGTTTGATAACAGTTGAAAATAGTTTGATTAAGAGTAAAAATATTTGGATTACAGTTGAAAATAGTTTAATTACAGTTAAGGGTTGTTAGATTATAGTTGAGAATTGTTTAATCACGTTTGAAACAAATCTAATTACAGTAGAAAATTGTTTTATCTGCTTAAAATACTTTGATTACAAGCAGTTTTCATTGGGAGGTTCATGATGAAACGATTCCCACTGCAGCTTTATCTGGATATTAAAAAGAACCAAATATCAAAGTCAATAACACCGTAAGGGTCTTATATGGACCAAACAGCCCCAGTTCAGTAGCTCAGTGTGCCCCAGAACTTATCACACAGGGCACCCCAAAGTATTTTTCTGATGTAATAGTAACCACAACTCAAGAAAGTTCTAAGAAGAAAAGAAAACCAAAGTATTTTCAAGCATTTCTATGGTTACGAAATCCACTTAGTCAGCAACTTAAAGTGACAATTACCTGAGCCTCGTCTACTAATTCCCTGGTTTAACAAAATCAAGAATAATAACACTCAAACATAATCACTATAAAATGAGGTAAATCAACTTTTTCAAATTGTATTTTAGTAACTCAGCAAGACAGCGGTCCTCAAAAACATATATTCAGCAACAGCTCTGCGTCAACAGAGTCATAATGACTAATTATCGTTTGTCACCGCAGACGTCGAGGCAATTATTGCGTCCGTGTATTGTTTTTGCTACTAGCCTTCTGGAAAAACTCCCCACTGAGATATTCAGATCTCTGCTCAGCTGCACCTAGCGCCTGCTCTTTTATTCAAAGTTCAGACAAATGAAATATTAATTATAGTTGCTGGCACATGAAGAAAGAGCGGAGACAAAACTTGGAACAGGAATACATCACTGTTCCAATGTTTAGAAAAAAAAAAAAAAAAGGCTCTCTGGGAATAGACGGGTTTATGACAGTGCCACCATGAAGCTTCTTTGTCCGAAGGTTATCGAGTTTGTTCGTAAGTGACATTGAAAGACATCAATTTCCTGTCGTCTATCAAGCTTTTTCAAACATTCCTCGCCCACATAGACCTCCATCTTCTGCACTGGACTCATGGGAAGTGTCAGTTGTGGTGGGAAACCTCATGGCACTTAACCACCTTTTGCAACCCCAGTATTGAGGGGCCCCAAAAAAAACCTTGGGGACCATTAGTGTAAGGTAAGGTAAGGTAAGGTAGAACTTTATTGATCCCTCAGGAGGTCTCTTCGTGTCTCCTTCGTGTCTCCTTTGTGGCCCCTACCAATGATTTTCATCCACTTTAAAAGCTTCATCTCTTTCAAGATGTAAAGTTTTTTTTTAATAATAATTGGCTACAGTGTGAACACACAATACATCTGAAATATTGAGCGGAAATATTAAACAATCACGTCCAACTGAAGAGTTTCTCTAATTAGGAAAGTTGGCAAAGAAAAGAGGTAGAAAAAGAGGTGAAAAAAACGTTTATTCTTGTTACAAATTATTGACTTTTTCTAAAAAAAAAATAGATCGAGAGAACAACTGGTAATTAAGCCGATAAAAGGTTGCCACAACTTTTTTTTTGCTTCTACTGAAAGTAAATCTAAGAAGTACCTCAGAAAAACCAAGTCAGCACTTTTTGAATGTCAAAAAAAAAAGGGGAATGATTCCCTACCTGGCGCTCTGAAAGTCCACGCCTCATCGTCATCGAAGTGGGTGTCGCCGGCGGTGAACCTCTCCCCGGGGAAGAAGGCGTGCGCCACCGTGCCCCCCGGCCCGTCGAAGGGGTACCCGTCGTCGTGGTCGGCCTTGGTGAAGTCGATCTGGATGTCGGCGTCGCTGCCGGCCACCTCGTGGAAGTTCAGAGGCGCGATGTCGCTCCAGACCTTCAAGGCGTAGTACATCAGGGCTCGGACGGTGTCCCTGCCCAGCAAGGCGGAATCTTTGGGGAACGTCCTCACTCTGAGAGAAGAAACCGAAGAGGAGAGTATTGATTAGTTATAATGATGGAAAATTACTCAGCTAGTGTGTTATCAAATTTGCTCAACCGCAGGTAAGAAAGTTATTAATTTGTATTTATATAGCGCTTTTCCAGACCAGGGTCACAAAGCGCTACAACAATCAAAACAATACTCAATAAAATATAAAAATTTAAAAGGTCAAGATGGCACCGAGAAACAACACAGGAGTTCCAGAAAATCAAGGAAAAGCGTGCAAGAATAAAAAATGTCTTCAGATGTTTCTTGAAGGAGTCAGTAGATCATCAAACACAGAGGGAGAGGAAGATCGTTCCAAAGCTTAGGAGCAAAAGCCTGGAAGGATTTTTCTCCTCTGGTCCTGAACCATGTGCGAGGAACCATCAGTAGATTCTGATCCACAGACCTCAGAGCCCGAGCTGGGGTGTAAGTCAGGATCAGATCAGTGATGTAAGGAGGAGTCTGACCATGAATAGATCTGAAAGTAAGAACCAGAATTTTAAAGTTGATCCTGAAAGAAACTGGAAGCCAGTGAAGAGTTTTAATGAATCGGAGAAATGTGAGTTCTTCTACTAGAGCGGGTCAGAATTCTCGCTGCAGAGTTCAACTCCAGCAATGTTCATTGCATGTGTTTTAAAGCACTGCTCAGTTTGAGTTCAGAATTGATGTGTAGAAATTTTGCACAAACTCAGATAAGCCACTGTGAAAAGAACTAAACTTGGTATGGTTCATTTAAAACCTTTCATTCTAGTTTATGTTCTTCCGTTTGTGAACTTTGTTCCTATTTCTCAGATAATCAATGACATTCGATGAAGTACAAAGTAAGTAAGTAAGTAAGTAAGTAAGTAAGTAAGTAAGTAAGTAAGTAATATTTATTTATATAGCGCTTTTCCAGACCAGGGTCACAAAGCGCTTTAACAATCAAAACAATACTCAATAAAGTATATACTTTAAAGATCAAGATAATACTGAGAACAACACAGGAGTTCCAGAAAATCAAGGAAAAGCCTGAACAAATAGAAACGTCTTAAGATGTTTCTTAAAGGAGTCAGTAGATCCATCAAGTGCAAAGAGAGAGGAAGATCGTTCCAAAGCTTAGGAGCAACAGCCTGAAAAGATTTCTCTCCTCTGGTCCTGAACCGTGTGGGAGGAACCATCAGTAGATTCTGATCCACAGACCTCAGAGCCTTAGCTGGGGTGTAAGTCAGGATCAGATCAGTGATGTAAGGAGGAGCCTGACCATGAATAGATCTGAAAGTAAGAACCAGAATTTTAAAGTTGATCCTGAAAGAAACTGGAAGCCAGTGAAGAGTTTTAATGAATCGGAGAAATGTGAGTTCTTCTACTAGAGCGGGTCAGAATTCTCGCTGCAGAGTTCAACTCCAGCAATGTTCATTGCATGTGTTTTAAAGCACTGCTCAGTTTGAGTTCAGAATTGATGTGTAGAAATTTTGCACAAACTCAGATAAGCCACTGTGAAAAGAACTAAACTTGGTATGGTTCATTTAAAACCTTTCATTCTAGTTTATGTTCTTCCGTTTGTGAACTTTGTTCCTATTTCTCAGATAATCAATGACATTCGATGAAGTACAAAGTAAGTAAGTAAGTAAGTAAGTAAGTAAGTAAGTAAGTAATATTTATTTATATAGCGCTTTTCCAGACCAGGGTCACAAAGCGCTTTAACAATCAAAACAATACTCAATAAAGTATATACTTTAAAGATCAAGATAATACTGAGAACAACACAGGAGTTCCAGAAAATCAAGGAAAAGCCTGAACAAATAGAAACGTCTTAAGATGTTTCTTAAAGGAGTCAGTAGATCCATCAAGTGCAAAGAGAGAGGAAGATCGTTCCAAAGCTTAGGAGCAACAGCCTGAAAAGATTTCTCTCCTCTGGTCCTGAACCGTGTGGGAGGAACCATCAGTAGATTCTGATCCACAGACCTCAGAGCCTTAGCTGGGGTGTAAGGCTGGATCAGATCAGTGATGTAAGGAGGAGCCTGACCATGAATAGATCTGAAAGTAAGAACCAGAATTTTAAAGTTGATCCTGAAAGAAACTGGAAGCCAGTGAAGAGTTCTGAATCAACTCCAGCAATGTTCATTGCTTGTGTTTTAAAGCACTGCTTAGTTTGAGTTCGGAATTGATGTGTAGAAATGTTGCAACGGGACACAAACTTAGATATGCCACTGGGGAAAAAAAACTAACCTTGGTATGATTCATTTAAAACCTTTAATCCTAGTTTATGTTTTTTCCTTTGTGAACTCTGTTCTTATTTGTAAGATAATCAATGACAAACGATGGAGTATAAAGATGCAACCAAAACAGTTCAGAGCAAAATTGGACGTTCCATGAGAAGGTTCCGTAATAAACTCTCTTATGAGTAAAATTGGTGGGATTTTAAACCAAATTTGATTTCAGTTTTAGGTCTGACACATTCTTTATTTAGGAGATAAAACATGCTTTTAGAAGTCACAAATGCTGTCAGACCACACACACACAAGGCACTCCTCTCTTTTCTGTAGTTATTTACGCTCTTTGAGTTTCGGAGAATCATCGTGGTATGTTCGGGATGTATATTGATTGTAATTTTGTTCACCCAGACCAGACTAGAGGTGAAGGTCACCGTTTGTGCGCACACTTGTCAACACAATGATGGAAAACCTCGGACCTGCCGTCTATGCAACAGCAGAGGGCACAGGAAAATCTGTGATGTGTGTAATTCTATGATTCCATGTCTATAAAAAGCTTCCTGTCAAGCTTAGTGACGGCTAAACAACATACGCATCAAGTCACCGCAGCCCACACAGAAGAGTCGGACTAAAACCCACCGCCAGGTAAGTAAGGTAGATCTAAGAACATAATGATAGTCGATCCATTTATCTCACATCATACTTTACTGTGCTACACTAAAAAGAAACTAATATTAAATACATTTCTGCTATTGGAATATTTCATGTCAACATGCTTGCTTTGGTCAGCTTCACTAAATAAATAAGTCCATAAACTAGCAAAAATAAATGAAACAAAAACTCTAAATTGGACCATCTCATGCTGCAGAGAAACCAGTCCAGAGGTATCGCTGATTCAGCGTTTTGTGGGGAGATGTATTTTGAGGCACTTAACATTTATCTTTGCCAGCCACACTCTTAAGGTCTGCTGTTCTTTTCTGAAGGTTGGTCCGCGAAAATAATCTCGACATCAAAAAGGTCTGCGGTGCCAGAAAGGTTGGGGACCCCAGCTCTTAGCGATGTTTATATATATAATCTATTGAAATGGCTGCTTTCATGACCGCAGACGGACAAGAGAAAATAACTCCAGCTGCTCTTTGACAGAGCAGAACAACTCCAGAAGAAGACATTGACAGACATTACAAGAAAGCCTTGGAATGGAAAGCAATCTATGTGATCATGGAATGTCTGAAGCTGTACAAGGTCAACAAGACTCCAAGGACCTCATTGCAAACATACGGCAATGGAACAATATCAAGGAGATACTCTCCCCAGTTCTGGTCTGCATAGACTTAAATCCCTCAGCCAAATAGTCTACAAGACTGGCTACAGCTACTGACTCAGACTCAACATCACCTGGTATAATAAGCAGGCCAAAGGAGGGAATTCAGGCCATCTATGTTAAGAGTCAGAATTCACTTAACATGCATGTGGGGCTCCATACTTAGTCCAGTATTCAGAGGAGATATATAGATGAAGTGCATATTAAAAATCTTAAGACAATGGAAGCTGATGGTGTTTCTGAAATGTTTCGGTTGCATCTTTATACTCCAGACTGATCCTACCAATGGCAAGAGTGCGCTGTACTGAAGGACTTCTCAAAGGTATCCAACATGGCGGCACAGGAACAGGCCTTGAGCAACGGAGAACCCGAGGCCAAGATCTTCCACACCGGACCAAGAACCCAGGTGCAGATTGTACAAAAAGGGCCATGAAATATCCCAGAAGCTAACAGCAGGGTTTATGATGACTGGCAGGAAAAGCATACATGGAATGCCAGAACCAATTAGCTGCTATAGTACACAACAGATTCTGTGGGAAATACACACTAGAGACCTGACATACCTACAATGTGGAGAATTAGTGAGTAAAGATGGAGAATTAGTGAGTAAAGATGATGGAGAATTAGTGAGTAAAGATCCTGTCGGACAAAATGGTAATGGCCAACCAACCGGATATTGTGATTATAGACAAGAAATCGTGGTAGATGTAGCTATTCTGAGCGGTAGCAAGATTAACATAAAGGAACATGAGAAAGTGGACAAATATCAGGCCTGGAAGGGGAAGGCAACAGTAGTGCCCGTCGTCATGGGAGTACTTCGAAGTAGAAGAAGTTGCTTAAACAGATCCCTGGAGAAACGTCAGACATCCAGTCCTAGGAACAAACTAGGTACTGCGAAGGACCCTGTAGCTCCCAGGTGTCTTAATAGGACAGCATCCAACCCAACTGGGAAATAGAAAAAATCTTTATTCAATATAAATTAATTCAGTAAACTTATAACTGTCACACAAGGATATGATAATTGTAAAGGTGAATGATTTTAATTCCATCATCCTTTTAAAAGTCCAACTTTTCTCCGTCTTTGTGGGAGAAACTCCGTTAAATTCAGCCTTAATGTCTTTATTAAAAGAAAGTAGAACGTGGACTCTTGCGTCCTTGCCTGCAGCCTTCAACCTTCTCTGATATCTTTTTGCTATGAGGCATAATATATATTCATCAAAGTGAGAGAAGTATATTATCTTTGATAAATCACTTCCCACTGCAATATTTGTCTGGACTTGTAAAGGATAAACTGGTCATCAGACGAAAGTAAATAGCTACACAACAAACCACTCTCATACAGAATATTGCACATAAACCACATGAGGCTCAAATCTGTTACAAAGTTGAAGTCAGTAACAAAAGTGGAATTTTTAGGATGTCATAATGTGATTTTTCTTTCCATTTTGAGGTTTTAATAAAGTATAATTATTTCATATCTGTGTTTGTTCGCAAATGTAATGCCTTATATAAAAAAATATACACTTGTTAAAGCAGAAATATCTACATGCTTCTTCATTTTCTCCCTTAAAAGCTGCTGTATTTTGAAGCCAATCTTCAACACCAGCGTTTTCAAGAGTCACTTTATAAACCTGACCGTTGTCGACCACTGCCGCATGTCACCCATTGGCCTCGGATTTGACCCATAATTAGATCCTCTCTTCCATGATTAAAGCTGAAGAACTTTACAAGTATTGTAACCGTCATTTATTCTCTACCACTTTTGGCAGGCATGTCCAATCAATTACAGATGGGGTCAACGTTTTGACCACAGTCTAAATCGTGGGCGGACAAAATTACCATTCATTGAACAGTATGGGGGAATCCTTGAAATGGACATAGGAGTCAAAATAGAATGTGATTCGCCTCACTTTTGAGGTTTTTTTTGGGTACAATTTTCTCATTTCAGCTAATGATTGTGTTTACCATCTCTTGCATACATATTTCTATTTATCGTCTATTAGTATGCCATACTGCTTATGGCGACATTAAATGACCCAACGAGCTGAATTTGGAACAAACACTTGAGTGAAATTTAGTCACGATTAACCAGGTTTTTCAGACTACGACTGGACTTTTCACTGTAGCTATAAAATACAGAACAGCCTCTTATACTTATAATAGATTTGCTGTATCTACACCAAAGTATTTTATACATCTAACCAAGTCTCCCACACATGTGTGGAAACTCCTCATTAAACAAAAAAAAATGCACTTTTGTATCGTACGAAAGGTTTTATCCAAAACTTGTTTTTATTTTACCAACAGCTTTCTGCATATTCTTTCCATCAATAGACCTTTTTTGCAGTATTTTTTTTCGGTCCCTTTTCAGCTCTATTAATCCCACCCTCTCTCCTGCTTACTCAGTATTTTCTTCTTAGCTATTGTTAGTTTCAATTTGGAAGCCTGCACTTAGTCCACTATTGGCTGCAAGTGCTGCTGTAGAAGTAGTGGGGATTAGTTCGATAAGCCCTCTTTCGGGGTAGAGAGGGGAAATGATCAAGAACAAGCATTTTCTTTTATCGTTGTCAACTTTCACTTTGTATTTTCGAATAGTCTTCGCTAAGGCTTTTTAAGGTGCATTGCTTATACAAGCTTTTTTACACCCTGCAGTAGACACTTGAGCGACTTTGCTGTTTTCCTCCTCTTATGAGTGTGTTTGGCATTCATTTAATCACCTAAGAAAAGCAGATTAACTCCACGTACCTTGTAGAAATATGGTTTTAATTTATTGTAGTACACAAAGAAGAGCTTTACTAGGTTATTGTACTGTTCATACATTTACTTTGTGTCGCTGAGTGTTCTTTTTGTACACAAAATAATGAATAAAAAGTGAAATAATATTATTTTCAGGACAAGCCATGGTGTTTTCTTCTTCATCGCAGTACTGTATGTTCGATTGAGATTGAGGCAAATTATATTTTTAATAAAACACATTTTTTACATGTGTCAAACTCATGGCCCAGGGGGCAAAATGTGGCCCATCAAATCATTTGATGTGGCCTGCAGGATGGTTCGAATCAAAGTAGACTAATGTTCATGTTTTTCACCTATAAAGATGTCAGTGTTTAAGATAAGATAAGACACAGATTAATGATGACAACATTTTTTACAGAATTTCCAATAAGAATAAAAGTTTTGTTGTAGGGATTTTATTGTAACGTGTTTGATAGAGAAGGACAATCCACCTCAAAGGGACTTTTTGTATAAACAAAGTGGGTGTAATTACAGCTGGCTGGAAGACATTATTACGTTGAATGGACTCTGCTCTCGTAACCTCTCTTTCGCGTGTCAAGTGAGTGAGTCAGGAGAGTTGGGTTTTTCACTTTAGTTTAAGGAAAGAACGACTAAATATTGGTTTGAAAAACGTTGACCTGCTTGCAGCTTGCAGACGAATCGACAAAACAAAAGGAATCCAACCTTTTGTTCCGATGTCCTCCTCCGAAGGTCAACATTTCTAAATTAAAATTCTCCAGTGTAAACCGGTTGTTCTGATCTTTCAGCTTCACAGACCATCATTAAACCTACAGAAATAATTCACTTTGCCTCCGTGATTCATTACCTCTTATGAAGCTTTTTTTTTTCTTAACCACTTCCTACAGTATTCACTAATGTTGTGATGCTTCTCTAAACGTCTGACTGCTCCACCTCTTCCATCCAAGGTCAGTGCAAATGGATCAACCTCCACAGACGCCTCAGCTGTTCATTAGCTGTGGCTCCGACGGAGGAGGGAGGCTGTTTGTGTGTCAGCGTTCTTGTTTATGCGACGAGCAAGAGGCAAATGTGTGAGCGAGTGCTCATTTGCCAGCAGCCCGGGTGTTGCTCAAATCGTATGTGAGTGCATGCAATTGTAAATAAGTGCGCCAAGGTCGTCGCAGTCCTGCCCTGAATCCGAGACGAGCCCTAATGTCCCAGGGAAGTGTGGATGTTTGGGAAGAGAGCCGCTGAATGAGGAATGAACCGGGTGTCGTTTTCCCCCGCCGGCAGATATTCCCTAGAGATATATTTGGTGAACTATACAGTCTCTAGGGTTTCTTGTCAATTTAATGCTGCATTTTTATACATTTAATCTGCATGTTGTCTTTACGGTTTTTGACCCACAAAGCATAACCATTCCTAATAAAAGTGAACCCATTCAAACTAGTACAGTTAAAAATAGAAGAATGGTAGCAAATTAAATAATTTATATTCAATTCAATGATTTCCTTAATGAGTGTGTTTTACAGCACTAGTTGATTGTGTGTAAATAGTTTTAAAAATAAACATTTTTGACCAAGTGAAATAATCCAGGTCAGTGCCATGTCCCACTCTATAAAGTCAACTTTTTTTGGTGATGATTTAAAGTCAAAAGCTGAAACTTTTTGGACCTTTAAACGTAAAAATAAATAACAAATACAAATAAATAACTCTGAAAAAGGCTGGTAGCATAAAGAAAAAGTTCTCATTCTCAGCTCATTTGTTTGAAAAATAAAATAATGGATATAATTGTCTGTCGTATTGTACATATATATACTTAATATATATTAATTTAGCTGATTATTAAAGAAATATTGTTAAAAAAAACTTTGGTACGTGTTTAATATACATCTTAAAATGCCCATGAGTATAAAGAGTACATGTAAAAAATAAATAACCATAAGACCTGGAATTGGAATTATTATCTGCCGCTAATTATTATTTAAACAAGATAAAAACTCAATTAATTTTATATATATATATATATATATATATATATATATATATATATGAAAATGAACCTTAAAAGTGAAAATATTTGACATCAAGTTCGTATCTGAAATATTCTCTGTTTTAACAGATACTAGTTGTGTTGCAAAAAAAACAAACAAACAAGCAGACAGTGATGAACTTCCATTGATATTTGCCTTTAGAGAAGCGTGCGAGTGCGACTGACTAACAGCCCGAGGTTGATAACCCAAACGATCCGGCCTGTCTTTCCAGATGAAACAAAGTGCAGGTGTCATCAGAGTTTTGGGATGAGGCATAAACGGCGAGTCATCAGCTGCGAGGCTGTTGAACAGCAACAAAAGACCCTGAGTGCACATCATCGACACTCTAATAAACCTCTTAGAACAGCGTGTACAGTCAGGCTCTTACACGTCCATCAGACACAATAGCTGAGGGAGGAACTGCTTGCATCAGGGAACACCCGTGTGCACACACAAACACACAAACACACACTCATTGATGCGAGCCCACATATCATCATCCAGACAGAATCCTTTTAGTTTTTGAGAATAGAGAATATTCGAGAGAAAAAAGTCAGTTTTCATTGAGAATTTAATCATATTTAATCGAATATACAATCTATTCTGACCCACAAGCGCGCACAATCTTAAGACCTTAAAACGGATTAACATTCTCACAACATATTTAAAGTCCCCTCAAATGTTTGGTCATGAATCAGTTAAACACATTAAGAAAAATGACTTGTACAGTATCTAAGTTCCCATGTATACACTGAGAATTGCTAAAAGTCAATGAGATGATAGAAATCTCTTCATGGAATAGAAACACTTTAATTTCCAGGAAAAAACAATAACAACAATAACTCTCAAATGTTGATAAAAATAACAATTTCATGACAAGTTTGATAATATTCAAAACATTTTTCCACTATTCTATGTCACAAAACTTGATGTACCTCGCCTATACCGGGTACTTCATCTTAAGACGTTTCTATTTGTTCAGGCTTTTCCTTGATTTTCTGGAACTCCTGCTGTGTTTTCAGTTTTATATTGACCTTTAAAGTATATACTTTATTGAGTATTGTTTTGATTGTTTAAGCGCTTTGTGACCCTGGTCTGGAAAAGAGCTATATAAATAAAAATGACTTACTTACTTACTTACTTCATTCTACTTTCACTTTTTTTAATGATCACTTTTCTATGAATACTAGTTTATTTATTATATATTACTGCTAGTTTATTATCATTATTATCATTTGATTTTGTGTAATTATGTCAACATTATCTATTATTACTATTTTAAATTTTATTTTTGGTAATCACTACAGTGAACCCCTTGTTAGCATCGCACGTGATTGAACTATTACGACCATATAAGACATATTACGCGTACATTTTGTGTTTCTAAGTCAAGAAGCTTCTATACGAAAACAAGTTTGACCGAAACATGGGCAAAGTTAAATTTTCCAAGTTGATCTTATAATAACCGTTTCGTATGACCAGCTAGTAAGTAATTAAGTAAGTAAGTAATAAGTATTTATAGAGCACTTTTCTAGACCAGGGTCACAAAGCGCTTAAACAATCAAAAAATACCCAATAAAATAAATACTTCAAAGGTCAAGACGACACCGAATGATGTTTGACACTGAAGCGAAACCATAATAAGGTAAAATAATGTGCGACATTAGACATAGCATGGAGGAAAAATCTGTAAGAAAATTTCGCATTTTATTTCAGAATTAAATTGGTCCCTCGAACCTAAGAGTTGGCTTTTTTGTTGACCTTCAAAACTCCTGGGGATCCAAATGAAAGGACATAAACCTGTTGCTCAAGTCAATAACAATGTTTATTTAAAGACCCAAGTACATTTGTGTATATCATTTGTGAGGTATTTGATGAGAAAAGCCAAGGCTGAATTTGAATCTAAATAAGTTATGCATGTGTCCATGTTTAAGAATGATCTCACCTCCATGATAAATGTCTTTTAGTCCATTTGTTCTGAGGGCTGGTTGCTCTTCTTCTGCGGCCTTGTCTTCCTTCCGCCTCGGCCACATCCGGCAAGGAACACCGGGGGGTTTTCATAAGGCCTAGCGTGGACGGGTCTGCGGGAGGACAACATATAGCATTAACTATTCAACCCCTGGTTTACTTAAACCACAGTTTCATTTTGCATCGAGAGCAGCAGCGTAAACAGAGGATTTAACATGGCAGGTCAGGCTCTGGCAGTACGCGGGAAGAATACAAACAGATTATGCATGCAGAGATAATGAGAGAGCAGGAAGGTCATAAATCACCGGCTGGCGAAGATACCGTATTCTTCACGTAATCTAACTCTGTCACCTGGTCCATAAGTAGCTCTCACACACACCTCTATGCATTTTTTAAATCATTTTCACTCACAAGTCAGGGCCGGCGTTTCCATCGATAGCAGTAATGAGATGGGAAATGGAGGAGTGAAAAAGCGTCGCACGATAGATTTATGACGTGTGGCTTCTTGTGTGTGCGTTCCATGTGAACGAGCCGTTTGTAGAGCAATCAATGCGGCCTAATTTATTTAACACACACACACACACTCCAGTCGCCCACGTTTTCTCGCCGGAGTGAAGCGCGTGACTGGTGTGTGACACTTCCGACGCGCGATAAGACGCGTGCAATACATAAATTGTCTGGAATGTTCGCTAAAAGAAGAGCAGATGCGATCGTTCCCGACATGTTCCCTTTTCTACTGGAGTCGTCGATTAATTGAATCATGCAGTTTCACGGCAGTGGATTCGGGGTTTATTGACTTTACGTTCGACAAATGTATACGTGGAGACACATTGTAGGCGTCACCTATAGTAACAAGCGCCGAAGAAAATTGTTCATTCAGAATAAGAGCCTCGAGCTACTGAATAAAACTCTACAATCCTACCCGTACTATACACCATTTTGAATTTCCACTAGACCTAAGACCAAGAAGATTAACCATCTCTTATGGATATATATATATATATATTTTTTAACCAGAAACCAACGATCATTAAGGTGTGAATAATCACAGTTTAAATTAACTTTCTATGTGAACTAATTCAGTTTACTAGGTTTAAAATGAACTAGTTCAGTTCATAGTCCAAAATTCAACATTTTTAAAACTTCACAGCTCCAAGAATGAACTAGTTTATAGTTCTTTCTTTTTTTTCTTCTATATGTTGCTACGAGCTCTTCATTTCCAAAAGTATCCCCAAAGTCAGCAATTCATAAATCTGTTTTAACATTAAACACATTCATCAGATTTTATTGTCATATCAGAAAATACTCAATAATTATTGTCAGTATTAGAAAAACAACACAGGAATTTTTGATGTATTGTTGTGGAATATATTGCCGAATAGAATAATTGAAACCGATATACACAAAATAAGATGAATTAAATACAATTAAACGCTTACGTTAAAGTGGGCATTTCAACATTAAATGACTGAAGAGTTCATGAATCTTACATCCCATTTTGATCCCTGGAGAACCACGTTTCTTTTCCTGTCATCGTCGACCTTGTTATACATACTTGTTTGATTGAGTTGTTCAAATAATCTTTTATACTTCTGGCTACATGTTGCTGAAGCTTCACCTGCTGCTGTTTGTTTTGATGATGCAAGTGGTTGTGTTGTGTAAGTGGCTGGTGTTGCTGATTGAGTGTTTTTTTCTGCGATACTTTAGACCCGTTTACAGTCTGTTTTATTGGGTTTCTGCCTCTAAGTCTCTGGCAACCTACTGGTGTGACGCGTTCACAGAAGCGCTCATCAGACAAAATACACTATGTTCAGTTCAAGTTCGTCCAAGATATGAACAAGTTCATGAACTATTGTCCATTGAACTTGTTCAGGCTCAAAACTGCCACTAATACTATTATTATAAGAGAGTAAAAAAACGCAAGCATCAGGGTATAATCGTACTGGGTCTGTTTTGTGTTTATATATGCAATACATTTTTATTCTTGCAGGCTTTTCCCTGATTTTCTGAGACTCCTGTGTTGTTCTCGCCGTTATCTTGACCTTTAAAGCATATATTTTAGCGAGTATTGTTTTGATTGTTTAAGCGCTTTGTGACCCTGGTCTTCAAAAGCTTTCTACAAATATATATTACTTACTTACTCACATTATCCGTTGTCAGGCATACATTTTCATCAATGGCAAATTTGCGAAAAGGTTTTGTGGAACATAAAATATTAGACCTGATAGAACAACAGCTGCACATCCTATAATTATTTTTATTTAAGTAAGAAAGCTTTGTATTATTTCACAAAGACTTTATGCCAGAATTAAACGATTTATTATTAACATTGTTCAATTAAATTTAGTCCATACTAGTGGTGCATCTCCAGTAACCTGCCATAACGCAATTGTCGCAAGAAAAAAAAAAAGCCTCATGGAAGCAGAAACCTCAAAAGGATCAGGCTGTAGACACGCAGTAATACACAGTAAAGTAGAATCAAGGGGGGGATACACAGGAGAGTGAGAGGAGAATCAAAGGTGAAGTGTGTGTGTCGGTAAGTGTGTGTATGTGTATCCTTTTTTTCCCCCTAATTTCTCTTCAGAGGACGAGAGTGCTCCGGGGATGAATCATTCTGGAATTGATGTTTTAGGTTGAATCACACACGCAATAGTACGTCAGAGATTACTCAGGTTAATTATAGATTAGATAATCTCATTAGTTTACCGTGTTGACAACTGAGACGAACAACCTTGAGGAGTAAACTTACTTTAAATGGTGTGCACACGACAAACGACGTCAGTACTTAGGTAACAGTAACAGTAACTGCTAATATCATTCATGAGTTTATTTGATTATAAATAGGTTTAAAAGAGTGATTTAACGGCTGTGTTTCCTCCTGAGTGGAATAATATGTGGAGTAAGGCTATTATAATATAATAACATAGTATTATCATATATGATCGTGATTGACGAATGGATGCTTTAAAATAAAGCCCAACCATGTGACTCACACCTAGAGTACGGTGTACATTTTAGGACATCGTCAGACAAACCTCCGTCAGATCGAACTTTGTCAACCTTCAAAATAAAAGTCCCCAGACAAAACTACATCAGAAACAAAAAAAATCGCTCCTATTTATTTCAAATAAAACAGGAAATGCATGCGATAACGATGTGATGTTAGACAAAACGACATCAGATAGCATCTGGGGAAAAAAATTACGTACTGTTTTATTGCGAATGAAACCGGAAATGCACGCGATAACGATGTGATATCAGCCAAAAGGACATCGGATAGCATATAGAAAAAAAAATTAAAGGCATCATTTTATTTCGAATGAAAACCAAAATTCATGTGTTAACTATACTACAAAATCCGATGGCATGTTGACGTGTGACGTCACATGTATTTCCGGTTTTATTCGAAATAAAATGGTCCGGTGATTTTTTTCCCAGATGCTATCTGATGTCGACTTGTCTAATATCACGTTGTTATCACATGCACTTCCGGTTCAATTTGCAATAAAATGGTTCGCTTGTTTTTTCCAGGCGCTATCTGATGTAGTTTTGTCTGGGGACTTTTATTTTGAAGGTTGACAAAGTTCGATCTGACGGAGGTTCGTCTGAGGCCGTTCATTCTGAGGCCGTTTTGTCTGACGGAGGTTTTTCTGAGGCCGTTTGGTCTGATACCTGACTATGTACATTCCAAAAGTTAGCAAAACTTTGTATTCTTGCTTTTTATTTTTTTTAAATGTGTTCATCTGTAAATCTTCTGCTTGAATTGTGAATTTCCGAACTCAGATAAATAAAATTATCTATTTAATTATCTATCTAATGTTGTTTTGTATGAAGCTTAAGGCTGCTTCGTCTGACGGATGTTTGTCTGAGGCTGCTTCGTCTGAAGGATGAAGCCGTTTAGTCTGATACCTGACGATGTCCTAAAATGTACACCGTACTAGAGATAAAAAGGTCAAATGTGAGTGTACAGACATACGTATATATTTATACCTAAGACTCCAGTTTCTTTAAGGCCTCCAAACTTCTGCATGGCTTTGATGGCTTTGGTCAAAGCCTCCTTGGTCTGGAGCAGGCCGGTCACTGGGTCAGGGGGCGGGAGGTAGCCGAACTTGCTCAGCCAGTCCTGCAGGGGAGACATTAAACAGATATCACGTAAATATATGAAATAAAAAGAGCTTCTACTCGCACCTCATAACCCTTGAGGTATCAAATTCCAAATACGGTGTCTTGAAATAATTTAGAAAATGCAAAACATATTGACACATCAAGTGTGTCTTAAATAGATGTTGGACTCTATTGTATCATCAGTTTGTGTCTGTTTGTACAAAACTCTCTTTTCATTAAAATATTTACTTTTCAAAATGTGATTAAGCCCCACCCACTGAAAACACTGTTTATCATAACCACACCCACTCTGCTGTGATTTATCATAGCATCAAGGTTTGTCACCGTGTGTCATCAAACCGAGAAGTCTCCACCTCCAAAATACTTGTTGTATAAACAAAGCGGGGCATGATTAAAGAGTGAAGCCACTATTAAGTCATAATAGATTCTGCTCTTGAAACCTCTCATTCGCCCAGATTTAAAGTAACAAGTCGAAAACATGGTCATGATGAGGGACTTACTGCATCTTGGAGAGAAAGACTTCAACATTTGAAACATGTGAGTAACTCAGGAGAGTTGGGTCTTCAAGTTAGTTGCCCATTAAATGTTTCGCTACATGTTGCACTTTTAAACAAAGATTCCATTAGCTAATGAAAATTGAATTTGTAATTGTGTTCTTTCCCTTTATCTAAAGCTAGAAAGGTGTAACAGCCTTTACAAAACGCTGTTATGCTGCAAATGTGGTTTTATAGATGAATATTTTAGCCCTACATTCAGAGTACACCGTTCCTCCACTGATACCGTATAGACATACAGCCTTTCATCATTTCATATCTTAAACGAGAACATTCACTGAGCTCCTCCATCACTGTGTCACGTTCAACCAGGCAAAAGGGTCATCTTGATTCTGTGTCTACATTCAGTACATCAACGTGAACAAAGGTTTCGCCCCCATTATAGAGGTTGTTTGGCACAGACATGATAAAGTGATGTTCTATATAATGGAGAAAAAAAAAAGACTTCCTTTAGAACAGAAATGTGTCCAAGTGAATTTAAAATGATCAATGTGTTGAGAAGTACTCGCAAAAACTAATCAAATTATTTAGCCAATTTTATTATTAATCATTCCTCAAGTCATTCCTCAATGACACTTTTTGTTAATAAATCATGATATTCGAATTTCCAAATATGAAACCATATATTTAATATATTATAAAATAAATAGTATACATAATCGCTAAGCTGCTGTTGTCATTCTGGACTTCAAGACTCTATAAGTATTTGAATTTAACTGTGGAAAATGCATTGCATTGTGGTCATTACAGTGAACTAAAGATGAATC
Source organism: Callionymus lyra (assembly GCF_982586985.1). NCBI lineage: Eukaryota > Metazoa > Chordata > Actinopteri > Syngnathiformes > Callionymidae > Callionymus > Callionymus lyra. The sequence continues at coordinate 15,460,580 of NC_141822.1, read as the reverse complement.
CATCCGCTGAAAATCACAACCGTGTCATATATTAAAAACAGAAAATATCAATGCACATTTTCTGCAGTTCAGATGCGTCATGTATGACGTAACATGGCAGTGGCCGACACAATATTTATTCATGGAAGATTGTACTGTATAGCCAGCATGGTACTGCACACAGTTCATATCAAACAAAGCAGGGTATAGTTAAAGGGGAAGCATCATTATTTTTACTTATTAAGTTATTAAGACATGAAACCAATGATGAAGTAAATTGGCTTCTGCTACCTTTAGAAAGACCAGAAGTCACGGACACACTCAGCCAAAACAACAGACTTTTAAAGGATTCAAAACCAAATTTACAGGCAATTTCACTTTCGGAACAAACTGAAAGGGGATGAACTTTTCCCCAACATTCCCCATTTGATCAAAATCCTGTTTATTAGTAGTTTATTAGGACGACTGAACAGTAGTGAGGGTCTGATGAAGCTTCATGAAGCAGTGGCATGTTGTTTAGAGGTCAGTAGGTGGCGCCATCAGTTGACGTTTAATAGAACTCTTGTTCAAAACAAAGGGAAAAAAATGCAGTTGCCGCAATTTAGTGGACTCATCAGATCATCAATACTGTTTATCAGTTTTCCTGACTATGAATACTGAATGACTTGACTAACAAGTGGTCGACTACATTGGTGTGTTTCCATCGTCCAATCACAAGCCAAGAACATAAAGCCTCTTAACTGGATTTCCGTAAAACAGCAAGAATGCATTTGCAAGATTCAATTCAATTCAATTTTATTTAAAGTGTCTTATCATAACAAAGTTATCTCAAGACACTTTACAGTTGAAGATGGTAGTGACCGAAAATTGGCTTAGAAACTTTGTTTCAATCAAAGATTGGGGACGTCAAAAATACTAGGTACATATTGAATACAGTCTATTTTATAATACATACAGTATACAGCATAATAGCATATTAAAAAAGGTATTTAGATACTTGACAGAGTAATTTCAGTTGTTTTTATTTCATTTAAAGATGTTTTTAGATACATTTTTGGACCACAAGCACAGTGAGTATCTTTATTAAAACAAAACTTTCACAGAAAGTTTCTAAGAAATTATCCAAAGGTGGTAAAACTAAGCACACAGCCAAGTACAGAGAAGCTTTACTTTTCAAACATTTTGCAAAAATATTCTCAACCTTGCAAACTCAGCAATGAATACAAGATGATGGTAGGTAACAGATAATTACGGCGACTAATCTACATTTTTGTTACACAAAAGAACTTCAGAGCTCATTATTTCTTTGTTCAAATAATAGAAAGTAGAGAAAAGACCCAATTCCTGAAATCCACTTCCCCATCCTTTTAAGAAGCGGCTTTAATTATACGTGTAGAAAGAACAAAGATGAGAAAATAAGGTTGTTTAGTGTCCTCAAGTGTAGCAGTTCACTTCAGGTTTAATCTGAATGAACTCAAAACTTTCTGAGCCAAACAGATGAACAGCGTTTTCAACGTAAAGTCACATCTAGAAATACAGTTTCTCTCTGCGACAGACGAGAGCGATAGCATTCATTAATCAGAGATTAGAAGCACAGAAGGACATTCGGGGGAATGAAGACGCAGACGAGTCTGATAACGTTCGTCAAAAAAGGAGCGTGACCAAGTTTTCTATGCCCTGATGAAAGGTTGACTTACATGTTGCATTCTCTCACATTTGACTTCAAACAGAACTAATGAACCATGAACTAGTTCAGGTTCATTTGATCCGACAACTGTGAACTAGATTATATTCAATCGTGTTTTAATACTCAAAACATTCTCAACTTTTATTCGGTAAAACAAGACCTTTGACCAATGATATCATATCGATATTTCATCACTTAACCCTTGCGTTATCTAGGGGTCAAGATGACCCGAAGGCCCTAAGACAAATGTGTTTGTGGTATCTATTGCGTACATCTTGGTCCTGGTGACCCCAAAGGCCCGGACAAAAATGTGTTTCAGGTATCCCTTGTGTTATCTCTGGGTCAAGGTGACCCCGAAGGACAGGACACAAATGTGTTTGTGGTATTCCTTGTGTACATCTGGGTCTTGGTGACCCAGAAGGTCCGGTAACAAATGTGTTTGCGTTATCCCTTGTGTCGAATGGGTCAAATTAACAACCTCTCTGGCTTCCAGAAATACACATGCAGTTTTGGGGTAGTCCTGAACACTACGTAGTCCGTTCTGACCCAAAGAAACTGTGAAAAATAAAAGGCGACTGGAGGGTTAGGATACATTTTAATAAAAATATGAGTTCATTTTTTAATTGAGTTGGAAGTAAGAATAGATTTACTCCACTCTACTATGGTAGATCTACAGGCAATGCCATTTTATGGGCAATAATTCCTTAACATTTTTAAGGTGAATGGGTGAATATACGGCCGGCAAAATAGCAACACCAGCACAATTTCAACAAGTTTGAATGTAAAAAAATTAAACGTTTACGTTTATGTCGATATCAATGCTTTTAACTTAACTTAATAAAAATAAAATTGTAACCAGTTAAAGAGTTTCAACTTAGAATATTGAGATATTATCTAATTTTCACCCAAGTATCATTATGTAAGGTGATCAATCCTCTTTTTCCTGGACATGTCTTTTTTTGTTGCTGTTTGGCGCAACTTTGTCCAAGTATACCATCCACAAGAGGCCCTAATGAGAGTATTTTTGAGGAATTCTGCGTTTAACCATTTCAGAAACCTGTAATAAAGACTTGACTTGACCCAGAAAGTGGTCGTAACTCACCAGGTACTGCTGATCAGATCAGTCGCCGTGAATCAAAGACTAAAATTTGCCTTCTCTCACCGGGGGAGATGTCATTTTTAGTCTCAGAGTTGCTTGAAGAAGGACAAAGAAAATCTCCAGAAACATCGCCGCAACTGAAATGAGACGTCTCCAAGACCTGATAGAGACTTGAAAACGTCTCCAACTAGTCACTGAGAAAAAATCAATCATGTTTGCATTCCCTGTCGAAGAGACGTGGCCAGAGACGTCTCCTGGCCGGTCAGACAGGCCCTAAAACCCTAATATTTTTGGGACAACTTGGCGTAGTAATGTACTCTTTTTGGGGGATATCGTATGATTTATCAGGGTGAGTATTGGCAAGAACCTCAGCAATTTACAGATTAAAAGACAAGTCGAGTCAAATATCTATCATTTAAATGACGAACCAACCCAGAAATGTTCCTTTTAATTTGTGAGACCTCTTTATATTCAGAATGATAGCAATTGCTGTCTTTAAAACACCCTTCGCAGCTGTTTCCTTATTATCCTGTGGTATGAACATGAAAAAGAACGTCATCCCATTGCAAAATCACATTTTATTGCACAAGTTTTCCTGAAAGATGTGAAAACTGCTTAAAGTCTATTCTCACTGGATCTCGGAACATCTGCAGCCTGGAGTCGAGCGGCACAGATGGCTGGGACTCCACTTGTCTTTAATCATGCATTATTAAAAACATACAGACACCAAGCAACAACATCCCGAAATACCGTCCTCGCTCTCGTATTTGCATATCCCTCTCATCTCTTAAGTAAGAGGTGCGCTTAGTGACAGTAGCGCCGAGCCTCCTGCCGCCGCGTCAGCGGGCGAAGCTGTTCAACAATCAAAGAGTGTTTTGGTGGCAGTTTTGTAAGAGGACGCTGCACCGCGGACTGGAAGGGCGGGTGGACGGTTACAGCAGATGTTCAAGGTTGAGATGATACAATAACAACTTCAAACTGGAGATTTCAAGCGAGTATTGTGTGAGGAAAATCAAAGTTTCATGATTTTTCCTTTACTGAAAATTCTGCTTTAGAAGGGTCCACATATAGGAAGAAAGTAGAAGAAGAAGTTTTCAAGGTTTACAAGTGATGTAATGATTGCGAATAATGTCCGAGTTGTAATCCCTTGCGAAGGCTCCATGTCTGTGATTTGTAATGTCATAATTCCGCAGAAAATTACCCACTGTAATTCACCAAACACAGACGTCGGGTGATAATACTAATTTTGTGTTTGTAATTCTGAATGGAGCATATACGCCACTGTAACGAACTTCTAGGCACTCGCCATTGTGTTAATATTTACTTACGCTGTTTTATTTTGAAGAGGTTGAAAAGGAAGTACCGTAAATTCCGGACTACAGAGCGCACCCGATTAAAAGCCGCATGCTCAAATAATAATTCACGTCCATTTCTTACACTTAAATAAATAAAGCACTGTGTTATTCTTCTTAAGCATTGTTCAGATATTTACAGTCCGGGGGAACCAGCGACAAAACTGTCCGTGTCCTTCAACCGGGGAATTATTTCTTCATCACGCCGGCAACACGGATGAGTAGTTTGCTTTTTTCCACCTGATCGTAACGCAGTGATTGCGCGGATAAACGCGACTTCACGGCGGGCCGTCCTGCGTCTCTGCGCCTCACCTAGGATTCACTTAACGCAGCCTTTTTTCTGGACAATAATGGACTTGAACATTGGACACTGATCGCGGGGATTTGACTGTGGGGTGTCGTGGGTGTTCGTTGTTTTGTTCATGTTTGATTGATCCTCCTTTAAGGAGCGCTTTTTGTTAAATGTTATTAAGTAAATATATTTTGATTAACTTCTATAACGGCTTCATGTGTGGTCAGTGTTGTTATAATTAATGCTGTCACTCTGGAGCGTCACCAAGTCCGCACCAGAGCTCCGCCCCATGAAGAATGTGTGTGTGACGATCTCTCGAGGAGTTATGTGAGAAGGTCCGTCACAAAACGTCAGAGGTACTTCTTCCATATTTATGATTTCATCTGGCCCGATGGAATTCTCCGCTATCTTTGTTTGAGTGAACGTGCGGAATGAAGTAAGTTTCTCCTCGTAGTCGGGAGGGAGCTGCTGACACAAAGTTACTCATTCATTCTATTGGTCTACTGTTGCTGAGCAAAATGTTTTTCCCGCCACGAAAAAAAAATGAATAAGCCGCACCGTAGTATAAACCGCAGTGTTTAAAGTGTAGGAAAAAAGTAGCGGCTTGTAGTCCGGAATTTACGGTATATCGAGTTCGTTGTTGTTGGGGGTGTGTTCCACATGACGAAAATGAAGAAGACGTGCGCGCTGCACAGATACAAACTAAGTTCCAGCCTCGTTGTTTCACACACTTATACATTCGGTTACACTACTGTGTCTCTTCTGTAAGAATAATAGTGGGGCTAATTTATTTGCAGGGCAGCGTTCTCACTGTTAAGCGTCTGCACAAGTTGAGAAACGAAAGCAAATAAACGGTTATTCACTTTATCTTCTCTAAACGAAGAACGCTTGGTTACACTAACTTTCTTTTTCACTAATTGCGCTCCTTTTTACATCTGTTTCTCTAGGTAAATCAGTAAAATGACTATTTTACGGACGTCACTTATCCCGTGTGAATACACTTAAAATAACATAGAGGAGGAGGGGTCATTTACAAAACACCAAGGTCCACAGGTAATACTTATCTTATGCAAATAAGTCATGCCAAAATTAAGAAGCAATATAGAAAAAAAATAAACTTAGTTGATCAGTTTGGGCGCATAAACCAAGGGGAACATCTCCCTAAAATATTTTGGGGGAAGTAATTAGTCAAGAAACAAAGAAGTGAAAACTCACCAAGCCAAAAGAATCCGATGACACCAAAGACAGCTGCATTCCCGAAAGCAGGCGCTATATTTCTGGCGGTTGGATTCGCCATTCAGTGAAAAAGATTGTAACACAAACTCTATATCTTGTTGTAGATAAACCAGCCCAGAGCTTTTGCTTACTCAGCGTTACGGTGAGATGTATTTATATGCACTCACAAGGTTTTTGCAGATCCTGCCTTTTTAATCCGTAGGCCGGTCCGTGAATATAACGCAGACATTAAACTGGTCCGCGGTGCAAAAAAAAAATTGGGGACCACACTCTTAGAAGACACTGGATTGCTCCTGACAATTGTAACCATCAGGGGGAGATTGGGATTGAAAACAAGTCATTTTTTATGAATATTATGGCAAAAAAAAAAGAATCTAGAAACTGGGCAGAAAAGGAAACTTCAAGTTGTGAGAATACGACCTACTAAAAAAAGGTTCAAATGACTCAGTGAATTGGGAATAGAAACCTCTGCACAAATATCCATGCGAACTCAAGCTGAAAACCTTGGAAACACAAACACAAACACTGAACGATGATTCAACACCACTAGAGACTAACTGTTGGAGGCCAACTGCTGCGTGAGCTGCATGACAGGCCCACATTATCACTTTACACTTCTTGCAAAACGGCACCTGTCTGACCATGGGCGCTGTTAGACCCTCTGTCGGAGTATTTTTGATTTTTGATTTTTCTCACAGCAACATCTACCTGTGACAAAGTATCTGTTTATAGCCAAGTGGGCAATTGAAAATGTGAAGCTCATTGTGTCCATTGTCATGAAGAAGAATCAAGACTTAACCCTTATCTCAGGGTCACGGTGACCCGCTGGGTCCTTCACCTTGAATCAGGGGCAACACAGGGGAACTCAAACACGTTTGTTTTCGGGCCACCGGGTCAGCTTGACCCTGAGATAACACAAGGGTTAAGATTTTTGTCATAATACTTTAAAAGCAGAATATTCATATTCAGAAATAAATAGATACTTTTTGATTATATGGGTATAAAAAGAAAGTAAAATATTTGAAATGCATAAGAGAATCACATACATACTGTATAATCAATAAAATAAAACCAATTAATCATTACATTTTTTTTCAATTCTTTCATGTTTTCACCTTATTCAAACTAATAAATGGAAAATAATTAACCAAAATAAATGATCAAGTTACAACACAATCAACATCAAACAATTGTTTTATGCTATATTTATCCATGTGTACACAGAGATTATGTAATGACCGTCAGCAACAATATATTTGTGGCCAGTTCTGTTACTTGGGTTTAGATTAAAAACAAAAGTTTAAGCGATTATGTCGTGATAAAGAGGTGATAAAGGTTTTAAGATACATCCTCAATTTAATAAATCCAACTCTGGTTCTATTTTAGTACAAATCATTAGTGAGAGTTTCTAAAAATGAATAATGAACCAAAGGGCCTCAGATTCATCTGCCACTACTTTTTTGCTGGTGTCGATTTTTTTAAAGCATTATGCAATAACATCAATTAAGTCTAAATCTTCTTCACTATAACACTAGCTTAACCACAGGAAAATGGTAAATTCCACACCGAGGACTTTTTACATGAGAGCTGAGGGTTAAATAATTACTTGGTTTTGGCCCAGTTTTGTAGGACTGAACCTAAATATAAACTCTCAGAGTCCGGGGGGGGCTTTAGTTGAACTGCATAGCTGAACTAATACATGCCATAACTTCAGGAAGTTAAACTAAATTCATATATTTTGCTGCATAAAGCAATTCAAAAGGGTCATTTTTGTATTAAACTTAAATAATCAGAAAACATGGGCCAATAAAAAAAAAAATAGTGTCAAGATATGAGGCTTGGTAATGTCTTATAAAATACTTATTTAGATTTAATTTAGATTTTGGATTTACTTCTATCATTATCAGCAGCTGCTGAAGCTTCACATCTGTCATCATCTCTTGCATATTTTGTTTCAATCTATTCCAGCTAAAGGATAACCTCCAGGCATGACTTTCCTTGAGAACAGACATTTTCACCTTTCTTTCTTTCTGATTAAATTACAAATCACCTCCTTCCACCTAGTAGTTTAAGATTCTCTTTTCTAAGTCCACAAATGTTCACTTTTGGACAAAGAGTGACTTAACGTTTCTATGGTTACCTAAAACTCAAGAATATTTGAAAACTCAAATTATGGAGGAAATAAATAATGCGACTCTGTTATGCTTAGACCCAGTTCCCTACGTCTATGGTGAAATAACACATTAACAAAAGCTTTTTTTTTAAAATAAATAGTAAGTAAGTTAGTAATTATTATTTGTTAAGCGCTATTTTCAGACCAGGGTCACAAAGCGCTTAAACAATCCAAACACTACACAGTTAAAATACATACTTTAAAAGGCCAAGATAACAAAGAGACAAACACTGCAGCCCCAAGAAAATCAGGGAAAAGCATAAATAAAAATGTCTAAAGATGTTTCTTGAAGGAGTCAGTAGATCATCAAACACAGAGGGAGAGGAAGATCGTTCCAAAGCTTAGGAGCAACAGGCTGGAAGGATTTCTCTCCTCTGGTCCTGAACCGTGTTCAGGAACCATCAGTAGATTCTGATCCACAGACCTCAGAGCCCGAGCTGGGGTGTAAGGCTGGATCAGATCACTGATGTAAGGAAGAGCCTGACCGTGAATAGCTCTGAAAGTAAGAACCAGAATTTAAAAGTTGATCCTGAAAGAAACTGGCAGCCGGTGAAGAGTTTTAAGGATCGGAGAAATGTGAGTTCTTCTACTAGAGTGGCTCAGAATTCTTGCTGTAGAGATTTTTATCAACTGCAGGCGAGACAGCTCCTTCTTGTTTAGAAACGAAAATAAACTGTTACAATAGTCTAAATGAGAAGATACAAACGCATGGATTACAAGCTCCAGATCATGTTATGACATTGTTTTCCTAAGTTTAGAGATTTTTCTCAGTTGAAGGAAACCGTTTCTGGTCAGTTTCCTGCAGTGTTGAACTAGAGACATGTCTTTGTCCAAAACAACACCCAGGTTTCTCAGGCTCAGATTGACAGACTGACCTGAAGTCACCCAAGAACTGACTCAACTCTGGAACCTTATCATCAGGAGCAATAACCAGAGTTTCAGTTTTGTCCACATTTAGCTGCGAATGTGTTTTTAAAAAACATCCATCTCTTGACCAAGATGCCTTCATCACAGAATGACGTGTGCGTTTGTTCAATTATATAATGAAATAAGGTTAAAGACTCAACTACTAAAGCACAGGTCAGTCAGAGAAGCTGAGTCGGATCAGTCTCCAAACATTTCCCATGGGGGCTGGAAACTGTATCTGAGCGGAAGAAGGGGTGATAGAAGCAGGTTAGTGATCCGAGTGATGGACGGAGATTGAAAGGTAGAGTTGTCAGAGTTGTCAAAACAAAACTCGACAGAGAAACTCAAGGAAAATGGACTTTCTTCTGAAAAAAACAGGACAATCAGTGTGTGGTATTAAAGTACATATATCAAACGTTTTAATTATGATGATGTTAACATTGTACACAACAAATACTAATCCATTTACAAAAGTCTGTTTTATGTTTCTTCAAATATTCACGCGACTGCTTTTTTGAATTCAAATAAAGAAAACACTTTCATCTTTCTGCCTTACAGAATCTGCAGAAGATAAAAGAGATTTTGCCCAAAAAATGAACTAATAAATAAATAATCACCACATCACGGTCAAAACCCAACGTGATGCATCTTCTGCTCCGACATAAAACATGACAGAGTCTTCCCCTTGACTATTGATCAGTAGATAATAATCAATAAGTTGAGAAATATGTGGTGATTCAGTCAGTTTTAACACACTCAACACAACAGTGTGAGAATCTTAATTTTTTCTTAAAGCAGCAGAAAGCGACAAAACCTCATGTGACACATTTATCAAAGGCTTAGCTGCTATTCAAGGTTGTCATTTTCAAAGAAAGTTTTCAAAGACCCCTTGAATGTATCTTTGAATCTGCAAATATTGAAAACTTAACTTTGACTTAACGCAACCTGTTTTGAATAGAATGAAAGGTTCTTATGCTCCGAGCGACAGCAAATACGCCGCTAAGAAGACTTGTACTGAAGTCAGGGCCTCATTAATTTGCTGGAGAAAAAATATCCTTTAGATACGAACATCTTTTAAAAACAAAACGTCAATTAGTTTCTAATATTTTTAATTCATGTTTTTTGTTACTAAAGCTTGACCTCACAACAGATTTTGAATCTCTGTACATTTTTTATGACCCGCAAGAGCTTTAATTCCCCATTAATTCCAAGTTTAATGTTCACAAAAAACTACTTTACTCACAACGGGTGTTGAAATGATGACGTTTAACATAGAACAGGCTTTTCAAGAAAGTTTAGTACAATTAATCTTATATCTAATATTTGAGATTAAGGGAAAAATCTTTCATGTTTCTTTAAACATGAAATAATTTACATTTATTAAATGTCTGTATTGGGCCTGAGAAAGAACCGTAGTTATTAGAATAATAATAATAATTAATAAATAAATATTTTAGTTGTCAAATTATTTTAGTTTTATACATATTACGTGTGCAGATTATTTCAGCCGATATTCAGCTTGAATAGTCTGATACACATTTTTTTGGATTACATTTCTAAACTAAAAATAAAAACTGACCTTGGTATTGTTGTTGACATTTTTGTGGAAAGTCTTGTTTGGCAATGACTTTTTTTAAAATTTTTGCCTGAAGGCTATATTGCACATGAATTTAACGCCGGGAATAAATATTAAAAAAAAGGAAAATCAATACTGGCTATTCACACATCCTTGAACATTCGTATTTCCTGTGATAAATAAGCAATTATGTGCTATTCTCCTGGGAATTCATCCGTCTGAGAATGTGTTTACTCAAGAAGCCAAAACCATCTGCAGTCAGAAGTGTCCCAGTCCTCGTCGGCAGCGGCTCGGAATCACTTCCTCACAGGTTGCCTCAGCATGTGAGCGATTTATTCCAACAGCTGCGAGCTCGTTCTTAGTGCTTCGTAAATATAAAATCAATCCTTATGCTTTAAAAGTCGTCAATCATGATTCCCACTCTCCAACTGGCTGCTCTGTTGTGAGGATGGGAAACAGTTTTATACATTAACCATCTATTCAACAGATTATGTATTTTCCGTTACGCTGTCTCACGACAAATAAATCAAACAAATCTACTCAAAAACTTGTTGAATTTTGTCGCTTGTTCATAATGAATCATTAAATTCTATTCTATTCTAAATTCAGACTATAACGAATTTATGATTTATATTGATTTTGGTATGCATACATACTAAAATTAAACAACAATATTTTTTATTATATAAAAGAATCCAAGACTGTATATTGGTAATTACATTTTTTAAACATTTTTATTAAATGCACTCATCAAATTATTATCTAAAAAAAAGATTATAATGAATTATAAATAAAACACAATTATTATTATTCAAATACAATTTAAAAACGTTATAAATGAGAAATATTTGTTTGTACATCTCGTCATTAGTGATGGTCTGATGAAGCTTCATGAAGCAGTGTCATTGCTTTAGAGTCCACTAGATGGCAGCATCTGCATTATTTTCCTTTTTTAACAACTGTTCTAATGAAACATCACATACTTTTTAAACTGATAGCGCCACCTACTGACCTCTAAACAACACAACACTGTTTCATGAAGCTTCATCAGACCATTACTACTTGTCATGTGTCACTTGACACACCCTTTTAAAATACATTTCAAAAAACAGTCTTAAAAATATTTTACAGAAAAAGCATGAGATTCAAATACATTACCAAATTTCAACAGTTTAAATAATATGAATTAATGTAAAAGAAACAAAAGAAAAGACTTAAATTTCAAAACGGTTGAAGGTTAAACATCTTTTTAGGGACTATTATACATCAGGTGTAAAAAAGAAAAAAAACAATAAATAAATTAAACTAAATAAGGAGATGCATCTCTGCAACAAGATGGTCCCTTTATTAAAAAATGTATTTTAACAACAGTCCTGTCATGTCAAGGGACACGATCAGACAATCAAGTTCCAATCGTTTTACAGATTCCGATCATTAGTTTAACAGTAAGTCGAGAGGTTTGTGAGGCTGCTCTGGAACACCAGGAGCCATTATAAACGCCCCAAAACTGACTCAATAATACCACAAAATGTAGCTTCATCCACAGCAATAGGAGCGAGATATAATTCTGTTCACCTAAAAATACCATCTGTGCCCTGCAGTTGCTCTCCCATCCTAAAAAACGTGGCATGGAAATAAAACAAAATGTCTTCCAGTGCATCCTCAATAATCACTCGAGCACAATTATCAGTGTTTTCAAGCAATACAGCATGGCATTATTGCCCGGGCGTGTGGGTGCGACGTCGTGACGAAGAAACACAAGAGTCCTGTGAGCCTATTAAGATCAGACGTAAACACCGAGACAGGAAGCCTTCTGTCCTTAATTCAGTGGATTCTGCCATCACGCAAACATCCTCCGGAACAAAAAAATCTCTCCGTTTCCTCGAAGAGTCAAAGTTTCCATCTCAGTGCCTATAAAAAGCTCAATCTCTTCTCTTTCTTTGGGAGTCGTCTCCGTCTGTTCCTCGCCTGACAACTGCCGAGTCTCTTCCTTGTATCGAGCAGAAATGAGGAAGCGGATCGTTTGACCTCGCCGCCTCCACAAGTTCAAAGAGTACCCGTGTCCACTTTGGTGTTTACATTGTCCCCCCTAATGCCGTCGAGACCGGAAAAGCGACTCTTTCACTTTCTCCCCGGGTTGAAAAGGTTAGTCAGCAGGAAGAGTGGAGCGACACATCAGCAGAAACAAACTTGGAAAAAATGGGGCGAGAAAGTTTTAGCAGCAGCTCTTTGAAGCAGCGATAATCACTAGAACTCATTGGTCTTAGGGAGATACAGGAGCGTCCTCGTGCAACATTCAGGGACATTCGGTTGAAGAGACAGTCGACCTGAGCTGACTTTGAGTGATTCTTCTAAACATGTTTTTAGTGTGAAGGACTCTACGGAGCAGCAACACATGGTCCATTCAACGAGCCTCGCAGGAATGTCCTCGAAGTCCTCGATAACTTTCTTATGATGATTTTAATCGAGGAGAAAAGTACGAGCGACGAAGGATCTGCCGTGACCGTCATTGAACTCACTTGCATAAGGAATGAAAGAAGAACAACATTCTATAGACTTCCGTTCATTTTTGATTCCCTCATCATCGGTGACTCTTAGATTTGAAGCCTGTGCAACGACAGAGGAGTCATTTCAGAGGCTGGAAAAAATCTGGTGAAGTTACTGTGAACTTTGGTTGAGTTTTGTTACAGAAATATTTTCTTTCTAACTGGAGCCTCCTGCTTATGAAAGATGATGAATATATGTTTAAATAAATGCGTGACTTAATATCTAAATGTCAAAGTAAATATATGACTTGGATATTTTTGCAACAACGGTGGTATTTCTGTTTACATGTGTTTATTAATGATTTGACATTTAATTATTGATTTATTTATACTGTATATTAAAGGTTAAGTAATGTAAAACTCCACTGACTCACTCAGATGTTTCAAATGTTGAAGTTTTCCTCTCCAAGACGCACTAGTCCTTTATCATGACCATGTTTTGAACTTATTACTTTATAAAGTTCTCCCCCGACTGAAATCCCGGCGAACAAGAGGTTACGAGAGCGGAGTCCATTATGACATAATAATGGCTTCACTCCTCCCCTCCAGCCTGCTGTAATCACACCCGCTTTGTTTATACAATGAGTCCCTTGGAGGTGGAGACTTCCCGGATTCATGACCTGCAGTGACCAACCTTGATGTTTGGCCATTCACAGACGAGTGCGTGTGGTTATTGCTTCTTCCCCAATCCTGCCGTTGGGTTCCTTTCTAGGGGTCCCTGGTGGTCCTCTACCGGGGAGATGTTCCTTTACACACCTCAACTGACTCGTGTCAACAAGAAGGAGCAGCGGTTCTACTCCAAGTCTCTCACAGATGATTCTGCTTCTCACTATCTCTACGAAGGGAAAGTTCAGCAACTCTACTTTCACCAGCAACGATCAGCATAACTGCCTCACTCCGCCTGTCGATCTCACTCTCCATTATCCTCCAACTGGTGAAAACCAGCTACACATAAATGTGTAAATAAAAGGCATACAATTTACTACAATCATTTGCTTCTTAGAAATATTCAAGTCTTTGCCATCTTTTTTCCCAATGGCATGAAGCCCAAAAAAGAAGCAGAAACAAATGAGTTCTTAAGTCAATTAGTACTGCTTGTTGGCAGGCGGATGCGGCCTGAACCCCGGGGTCAGAGGGCGACTGGGGTCAGTGACGACTCGCTTCTTTAAAAGACCAAACCTCACACCGAGAAGAGAGGGTCACTCCGGGTCACTCCTGCTGTTTTCCGCGAGCACTCCAGCCTCAAAAATTCTCTCCTCATTTGTGTGTGGTCGACCACATATGATTAACTAGTCAACAAGAGCGACTCTTCGATATATATGCAGCAGTTCAGCTCCAAATGTACATCTCGAATTTTTCATCAACCCACGTGCACGTCCATCTTGTCCTCGCACTGTGACAGCTGAGAACCTGCCGTTTCCTCCTCCACACTATCCTGTAAATACACTCAGATTGTTCAATGTGCTCAGTGATCACTGGAGTGTAGTTTTATTTGGTTCTGCTTCTTCTTGTTTGCGCTTGGATTCCCTAAGAAGGCGGCCACAACTTCAGACATGAGATCCATCCAATCATTCCATTTTTTCCTTCATTCATTCATTCATTCATTCATTCATTTCGCTTTATGAAACTCCTTGAATTCTTATTGTCCCTCAAGTCTCTGAACGTCACTTGGCTCCTCCTTTTGATTTGGCATTAAATTAAATATCGCTTGATGGATCTACTGACTCCTTTAAGAAACATCTTAAGTCGTTTTTATTTGTTCAGGCTTTTCCTTGATTTTCTCAAACTCCTGTTGTATTATCAGTTTTATCTTGCAAAGTATATACTTTATTGAGTATTGTTTTGATTGTTTAAGCGCTTTGTGACCCTGGTCTGGAAAAGCGCTTTACAAATAAAAATTACTTACTTACTTAATACTTAAAACTATTTATTTAAAAAATGACATCACAAAAAATCAAAATTCCTGGAATATGAAAGTCTGTACATATTACTTTAAATAATATTTTTTATATTTTTAGAGATTTAATTTGAAGGCATATCCTGCTAATTTTTTTTGTTATTTTGGAGTCCATTGGGGGAAAATTGTTTTAACAAAAGGCACTAAAATAAAATTGTAACATGTAAAAATAGTAGTAGAAAAGACTATTTCTTGATCCTAAAAAACTTTGTAACAAAGTAATTCTGAAATAACACAAGAGTACGTCTGCTCTGTTGGGATCGGTCAGACACGAATCGTTTTATTTCCCACCACTTTGCAAATAAAATGTTCGCATTTAATTTCGCCAGCATGACAATGTCAAAATAACGAGTTGTGAACTGTCCAAGGAAATAACAAATCACAGAACGAAAATGTTTTGACCGTTGCATGATAGCTGTCCTTATACATTTATGTCAATGCGTACGAAGTAAAGCAGAGGAACTGATTCACTACTAACCGTGAGAGCTGTAAAGCACAGCATTAAATCATCACCGATGGATAGAAATTGCAACATATTTTTCTGGAAAATGTATAAAACAGGATTTCCTTGGTGAAGGCTTCAGTACATAGTGACCAAGATAATGTCACCTTCTGTTGCGGCCGTGGTTATGTTTACCAGCAGCTGTGTTACAAAATGTATTTTTACACATTCAAACTGATTATTTATTTAGAGACTTTTTGAGTCAACTTTTAACACTTTTTCCACGTGAGCTCGACCACAGACTATAAAACAAGGAAAAGACTAACAGTAACTACAGCCAAAATCAACAACAATTTGTCCATCATCGGTGTATCATACCAACCAAACCCCTGCCGTGTATCAATGTCCCTCACACACACTATAACCTCCAAGGAGAGTATATACATCAGCCGCGATGATTTCCCCAAACTGTCAGCACAACCATCTGTTTCACACACTGCCTTTTTAAAGAGCTATCGCGAGGCCATACACAGGGCAAGCGATGACAGACCTTGTGTACAAGTTGGAAGGTGAGAAAGTCAGGAATCGAAGGAGGGATTTCAGAGGGAAAAAAAAAAAGAAGGAGGATATAGTGTAACCTGTGGAGTTGGAGGAGGTGAAGGTGACAGTTAAAGAAACGGAGCATTAAAGTTTGTTGTCCAAAGATATTTTCGAGGCAGAAGAAAAACCCTTTTCTCTGACCCGCTCCACTGTTATCACACTCGTGACAAACACCGGTGGATATGAAATAAAAAGACTGCAGGAGAGAAAAAAGAAGAATTATCTTTTAAAGCATACAGTTAAAGGCACTAGATTACTACTCTTTCTACAAGTATATCTTCCATCATGTATATTATAAACTGCCTGCGTATTGGTGAGGTTTTGTTGGTTTACAATTTGTATAGGTGTTAAGATAATGTAACAATTTCAAAATATTTTATATTTAAAAAAAGATTTTGTGATATAGTGTAATATCTAAAACAGAAAAAGAAAAAATTTTTTTTTCAGATGCTATTTTATATTTTGCGGAATTTAAAGGGATTTTTTTCCCCTTCTATACATCCAGACTGTAGCGTAAAACTAATGAATTTGATTAAAACAATATTTCTTCAATTTATATTTCACACTTATGTTTGATTTAAAAACAGCTGTTCTTCCACATTATATGTTAATAATATTTGATGTTAATTCATGCAATAAATGTGGTTCAAATTATCCAACTAGAAAAGAAAGATAGTTATACGTTTTGCTATGAGGCTGTGGTGAAAAAGGGCATTCTGGGAAAACTTTTTATCAAATTACCCAAAGTTCTTACAACAAAAATAGCTTCTTTTTTTGCCAAAGCTTTTGCAGACCAGGTGGGAAAAACAATGTTTTCAGCTCATTCAATGCTGGTGTTTGGACCCCTCTTCAACAAGGACACCTAACCCTTCTTTTTTGATGTTAAATAAAAAGCAAGATCTCTCTGTATAAAATAATTTTAAAAAATGTAGATTCCACTCAATTCTGCTCAAAATATGACACTCTGTCTCACCACGATTGAACCTGCCGAGACGCCGCGGCTGTTGAAGTCAAAGTGGAAGAATAATCCCCCCATAGTCTACAGAAATCTAAAATCAAAATGTCAGAACATACAAAAAAAAAAAGTTCCACAAAGAAAGAGACACGTGGAGCCGTCGGTCCTCGGCAGAGTCCTCACATGCCTTCTGAGTTGAAAAGGTTGCCAAAGGAGAATGAAACCATAATGGGATATTTCACCAAAGGAAAACCAGGTGATGAAATTATTCAAATCCTTTCAACATTTGACATTTAAATGCCCACTGGGGGTCTGAAACGAATGCTCAGAATAATTAAGACAGAGAATGTGGCAGTAATCTTGATCTCTCAAATGAAAAAAATAAATGTTAAAAAAAAAAAGAAAAAGAAATGGAAATACATTCTCTCGCTTCTCCGGGGTGACTAACGTGACGCTGCCTGATGCGATACTCAGGCGAAAGGGAGACAGTGGCGCAGTGTGTGCATGTCACTCCAAGAGCATATGTTGACCCGGAGGTCATGCTTAATCTGAAATGTTCCCACTCTGCCCGTGTGTGTCTGTGCGTCCATTTGTGTGTCTCTCACACTCGCAAGCATGATGTCAGAGAGGGTAAGAAGGACGAATTAGAGCGTTGCAGGGGCGAAGCGTGATTTGTGATCGAATGAGTTTGTCTTCGAGGACGAGGCGAAGACGACGGCTGAAATCTGTTCGAATAGATTCCGTCGATGCGAAAACACGCTCTTAGATGACCCGACCCTCAGACGAGCGGCTGATCTTCTGTTTTTTTTAAGAGTTTTCTTGTTCTCCCTGATGTTGTTTTGGGTTTTTCCTCCCACAGTTGTGGACTCTACAAACAAGTGTGTGGGAGACTCGGCCGTGTGATGGACAGGCCAACTGTTTCAGAGTCCACTACACACACCCTACACTACACTACACACTGTACACAAAACAGTCAAGGCGCGAGATCAACATCCGTCAACCTTTAATGAGGAGTAAAGAAAATGTATGTCGTGTCCTGACGTTTGGGTTTGACATTTTTATGTCTGGAGATAATATATAACGCTGATAAAAGTTTGTTAGGTTAGGAAGTATTCTGGGTAAATATGGCGAGCGCTTCTAGTGTAGCTCTGTAAGCGATGATTACCCAGAGTACTTCTAAAGTACACCCGATTTATATCGCGTGTTATTCTTTAAACATCTGCCACAAACAAGTGTAAGATATAGAACAGAAATCTGGTTGAAAATCACACATTGTACTTGTATACAAGAAAGAAAGTAGAACAGTTTACACGTCTGTCGGAATCCTTTTCGAAGGACGGAGCTGTTAGTTCGCTGTTATATCTCTGTCACAGTTTGAGATTAAACTAATTCAAAAGGTTTCCAGGTGATCTGGACCAACATTTAGTCCTTTAAGATTAACACTCGGCAGGAAGTTAGTCAGAGACAAACTATAACACAAGCATAAGTTATAAGAAATACAATCAATACTTTATGACATACTTAATCTCATCACTTCCCTATCAAGGTTAAAACCCAAAATAAAGTATTCATTAATTATCAGTCAGTGCTGTACCATAACATGTTGGTGGTCTTTGGCCAAAAAGTTGAGAATATTTCTGTTGAAATCTCCGGTTGGGGGGATGACCTCAAAACCTTTGACCTCCAGCATCTAGTTTCCCCCTGAAATCGGAGCCAGTGTCTGTCAACTCTTAGGTCACAACTGACCATTCATCATGGATGGGATTGTTGCTTTACATCAGAACATGACTATTGAGGTCAAGAAGAAAGTCCCGACTTCTCCTTCTTAGATTGGAGACTAAAAGGTTGTGTAGCAGACACACAATAGTTTTATCCAGCTGGTAATATTCATCATGTCAAGATTGCTGTCAACACCCACGGTCCGATTCAAAGTGCACTGTCAGCGACTTTAAGAACAAGTTTCTGAGGAATCCACAGTTCGACGGCGCAGGAAAGAAAAGTTGATTGAAATCAGACAAGTTAAAGTGATAGTTCACCCAAAATTAAAAATTCATTCCTTTTCTACTCAACCTCATGTCGACTAAGGGTTAGGATTGTTTTCAGAATCCGTTTTTTTTTTGGAGTTATGGCCAGAAATGTTTGTTCATTTAATGTAGAAACTGAGCTCAGGAACTTCCTCGATAAAGACGCTGAAAATCGTCAAAATCCCTCCATACTGCTCGTCTGTAACATCCATCTTGTATTGAAGCCCTGAGAAGAACTGTAACGGAAAAAATTGAACAAGTCTGTATTTTACCCTTGTTTGTGTCAGACGTTTCAAGACTAACGGCGCTATTAACAGGAATTACTTTGAAAATGCGCTGGGTAAATATCGTGAGCGCTTTCAGAGCGCACACAGTCTACTGTATACAACAAAAGCGCTCGCAATATTTACCCAGAGTACTCTGGTTTATACGCCGTGCTACTGTTAAAACGTCTGCCACAAACGAGCTTAAAATATAGACTTGTATAATATTTTCTGGAACAATTATTCTCGTTGAGGCTTCACTACAAGATGGATGTTACAGACGAGCAGAATGGAGGTATTTTGGATGTTTTTTAAGTGTATTTTTAGGCAAAGATGAAGATGAAGACAATTGAGCTCCAGTCGTTACATTAAAATGAATAAACATTTTTGTCTATAACTCTAAAAAGGAACAGATTACTCTGAAAATAATCCTAACCCTTGGTCGACATGAGGGTGAGTAGAAAATGAGTGAAGTTTGAATTTTAACCATCACTTAAAAAAGATGGAATCATACCGGTTTGGTTTGATATAATGTGATTCATATCTCTGATGAACATTCAATAAAACATGCATTAACACTTGAGGCGACTACTTTCCGTCAACTGCATTAACGTCACATTGACCGAACTTTGTCAGATATTACCAGTTTTATATTTTCCATCACATTTTGCCTTATTAAAAAACAGTTTTCATCTCCTATTTAAAGTTTCAACTGCACATATTCACCATGGAAAATAGGATTTCTTAAATAAAATCCATATAGTCACACACAGAACATAGCATACCCCTTGATCAAGCTAAGCTCCTTTTATTAAACTATATATTAAAGACATCTGACAATTTTATAGACTCAAAATATATTTATTTTCATGACATTTTGGACAAGGTTTCCCTTTATTCACTCTTTTAATGATGTTGCTATGGCGATGCGTCTTTGTTCACGCTGGTTAAAGTTAATCATTTGTTTTTCTTCATTGACAAAAGAGCTTTTTTATTCCACATCCTGTTGACCACCGTCATGTCTCTTCCTGTGATCTGTGAAGCACATAGAAGCTTTTGTACGAGCCCATGCATCACACGCATCTGATGGAGGGATCTGACACTTGAGCAAAGAGTTCCATTGAAGGGGGCGAGAGAAGGTCTCACAGTATTGGGTTGGGAGAGACATGCAGAGAGAACCAGCCGCCATTTCCTAACGCTCATATTTTAATTGCCTTTCAAAGATAATGACATCAAGACTAAAAACTTGGTGGCGAAACCGTGAGCGCCAACAGCTGAGCCGTCGCTGCCAAAATAAAATCTCAATAAAATCCCTACCAAACAAGAAGCCTTCTCAAAATGAACTTCAGAAGACCGCAGATGGTGACGGCGTCGTTAAATAAATAGACTCTCTGAAGACGAAATCTCAAAATACACAATGAGGTTCAAACGTCGCTTGCAGATGTGCCACGGAATCACAGATGGGACATTATTCTGCCTTGAAATGGCTTTCACTCGTTTTTTCCGTTTCTGCAACTAACCAATTCTTACGGAGCCCCAGGCATGACAGGGTTAATCAAAGAATAATATAATCCTTTAATTCAATAACGGCAGTTCACCAACCTGGACAGCTGACTTGCTAGAGTTAACAGCTCTGGACCCAAAAGTCCCGGTTTGGATCCCCGACTCAAAAACAATCATGACAATACAGTGTCGGGGATCAAAACCAAAGGTTTTGTGGCCCGAGCTTTATACATAAGCTGTACTGATGATAATGACATTATTTTGTAGCCACGAAAACGTGTTTTCTTAGAATATCATGTCCATGTCAGGGGGATCTGTAAACTCTAGGGTTGGCCTTCATTTTTTTTATTGTGTTTTTTTCCAGCAAAAGAGGACTGAAAAGACCATCAATCTCTTTTGCAGCCATTTAAATCTCCCCCTCTAATCACTCCCTCTCGAGATGATGCTGGACGGTAGGGTGAATGCTCTGTTTTTAGCCCGACCACGTAGAACCAATCTGGTCAAACTGACCCTCATTCCAGACTAAAACACATGAGATCTCTAGAGGTTTTAATAAAGTCTATCTTTGACTGTACCACCGATACATGGGAGTACTGACCGGGTCTTGACCCTTGTGTTATCTCCGGGTCAAGGTGACCGCCACTGCATATGCTGTTTTTGATGCTAGGGAGGTTTTTCACCTTGTGAGAGACCACACAAGGGATACCTCAAACACATTTGTTTTCAGGCTTTCGGGTCAACTTGACCCTGAGATAACACAAGGGTTAGTTTAAAACAGATGATTCTGATTTCAGATTGAATCAATCATTTGTTGGTATTAATGAAAGTAGGCTTTAAATATGACAAAAATGTATGGAATGTACTACAGTATTTTATATTAAAAACGACGAGAATTATATTTCTATTTTAATTTTCATGTCGTCTATGAAGGCGTACGAGACCCCGAGGGTTCCACTCCGGTACTGACAATACTTTCATGCAAGTGGAGCGGGAAATTAATTTTGTGTCGTAAAGTCTTATCATTTTTATTTTACCAATGAGTCATGAGGGCAAGTCAGGGGATTTCACTAAAAAAAAATCAAATGGGAAG
The DNA here is from genome assembly GCF_982586985.1 of Callionymus lyra. NCBI lineage: Eukaryota > Metazoa > Chordata > Actinopteri > Syngnathiformes > Callionymidae > Callionymus > Callionymus lyra. The sequence goes on along the minus strand of NC_141822.1, from coordinate 15,438,900 downwards.
ATTTTTCACAATTACATATCAAATCACATTTTAAACTAAAATGTAAAATAGTTTTCCAGGAATATCAAAATAAATGAGTCAACCTTTCTTTTGCTCTCCAATCTGTTTTTCCAAGTGGATCCAGGCATGAGGAACATCTGGGCCTTCAAACCACAGAAGAAAGGAAGCGAGGTCGGGCTCTCGGGGTCCGCACTCCTCCACACCTCAACACTTCATGAAGGAAAAATAAATAAAAGTTTCCTCCGGTTCTTGATCAAAGTAGACATGTCGTGAGTGAGGATTAAGTTGTGGTCAAAAGTCTTTTATCTACATTTTCAAAAAAATTATGAAATCGTTTAACGACTCACAATAGAAATCTGTAGTTGGTTTCCATAACATTGTTGCCAGACATCTGTTATTTATAGAGAGAGAGACAGATCCACCCGTCGATGATTATTCCCACAGCAGCGAACGTCTCGCTGCAGATTTACAGTCAAGTCATTTCTGCTGTTAAATCAAGGAAGTGATACTGAGGAACATGTTGGCTCACATCTTTAGTTTCACATCTTAGATTAATGGACGGCGAGTGTTGAGTTTACCCCCGAACCGGAGAGACTTTGAAACAAAGTCCAAGAAGTCATCAGTAGTAGAGAAGAGCTCCCTCATCCATCAGAACGTTTTTATTTATTTAAATCGATTTATTTTATTATTATTATTTTTTAAACAAAAAAAAAAAAAAAATCAAATATTCAATTAAAAATGTATGTATTTGAATTTTCTGGTAGAATATTTAAGTTTAAAAATTAAAATCTTAAATATAGTGATGGACAACTGGAACCACTAAGCTAATATGTTTTAGTTACATCAGATAGAATTATAATTTAATATCCTGTTTTCAAAATAAGTCTTTGTTTCAATCTAATTTTGTCCGTTATATCAATTTATTTCGTTGTTTTTTTTAAATATACAATCGCACACTTTGAATCACATACAATTCTTATACTTGATACAATTTTAGAATTGTACAAATAATCGTAACATTTTCATCTGTAATTGAACAATTTCTGACTGAAAACCAACAAATTACAACTGATAAATAAAATAAATCTGTGATTAAACAATTTTCTACTGTAATAGTAAAGAAAAAAACAGTTATTTTTCGGCCCAAATATTCATACTTCTCCATTGACTTGACCTCATCCTTGAGGTCATAGTATTTTTAAAATATTTAGATATCTATTTATCATTCACGTTGAATAAGTCTTTTCTTTTTCTACAGATTAATGTTGAGATAAAAGAAAAAATAATGACCCAAAAACCCAGTTGACACAAAGAAGCAAAGACAACTTTATTGGATTGTTTTTAAATAGAACAGTCTTGTTAATAATGCAAAACACGCTACATGGATCTAGGTCATTAACAATCTAATGGCAGAACTTGTCGACTCTTGCTCTTAAAACGAAAACATGCTCTGAAACCAATTAAATACCTTTTAATTATGTAATTAACTTAAATAAACACATTTTAATAAACATCTCTTAGATGTCAGTAAATTCAACATAAAGACACAAAGATATATTTCTATAATTTCAGTCTAAAGGCTGCATGAAGCCCATGGGTCGCACTTTTTAACACAAACAAACATATTTTGCAACCATTTCTGCTGCCGATGGCATATTAAGTCCTCAGTTATGGCATTATTTTTATCTTTTGAAAAAAAAAAAAAAAGGTAATGAGCCTTTTTTTGCTGACACGTTGCTATTTACCATAGTGCATGAACAGCTGAAGGCAAAATGCCAGAATAGTGATATTACTCCCCCCCCCCCCTCTGACCGTTTCAGAAAAACATCCGATGATGTGACTCAAATATTCCACAAACACATCACGTGGATGTTTTGCGACCTGGTTGACTAATGCCTCTGTTGACATTTGCGTCATGCTGACTGGAAGCTCATTTTACACACTTGATATTTCAGCTCGCGATCGGTCCAAGGATGGCATCGGCAGGGATTATACATTTAGTAGACGTCACAGGTTTTTTTTTTTTTTTGCTGAAAAGCTGGTGTAGCTACAGCGAAGCACCGTGGACTGAGACGTCTTAAAAGAAGATGCAGATTATGAGGCTCATCCTCGGAGGGCCGCTGACACAGATGGAAGCTTAGCCAGAGCTCACGCTGGAAGAAACTGTTACAATGAAGGGATTAAACGATACTTTTACCAAGTTAAACACAAAGAGATTTAGCAGCACTCAGAATAAGAAAACAAGTACTTATTTTATTATTATCTTAAATTTTCTTATCCAAACAATTTAACAATTTTCCTTTACTGAACTTAAAGTAGTTTAAACTGACATCTGAAAGTTTTGACTGAAATCAAACTATTTTAAATTGTAATCAGACTAGTTTTAACTGTAACCAAAATATTTTTAACCGAAATCAAACTATTTTTAACCCGAAATCAATCAAATTTCAACTTTAATCGAACAATTTTCAACTTTATTCAAACAATTGTCTACTATAACCAAAAAAAGTTGTATCTAAAATCAATCAAATTTCAAATTTAATCGAACAATTTTCAACTTTATTAAAACAATTACCTACTGTAACCAAACAAGTTTGAACTAAAATCAAACGAATTTCTACTGGAATCAAACTAGTTTGATTCCAATTTGAATTGAAATTGAACTGAAAAAAAACAATTTATAACTATAGTTTAAAATAAGTTTCTACTGTATTCGATTTTTTTCAACCGTAGTTAAAGTTTAAACTGTAATAAAACAATTTGTAACTGTAAACATTTCTCAGCTCTTCAAACATCATATTTTAGAAGTTGAAAAGGAGCAGAGAGAAGAACAGTTCTTATAATTCTGCCTCTCTTTTCCATTTCTCAGAATATTTACTTGGTGATCATGAGGCATTAATAAAGACAGCTTTATTTTCACATTAATAATAAAATAACCTAAAAGATGAATTCAAGTATTGTGTGCATCATGTGAGAATTTTATAAAAGACAAAGGACGTTTTCAGAAATATCCGGAGAGCATTAATCCAAGAGGACTGGAAATATATCCACTAGTAATTCAAAAGGTTAATAAAACAAAGTCATAGATACATAAATAGGAATATAAAAAGTTCAATACATAGATTAACAGATAGATATTAATAGAAACCATTGCTGACAAGAGAAAGGCTAAAAGAAAATATGGTATATACAAAAATAAACTGGCAGAAATAATGAGTGAAAAAAAAAGGAGCGAGTACTACAGAGAAGAGAGCAGGAGTGATGTCAAATAAGATTGTTATTACGATTCCAGGAAAAGATAAATGATAATGTTCCAGTAAGTAGAATGAAAGATGAGAAAATTACAGAAAAAAATGTATCGAGTCCTTTGTCAACATCGGACCATCATTAGCGGAAAAATTGTTGAGAAAGCTTGAGTTGGAGAAGTTGAAATGAATAATTTTTGACTTGCTATTGAGAAAAAGTGAAAATAAACTGTTGTAAAACTGAAGCACTCTATATATGTAACATAATTATTAAATAATTAAAGTAATATATATCAAAACGAATAAAAAGGGAAATTAAATGTGTCTGAGTCCCACAAGGATCAGTACTTGGACCTAAATTATTCCTATTGTACATTCATGATTATGAAGGTTTTAAAAAACAACCATATTTTGGTCAAACAGAAAAAAATACATTATTTATTTAGATTAGGTGGAACATTGATGAGTGACAACAGTATTGTATCATTTTTGTTCAGAGTTAATCGCCTCAAAATGCACATTGATCACATGACAAAGACTCAGTCAGTATTAACATGAACCATAAATGAACAAAATAACTAAAGAAGTAAGAAGTAAATATTATAACAAAAAAATTAGTCGATATTATGAAACGCAAACTTCAAAGAGGAATCACTTCAATGCAGAAGATGAATAAAGTGAGCAATCATGGCTCCAGCCACAAATTATGCATCTATTCATGAGGTTTTTCACCATTTCTCGTCATCAGTCACCAGATGAGAACTCACTTTTTTGATGAAATCACTTCTTCAATTGTTGTACTTTTCCATCTGTGTTTCAGGCCGACTAAGCCGTGATGCGTCGTGATTGTCTGCTCCTTTAATCACCGTTATTAAAGCTTTAATTCTGACTCTAGATTGCAACGATCGCTATCTCAGATGAAGCACGCATGATTTATTCATCTGCTTTATGCATCATCCTACATCTGCTGTGCTCGGTATTTTCCTCTTTCTCTCAGTCTGCCAAATCCACGCCATCAGCCGCTTGCAGCCTCCTGATGATCGCATCACAACGCGTTCATTTAGGTCCAAAATCGTCAATAAATGAGTGACAGGTTATTTGAAATTAAATCTGATGGGATAATTGATGCATTTAATCCAAGAAAACAGATAATATTTTGTTTTGATCACCATCACTTATTATTATTATTTCACCATAAGATTTGTTTCCTTTTATTTTTAATCAAATACATTTAACTTAACAAAATCAATTGCAAAATTATATTTGAGTTAAATTTAGAGTTGGTGTCCATTAGTTCACTTTTACTAACATTTACAAAATAAATATAAATATATAAATTCGTTTTTCACCTACTTAAAGCAACGATAAGTGGAATAAAAAATATCGTTTCTGGCTCCCCCTAAAGTCAGAACAGTGTAACTGCATGTCTTAACTCCTCTTTTGCATTGTTCCTACAAACATCTAGTTTAAAAACAAGATAAAATCTCCAGTTGCGTCCTTTTTGTCTTCTTTGTGACTTGAGAAAGGGTATTGGCATTTCATCTGGACAAAGTTATGAAAGGCATTATTTAAATGAAGGCTATAGACATAAGTACATAAGTCATGACTGTTGAAAATGAAACAATCATTGGTGAAAAGTAGGGCTGCACGATATATCGAAAATATATCAATATCACGATGTTGACACGTGCGATTTGCAAATAGAAAACATGTGCGATAATTTATTATTTTTTATTGTATAAATCTAGCATTTCTTAAATGCACACTTCGATCAATCAGTGTCATGTTCTGTAAAGTTGCCAATTTGGCACAGCTTGCTAGGCTCGGTTGCTATGGAGACACGTCTTGCCGGCACGACTCAGTATAAACACGGAACTAAGACTAAGTTAAGAGCGCTCCTCAAACGCGAGTGATCCAGTCACTCATCTCTCTTTCAAACCCCTTTGCTTAAGCAACATATTGTCAATACTTTTCATCTTGAACATTAATATTGTTGAATTAAATGTAATGTACTTTATTTTATTTTTATAAATTATAAATGCATATGCTGCAAATTCCTGTGATGGTATGAAAATGTTGATGATGAAATCATTAGTGTCGACATCTTCAACACAGTGACAGCTTCTCTTGGAGGATTCATTTGATTATTTCATTCAACAGTCAAGAGTTCTTCTGGAAGCCAACGTCCTGTCACAGAAGTGTAAAGCATGTATTGATAATCTGGTAATTAGCGGAACAAACACATAACATTGCTTTTGAATGAACATCCAGAGAGAAGTTGCAAAGTTCTGGCTGAATTACTTTCATCCCCGAGAGGTTTTATCTCCACAGTGATAGTCGTTTTTCCTTTTCTCCCCCCAAACACATGAAGAAATATTGATATTAAACGCAATTAAAATGCCATTTGTATATCATAATTATGTCATGAATTACAATTACATAATTCTTCATGTAAAATATATAATAAATATTTCTTCAAATAATTATTAGGAGATATTCTTCGACACTTGATCTACTTTCCAGGAAGAGAAGAATGAAAGATGGCGAAGAAAAAAATATATTTTTTAAATTGAAGAAAAGAAAATTGATACCATTAAATAAAAAAATATTTCTAATCAATTATTTTAACCCTCTGAGGCTAGAAGTGCACAATAAGGAAAAAGGGCTCATGTCAAATAATTAGAGAAAACCACATCAACAAACCAGCAACGGCTGGAGAAAGTTTAATTCGCAACTTCCAGCAGACTTCAACATCCTCCTGAAGGTTCACTAAATTAGCCCAGATGAATAATAAAAAAGAACATGCACGCTCATTAGTGCGGACTCAATAGTTAAGTAGAAGCGTTGTTTCATTTCAAACATCATCGGGACAGATGTCGGCGACAGAACCGGCTCGATCGTATCCTAATTATTCACATATAGAGGATTGTAGAACAGAAGAAAAGACAAACAAACAAGAAATACTTTGAGCCTTAATTACGTTTCTTTTTTGTCTCCGCTTGATGTATTCGATTAATTATGGAGGACAATGTTTTATTCCCACAGTGAGCGGCTAATGTACTATTAATCAAAATGCACTGCCAGCTTTTTCTTATTTAAAAAAAAATAAAAAATACTGATGAAGTTCATCCAGGTTACACGTCAACAGAAATAGAATATACTAAAAGAACCTTATATTTTCTCACTTTAAGTGTGGAATGCAATGTGCAAACACATCATAATGTCACACTTCACACTCTGCATCATGTCCAGAGGATCCTGTCGAATCACCTGTCCATTGATAACCGAGTGAACAATCTGGGTTCAGGGAATACTTTCAGGGCTTAACTCACGTAACGTAAAGGAATCCAGCAGTGGAAGTACACACTGAGACCCAGCTGAGACGCACACACGGTGAAATCATCCCTGCAGAGTACAGATAGCTCATGCGGAGCTCGCTTCATATTCTGAAAAGATTGTTATATTTCGGGAAGGAGAACAGGTATATACTCCACAGGAGACATTGTACACCTGAGCTGCTTCCTGTCTGCATTTCTTCACTGATATAGAAGCTGAACTTCTGGTTTACACTCAAAAATGAATGAATCAGCCAAAAACATATTTGTAGTAACTTTTAAATAGTTCTATGTATTTAAAATTTGAATAACCTCTTTGGGTGATCTAGGATAATTTCATACGCAATATTTATGTATAGTTTCATTATTTTTAAAGGGTAACTAACTAGTTGAAAACCCAACTCTCCTGACACCTTTTCAGATTTTGAAGTTTCAAATCTCCAAGATGGAGTAAATCTCTCTACATTACCATATTTTGTAAGTCATTAGTAGGTTTTGCTCCCCGCGCCTCTTCTTATTGTTCATCCTGCTTCCGTTTTTTGGCACTTTAAACGCCCTGTACCGAACGTGCAGCTCGATCGGACTCGCACTGCTATTATTTTTCTCACCAGAATATACATTTTTCGCAACGTAAATCGCAAAAAAAACTGCGAAAAAAATTGCCATAAGGAAATAATGGGACGAGGTATAAAAAGATCATTATCTATCTGTAACATACATTCACATAGAAACACCATACACACTTTAAAATGTAGATAAAAGTCAAAATTATCAATGTAGGATTTTAAACTCTCGTGAATTCCAGGCGGGGAATTGTCTTGTTACTTTATAAAGTTCCCCTCAGTCTGAAATCTGGGCGAACGAGACGTTACGAGTCCATTATCGTGTAATAACGGCTTCACTTCTCCTCCACCTGGCTGTAATCACGGCCCGCTTTGTTTGTACAACGAGTCCTTTGGAGGTGGAGACTTCCGGGATTGATGATGCTGAGTGACATACCTTCAAGGTTGACCAATCACAGCAGAGTAGGTATGGTTATGGTAAACAACAATCTCCAGAAAAACTGTGTTTTTAGTGGGCGTAGCTTAAGACCATTTTCTAATGTAAATATTTCAATGAAAGTACTTTAACTCGCAAAATGTTTTGTTTTGTCAATTCAGTTCTGCAACTTATAAGGAAAGCCTGTAGTACATTTATAATAGAATAATCGGGCACATGAATAAAGAGCTGGAAGACTCGCTGAACAAGGGAGCTGCTTATTTGGGATGAATGTGTTAAAGTAGGAATATATGTCGAATATATGATATTGTTTTGAAAACGGTAGCGTCCAAGGAAAGATGAACAAAAGACAAAGATGATTTATTCTAATTTGATATTCTTCATTTCTAGATGGATAGAGAAAAGTGGCTACAAGTGCAAGCAGGGCATCTCAAGTAGCTCAGCGGTTGCCTGAGAAACTCCGACATTTTCTGTTCTCATGGTCGTCCAACAGAAGATTAGAATCAAGCTGCTCTCAAGTCAGATTTTCACATCTTTCACAACTATTGTGCATTTCAAAATGAACATTGCCGACAACCAATGGTTGAACTTTTCTTTGGGTTTGTGTCAAGCTTCAAACTGAGAGGTTAATTCACACCTGCCAAGTCTTAAACACACCTTTGGAACACAAATGTCTTTTCTCAGGATAAAGAATTTGTATGCTTGAAAGGCTTTTGAAGCTTGTGGCATGAAAATGCTTATCAGATGAAAATGCAGAAAATATCCATAGATGTGTACAACATCTAGATACCTTTTTTCCCCCATATAGTCTTAAACTAACATTTATCAAGTTAACGTTGGTATGATTTGGAACTTTACATGAAATGATATTGAATTGAAAGATGCTAGAGATTGTTTTATAAACAAAAAAACAAACAAAGAGCTGCATAGATAATAACAAATGGCTTAAACGTGACCAGGTTCATTTGTTTTTGCATATATCACACACATAAACACCACTGCACTGCAGCATAATCTAGACATTGCAGTCCATCAACATGTGAACCCGCCCCGTTAAAACAAAGCATGCAACCATGCCAGAAGTTAGTGCTGACTCAGGGATAAATAAATATTAATCATGGATAAGAGCAGAGAACATTAGAGAACTACTGTTGCGTCACAGAATAAGCCATTGTTTATGCCATTACATTCACTGGTTAAGATTCCAATAGGCTAGCATAAACACTGCAAACCACCGTCAGATTAATACACACAAAAACATTTTGTGTTCAGAATCGTTTAAATGTGCTGATGATATTTTAGTATTGTGAGCATGTTAAGTGTTGCATTTAGTTTTCTAGATTATCATTTGTTTTATTCATTGTTGGCATTTAATTCAAAACGTTTGGGCTAAAAAACAATATATTTAAATATCAAAATAACAGTCAAGTTGGGGTTTAGTCATTTTCACTAGTTTACCTGTTGGTTTTTTGAGCGAACTTGACAAAAACAAGTGTTATGACATGTCAGAGAGTCAGAGGCTGATAAGACTTATAAGGAAACCCAGACCCTTTTTTTTTTTTTTTTTTTTTAATAATAGAACACATTTCAGAGAAGAGTAATAAAAGCCGGGTCCAAGTGGTCAATAGAATTCTTTCCCTGCCAAGGTACGTCACCAAGTGAGCGCAATCATTTCTACCTCAGTGATTCAATTACAACAACTCACAATGCGTGCCTACTTGGCGGTTGACCTCTGTCTCACACCTGACTGAGCTGTGAATCAGTCGGCCGAGGTCAGCCGAGGCGTCAGCAATTTCCACATTCACGCCACATGCAGGGAGAGATCAGTCTTCCTGCAGTTGTCCAAATACTGGTCTTGGTGAAATAGAACCCAATCGACCCACCAAACAAATCTAAATCACTGGTCCACGGTACTCGACTACCTGGTGCTGAACCTACATACAAATCCTTTGGTAGAGCCTTAATCTTTCAGAGAGCTCTTAAAACTGAGAGACTTCGTTCAAACAAACATCATGAAGTTATTAGTCAGAGGACAAAGAAGCTTAATTGACTTGTAAAAGTCAAACAGAAGCGCTTGTTATAATGTCTCAGGCAGTGTTTCCACAGTGTTTGCTTTCTCTACCAACTGAAATCAAATTGAATACTGTTAAGGATTCAATTAATTATATTGTCGTTTGATTCAACATGAATGAGTGAAATAAATGTAGGAGGTCTCTGAAGTCTGAAATTGCCATCAGTCCACACAGAATACCTGTAGATTATTGACATGGAACACTGAGACTCGGAGGTTTCTTGTTGTTGAGATTGCAGATATTTGTCAAGAAACATGTTCTAGGAGGAGTTGATATGTCCCAAACCAACTTACAAAATGATCAGTTCAGCTGAGCTCTACATCATGTTGATACTGGTGAAAAACTGGATCAGAATAACCTTAATAATGATGTTATTCTCCGTCACACCAGGAGCTAAAGAAGCCACTGCATCACTGTGCGGCGCCATCTTGGAAAGATTTAATAGTGAAGAAACAACTTAGTTCTCCATCCACAGGCCAAGTTATATCTGAAGTTTGTTCGAGACCTGTGATTTACTGTATACCATGTCTTTATCAAACACTCCAATTAACCTAAAAAAAACAAATAAATCACACACTTTATCTAGTAGAAGTCATTGACTGTATTTCATATTTAGCAGAAACAAGGTAAAAAAAAAACAACCTTTGTTTGTTACAATTATCTGAGGATGAAAACATTGAAATGTTGTAGTTTTAAGTGTGCATCACAAATTAAATAAACACACCCAGGACTTGTAACTAGAGTCCCCAGTTGGAAACTGGTATGGTCGGGTATCGGGTATTTTTTTATACCGGTTCTGATACCGATACCCTTTTTTTTCAGTGCAAAAGAATAATTGCTTACAAAGCAATGAAGAATCTGATGTTCATTGCTTCTGTAACTTTTCCGTTTTTCTACAAAAATCTAGATATTGTCAAGCATTTTGGTCAGTGCCCCCCAAAAAAGCGAAGTTCTATACCCAGCCAAAGTAGAAGGGCAACAACATCCATTTACCTTCAAAACACAACAATAGAATAGATAGAATTCAGTTGACACAACAGGAACCTGACATGTGGAGTAATTGGGTACTTCAGTCAACTAGTGGATCGCTGTGAATTAATGAGACAAACTTCAAAACATGACCATGAATCGCATGAAACTGTTGCAACACAAAACTATCCACAAAACCTTTACATAAAAACATTTTTCCCCCCAATGCAGGTGTACCGATATGAAATAGAAAGCTAGTAATAGTGCTGGATTAAAAGTCGGAATAGTTGGAACAGATGGCGACCACTTCGTCCTGCTGCAGCACTCAATTACATCATTAGACAAGTGTCGGCGTGTAATGTGCTCATAATGGACCAGACAGAAAACTTGTTCTTCAAATGTGCTCCGTCGGACCACAGAGTTATTGGTATTCTCAAACCCTCGGCTACAATTCAAAGATTATTAAATTTTCCCACCTACCATAAAAGCAGTCAAGACATGTGTCTGAGAGTCACATGTGACAGAGGATTAAAATGCAGCTAGTAAGTGAATCATTTAATCCAAAGCTTAGAGACTGATAGTTCAACAGTAAGCCAAGATTACCGCTGTCTTTCCCTCGAGAGGCTGTGTGGCGAGAATGTGTTTGAAGCCGCCCCGCACGGGCCGAGCAAACATGAGGCCCCTAGTTATTCAGAGCTGTTGAATATTGCAGAGGTTGCTCTGAAGGACGGCCTATAATGGGGTGAATTGATCCGAAAGTCTGGGCTGCAGGTAAGTGACAAAGACACTGATGTAGCAGGATACCTGTAATGACTCACACTAACTCTTGGAGGCATGGCGGTGGCATGCGGTGATTTCGGGGCTGAATCTGATTAACATTTCGCCAATTTGGGGGAACTTCTGTGTTGTAGCCGATGGAGCGACTCGCAGGTAATTATAGCATCACTGTGTTTGCACTTCAGCAGGGTTGATATCGTCCGGCTAGGATATAGGTCTGGACATTAAGTCGGTGGAGTGCCATCGAAGAGGATTAAACATATAAGTGTCAAACTAACTAAAGAAAATCTTAAACAGAGCCAGACCAAACAACATAAACGAAGATTTTAATCTTGGTGAGCTGTGATGTCGACATGCATCGGAATCATGTTTATTACCAGCAATGTAAAGAAGAAACTGTTAAAAAGCAAAGCAATCACAAAGACATCCATCTACAGCGACATTCTGGTGCCACAAACCAGAAAAGATCACACAAGAAAAGGTAAACACATCATCTATTTCAGGCAAACTTTTACAAATTTGAATTCAAGTTAATTTGGAAGTAAACTACATGCATTTTGTAGGCAGGGGTTCCAAATCTTTGCTGGTAGATAAAAACAGTAAGGGGTGAAAATACAAGCAAATTAAAATCAATATCAGTTTATTAAAACTATGTGTGAACCAGGAGGAAGCCTGGGCTAGTGTGTTTTACTTATTTTACTAGTTTAGGATATCATTTTCTTGGTATTCAACACTGAAACAAGCACCTGATGTGCCAAGAGTCACATGCTTATTTTTTCATAAAAAACCCCAAATGAAACACCTTTCAGAGAATAATAATCATCATTACAGAAATTTAATAAATGTTTTTTTCTTTCCCTGTTGCCCGGTGACTAATACTTCATGGACCATTTCCAGGTCCCAGAATTTCAGTGCAAAAAAATGTGACTTTGTGGAGGTTTGGTCCTCAGGCCTTGAATTTCTCACCTCTGACGTTTCATTTTCATAATAACAAACATTGTAAATAATGATCTCCCGCTAATATACCTTTTGGCAAATACCTGTTATTACTTTTGTTTGTCCACGGATGGTGTTTGCAGTGAAAATAATAAAAAAAGACAAACGGGTCGCAACGAACACAGCGCTAACGACAACCATACGGAACCTTAATCATCTTTATTTGGGCTACAGCAGTTCATACTATTTGTGACCGTCAATTTTATAGAAGTCAGTAAATACACAAAACCCAGCCGAAAGATCACTGCGGAAATCCAAACAAGAGCAAAACAATTACAGGATTTTCCATGTGGCTGCGCTGCAGCGATGCTGCCAAACATAATGTAATCTCAGTCATGAAACAAACCAGCATTATGGTAATGTGGCGGATGCCAGGAGTAAGTACTACCAAATGTGCATTAAACACGACAATTTTGAAAGTGTATTAAAGTCTTTATCACCGCCGGCGTGGGGCGGCCGACGTGCGTTTCATTAGGTGGAGGTTGGAATTGACTCGGTTTTATTGGTGGTCTGGCCATTTTTCTCATTTAAATGTTCATTCAGTAAAACAAGACACGTCCCGCCGAATTAAACCATGGTGGGTACGTGTCTTTATTGTCCATTTGGTTCGCTTTCCCCACAATAAACCTTTTTTTTTTTTCAACTCAGACAATGGGAGAAAGTCGACCTAAAAGAAAAAAAAATCATGATAACCTACAAATGCAGTGAAAGAAAGTCATAACCAGTTAGAACTGACATCTGTCAGATTTCCAGATAGTTCTTGATAGAATCAACTGACATCATGAGTGGATGATGGAGGACAGAAGGCTAGCATCAGCCACCATTGCTTACTGACATTCCATTTACGGACTAAATGATGACATATGTCACCACTTTGGACACATGTTGGTTTCCAAGGAGGCCCCGTCAATAGTTAAATACAGACTGGGGTATCGGATCGGCAGTGACATGGAGTGCATAGTGGGACTTCTATAATTTAACCATGGCAGCTTTGTCCTTCAGCTAATAGTGGGAGAGGACCGCGAACATTTGCACTTAGCATGCAGACGCATAGTGGTTAGCAATCATAACTCAAGGTTACATTGTGGCCCTATTCCATTTTACCGCTTCTTCCATGACTCAGCCCTAATCGCACCCGTGTGTTCGTCTTTCTTTTACTCTTTTTCAAAGCCAGAGCTGTTTCTTAGTTTCATATGGACGGACAATCTTTAGTGTGTGTGGGTGTACCTCCCTCACTGTGCGTCAGATTTCCGTAAGAAGCGAAAATCGACAAGAGTAACTTATGATTAAACCGAAATGAAGTGTTCCAACTCCGACACAAAGGAATGATTCATAGCAATTCAGCAAAAACGTTAGGACTTAAATGACCACTGGTTGCAAAGATGGCTGATCTTTCAACCAATACCAGGTCATTTTTGGATGGAAAATGGTGTCAAAAGTCGGATCACGCACAAAGATTTGCTTCCTGTAGAGGAAAAGAAGTGAAAGGTCGTTCATATCTTTTGTGTAAAAGTTGCTGTTGCTTTTTTTTTTTTTGTTCACTAAGAAGGCAAGAGTTGGAAAAATAGACTTTTAATTTGAACTAATAACATGAGTGGGCGGTTTGGCTCAAGGTTTAGGTCAATCCCTTAAAGTTATGATGTTAATCCCTAATTAAATTACTGTTTTTAAGTCACAAACTAGAAAAATAAGAAAAATAGTAAAGAAAAAACAAGTGATTACTTATAGACACCAACTGAACCAGAGTGTCTATTCATTGGCGGATGATTTTTAAGTTCGTTCAAAGTTCTGCTGCCGCTTCAGCTCCAATCCTCCGCCGTCTTTCCCTCCACAGCCATCCGAGCGATGTGCTCCGCTAATGAACATCACATCAGAGTCGGCCACAGAATGGCTCACCACATTATAGCTGCCTTGATGGAAATTGACACGGACAGCACGAGGCAACGATGGGACAGCCAACATTTCAAGATAATCAAAGTGATGTCTTTTGGAGCCAATTAGAAGATGCTGCTGTGACTTAAGTTCATTGGAACAGCCGATAAATTCAGTGGTTCCACTTTGAGGGAGAAAAAAAAAAAAAAGCCTCCAGAACGTTCTTTGATGTTCCACTCTCGGTGGGCGGTAATGTGGGGTGGCAGCGGGCCAAAGCCCACAAACACAGGGATTGAATATCGTGGGCCCGGTGTCCCAGGCGAGGCATTCAAACCATTTGCCACAATAAAGATGAAATATGCTAAAACACAGGCGAGAAAACAGCACATCCAAGAAGTCCTTATGCTTCTTCCCAACTCTCTAATCTCTGCCAAGAACAAGTTTAGAAACGAGACTGAGTGGGTCGTTTCTCAGAGATTTTTCCATATGGGAAACCCTAATGGATATTACAAGAAATGAGCAATTTTCTCACTTTGAATTTTACTGGCCAGACTTTCACCAGCATGAATGACTGAATGTTGGTCAAGAACATTTGCTTTTCCATTCAAATAAAAGGGAGAAGCCGATAACTTTCAGCCAGAGAGCACAATAAGGACAATAATAGCCTTTTAAACCACATATATTGGTGGCAAATAACATTTAAGACCCTGGTTTTGTTTTAACAACTCGAGTTGTAACTCCTGTGTGCATCACATGACTAACTTTCAAAAAGAATAAATGGATTTCATTAAAAAGCCATATAGGAACTGTTTATTAAGAAAACCATAGTTGTTAAACTGTCAATTCCTTTTTTACTTATTGTTATATTTGTACCTTTAGTTGTACCAGTCATTAAAATCCAAAAGGAAATTGAAGAAAACAAGGGTCGTTCTAATAATTATTTACATGACTGGATCATAAGAATAATCCCATAAATCATATATTATCATCATTTATGTGTACATTTCATATGTATTTTCATTCAAGTAAGAAGTTCCTGAGACTGATACCGTTTTTTGATTTAATAGATCGACAAACAAGTACAGTTGGTATGGGTAAATCATACTAAATCAAAAGACCACAGAACCACTTTCTCTTTGGTTATGGACTACAATGTCATATAAAATACTCATGAAAAAATGAAGAAATACTTGATTATCTGGGTGAGAGGTTTTCATAAAAAAACTGCGTTTCAAATGATCGGATCTTCTCTTTTTCATTTGCATTTCAGTGCACTTTTGGAGAGAAATGACTAACTAAAAATACAGTTTAGATATTAATTCACTTATTTTGACGTGATGTTTGTCTTTGTTCACCCGAAAGTGAGATTCGAGGAAAATAAAAGGTCAAGGGATCAATAAGTAGATAAACATTCGCGGAATAATTATTATGAAGGGTATAACAATATTACATTTATTAACTTTATTCATCGTTTAAGTGGATTCAGCTTCTGAGCAACAGTTGACTTCAGAGGTCCGACTTGAAAAAAAAAATCTGTTTCTTCTGAACATAGTGTTTCAATAAACATCACTTACATTTTCATCTGTCTACTGGGGTTAAACATCATCATTAACTTTATGGTAATAAGCAGAACTTGTCCATCACATTTCACATTCCTTTTACTATATACTGTTTGGCCTTCTTAAGCTTTAACCAGCACTTTAGGATACAAAAACTAAGAACATTTATCACCACAATTATCAGGATGACAGACTTGAATTAAAATATGGCCCAAAATTAAACATTTAGTGAAGTCATGATAGAAAGTCTACAGACACAAATAGTCAATCAAATAGTTTAACTTTAACTGCCAAGGAGCTCATGTATTTTTAATCACTAAAACAACCATAAAACAGATTAAGGTAAACCTTTTATGTGCATGAAACATGTTTATTATGTAAACTGGATCTTGGTTCAGAAATAAGTAACTCTCAGTGGTGCAGAAGGAAGACATCTTATGCTTATGTTGAGTAGGAGTTTCGAGCACTACCGCCACCTGTAGTCCCATTGAGGTCATTGCTTTAAACAAAGGTATCAAATGATATCGATTCACTACATATGAAGCACTAATACTTGGTAATGTAAAAAAATGAAAACCAAAATGTGGGGTTAAATGGGCATAGGCTCAACGAATGCCTTTTTTTTTAACTTGGAAAACTACACCACTAAGCAGAAATACATCAGTCAGCACTGAAGGGTCAGTGGGTAGGTTGATTCCCTCTTTACCAGCAAAACTCATACCTGCAGTTTTAAAAGGGAAAGAAAAGAAGGGAACAAGATGAGATGGCGAGAGTTTGCCGACGCTGCAAATCTACTCGGTAAGTGCACTGAAACAGTCGCAGCCAAAACTTTTCTTTCTTTTTTTTTTTTTTTTTATAACTCACAAAATGGAGAAGAGATAATGGAAAAGAGGAGCGTATCAAGCTTAGCCATCTCTTAATTCTTAGATCTCCACAGACAACGTTACAAATCAGTTGAGGTCAGCGTGACATTTGATGACATATTTCAAAATCTCTCTTAGAGGAAAAACAGGTGTGTATGTGCGGGGCAAGAGTGCGAGCGTGTTAGTGGATAGAGCCGTGAGGGATAGAAGGCGCACACACACACCAGCTGCATGGCAAAAGTGTGAAATTGTAAACCTCAAGAATCCTCTGTCAGCAGGAGCAGCACTGAGATCCATCATGTCACACTATCAAGTTCCCCAAACAGGAAACGAGGTTGAACAGTAGCTACGAAGTTGAATCAAAACTTCGGTGTTATTTGCATCCAATTCCTTGATTTATCATATGAATGACAATACAGACAGAATGACAGTCATTTGTTTATTATATTTATCCGGCGGTCAATGTCTGGGATGTGACTAAACACTGATTATACTTTTGCACCTTCTGCAACATTTAGAATAAAACTTCATATTCTACAGAGTCCTCTCCTTTTTGGGGGCCCGACTCTATTAATAGCCGCAAGCACAACATTGGTCACAACATGCTTTATATCAGCTCCAAAGAGTACACAATGAAATTGTGTTGTTGTTCAGGATCTCGTATTTAAATGCAAAAGAAACTTCAACATTCCATATTTGTATAAAGTGTTTCCATAAGATTCATTGTTTCTCTTATCTGGGTCATTCATGGGGGACTGGAGCCTATCCCAGCTGCACAGGGGAAGAGGCAGGAAACCAGCTGATCAGGTCAATAGGCTGTCACAGTACGCACAGACACACAACATTAACAGCAGGAAATTGCAACCTTTTTTTTTTTGAGTCACTGACCTGTTCAATGCCGGCGTCGTTTTCACAGACCGACCTTCAGATAAAAAAACCCAGCAGGAATCTAATAGCATTACTGTCAACTGCGTGAAACCATCACGCTGAATCAGCAGGAGCCTCGGGCTGGTTTTTCAGCAACAAGACGCTCCCATGAAGAGTTATTGTTCAACTGGTTGACTAGTATTATGACTGATTGAAGCGTCTGATACACGCTAGGGTGAAAATAGATAAATATTAAATTGATTTAATCGAGTAAGAATTTATTTAAATAAAGTTTTACGCAAGGGGTCTCCAAACCGTTCCTCAAAGGGCAGGGTTGGTGCAGGTTTTGGTTCTAACCGATCAAGCATGTTCAGCTTAACCAATTAGTTTTCAGCTGAACACAAGCAACACCAGACTGACCGTCAACTGTTTAGACTCCTAAGACTCCTGATTGGGTTAAAAGGGGGTGACCTTGATTGGTTGGAACAAAAAAAACGACCACCCCAGCCCTTTGAGGTCCGGTTTGAAGCCCCCCATTGTATGCTATCAATTCTTAGAGCCTGCATACTGTACATGCACCCTAACAAGGTATCGCGATGAGCTAGCGTTAGCCAAGCCGTCGGGGCCAAAACCAATGAAACAGAGAATCACTGACTTCACCAGTTGATTCTCCGTGGATCACCACATTCACTCCTGTATTCTGTAGTAGAGAAGGAAGGCTTTAAAGGGCTTATTTAGGTGCGGAAAAATACTCTCTTCCATGATAAAACATAAACATCCAACTGAAAAAGTTATTCCCAGGATGGATGAACATGTGAAAATGAGGTTTTAGTTTTAGTGAAAAGGTTTTTTTAGTGTGACAGATTAATCTCAATGTCACCAGGTAAGATTATAGTCACAGGACTTGATAAAAGTTTCATGTTAATGAAGTATTGTTACAATAAAGTGTTGTTGCACTTCAAGTACACGTTAAGACTTAAGAGTTTGTTTGTTTATTTATAGTTACTTTTACAGTTCAAGATTTAACTGTCGTTCTACGAAAGTGTGCTCAGCCTATAGAGGGCACAGCAAACATGAAGTAGCAACATGAGTAATGCAAGTAAATTGTAACACAGTTAAACCAATTTCATTATTTAACAGCAGATTCTGAATCAAAATTGAATTGGTTTAAAACCATATGAATCAGAAGCGAATCCATTTCAAAACGGTCCATGATACCAAGCCACTACTCTTGACTTGTCTCGGGGGAATGAAAAATCAGAGAAAATCGGTTACTTTTTCAAAATTAAACACCAACATGATGTTGTTACAAATGCCTCACAATATGAATTGATGACATATGTACGAGTTTTCAAATCAACCTCTATTTTTCTTTAGACTGTGGGAGAAAACTGGAGTACTCGGAGTAAACCAATGCACTGAGAGAACATACAAACCCACAGCAGGCTCATCCATGACCTTCTGGCTGCGATGGGGTATCACCAACCAGCACGAGTGCACCATTTGAATGACAATAATGAACGACGCAAAACCCATTCTGATTTGAAGTGATCGCCCTCCAAAGCTCTTACCACACAATACGACAAAGAAAAACGCTTGTGGAGGATTAGCACATGACACAACAGAGGCAATATTGAGCAGAGGTGCTGTTGAGATTTGAAATTGCTGGAGGGTTCAAGCGGCTTCTCTACAGGCAGACATATGTTATTAGTTTTATTGCTTTGAGATTTGATCTTTCAGTGACCCAGATTGCACTGTACGCCTATTATCTCTGCCTTTCTCCCACAAACCATAAAAATACAAACATCTGTTGGATTTACGGAGGAAAGAAATGTAGGGAGCTAAAAAAAAAAAACATCTGTAGAAGAAGGCGTAGATGTGGTGTTTAGATTAGAAGCAAATGTTGACTCCAATATGGTGGTGCATTTCTGAGGCTTTAATGAAAAAATCTACATTCACAGTATGAACTCACTTTTTTCCATTCAAATCTGCTAATGTTGCCATGGAGAATTCATTTCACCTCCAGTAGGTGCCACTTATCTGGCTAATTGAATTAGACTTGTCGAGGATAGAAATTAGACCCTCGCTGATCTGAGCTCATGAATCTTGCACGTGTCAAAATCAAAAGCACCTTCTTAGACTATGCGTTTTATCAAAGATTTAAAAAAAAGGGTTTCCTGCAGTTATTATTTTCTTTTTTTTTAATCACAATTCCAGCTCTAACTATGCACAACTCACAATATTTTTTATTACTTTAACAATATTCAAATATGAAGAGTCAAACGAGAAAGGAGAAAGCGGTTTTGTAGAAATTAGCTTTAATTGGGGTCAGCCAGATCCAATTCAGGCTTTGAATTTTTCAATCTCACAAAAGGAAAACAGGAAATCCAGATCTTAAGATAGAACTATCGTAAAAAGCAGGGCACATGTCTTCAACATATTCAGGTTTGCTGTAATCGGGCACCACATAAAACACAAGTTACAGTTTAACTATGGTTCTATGAGCCTCTAGAGGCTGTCGCTATGGGTTACCTTGCGAGGAAACCCATAACAGAATATAGAGGGCCGAACATACATGAAGTAGTAGAGCGATGGAGATTTTTTTTAATACAGTTTAGCCATTTTCACTATTCTAAATCAGAACGAATCGATTCAAAACCATATGAATCAAAAGTAAAACAACAAGAAAAATTAAAAAATAATCCTGATCATAACGACTACTGTAAACCGCAGGGCACACGTCTTCAACATATCCAGGTTCGCTATAATCAGAGGTACTATCAAGGATATTTTATTTTGCCTCATAAAAGTGATGCTTCTAAAATGAAAACCGGGCTTTGAACATAAAGCGTCAATGGTTGGTTAGGGAGCCTCGTAACGCATAAAAAGCTCATCCTGTGAGACTTGTTTCAAGATGATGGATCAAGTGGAATATTAGTATGGGATTAAAAGTATTAAACCGAACGCAAGAGTTAGCTCCGACAAAGTTTCCTCGTCTCATCGTGACCATGTTTACAGTGTCTTTTGTTGTATAATTTCAGAAAAATGTAGTTGTCTATTTGTAATGCATTTAAATAAAATTCTCCATAAAGGTTATTTTAATATTCAATATGTTTTAAGAAATGCATGTCCTTCTATTTTTACTATTGCACCAGAGTTCCAGGCGTTTTAAGAGTCCGTGACTCAAGGGTTGAGGCCTGGCTTGTGGAGGTCATGGACATGGTGGCAAAGCGGCGCTGAATGTCATCCGAGAGTCAAGAGCTTGGCGATGGATACTGTTACAGAGTGGAGGCATGTGGAGGTTAAAAAGGAGGTGACTAATACGGTCAGTAATACGGTGCAGTCGAACATTCGATCATTTGAAGAAGTAGAGAAGAGAACCAGAGATGTAGAAGAGGAAGAATATTACGGCGTCAACACCTGCAGTGAGGTGCAAACTCAGAGAACACCAAGTGTTTGAATGGATTTAAATTAACCCAGAATTAATTAAATATTTTGAATATCACTACCAATAATACTAACTTCCCTTTCATACTAGTTCCCACACTATACTTTAGGTAAAAACTGATAATTGAATAACACAATACTGAATAATACTGGAGTATTCAAATAGTCTTTAACTTAATGTTCATGTCTCAATTCTAGTTAGCGATGACTGGACCTTTCTTGTGTGTTCTGTTGTTAATTTGTCACTTTTGGTTGAGTTTCCTTCAGGAAATGTTTGTTTTTCTCTCATTTTCATTACAACACTCGTCGGTTATTGAAATGCGTTGAACATTTATTGTGCGTGTTGATTTGAAACTACATTAAATAATATCTTATCTCATTTTCGTCAACTTACATCATTCGTTTGTCGTCAATTTTGCAATATACAGTCAATTATGACTATTTCGTCATAGGTTTTGTTGATGTTTTGCAAAACTAGTAGTTACTGAGTAAATTCTCCAGCCTAATCTTATTATAATATACTATATATATATATATATATACTGTATATATATATATATATATATATATATACATATATATATATATATACATATATATATATATATATATATATATATATATATACACACATACTGGACTGTTGCAAAATTTGTTTTCATGTCTAAACAAGAAGGATCTGTCTCGCTTGCAGTTGATTCAAAACTCTGCAGCGAGAATTCTGACCTGCTCTGGTAGAAGAACTCACATTTCTCCGATCCTTAAATCTCTTCACTGGCTGCCAGTTTCCTTGAGGATCAACTTTAAAATGCTGGTTCTTACTTTCAGAGCTATTCATGGTCAGACTCCTCCTTACATCAGTGATCTACTGATGGTTCCTCACACAATGTTCAGGACCAGAGGAGAGAAATCCTTCCAGGCTGTTGCTCCTAAGCTTTGGAACAATCTTCCTCTCTCTCCGTGTTTGATGGAGTCTATTGACTCCTTAAACAAACACCTCAAGACATTTTTATTTGTGCAGGCTTTTCTCGCTCCCCATTGTTCTCGGTGTTATCTTGACCTTTAAAGTATATATTTTATTGGGTATTGTTTAAGCGCTTTGTGACCCTGGTCTAAAAAAGCGCTCTACAAATATTTCTTATTATTTTCTTACTTTAATAATGTTGGCGAAACGAAAGTTTGTGTTTTTCCTGTGTGACACAAACGCGAGTAACACAGCAGGCATTATAAGATCTCAATCCAATGAATAACCTATCGGTAACTTGAGAACTTGGCACATTTTCATACTCATAAGAGCCAAAACATTTTTAGCGACATAAAAGTTCGACACCTAGCTCTTCTCATGACTGCTCCTGCTAATATTTTTCCACTGGTAAATACTTGATAAAAACAGTCTTTGTTGTTGTGGGTTTGCGTGATAAACGGCAGGGAAAGGATGAAGGTTCGCATGCGAGGGAGGGAGGTGACGATATCGGCTGAGATGAGTGGAAGAGATGGAAGCGAGACAGCTGGTGGTGACAAGAATGCAGTGGGGAGTTGCTCATGTCTTTCAGGATGAAGGGAATGTCAGGGAGAATACATGTGGGACAGCGGGGGAGTTGTTGGGAGAAAATTGGAAAAAAAAATACAATTTCAATTTGGGAAAAAAAAAAAAAAAAAAGAAGGTTCATGCCGCAATAAAATGTAGTAACTTTTAAAGAGTGTTTTACTTGTGTGAAGATGCTTCAGGATAGAGGATGATCGATGAGTCATGGTGGTGGAAGCCTCGGTGCATGTGTAAACAAGGCGGGCGTCGGATAAAAGATAAACTAGTTTTCTTTGTCAGTGTGTCTAGCAGATGTGCACCAGATAGGATTTGGTGACACTTCGGGGTGTAGCGGAAAGTCGAGTGTGCGAATGAAACAGCTTTAGATTTGGTAGAAGAGAGATGATTGAGGACGGAGAGTGTGTTGGATGTGGAAGTTGACGAGGTCAGTGAGGATGTTGTAAGCAGCACGGCGGGGATAAGAGATAAGGTGGCTTGAAAATATTGATTGATGGATACAATTTTGCTTTTTTTTTTAAGTCAACTATCCAATGAAAAAAACTTTATAATACAAAGATACAAAATTGATGGTTTTATACATTGCTTTATGAGAAAGACGATGCGACTAAAGGTAAGGTTAGCATTAATTTCCTATGTTTAATTTAGACCCTTTTCATGAGATGTTTCTTTTTTCCTTATTTTTTCCCCTCATATCTCAGCATTCTTTTGAAGACAGCAAAGAATAATAAAAGACAGATAATGATAAATATCTGGGAGACCTTAGTAGAATGAAGATCAAGAAGAATAGAGAGAAATATGATTTTATCCAGACATAAATGTGGGAAATGTTTCTGCAAATTTAACATGAGTTTCTGCTGCTCGTTCATAGGTTCTCTCGGAGACTCAAGAAACATTTTTAAGTAACTCAAGACAACTCAAATTCCAAAAGTGAAAAGTCACCAAAAAAGCCTCCTTGTGTGTCTCTTTATACTGTCAGTGAAAAACTTTTAAAAAATTGTAATACGTAAACACTGCTAGAAAGTGTTGGCTTGCGGACAAACTGAACATAAAAACAGCTTCAATTTCAGTTGATCCTAATACTTAATCCAAAATCTGACATCAAAGAAGAGCCGAAGAAACGACTCTGCTTCCCTTTTTTTATTTTTTATTTCCTCTTCTTCAGATAATGTGTCTTGCAGTATTATTAACTAACATTTCATTACAAGTCCCCAAATATCTGAGACAGGCAGCGGTACTTTTTTCCTTTATCGCGACCCATAAACATTCACAGGTATTGTATTTTTTTTAACTTTTTTCCACAACTTCAGAGAGAAGCTCTGCTGTTGCTCCAGGGTTTTTTTCCTGCAGCGCCGTCCGTGGCTCCTCGGTCATGGCAGAACCAGAAGCACTGTAATCACAGGCCCTGGTCTTTGAATAGCATAGGAAACCAAAACCTTGATCTTGGACGGCCACGTGGAGTTGATTTAAGGTTTACCGCACGGGGGAGTCTGAGCCGCTTCAAACCGCTTCGACCACTTCCACGGCAGGTCATGTCGGTGAACAGAGGAACCTTCTGCGGCTGAATGGGAAAGTTCTTCCCTCTCTGACAGATGACAGTGACATATACGTGAATGGAGAAAAAGCTTCTCGTGCCGAGAAAGGAAACGGTAGAAATGTGACCCATTAAGCAATTATCTGAGCATGACTTGCTTCTGCAATTGCAACACTGTGTTTATCTCGTCTTACAGTCAGTTACCGTCCAGTGAATCATCAGACATCAGTGCTAATAAAGGAGAGGAGTTTTCTGTTTCCATTAGGCTTGTCAAAAGTATCGAAACGCAAAAAAAAAGTATCAAGTTTCTGTCCTGATACTCATTTTGAAAAGCATCGCTACAAATAACACTTTACCTTTAAAACCTTTTTTTTTGCACAAACTCAGACTCGTGTTATAATTGCAGTTTCTATTGCAAAACTTTTTTTTATTAAAAAAAAATCGTGATATTGAAAATATCAAATATATTTTCCTGAGTCTCGATATCATGTTGAAAATCTTGATAACCCTAATTCTCCATATAATACATTTCAAGGTGGGATATAAATACGTTGGTCGAACTGCTGTGAATCAATGTGAACATTACAAAAAAAAGTAGGTAAGAAATAAAGACTCATTTCAGAAATAATGTAACCTATGCCCGGATTAGCTAGAAAAATATTTGTACACGGGGGGGTATACTTGTACACGGGGGGGGGGTCCGGTCCAGATTTTTCAGCTCCTGAACCGATTCAATCTTTCGGGGTGATTCGTCCCACTGACACTGATCCAGTGCAGAGCTCGTCTACATTTTAGGTTAAGTTAGAATCAAGAATCTATGAAATATTGGCTAAAAAACATATTGCAGTATTATTTAAAAGCATGAATTCAGCTTTAGAACTTTGTAACAACAGAAGATTGTGCAGAATACAGACAGTTCCACATTTTTACTAAAACGTGTTTTTGATAATATTTCACCGAAATAACCCGAAAAATTAAGAGTGTACGCTTTTTTTTTTATAAAGAGAAACCTTTTTGGTTGAAACCACAAATGAACCATTGCTCTTTGCATCCATTATCTCTTTTATCAGAGCCGCGGAAATGATTGTTGACATAGTTTTTACCTGGTTAAAACTACAGCCAAAACTACGCTATAAAATGTAAAATATAGTGAGTTTACCAAATTAAAATGAAAAATAAACGACTATTTGTTTGTTGGTATTTACATGTGCACAAAATGCATATTCCTTTAAAGCGATTCTATGCGATTTGAAGTCGAGCGACACCAGTGGACTACAGTGGTAGTGTTTAGCCCGACGGGAGACCACATTTCCCATGAGCACTCACTAAACGTCGCAAAAGTTGCCATGTCCCAGTTTGCAGCAGTCTGACGAATTTTCTGTATCCAGACTTCCATTGCCTGAATAAAGAATGGATATCGATGAGGTAATGAGTCCGATTGTAGATAATGAAATATGATATGGATTATGACGGCTTTTTAAATAACATAACTTTAATTTTTTTTTTTGGTTTGTTCTCAGGAATTAAGGGTTCAAATTTTAAAACACAATTAATTGCAATTTATTTATTTTAATTGAGTAATTTCTCATTGACAATTAATCGATTATAGATTAATTGTTTGCATGCTTATATACTGTATATATATTTTTGGTGCCAGTATCATAAAGTACTCATGTGAACCCAGTGGGTAGAGTTCAGACTTGATGCATTCACAATGCAAATAAGGTTCATTTCAATTGCAGTCAGAATAAACTCCAGTCATGTTTGTTTGACACAGCAACCAAGTGGATCAGTGTGTGAGTGTGTGTGTGTGTTGTGGCTTGAAGATTCCCAAGGCAGTGATGGGAGCCACAGTCGAAATAACACATTCCATTTCAATTATTCTTCACTTCAAAAGTTTAAATGTAATTTATTCAGATATTTAATATTTACAGGTCTTCACAGTCCAGTCTGTTATGCAAAATGGATCCCAAATTGTAACGTGCCAGTGAGACAACCGTTGCACAACGGCAATGACACTGCTGAAAACTCTGTTCTGCTGTGCGCTACTATCTTCTCAACGTGCTCGGACGGTTTTCTTCTGATCTTAAGGTTTTTTCCTCCCATAATTGTGTATTTTTTATCTGCGACGTATCCTTGAACACTGATGAGAGGAAGAGGAAAGGAAGTCGCTGAGCTCTCACAATTATCAGACCCCTGAACCTTCAAAGGTTAGTCAAATGGAAACATGGAACATTCCATCAGGCAAGGAATGAAAGACGATTTCAAAGTTCATCTGTACAAGCAAAAAACAAAGAGGAGAAGAGAAAGATAAGTGATTTGAAAACTCTCTGTTCAGCATCATCTTTCTGAAGGTTTTCAAAGAGACTTGCTCTTTTCGCCACTTCAATCACAGGATCACAGAAGTGAAGTGAGTGTTTCTCAAAACAAAGGATCCAAAAATGAAAGTTTCTGTCATACATCTCTTGGGTTGTGTTGTTTTTGCACTTTGTATGTCTGCAACTTTATGGTAGTTTTAAAGCTACAATTAGATATAGATATAGAATTGAAGTAGGTTGTTAAATGATGGAGCAATGTAAAATAATACCTGCTCTGAATAAAGTTGGCTTCTTCTTCTAAATTACCGTGACTATAAAGTGCAACTACATAATGTGTTGATTTAAGTGTGTCTTAAACAGATCTTGGACCTCTATCTTTGTAGCATCTATCTAGCAATCTATGTAGCATCTATCTAGCATCCATCTAGCATCTATGTAGCCATCTATTTAGCCATCTATTTAGCCATCTATGTAGCATCTATGTAGCATCTATCTAGCCATCTATATAGCATTTATGTAGGCATCTATGTAGCATCTATCTAGCCATCTATGTAGCATCTATGTAGCCATCTATGTAGTATCTATGAAGCATCTATGAAGCATCTATGTAGCATCTATGTAGCATCTATGTAGCATCTATGTAGCATCTATCTAGCCATCTATATAGCATTTATGTAGCCATCTATGTAGCATTTATCTAGCCATCTATGTAGCATCTATGTAGCCATCTATGTAGTATCTATGAAGCATCTATGAAGCATCTATGTAGCATCTATGTAGCATCTATGTAGCATCTATGTAGCATCTTTGTAGCCATCTATGTAGCATCTATGTAGCGTCTATGTAGCGTCTATATAGCATCTATATAGCATCTATGTCGCATCTATTTAGCCATCTATGTAGCCATCTATGTAGCATCTATGAAGCATCTATGTAGCGTCTATGTAGCGTCTATGTAGCGTCTATATAGCTTCTATGTAGCATCTATTTAGCCATTTGTGTAGCCATCTATGTAGCCATGTATGAAGCCATCTATGAAGCCTCTATGTAGCATCTATGTAGCATCTATGTAGCATCTATCTAGCGTCTATCTAGCGTCTATGTAGCGTCTATATAGCATCTATGTAGCATCTATTTAGCCATCTATGTAGCCATCTATGTAGCATCTATGTAGCCATCTATGTAGCATCTCTGAAGCATCTATGTAGCCATCTATGAAGCCTCTATGTAGCATATATCTAGCATCTATCTAGCATCTATGTAGCATCTATGTATCCTCTATGTAGCATCTATCTAGCATCTATCTAGCCATGCATCTATAAAAACTAATTTAACTAACATTAAATTACAAGAAACCCTCTAAAAATTCTCCGGCCATCTTTAGTCACCTCACTATCTTCCGTCTGCGAAATTGTGACTTGACCGTGAGAATGTCCTTTTTTCTGACCACTTTGGGAGTAAAACAGAAAGTTAGATCAAGCAAAACTCAAAAAATAAGATTTCAAGCAGTCAAGACACGGCGTTACCTGGGGAACACTGAGCGACTTGATCCAGTCAAACATCGCCTCACACTAAAAGGCTGTCTCTCAAACAAAAAAAAAAACACCACCTCGTCTCTTACACTCAATTTCTATTGGAAACCTTGAAGCCTAAAGACATTTAACAATGACAAATGTGTTAACATGGTTTCTTCATTGATTTGGAAAAGGTGTGAGTCAGGAGACAGCAACATGATGATCATTTCTACTAATGTTTTTACTCTTGATCTTTTTTTGCCAGTGTTGGAAACACAACACAGGAATTTTTGTGGCGACAGAATATAATATAAATAAAATGAGATGAATAATAATTAAATAAATGAAATATTTTTATGATTCCCAATCGGTTTGACCTTTTAGTCATATTTAAACTCATTTTAAGAATATCAAGTCAATTTTATTTAACCCTTTCATGCTCTTCACATAAACTCATTCATTGGAAGTGTGATAAGTGAGGACGAGGGATAATCTTTAAATAGTGTTATTGGTTATATTGAAATGAAATTACACATTTACCGAGATAATAATGTAGTATGTATGTGTATACATTTATATGGATACCTGCTTAGTATATGTATATATAGTATTCTATAACATTTCATATTTTATTATATTGCGTTACATTTATTTTGATAAATACATGTTAATAGTTAAACATTATTTTTATAATTTAGAATTTTATGTTAACATAGATATTTTTGTCGTGTGGATATACTGTAAGTTATGTATCTGTGAAGGAAAAAAAAGGCAATATTTTCCTACAAACTGAAGAGAAGTTAAAAGGGTAATTCCTGGTCCTTTTTTCAAACTTTGAGCGTTTTTTTTTTCTATTTCAACATGTGTTAAATGAAATAAGTCTTATTTTTTAATATAATAATTATATATTATAATTATTATTCAACTAAAAAAGATAAATGTGAGTCAATGACTGATATCAAAGGCTAGTTTTATATTTTACTTTTAAATCCATTAGAATAAACTGTAGAAAACACAGAGAAGCTCTCGCTTAACAAATAATTACGTTACTCTATATCATTTAATGTAATGTTTTTCGGTTTGATAGCAACTTTATTGCCTTAACTATAAAGTATTGACTAATCCTTGCTTGTCGATTTCATCAAGCTACCCATTTTTATTTCCTAGTATCAAATCAGACAGCAGCCAAGAGCAGATTAAATAGATACACTTCCCAGGTCGTTTTAAACCAACTTGATTTGATTAATTCTAAAAGGAATGGATGATATAATTGGGCGTTCGCTCGCACTCATTCTCCCTTTGATTGTCAAATGATTTCCTTTTTTTCTGCAGGATCTTTGTTCAAAGCTTGACCCTTAATGAGCTCTTTTTGTCACATTTCCCACTGGACCGTCATCACATCCATTCGCTGTGACCTCTTTCTACTTCTGGATATGACAGGCTGCTGCATGCTGGGAAAAAAACTGTATAAAGAATAGTTGGAGTTTTTTAATTACTGGTTTCAAAATGTGATGTAAATTCAGAAACAAATCCACAGATTTACTTTTATTTACAGGCTTTGAAAACTGAGGATAATACAACGATATGGCCAATCTATAGGATATTGTGAGCTAGGGGGCGCTCTTTTGTGCATTACACATGATGGAAAGAAATGCATTGTGTGCAATGTTTACAAAGCGATATAAAAGTGCAGAGAAGTTTGCAAAGGTGCAAAGATAAGTACGTAAGTAAGTATTTAGTTTTTAAGAATCAATGGAGACGGCAGCGTAAAGCAATGACTTAGAGAAAAAGACAGATAAATCGAGAGTGCCCAAAAAATGTTTTTGTTATTTTTAACAGGAATGTTACAATCATGCATGTACATTTTTTTTATTTAATTGTTGGGGCCAAATCTTTCCCGCCTAGTCATTCAAGGTGTCGTGGAGTTTAAGATAAGATAAGAAACAGAGATTGTAGATGTCAAAAATCATACAGGGACTTACAATAAGAGAAAAAACAACTTACACTTCCTGTTCGGTAAAAAGAAAGATTTTCTGACCCGTGAATCAAACTGTTGCGTAATTAAGTGAAAATTAAATGACGGTACATGTTTTCTCTCCGTTGATAAATAGTAAAAACATTTTTTTTCAAGTAGCAAAGTGCAACAACTTAAGAAGAGAAACTGTGGATTCTGGTTAAGTGTTTTTCTCCTCTTTAAATATCGTATTCACGTCTCCTCAAAGACTTCTCACTACCGTAAAGAAACTGAAATATCATCTCGTTTGCTTATCCACTTAGAAGCGCAAAAAAATAGATCACATTTTTTTCTAGACATGGTGTTACCGAGCATTTACACAAAAACC
This sequence comes from Callionymus lyra, assembly GCF_982586985.1. Classification (NCBI taxonomy): domain Eukaryota; kingdom Metazoa; phylum Chordata; class Actinopteri; order Syngnathiformes; family Callionymidae; genus Callionymus; species Callionymus lyra. Next base: position 15,408,648 of record NC_141822.1, on the reverse strand, counting down.
TTTTAGGGTCCCTGGAGTCCATTAGAACCCATGATTAGAATCCTCATGTTTCTGTGTAACCCTTGATAAAAGCAGGTCGTGAGTTGAACTCAAATGTAAAAAATGAGAGGCAGTGGTAACGGCTCACAACTTTACGACTGTGAATTTTTGATTAAAAAGCAGAAAAGTCCACAGTTTCAGAAGTGTGGTGATTTACCGGCAGCCTTGTCTGTCTGTACATAAACTCGGTGTTCTCAGGTAAGATGACACCGTCGGGAGCCTTGTTGCTTCTTTATTGCGGCAGAAAACATTCGTCTCAGGAGGAAGGCGAGATGAAGAGCAACAAATGGGAATGTATTAGGTTTTAGCTGTAATAAGTCTCGAGTGCTGAAACTGCAAAAGCTTGTTACACCGCAATAGATCAACGTGAAATCCCTTTGGATGTTTGCTGCGCTGTGCTTAGAGGCAATGATACCAATCATTTCTTAACATCAAGACACAACTTATTTCTTGCAAGATTTTCTTTCCTTTGGTTGGAGAATAAGCAGCGTTTTGTTGGGCTGTGTAAACTAATCAACATGTCACCCTCTTTAACTAATGGGCGAGAAGCTATATTTAGAATCCAGACAAGCAGGTCACGCCATCATTGATTTAAATTGTCCCTTCCTGAATAAACATGTGTGGATGGAGGATCTTTTTGAAGCAAGTATACTTTAAAAGTAAAGTAGTTTATAATTATGTTGTGCTTCATACTACCTGCTTGTCTAAAAAAAACAAGGTTTTTTTAGTAGGCGGGGCTTAAGCACATTTTCTAATGTATATATTTAAATGACAAGGGATTTTTTTTTACAAACAGACACAAAATGATGATACAATAGAGTCCAACATCTATTTAAGACACACTTAAATCCACACATTAGTTGCCTTTTCATCAGTTTTTTACCACCGAGAGGTAGAAAAAAGAAGCAGCCACTCAACAACCACCTACAGCTAACAAAGATACATTCCTAGGGGTTTGTATTTGCAAGAATCTAGATACAATACGTATCACAATACAGGGACAACAATACGCTATATTGTGATACTGTAGGAAAAAAGGATATATCTGCAGTTTTTTCCAGTACTCGACTCTGGTGTTGACCACATGACAAAGGCCGAACTCCTCTGATTCGTTTTAGGACCAAGTTATGGCCAAATATCAGCTTTATACGCTGCTGGAGTATGCTGTATCCTACGCTTGATCTACTGAAAATCAAGATCAAGCGAGCTTTTGCCCTTCTGCTCCAGGCTAGGCTGTATCCTCTTGTCCTCAGTCATCACCGGGATCTCTGATGATTTTATCGTTCCTTTAGCTGCACGAGATGTAAAGACGGCTAGGGACCCGGAAGTCTAATTGCCACACAAAAATATTTGTGTTTAATTATTAATTATTGGAATATAAACCAAAATGACACCATGATAAACAATAAAATTGGATTTTAAAGTGATAAAAAATATAGTTATATACTATATATATATATTTATACATGTATACATATACACATTTTCTTTCTGTTGACTATAGATACAGTACCGTGGAGAATTATATTGTGATATTTCAGTGCACTTTTTTTTTATATATATATATATATATAAAATACAAATATTCAAAAAACTCTGAAACTGCATCAGATCTCTCCCAACATGCATGCTGTGGGCACATTAACAATTAAGCACCTTTTCTGCATCTTTAAAGTATATTCCTCAAATAAAACAGATACCATACATATCACTGATCATCTTATTGTGACTTTATTACTTTGATGCCATAATTTGCCTCAAGAATCAAATCCTTTGACACCCAAAGATTCTCATCCATACAACCGTGTAATTTCCTTTACAAAAACATCACTTGTGTTGACCACTTTCACACAGCTGGTGACTTTTATCCTGCCCTGTCAAAGATTTTTAAAAACGAAGGAGTAAACTGCATCTGAGACGCTGGTAGCAACTTGATTCATTGCAAAACAACAGCCGTTTGAGCTGAACTTAATTGCAAAGCTCTTATCAAGTCTCATCTGTTCAGTGGAAGGATAACTTAAACTCTAGATGCTAAAAAGAGGCGTCTCTGAATCATGATGGCCGATGATGCATCATTACAGGATTTCATTATTAATATAGTTAATTGTTTCTCTAAACGTAGGAAGGGGTACATTAACATGAAAGTGCAATACCTTGTATCAGGTGTGTGTTTTTGTGTGGCGTTCCTTACTTTTATACTCATTTATGTTCATTTATAAAATTCTCGTGGGGGACACGGATGTAAAAGAAATGTCACTGTTTTTATGAGGCACTTCAAAGATCAATTTTATTTTGTATTTATCTTTATTACTCATTACAAGTCTTTAAATATCACTGTAGGGTTTTAAGAATTTGGCAGTTTCTAAGTAGCATATTGCCCCTTAAAAGGATTTAAGTGAATATAACAAAAATATGGGAGAAAAACTTATTTTATGAGATTTTTAACAGTATAAAAATGTATATAAAATACAATAAAAAATAGTTTCAGCATAATTTGCTTGATTTTATATACATTTGATTTTAGAATGATTAGTTTACTAAGTATATATTAAACCTCAAAAAGACCGTTCTTTCAACCCTTAATGTCTTTTCTTCAGAATTCAATTCATACTCTGAGCACCTGAAGCTTTTCATTTCTCGCCTTTTATTCCTCAACCGTGTCTTCAAGACAACATTTTGTAAGATAAACACACCAGACCTCGCTTTTGAACGGACTCTTCTGTTCGTGCCCACACAAAGCCTGGGCAGCAGCTTGTTAAACTTTCCAATTAGACCGCCAGAAGTAAGACCAAAAAAAAGAGAAGAAGAAGAAGAACATGAAACAAAAATGAGGAAAGAAAGATCTATTTTTGGGTCTCTTTGTTATGGAAAAAAAAAAAAAAACTTATTCCCAATTGTGTGAATTTCAGGGAACAGAAATCTGGATGATCAAGCCAGCAGCGGAAGTTGCCCGAAGCGAAGAAACACTGAGATAAAAAGTTTGTCGTGAGAAGACAGACTTCTATGTGCGTGATAGTGCCGAGATAACTTTCTTACAAGCAATGATTCTATTGAAATCATACAACTTTTTTATTAATGACCCCTTTAAGATAGTAGCCATCCATAGTTTATGATGATCGATCACCCTTAAAGGCCAAAATTGTAGATTTAAAATAGTGTTTCTGGCTCCCCCTAGCGCCAGAATGGTTTAATGATTCAATTAAGTTAATTATCTTTGTGAAGAACATCATTTAACGTTTGACACTTTAAAGCAACTTAAAAAAAAATAAAATACAGGTCAAAAATTGTTTAAAAATATATTTATTATTGGGGTCACTGATTACTACAGGGTGGATGGAATGGGTTTATCATCATTTTTGCTTCATTTATTTTGCTGAACTCATTTGTTAATTTTATCTTTCCAAGTCACATTTATGGTGTAATATAGTTCGTTTTTTACATATAATTATGTAGAAAAAAAAGACATAACGTTATGTTTTAAAGTGTTTGAATACACTTTTTTTTATACATTTTAAATACATACAAACAACATGTCATTTACAAAATAAAATACATACAAAATAAAAGCTAGAAAGGATTTCCTGAGTCATGTGCATTCCAATCATTTAAAAAAAAAAAAGAAGAAAGAAAATCGTTTTAAAATGTTGCCAATCGTCGCTTTAAGAGTATTTATTGGCCTCGAAATGTGTTTAATTGTTGACTACTGGTGACTTTTCTTTACATCGAGTCAAAAAAATTGAAGATTCCCAAGAATACATACAATAATACAGCTTTAAAAAAAAGATTATGTCGCACATGTCTTGTGTTCGATGTGTAGTTGTGTATAACTATCAGCACAACCATCATAAGTATAAAAGACAACATACTTGTAATTTAATGGTAAATTGACCCACAGAAGTTCAAGTTCAACGTAGCTTTGAGACACTAGAACTGTATTCATGGTTGACAAATGTTTTCTAAACCACATGAAGGATGAAAGAGCCGGTGATGAGCGATTGCACTCATGTTTCCAAACAATTTTCTGACTAAAATAACCACAATTAACGAGTTTCATGTATATCAAGTACAACATGAACTTTATATAAAGATAACTATTTTCATGGAACTTCTCCGACTACACAGAGTCCAACAAAGTGGTGCAACAGCCAAGAAAATACACAACAAATGGATAAGACAGTGAGTTTGATACTTGTTTGAGGAGCTAACAATGTTTTTTATTGGTGTGTGTGTAACTGGAATCATCCCTCTGTGATCATTAGCTCATGGACTAGCAATAAAGCTGTAGCTCCAGTAACAATAAATTCAGCTCAGCCACGCAAAAGTGGGGGTTTAAAGATGCAGAAAAGTAAAGCGTTTTCATGTATTACTTGAATAATTCTGTGTTCAGAGGAGATATTTCAGAGAACCTTCTTAGATTACCTTAATATCTGAAGTGTTTTCTTTTCTTTTTAAATAGTTTATAAGCTTTTAATGTTGTCCCTTTTTCTCTGGACCAAAATACAAAATCGACTCCCGTCTACTTCTAGTTACCCAAATATTTAGACAAGTACTGTTTTGAGAGCCTCAAGACGCGTTCAGGTACATTTATTTATACAACCCAAAAACATGGGGGGGACACAGCACTCAGTGACATTGGAAGTGTTTGGATTTGGAAATGAGAGATGTCAAAACAGTGACCCGGAATCCTCCGTGTATGACATCATTGGAGAGGAAGAAAAAAAAACTTACAAAGTACTTAAAAAATAAAATAAAAAAATAAAACAGCTTAACTTACCACGCCGAGGTCCGTCTGCTGCGTGTTCAGTGAAGGAGCAGCTCCTGCCGGACGTGAACGCAACATCACCGGCACCAAGAGCAGGAGAAATAAATCCATGTTGGTCCACCTGAGGAGATGAGAAACCATGGTTGGGGCCCCTGATGACAGGCGGGACTCAGACCCCCGCCGGCGTCATTTAAAAAAAAAAAAAAAAAGGGATGATTTTTTCTTTTTTCTTTTTTTTTTTCTTTAAACACCCAAAAAAAAAAAAAAAGAAAAGTCCGCCTCAGTGTGGAGCGCACGCAGCGCGAGCGCATGAAGGCGTGCGCGAGAGAAAAGCTGGAACCATGAGGACAGATTTGTTTTTTTGCAAGTGACAGCAAGAGAGAGAGAGAGAAGTGTGGAGGATGTGAAGTAAGGATCCGCGGGAGCAGGAGGAGGCAGGAAGGACGGAGTGTTCTCCCGGCTCTGGTGTCTCAACACTGGGGAATGACAGCAGCTGTGCGCGCAGGGTGATCGCGGGGCTTCGTCCAGGACAAAGCTGGACGCGATCGTAGCGACGCTTCCGTGGAATCCTTTCAGAATAAAGCAACTCGAACTATTACAAAGGTGGATCCAACCTGCATTATTTCTTTTATTTATTTATCATTGTTTCCAATGTGAATGCTTTTAGAATGATATAATTCTGCAGGGCACACTTTCATCAAAACCTTAAGCTCTTATTTTACACTTACAAGCTTTGTTTCATCAAACAAATGTATATTTATTCAATTTACACCATTAAGACACACATTATGTTCAACTGAATTAACAATACCACAATGTATACATGTCATTTAACGGTTAAAAACTAAAATAAAAGTTCCAGGTTAGACACGTTTACCTCACCCAATGTTTCGAAAAGTAGTGTCAAAATGTGTTTTATTATTATATATTAAACATGCTGTATTCACAGCTCCTCTTAAGCTGCTTTAAATTCCAAATACTGTTTCTAATATATCTATCTATTTCTATATATAATAATTGCGTCATTTGAAATATACATGTTTAAAGTAAGTAAGTAAGTAAGTAATTTTTATTTGTATAGCGCTTTTCCAGACCAGGGTCACAAAGCGCTTAAACAATCAAAACAATATTCAATAAAGTATATACTTTAAAGATGTGCACAACCATAAAGGTTGAGATCGAATTCATGGAAAATCTTGATATACCTGTAAGTTTTCTCCACCCAAACAAGCTTTTATTTTGAAACGAGGAACAGTGTTTTTCCTGTGGACAGTCCTGGCCTCTCTGTAACAGCTGCAAGATAATTTGACATGAGATATTTAGAATTTGTCTTTCATATGGAGTCACTTGGCATCAATAAAGTTGCACAAAGCTGAAAAAATGAAATATGACATAATGCATCGGATTGAATAGGGAATAATGAGTGTTTTATACATTTAAACACTCAAATAAAGTGGCATTTGTTTTTCCTCTGAGCTTTTTATTTAATAAAATAAAAATAAAAAACATGCAAAATTAATTGAGCTGGTAATGGTTATATAAAGGTCCCCGACATAGCAGACGTGTCAAAGTCAAGTATTAATGTTCATATTGATATGATGACTTGTAAAGATGTCAGTGTTTAAGATAAGATAAGAAACAGAGATTATGGATGTCAAAAATAAGAGTAAAACTGATGTTTAAGGGAATTAATTTGGTGGAGAATAATAGTTTAGAGCCTCAAACAATAAAAAAAATGGTGCTTCCTGTTTGGTTAATATACATTTAGTTTGACCCATGACTTGCTCAAAGATTGTGGCCCCTTGTCTAAGACCACATACCTCAAAGGTGATGTCCACAAAAGGCTCCAAAATAAAAGCTCTCTGAGTGATCTTGACGATCAGCAGGATCATGTACAACATATTTCCAGCCGCCATTCCGGGCTTTTATGCGTTTCCCTTAAATGCCCTTCAGTCGGTTCTAAAGGGCCCTTATTAGTTTTAGCGGCGGTGACCCACGAGTGACCCTGCGGCAGTGCAGCCAGACTTCCCTCAGGAGTTTGAACGTGGAGATCCGCAGAGAGACTTGAAAACCAATAACGGAAGATGTGGTCACGGACCTGTCACTTAACATGAAGGTGAATCATGCATTTAAATCTTAATGCGGCCGCGTGCGTAAATGTCCGCGGCCCACCCACAACCTGCCGCACGGGCGCCCTAACTATCCGCTGTCGGGTTTGATTGACGGCCTCCTTAACCCCGGGCGCAGTGCACTAATGATTTCAAAGCTCCCTTTTTATTATAGCGCAACCTCTCTGCATAGAAAGACATAATGAGTGCACGTCACACACACACACACACACACTCTCTCACAAATGAGGTTATTCTATTGATCCACTGGTGGAACCATTACATTCGCTTCCAAATGAGCCTGTGATGTTAATAGACTTGGTATTATTTCTGTTTGAGTCGTTCAATGATTCATGTTGTTGCCGTTCGTGTCGTTGTTGTCCAGGAAATCCGGAACCGTGCGGCAGAGAATTACATCTAATTAAAAGATCCGTGGAAATAGTGAGGTGCTCATGCAACTTGAGGGTCTGAAGAAGCACTGCATGTCTCAGATTGTGGAGCAATTATGACTCTCACTCATGGCAAAATGTCCACTCAACATCAACGTTACAATTTAGAAAAATACGCTTTTCACGAAGAAAAATAGCAAAAATAAAGGTTAAAATCAAATTGAGTTGGATTATAGGTTTTATTTACTCGGAATAAAATTGAATGCACACCAGGGAGGCAAAATTATTTATATTTATATTATTTATTTATTTTTACAGCAATTGTTATTTTTTTATTTTAATTTTCTTATGTCAAACAAAACTAACAAACACTTAAACAATTCACACAATAACCAGACAAAATAATAAGAAGAAAATGATTAACAAACAATAAACAAAAGTACATCCACACTTTAGAGAGACAAAAACAAAACCCACAACCAAAAGTAGAAAATAAAAATACAATCCCAAGTATTTTTTTGTCTCGCCAATAATTATGTCCATATTTGGCTTTCAAATATTAAAAAAAAAATCCTTGTTCTTCAATATTTTTTTTATAATATATTATACGTTATTTTCTCTGAACCAATACGTTTTAATATTTACATTCTCCACACGTCCAGAGATGCAGGATTGAAGGTCACAATTGTTCTTATCAGGATCAATAACTTGTATCGCCAGTGTTGTAAACACAAGACAGGAATTTGTTGTGGTGTCAGTACAGAATACAAATATGAAATAATATTAATTTAATAAAAAAAAGAGAAATACAATAAAATACAATTGATTAAAGTAAAAGAACAGACATAACCATAAAATGACGTATAAATCAACCATTATTGGAAAGAATTTAATTGAAAAATATTCATTATTATTATTATTATTTATCCGACTGATTAATTAACATGCTTTAAGGAATTTGAAATTGCAGCCGATTCGCTTGAAATGTTCGTAAACAACAAGTGTGAGATGTTAAAGAAAAATCTATATCAGGTCTTAAAAACAAACCCTGCCCAGGACAACATGAGGCTAAAAACCTGAAGGTTTTCAATCACCCACTAAGACAATGGAGAGAAAATGAACAAAAACAAAAACAAATGCTTTTGATCATGTCCACGGACTCAAGTGTTGTAGATATTCAATAATAGTCTATACTTCCGCAATAACACTTGAGTATATGTATTTTTTGATGGTTAAAACAGTAGCTGGAGGGAATACACTTACTGTAATTTCTTAATGGAAAACTATTTCACCATGTAGTATAATTATGAAAAGTCAATTTGAGAAACTGACTGGACAACATGGTCCAGAGAACTTGTGTTCTTTTCCATAAGGCTTATATATGTTTGTTGCATCAAGGACCAGTTTAGTTTTTCCATTATTTGCAAGGACAGAGCTTCGGGTAAAAACATAAAAAATGAAGTAGAGTGACCGGCAAACAAACCCCAAAGTGCATTAAAAATACATCCACCAAGAAGAATGCTGAATTAGCAGTAGCCCTGGGCTGGTTCCTCATGGTCCTTTCGGAGACTTATTTGTACTACTTTACAGACATATTTTGTGAGCGCATTTGACCGAAACAACAAGCTAACATCATGTACAGTTTTCTCTTGTTTAGTAAAACACCTTTAGCACACTCACAATCAACAGAAGTGATTAGAGATACAATCTGTTTGGGTCTAATATCTAACCAACTGGTACCATACCCAGAGTTGGGTGATGTTAGAGACCACTGATCTATATCGTAATGCAGTTGTTCCCAAGCCCCGGTCCAGGAACCGGTACCGGTTCCATGAGACATTTGTAACCCAGGGGAAAAAAAGGTGTTTCATTTAGAAAAAGAAAACTGATTTTCTCTGAAAATAACATTTGCATGTGACTTGTGAAAATAAGTAAAACACAAACTCTAGAAATAAAACTTTTGTTTTACAGTCCTCATTCAATATAAATAATGCTAAAACAAAAACTCAGACATTAGAACAAAGTCAAAAAAAGCTACGAGACACACATATACATACATGACACCATCGTCGGCATACAATGAAATATACATAGATGCAAATACACCTTTTCATAAAATGTAGTTTTTTTTCAGGTCTTGCTATTGTACATTTTTTCTTGTCTTTCTTCTATCTGAACCCTGAAACCCTGAATATAATCCCGACATTTAACCGGTCCGCAATGCGAAGTACATTTTGGAGTATCTAAAGAAATTGTGTTGATTAGTGTAGCCTTCTTGTTGTGATGGCCGCGACCGAGCCAGAATGATCACGATAATACTAAATGTTGTCCCGTCTGATGCCTCGGCGTCTGTCATAACAACCGCCACCCATCATCAGAATAGCTTCCCATAATCCCCTCGCTCCTCCTTTTTGCCTCCAGATTTATGGAAGAGGACGGCCATCACTGCCCCCAGAGTAGAAAGACATTAAAATATTTCATGTGCGGCTCAGAGTTCTGTTGAATATGTGCCAACTCTTTAAAACTTCTCCATTTTACTGCTCTTGCTAGCAGCCAGCCACAAAATAATATCTGGAAATTATGGCTCAGCATATCTGTGGGCTAGAAGGTGCGTCAGTCTTTCACATTTTCATTAAAGTAGGGTTAAAACATTTATTCTGTATATTACCGGGAGTGTTTTACCATCATCAGCAGGATTTAAGGAGGATTATTCGCTCATCTTCTACCGCTTATTATATCAGCTGCAGGTGTGTTTCCTATTATACTGTTGAATAAATCACACGACCTATATCATGTCTCATTACAACCGCGGATAGTAAGAAGCGTTTCATAACCTGGAAGGTATAATTAGAATCAAGACAAACCTAATTAAAGCTTAATGTGTTTGCCTGCGTGTGATAACTTTGTTTAAATATTGGAAAATGACTCTCTGTTGGCGATCATAGATCTTAGTGTAGGTAGTCTGGGGGGAAACCAGCTGCCTGTACATTAAGGGTCCATTAAAGTATTTCTGGATTGGCCAAATAGGAAATTAGAAATAATACTATTGATACTTAATAGGCCTTAATAGGTTTGTCTTGTCCAGCCCTCTATTGACTTCCTGGTTACGCAGTATTACGCATAGATGGTAGTACGAAAGACTATTTTTTACTACAAATTAATCAACAAAAAAAGGATTTCGTACATGACCTTGTTGGGAACTGTTGTTGACATCACGATGCATTCGATTCCTTGTCTACTTTGATTAAAGGGCAACTACTGTGTTGATTTGAATGTCTTTTTTAAAAAGCAATTAAGTTTTATTTGTAAAACGCCTTTCACAGACCATAATAATTGTATCTTAAATAGATCTTGGACCTCTATTGTACTTATCAGTATCTGTTTGTACAAAACTCTCTTTTCATTGAAATATTTACTTTAGAAACTGTGTTTAAGCCCCGCCCACTGAAAACACTTTGTTTTTCTGGTAGGTAAAATCATGTCTACACTAACCACGCCCACTCTGCTGTGATTGGTCAAGCATCGTTTGTCACCAAGTTTCATCTATCCCGGAATTCTCCAACTCAAAGATACTCATTGTATAAACAAAGCTGGGCGTGATTACGGCATCTTTGAGAGGAAGACTTTATTATTTGAAACATCAACAGTCTTTTCACATTAGTTATACTTTAAATTAAATTAAATGATATCAAACAAAAGACAATTTTTCTAGGAAAACCTTGAATGTGGTCCAGATTTTCTGATTGGCTGAACTATCCCTTTATGCACTGAAGGTTTAAAAATATGAGCATCTGCCTTTTATCTTGCATCGGATTGAAAAGCTTGGCTCGCTAATGTGACCTTCAGCTAAAACAGAAGAAGGCAAACGGGGAGATGGATGGATATAATTCCGATTGTGTTTGATAAACAAAATGACCAACATTGCTACATTTGTCAAGCTCTTCCCAGGGGTACCAAGTTTCTTAGTTCTTTCTCTGTCATACATGCAAGACAGTCATTCAACATGTCTGTAAATTCCTGCTGCGATGAATTTTCCATGACCTTTAAATGGAAATGCCTGACATATTTGATTTAACAGATTTTACGTGCTTATTCTTTTTCCATTCTTTTTAGAGCTTCTATTAAAAGTATTCATTTGAATTCAAATCTGTGCCAAACCAATTTCAACATTTACTTTGTATACTTCATTTTCTCTTTAATAAATATTCGATTTTTAGAATTATACATAGCAGAACACGACTACTTTATCATGAGGGTTAGCGGTGATTGAATGTAACCTTTTGAATATATGTTTCATTATATCTCCTTTTAATTTGTAGCATGTGTGTTCGAACTACGTGCGACCAGAAGGGAACACTGTGTAATATCTATGTGCTGACAACCTTTTCCTGTCTTTAGATTAACCTGAAAGTAATGCATGAGCGACAGAAAGTCGGTCCTCAAACTCTCCAGTAATGGTTGATGATATTTTGAGGCCCACACAAGTCACTCACTTCTTGTAAAAAAAAAAAGGAGAAAGAAACTATTCATTAGATCAATTTTAATGGCTCTTAACTGCATCTGAGAAGGAAGGTGCAAATGAGAGAATCAAACCAAGCACTTTTAATGATCAATCTAATGATCATAACGGCCCCAAAACATCTCAATTATGTCCAGATTAAGGATTTTCACAATAAAATAAGGTCACCTCCACTGACTTGGTATATAATAAAATAAAAGTAAATTAAGTTGAATCTGAAATTGTGGTAAAAGATACATTAATAAATAATAAATGTGTCATATTGGTCATTTAAAGGTGAATCAATAATAAACAGATACAAATTATGAATGAAAAAATATATACAATAAATAAAAACTTAAGGTCTGTGTGTGTTATTTGTGAATTCACATAATTTTATAACTAAAAATAAAGAAAAACTAACAAAAAAAGAAACTATTACAGGGTCATTACACCTCTATAAAAATGAGTATAATGATGTATTGACTAATATCCTTTTATTCTGATAACTTTTCAGTTTATTCATCAATAATTAAACAGATTAAAATTTTAGACGGAAAAGAGTAGATGTATATAAAATACTTAAGTTCAAATTTATGTGTCTATTATTTGTTCATTCACACAACAAAATAGGAAATTATTACTGGCTTATTACAACTCCATAAAAATAATAATGTATTGACAAAAATGTTCTCATTTTCATTTTATTCTAAAAACTTTTCATTTTACAATTTCATCAATAACTAAACAGAATATAATCTTTTATATATATAAAACTAAGTATTATTTTTATTTTTTACCTACATAGCACACTGTCAGTTTAGTTTAAGAACATTGGGGGCGCTAGAGCTACCATGTCAATGATTTCCACCACATGCATAAGATTAGTTAGCTTAGGGTGACAACAAGAGTCATCTCTTAATTATCAGCCAGTTGCTAATGAAAGAGACAAGTTCATCTTCTGGATCTCCATCGCTCCCACTTAATCCAATTAAAGACCATTTTGAACGAATCCAAGTTCATTAACCACCTAGAGCGATAGAAACGAGTCTAAAAAGTGAGTCGACAGCGCGATCAACATCCCGAAAAAAAGCTAAGAAAAATAGAAGCGAAGGAAGAAAAACATGATTCACCGGAGTTGCTATTCCGAGAAGGCTGTTATCCACGAGACGCGCTCCCCTTTTGCGCTCAAGATGGAGTCGGTTACAGAGGTCGAAACAAGCAAAAGTACATCACACCTGCTCCCGCATTGTAACAGTGACAGCTGTAATAGAAAACGTGCTCTGCTTTTCCAACTCCCTCTCATCGGGGAGCACAGCAGCACGAGCTATCAACAAGAGCCATCAATGATTTAGATCAACAACACTCTCCTGGCTTTGAAACCGGGTCTGCAGGTGTGCTGGCACATTCATTCATCATCGTATCATTATCAGTTATCCTCCTGTTTTCGCCACAGGTCCTTCTACCTTTCCCTGCGTCTTCCGCAAGACTCTGTCAGTCGGGCTCTTGTTCTCGCACATTTCGTAGAGCACTACTTATTAAGGGATTAGTTAGAAGAAAAAATGATTTTTTTTAAATATATATTTAGTAAAGAATTCAGCGTCTATTATTCATTAATAATTGAAGGGACTCAGTCTAGGACATAAACTTCTGGGTCGTCCAGTGTGACCACTTAAATGGGTCGTGTTCCAGAGAAAAGCAATGCCAGTCCTCGCTCCAGCAACATTGGAGCCGCAGACTCTCGGCCAAGAGTATTTTCTGAAACAAACCTCAAAGACAATGAAGGTGGTTTTCAACAAGCAAAGGAGGACGGCACATCGAGAGAGTCAAGTCAAGATAATTGCTCAAGGTACTACTAGCATTATAAACCTGCACAAACTTAAAATGATAGTTCACCCAAAAAAATTAATTCCTTTTCTACTCACCCTCATGTCGACAAAGGGTTCAGATTATTATATATATATATATATATATATATATATATATATATATATATATATATATATATATATATATATATATATATGTATATATGTCGTCTTTACCACACTATAAGGCGCACTTAAAAGCCTTTAATTTTCTAAAAAATGACAGAGCGCCTTATAATCTGGAGCGCCTTATATATGAACATTACCTGTTGAGTGACTTGTTTATAAACATTTTAATGACTGCACCGACTAAGCCGACACGCCGTGGGCGATATTCGTCTTTGCGTCATCACAGGGTGGAATTTACGATGCACTTCACATCATGGCGGACGTCTATGGAGTGATATTACTGCCACCGGTTTGAGCGAGTGTGTCTTGTTTGTTGTACACTCAAAATCACTCTGCTGCGCGCTCAACCAGTCATACACATGTGTTCAACATGTCATACCCGCCACTCTAGCTGTCATACACGCGCTCAACACTGCTGGGCACTCAACATTTGTCTGCTCACAACACCAGTCTCACGCGCTGCTGCTTCAAGCCTTTTGAACATCATTTGAACATCGTTACCATGGGAGTGAGCGGAGTTGTCAGAACGCTTAATAAAGTTCGACTTTATCTGTTTTGTTGACGTTTCTTTTAGCACAGCTTTATCTAGTGGATGCATAACGCAACCCCAGTCAAACGTTTGACTGTATCTTTTATTCTATGAGCCTTATAATCCGGTGCGTCCTATTTATGAAAACAGTTCTAAAATAGGCCATTCATTGAAGGTGCGCCTTATAATCCGATGCGCCTAATTATGCGGAAAATACGGTAAACATATATCACAAAGTACATGTTCTGAATCTAAGCCAGGATGTATGTTATCAGAACCAAAGACTTGGAAAATTTGTGTAAACCTTGAAGAAAAATAAACGTGTAAAGATCAACCCCATCAAAGATGCATCTATTTTGGAGAAGAGACCGCAGACTAACTGTATCCCTCTTCATCATTTCTAAACGATTATGATGTTGACACTTTGTTCCATTCAACTTTGACCAAGTGAAGACAAGCTCTGGCAAGTGAGAGAAAATGGTGTTAAAGACAAATCTAGCGTCACTCGTTCCCGTGAGGCTTCCTGTGTCAAAGCAAATTGGATTCTTGAAGGAGAAAGGTCAATATCGCGAATGTTCTTCCTGCCTTTTTCTATGGAAATCAACCCCACGAATGGTCCCAGCTGGGAATTCTCTCCCGAGACCCTTTTTGATGGAAAAACACAGATCAAACTTCAAGGTGTTCCTTAAAGAAAACAAAATCCTCCTTTACTGCATATTTAACCTCACAATCTACAAAGGATCTTCAAGATGTTTTGTTTCTGTGTTTTGCAATCCTGTGTATAGAAATCTCACACGAAGGGATGTCGGTAAATAGAGGGGGGAAAAAACAAGCTTATTAAAAAAGGACGGAATAAAAATGTTGAAATTCCTAAAGGGCTGCAATCTCGAAAGCAATTTTGTGTTCAAAGAAACACACAAAATTGATGTTTTTGCATGATTTGTTTACATATACACATGGTTGACATTCAAAAAACATGTTTTTCATTTTGCCAATTCTGAATACACTTAACCAACCATTTTTCCTGATCGAATGATAGATCAAAACTTTTGACGACGGGAAAACATTTTCTCAGTCACTTTTCAGAAAAAAACTTTTTCCTTCGACTGCCCTTTTTAAAACCATGCTTTTCTAAAGCTCATCGGCATTCAAGTCACAACAGACGTACGTCGTTAATCACGGGCTGATAAGAAAAGCCTCTGAGATTGTTGTGAACTTTGATTTATTTTTTTATTTTTTCGCCGGCACATAAAAGAACAGCCCCTGTAGGGATTATCTGTGTCGTTGTCAAGGTTCGAAATAATATCACCGTTGATATTTTCCGCTGGTTCTAGGGTTGAGGGTTCTGTTTCGCTACATTTCTAGGAAAACGATCAACTGTGGCATGGGGGATGTCGTTCGGCCATACATCAAAGACAAGAATGCAGAGTCAGTGTTTTTTCCACCGTATTGCTAAACATGTCATTGCTATAGTTTGCAACAGTTGAACTCAAAGCTGAATAATCTTCCTCTTCCTGAATTCTTTATCCCCCAACACAAAATGAAATATGAAGCGTTTCAAAGTAAACACAAACAACATCTGTGTCCTCGTGAGCTGAGAACTAAATATTTGTGCAGTAAAAGCTTCACTTGTGATTCACAGTAATGGCTCGGTGAAACCTTTACTCTGCCAAAGTGGCTTCCTTCCTTCCTTCCATGAAACAGACATAATTAGGTCATGCAAAAAAAAAAAAAAACCCCAAGGAGCTCAATAAAAGGCTTTAATTTTAGCGAGTAAAACATCAGGGTTAATAGGTATTTAGTAATCTGGCTTAATTACAAGCCTAAAGCAGAATGAGTCGAGGTTTTTAGCATCAAGTGCTGAGATCCACAAGCTTCCTAATCTGCCGGGAAACTTTTGTTGTGTAGTTATTAATGATGCCAATTAAGACAAAATGGTGTAAAATAATGTTCCAAGGACATGTTCATAATCTCTACCTTATTACGAGTTGTAGCAATGAATCGTAATTTCAGATTAAAGTGCAAAATGTTTAAATGTTTAAAGTTTAATGACCATCAAGTCAGAAACAATTATATTCAAATTACGTCACATGGTTTAAATAGTTAAGATCTTTTCATTTTTAATTTTTTCAAGTATGTGTAGCATCTTTTTAAAAACCAGAATTTGTCACATCTGACCTTGAATATAAATTTATGACTGAATTTGAATGTATTTTTGAATTGAATTTAAATCGAATTTGAATCAAATTTGAATTGATTTTGGTGGCATCGTTGGTCTGTGGTGATCTGCGATGGCATGGTGCTCGTGAGGTGGTGGTGGCGGTGGATGGAGGTGTGGTGCGGCCGGCGGTGGGGTGGGGAGGCTGGTTGGCTTACCGGCTGGTTGGCTGACCGGCTGGGGGCGGCTCGTGGACTGTTGGGTGTGGGGCTTGGGGTTGACTAGTTGTTCTGGATAGCCCTCTGGCCTGGGTGGCCTTCCCCTTGTCCATGATGGGGAGCTGTGGCTGGGTTGGTCTTGGGGTGGATGCCCGCTGCAGTTGTGGCTGTGACTCTGTGTGTGCCCTGTGTGGCATGGCGTTTGCCGCCTGGCTGCTGGGTGGTGCATGACCGGGGTGGGGGGTCGGCTTTTCGGGGGCTACACGGGTGGTGGGGCCGCAAAATAGGCAGGGACATGGCAGGGGCTGGCGGGAGCAGTTGGCAGACCCTTGGTACCACAGAGACCGTGGACTGCCCATGTAATGCTGCTGCCCCCCCCCCTGGTGCCGCACAGTGGGCAGGGACATGGGATGGGGTCCGGTGGGTATGGTAGGCGGACCTTTGGTGCAACAGAGACCGTGGACCGCCCATGGACTGCTGCTGTCCCCCCTGGTGCTCATGACGATGGGGGGGCTGTGGCTGTTACAGGGAAGCCACAGTAAAAAGACTGGGAGTAGTTCTGGGACTGGTCCTTTCAAGGTTTCTGCCTCCTAGAGGCAGTATTTCCTTGCCACAGTGATGTTGTTATCATAAGCTCTTGGCAGGGAACAAGAGCTTCACAGCATAGAACAAGTTTAAACTAACACTGTAAATAATAAACCATGAATCCACAGATTAAATCTTTGTAAATAATACAAAGATTTCTCACTTAAACGCATACATGTAGGCTGTGCAGCTCTGGTCCTATCAGGTCCATTATTTAATAAGCCACAAAAACTGTGAAAATCTGTGAAAAATTGTTGTTGGACAACGGATACCTCACCACAGGATGAACACAATACTATTGTACCCTGTGATTGTTATTTTCTTTATCTGTAAAAAAAAGAAAATAATTAACAAATAGCGATCGTTAACAATTCACTGTAAAATAAAATTAAATGTAAATAAAGTCAGTCTAAGTTTTGTGTCGACGAATTTCAGTGTTAACATCTGAGCAACCATCGATCCCTGACGCTACACTGCAAAGGTCACAGGAAGAATGAGTGAGTCAGGGCGACCTACTCGCATGATGGTGCTTCGATGAGTCTCTTAACTCCATTTGCATGAGTAACATTGAAGAATAGATATAACTTTACAGATTAATCGTCAAATTTCTTACACTGAATTTTTTAGCATTTAATTTTTACATTTATTTGAAAAAAAAACAAATATCTTTTTTACACTTGTTTTACACATTGGATTTTACACCAAAAACAACAGTGCTCAAATGTTTTTAATAGACAAAGGACATTTTTGATGCGGTAAAAACTCAGGCTTTTCGAAATTTACTTTTAAAGTCCGATAGCACACGTTAACTTACTTAAAAAAATGTTTTTAATTTATAAAAAACTTTATCAATTGATTTTGTGGTGTTTTACAATCATGGATTTCTTTATTTCAATAAAATGGATGTTAAGCCTAAATGCAAAAATGCGGAGACTTTTTTTCACGTGCACTGTGTTCACACAAGCATGCACACTAGATCAAGGCAACAACAGCTGCCAATCATGTCTGACTGATCCAACACATTTTTTATTTATTTTATTTGAAAGACTAAAAGTTGTGTAGGAAAAATATATTCTGAGTACATGTTTGTGAGTGTCATTGAAAGATGAGTGCTGACGGGACTTGAAATATTATCAGTTGCATAATATTGCGTAAACAAGATAACAAGATAAATAAGATGCCCTTTAAAGTTCTTACAATTATAACTCTACCGGAGTTAGCACCTCACCAGCCATGAACCTCCCCTGAACTTTATGCAACAACAATCCTTGCAGACTCAAGATTAATAATTGAAAATGGAATAATATAGAAATGAAAGGATTTTCCCCAAGAGAATGTAGTGTTTTCTATGGCCTCCGGGATGATATTTGATTAGTATTAGAACGTCTGCTTGTGTATTTGTCTGTGCGCCTGTTGAAAAATGTTTTCACTTGAAATTATTGACAGAGCTGTAAAAAAGATTGGATTATTCATTAAATCATTGAATAATATACAGCAGTGGTCCCCAACCTTTTTTGCACGGACCAGGTGGTACTCGGCATCATTTGTCAAAACAAATGAAAACATGATTTTGACTGGATTTAACTGACATGACAAAGTTGTAAATTAGTTCAGACAAGCTCTGGTGTAAATGTTTATATTTTACGTACTGGTTTATTGACACAATTACTTTATTTAAATAGCAATCGCTGCAGCTTCGGTTTGATAGAACTGACGTGATGTTGTTTCACAAGAACACCTGAGACGCTCAGACTACATTTCAAGCGATCAAACCACAAATATTTTGGTCGTTGTATTATAGAAACAGATCTTATTCCTTATATATGTGTTTTAATATTTGCTCAATATTGTAGTGACCAATCAGGTATCGCTGTTGGCTGGGATGCACCATGGGAGGTTGCAGCTCTGTGTGCACCACTAATAAGTTAAGTTAGATAATTAAGTACAAGTTGTTACCAATGACAAATAAATCTTGATATCTCCTTCGGGAAATTATTTAATATAGAAAAAATGATAAATAAACACAGGTTTGATTTTTGTTATTGGTTTTCCTAACTTTTTTATCTTACATTTTGGATACTACAAACAGCATTTACAGTTATGTATGTAAAGCATCATATTAGAATCCATTTAAAACAAACCAAAAAAACAACAGCAGCAATATGTAAGTAAGTAAGTAAGTAATATTTATTTATATAGCGCTTTTCGAGACCAGGGTCACAAAGCGCTTAAACAATCAAAACAATACTCAAAAAAGTACATACTTTAAAGATCAAGATAATACTGAGAACAACACAGGAGTTCCAGAAAACAATATGTATATAAACTAAGTATTTTTTCCTCTTTTGGCTTTCTACCTGGCAATTTCTATGCATCCTTTCAAAAATACAGTGTAGGAATTAGGCTCGGTGCGCTGCAAGAAATGAAAAAAAATACTTAAATTTCTGTTCCTGTCTTAAATATTACAATTTCTCTAACATAACACCACCTACTGATTTTTTTCATCTACAGATGCTTTTACAGCTTGTAAAATAGAAGAAAAATACAAATCTGTGATACAAATCATTGATAGATCCATCAATAACTTTGTTGCACTTCCAATGAGATATCAACTTTCCCTGCAATGATTTACCTACTGCTTGATGAATCACAGCCCAGAGATTTTTTCATCCATCACATCCCCCATTTTAAAAATAGAGAGTAAAGTGATGGCTTTATTTATTTTTTTATCCAAAAGACGAGCTCCCTGTGGTGTTCTGCAGGGTTCAATTTTATGACAGATTTTGTTTTCAGCTTTAGTGTTGCACAACTCAATAAATGTAAATTATTATCTTCTTACTTCTAAACTCTGCTGCCCCTAAATTTTACTGCGTTTTGGCCAGCTTTCCCAAAATTTAAAATCTTTGAGCAAAACTTCTGGCATTATCTTTGTTTTATGTTATTTTTTTAGAGTCCTTTAAGAAATAATATTTTTTGGTTTTCAAATTGATGTTATGTCGATATGGCATACATGTGTGTTGTGTCAGCTGGTTGTACCCTGATTTATCCGGGCCGCGGCACCAATTGTTGATATGTCTACAAGTGCTAAAGGAAAAGATCTAACAAATTCCGGATCATTTATAGTATGAATATTCAGATGAAAGCCTCTGGTCATTCCCGCTTGTATCATTGGACAGAAACTCTAAACAATTGTCTTTTAACATGGCAGTTTTCACCTGAGTTCGCAATCTGTTTATTTCTCCCATTAATAAAACTGCATTGGTAAAAGCTTTTATTTTTAAAAAAGGTAGACAAAACCAATTCAGATTAAATAAACATTTTCTACAGTAATGGTTTCATTTTGAACAGAATTTCAGTGTCGAAAAGTGGATCTTCGCAGAAAAAGGTCTGTCCAAACTTTTTTTCTAAAGAGTGTGGGATAAATGTAAATAAAGACATCATAACAAGATTCATCTCATTCAGATGTCCACATATAATATGTAATCATATTATAGTTAATAGTATTTAATTTTTCTTAGACCGAGGGCCACACAAAATCTGCGCAAGGCCCAAAATGGTCAGACTTTGGAAATGCCTGCCTTACAACCTTTATTGGACAAGACCAAAGTTTCTGCATTTGTCTTATGATGTGTTGGCCTTTAAGAGTTTTTTTTTTTAATTTGCAGGTACTTACAAATGGTTTGATCTTTACAACTTACACATCGTCTTTGAAGGAAACATTTGTTGTAGTGCTTTAATTCAACCCTGATATTTCTAACGTATTATTTGAACTGCAACGTCGTCCGTATCGCTCGTATTTTCCTCCTAGCAGTGTTCAATGACAACAGCATTTCCTCTCAAGAGGATTAATAAAGTTTTTATGTCATCGTAAACCGAAGAAGGCTCTGTCACCTCTCAGATTAAGTTTAGATAGAGTTACAATCAAAAGCTCCACTTTAATACCCTTCGCTTGGTTATTTAATGACTCCTAAAACGCATGTCACGAGCAAGTTAACCGAAATGTCGGATAATTTAAGAGCCATTTGCCACTCGATTTCTTCGGCCCGGGCATCTTCCAAAATGTTTCCACCGGTTCTGTTAACAGATCCGGCGACAGCGACGTCGCATCTCTTTCCAGCTCAGACTCTTCCTCATTCTCCATCGATCCTTGTTAGTGGGTTCTATGCCACTCAGTCATGTTTAACATCATCCAGTCCTATTGTTGCCTCCCAGAATGAGCCGGATGAACGATCACGACAGAATCTGCATCGACATTTCCACATTCACAGTACAGCTCGAATAGATTTGCTTTTCATTCAACCAGTTAATTTAATTCGCCCCCTCACTTTCTCCCAATACTTGTTCATTTTACTTTTTTTAATTTGCCGTTAAAATAGATTAATTAAAGAGCAAAAAAAAAGCACAACTTCAGAATGCGGAAGCTAACTACATATTAAATCAGACACGTTTGCATCTCCTGAGCATGTATAGAGAGGAACAACTGTCCCTTAATTCATTCATTTCCTGATGTTTCTTATCACATTTTTGCTGATGACATCCAGCTCTACTGCTCTTTTGATACAACTGAGCCCCAGAGGCTGAACAGCTTAGTCAATTGTTTGCTAGAAATCAAACAATGGCTGAGTGAAAACACTTTACAGCTAAATGTGGACAAAACTGAAACACTGGTGATTGCTCATGATGATAAGGTTCCAGGGTTGAGTCAGTACTTGGGTGACTTAGGTCAGTCTGTCAAACTGAGCCTGAGAAACCTGGGTGTTGTATTTGATAAAGACATGTCTCTTGTTCGACATTGCAGAAAACTAACCAGAAACTGTTTCCTTCAACTGAGAAAAATCTCTAAACTTAGGAAAATGTTGTCGGAACATGATCTGGAGCTTGTAATCCATGCGTTTGTTTCTCCTTGTCTGGACTATTGTAACAGTTTGTTTTCATGTCTTAACAAGAAGGATCTGTCTCGCCTGCAGTTGATTCAGAACTCTGCAGCGAGAATTCTAACCCGCTCAAGTAGAAGAACTCACATTTCCCCGATCCTTAAAACTCTTCACTGGCTTCCAGTTTCTTTTAGGATCAACTTTAAAATTCTGGTTCTTACTTTCAGAGCTATTCATGGTCAGGCTCCTCCTTACATCACTGAACTGATCCAGCCTTACACCCCAGCTCGGTCTCTGAGGTCTGTGGATCAGAATCTACTTATGGTTCCTCGCACACGGTTCAGGACCAGAGGAGAGAAATCTTTTCAGGCTGTTGCTCCTAAGCTTTGGAACAATCTTCCTCTCTCTTTGCGCTTGATGGATCTACTGACTCCTTTAAGAAACATCTTAAGACGTTTCTATTTGTTAAGGCTTTTCCTTGATTTTCTGGAACTCCTGTTGTGTTATCAGTTTTATCTTGATCTTTAAAGTTTATACTTTATTGAATATTGTTTTGATTGTTTAAGCGCTTTGTGACCCTGGTCTAGAAAAGCGCTATATAAATAAGAATTACTTACTTACTTACTTACTTAATAAAAAGATATATAATTGAGTTACTATCAAGATTTATATTTTAACGTGATGAAAGTTGACGAGCTAAGGTTCAAAGGTTGTCACTGGGCTGAAGGAAGTTATACATGTTATTATTTAGGAGCAGAGGGTGTTGAGAAGTGGTTAAAAAAAACAAGCACTAGTGTTGGTGCAGTGTTGGACCCTCCACTGGGTCCACTTGGACCCACCCCCGCAGTTCTTCTGTCCTTCTACAGAGTCTCTGAGACCATGTTCCTCCTCTAAGGAGTCCATAGAGTCCAAGATCTATAAAGGGACGACACTTTAAAATCATCATTTGGAAAAAGTTTTTTTTTTAAACACGTCTCAAAATATTCCATCAGTGCAGGTTTAGTGTGAAATATAACAAAAATGTATTTGAGAATGTATTTATACTTCACATGTATAAGTAGTGTTAGTAGTGATGGGTTTTTTAGGCCTCATGAAACGGTTGGTGAAGTATCATGATACAGTGTATTCATGTTGAAAGGGCACTAGGAAAAATAAGACTGTATCAAGATACCTCATCAGCGAATTAACCAATCACGTGCAGCAGCAACAACAAAAGCAACATTGATGACAAACATGAAGAGGAGGATGATGATGGGGATAATGAAGAGGAATAACATCATGATAACAATGAAGAGCAGGTTGATGAAGATGATGAAGATGATTAGAATGATTAGGATGAGCATGAAGATGGAAAATGAGAATGAAGAAAATAAGTATAATGATGATGATGAAAATTAGAATGATGAGGATGATGAAGATTAGAATAATGAGGATGATGAAGGTCAGAATAAGGAGGATGATGAAGATAATAATAATGAGAAAGATGAAGATTAGAATGATGAGGATGATGAAGTTTAGAATGATATGGATAATGAAGAGGATGATGAAGTGAGATCAGAGTGATGGGGATGATGAAGATTAGAATGAAGAGGATGATGAAGTCAGATCAGAGTGATGGGGATGATGAAGATTAGAATGAAGAGGATGATGAAGTCAGATCAGAGTGATGGGGATGATGAAGATTAGAATGAAGAGGATGATGAAGTCAGATCAGAGTGATGGGGATGATGAAGATTAGAATGAAGAGGATGATGAAGATTAGAATGAAGAGGATGATGAAGTCAGATCAGAGTGATGAGGATGATGAAGATTAGAATGAAGAGGATGATGAAGTCAGATCAGAGTGATGGGGATGATGAAGATTAGAATGAAGAGGATGATGAAGTCAGATCAGAGTGATGGAGATGATGAAGATTAGAATGAAGAGGATGATGAAGTCAGATCAGAGTGATGGAGATGATGAAGATTAGAATGAAGAGGATGATGAAGTCAGATCAGAGTGATGGAGATGATGAAGATTAGAATGAAGAGGATGATGAAGTCAGATCAGAGTGATGGAGATGATGAAGATTAGAATGAAGAGGATGATGAAGTCAGACCAGAGTGATGAGGATGATGAAGATTAGAATGAAGAGGATGATGAAGTCAGATCAGAGTGATGGAGATGATGAAGATTAGAATGAAGAGGATGATGAAGTCAGACCAGAGTGATGAGGATGATGAAGATTAGAATGAAGAGGATGATGAAGTCAGATCAGAGTGATGAGGATGATGAAGATTAGAATGAAGAGGATGATGAAGTCAGATCAGAGTGATGGGGATGATGAAGATTAGAATGAAGAGGATGATGAAGTCAGATCAGAGTGATGAGGATGATGAAGATGAGAATGAAGAGGATGATGAAGTGAGATCAGAGTGATGAGGATGATGAAGAGGATGATTGTGAGAATGTTAAGGATGATGAAGATTAGAATGAAGAGGATGATGAAGTCAGATCAGAGTGATGAGGATGATGAAGATTAGAATGAAGAGGATGATGAAGTCAGATCAGAGTGATGGGGATGATGAAGATTAGAATGAAGAGGATGATGAAGTCAGATCAGAGTGATGAGGATGATGAAGATGAGAATGAAGAGGATGATGAAGTGAGATCAGAGTGATGAGGATGATGAAGAGGATGATTGTGAGAATGTTAAGGATGATGAAGATTAGAATGATGAGGATGATAAAGGTGAGAGTGATGAGGATGATGAAGATTAGAATGAAGAGGATGATAAAGGTGAGAGTGCTCAGGATGATGAAGATTAGAATTAGGACTATGAAGATTAGGACTATGAGGGTGAAGATTAGAATAAAGTGGATGATGGTCAGAATGTTGAAGATGATGAAGATTGGAATGATGAGGATGATGAAGATTAGAATGAAGAGGATAATGAAGTTAGATCAGAGTGATGAGGATGATGAAGATTAGGATGAAGAGGATGATAAAGGTGAGAGTGCTGAGGATGATGAAGATTAGAATTAGGACTATGAAGATTAGGATTATGAGGATGAAGATTATAATAAAGAGGATGATGGTCAGAATGTTGGAGATGATGAAGATTAGAATGATGGGGATGATGAAGATAAGGGTGATAATGATGATGAAGGTGAGGGTTCTGAGGATGATGAAGGTCAGAATGATAAGGATTATGAAGATAAGGATGATGAGGATGAACAAATATGTTTTCAAATTTGCAACAAGAGTTAATACATCACTTCCCATGTCTTGGCATGCAAGTGTGCATTCTTGGTATCGGAACAGTGCTTGACTAGCTTTGATAGGAGTGTCTTTGAACTTGTTGACCGTGGTAAAGCAAAACCTGAAATACACAGAAGGGTTTTAATGAAATTATATAAAAATAAAACTCTTTAAACGTGTCTTAAACGTGAACCTCTTTCAACACAAATGGAACTAATCCAGAGATAAGTGTGTCCTCCATTCATTTTCACTCGTCTATTGTTTTCTTCAGAATGAAAGCTGCTGGAAAGTAGAGCCCTTTTGTTCCAAAGCCCACTTCTGCTGCTGGACGCTCCAGTAATTCTGCAGAATAAATTGTGCAACTTAGTAATGAAAAGTCTGTGGCATTTCCCAAATGCTTTCTCTATTCAAGACGGAATATATTTGTTCAATGTCCTGAGAAGGCGTATCAGTCCCAGATGTAATAGGATTCACAAAATATGAGCCTGGAAAGTTGAATACAAAAAAAAAACAAAAACAAAAAAACGCTGTCACAGTTATATTTACACTTGTTCTTTCGAAGCCACTCCAAAATAATCCCTCAAAACAACACAGCAATATTTCGTTGCACCTCTCTACCCTCGCTTGGGATACATGCCCTCTCAATCCACAGTCTTGTATATTTGGCAACAAACAGAAGGCACCAGATAAGAGAAAAAGTCTCTCAAAGTTATCGTAAGACAACCACAATGTCACACTGTAAATAAGGCGGAACCCCTAGTGCAGGTGAGAGTCGCCTGCAGATAACAGAGTGAACAGGAATAGTCACACAATCTAAGACTAGTCACTGAATTAAATTAATATAAAATAACCAGAATTGATTAAAGTCAAACACCTAAAACAGGGAATAAAACAGAAAACAAAAGACAACAACATGGAATCGGCAAAAAGAAGATTAATAATGGCGGTCAAAACACTCGCAAACAACTCGAAACTTGAGACGGTTCAAACCGTAAAGCAACTACTTTACTGATGCTACTATTCTTCCTTTGATTTGACACGCAGGTCTAGACTCGGGCGGTGAAAGGAGGTTGTCAGGTCTTGATGGAAGATAAGTTCCAGCCGTGCACCATTAGTCAAGCTCAGGGCAGTAGAAAAAGAATATAAAACCAAAATAAAAAAGTCAACCGAAACGCACAAAATACCTAAAAATAGTTTAGAATGTAGTTTAAAATTTAAGCCAAACGTTTAGTAAGTGTATTGTATAAATACTTTATGATATAACATAATATATCTATATATTTAAGAACTTTATTTTATGAATACATTATGATAGTCTATATTAGAAATAGTTCAATTTATAAACTTAATGGTATGAATAATTAATACGAAAAATGAATGCTAGAAAAGTTGTGCTTTAGGTACTTTATTGACCATCTACTTTATGATAGTACAAAATAGTCTCTGTATAGATAAAGAAAAATTAAGAAATTGTGATAGCACATCGTAATTTACATATAGATAAAATGGTTCAATTTAGGAACTTTATTGAAGAAATGCTTGATGATAGTACACAATAGTTTATATATTGCGAGAAATTATACTATCGTTAAGTATTCACACAATCGTCTATGCACAGCTAGAAACAATTCAATTTAAAAAGCTTATGTATGAATATTTTATGATAGTACATAATAGTCTATATGTAGCTAGAAATAGTTCAATCTTAGAACTTTATTTTATGAATACTTTACAATAGTACAAAGTAGTCTATACACAGCTATAAACAATTCAATTTAAGAAGGTTTCATATGAATATTTTATGATAGTACATAAAAGTCTATATATAGCTAGCAACAATTTAATAACTCTATTTAATGGATTACTTTATATAGATAAAAATGAATCTATGAACTTTATTGTATAAGTACGTCATATACAGTTTATGTAGGTGGAAATAAAACCAAAACCAAAACCAGGGATTCAAACTCAGGTTGCTCTGACAGTGTAATGATCCCATGGATAAATGTCCTCTATGATAAAAAAAAAACTATGGATAGTGTTAAAACACATTTAATGGTATTTCTGGCCCCAATTAGTGTCTGAATAGTGACTAACCTGGACCCATGTTATCTCACTCATCTTTTCATCTTTTATCGATTTTGTGGGATTTATCCTCCTGGTAGGTTTATAGAGTCTCTCAGTTATTGATTTAATTTGATTCACTTTTAATAAACAAGACAAATCTGTGCCATCTTTGAATGAAGTCCCTGCTGCATGCAATAACAGTTGAGGAACATGTTTGTTCAACAGCTTTGGAAGCCAAACCTTGTTGAACCTTTAAGTAATAGTTGCTGTCAGATGAAAAGTTGTGAAACAAGCTGCAGAGGGGAAAAAAGAATCAAAATAGCTGATCGTACACTTTTTTAAACTCCTTCATTGTTCCCTATTTGATTCCGAAGTTGTTTCAGGACAGTCCAAAATCACTACTTTCCCCCCATTGTTATCCTGCTAACGCTGTTTCAAACAAGCTCAGAGGAATATGTACCACAAATTGAAAACAGAAACTGCTCTTTGTTGCTGCAGAAACTATAGTTGAAGTGAGCAATGTGACTCTTTACTTTATTATTCTTTAATCATATTGGAGCGTATCATTCAAAAAGTTCATGGCAGGGTTATGCACTCATAAAAAGTTTAAGTAAGTAAGTAAGTAAGTAATATTTATTTATATAGCGCTTTTCGAGACCAGGGTCACAAAAAGTGTCAGAGAGAAGAGAATTGAAAGGCAGTTTTAGTTCCACTTCACTTCTTTAATTTTGGGAGTGGAATTGATCAGTGAATTATCATTTTATTTTATTTCCTTGTGGAAGGACAACTGACACTTGTTCTTAGTAACGTTTAAGAAAATAAAAGGAGCCTTATAGCTGTTATTTCTGAACATTAATTAATTAATTAAATTAATTTTAACTCTACTTGTTTCCTACTCACCCTCACGTCGACTAACCAGTCTCTTTTTGGAGTTACAGGCAGAATATATTTCAATAGGACAATCGCTCCTAGAGCTCACATTTTGTCGTCCAAATAAACGCACTTGAAAACATACAAATACCTCCATAATGCTCATCTGTAATTTCCATCTTGTAATGAAGCCTAGACAAGTCTTTATTTTAGGCTTGTTTGTAGTAGAAGATAAAAGGCTAACATGCTAAACAGAAAGGAAACACGCAGAGTATACTCCTAGTTTTTTATAAAAAAAATGTCTCTCTTCTGGACTTCATTAGAAGACGGACATTACAGACTAGCAGTATAGAGGTATTCGGATGTTTTAAAATGTGTCTTTTTGGACAAAAGGACAAAGAAAATTAGCACCTTTCACCACCTTCATATCAACATACATTTCTGCTTGATTTCTCTGAAAACAATCCCGACCCTTAGTCAACATGAGATGTGGGGACTCACTATATATCAAACATATTTATAGAACCTCTTGTTGTCAGACTTTAGATCGTGAATCACAATGAAATCATTTCACTGAAAGCGATGCTTTCCTGAAGATAAATAAATACGTCCGGATGTCGTCTCTCAGATGGAATATTAACCCCTGGTGATCATCTTTGAACATCATCTGAAAGACTTTATGGTGCATCAATCTAAAAAAGACCGATTTTCCGTCTTCGTAAATGAGTAGAGAGACAACGTGTTTATATAGATGCTGTCGCAACACGGCTCATCACCTCCAGACAATCGGCAGAAGCACCTAAAAATGAACGTTCCCTTCATTTGCAATCAAATTAGGTTTTCTCGGTTTCGTTTAATGAACCAACAATAAAACCATTTTTGTCGAGTCGTACGTTAATATGAAGAAAGTTGAACTCGTATAATGTATGTTTTTAGAAATACTCAACTACATATCAGACAACAACATCAACTGTTTAATAGACCTTTGGATAACTCGTTCTCTCATTCCCACGATATGACATTGTTAATGTATCACTCTTTCATATGGGCCAGTCGCCCCAAACAGAAAGAAAAATAACAATCACAGGGTAAAAGGTAAGCTGGCAAGATAACAACCGGAGCCAGCCATGACCCTGAACGCCGGCGAAAAAAGAGGACCACACCCAGGAGGCCCCCGGCTCGCACAGAGGCAAGGACCAGTGAGGAGATGGAGGCGGTAGCGAAGAGGGGAGGCACCAGGGAGCAGGCGCCGGGACAGAGGGGCCGGAGGGCCAATCAGCGAGGAACAGCCAGCAACAAGTCAGAGGACATTGCATCAGGACACCGCCCACAACAGGAAAACCATAGGAGGACAGATGAGAGCGATAGAAAGTCACCACAGCAACAGCTGAGAAGTCCATACATGCACCGCAATAACACTGCCAGTAGCTGGGTCGAGTACCACCCCAGGAGCCGGGGAGCAGCACGGCCAAGTACCAGTCCAGGTCTTACGGTGAGTGTCTCCCTGGTCACAGGGAGGCCAAGGGTTTGCCCACCACTCTTGCTGCCCCCCCACTATGTCGCTGGCCATTTTGCGGCCCAACCACCCGGGCAGCCCCCGAAAGACTGACCACCCCGGCTATGCGTCGCCCCGCAGCCAGGGAGGCAAACGCCCCCACACTGGCACATGCCACACAGGGCACACACATAGAGTCACAGCCACAACTGCAGTGGGCATCCAGCCCAAGACTAACCCTCCCACGGCCCCCCATCACGGACAAGGGAGAAGGCTACCCAGGCCAGAGGGCCATCAAGAACAACTAGCCAACCCGGTCAGTCAACCATCCTACCCACCCCACCGCCGTTCCGATGATACATTTTTTCTAATTATTGGTGAAATTGTAGAATGCTATTGCATATATTATAAAAAGAGTGAATTTGTCATATTAAATGTATCTACAAGTTCAGAGAAGCCTATGAGCGAGTTTTCTCGTACAATATGGTGCAGGTGTGTAACACCCTTTTCCTTCCAGCTGCTGAAGTTAATCATTTTTTTTGTTGATAGTGAAATCTGGGTTCAGCCAGATGGGTGAGTGGATTAAAGGGGCTATTTTTGTGAGTTTGTGATTTTTAAGGTTGCATTTATGGTCAGAGTTTTAAAACATCTGTGATTTTTAATAGTTTGAGTGATAAATTGAAGATCGGATAGGAGTAGGTTGTTACAATGAGCCTGTTCTGTGTCAAGCCAGGAAGAGTCAGACTTTGGATCTTTTAGCCACTGGGTTAGATATTTTATCTGGTAGGATAGATGATAAAGTTCAAAATGTGGAGCTTCAAGTCTACCTTCTGTCTTTGGTTTTTACAATGTTGTTGCTGGTCTTCCTTTGACATCTCCCTTAAAATAGAATAGAGGAAACATTATTATGACATATTAATATAGAAAACCAGTAGATTGACATAGAGATACCTTGGATTTGAACAAACCTGCTTCGTCTTAAAAGAAAGTGCTACATATTAGCTGCTATGGTTGGGAGTGCTGTTTAGCTTCTTTTGTTGGCAATTCTTTCTAACTACATTATCTTAAGAAGTTGCTCAATATTTTAAAGTCTGTTCACTGAATGACGGAAGCAAAAATAACAAGTATAAGTAAGTAAGTAAGTAAGTAATATTTATTTATATAGCGCTTTTCCAGACCAGTGTCACAAAGCGCTTTAACAATCAAAACAATACTCAAAAAAGTATATACTTTAAAGATCAAGATAATACTGAGAACAACACAGGAGTTCCAGAAAATCAAGGAAAAGCCTGAACAAATATAAATGTCTGCGATCGTTCCAAAGCTTAGGAGCAACAGCCTGAAAATATTTCTCTCCTCTGGTCCTAATAACAGATGATAATATCCAAACAATTCATTTAATTTAAAAAATCCCAAATTTCATTGGATTAAAGTTCATTTAATATATATAAAAAACACTATTATCAGTTTATTTTTAGTAAAAACTGTGCTGTAACCTGATAGAAAAGTGTAGTCATTGCTTCGGTGACCCATCTAGCAAGGGTTACAACGCTAAAGTTCAATAGCGGGTCACGACAAGAGGACATTTTCAACATTCATATTGTTTTTCGCAAAAATTAAGCATTTCCAGACCTTTCAATATCTTATACTATTGATCCCCTTTCTTCCATTAATAACTACATGTTGCTGTATCTAGCATAAAAGCTAACTAATGTACCAGTCAAATAATACACGTAAAATAATAAACTCTATCTCACTTCTTCCCTTGTTGATCAAGAATTAAATGGACATTTTAGGTCTGAAAAAAGAACATCAAGATATCCTCTTAACCTCTAAAACTTGAGTTTTTAGGTGAAGTGGGTTTCTGCAGTTGCGCTCGACTGATATATTTGATATAAACATCAAACTATAGGTCTCAACCCACTAGTTGTGAAACATTTCTAAAGGCAACTTGATCAAAATACAAACACCACACAACATATTTAAAAAGAATAATGAAAGGCCATGTAATTGAGTTTTTTATGATTTTTGTCCCTTAAACATGCTCACATGGACTTAAAAGCGTGTTAGCCTCATCTTTCAGTCGTTCATGAGAGTTGCCAAAAAATGACACAGAACCTGCTAAGAGCTATAAGACGTTGGAGGACTTATGACTTTAAAAGTCTGCAACTTTTAATATTTGATTCAGTTTAAAACCTCCCTAGGAATATAATGAAAACTACACTATCAATAAAGGAGTAGTTAGTGCATGACGCTTAAGGCCATAAGGCAAAAAAAAAAACAATATGGCAGTCATTTTGTGCTCAGGTGATCACTTTTTTCAGTTCAAAGTTAAAAACTTTATTTAAATTGTGACATAATTTTTGGTTTTCTTTAATGCAAAATTGTCATTCTCATGTATAAGTACTAAGTTTTCCCTTAGAATCTTTTATGCAATCACGTTTAAGTCATTTTACCTCAGGTTCATTAAAAACAATAAACAATGAACCATTTTAATTCCAAAGTTATTACTGTAGATTCTAAGAAGTAGTATTTTGTAACCTTCATCTATCTGACGCTTATTAATTATTTAACTGTAGCAACATTATCAGTTGTTCCTTTGTTTTCATCCTTTTGTCAAATTAGAAGGTTTACAGGAGTGTCAGCTTGCTTTTGTGCAACGATGAAGGCGATGGAGCAGGTGCATGAGGAGAAAGATTGAGCAATATGAAGTCAAGATCAAATGGTAAACATGAAGAAAAGATTTTCAGGTTCATCCGTGAAAAGAAGATGTTACCGCTTTCCAACAATTGGCAGACAATCCAATCTTTGCAAGGTTAAAAGGAACCAGTGATAGTTCCGCACCAGCACAAATACACAGAATATAAACTGCACAAGGTTAATAGGAACTTTTGATGGTGTGAAGCTATAATATATTTATGAGTGAATAATTGAAAATGGGAGCAATAATAAGGCTGTTTAAATGAGCTCAACAAGATCGAGCGCTTCAGAACATAGTCATGAAAGTTAATAATTCCTAGGTATATCCGTAATAAAAAAGAAACAAGTAGCTAATAACTTAACTTGAACTATTCAAATGTGTCTTAAGTCTCAGGAAGTCCTTGATGCATTTTAAACACTCCTTTGTTAACTACAGAGTAGCAAGATCTGGTAATGTTAACTAGTCACACTTTTGTTTTAGTGACTAGTAGTTAAATTACTTTAGGGCAACATGCTAACCAGTCAACAAGTTAAACCACTTTTAGCGCTTACTTGCAAACTAGCTTCAACCAACATGTGAAGAAACATATGTTTTATTTTACCAACTAACTACGGAGCTTTGCTGTCTAACAATAGTTCTCTAGTGGGGCCCAAAAAGCTATCCATTAGTTAACTAGCCCATGTGTTAGCCCTTTCTTGTGAGGCCAAATCTCTCTTTTACTAGTGAACGAGCATGCAGTGAACTAGCTTACACTTACACACTAGTTTTTAAAAAAAATTTTTTTTTTAATTTAAGCTTTATTTATACAGGTAGTCTCATTGAGACATGAGGTCTCATTCTCTAGAGAGACCCGTTTCAGGCAAACACACAATAAAACAAACAACGACTAGTTACAGACAGACAAATATATATATAATAAAAGTACAAACACGGTAAAAATCAAAGCAGATTAAATTAAATACAGGCACAGATTTTTCAAGTGCCCTTAAAATTGTCATAAAATCCCTCATTAAAATCAAACTGGACATACTTCCGATCCTGTTCTTAAGTGTTCCAGGTTGAAGGGGCAGAGTATGAAAATGTCTTCATGCCAAGTTCAATTCAATTCAATTCAATTCAAAGTGTTTATTGTCATATACATCGAGAAACACGTTTCCCTATGCAATGAAATTCTTTCTTTGCCGTCCCTCCACAAATATCGGCATAACAAAAAAATAAAAATAAATATACATAACAAAAAAAAGTCAAGATAAAATAACAATAAAAAATAATAATATAAGAAAGGGAGGGGAACTGTACATGTGATGGATTTAAAGTGACATGTGACAACAGTGCAGTGTTCAGCTGTTCATGATTCTTATTGCAGTGGGGTAGAAAGAGTTTCTCAGGCGTGTGGTCCTGCATTTTGCACTCCTGTACCTGCGTCCCGAGGGCAGGAGTGTAAACAGTCCATGTTATGGGTGGGAACTGTCCTTGATGATGGTGGCAGCTCTCCTGTGGACTCTGTGGTGGTAGATGCTGTGCAGAGAGGGCAGTGGAGACCTGGTGATCCTCTCCGCTGTCTTAACCACGTTTGCGGCCCATGGCCGTAGAGCTGCCGTACCACGCAGTGATGCAGTTGGTCAGACTGCTCTCCACGACACAGCTGTAGAAGTTTCTGAGGATCTTTGTCGACATGCCAAACTTCCTCAGCCTCCTCAGAAAGTACAGCCGTTGCTGTGCCTTCTTGACCAGCTGTGTTGTGTTGGTGGCCCACGTTAAGTCCTCAGTGATGTGGACCCCGAGGTACTTAAAGCTGCTCACCCACACATAAACAGTGGTTGGTGAGGTCTCCTCTCCTTCCTCATGTCCACTATCATCTCCTTTGTCTTGTCTGTGTTGAGGGTGAGGTTGTTGTCCTCACACCAGGTTCTGTATGTAGTGAAGGAACGCTGAAGGTAATAAAGTCATGGGAGGGCAGGCTATGAATACATCGTCTGCGTCACATGTAGGAGGAGATATATGACGGCAGAAGTCCAAGGATTGATTTTTTAAATGAAGATGTACCAATGCAGAAGTCTATGTGTGGATAATGATGATCAGTTGACCAGAGAATACAGAGTCCAGTGAGGTGTTTACAGCCAGTTATAAATCTCAGAGCTCCATGGTAGAAAGCATGCAGCATCTGTAGAGAGCTGGCACAGGCATTCATTGTTTAAAA
Source organism: Callionymus lyra (assembly GCF_982586985.1). Lineage (NCBI taxonomy): Eukaryota > Metazoa > Chordata > Actinopteri > Syngnathiformes > Callionymidae > Callionymus > Callionymus lyra. Next base: position 15,373,917 of record NC_141822.1, on the reverse strand, counting down.
ATAACATGCCCTTCGTTTTCTCAGCATTTAGCACCAGTCTGAGGTAAGATGATAAGGTGTGACTGAATAGTGTCGAATGCAGACTGCAGACATTGAAAGACCAGGGCAACAGTGTTTGCACGACAATAAAAAATTGTATCACCTGCATAAAGATGTAAAGATGCATCGGTCATATTATGAGCCACATTGTTTACGTAGATTGTAAAAAGAGTCGGTCCTAAAACTGAGCCTTGTGGCACTCCATTGATGACATTAAGAGAACCTGATAAAAGGTCACCATGCTGCACACGTTGCTTACGACCTGAAAGATAGTTTGAGAACCAGCCAACGGTGTGGTTGGAGAGGCCAACATCATGAATCATATTTTGTTGTATGGAGAGATTAAAGATATATGACACTGGTTCAGCTACAGTATGTGCAGCCAGGCGCAAGAAGTAAGGGGAAAGGTCATCAGGGCCTGCAGATTGTTTAGGATCTGAACCCTTTAAGGCTTTAAAAACTTCACTGACGGAAAATTGAGAAAGTGAGAAGGTAAGGTTATAAGAGGCATTACTGGTAGGAGAAGAAGTAGGTGATTTACCATCAAGAACTGTGTCGAAACAAGGTGCTGGAGGCAACAAAATGTCTGTCAAAACAGCTTAGCATCTCAGATTTGTCAGACACAGGGATGGAATTAACAATTAACTGAGGTGGCAGATCTAATGATCTGTGTTGCCAGAGAGTGATTTAATGGTTTCCCAAAATCTCTCAGGGTCCTTAAAACCGTGAGTGGTCTGAAATAAATAGCAGTAACGTTTTGCTGCTTTGATAAAAGTAGTACATTGATTTTGTAGTTGTCGAAATTGTAGCCGACCTTTTTTTACGCAACCCTTTGTTCTTAACAGTCGAAAAGGAGAATGTTTATTTATAAAATAACTAAAGACTATCATGAACATATTTCCGAGCTAAATTGACATCATCAATTAATAAAATACGACTGCAGTTAAAATAAAATAAATCCCGAAGAAAGGCCTGTTCACTTAAATTCTTCAGATTAACATGGAGCTATTTGAGTATCCCTAACAGCGCCAACCACACAGTGGTCACTTAGGTATTAGCAAAAACTACTGTACCAGAGTATTTATGTGGCATATTAGTGATAAAAAGATCAATGAGGGATGATTTATTTGGGCATTTGGGATTAGGACGAGTGGGACTATCGAAGATCTGACTGAGATTAAAAGAAAGACAATGTGCTTTAAAATCCTCCGATGCCGGTGAGAGCCAGTCCCAATCAAAATCACCTTCCAGGACAATTTCCTTAAAACGTAACTGAGATAAAAGCTGCACTAAGGATGCTGTAGCAGCCAACAACAGTCTAAGACTGACCACCAGATAAATGAATATTTAGATCTAAAATGTCTAACTGCTTAGGAGCAGATTTAGAGAACACAGTTTGTGTGGAAAGACTGGACCTGACATATATTGCCACATCACCGCCCTTCTTTGGACGGTCTAAGCGATAAATATGAAACCCATTAATTGCTACATCTATATCCAGAATAAATTTACACAGCCAAGCTACAAGCATTAATTTGCATGACATGTAACCCTGTCATATTCTTAAAATCAGTTGGTGTGTTGCATAAAGTGAAAGGACCAGGATTAGGCTGGATGCCGGACAAAAGTAAAAGCATAGCAGTCAAACATTTTCGGGTGTTTAGCAGAAGCGCAACTAAAGCAGTTGGTACGGTAGTATGGGGCTGAGTTAACTAGCTCTAGCCCCTTTTCCCCTTACTGTTGAACTAGTAGATTTCTTACTGTTACTTTTTTAACTAGTAAGAATGGTTGGTCCAAATTGTTCATTTGTAAGGGACAGTAGTAGCATAGTGAGCATTTGAGCCTACATTTGTAAAGTAGTAAAATAAAACTTTATGTACTGGTTCACCCGTGACATTAATTAAGTTTGACAAGTTTACAAGTTACCTACAAGTTAACTGGTGTGTTTTTGACATGTGATCTTAAATATATGGAAATCATTCTCAATCAACCATACAAATATTCCTCTTTAGACACAGTTCCTAACTAGCTCCAGCCCCTTTGCCACTTATTAGTTAACTAGTAGGTATCGTACTTGTTAACTAGTTAAAATGGTAGTGCAACTCAGTTTACAAGTATGGTCAAAAACAACATTCACTAGTTCACTACCTCCTGTTTTGGCCGCTTCTTGTTCACTAGTGAGGCAAAAGCTGTTTGTAAACTTGCCTCTTCTCTTGTATTTTCTCAGGTTCAAGGTGACCCGAAGACCAAAAACAAATGTGTTTGTGGTATCCCTTGTGTTGTCTGTGGGTCAAGGTGAACAACCTCCACCATAGCATACGTCTGCATGGAAGCCAGTGAGGTCACCTTGACCCAGAGACAACACAAGGGATACCACAAACACATTTGTTTTCTGGCGTCCAGGTCACCATGACCCAGCGATAACACAAAAGGTTAAACTAGTAAACATGGTCAATCCGACTAGTTTTCTTGTAATAGAGAAAGGGTATGAACCAGTTTACAAGTGTGTATTATGGCCTTCACTACTAAGCTAGTAACGTACTAGTTAACATGTCAGATATAGTGCAGCTGACTAGTGTGTTTTCACACACTCATACTCGCTCATCTTTCAACATGATTTACTTTAAGTTCTAATGGTTAACTTGACACTAACAGCATGTTTAAAGATGTCTACTTACGACGAACAGAATCGTTTTAACAGATGCCTAAACATACTCGTGAGCCCTCTCACAAGGACAATATCTTAAACCAACGTCTAGACACTGTGTCTCTGTAATTACATTTCCTCCACCATCTGCCTCAGACGCTTCAAACAAGCAGCATCAGTGAAGGTGAGACAAACGCCGCCGCTGCTTTCAGGTCCAATAACACTCCACGAGTTGTGTCTAGAACATGTTTGGATGTTTTTACGCCCGATCATCACCGAGGTGCGAACAGACGTTCTTCCAGTAATGTTTAAAAAAGGTCATTTATGCAGGGACGCCGCCGCTGCGGAGTTCCGCGAGACGACCGAGCGGCTCTCTGGGAAGTAGTCCTATTATTTCCAAGTCAATCCTAATCATATAAACTATCTGAGCGCTTCAATGTAAGAGAAGATTAATTACAGGATGAGCAAGGATCCAAAGACATTCCCATTTTTCAATTTAACTGGATTATCATCATCTCCTTGAGCTGCATGAAATTGCCTAAGCTGCCCCCACTCTGATACACACTCGCCCAGACACACTCGGAGAACAGGGGGAAGAAGCCATTATCCTCAACGAGAAGAACCGCCATCCATATCGTTTCCTTCAGTGTCACGTTTTAATCTTCCCTCGCCACCTACCTGCTTTCTATCTGTTCCCCTCATGAGTGCATTTTTTCTCTCTTGCCATTTTTCTTCGTCTCTATTCTCCAGTTTTTTTGCCCTTCCTCTCGGGCCCCTTTGCTCTCCCACACAGCTGCCTGTCATCCTCCTTGACTGACTCATCTTCTGTTCCTGCCTCGTGATGGCCCACTCTCCTGCGATCCATCCTTTTTACATTCATGCAATCCCTCAAATTAATCTGTGTAATGGCCTCAGCCACAGAACAACCAATACCGAAGCCCCCAGAAGAGCGTCCATGCCTCCAGACAGGCAACCAGAACTCTGATTTATACAAGCGGTGATTTGATTGTTTAACCCCGTTGACTGCACTTCATTAATTAGTCCAGCTGTCCGGGAAAGTGCGGGAGAAGCGCTGGTGGAGCTTTTTTCTTAAGCGAGTTGAGAATGCTTTGACTCAACACTGTATTAAACTGTAAGATATTTACTATTCTATCTATCTATAAATATACATATACACTATATATGTCTGTGTTTTTGTGTGCGTGCATCTATTTTTGCATGTGTGATGTGTATCGGAAGACCTTTATTTTGGGTGAACTTTTCAAAAACCAGTAAGTAAAAGTCCAAATGTAGATTCCACCGAGTGTCATTTCAGTATTTTTATTGGCTAGTATAGAATATCTGTGCCCTCAAGGCTGTCTATTGAGAGCAGTGTCTGACATGCGCACCATGATTTTAGTGACCCATTGTTTAACCCTTGTTTACCTTGACTCAGTGGCAAAGCAAGGAAATCCACAAAGACATTTGTTTTCAGGCCTTTCGGGTCACCTTGACCCTGAGATATCAAGTGTTAAACAGGGGTGTCCGGCACCAATTTTTGGTGAGCTGTGAGGGTTGCTTGGAAAATGCTTTAGGACGATTATGTATAAATATCTTGGTAATATTATTGTTTTTTATTGAAAAATATTATTATTATTAATAAAATGTTCTCTACTTACAATTGTTTTTGAGCCTGCATTTTACTCAGGCATCACCGGCCCCCAGATGGATAGACGCCCGTGTTCATTCACTCATTAATTCATTCATTTAGGTAACCTGGAGCAGCTTCTTAGGGCGAGAGGTGGGGGACACCCTGAAAAAGTCACCCATCCATCACAGGACACACAAAACCATTCAAACTTTCATACCCATGGACAATTTCCTAAAGTTCCCAATCGACCTTTGTATGTTTTTTTGACTGTGGGAGGAAACCGGAGTGCCTGGAGAAAACCCCCGCCACTGTGTATAACAGTATACATGAGAAGCATTTCTAGAATTTCTGCTTTGTTTGTTCTATTGTAAGGGGCAGAATAGGGGTCACAGAAGTCTCCCCATTTAAATTGGAAAATAATGTTGTCATTTTTTGATTGCAGGCGATGGTTTCCAGGACCAAAACCTGGTAGAAGGTAGCCCTGTTAGCATGCCAATTTGTAAGGAGGTATATATGAAAGAATATATGAAAGAGCAAGGTAATGTATGTCTAATTTCAATAAAATTCATGTTTGAGAATTAAGAGAAATTACGTAATTTCAGCTCCTTTCCTAAATTGTAAGGTCGATATTCTGCTAAAAAATGCTCTACTTTCTACCTTTTTGGTTGTTATTCTAAATGTATTTTTTATACCTTACATCTCGATTTCCGTTAGCCGTTTACCTTTAGTTTCATATATTTGCCTCAATTCGGCTTCATTTAACCCTATACATGTGTATAGATTCATTATATTATGACATTGTTGTCTGAACCAATGAAAAAAAGGTTAAGTCGGCACTCATGGAAACATTTCTGAACGTCTTTCAAACATATTAATGTGTCTTCTTTGCGAGCCAAATGTCTCTAATTTGATGTCGACATCGACCTGAAGCCCCGAAGCTCTGACCTGTGAACCGCACCACTGTCTCGGAATAACAAAAACACCCAGACAGGAATTAATTCAGACTGCGACTCCGTCCAAGGTTGCTTCGTACACTTTCGGGAGATGTGACATTGCCGTCCCCCTTATTTGGGACAACGTGGAGAATCATCGTGTTGTTTTGCATAACAAAGATTCGTTGTCTGCCCAGCTGCACCGCCATTGTCTCGGTCGCTGAATAGCAAAAGGTCACTTCCGCCCTAACCCTTAAAATACAATTGAAAATCAAGTAAATGGAGATTTTGACAGGACCACCAAAGACAAGATGGAATGTTTTCTAATCATTTTCAACATTTTATTCTTGACAGGTTTATTTCTTAAAAGGTTTTGTTATTAAAAACACACACACATATATATATATATACCCTAAAATCAATTAAACACAGAATCCTGGACACAAAAAGTTCCTTAAAAACTGGACAAAATGTGCAAACTCAAACAAACTTGTCAAAAAACTGGACCACAGATTATTAATAGATCAATTTACTCTTTTATACCTAAGAATATAAATACAGTCTTTGAAATATGTGCAAGTATATTTAGAAATGTCCTTTGGATTTGTTAAAAAGAAGTGTCTCAATCACAAGAACATTTCATTAGGCCCATATTTATAGAATAAGCCCTTATGAGTCCTTTTTTTTTTTTTTTTTTAACTTCCATCCTGTCCAATCACTGCATAATTCGGCTTTGAAAAATAATTCTTCTTGTTCTTTTGAGAACACTTGATGCTATTTTTAATATGATTTTTGCATGTTTCTCATCAGGAAAATTATTAATTATCATTATCAAAATATGCATTATATACAGTATTTATGTGAGTAAATTACAAAGTAAACAATTTTACTCGATCATCACATCTTTAAATATTAACAAAACCACTTTTTAATGAATTTCTTAGAAGATAAAATAAATCCTATTGACCTTATCAAGATCAAAAATTAAAGACGTCTTGTCAGACACATCATGTGCTCAATGAAAAACAGATCAAGTCTTCTGTGTGATTCATGAATATCTTCAAAATGAAACAAGAAACATGGGAACGCAGAATTTGTGTTTGTGTGTCGAGGATCATACAGATGTATCCCATAATCCTCTTTATTTGAAAGAGGATAGTGAAAGTTTAAAACGCATTAGGCTGTAAAGAAAGTGGTGTGTATTCTAACATGTGAATAATCTGGGTTTAATCCTACTTGGGGTTTAACCCACATTTTTGGACACAGCGGAAGATTCAGTTTCTGTCATCGAGCAAGCTTGAATAGTAAGTGTTGAATGACAACAACAACAAAAAAAAGAAGCAAAAAGACCCCCGAAAGAAAAAAAAATAGACGCTTGCAAATTGATTTTCTAATTAAAAATCAGCCACAGCCAGGTTGTCATAAATTAAAGTAACAGACTAGATTCTAAAGCAAATTGATCATTTTTCATTCCTGCGCTGTTCCTCAAATTATAACTCCTTTACCGGTGTCTGGGAATCAAACCAAAACATCAGGGTGAGGAAAGCAAACGGGGAGATTATCGCTCGAGACAATGTTCAGCCCCTATTTTGGAGAAAACGTTGCCTCGCAGATAAAAAAAAACACTGTTTTCAGTGGCAGAGATTTCTGACTAATGAGGCTGTAAACAGCTGCAGACACATGTCTGCGCTGAATAATACATGCTGGATAGAGTCTCTTGTTGTCAATGAAGTGATGTGGACTCGTCGCATCATCGCTCAAGAGTTGCTTGAACGCTTGCGACCTTCGACCCCTCTGAGCCTTTTAATCCCAGGATGAGTCAGAGGCTGGTTCAACGGCTTCATTCGTGACATATGTCATGTCATGCTCGGAGTGTCTTATGACGGCATCAGTGGAGCTCATGATCATATCTGCGGATGATCGGATTCTACTCTTTTGCAAGTCAGTTGTCTAAAAGAGACCCTTTCCCAAGCGATCTGCAAGAGGTCGATCAGCTTTGTATCCATGTGGAAGATTGAGACGTGAGATCTTTTTCACCGGAGCAAGAAATGATCTACAATAACCATCCGTTGTCTCCATCACACTGAACAATGGCCATAGCATGGTTCACCTTCTGACTTCTCACAGTTTTTTGACTATTTTTTTCAGGGTAAGTTGTTATTAAAGGGAAATGAATGTGAAACTCTTCTGACTCACACATGTTTCAAATGTTGAAGTCCTCCTCTCTAAAATGCAGTAAGTCTCTCATCATGACCATTTTCTGAACATATTACTTAACTCCCCCATCTGAAATTTCTGCGAACAAGAGGTTACGAGAGCGGAATCCATTATGACTTAATAATGGTTTACACAACGAGTCCCTTGGAGGTGGAGACCCCCGGGATGGATGACACACTTGACGAACCCTGATGTTTCGACCAATCACAACAGACAGGCGTGGTTATGGTAAACGAGATTTCATCTACAGAAAAGTGTTTTCGGTGGGCGGAGCTTAAAAACATTTTCTAATGTAAATATTTCAATTAAAAGAGAGTTTTGTACAAACAGACACATACTGATGATACAATAGAGTCAAACATCTATTTAAGACACACTTAAATCAACACATTAGTTGCACTTTAAGACTGTTATTACTGTATATTAGAATTATGTAGTTTTGTGTTTTTTAAATGTGTGAGAATGTGGAATATGTTAGTGAAAGTTTGGGAAAGGGTTAGAAAAAGTGCAAGACACCCATGAAAAACAAGGAACTAACAAGAAAAAAAGAATAAAAATGTTAAAATAACGTCCACACAGGAAGATTTGTGACTGAAGAAACTACTTTACCGACACAGGAACACCTTTAATTCGACCCACAGGTCTAGACTCAGGTTGTGAACAAGGTTGTCAGGTGGTGATTGCAGATCAGTCCCAGCCGTGCACCAGTAGTCAAGCTCAGGTGAAACAGGAAGTGAAAGAACAAAAAAAAAAAACTCTGGTAGATGAGCAACAAACCAATTTTTGAAGAATTAGAATTCTATCGATTCTGATAAAAATTATTTTGTTAAAAAATGTCTTTTCATCTTCGAGTCAGTAACACAAGTGAAACACTGACTTATTTTGGTAAAGGGAACAAACAAGGAGATAATAAAGATAAGTCAAGCCTGAACCAATCAAAGGACAAAATCAAAATCAGACTCTTACTTAAACGACAATTTAGACGAATAAATGATTTTTGGCTCCTTGTGTGATTGAGTTAGACACCCCTGCACAAGTTAATTTGTTTTAGTGATTCTGTATTGCTTTATTATCAGGTCAAGTTTTCCATTAAAGTGAATTATTCCAAAAGGTATTTAATCCCCGGATGGAGACACAGAATTCTGACATAATTAAATCGGCTGTTCTTTGCCCTTTTACCCATTTCCTGAGTGAGCTGAGAAACGGTTATTAAAAAGGAGTGTGAACAACACTTTAAGCTTCTGGCCCCCGGGGGTCCGACCTGATCACAGGAATCATTTTGGCGAGACAACAGCACCTCACACAAAATTAAAGCTCTTGCCAGATTCCCTGTGAGGTCCCAGAAGCTAAATGCTAAATGAATGTCATCTTCTAAAATCTGTGATAATGATCTTCAACGTTTTGCCACAAACACAGGGATGTTCGGGGGGGGAAGACTGGGTTCCAGACACAGTGAGAGACACTGACTTTTTAATGAAGAAAAAAAGTATCCATGGTTTTTGAAAAAAGACGGACAGACAGTTAAATAGTACTTTAATAATTCCAAGGTAAGGTTCCTGGGTTACTTCCAATCACCAAACTGGAGCCGACAGACAATCAAAGATATGAATAAAAGTATAAATAACAATATGAATAAAGCACAAATTAGAAAATTGTATTTATTTCATTACACTATATCAATATTTTGCTTTGTTTTCAAACAATATTTTACTTTTTCTTACTTTTTATGGATAACTTAGGAAATAAAGTCTTTATCATTTAAAATATTTAGCTTTAAAAAAAAAAACACATACAATTAACATGCTAATATTTATGGAGTTGGTAATTTTTTTTTTTATAAGTTAACTTCAGGCCTCTAGATGGCAGCAATCTTTTCGTCCTACAAAGCTAAAGTGACAATAAACTCTTGCGAAGACTGAGAACGAGAGGATACAGTTGACTCTGGCAGCTTTTAAAGCTGAAGTTTGGACATATTTTGGTTTCAAAACAAATGAAAGTAGTTATGACTTTGTCAAGAGTCATGTGGTCTGTAAATTCAGCAACACCAGAGTCAAGTACTCGACAATACTACAAATATTATCCTTGTTACTACAGCATCACAATTTATTGTATTGTTGCCAGTGTATTGTAATACATATCTTATCGCCGGATTCTTGCCAATACAGAACCTTGTTTTGTTTTTTTACTCATCAATAATCAAAATTACTGTACATTTTCTTGCTTTGTTTTCAAATAATACTTTATTTTAATCATTGTTCTTTAATGGTTTACATTTGAAATACAAATTAAAATCCATGGAAGGAACAGTGTTTCAAGATGCCATTCAGACAATCAGGATATCTCAAAACCTTTAAATAATGTAAAATAATAATTTTCACTGTGGGTGTAGATAAAGTAGTCCAATAATCTGCTTGTTGCAACTTGTTTAAAATACGATTAAAACAGTTTTCTGTCTTGAATTGACCGCTTTTTCAGACTATTTCAACAGCGTGTTCGCCTATTTCAACACCTGCATTTAGTTGTTTTCCAACTGTTAAAATGTACATTTCGGGGCTTGCTGAGATGAAATTAATTTTCCCGCACCGCCATGAAGACATACAGGAAAATAACAACTGACGAAAACGGCTTCAGAGACTTCGTGTCACTAGCAATATTGTCGTGAAAAAAACATCTTGCAAGACTTGCTCTTCTGCGTGCTCAGTCTGTCTGTGTGCACATCAAAACCACCTCCTCCCAGAAACTGTGAACAATAGTTCCACCGAGGTAGTAACTTTAAAATTGAAGAACATTCAATATTAACTTCTAGTTAATATTAATTGATATTAGATATATTCTTACATCAGATATTATTACTATTTATTATTATTTTTAACTTCTACTACATCTTTACGAAACTACCCATACTGCTTCTGCTGGCAGTCACACTCCCACTAAATCCCTTGTGATTTTTTTCTAACAAACTAAAAGTGTATGATCATTGTTATTGATGATTGTATGAAGTCATGTTGAAAAAAGGGGTTCTTAAATTAAAAACAATGAAATCAGCAAATACGTTTACATATATTACGAAAGTTTTCAAGAGATCCAGCGAAAAACGTAAAAAAAATATATATATATTTTCTCATTTATTCTCAATTTTAATCCATTTTTAATGTCCATGCCTGGTTCTTCTCCGCACTTGATCCTGGTTGCTTCTGTTGACACTGTGGATAAAAATCATCTGCTCAATTACACTTGATCGTGACAGTGATTGACAGTTGATTTTGATGTGTAAAGAAAAATGACAAGGAAGTCCGTCGACTTCTACTTTATCACCTCACTCAAAAGAGATTTGTACTCACCTTCCTTCATAGCAGTCCAATTAAAAAAAAAAATGCATATTTTAAAAATATACGATCATTTTCCTGTAGAATTATTCATTCCCATTTTTCCGGAGCTACCATATGAGTATTTCGGTCGCCTCCAGCTTGTCAATTTGTGACTTCACTCCAGGGCCACTAAAACTGAATTATAAATACCTTTAAATAAATGATGTGGAAACTAATAACATTTTCTGAATGAGACCATCTTTTTTTATATCGTCATCCCCGGCCGGTCTCTAAGGAAGGATCAGCGTAAATGATAGAGCGAAGGGATGCTCACCGATGCCCCCTTTTAGCTGCGATCACTCCGCAGCTCTTCATTACGGCAACGCTCACTTACCGTGGTTGTCAACAATAGCAGCAGATACTCCCTCAGATGCATTCATCGGGCGACCAATCCGGGCACTCGTCCCGTCCTCCATGGTCGATACGTCCGTCGGAAATTCTTCAACTGATATTACAATTGAGCCTTTAAGAGTGGAGTGAACCCCGGGAGTTAATGACATCTTCTCCAGCCAGAGGAGAGATGCTTAAGTGAGCGCTTCTCCTCCTCAATTAAGAGTCCGACATCAGCGGGATCGGAAGGGAAAAAGGATTTTGAAAAAAAGCCGTCTTCCCTAAATGAAGGACCACTTGGGGGACGATCTGGTGGCGGCCGAAGATTTTTGCATGCGGCCCCCGTTTCCCAAGCGCAGTAGAGATAAGACCATTTATATTATAAGAGCTTCTCGTGGGCCGCGGCGGCTCAGCAAGGACGAGTCAAGGGCTGTCCATGTAGAAATGTACTTCATCGAATTTTTAACCACAGACATTATCACTGAAGGCTCCGAAATGAAGACGTGAACGTCTGTCATGGATGTTAGAGGATTTGTCATTGACCTCTTCTAAATGAGGACCAGCTTATGTTGAAACTAAGGTCTCAAATAATGTAAGTAAGTAAGTAAGTAATATTTATTTATATAGCGCTTTTCCAGACCAGGGTCACAAAGCGCTTAAACAATCAAAACAATACTCAAAAAAGTATATACTTTAACGATCAAGATAATACTGAGAACAACACAGGAGTTCCAGAAAATCAAGGAAAAGCCTGAACAAATAGAAACGTCTTAAGATGTTTCTTAAAGGAGTCAGTAATGTGCGACGGCCTTCAAAGACTTCAAGAAATGCTAAGAGTAAATGATAAAAAAGAAATATCCCAATATATCGAAGTATTTTTCTAATGATATTCTAACGATTTTCTCTGTTTCAATTTTTTCTTTTCCTAAATTATATTCAATTTTTACCATCGTTCATTGTTTTTATGATTTACTTTGTTCTGAGAGAGGCACTTCACAAAAATTAAATACTTACTTTAAAATTAAAAAACATATCTTTAAAGAAAGAAATACACTTAACGGGCAAATATTCATGGTGTTATTATTGCTCAACTTTTGGCCGCAATCTTTTTGTCCTCCAGAGCTAAAATGCCGAGATACCTGAGGACGAGAGGATACAGTCGACTCCAGCAACTTTTTAAAGCTGATATTTGGTTAATTTTTGGTTTCAAAACAAATAAAAGCAGTGACGACCTTGTCAAGAGTCATGTGGTCTGTAAATTCTGCAACACCAGAGTCAAGTACTCGACAATACTACAAATATATCCTTGTTCTACAGTATCGCAACATATTGCATCTTGCCAGTGTCTTGTAATACGTATCTTATCACTTCATTCTTGCCAATACACACCCCTGGTTGTTTTTTTTAGGACACTCTATGTACATCCAAGATTACTGTATGTTTCTTTTTGTATGATTTTAAATCATGTTTTATTTTAATCATAGTTCTTTATGGTTAATTTTTGAAATAAGTGGGATTTGGGAAGTGGGAAAGCATCTACAGTTTTCACAGTCTTTTGTTCAATTTTGTTTTGTAATCAGACTTCTGGCCTCTAGATGGCAGCAAACTTTTAGTCTAGAGGAACATTAAATCCATGCAATCACTGAGGATGAGAGGATACAGTCAACTCTAGCAGCTTTTAAAGCTGCTGGGCATATTTTCTTCTTAAAATAAATAAAAGCAGTATGGACCTTCTTAAGAGTCAAGTACTAGGGGTATACTAAAAATATATCGTTACTGCAGTATTGCAATATATTGTGTATTGTTATACATATCGTTTCGCCAGATTCTTGCCAATACTCCTCTGGCCACAAAATGGCAGCAGTCATCAAGCCTTCTGCAGCTAAAGGAACAATGAGATCCTGGGAGATCCTGGCGATGGCTGAGGACAAGAGGATACTGTCGACTCACGCAGCTCTAAAGCTTACGTTTGGACATATTTTGCTTTCAAAACGTATGAAAGTAGTTACGTCGAGAGTCAGGTGCTCGGACAGTACTACAAATATGTCACTTTTCCTACAGTATCGTGATATACATATACAGTATATACAGTATATATATCGTTGACCCTTGTGTTTGATACATATCATAAAACCAGATTCTTGCGATACATGAAGCTCAGATTTAGCCTCTGTTTATGTATTTACTTTCATTTCTGAATCGTAGAGTCTCAGAGGGAGAACTTCTTTTGACCAATCATGATTCAGATCAATAAGCTGACGACAACATCCTCGTTTGCCCTTTTCTGATTGGTTGATCGGAATGAAACCTGCCAAATTAAAGTTTGATAAGAGTAATCGCTTCTACGTTGCACCTGCAGATATTGATATATTTACGATCAATTTTTAATTCAAAAGTATCTCTCGAGGAGAACAGAACCTGACTTTATCGTAGCCCTGCATGATTATTTGCATGAATAGAATATATGAATAGAAAAATAACAAAACAAACATCCTTTTCTGGAGAAAATAGCAGCGTATTTGTGTTGAGTTTTTTTTTTTTTTATTGTTCTATGTTTTTAAATATGTGCTAGTGTGCGTGTCTGTGTGTTTGTTTAGAAATGTGTGTCTATTTGTGTAGGTGTGTTTTTCTGTTTGTGTATTTGTTCATGAGCTTGTGTCTGTGTATGTGTGTGCTATTCTGTTTGAGTGTTTGTTTATAAATGTGTGTCCGTCTTTGTACGTGTGTTTTTCTGTTTGTGTATTTGTTTATGTGTGTATGTCTCTTTGTGTATTTGTTTTTGTGTGTTTGTTTATGGGTGTATGTGTGTTTTTCTGTTTGTTCATGAGTCTGTGTCTCTTTGTGTGTGTGTGCATGTTTCTTTTTAACGTGTGTCTCTGTTTGTGTATTAATGTTTCTCTGTGTGTCTTTTTGTCGGCGTCTCTGTGTGCTTGTCTGTTTGTGCATTTGTGTGTGTGTGTGCGGGCGTGTTTCTGTGTATTTGTGTGTCTGTTTGTGTGTGTTTGAATTTTTGTGTCCGTTTGTGTGTGTTTGAATTTTTGTGTACTTTGTGTGTGAGTTGGTACATGTATGTCTATGTGTGTATTTGTGTGCATGTATGAGTCATAGTGGAGGTGCTGAGAGGTCATATATCTTTCTTCGAATTAAAGGATCAAGTTTTCAGAAGTCTTCTAGTCATGTTACTAGAAGACAGTGAGACATTTGTTATCTCCTCATGTGAAGGTTTATTATCGAGCGTCTCATCGAATGAAGGAGGTGGAAGGTGTGAATCCTATCTTAGCTCATAAAAGGCAAGGATCCTCTGGACTGAGAACATATGAGGAACACATTAAATCCACCTGTACATTTTTGTGCAGCGAGATGAAATCCACACAAGCACAGAGAATAGTTGCCTAAAGCTGCCTATGAACCCATGACCTGTTGACTTTGAGGCGTCAACCACTGCTTCACTCATGACTCTTGATAGAACCAGGTGCAGTAGGGGATGTGTAGCTTCCCATTGTAAAAAGTCCCCAGTTCAACTTCTTCTTGTATCAACTGAGGATTTTGTTTGTGAGTGGTTGTTATTAAATAAATATTAACTCGGTTTTAGATTCAATTTCAAGGCTCTTTTTACCTCCTAAGTGCTCATTTCTTGAATCACTTTCTTGATCAGTGGAAGTTAAACTGAGTTGAGTAAAATCATTTTCAAACTGCCGAGTTTTACTCAGTGTTGTCACGCTCTATTACTTTTGCCACATTTGTGTTTACATTCAATTCCATACCTGTCAGAGTGTAAGACCTGCTGAGTGACAAAAATCTAGCTTTGGAGCAGCTAAAGTGAATTTTCTTCCCTCACAGCTGTGAAATGAAATTAGGAGCTCGCATGGTTGAATCCCAAGAGAGACACTTTCATAGTCAGTCTGAAAGCTGTATCACGGTTCTCCAAAACTGGAAACAAAAACGGAAATCTAAGCAAAATTGTATATCTTATATTGATTAAAATTTCCTTTTTTTTTTACTCGATGAACAACTTTCACCTGACAAGTCTAGAAGAGTCTCATATTTTAAGATAGAAATGGGGCCTCAACACAGAAGTTTCAATAAAGATTTTTTTTTTAAACAACAAAGTCCAAATACACTATCAATAAAAGTCCAATATCTCATACACAAATAAGAGTCCAATATATCCGCTGAATGTGCAAAAAGCAAAATGTCCACCAACTCAGTGATTAAATGGTAAAGGAGATAAGAACGGGTAAACTGGAAACAAAACAGAAAATAAAAAGGTAAAAATACTAGCAAGAAACGGAAACAACAGGGTACCAGGGCCGAAAGGTAAAATACAAAAGTTTTGTTGAGTCACATTGGTCTGGAAACAGGAGGTAGAAAAAGAATAGAAAAGGGTGATTGATGGATTAGTTCCAGCCGTTCCTCAAGTTAATGGGGAGACAGCAGGAGAAACAGGAAGTCGTAAACCAGACTAAAGCCTAAATAAAAGGGAAAGATAAAAAATGTATATAAAATATTTCAAGCAATTCCTGTGTATATGTTGATGGAAGCCATGTTTACAGATACAAGAATATGACTTTATTAGAAATAATCCTTCACTGTAGGATTGATGAAGGGGCACAAACCCAACTGTTATTCAGTAAAACTTCTTCTATGTAAACCTGGATTTCTTATGTTTGCTAATTAATACTCAAACAACTTATTGTTTTTTTCCTGAAGAACTGGATCGATAACTTATGTACGGCATGAATCCTCAATGACTCATTCATCTGGGAAACACTCATCATATTTATCGCCTTGTTTAACTGGACTTTCCCTACTCGCAGCAGTTCCTGTGTGTTTACGACTCTCCGAGGCCTCAACAATTCTTTCTGCCCTTCAATGCTTCTCAGTGATGAATTGATCCGTCCACTTCGGTTGATCCTGACGCTGAACCTCTCAAGTGGAAAGTGACCTTTTAGTTTTGGTGACAGCATCACCGCAACTCTTCGTTGTCACATTGTGAGCACATTATACTTTGTAAGAAAGAAACTGGAGTGACTTGACGAGACTTTTGTGTCCGTTACACCGCTATCGATTCTACAGTTCAACGTGGGTGAGGACGTCATCCATCATTCAGAGTCCGATTCTCCCGGATGTAGCACAAATCGGAGTCGCTGGAACAAACGTTGGGTGACATCATAGAACCTGGGTTTTCCTTCAATTGCAGGTTAATATACTGTTGTTGATACTGGAGCTGGTGCCCAGCTGTCCAGTGATCATTCATTTTGAGGCCTCAAGACATCTGATTAAACTAGAACTCAATGAAAGAGGGTATTAAGGTAAGTGTTTATGCATTCCATATAGGGAAATGTATGTCGTCACAGCAGTTTACAAAAACATTACCATACAAGCACATTATAATAACAGACACAGTACACATATTAAAAATTAAACAATTAACAATGATAATTAAAATATATTAAATAAAGTAATCTAAACCCAATAGAAGAATTATAATAGAGAAACAATAATGATTAATAAATGCTAAAAATAATAATGATAATAAAATAAATAATGAAGTACTGATAAATATACAAACAATAATTAGCAGTGGTAGACAATACACATACAAAAGTTTAGAAATGGGGGGGAGGTAGTCATTAGTTATTATGAGACCTCGGAAAAGACAATAACAATGCAACGCAGAGCAATCTATTTAAAACAAATTATAGTACAACACCAAATAAAAACAGTGCGACAAAATGTCTACAAGATTACGTAAAGTCCTAAATCACAAATCTCTACATTAAAATTAAATACATTCTCAATATCCAAATTCCAGATGGAGTGACAGTGAGACTCATGATCCACTGACATAAAACAAACAAGAAAAGATAATAAAGTCAATTTAACTCAGTTTTTTTCCCTGTCAGGCTTTTTTGTTTCAATTTGTTACTGTCAGGAATCAGTCCAAAAACAAAGGTTGGTCCAAAAAAAAGGTGGTATAAGAGAATGACAGGGAATTACCAGGTAGAACTGAAAAATGAGCTAACGCTGGTCTGCACACAAACCAGCGTATAAAAAGTGCAGTGAAGAAACTTAAACTGTTTTTAACTTTCAGCAGAAACAGAGAGCAGAGGGAATGACAGGAAGTATAGAAGCAAAAACGAAATAAAACAAGAGCAGATGGATATACAACACTAAATAAAATCTTTTATGATGAAATATCCTGAAAGCACAGGGATGGGGCAAAACTCTCTTCTTCCTGCAGCACAGGTGTATAAGCTAATAAGAGGAAACTTGCAAAGTACTAAGAGGTGGAAGAGTGCAGAAATAGAGGTGGGAAACCTTCTATGACGTTTTGAAGTGGGAGCGTTTAATCTGCAAGGTCCTGAGTCTCTTTGGCATTAGGGACGGCAAAAAAGAAGGGCAAAATATCTCCGCAGTAATGAACCGCAGAGAAGACCACAATGTGACTTCAGGTTAAAAGTGCTGATCTGTGGACCACTACGTTGAGGCAAGACAGCACTTGATTAACCTCCGATTGAGACCCTAGGACATAAGACATAATTGAGGATGCATTCCAGAATCAAATAGAGTCTGCTTTCCCATGTTATATCATCTGCATCATTTTAAGCTTTAACTTGAACACCTGCTTTCTGATCAAAAAATATGCAAGAAAAATCTCAACACCCACACTTTAATTTTAAGCCTACGTATTAGAAGCTCCTTTGACCCGGCTGGGTCACTTGGCGAGGGTGTATGATGTGTGAGCCCGAAACAACCAATGTGTTGCTTTGCATTCATGAAATGTTTCTCAGATAGATCACAACATCCATCAAGTCTGCTCGCATTTAAGTGTATAATTTCCTGTACAGATGATGCAACTTTCACAGTTTAAATGTACATATTTTTCAAATAATTGCTAGTTTTTTTGTTTTTTTTATAAAAATGATTTTCTTATGCACATTTACTTGATGCTGATGATTGATTAGAACTGAAAGGCCTTTGAACTAGAAGTTGTTATATACAGTATTACCTCAAACATCTTTGTTTTCTTGGCTTGATGTTACATGAATCATTTTTTCATGCAGTCTGATTTGCGTTCTCATATAGAAATCTAGTGACACCACAAGTAGAGTATAAAAGTGCATGATTGTTGCTGTAATGACTTTCTACTGAAGGCATTTGGCGCAGAAAGGTCACAACAAACACCACAACACAAGGACATTAAGATACAACACAATTACAAAAGCCTCCACACAACAGCATTAGGGCACGACACAATTGGAAAAGCCATAACTCAACAAAATAAAGCCACGACAGAAGTAACTAGAGCTTCGATGAAGTCATTTGTCTGGGTGACAGGAGACTACTTTTGCTGAATTCTTACGCAACTGTGATGTTTCCCATGACACAAGTTAATGCTAAAGTTAACGTTATTACGTTTGTGGAAAACCTAACATTGACAACTACAATTCTACAGAGAAATACCTTGAAAAGTCTTATATTGAGGCTTTATTTAGAAACGTCCATCTTTGTTCATTTAATAACATTCCATGCTTTCTAAGTCACTTGATCTGTCAGCAGTAGAAGTCCCTGAACACCAGGACAAATATGGCACTTTTTTCCACATGAGAGTTCCAGCTCTTCATCTAGACTTGATTCGACTCCTATCTGATCTGATGTTTCCCTGTCACCGCTACTTACAAATAGTGGACGGGGCCCTCATAACATAACAGCAATGATGTAATTTTGGATTTTACACAAAGATGAACACTGGTGTACTTGATTAATTTCGAGTTCTCCCCGTCCAACTTCGATTCATCATCGGCCAGTAAACTAAAAAAGTTTTGGAACCACTTTTTGGACCACGAAAACTGCACACACTGCTACACAACCAATATCAACATAATGGAGTCATTTTCTGAGTTCATCAGATAGAATACAGTGTGTTGGATTAAAAAATATTTTACACTATACATATACGCCATACTTAAATTAACGCTAGAAGATAATCAAAATATAAAGTATAAATTAATCGCTTCATCTAAGAGCTTAAACATTTGAATACACATTCACAATCAAAATTCTACTCAGACTGATTCACTGTCTCAAGACAAGCTTGGAACAGAATTAGAGACATGACACCGGTTATTTAAAATGTCTGTTTGTCTGCCTTTTTGGGTCGTGGATCAAAGAACTAAGCGGGACACATCCAGGAGGGGGGGGGCTAAAAGACAGAGGCCCCCACCCGAGAACATTTGAATCTTGAGGGCAAGTTAGGAAGTTCGCTCTGCGGGTGATCGAGACACAGGGAACTTGAAAGAACCATTTGCCGGAAAGAGAAGACCCCCTGGCCGGGGAAATTTGCCTTAAATATTGCAATGTTTCTACAGTTCGAGACCGTTTCTCCCGGGGTTATTGACCTGTAAAGTCGGGAGAAAGTTCCCCCGATCGATCTTAAAGCTTGTATTTTGTTTGACTTGAAGCGGCGAATAAACGACCCGTGACATTCTGCATTGACCATTTCTCTCCACAAAGTGAAGTATTAATACCCGGTGACAGGACGTGACAGCGTGTTGGAGCGACCGGAACGGACTCCAGTTTTGAGTTTTAAGTGCAAAGTGAGTCTTTTTCTCAGTTAAATCACAATTGTCCGTGAAGTCCAACAAATGTCCAAGAGAGAGGAAAAAGACAGTTCAGATTGGGAGTGGCTGCAAGGCGTGAGATCCACGGGGTAACGAGAACAACCTGTTGACGCTGACTGACAGAAGAGTCTGGGCTTTATCCCCTTAATCCCGATTGTCTGATCGTCAGCAGCTGTGGATATCGCGAAGTGCCACGCCCGCAAACTGTCAAGAGAGAGAGAGAGGAGGGCAGGAACCAGCAATATAAACTAAAAGCCCCGGGAAGGAGAACGTGACACAGGTATTGAAAATAGTATCTTGTCTGGTAGTGTCGAGTAGTGTAGGGCTAAGACAAGCCGGTGAAGAGGGGCCATTACAGTAACAACGACTTGTTGTTGCTGTGTAGTTAGTCATAGGCTATAAATTATGAACAAATCATCAGTGACTTCCCCATCACTGAACCATGGTCCGTGTACCCTCGAAAAAGTCAAGAATTTACTCTAGAGTTAGAATCAATAACCGATATAATTATAACTGATGAAACCAAGCCCATTTAGTTGAGACTATGGTGGCTAAAAGACCCGCACTTGTCAGTTAAGTTCACCATACCTGTTATTATGGTAATTAATTAAAACTAATATAATCAAAAGGGACCTTTTGTGGATGCTAGGTATGCAATTTAGAGTCACTACAAAATCTCATCTGGATTGAAATGATGTGAGTGTTCAGTTGTTTTAACAATACAAAGAAAACAGGAAGTCCCAGAAGACCACTTGTACCTGCAACCCAGCATACAAAAACATACAAGTCCAAGTCAGGTTCGGCGTGGTGTGATGTGACTTTGAGTCTTTTTGCAGCCAACCTCTAGTGGATAGTTGATGAATTGTAGCTTTTTGCACTTTTTAATCTCAGTTTGTAAAAATTAAAATTAAAAAAAATACTGAAAGGCATCACAAATAATCTTTAACTCAGATTTTTTTTTTGTTAATGTGTTCATTAGACTTTGTAACACTTGTTTTTAAATGCACCTTGAAAAGTTTATAATCATTAAGATTAGAATTCATGACTGTTGTCATTTACTGTACACCTTGGCCACATTACTGGCATTAGCATGACATTAGCAAAAAACACAACCGTCCCTGATTGTCGGATAATTTATTCAAGCCATGAAGCCAAACACTGAGTCGAGATGACAAATTTCGGGGCTTGTGTGAATCGTCCAATCGACTGTGCCAACTCGTTCAGACTGACAAAATAAAATGCCCCATCAGTGTCGGCGGGGGATCAGCCAAGAGTAACAGAGCGAGGGTCATTACACACAGCAGTTGTTCGGTGGGTTATGGAGCAGGAGAGAAGAAGTGCGAGCAGAAATTGAAAGTTTTGAGTTATTGGGTTTATTGCTGTTGGCATGTTTCCGCATCATTGCACGAAATAAACCAAGTTGCTGGAGTGCTGGAAATGCTGAAATCAGCCACAGAGACGAGAGTTGGAGCTCAAACACCAAGACATGTTGACAAATAACGATACTCGAGTCCCTGAGTTTCCTGGACAAATAGAGGTTGTGGCCATTTGCTTGTCTTGGACGGTAGTTCCATCAGCATTAACTGGTGATCAAGCTTCCCATCATTAGCCTTGGAGGAAATTATCAATTGAGTAACTCAGTCTGATTCAGACAAGTATATCAGGCATTCATTCAATTTCAAGGGTTGTAGCTAAAGTCTATTCCATCTCCAACAGGCACAAGAAATGGAATATTGAAAACCCATCATGTAGCAATAAGGTCTGAGCCATCATGAGTCTTTACTAATTTCTCTGGTTAAAGGCATAAGCCACAAAACATATTTTTCAAATTATACAGTACAGGCCAAACTTTTGGACACACCTTCTGGGCTCATTCAACGAATTATGGCCAATCATTTCTCTTTATTGAGCCGATTGACTCTTTCCATAAAATTAATTATAAGGTTGTCCAATAGAGCTGTATCATCCTTTCTGCACAACACAACTTAAGGTCCCAACCCCATTAATAAAGCAAATCCACTAAGTAACCGTAAAAAGACACATAAAAAACATAAAAACCATTTCAGGTGTATATTTTTTGAAGGTCAAAATAATGCAAAAAGTCTGCATAGCATATATCAGTGAAAAAGGTGGCTACATTGAAGAAATTAGTATATAAGACACATTTTAGATTTACTTTATAAATCCCACTGCACATTCTCTTTGGGAAATAAGATTTCCAGTACAAAGCAGACAATAGAAGGTACCAGAAGTTCCATTAAAGCAAAACCAAGAAAACATGCAAATTAAACTAACAAAGTGCAAATATAAAGAGCATAGATCAAAGGGAATAACACAAAGGTCTGAAAAGGATACAAAGATAGAATAACATCATCCCTTCATTTCAATTTTCAGTTACCTTTTTTAAGTACACTTTTAAGTACATAATTCTGCATTTGTTCGTTCATAGTTATGATACATTCAGTGAGAAACTTATATAAATAATAATGAAAACAAAGATAAAGCATTGAATGTGAAGGTATGTCCAAACGTTTGGTCTGTACTGTATATTACATTCTAAATTATTATTTTGGTATAAGAGAACCCCACTGGTCCCTTCACCTCTGGTACATTTGTTTTAGTTTTTTAATCTTGATGATATCCTGATATTTGCGTTTAATTGTATGACTAAAAACTAAGATTTTAATCTTAATTGACTTACTTATTGACCAAATCACACACCAGTCAAACTGCATTATGTAAGTGACTTAAGTGTTAAGATCAAAAATGGTTTATTACAGGCATTCTTTTTACAGTACCAGATAAAAAAAAGAGCATGCTTTCCCATTTGATTTCAATGTATTGCCATCTGCAACCATTTTTACTTTTACTTCTATATCTGCATCTGATCCAAAAAAAAGGAAAAAAATGAGTTCACCCACACTTTTATTTTGAGCCTTAAGTATGACCTGATTCAGCCTTCAGGGCTAGTTTTGACCCGTGTGCTTTGATCACTTAGTAAAGTATTTAAAGCTAATCCCCACTGAGATTGTTCACCGCATGACATTTACGTTCTATTTTTTAAATTATACGTGTTTAAATGAACCCTTATCTGCCTGAAGCCAGTAATTTCATCCCGGATTGAATTAATAGCTTGTTGCCGTGACACCTGCGACCTGCCCTGAAGACAAGTTAAAAATAGAAAAGAGCCTCGTATCACGTTGTAGAAACACTTGTTGTGGATGCTAAAGATGCAATGTAGAGTTACTACAACATGTCATCTGGATTTAAATGATGCCATTTTTCAGTTGTTTTAATAATACAAAGAAAACAGGAAGTCCCAGAAGACCACTTGTACCTGCAACCCTTTATGTGGGTCACTGCCCACCATTGGTGACCCTAGGCGAGGGCATGTAGGGACGTAACTTAGCTGCAATAGAGTTTTTTTCGCCATCTTTTCACCATTACAGGACTGTCTGTCTTATGCTACGTTCTTCCCTAAACTCTACCCTACTACTGCGTCTTTCACCAGTAGAAACTCCTCAAGAGTACTGTCCAACTATATCCAGCCAGATCTCTCAGCCTAAACATGCTCAGGCTTCTTCCCCCATCAAAGAGTTGGAATCCCATGTCCCTGTAGCCGATGATCGGATCAACAAGGTCCCCGTCTCAGAATGCTGTCTGGCTGACACTGTATCACTTTGGTCATTTTCACAAGTGGTGACCCAATGGGAAGTTCTTCTATCTCTGGATACAAAAAATGATGTCATCATGGACACAGTTACTGACGCATGGTAGCCTAGTAGTTAGCGTCTCTTGGCATTTAAGGTCGCAGGTTTGCTTCCCTTGTGGCCTTTCTATGTGGAGGTTATATGTTCTCCCTGTGTTGCGTGGGTTTACTCTTGGCATTCCGGTTGCTTCCCACAATCCAAAATCATACTGAGGTTGATTGGGAACTTGGGGAAATTGTCTGTAGGTAAGAGTGTGTGTGTGTGTGTAATGGTTGTAAAGGGCGTTCTGTCCAGGGTGTCCACTGCCTTTTGCCAGATAAAACTGGGAAACCTTGCTCCTCATACGGGTTAAAAACAATGAATGAATGGACAGATTCATTCAACAGGTTGTACCTCGAATAACCTCCGGAAAACTCCACGTCTGGGACCAGCTGAGCTCGGGGAAAATGTGGAGATCCGGAGCTCAAAGCCTTCAATAAGGAAGATTCCTTTGGTCTGCCGCTCTAATTAAGCAGTGCCAACGCTGTGGAATCCTCGGTGGCCCTGCGTGTCAGAAACACATCGCTGGTTA
The DNA here is from genome assembly GCF_982586985.1 of Callionymus lyra. NCBI lineage: Eukaryota > Metazoa > Chordata > Actinopteri > Syngnathiformes > Callionymidae > Callionymus > Callionymus lyra. The sequence goes on along the minus strand of NC_141822.1, from coordinate 15,349,849 downwards.
CAAGTGGCTTGTCTTTCTATTGTTGCTCTGTAGCTGCTGGCTGACAACCATGATAGGGAATCGCGCATTCATAACACTCCAGTTTAATTGTCATGTGGATGCAAACTAAAGAAGACGGGAACTAGGGAAACTGTTTTGGGTCAGCTGTACTGGAAGTAGGAAGGAAACAACATAGGGGGGGGACATGAGAGGGAATCAATCACATTCTTCTTTAATGAACCTTTTGCTTTATTGATGTAACATTAAAAAGAGCCTCTCTGAGCACACGTTTTGTGTAATTAAATACACAACTTGAGACGCTTAAAGTGGAAGTTCAGATTTATGCTTCTTGTTTTGTTGTCTAGTCAAACATGGGGTCATAATTCAAGCCACAGTCCAGAACTAACAGCCTCCGTAACAGGATGCTGTGATTTGTATCACTTCAAATTGAATAAATTAAACAAAAACACAATCATTCAAATGTGGCACATAGGAAGAGGATAATTCGACCTAAGAGCTCATTGCAGACGTCTTAAAATCCAGCATACTAACAAATCAATAAAAAAGCTTCTGTGATTCGACATTCCAAATTGCTTTATTAATGTTTTCTCCCCTGTAACCCCTCACTAGGTAAGAATACTGCAGTTGAAGTAACACCTTTGATTCATAGTACAAAGGAAACTATTACATTTATGTGGATAATAATGAATTTGGCCTTATTAATTAACTAGGAAACACTAGTTTGAATCAATCTCAATAACTGAAGTCACTACTTGTTTGTCGTGATTATTTGTTCTTTACTGAATAAGAGGCTCTTAAATTGACAGTTACACACCAAAATGGGTACACGTACAACGACGTGAAGTTTTATAGATCTATTAAAAAACCTGTGATGATGAATGACACAAATTAGTTTCTATTGTGCATTTTGTAACCGAAATTAAGGGAAAGAATCTGATCAAATAATCTCAAAAAACAACCATCAGATTTAACCCCGACACAGTGGTTTACACAGTATTTATCCACAAACTAAGGGGTCACAAAAGGATAGTTCACAGTTGATTGGCTGCTATTCAAGCTTTCTGCTGAGTTTCTTATTTGGGGCCTTGAATGTAAGTTAGTAAGTAAGTCATTTGTATTTATATAGCACTTTTCCAGACCAGGGTCACAAAGCGCTTAAACAATCAAAACAATACTCACTAAAATATATACGTTAAAGGTCAAGATAAAACTGAGAACAACACAGGAGTTCCAAGAAATAAAGCAAAAGCCTAAACAAATAAAAATGTCTTAAGATGTTTCTTAAAGGAGTCAGTAATGTACTTCTCTCTCCTTCCTCCATCACTACAATGCAGTTGTTCTAATACTTCATGCGTCATTTCCCAACAAATAAAAAACTTTGTATTACTTAGAACCATCCACAGACATGTACACATACACATATAAACATGTTCATACATAAGGACATCTCAAGTGATCTTAATTTTTTTTTAAATCAGCAAACTAATTCTGGAAGCAGGGAACATCTGTTTATTCTTCTCAAGGTACATGAGAAATCTCACAGACTTCTGACTCCGAGGGTCACATATTCAGACCCTCCAAGCCAATTTTACACGACTGCTCAGGCCGCATATTTGGTGGTCACAGGTGAAGGACCCAATGGTTAAAATTATATTGCAGATGGCTTTGGGTTTGTGCAAGGTTCTCTGAAATAGATCTGGTATTCAAAGAAGGAATTTCCACAGGAAGCATGATTCACTAAACAGGTAACCTCCTTAGCAGAGGTAATGAATAATACAGCTCTTGTAAATCAGGATGTGTTTATATTCTGACTGAAGCTAGCAATTACAGTAAAGCACTTTGTTATAAATGATTTATTCTTATTATGTGTTAGGGGTTGTAAAGGATAATACTAATGGACTTAATCTACCTAAAAGAGCAAAGAAAATCATATCGATTCATGTAGAAAACTTGCCTGCTTGAGACCTTGGCTCTAAGGGGATGTCATCTGTACAACCAAATCGTATGTAAAACCTACAATAAATGATATGTATACAATAAATTATAATTTTAAAAAAAAACATGCATTACTTTATAGCATCAAGATTTATTTTTCATCGTCGATGTCATCTATATCTCGATTGACCGAGCAGATTCTTCATTCTTGATCTGGACAACCACTCGATTACTGTTGGATTTTTACTTTATTTTTTTATATTTTTTTTGTTCTTTTGTTTGTAAGTTCGTACCTCAAACTTTTGTTCTCCATGTCATATTGTGGTGGGGTTTGGACTCGATAGAACTGAGATAGTGACTCTTTTCTAAATTGTGTTTTTAACTTTTATCTCTCGCCTCCTGTTAACTTCCTGTGCTTGGGTTTCCTTATCGGTTGACTTTGTGTCAGAAATTAAAATAAAACTTAAAATAGCTGTATTCCATACAGATATGAAGAAATAGTTTCATATTAACCGAGATTGAAACATCCTTTATAATGTCTACTACAGTTAAATAAATTATTTAAAATACATTCTGACACTTTTGGCACTTTTTGGAGCGCCCATATGAGGGCTTTGGTTTCACAGATTTCCCCAGGTCGTTAAAATCTGTTGGATTAAAAGAATGTAATTTTAAGGGATGTTTACAAGAACGCCTCTTGTTTGGAACCTTTTTTTTTTGTTCGTTTCCCATCTCATTCATTCTATTAATGTTTTGCTCTCTCAAGTCAAGCATTCTCTTTGTATTAGATCAAATCTATCCCACTGTGATGTAATGCACACAGACTTAGCAAGCTGTGATTTGCTCCATTTCCTGTTTTGTTGTGACACTCTTTTTAGCTAGTAACACCATGGTTAAACAGCTGGTCCTTGTAAAAAAAAGGGAAGCGATGGTACCAACCATTCCTGGTGTGTGAAGAGCAATTTCAACACACAAAAGAATTATACTGTCTGGATAGAAGAGGCATTGTTCCTGATTGAACATGGACTCCTTCATCCTCTCTGGCTGCTAACTCTGCAGCAGAGCTCTGTAGACAATGTCCCCTGAACAAGCGTGACGGAGGAATAAGCAGGCAGCTCCGGAGTAATTGGAAAATGCTTCTAATGAGCGTGGCTGAATGCCTGACCATAGGGCAGCGATTCACAAGGCAGGAGATTCTGCTTTGTCTCCATCCCCAGATGCTTTTAGACGGTTCAATGCTGTAATGCGTGTTTGCGTATGAGAGTTTACACTAGGGTTATGGATTTGATAGTGCATGACATTCCCACGATCGCTATTCAGGCTTTATTAATCTGCGTCGGAAGAAAGTATCTGATTATTAATTCTATTGTCCGTCAATGAATCATATTACGGCCCAATAATGAATGTTGTGTCTAATAAAATGAAAAGGAAATTGGACAAGGATTACCATCTGGATTCAGGAATCCTTTCAAGGATAAACCAATGTGTTGTTCAACATCTCCTGTTGCAGCTCTCGCTTATCAAAAAAAGAAAAAATGAAGCTACTTGAAAGTAGACTTAAGTGCCAAAATGTGTCACTGTTGAATCAATCTTGAAAGTGAGAATTGGTAAACGTTTGCCAACTCAGAAGCGTTTAAAAGCAAGAATGACATTCTTCAATATTCAATTGCTCTTACAGGAGCAACTAGTGCAATGACAGCTATTTCAGCTTCAACTACCTCCTTATGAATAATTCAGAGTTGCAACATGATTCCGTAAGAGACATGTCATTAAACATGTCAGAGGTTATACATATGCAATAACCGCATTAAAATTCATGATACAATGAATAATATTAAAATCATGACCATCTTCAGGAAAAAACTAAGTTGGTGTGTTGAAGATGATGTGTGAAGTGAAAGATTCATTTTCAACTTATATATTTAAACATACATAGATAAATGCAGGACATTCTCGATGTATTTCATTTAATTGAAATATTTTTTGAAGCGCTGTACATTATATTTTTCCTAGATATGAATACTATTATGCATTATACTGCAAAAAACTGACCAAAAACTGTTTCCTTCAACTGGGAAAAATATCTTAACTTAGGAAAATTGTGTCACAACACGATCTGGAGCTTGTTATCCATGCGTTTGTCTCTCCTCGTTTAAACTATTGTAATATACTTGTACTATATATATATATATATATATATATATAATATATAAATACATATATTTAGCATTTGTAATGCAAAATAGAAACCTAAACTATCCTTCTTGTTGAGGGGCAGTGTAAGATGAAATTGAAAAAATAATTTCCCACCCAGGGGGCCAATGCGGGAGTTAGTTGTACGCTAGGGAAGAAGTCATGATCCTCTCAGTGAGGTTGACTTCCAAGACCGGATGGGTTCTGGATTCACCATGTCCTGGATGTAAACACGGTCTGAGCACAGTAGGTGGTAAAGTCTAGCCATTAACTTTCAAAACTTCACATGCGAGCAGAACTTGGTAAGTGGTTTAAATCAGTGGGGGAGACACCCCCTCACTGTGTGACATCACCAAGGGACGTTAAACAAACCAAGCGTGCACTTGGATGGATTTCCTGCTGGCTGTTATTGGAAAAGAAGGAAAAGTGAAAGGAGGCCGTTTTGTTCGCATGAAAAAAGACAATGTGTCTGATTACCTCGAGAGTGGAGCTCATTTATCGATTCATTCGCTGTCCACAGCTTGTCCGGTGACACTCGACAGTCGTTGGATGATACCCAAGTCTCTAGAGATGCAACAGACAGCAAAGAACAATTAAACAGTTCAAACATTTGTTCCAAATCCCTATACTGGGTCTGGTCCAAGGTAGGCTCTGTCCCATATGCAGGCGGTCGGATATTAAAACACAAAGATGTATTTGTTAAATAGAATTCTCAGTCATTCTCTCCTAGTGTGCCTCATTGACTTTTCAAAGTTTGCAAGGTGTGGAAATCAATTACGATCCTCTGTGGCCTTATGCTCCTGAGCATTGAAATCAATGCTCCTTTTATAAGATGTGAATCGGTAAAGATTCTTCACTTTTGGAATCAAGATGGCTCAAAATGACCGCTTTGAATAGAATTGTGTGCTACAGCACTGTGCGTTTGTCAGTTTCGATAAGGGAATGAATAGTGATGGAAAGAGATTGATGGACGGATAGATAGATATATTGATGGATGGATGTGTATATAGAAGTACAGATGGATATATGGATGGATATATAGATAACAGGAGATAAGGCTATGGAAGGGAAGACTGGATGGATAAACCGATCGATGGATGGGTAAGTGAATGGAAATATTGATGGATAGATGGATGGATAAGTGGATGGAAATATTGATGGATAGATGGAAAGATGGATGAATAAGTGGATGAAAACATTGACGGATAGATGGATGACTAAGTGGATGGACTATTGACGAATAGATGGATGGATGAGTGAATTGATTGAGTGATTGAAATATTGATGGAAAGATGGACGCGTAAGTGGATAGATAGATTTATTTGGACCAATATAATGTAATGTAAACTTAATAGACTGGACAGAAAATGTATATTCAAATGAAATATAACACATTATGTTGAACATCGAGTTTAATTAATTATATATAGATATGGACAGGTTGATCAGGAGGGCTGGTTCTGTGGTTGGAATGAAGCTGGACTCACTGGTGACAGTTGCTGAGAGGAGATCATTGAACAAACTACTGTCCATCATGGATGATGACAGTCATCCTCTGAACACTGTCATCAGTGAGCAGAGAAGCAGAATGAGTGCACGAATGCTCCTACCCAGGTGCAAAACAAATAGACTCAGGGACTCATTCATCCCTCGGGCTATTAAATTGTACAATTCTGAGTTCGGGGGCAGGAGTGGAGTGAGAGTATCTGGATGTTCTGTTCCATGTTAGTCTTTGTATCTTTGTCTTTGTTGTTTTTCTTTCCTTGACCTATGTTCTTTGTCTTTATCTTTAGACTTAGATTGTGTCATCTTGTTCTTCCTCTTTATGTTCTTCTTATTTTATTTTTTATGTATTATTTTTTATTGTTTATGAAAATTTGCTGGCTATTGGTAAAAAACAATTTCCCAAAGGAGACCTCCTGAGGGATCAATAAAGTTTTACCTTACCTTACCTTACCTTATTAACTAGACTGTCATGTGAACACAGGACTCTGTTGGTTTCTTTTTTGTAATCATTCTCTTTGTGATCATTAACAAAACTTTGTGGCAACATTTTTAATTATCAAATGGCATTTTGGCTTCCAAACCGATGTAAAACATTTACAATTGATTGTTTGTTCAGAGGAAAGTGTAGTAAATTGTTGTACAGACAGAAAGTGTGAAACACTACAGCCCAACACCCCTAAGCAACAAACCAGATTAATACTTAGAACAATGTTTAATGAAAATGCATTAAAATTGACCATGGACTAAAACCTACATCTGCCTATGGATAAACCGTCAGGAATCAACCCTTAATGTCAAACGCTCTACTTTCAAGCAAGTTTTCTTTTTTAAGGAAACTTTACCGGTGGGTCTCCCCACCCAATTTTTCATAGATCAGAAGTTGTATGATTCTGGGCATATTTTTAAAAGTGCTCCGGGTAAATAATGTCTAAATCAAAGATTGCCTTGAATGGCCTGAAGCCGTTTTGTTCCATTGCCTGTCCAGCAGCGGTTCTAACAGCGGACTTTATAAAGTGAAAACAGCCACAACCACAATTTGAAATCAACATCCATTGTAAGTATTGATTCAACATGTTAGACGGCATTGGACGACTACAGAATGAGCTGCATTTCTACCTTGAAACTATGGGCAATTTATTTGGCTGACGAACACAAATTTTATATATTCTTTTTTAAATGTCGAAAAATTGCAACTCGACTTATGGAAATTTGGACTAGTCTTTCTAAGCAAGAATCTTTCTATCTCTGCCCCATGACTAACATTTCACAAAGGCAACCATTCAGAATCTTAACACTGTTTGAATCGACTCGCTGTAATGTCTTAATGACCTGTGTTGAACCGGGGAGGAAAATCTTGCCCGCCAAGTAGCTTGATGTGGCCTAACAGATGGTTAGTTCAAAATCAAAGTAGATTAATGTTCATGTTGCTATGGTAACCTGTAACGATATCCCTGTTTAAGGGATTGAGATAATTGATGTCAACAACAATACTAGAACATTTGAATGTGTTGGGAAAGGAGAACAGACACATAAATAATTTAGATAAATTAAGGACGTAAGAGGGCGTGTTCTGAACAACCTTAAGATCAAACCAAAGAAGCTTTGTAAGAAGCTTGGTGGGAGCTATCCAACATGGTGGTGCTGAAACTGAATCAAACTGTGCCAGGCAAATCGATCCCCCGCCTCTTTATCAGCAACACACAGCACATCCAGATTTTGGTAACAGCTTTTTATAGTTATATATAATATGGTTAAATTCTTAAATCGTTTTCTGCTTTGGCCATGGTGTATTGTTCGAGTGTGTCATCTTTGACCATCTTGTATTGAAGACTCAAAAAAAACAAAACATTTTACAGTTTTCCTCTGAACATTTCATCATGTCGAGGCTTCAATATTGTTTATTATTTGGATGTTTTTAAGTGTGTCTTTTTTTGGCTAAGAGGAAGATAAAGACATCTAAGCATCAGTTGCTACATAAGATTTAAAAACAATTGTGCTTATATACCCAAAAAGGAACAGATATCTATTAAATTTAGTCCAACCCTTAGCCGAGCATGAGGGTGAGTAGAAATTGAGTTTGTTGAAGTTTGTATTTTGGATGAACTATCCCAATAAGAGCACTTCGAAGAAGAAAGAGCTTCTTAATGAATCTGGGAAACCCGGCCAAAGACAACAGAAGTTAACTTCAGACAAATTCAATGAAATGATGAATAAAACAAAAACAGCAAAGGTGCAATAGTGGGATTAACTTTACTGATTCTTTAATAAAACACCACTTTCACACCTTTCACGGCAGAGGCCGTCAACGGTGAAGGGCAGATAAGAATCCCAATCTTCTCCCCAGTACTATTATTGCCCTCAGCAAATACACATGGCAGCTAATGTTTGTGTCGCCACTAAAATTTGCCTTTGAGATGGAATCCTGTACATGTTCTTTTCTTTATCAACTTCACCAAAGTCACTCTCACAATCTTGAAATACCATTTTTGGTTTGAATTACCAGCTCTCTGAAGCAGAAGATCATTTGACGTATTGGTTTTCATATATTAACGACTTTAAAAGCAACATTTTTAAATATACACTAAGTCACCACCAATTGCCTGTCACAGTGGTGATTAGACCGTAAACTCTACTCTCAGTGAGCAACTTATAACTATTTTATGGGGACTGAGGCAATTTAAGTTGAGCCAATAACTTCCTTTAACTGCTGTAAATTCTCATGCTTCGTATCTTGATGCACTTTAGAATCTCGCATAACTCCTCTCGTCAGCAACCTTAGTCATTGCTGGATTTCGTTTTAGTTTTCAAACCATTTATTTTCCTGGCCGAAGTTCCCAGCATCCAAGCCGCCCCTTCAGGGAGTTTAACTCTGAGATACCATTTTATTTTCTTAGAAGTTTAATATGTCTTCATTTTTGTTAACCTTCATGCAATCCTTTCAAGTTCCTTCAATATCTATTAACTTTTATTTTCTTGTCTTTTACTTTTGAAATCTGTCATTTGTTCCTTAACTTATCTTATACAGTGACAGCTTTACAGATCACCATATTAACATTAGGTTCACTGGTTCATGTTAGATAGAGTTTTCCTCAAACGACTGTGTGGCTGCACCACTGTGCTACTGGCTACATTGTCGACAAGTAATGAAAGTGAATGAAAATTGTTTTCGATGCGATTCTTCTGTTGCGTTTTCTTGACCTGAGATCTGGGGCTGTTGTGGGATCTCGTACAGATGTCGACTGGATGCCTTCCTCAAGGGGTGTTTCCAGTGCTATCTGGCCTTGTTAGAGACAGGAAATAAAAATCCCAGCAGGCTTGGCGATGACTCACACAAGCGCCGCCGAGTTTAAGCTGAGGGTTGTTACACACAGTTGGATATCTAACAACTCTGTGTGTAAACAAGAAAACACAAATAATTCAACCGTAATAACATTCAAAGAAACACACAGAACAAGATATCGGGGTATTTGTATTGATTTTTCACCCTAGCGGTTCTCAGCTGACCATCGTTGAGGGAAGAGCGATAATGAAAAGATTTCAGAATAAGATCATCTTCATTCAAATCAAGGATAAGGTTTCATGGAACACTTTTTATATATTTCTTAAACTAATGTGAAAACCCAACTCTCCTGACTCGCATGTTTCAAATGTTGAAGTCTTCCTCTCCAAGACGCAGCAAGTCCCTCATCATGACCATGTTTTGAACTTATTTTATAAAGTCCCCCCCCCCCCCCCCCACTTGTCAGAAATCTGGGCGAACAAGAGGCTATGAGAGCGGAGTCCATTATGACATAATAATGGCTTCACTTCTCCTCCAGCCAGCTGTAATCAGACCCGCTTTGTTTATACAACAAGTCATTTGGAGGTGTAGACTTCCGGGACTAATGATGTGCAGTGACAAACCTTGATACTTGACCAATCACAGCAGAGTGGGTGTGGTTATGGTAAAGAAGATTTAATCTCCAGAAAAACAAAGTGTTTTCAGTGGGCGGGGCTTAAGATCATTTTCTAATGTCAATATTTTAATGAAAAGAGAGTTTTGTACAAACAGACACATACTGATGATACAATAGAGTCCAAGATCTATTTAAGAGAGTCTAGGTTTCTAAGAAGCCGGCTTGAGGCAGATAATCTCTTTACAATTTCAGATAGTAAAGGAAGAAAGATCCTTACATGAAATATTATCCGTTATAGAGCTTTGGGAATTCAGTCAAGATGGAACAGATTTCCTAAAGAAGCATAAAAAAGGGGGGAGGGCGACCAAAGTTAAAAAGCAAAACCACCCAAAAATCCATAAAACAACCAAAATATAAATCAGATTTTTATTTGCCGAGAACAGTTGAGTTTGAGACTCCTTACATCCATTTGACCTCTTTCTTCAGGTCATTTTGTTCATGACAAGCTGTGTTAGGTTGTTATGAAAGCCTTTCGCAACAATAGATGTATTTCAGGATGTATTTTCCTAAAGCTCCTCCTTGTGATCAAGTTTTTTTTTCAACAGAACCTTTTATCAAATTACCCATCAGGACCGCTCTCATCATTTTTATCACAAAAACTTGATCCTGTTTTTGTTTTTTTTCCCCCTCCTCGCCGATGATGTGCGGTCACGTCCTCTTACACAAAACACACAAGACTATATTTGAAGGGACAAGTAAGTAAAGTGAACTTGAACGGACAGAATAAGGAGTCATAAAATAAGAGGACAGACCAGACAGCCGTATATTGATGTAGAAAAAAAAAAAGATGCAGAGGCAATTTCATTAATCACAGTCAGTGGTGGTTCCAGCCTGTTTGGCGCCTGGCTGAGCCACTCATCGTCTTTCAACCCAAACAAATACTTTCTCATCCCCCCATTGCCCATGTGACCCTTAATGAACAGGGCTGAAGCTTTTCTACGTTTAATTCCTATCGTCTTTCAATGGCTCACCCGACATAAACACAACTGAAACGTATTCCTAAATCCAAATATGATTCATCCTTTTTTTTAAATATTTGAATGATTGAAGATTGTTTTTTTTTGGATTTATAAACAAATGTTTTATCTAGAAAATACAGTGACTCAAGCTTGATTCAAGTTCATCAACCAAACTAGGAAGAAGACTAATGAACGCGAGAAGATAATAAAGGGCTGTCTGTGTAACATTTCAGATGCAATTATAATGTTAATTGTTGTGGTTTTAAATGAATATTTACACATAATCAATGTCCAAATGAGTTTTAACTCCCCCCCTCCCTCCTCAAATAACATTTAATTATTCATCTTTTTCCTTTTCATAATTTCCCCTTCATTACTGTCACTTTTATTAAGGGAAATGTACATTTTTGGGCAGCTCCCTTTAGGGTCATGTTACAAATGATACCTTTTTTTTTTGAAGAGTTTAAAAGAATTTATCAGTTTATGCTGATCGTTTTCCTCTAAAGTTGTGCAAAGAATCTGACTGCAAAACATTTAACGGAATTAACTCAAAACCAATTTGGTTTGAAATCCTGAAAATATGACAAATTTGACTACCACCTCTGCGCCGACTGAGCCGACACGCCGTGGGCGGAATTACGTCATTGCGTCATCACAGGGTGGGATCAACGACGCACTTCACAACATAGCAGACAGCTATGGAGTGGTATTACTGCCACCGTTTTGAGCGACTGTGTCTTTGTTGTTGTACACTCAAAATCACTGCTGTCTGCTCACAAAACCAGTCTCAAGCCCTTTAAACGTCATTTGAACTGTTACCATGGGAGTGAACGGAGTTGTCAGAACGCTTAATAAAGTTTGACTTTATCTGACTGTTTTGTTGACATTCCCTTTAGCACAGCTTTATCTAGTGGATGCATAATGCAACCCCAGTCGAACGTTTGACTGTATCTTTTATTCTATGAGCCTTATAATCCGATGCACCCTATTTATGAAAACAGATTTAAAATGAGCTATTCATTGGAGGTGCGCCATATAATCCGGTGTGTCTAATAGTGCGGAAAATACGGTAGATTTTTTGTGAAAAAGGACCAAGGGTTGGGAAAGCATTATTAAATCTTGATGGGCTCCCCTGTATAAAGTAACAACTTTTGCCTGAGAGCGAATGTGTTCGTGGTATCCCTTGTGTTGTCTCTGGGTCGTTCATCTTGACCCAGGGACAACACAAGGGATTCCTGAAACAGATTTGCTCTCAGACCACCGGGTCACCTTTGGGTCACTGGTATAAAGGAAGAAAAAAACAAAACGAAAGAGAAAAGAATATTCAGAAAGAGGAGAAATCTTGGAAGATCTGATCCGTCACCTGTTGCTGGAGGAGCTGCAGCTGCAGAGAGAGCAACAGGCGCCAACAAAACAAGTTACAGAATAAAATCATGAGACAAGACATGACAAGGAAACTAAAGTGTACGGAGTTAACCCAGGAAAACTCACAGAAAGGCTAAAGGTCGTCTCACTCTGGAAGCAAACTCTCAACCTTCTTTCTGTGTAAATCAGAAATCATTCACAAGCTCGGATGATCACACACCATTCTTGTCAGAATGTAAATTATGAAAATAATCTTCGATTTAAGTAACCTTAAAAAAAAAAAATCAATTTCACACAGACATTCATCAGCCATTCATCAGCCGATCATAATCCTCATGTCTCCGCGTCAATCATTTGACGAACACCACAGATATGAAGATGAACTTGAGACGACACGAGACACACAATAAGCTCTGACGACTATCACCAGCAACAATAGCTGCTTAACGAACAGCGTCAAGATCGTCCGGCCTTTCCAAGAGCACATCCCAATAATCAGCGAATGATTCAATGCAGTGATTGTTCGGGACAATCACGGCTGACGGGGTTCGTTTCCAGTGCGAGATTACGGTGTGTTTTCAGCCGACTTCTTCACCGTTTCGTTCAGCAGAAACACATTTGAGAGCGGGTGAGTGGAAACGCACGATCAGTAGCTACATTGTCATGACATAAAAATTGCAACTTTCACTATTCACTGATCTCTGAAGTGCTGACTGGTGACACCGGCAGGTAATGGCTTCTTTCATATCGGTCCCTCAGTAAAGATCCCGAGGCTGAAACGTGGAACACTGCAGGCAATATTCCTCCTTTATGTCGAGTCTCCATTTACCGCTTTCAATCGCTGGCGCAGATCTGAAGTCCAGACTGCAGTGTGGCAGTGAATGAGCTGTGCTGCGATAAGAAACCCCAGCCATTGAGCAAGGACAGCGTTTGAATCGAGATTCAAACAAAGACAAGAAATGCCACACAGGAAGAGCGCAGCCTTTAAAATACAAAACGAGACCTGAATTAATTTTTCTATTAACCTTAGAATCATCCGGTTTTAAAAATATTTTACACTTTTGTCAAACAGATCATGTTAAATAATCGTCTTATTATTCCTTAAGTAAATACTTGACACTACATCTTAAAATAAGGAAGATCGAGTCTTGAAATTGGACACTTGTTATTTGGTCTAAAATCAAAGTACAAAGTTATTTTTGATACGGTGACATAAAGATTACAGTTATCAAGATAAAGATACACAATTTCAATAAGTAGAGTGAGTTTGTATGACTGAGGATAAACAGAATAAGGATTGAGCCTCTAAGAAAATATCAAATCATATTTCCTGTAAGAAAAACAAAAACAAAAACAAAATGAAAATTTCAGGTCTTAAGAAAAAAGGAGAAATCATTTCCTTTTTGTTTGCTTGTTTGCTAAACACGTTTAAATTTATTTTAGTCATTTTAGTTTTTGCTGTGTTAAAATGAATACGCAGTCAATAATTATTTTGTTCTCTTAAAGGGCTTTTTTTTTTTTTAATTAAACTACTGAAGATCCATCACCGGCAAACATTTTATTCAATGTAGGAATCGACTCTGAAAAAAACCTCAATAAAAATATCAATTAAAAAAAGTACTAATTACTGATAAGCTCAAACAAAGCTTTACCTTTAATCATGAAACTAATGATATAAATAATGATCTCTTTTTTTCTGACTGCTGACAAAAACACCTTCCGTTGTGATTTTCCGCTTCAAATTCACATCACTATTTAAATGTAACTTTCAGAAAAAAATAAAGCAATAAAAACAACATATGCCAGCCAAAGGGTGCTGTACAAAAAAAAGGAAAGTTTCATTTATTTTTAGAGGAACTTTAAACCTTATTTCTCGCTTTAAATTCTCTCCGGCACTGAATTTGGACACTTTTTTAAACTGGTTGCTCAACTTGTTGAACAATGACAATAAAGTTTTCTGATTATAAATCTGAAATGTAAATTAAACAAACAAGAAATTACACAAAAACTCAAACCACAAGATAAGACTCTCAAATGAAAAATGTTAAATTATTGAGAAAAAACAATAAATGGACATTAATGGACGTTAATTGATTAAATAAAAAATAAAATGTTAGGCTGGAACACACAGCAGGACACAGATGCACGAGGAAGTCAAATGGATTTACTCTAGTATGAAACAAACTTCGCAGGTTGTGGCAAAAAAAAGAGTTTAACAAAATCATCTTTGCACAAAAAGTAAGAGAAAAATACCTTAACTTTCAACTGGAAGAAGAAGTTGAAGCACCGGCACAAGACAAGAGACAAAGGAAGTCGTTGAAAGGAGAAATTTTCAACAGGTGTAAATATTTAGGGAATCAAGCGGAGACACAGACAAGAAAGACAGAAAACCTGTCACTAAAATAAAACAGGAAGTGAAACAAAACCTGACAATAAATAACAAGAACAACCTTAAACTTAACACATCATTGACAACATTTAATTTAATTTCTAAAACAATGTAAAGTTATTTATTTAGCATCTGTTTTACCTTATTTAGAATATGATTTTTTTTATTTTATTATCAAAGTGCAACAACAGCGCCGTGAATTAAATCAAGTGCAGAGGCTCAATTCTGCTGGCAACACAGTATTCTAGCAGTTCAAGAATATCCAAAAATATATGCATAAATAAGTTAAAAAAATATATAGAAAATGTAAAACCAATCTTTCCAATCCAGTCACTACGATGATGTTTCTAATTTCCACCCACAGTGTAAGTTTGAACCCCAGTTCTATGAGCTGGACCCCCCTGATGGGTGGGCCCTCCATTCGGAAAGTAATTTGAGTGACAGCTGCTGGCTCAGCACCAGGGGAGCAGGGGGGGGAGTGGGGTTCTACTTTTACTCTCAGCAGGAAGTCTCGGAAGAAATCCGTCATCCAGAGACAGATGGACGGAGGAATTCTGTCACCGGTCTGGTGGGGATGACGGTGTTAGACGGCGGCGAGGTCACATGGTACAAGTGCTCCAGATGGACGAGGGTCAGTGAGATGACCCCCTGCGGCTCTGATCCGCTTTTGATAGAATTGATGGACGGCGGAAGTCTTTTAATAATACAAAGGGTTGAAATTTGAGTAAAGAAAAATTGCATTTAAGTTAATTTTTAAAGGCTTTTCTTTATTTAAAAGGTTAATTTATGTTTCATAAAATAAAATATAAAAACCAGCTTGTAAATTTGAATGAAAATCTTTTTTTATTATTATCATTTTTTGTCAAGATTAATCTTTCAGAATCTAATATTTCAGAATATAAGTAAGTAAGTAAGTAAGTAATTTTTATTTATATAGCGCTTTTCCAGACCAGGGTCACAAAGCGCTTAAACAATCAAAACAATATTCAATAAAGTATATACTTTAAAGATCAAGATAAAACTGATAACACAACAGGAGTTCCAAATGGGGGTTGCCACCCAATACCCAACTAAACATTTAAAATGTAAAATAATACAACAGAAGCATTCATATTTTAAGTAAGTAACATGTTCTTAAACTTGAAGAAAAGCTTGCAAAAATCGTTAATTAATTGATTTTTTCTAATAAAGTTTTATATAGAAAAAGACCAGGAGCGAAGACCAGGAGCAGAAGCGGTCTGTGCCGTCAGGACTGGTTGTACATTTCCGAGAACATCTCTGCGAGCCGGTCATCAGAGTGTGCTCTGCAGCCCTGCTGCTTTCCCGGGGTTCACAGTCAGCTCACGTCCCACTCCCAGACCATGAGAGTGCAGCTGGTGTTGTTGCTGGTTGTTATGAAGAGGAGAACTCTAGGCTCGTTCATTTGACAGTTTCACCTCCACTAAAAGTGTCGTGTCACACCTGGGTTTCGCCTCTTGTCTTGAGACGGACGGCGTTCGACTTGTTTAAAATGGACGCTCCCGTCCAGTCGCCGGGGTCCTGAACTCTCTGGTCTGTCTCCGGGAGAGGAGACACAGTGTTTGATGTCGACGAGCACAGATGCACAGTGAACCTCTAGGTATGCAATTAAAAAACACCCGTGTTGGAAATAAAATTAAAAAAAAGAGTCCTGCAGCTGTGAAGAGGAGGCGTCACGGTGTTTGAACAGATTCAAAACTTTTTTGGGGGATTATTTTTACGTCGAGGGGTAAAAGACTCAACTGAAACTGACAGAAAGTTGACTTAATCATCTAGAGTTTAAATGATTTGTTTGAAGGAAAACAATAATTTGAGATACCATACATCAGTTATAGTTAAATGTTTTGTTTTATATCTGAATTTGGTTGAAAATGTTTAGCAAATATTGAAAAGTTGGTGATTGAACATATACAGGATGATGTTAATAAAACACGGCTCACACAAGCAGACGAAATTCTTTAACCTTTAAAGTCACATGCCAAACAAAATGTATATTTACCAGTCATATAACCATTAACTCTGGTGTTAATGGTTATATGACTGTCTCGCCTGCAGTTAATACAAAACTCTGCAGTTAGAATTCTGACCCGCTCTAGTAGAAGAACTCGCATTTCCCCGATCCTTAAAACTCTTCACTGGCTGCCAAACGATAAAAGGAAAATAGTGTCTATGAATAATCCAACAGTTAGTGCCAGCATTAATAGGTTAAGTACAAAACCATTTCAATATTAATTCAAGAGCTTATTCCAGAGAGTAATAAATATTCATAAAGCATATATATCTTATATCTGTTATATTGTATAATACAACACTGCAGAAAACTGACCAGTAACTGTTTCCTTCAACCGAGAAAAATCTGTAAATTTAGGAAAATGATGTCACAACATGATCTGGAGTTTATAATCCATGCATTTGTGTCTTCTCGTTTAGACTATTGCAACAGTTTATTTTCATGTAGAAAAAAGAAGGAGCTGTCTCGCCTGCGGATTAAATTCTCTAACCTTTTAAGTCACAAAATGTATATCTACCAAGAAGTGTTTAAAATTAAGTATGAGTCTGAGTTTGTATTTTTCCTTGAGGTTCAACATATCTTAATTTTTTGGTTCCCTTCGCGAAAAACATCAAATTCCTCAGTTTTATTGTTATTGTAATATTGGTAAATTGTTAAATATGTGATGTAGGTTCTTCATATAACCATTAACACTGGTGTTAATGGTTATATGACTGTCTCGCCTGCAGTTAATACAAAACTCTGCAGTTAGAATTCTGACCCGCTCTAGTAGAAGAACTCGCATTTCCCCGATCCTTAAAACTCTTCACTGGATGCCAGTTTCTTTAAAAACCAAACGCTAAAAGGAAAATAGTGTCTGTAAATAACCTATTAATGCTGGAACTAACTGTCGGATTAAATACAGAACCATTTCAACATTAATTCAAGAACTTATTCCAGAGAGTAATACATGTCAAATAACAATATATCTTATATCTGTTATATAGTCTAGTACAACACTGCAGAAAACTGACCAGAAAATGTTTCCTTCAACCGAGAAAAATCTCTAAACTTCTTCTCGTTTAGACTATTGTAACAGTTTATATTCTTGTCTAAACAAGAAGGAGCTGTCTCGCCTGCAGTTAATACAAAACTCTGCAGCAAGAATTCTGCCAGCAAGTGTGTGTTTTGGCCACTGTTTCAAAAGGTTTGGCACCATCATCGGGAAAAACCCAAACCATATACAACCCAAATATTATCACCATCTTGTGACTTTAGGACTTAGAGTTATCGTCGTCGTCTGCTTGTTTATGAACGATTCTTTCTAGATCTTATAAATGGATAAGACATGTTTTTCAGTGTGCTATTGCATCAACGTTGGTCAGAGATGTGTGACTCATGTTGTCGTGCGCTGGTGTAGATGTCGCTGCACTTTTCCGTGTGCGAGCTGATGGTTCGACGCCTGAACACATGCATGAGCTTTATCTTCCCTGAAGTGCAAAAACAATATACCGTGCATGCTACAAGTGGACTCATCGAGTCAGTGGAAACTCTTGTTTCAGGAAACAACGAGTCACAGATTCAGGAATATTTTATAAATCTCACGTCTTCACTCGACTATTGGACGATTATGTAATAATTTATTTGCATAAAGAGAGCTCGCTGTCACCGATTCGTCAACGTGTGAACTCAGTCTCGTGTGAAATGTGAAATGAAACGGGAGTCAGTTGAATTCGTGGTGAGGACTGTGGAGTTTTTTTTTCTTCCACTAAACCCCTGACTTGTCCATCACCGTCACTGACAGCCAGGGAGACGTTCTAGTTATTACTAATACACCAGCCCTCTGGTCCGCGTCCACCGGGGATGAACTGGACTCAAGAAACTGTCAGGGTGGTGATGATTGGCAAGTGGTTCCTATAATTCCTGATATGTATGTATTTATATCTTTAAAAATATGTTTATTAATGTCAATACATTTTTTTTTTAAAGTTCATTAAGAATTTACGGAAAATGTTGAGGGGGTTTTATTCATTTCACATTAAGATCCAGGGGGTCCAATATGTTCAGATTCTATAAGATTTAATCAGAGTATGTATCTGTATTTTTCAATAGTACAAACTATATGATATTTTGCACATGAAGTAACCATGAATAGCTCTGAAAGTAAGATCCAGAATTTTAAAATTGATCCTGAAACAAACTGGCAGCCAGTGAAGAGTTTTATGGATCAGGGAAATGTGAGTTCTTCTACCAGAGCAAGTCAGAGTTTTGAATCAACTGCAGGCGAGACAGCTCCTTTTTGTTTAGACACGAAAATAACTTTTACAATAGTTTAAACGAGAAAACACAAATGCATGGATTATAAACTCCAGATCGTGTTGTGACATAATTTTCTAAATTTAGAGATGTTTCTCAGTTGAGGGAAACAGTTTCTGGTCAGTTTTTCTGCAGTATTGTACTAGGTTATATAACATATATAAGATATATATTTTATATGACATTTATTACTCTCTGGAATTAACATTAAATGGTTCTGTATTAATTCCAACAGTTAGTGCCACCATGAATAGGTTATTCACAGACGCTATTTTCCTTTGAGTGTTTTTGCATTTTTTTTTAAAGTTGAAAGTGTTGAAAAGACACAGAAAATAAAGTTTATGACAGATGCTGTTGGGAATATGAAACTCGCAAATGGCCCCCGGCTCCGATTTCGGGCACTTTCTGTCTGGACTTGGCTCAGATTCTTTGATTCATTTTTTTTGTAAGGTAGCTGTCAGCACTCACAGCACAGACTGAATAGCGAATTGGAATTCTTTATTTTTTATTTTTTAGTTATTTCAGTGTAATTAAAGTGAGTGTTTTGAAACAGGGACAGCTAAATGTAAAAAAGATATTTTAGGCCACACACACACACACACATATATATATATATATATATATATATATATATATATATATGTTTGCCTAAAATCTCTACGAACAAGAGGCTACGAGAGCGAAATCCATTGTGACGTAATAATTACGACGAAAACCATTATGACGCCTCCTCCAGCCAGCTGTAATCCCGCCCCGCTTTGTTTATACAACGAGTCCCAGTCCCTTGGAGGTTGAGACCGGGATTGATGCGGTGACAAACCTTGATGCTTGAACTAATCAGAGCAGAGTGGGCGTGGCTATGGTAAACAAGATTTAATTCAGAAAAACAAAGCATTTTTAATGGAGTTGTAAAGGTAAAGAGAATTCAATGAATGCTCAAAACAGAAATTAGGACTTTAATGAAAACTAGTTCTGAATGTTATGCTTATTCTCTCCTGGCAGATTGCATTAGAAGCCGAAATGACCGCCTTTGCAGCGCCGCGGAAAGCTGTATCCCTCGACCGTGACACCGTCGTGTTCTTTGATCCGGTAACAGGAACTCTCTGAGCTCCCGAAAAAAAATAAAACCCACCTCGAACGATGGTGATTCTGCATAAGTTGATATTTTCAGCGCGGCTCAGTGGAAACAGGGTTAGTCAAGGTCTCAGCGGAGATTACACTTCCCATCGATCTCGCGGGTCCGTGCGAAAAAAAAAAAAAGGCCACGTAGGTTTTTGGTTGCATTTTGATTACGGCGAAGGCTGCCGGCACTTGAGGCCGCCTCGTACGCTTCATCAGAATCAGCAGGAATCAGGACATATTTGGGGAGGAGGATTAATGATGTGACGTGAGCTTGTCTGCTCTGCTTAGTATGTATAAGGTCAACTTCATTCTGCCAAGTGAACCCCAGCAGTGCCCGAGTCCAGACAATGATGTAGTGCTCTAATTATGAACAATATAAACAAGGCTTAGAGGCACCTGGAAGGACTCGCGGTCCGTTTTTGTGGCGTCCCTGCTAAACAGAGCGTGTGTTACAGCTGGAGGTCTACAAACAAAACAAGAGTGATCTCCACGTCCACCCGGACTAGAGCCGGCGTTCTGTATCTACACCGACCTGACGAAGGTTCATATGGAAAGCCAGGAGTGCCATAATGAGCTCATAAAAAAATGATTTCTTATATAGACAGAGACACAGAAAAATATGTTTACATGCGTATGAATAAGTTATTTATATGTAGAACTGTTTAGTTACAGCCGGTCTGTTGCTTCTCGTAATACATTTGCAATGTCACTCTCTTGTCGACACAAGTTTTGCAACAATAGCTAAAAAGTTATGTTTATTTTTATGATGATAGTTTGGGTGATAGTTCACCTAAAATTCGAATTTCATTCATTTTCTACTCATCGTCGTGTCCACTAAGAGTAATCTGTCCTTTTTTTTAGAGTTATAGACAAAAATGTTTGTTCATTTTAATGTAGCGACTGGAGCTCAGTTGTCTTCGTCTTTATCTTTGTCCGAAAATACACTTAAAAACATACAAATACCTCCATACTGCTCGTCTGGAACGTCCATCTTGTATTGAAGCTTCCTACATGAGGATTTGTTCAGAAATAAATTAGACAATTATATATTTAAAGCTTGTTTTAAGGCTCCTGCTTCAAGTGTCAGTTCGCTAGATTTGCTATCTAGCTAATAGCTTCTGCTAAAAACAAGCTTAAAATATAGACTACATTTTTAACATTTTCTAATATCAAGGCTTTAATATAAGAGGGAAATTGTAGACGAGGACCACGGAAGTTAATGGATGTTTTAAAGTTTGTTTTTTTTAGGAAGAAGATGACGACCAACTAAGTTCCAATCGCTACATTCAAATATACAAACATTTTTGCCTATAAGCCGTTGCGGCTGGCCCATAGAAGGCGATGAGGCGCCGCGTTCCCACCGAGTTGGCTTTTCTTTAAATGTATTTTTTTTTTTACATTTTTTTATTATATATCATTTTTCAGTTTCAAAAAAAAAATCATCAACAGTGATCATTTTGTATGTTTGTAGAAATCTTCACATTGATAAACTACATTTGCATTGATTCACGTTCTGAATATAATCTTGGTTAGTGCTGTTATTCGTCATATACGGTCTGTCTGGGGGTCGCATATATATATATATATATTTTTTGCAATGTATGTGTGTGTGTTTGTTATAATTTGGTGATTTCCTGGTGCAGAGGTCAGGTTTTTAGTAGTTTTCCTTTAGTTTTCAAAAAGAAATTGGTTTATTCTCTGTGTCACAGTAATTAAAATACACTTTTGGGAAATACATTGGATATGTTGGTATTTTCAAATGTATATACATGTTTCTGTGTGTATTTCTCCCCCAAAACCGTATGTAAGGTTTTGTTTATTTTAATTTAAACCTATTTTGATATATACATTTATTTATTTTTTGTCTGTGTTTCCATTTAAAGCGGTGAGTTGCTTTAATATGGCTCTCCTGCTATTCCATAGTTTAAGCAACAGTTATTCTTCCAGCTAGCCTGAAAATACATATCTTGCTGTGCTTTTTAACAGCAGAAAATCATCTGTCAACGCTGCTTCAAGACTCCATTCTTAGGGACTCAAACAAGCTTATTTTCAATTGTGTGTGTGAAGCTAATTTTAAGTTTTTCTGAGGTTCATGTAAACACTGACTTTTCAAGGTACGTTTGAATAAATTCTATTGACAGAATCTACTAAAGGTGATTAAATCTTTCACCTCAAAATCACTGTGACAGGCTTCACAAAAGTTATTATTTTTAAAACCACATTGTGCTTCTCTTCTTTATAATAAGCTTTTCCTTTCTTTTTTTCTTTAATTCTAGTAAATTAGCCGCGACATTGTATTCTTTAAACTCAAGAGCTTCATTTTCACCGACTCTATCAGGTAAGATAAGTTATGTTGGATAACTTATTGTTAGAATTTACAAGAACAATGTGATGCCTGGGAATAATGCGGAATGTAATTAATTAATTATTGTTATAATTGTTCTTTAAATAAACAGAGTTCACACACAAGTTTGTTTTAAAGAACAATTATAACAATAAAAATGAGAGTTCCATGAAGAATCATCCAGAATCGTCAGTGGCATTTCACAGTCCAAGTCAACTTAAAGCGCACCACAAACCGGGCGGAGAACAAACTAAGGAAGACATGTAATGAAGATTATAATCTGGCGCCTGTTGCTCGGAAAGGGGTGGCTTTAAACTCTCCACCTGATGGATTGCAGAAGGAGCCGCGGCTGCTGCAGCAACAGACGCGGAGGTTCTGAACAAAAGTCAAACAAGTACAATAAACAGGAAGTGTATCAAAATAAATCACAAGACATGACAAATAAACAACCAAGAATGCAGCCTCAGGTCACATGCTTGCATGACGTTTTATCAATTCTATAGACTTCCATTATGGACAAAGGTAAATCCAGAAAACGGACTCAAACTGGGGAAAAAGCAAAAACAGAATCCAGAACACAGGGGCACAGCTAATTGCTCATTTAAATGGTCAAAATTATATTGTTTTTGATCGTACACTCTTTAGAAGACAACGTGTTGCATTTAAGTGAAAGAAGCCGTTTTCAGGAAAAAACACACATCATATATTTCTTTCCTCCAAACAAACAACCGTCTCTGAAGTCGTACCGACTGTGAGAAGGAGATTCGAGCTCTTCATGTCGACACCCACATACACGCGGAATGTCACGATTTCGAAGACGAATATAACGAACATACAGTGAAGGCATCTCACCACATTGTCAAAAAACAAAAACGACAAAGACATTAAGGTAGTATTTTAAGCACTAGATTATAGAGACAAAAGTGCGATAACGTCTGCTTCAACTGAAGTGTGTGCATGTGTCACAATGATGTGCATTTTAAAAGCCTCAGAGGTCCAGGATCGATGACACCATAAGAGGTTTTCTAACACGCTCAGTTCTGGGTGAATCAGAACGTGTGAAGACCTTTTTTTTTTTAAACACATTCAACAGTATCGTCTTGTTATGAATTCAAGTTAAGCAACCTTTTCAACTCTGCCCAGAAAGAACAATCACAGGAGAAAGATTGACTGGAATTAGGTTGCTACGGCAACCAAACAGAATTTTTTTTTGCCATGTTGTGAGAAGCTGCTCGACGTTAATATATACAGGACATCATTCGACCAGTACGAAAAAAATGAAAAAATGCGTATGTACATACATATATTCAGACTTTAAGTGTTAACTATGCAGAATCTGATCCTTAACTATCCATCGTCCTGATGTTTGCTAACAAACTTTATCAACAAGTTGGTTTCTTAGTGGCTTATGTACAAGTTGTGCGTTTGCTTCGTAATTAGCTTTTTTAAAACTAATGATGAGCTGGTGAAGCTTCAAGAAGCTTCATTCTTAGAGCTCACACGATGGCACTCTTTGCTCTTTTTTATTTTAAAAACTGTTTAAATGAATTAGTTTGAATATCAGGTTTCATCTCTTTTTTTTAATGAAACAATATATTGCTCTTAAACCAAGAGCGCCACCTAGAAGAAGTTGAATACTCATGAAAGACAGGGAGACAGCGCCACGCTACAACTTTTAAATTTGATAAAGAATTTGTAGACGAGGAATGAACTGAAAAAATGAGTGTATTGTGTTTTATTTTATGTGCTACAACTGAACCATTTTGAGATTAGTTTTGAATACGCTTACATTTGATTTTGTGTATCAGACAGTGTGTTTTTTTTTACTTGTTACAACTGAACGAGGTTGAAAAGTTATTGTGAATGTGTTTAAAAAAGTTTGAGTGACTGACTTATCTGGATTTTTTTGTTTCGATTAAATCACCTTATAATTTAAATAGTTATTATAATGAAAAAAGTGCGTCATATAGCGCGGAAAATACGGTATACTGTTACTTTTTTTTGGAAGATGGTCATTTGTTTTGCTTTGTTGCGTGAGATTGCACATTCTTCAAATGTTCTTTTATAAAATTTAAACAAAATCAAGTCAATCATTTAAATATTGTGTTGTGTGTAACAATAATAATAATAATAATAATAATAATGAATATAAAACATATATTACTGGGTTGATGAAGCTGTGGTGACGGTTTTGAGGGGGAGCCCGATATAGATGTTTGTTTTAGGTCCAATAATGGCTTGGGTTTGCTTAGGAATTAATATGAAAATGTTCAGTATTTAACAGTTAGTTCCACCTTTAATAGTTTATTCACAGACACTTTTTTCCTTTTAGCATTTTTTTTTTTTTCATGGCTGAAAGTGTTGAAGAGACACAGAAAATAACGTTCATGACAGATGCTGTTGGGAATATGAAACTCGCAAATGGCCCCTGGCTCTGATATGAGATTAAAATCCATCCAAAAAGGGTTGAAGGTTTATTTTCGTAACCACCCTCGAGATTTCTTTGTGAAAATGTTGAACTTGATATTCTATTATTTATTTCAAAGCAATTTTTGATAAATGTCGAAAATGAGACAAAGAGCAAATTAGCTCATTTATAGTTGATGATCTGAATAACCATCTGGATCCAAGACTTGCTGTCCTATTTAACACACTTTACTTTTTTGGCTTTTTAATATGTGGTACTGAGGCCGTTGCCTTTTTTTTTGTTTTCACGGCAAAGCAATAACAGCGTTTAGTTGAGGAGATACGTTACAAAATGTATGTCAGAAGAAGTCAAATAAAAACACGTAAAGAGAGAAATCTCAATGCTGTGAATACCTTCAGGATTCACACAATAAAGTTTTCTTCACGTCCAAATGAGCCTCGGATTCGTTTTCTGCTTCCAAGTTTCACGAGAAACTGCTCTACTCCCAGAAGAATTCTCCTTGTTTAAGCATCCTGATCCAAAAGTAGCCTCTTTGCTTTCTTTTAAAAAGTGAATCTCCCCACAGCTCGGTTAAGCGTGTGTGTGCGAAGTATATATCCGTCGGCCATGTGCCCCCTCAGACAAACACGACGCTGTGAAGCTCGGACAGAAAGCTGCAGGCAGAACGCCAGGAAGCAAAATCCGTCCAGTATCAAACTTGGATGTTCTGCGATATCTCTTAAAAACAGCGAGGCCTTGGGATTTGACTGGTTTTCATGTTTGAAGTAACATCTGAACATGCCTCACGGACATCAGAGGCAGATGCTGAACAGATCAGAGAAGGAGCAAGATGTTGACGACATAAGCACGAGATTAAAAACATGGAAATAATGCTGGGAAATTGACCTTGTGTTTGATTTGTGGAAGTGAAGTTGTTGCCTTTGCCACTGAAGTCGCTGAAGGAAATCACACAATCCTTCATTATCTAAATCTTTTATAATGTTTATATTTGGGGTTTTTTCTAGCTGTGCTAGCTGCAGTTGTAGCTAACTAGAAAAGCAGATTCTTTTTCATTATTTGACTAATCTGATAATACAATTATAAGTAATACGATTATTAGTAGTTTCAGGCTTTAGTGTTATAGGTTTAGAGTAAGATGTTGATTTAATTGTGTCTTATATAGATCTTGGACTCTATTGTATCATCAGTATGTTTGAAAAAAAAACAACTCTGTGTTTATTGAAATATTTAAATTAGAAAATGTGTTTAAGCCCCGCCCACTGAAAAAAACTTTCCCGTCTAAAATCCCTGCGAATGAGAGGTTACGAGAGCAGAGTCCATTTATCAATTGTGATTATTCGACTAACCGTGGCAGCCCTAGTATACAGTAACTTAATAATATAAGCTAAATATAGTTTACCGATCTAGTGGTTATTGGGTGTGTGAACCTGTATCTATCTATCTATCTATCTATCTATCTATCTATCTATCTATCTATCTATCTATCTATCTATCTATCTATCTATCTATCTATCTATCTATCTATCTATCTATCTATCTATCTATCTATCTATCTATCTATCTATCTACATTATATATACACTTAAAATAACATATAGCTCTAGGGCCATAATTTAAATTAAGAAATGAAATTAAAATGAACATTACTGTTTTAATAAAATGCCCTGGTTTAAGTTGTTAGAGGGACATGTTAATTGATATTATCAAGATGTAAGCAACGAACCTCCATTTTAAATCTTTAATTTTTTAATAGGAACTCATGAGGAAAAGTATTTGAAGAAAAACCCAATTAAATTGAGACTTTTATTTGCATTGAAATGTCCTCCAAGAAGTTAAGCTTCTTGAATTTGTATCATTTTTAAAACAGATCCCAGAACAGATCAGGAACAGTTTGTATCAAAACGTAGTCTTACCGACTGACCCGAGTTCTTCCTCCAAGAGGATAAGACGTTAAGTTTACCTTTCGCTGACTCTCATGACACCATTTTGGCAATAAAGCTGTGTACCCTCACTGCGCCCCAAGAATAAGCAAAAGGGGTTAACCCCGCCCAATGAACACCAAAGGTATGTTCCTCAAGAACACTCTGTGAAAAAAGATTTCCCCCGAGGAGCAGGTCAGGTTAGAACCATAGCCCTGAAGATTGAAGAAAACTGACCGAAGCCCTTTGTCGTGAATTCACTTTTGGAAAGTATTTGTTTAAAACAAGTGACACTGATGTTGCTGATAATAATCGCGACCTTCATATTATCAAGTGGGTTCTAAACAGTTGTTTTGTGGGCGACAGAAGGACTGGTGAAGGACAAAAACTTTCTTTACAGTAACTGAAACACTTCTTACGTTGAAGTCAGGGGAGCAAAAAATAACGTTCGGCAGTCGACCTTCAGTCAACGATCGTTTTTTCTTTTGCTCAAGGTTGGACGGGAGAAGAAACACCTTCGTTTGGAACCTCATGTGTCGACTCGATGCGGACCGTAGACTGGCACGACTCGACCAAAACAGCGATCTGCTGCCGGCTGACCGAGGTCATCATCAATATCCTTTAAAACAGTCATCTGACTGAGAAAGAGAGGCAGTAGATGAAGACCACACCGGGGCGAGGGGAGTAAACACGGCTTTGAAGATTGATGGAGAAACCATGCCAGGAGACGCGAGCGGTGGTTAAATGGAGCGACAACTTTCTGAGGCGGCGTCGTTAAATACGGACTGAAAATATTTAATGCGGTCACTGATGGAGAGATTTGTTGACATCAACAACTTGTCTTCTTTGCAGGTGATGATGCGTTCTTGTTGACCACGACTGTGACGACAGGTCGGTGGTGAATTTCATGATGTGCTGATGAAGCTTCATGAAGCAGTGTCATGTTGTTTAGAGGTCAGTAGGTGGCGCCATCCGTTTAATAATGATGTGATGTATCATTAGAGATGAGGGAAAATAGTCCAAATGCCGCCATCTAGTGGACTCTGAGAATTATGACACTGCTTCATGAAGCTTCATGAGACCACTACTTAAATTCCTCATTTTGTTGAGGGATCACTCCAACTTAAGTGAATTAGAACCATTATCCTCACTCCGGTTTCCTCCCACTGTCCAAAAACTAGTTATGGTCTGATGAAGCTTCATGAAGCAGTGTCATTATTTTCAGAATCCACTAGATGGCGGTCCCTGCACTATTTTCCTTAGTTTTAAACAACTATTCTAGTGTTACATCACATCATTTTTAAACTAATAGCGCCACCTACTGACCTCTAAACAACATGACACTGTGTCATCAGCACATCACTACCAAAAATGTACAGAGTTTTATTGGGGAACTTGGGGAAATTATCCCTATTGTGTGTGTGTGTTGAAAGGTTGTGTGTCTTTGTGTGTTCTGTGACGGACTGGCGTCCTGTTCAGGGTGCCCCCCGCCTCTTGCCCTATGAAGCTGGGATTTGAACCTGTATAAATTATTAGGGAATGCAAAAAAAAAACACATTGCTTCAAAATCACTTATCAAGCAAATGAAAACACTCATCATTCATATCTGGCCACGTCCTAAACACCGAAAATGTTTTTCTGTTTTGTCTTGAAGTGGTTGAAGATTATGGTTTATTTGAAAGTCCTTGGCATGAAGTGGCTGCTCCTTCTTTCATCCAAACATTTCTTTTCATCTTGGTATAAATACAATTTGAATTCCGTGCAAGAAGAAAGCAACACTTCAAAAACAGAAATCTAAGAAAGTTTATTTTTTTTGCGTCTGGAGAAATGAATGAATTGTTAAATCGATTATCAGTGCAGATTGCACAAGTTGCACTCGTGTATCGTTTCCTGCAAAATATTTTGTCTAAAAAAAACGTCTAAATCTGATCGTTGGCGTGTCTAAAGTCAGTGAAAAGTCAAAATTGAGAAACCCAAAGGCAGAATTGTATCTAAAGTCCAATCTATGGCCTCAAGAGAACCTTCAATGTCAACTGGTCCTGATGGATTTCCCTCTCTCTGAGTCAAGACTTGTTGCTGAAGTTTTGTTTCTACATTTTGAACCCATCTGTCGGAATATCCAAGTCTAAAATGGTGATTATAGTTTTTCTCTCTCTTTCTGCCGAAAACTGACGTTTCTATTAATCGCCGGAGTTTCATACTGAACCTTTAGTGAAGCCGCTAAATGTGACAAGAGGACGTTTAATGAAGTGTGTCATGTCGAGTGTGAGAGGCTGTGATTTTCCATCATGCTGGGAAATTGGAGCCGGCCCCTGAACGTGGCGGTAGCAAATATCACTTCCATTTATGTCGCAATTACGCCGTCTGATCCCCTCTAATGAGAGAGCCACAAAAAAAAAAACCTCAAAAAAACCTTATCCTGCATCACCTGACTCCCAAAACAAATTAAGAGTGAGTGCTTATGGCTCATCCCTCTTACTGAGGCTATTTAGACCATAGACACATGCTATTTAAGGAGAGGTTCTGTTCACTTTAATGGATTTATCGGAGCTTGAGTTCGAGTCTTTGCTCTTAAATCGTGGTTTTCAACAACAACGATGAGCAAAGAAACGTGTAAATGTTGCGTGACAACCTCCAAAGACTTGAGGATTCTAGTCTAAGCAGACAAAATGAGTTATTCTCCCCCAGAGTTTGAAGGAAAACTACTTTGATGGCGACTACAGGACTTGCTGGAAGCTCATCCACCGTTGTAAGATTTGGTCAAACGTGCCAAAAAACCTTCCGCCCGCCGGGTTTCAAATACGTGTGCGGCGCCGCAGAGGAAGTAACTTGGATGGTGTCTTTGGATCAGGAGGGCAGAGAGTTAAGTTTAGGACTTGATCAACGCCGACAAGGTCTCCTGGGAAAGTCTAGTTGAAGTGGAGAGGCCCCCGGGATCATCACTGAAGGAGGCTTCCTAAATCTAAAGAAGGAATTTTGGTCAGATAAAATAAAAAACACGAACACGTCTGGAGGAAGTATTTCAAACACGACATAAGTTCCATTAAGTTGTGAGGTTGAAATACATTTAGTTAGAGGACTTTTTGTACCTTTTTTTATTACAAATACACAATTTTAGTCATATAAACCTGAAAGATATTTGTTCAAAGTGTAGCCATTAACGGCCCTTTCGAAGCTTCCACTTTTATTAACTGTATTGATCAACCAAAGAATTAAAAAAAAAAAAAAAACACATTTCTATGACAAGATCTAGTCCGAGATTATTCCTGGATACTGAAAATGTTTTTCTGTCCCTGAAGAACTTAGGTCAAGTAGGTAATGATGGAGGAGCTTTTATTTTTTAAATGATGAATAAGATACTGATGTTGCTGTTCATTTTGAAAAAACCCTCTGACCTCGAAATAATTTGTTGGGTTCAGCGAGCCCGACATATTCTTTTATTTTTGTATGAATAAAGATTTTAATTAGTTTTTTCCTTAATTTTACTGTTTGAAAGCAACACTTTAGAAATTAAAATCAAGTGTCAAGTTTTGTTTTTGTCTGGAGAAATATAACAAGTAGAAACTCACCTGAAACTAGTGATGGTCTGATGAAGCTTCATGAAGCAGTGTCATTGTTTTCAGAGTCCACTAGATGGCGGCATCTGCACTATTTTCCTTTGTTTTTAAACAACAGTTCTAATGAAACATCACATCATTTTTAAACTGATAGCGCCACCTATTGATCTCTAAACAACATGACACTGTTTCATGAGGCTTCATCAGCCCATCACTATCTGAAAGTCCCAAAAAATGTATTATTTCAAAATATGGAAAGGAAAAACTGACGCCTTAATTGCTTTGATATTTAGTAAAGAACATTTTCAAAAAGGTTGGATTCTGTGTTAAAGGTTTAATTTAAGAAACTTTACAAGAACATTTTGGCAGAATTTTTGCAACTTACAAGCAATCAGGTGTAGTTTTTGTGTTAATATCTTAAAATAATTCATCATTAAGTCTAATAAGACACACTTTAGATGTCATTATTTGCATTCAAGTCATTGTTCCATTATCATAGAAACGTTTACTGGCGTGGACACGATCGTCGTTAATCACGAGTGATGACGTTCATCCGATATGCATTTCACCAGTTAAACATTTCAAACTCTTGCAGAGGTCAGTGCCAAAGTAGCTAAAGTTCCGTATTTTCTGCGGCGAAAGAGAGCGAGGTGGAAAAAAAAAACCGAGCGAGTCATAAATCTTTTAATAAATCTGAGGAGGCTGTCAACTGCTCACGTCTCTCGCCGTGAACCTTCGTCCCTCAAGTCCTAAATTGTCGAGCCGCAGTTTTTTTTTTCTCCCTTCTCTTCAACTAAAAACACTGCTGGCTGTTATTTAGAGCGAGAAGATAACGGGCCATGAGTGAGAGACAAAAGTTATTGCAAACTTTACATAAGGCCAGAGAGAACTTGGTTTTGATGAGTCAGTACTACGGTGTTCGAAAATATGGATATATCGCGATATTCTTCACCAAGATACTGTATTAATATACGACAGCACTACAACGATAATTTAATATTTTCATTTTTTGATTGTAGTAGGAGTGTGTCATGACAAAAAACTGGCGATACAGGAGCAACGATACAATATATTTTGATACTGTAGTAACAAGGGTATATTTGTAGTATTGTCGAGTACTTGACACTGGTGTTGCAGAATTTACAGACCACATGACTCTTGACGAAGTCGGAACTGTTTACGTTGTTTTGAAACCAAAATATATCCAAACATTAGCTTTAAAAGCTGCTAGAGTTGACTGTATCCTCTCGTCCTCAGCCATCATTCAATGTTAAGCTGTGGAGGACATAATGACTACTGCCATCTAGTGGCAGGAAGTTTAACTGCAACAGAAACAAGTAAGTAATTTGTATTTATATAGCGCTTTTCCAGACCAGGGTCACAAAGCGCTTAAACAATCAAAACAATACTCAATAAAATATATACTAAAAAGGTCAATTGTTGTAATTGTAGAAAGAAAACACATTATTAAACTATAAACTATTAAAAAAATATGTTAACAAATATGATTTGCGAGCCAAAAATGAAAATATTAAATTATCGATAAAGTATTGTCAAATATTGATACAGTATCATGGAAAACATTATCGCGATATTTAGCCATATTAATATTCTCTAACATCCCTAGTTTATAGTCCAATACTATGCTTGTAAAATTATCTAAATATTTTTTGCAAATAACCATGCAAATATTCACATTTGTTCATTTTTTGTGTTGCAATTAAACTTCCGGGCGCTAGATGGCAGCAGTCATTCTGTCCTACACAGCCAAATCAAAATTAAAATCCCATGAGATCCCGGCCATGACTGAGGACGAGGGGATGCAGTCGTCAAGAGTCATGTGGTCTGTAAATTCTGTAACACCAGAGTCAAATACTCGACAATACTACAAATATATCCTTGTATCATGATTCACATGGTATCGCCAGATTCTTGCCAATACACCGCCCACAGTGGAATTTAATTTCTGTGTAAAAAAAATTACATAAATGTGTTAAAAAGAACGAAAAGTAACCATAAATGAAACTTTATTGACAATTTGAAATACAAATTCATTGCAGTACAAACATAAAGTGAGTCGTCGACGCTAAAACTCGAGGGTTGAAAGAGAATCACGGTGATGATCTGCTGGGTCGCGAGCCATGAGAGAAAAAAAAACAAAAAACAAAACCATGCAAGGCCTTCATAGAAGGAGAGACGCGGAAGCAGCGGCGTTTAAAAAAACCCGATGATCGTCAAAACATGAAACATGATTTCAACCGTTTTGGTCTGTTCGCTTTGTTTCCGTTCTGCCGTCACCTCGGAGGCACGAGAAGCTCCTTCTTCTTCTTCTTCCTTCTCCGGTCACGAGGAGCAGAGCCAGGCTCGGAGGGCCGACGTCGGAAGCTGGTGTTTTTTAACATCTTCACAGGTTGGACGACTGGAAGGCTTTGGAGTTGGCCAGCATGGCTCGTACCTTGACCATCAGGTCCTGAGAACACACAGGTGGAGAAGCATCAACTTTTTAAAGTTCCTCACAGCAGTTCCGCTTCGAGCTGAAACCAAACTTGGAGGAATGACAGCTGAAAAAAAAAGCTCCACACTTATAACGGTCTAATTGGAAACATCCAAAGTGAATATATTTTCTGATTATTTGCCATCGCTTTCTCTCTAACTGTGCATCAACTCCCTGTTATGCTCTTCTGTGCAGCCTGCAGATGTTTTATGTCGGCGGTTTATGTTCGCTCTGTGGGCAGCAGCCAGCGTGTCGCTCTAATACATATTCCAAAACTTCCTAACGGGAGGTTTTTTTTTTTTTTTTTAGAAAAACAAAAACTGTTGTTTTTGCCAAGATTTTCTGAGGCTGAATTTTGTTTTCCGCAGAAAGTTGGACGAGTCGTGAATAACTGAGCAGAGGATCATGTCCTTTATGACTTCTTGACTCGCACCTTCAGTGACCACTTGGATCCACTTTTTTTTTTAAGCTCACAACTTCCTCGACATTCCATCTCTCTGCGATAAATAAAGAAGGATGTTGTCGGCAGAGTTTATAGTGTGTGAAACATCTTTTGTCTAATTAGCCACTAGTGCATCAGAAATTCGGGTATGCACTGTTAATTTGGGTATTAAGGTTTTGTGTTACATTTACACCTATAATTGTTGTGTGTTTGCAGATGTCGGGTTGCGAAAAGACACAAATTCTGCCAATGAAGGCAGAAAATGAAATCCAATTAAATCTTTTTTTTTAAGCTTGTTTAACCTCCAGAGATGCTTTTGTTCTCGCATGAGGACGATATTAAGTTATTTTTTTTTAAAGTTTTGCTCAAACGGCAGTCATTAAATAAAATACTTATACAGTATCTAGCATAGATGAAATGTTATATTTGAATTTAACTGTATATGCACAAAAAAACAACATATTTTTCCCAGTATTAAATCCCATCACAACAATTGTTTGTAATAATAAAAAATATATGTAATTGAAGTAAATGTTTTAATTTAAAACTGGAGTGCAAAGTCAAAAGATCTATTTTTGTAACGTTTTAATGCCCGAAGTCTAAACGAAACTTCGTTATCATGCATTTCAAATGCAGTATAATGAAAATAAAGAATCTTGAAGTTATTCTTATACAAAATCAGAGATGAAACTAAACAAAAAAAAGTATAAAAAACAAAAATACAAAAGAAAAGTTTGGCGCTCAGAAGGCCAAGATTATCCATATTTTGGTTCATAAAGTAAAATGTATATTATTTCCCACACTATTGTTATTTAACGCTAATTTAATGATTTATTAATAATAACAAGGTAAGTAAGTAAAGATACAAGACTTTTTAAAGACAAAGTTGTTTTTTTTATTGTTTATAGGACAAATAATTTCTTGCTATAGATATTTATCTTATTTGAAAACTGAACATTTTAATAAAAATTCTTCTGAATAGCGTCGAGTTCAATGATGACGCCTCATCTAGTCACATTTTTAGGGTGTATCGAGGTAGTTCCAGTTTCTTTCAGGATCAACTTTAAAATTCTGGTTCTTACTTTCAGATCTATTCATGGTCAGGCTCCTCCTTACATCACTGATCTGATCCAGCCTTACACCCCAGCTCGGGCTCTGAGGTCTGTGGATCAGAATCTACTGATGGTTCCACGCACACGGTTCAGGACCAGAGGAGAGAAATCTTTTCAGGCTGTTGCTCCTAAGCTTTGGAACGATCTTCCTCTCTCTTTGTGCTTGATGGAGTCTACTGACTCCTTTAAGAAACACCTTAAGACATTTTTATTTGTTCAGGCTTTTCCTTGAATTTCTGGAACTCCTGTGTTGTTCTCAGTATTATCTTGATCTTTAAAGTATATACTTTTTTGAGTATTGTTTTGATTGTTTAAGCGCTTTGTGACCCTGGTCTCGAAAAGCGCTATATAAATAAATATTACTTACTTACTAATATTGAAAACCATCAAGTGTTAATATCTTACAATTTTCGCAATACTTGTCTGTATTTTTGTTGATTTGTACGATATAATTGACGTGGAGAGGCCGAGGCGGAGCACAAACACTATCTCCACTTGATCCTTCTTCTTTCTCCTTCATGAAACATTTCCAGGGTCGAGCACTTGTCAAGTAGAGCCGGCACATTTTAATTTACATTCCTGATGTTGCGTTTGTACACACGCCCCACTGCCAACCTCCCCTGATGGCGGGAGAGGAATTAGCAACTGTAATCACAAAGCGATAGTGCTGCCATATCTAATAACTCATGATCTCCGCTTTTGAGCCGCGCGGCCTGGGAATACAGCCGCGCAAAATATTAATGGGATTGGGATGTGTTAACAGATGTGTCCGTGATTAAAGGCACTCGCGTTTCCTTTCAGGACGGACGTGACTTTGCGAGGACAAGCTCGCCGACTGAAACTTTCATGGCTGAGGGCGACGACCTGCCGGCGCTCGTGGCAACAAGGGCTGCAGCTCCAGTCCAGGATCACAGTGACTGCATGTAACCAAGTAAGGGAATCAAAGCTGTCGTGTATCGTTGGCTTTTATCTGGTCTGCAGAATAACCCAAAAAAAGGGTTTTTCAGGAGAATAAGAAATAGACGTCTCCATTTTGGTGGACGAGGATTACCATCTGGATCCAGTTCTACTGAACATTTTTCACTCTTTGTGATGCAGTGGAAGCCGAGAGTGTGACCTTTCATTCTTGAAATGTATACATTTCTTCTTCTTTTCCTCTTCTTCTTCTTTTCCAGGCGGCTGCTCCCTTCAGGGGTCGCCACAACGATCAACCTCCTCCATCTAACCCTGTTCCATGTATCCCTTTCTCTAACCCTGACCATCTTCATGTCTTCTTTCTCTAAATCCATAAACCTTCTCTTTGCTCTTCATCTAGACCTCCTCCCTCCAACCCCACCATCCTTCTACCAATATACTCACTATCTCTCCTCTGAACATGAACAAACCATCTCATTCTCTCTGATCTTATCTCCAAAGCATCTAAACATCTGATCGACTCATTCCCGATTCATCTTCGTCACTCCCAAAGAGAACCTCAACATCTTCATCTACCTCCAGCTCTTCTTCCTGCCTCTTCCTCAGTGTCTCTAGACCATACAGCATGGCTGCTCTCACCCCCATCTTGACCATTTGTATTCTGAATATATAGACTTCTATATCTGTAAAGTCATATTGGTACCAACATGTGTTACAGAGGCGCTACAAAGATCTTCTTGTACTCAAAATGACCCTCATGAACAGCTTTATGCCTGGACTAATAAACCTGGTCTTTCAGCTTTGTCCTTTTTTCATCCGCAAAGGCCCAAAAACGTCCTTATGCTAACAACCCCGGAATTATTAGCGTGAATCAAAAAAGTCTTTGTCTAATTCCAAGGAAGGTTTCCAACTTACAGCTCTGTAGCTCAAATATTAAACAAGTTACAGCCTTTTAAAAGTCGCAAGTCCTCCATGCTTTTGGCTTAAACAACTTCATTTTAACGAATCTGTCGCGACCAGCCTAATAAGTCCTTGCCAAAAAGTTAAAAGACAATAAAATATTAAAGACGAAATTACATGGGCTCTGTATTTTTCCATTTAGAGTACTTTTCAGTTTTGTAGCTAATAAAAAACTTCAGCTTCCATATGAATAAAAGGGGTTTGACGAAGGTCATTGATTATTCAAGTGCGTTTCCAGCTCTTATTAATATACCAAAAAATTGGCAAATATAACTTAAACCACAACCAATTAGTTGCCATGTGTGTGTTTGTTAACTACGATAATAAAGTTGGTAATCCAGAGAATGGATCTTAAAAGATCCCCGTGACAAAATATTTTGTTATTTCAGCAAGAACAATGACTAAGTTACATTTATTTAACTACCAGCTAAAAGAAAATCTGTTCCCGAGTGTCAGAAATGAGCTTTTTATGCACAAATTAAAAAGGTATTAAATCGGGTTCAACATAAAAACACAACAAACTTCCATTCAGTGACTGACGAAAAAAGAACGACCGGACAATGGCCAAGAATGAATATCTGCAGCTGGTTGCCCTCAACAAACATTTGTTTTTCTTTGTGTTTCATAATGAACTCCAAACATAAAGTAAGAGAAAAGTCAGGATTAAAATAATAATCTTGGAGGTGTGGTCGGAGGAAGAAGAGGAAGAAGAGCGAGATTATTCTAGATGTGTTCGTCTGGCATCACAGATGGGCTTCGTATAGTTTTATGTGGCGGATCTGCTGCGGCGGTGGAAACGCAGCATGTCCTCGTCAGACGTAGATCATCAAGAATCAAGACAGTGATTCTGTTTGTTTGTCTTTTGTTGGCGCCAACGGACCAGAGCTGAGCGCTCTCGCATTTTCGCTACATCTGGTCAATAAACATCAGAAAAAGTGTTCGGAGACGCATTTAGTCTTTCTCCCACATTAACCCTGATGGCTCTGTGGAGGCCGTTTGTTCATCTGGCAACTCCGGGGAGCTCCGACGTCAGCGGGAGGAAGACATTTAGATTTCTCTTTACACATATTCCGTCCTTCCATCAATCCACTTTATACCGCAGTTCAGCTGATACTTTGTGTGTGTGTGTCTGTGTGTGTGTGTGCACTTGCATCTGATTATGGAGCATTTCTGAAAGCAAGCCTGATGGCAACCATAAATTGGGCGTTGTAATTTTTAAACAGGGTGAAACCGAGTCCGTGTACCAAGGTCAGAATTGATCCATGGTGTGTGAGGTTATGGTGATTAATGCATTTGTTCAGATAACTCGGTTTCCTTTTTTGAGCTATTACACATAAATAAGCGACGGAAAAAAAACTTCACATCAGAAAAGGTGTTTGTAGTTTGAAAAATCCAAGCTGCTAAAAGGTCACAGAAGACCCTCGACTTGATCACATACTGTGCAAGATTAACATAAGACAAGAATGCTTGATGATGTGGATCCCACCCACCAAGTCACTTCATGTGGCATCTACAAAAAACACCAGTGATTATGATAAGATAAGGAATATTTCAGATGTCAAAAATGGAATTAGTAGTGATGTGCTGATGAAGCAGTGTCATGTTGTTTAGAGGTCAGTAGGTGGCGCCATAAGTTTAAAAATGATGTTTCATTATAACCGTTGTTCAAAACAATAGAAAACAGTGCAGATGCCGCCATCTAGTGGACTCTGAAAATAATAACACTGCTTCATGAAGCTTCATCAGACCATCACTAAACATCCAATCCCATTTACCCTCGTCTTAGCTTAGGGTCAAGGTGACCCAAAGGCCCGAAAACAAATTCCTTGTGATGCTTCTGGGTCAAGGTCAAACACATTTGTTTTTGGGCCTCTGGGTCAGGGTGACAACCAAGGGTCAAAGACAGTTTGCTAAATATAAAATGTATTTTAGCCACTTGTGTGATGGCCTGATCTAAGATAAGAAGAAGAAAGTGCTCCCTTAAACAACGGGTTAAAAAGAGACTATAAAATGCACTTTCCTCCAACATAAGAACCACAGCTCCAGACATCACACGCTGTAACGTCCAGTTAAAAACACATTTTCAGCATCAAGGCGAAGAACAAACCTGAGTTATTTTGGACTGAACGGAGGAAACAATGGCAGCAGACACGGTCTCTTCCTTCTCCTGAGACGCTCCCCTGGGGAATACAATGAATAAAACAACTTTGAAAGAAGGAAAAATCAGTCATTACACAGAGAGAGAAGAAGTCAGTGAAGTAGGAAAGATAGAGACCGACGGTCAAAAAGAAAATAAGGCCAAAAAAAGGCTAAATTATGGCACTTTAACTGAGAAGAAAATGCATTATATCTATGAAAGACGATATTTATTAATCATTATATAACATAAGAGATGCCGTTTTTTTTCCGATTAATACGGTTTTCAGGGAGAGAAAGACAGAGCAGCAGAAGCCTATAGAGCAACAGCATCCATCGAATGAGTGCAGAAACGAAACAATGAATTAGTATTGAGTATATTGAAAGCACAGGAGGAGACGCAGCAGTTGGATATCACTTTCCACATTTTCAGCCACTTAATTAATTAGGACGGAAACATTTGGCCTCAGTAATCACCTGAGCGCTGACACACTGATGATGGATAATGAGAAAAATAATCCCCAGCAGAGGCGTCAGCCAAACCTTTGCATTTATTTAATTAAAATATGTTTTTACCAATAACACTTTTCATACGAGGAGGTTACTGCGGCCAATGAACTAGGATGACTTTGTTGGAACCTATAACCTTTACGATCTAACATTTCCATGGCTATTTAAGTGTCAATCACTAACTTGTATATTTATATTTAATGTATTGATCCAAAGACATGCTGTACTTCATATAACTCGATATAAACCATCTATATATATAGTTTTAAATGTATTTGGGAAATGCATATTTCTGTAATAATTTTATAAATTCAAGACATTTTAAAAATAAGTTTTTCCAGCTGGAAAATAAGAAAAACAAGTTTCTTAATCCGGATTTCATTCGTCACGTGACAATATCCCAATACTGGTTCATAAATGTGAACGAATCACCTGAACTTTGTTCCGGATCACTTTTTAACAACCTCGCAGTCCATGAACAAGAGTGTTTTAGCAGAAGATAAACGGTTCTCCGTGTCATATACAAGATCATTTAATGCTTAACTGCTTAAGTTTGTCTTTTTTATGCCCCTTTGTTCGAGGACAGTAATCAATGATGGGGTGATAAACCGTTTTTCGCCGGAGACTTACCGGGAGAGGGTCAGGCTGGACGTGGGACTCGCCGACTGTGACTGCACTCTGCTAGGAGAGGAGTTGGGCGTGATGGATGAACGGGCCTTTTGACTCTTCCCTGAGGACGGCATGAAGCTCCTTCTTTTCTCGGCTGGAGACCTAAAGGAAGAGAATTTAAAAAAAAAAAGATTCAAATGAGGAGTTGTTGTGGGAAAGCACGATTCAGGAGTGGAGTTAGCTACTTTAAATTCAAGCAATTTAATTCAGCTGAAGGCGGCTCCTCCTGTGGAAAGTAAGTGATTAATTAATTGGTTTGTTGGCTGTTAGGCTAAAAATACAACACAAGCACATGACAAATATTTCCCCTACTAGAGAATCTCCCTCGCTAAGGAGTTTAAATCTTGAATTTTCTATTAATTAATAAATTGATTTTAATTGAATTATGAATCCATCAAAACAGCAGATTTAATTTGTCTTTTTCAATTTATGCAAATGCAGCTTTAATCCATACTTTAATACAGTGTATATGTAAGTAATATTTATTTATATAGCCCTTTTCGAGACCAGGGTCACAAAGCGCTTAAACAATCAAAACAATACTCAAAAAAGTACATACTTTAAAGATCAATATCATACTGAGAACAACACAGGAGTTTCAGAAAATCAAGGAAAAGCCTGAACAAATAGAAACGTCTTAAGATGTTTCTTAAAGGAGTCAGTAAGTTTCTTTGAGGCTATTGACAATTAAGGTGAAAAGCAAAAGTTGAGCCGCGACAACTCAAACACACTCAGCATCGCTGACACTTGTATTGACAAAAGTAAGAATGCGAACGCAGCAGCCGAATGCAAATCCGTTTCCTGCTTCGTCTTTTAAAACTCTCACCTGCACTCGAAACTGATTCCTTTTCAACAACCCACTGTTATCTGCTCGGTCCACATATTGGACCCAGAATCAGACTATCTAAAAAATAAAAAAAAACGTGCTCCAAGGTTCATGCGGCACTAAAGGTGTCAGGAAGCTCTTTGCAGTGTAATCCATCACTTAAAGAATTGCAAATATTCAATCAGAAGTGAAACAGCAATTTCCCCCCAAGTCAGCCAACCAACAGGAAATGGATTGCAGTGGCAGCTGTTGGCGGATGATTTAAGATATATTTGCCAATGAATCAGAAGATCATTTACATGACAATAAGAAGGCTACCTGTCTTCTTGGCTCCCTGAACACCGATGCTTTGCCAACTTTCAGTCATTTTGTTGGACAACAAATAATTACTGATTAACCCTGAAGTGAAATCGAACAAATCGCTGATGATTTTAAGACATCATTCATAATCTGGTTGTTTATGGTATTATAAAAGAATGAAATGGTTAGGAAGCTGAATATATTACACGTATTTAATCAAAATTGAGAAAAAGAAAAACATATTCAACTTCAACTGAGAAAAATCTCTAAATTTGGGAAAATGTTGTCTGAAAATGATCTGGAGCTTGTAATCCATGCGTTTGTTTCTTCTCGTCTGGACTATTGTAACAGTTTGTTTTCATGTCTTAACAAGAAGGATCTGTCTCGTCTGCAGTTGATTCAGAACTCTGCAGCGAGAATTCTGACCCGCTCAAGTAGAAGAACTCACATTTCTCCGATCATTA
Source organism: Callionymus lyra (assembly GCF_982586985.1). Lineage (NCBI taxonomy): Eukaryota > Metazoa > Chordata > Actinopteri > Syngnathiformes > Callionymidae > Callionymus > Callionymus lyra. The sequence continues at coordinate 15,309,024 of NC_141822.1, read as the reverse complement.
AAACTCTTCACTGGCTTCCAGTTTCTTTCAGGATCAACTTTAAAATTCTGGTTCTTACTTTCAGATCTATTCATGGTCAGACTCCTCCTTACATCACTGATCTGATCCAGCCTTACACCCCAGCTCGGGCTCTGAGGTCTGTGGATCAGAATCTACTTATGGTTCCTGAACACAGTTCAGGACCAGAGGAGAGAAATCCTTCCAGACTGTTGCTCCTAAGCTTTGGAACGATCTTCCTCTCCCTCTGTGTTTGATGATCTACTGACTCCTTCAAGAAACATCTTAAGACGTTTCTATTTGTTCAGGCTTTTCCTTGATTTTCTGGAACTCCTGTTGTGTTATCAGTTTTATCTTGATCTTTAAAATATATACTTTATTGAATATTGTTTTGATTTTTTAAGCGCTTTGTGACCTTGGTCTGGAAAAGCGCTATACAAATAAAAATTACTTACTTAGTTATATTCCAAGAGTCGCTTTTTAATGTATGACAGATTGAGCTGTGCTGCATCTCTCAAACTACATCGTTCCTCATAAGAAATGGGTTTCAAACTCAATCACACAAGGGACCAAAATGTTTTAGCAGCATTAAGTCTGGTTTTGACATTTCCTTTTTATTCTTTTGAGGCCCAATTTATCTAAATGATTGCAGAGTTTGTCCTTCTACACCGAACAAATTCCTTCAACATCAGTTTAACTTGCATCATCTCTTATCTCATCTAAGAGACTGACATCTTTGAAGGTCACCATATACCATTTACAATTCTGACTTGAGCGCCCGAGTGAGCAATAGAAAGACCTTTTGTGACATCATGTACGGTACGTAACATGCATCTCCATTGGGTGTCAGAAGTGCCAATCAATGCCTGATCTCCCGCCCTCTCTAGGTTGAGGAATAGTGTCTGTGGATGTGCGGAAAAGGAAAATGTCCCGTCGCCAGTTTCTTGTCAAACCATATATCTATTTTTTGACAACTGTGTTCAAGTTGTTCGCTAGTCATGGTTAAATGTCATTCACGACTGAAGAATGGATTCTTTAATAAATGGTTGGTTTACCTGGACCGAGAATGTCGTCTGGACCGGCTCGAGCTACGTCTTTGGTGGTGGCGCTCCCTCTCTCTTTCCCTCTCCCGTTCTCTCTCTCTTTCCCTCTCCCTTTCCCGCTCTCTCTCCCTCTCGCTGCGCCTTCTTTCTGCCGATGCCTCTCTCCGGTCTCGTCTCCCGGGGGAACGTGATCTTTCGAATCAAGAGAAAATTATTTGGTTAGAAGCGAAAAGGCTTTAAAAAGAAAAGCCAGTGTATGATAATTAAAAAAAAGTGACAGAGGCTCAAAACGAATAACAAAATGATTTATTAGTGAATACAAATAGAAGATACAAACTTAACTCTAAAAAGCAGCGGAAAACGCACCATAGAAAAAAATAATAGGACTTTACAAATGGAAAAACCACGAGAGATTGTATTTAAAAAAGAGTAATATATGAATTTATTTTGACCCATGCCCTCAGTCAAGGACAAATCTATTCAATTTAGCAATATATTAAGTAAGAAGCTTTTGTAAATACTGTATATGATTTAAAATTATATAATTTATCCATCTACGCCCTGAAATAAATGAGTAAATTACAGTTTTACATGTAACAAATTGAGTTAATTGTCTTACCTGGACCTGCGTCCTCTCCTGTAAGAGCTGGTAGCACCGTGTCTGCCCCTAGACCTCGATCTTGACCTCGACCTCGACCTCCTCTTGTGCTTTTTCTTCTTTTTATCCTTATCCCTGCCTTTGTTTCGGTCTCGGTCCTTCTCTCGATCCCTCTCTCGTTCTCTATCTCGATTCCTATTTCGGTCTCGGGCGTGGTCCGCTCCACTGGATGAGGAGGGGGCTTCCCTGCCACGATGGGTCCCTGAGAGTCCGGAGGATAAACCTTGATTCTGGAGACACGAGGCTGGTATCGAGGAAGACGGCAGGTCGGACAGGATGGACAGAGCTTTCTGCATCTAAAAGAACAAATAAAAGAAATAAAGAAGTTGTGTCAAAACGAATAAAATTGAATCTTTAGAATACAAATGTACTAAATTAATGAACTTACAATATTGTCGATAAAGTTTGTTCATAAGTAAGTTTTCCTTACATTTCTTAAACTAGTAAAAACACATATTTGTGCCCTTTGATTTATTCTTAGAGAAAACAAAAACACATTTTATTTGATTGTATTTCTTCATTACTTGAAGAATGCCTCAAACAAATACACTTAGTCCAGATGGCAACCAGAAGTATCTACTCCAAATAAACATTCTTTGTTTATACAAGCTACACACACTTTTCTCATAAAAACATCCATAATTAGTCACACCATGACACTAACAAATAACACATTTAGAAAACATTCTGGTCAAAAAATTCTGCAGCAAACATGATAACAGGACTGTTTTTCTAATGAGATAATAATAACTGAAGCAGTTGTTACTCAGTATGTACTCCGTGCTGCACACCAGTCCAAACTCATTTACAGCGAAGGACATTTTGATAACCTCCTTTTTTTGTTTTATTGAATAGATATTTGAATAAAACGTGGCTGTTCTCTGTTGAGAGGCTACGTATACACTTTGAAAAGGAATTCAATAGGCATCGTAAATAAAAGCGCTCGACAGTAAAAGCAGACGTCGGGTTGAGACAAAGTCAAAGTCTTTTAACTGCCTCTTAGGAGAATGATTCATCCGGGGAATCTTTGAACGACCGGAACATGCCATGAACAGTCAGACTAGTTTGAGTTATAACTGTCAGTCGGCAAAGAGCCTTTAATTACTGAAATCTGACTTGGTCCGTTTGCATAATATCAGATCTCACGGCTGCTGGCGTCAATGAAAAGATGAGTCCATCAGAGGATTGATCGTCAAGGTCAAGATATTAATATTATAATATGAAAAGTACCAACAACATCAGCCAGCGATGCTTGAGGCAGCAGAGGAAATAAAGATTGAAGTGAGACACCTTCAAATTAAATCAGAGGTTTTGTTTCAACTCCGTAAAGAAGGAGTTCGACTCTTGCCTCAGCTGTGCCTGACGATATCGAGGCAGAGGGGTTAACAGGATGAAAGGATGATTGATGGAATGGGCTGATGTAAAAGAAAAAATGAGCCGTGAACAGAAGCACAGCGGGAGAGCGTCACATCTAACTACAGCGTTTACTAAACAGCTATTTGATGAAGGGGAGAAATTAAATTCGACACTCATCAAAAGATGTTTGGGTACTGCTTGAGGGAATAGAACACGAGTAGCTAAAAATCAAGGCTTTAAATTAGGAATGACAAAAGAGGTGTTTCCCAAACTTCCCGCCTGTTAAATATTCATTCTATCTCATACATGGACTGGTAACATACAAGTCAGTTGAGTGACAGGGACAATACTTTGCAGTCTTGTATGGAATCCCATGCATCCTGGAAAACAAACATTTGTGCGCATAGATTACCGACTCAAGCCAGGACGCTGGTGACATGGTGGACGGCGGTATGATGGATGGATAGATACTTTTATTTATCGTAGGGACATTCACGTTAATAAGTTGTTGTTTTTTTTTAATTCAAACAAGCATTTTCTCCAGAATAAAAAAATTTCTGAACGAAATAAGTTGAAATTTCCGGAAATATGTTGCCAAACTAAACAAAGATCAATAAAGAATATCGATTAAAGAATGTAAATTGTTATCTTAATCAACGTGTTTCACTGGTTGGGGTTCAACAGGATGGAAAATCACAAATTCATTTAAAAATCTAATTTGTATTGGCCTCGATAAGATTACTAACAAAACACCGGGCATGCTGCAGTATTTGATTAGAAGGAACGGTCAACAAACAAGGAGGAGTAAGATCTCAGCCAAGACTCCTTTGAACAGAAACAGAAAGAAAACATGACTTTGTATTACAATGTTTTATCTTTTTTTTTAATTATTTGACCAATCCATAATGTATATGGTCCGATTAATACACGATAGCCTTATGTCGTAGTGAGTCTGTAGGACTCGTCTCTTTCAGTCAAATACAAAACTACTCACAGATGCATTAGTTGTTTTTAATTCAATATCATTTTAAAAAGGATTTCGTAAAAGATAAGAAAATTTTGCATTCGAACGTCACACACAACAATGTATTCGCTGTTGGAACAAGCTTGAGAATACGGGCGCTGGTTGCCACAGCTCATCTGTATACGAGTGACAGAAATGGCGCCATAGTGACACACGCCATCTGGTCAAAAGGCAGCGGGCCAGTTGTTCACACAACAGTTGGCTTCCCGAGAGGCGCCGCCATGCAAACCCATCAAGAAGACAATAAATCTACATATCAAAAACGAACCAAGGATCCTATTAACACTAGAAAGACAGCCTCTATTAAAGCCGAAGATAAAAAGGCTCATATTGACATGGTGACAAAAGTATAGATCTTTGAAATTTCTGGTCATTAAGATTAAAATGTCAGGCTCCGGTTTTACATATCTCATAAAGTAAAGTTGTTGCCTCTGTGCAGATTAAACTATGAAACTCCCCTGCTTAAGGTTCTGGATACCCTTCTTCTATTAACATACTATTTATATTAACACATGTTTAATTTTCTTTTAAAACAATTTTGAAGAAAATCCAAAATCCATGGCGGCTGATGAGCCACTTCTGACCCCCATTCATCTACCCACCTCCAGCTGCGTCGCCAAGTCTAGCTCCGCTCTCTTGGCCTCTTGCTCCCCCGCAAGTGGGCCGTTGAGTGTCTGCAGGAAGAGCGCAGCCTTTCTCTTCCGCTCTGCCTGCAATTGTTTCTCTTTGGACTCCTTGGATGCCTGAGCCAGCTTCTCTCGTGCTGCGGCGGCAAGGCGGTCCTCCAGCTTCTGCTTGGCTTCGGGCGAAGATGAAACAGAAATGAAGATTGATTGTTACAAACACTCAAGCAGTATTTAAGCTCAGCTAAATTATTCCAATTTGAGTTGACATCAAGGGCATCAAGACTAGGGGGGTTTATTGGAAAGAATCTGGCGATACAATGCGTATCACAATACAGGGTCAACGAGTCGATATATTGTGATACTGTAGGAACAAGGATATATTTGTGGTATTGACCGAGAACTTGACTCCGGTGTTTCCCAATTAAAGAAAGAGAAACCCAAAGAACATATCTTGACAGCGGTATGATGTTGGTCTTAAAAGTTATGTGTTGAATCAATCTTTGCGTAATGTGGTGGTGTAATGAAAGACCCGCCGTATGTTGCTTCTGATTGGTTGATATTGTGTGGTGACTTCCATGATTGGGCTGGATTTACGCAAAAAAGGACAAACTTTTATTATCATTAAACAAAATAGCTATAAATGTGTGAAACGTGTAAATATAAGCCTAAGGAATTTCAATTGTGGCATGTGGTTTGTGGGTCTCAAACCAAATGTTTTATTGGTTTCATGCTGAAATTAAAATAGTTTCAAAAGTAGGCTTTAGCTTGAAAAATAGCGGAATTCCACTTAATAGGGAATATCTGGGATCCTTGGTTTTTGAAACAAAAATATGTCCAAATATTAGCTTTAAAAGCTGCTGGAGTGGACTGTATCCTCTCGTCCTCAGTCACACTGGGACCGCTTTAATTGAAACTAAAAAAATGACTGTGAATACTTGCATGTTAGTTGTAAATTAAATTGTTTTATTTTGCACAATGTATTGACATACATTTATTGTAAAACATATATATAAGAAAGCCAAATAAATGTATTTCAGTGCTGTTAAATATCAATACAATATTGTTAAAATGATATCGCAATATATTTATGTTACACCACTAATTAAGGCAGTTAATTGAATAACAGTTTAAATGTTTTTCACTTTATAACAAATTGCTTCGAATTGAATTAGAAATGTTTCTTTTGAGAATACATCCTCCACTGCAGCAGGAAAACTTATCATATTGATGGATTTTATAACATGTAAACTTTTCATTGACCAGAAAATGCTTTTCTCACAACACATGGTGTAGTTATCACCTTAAACCTCATTTTGTGCTTGTAGCCTTGTTCCTCTACGTGAATGTTCATCCCCCCTCTGCTATCTGATCAAGTTAGACCTGCCAAGCGACAGTCATTTCACCACAAAGCAAGGCCTATTTAGTCAGACATGCATTAGATTTCTGGAGCCAGATACACTCCCCAGCTACTCTGAAAGCATTTAAACAAAACAAACATTACACTGAGAAACCCAGACCTATTTATACATCTTTTTTTGCCTTTGCGTTGAAGCAAGTGCTGTTATGAGCTATTGATGTCTTCGCAGTCAAAACCGACATCAGTTAATGCAAAATGCTGTTTCGTCAACAAGACATTTTCACAACATATGACATATATTTGTAATCATGCGCCTCTGGAGGCAGCAACATGCTGGAAAATCCCATCAGGGTAAGGTAAATAAATCAGAAAATATCATTTCTGCAAGTGTGCAGCGACTTGGCAAAGTAGAATAAAAGCTTCTGTCACAAAACCCTGCCTGGTCTTATCCACTCCAGAGCTCAAGCTCAACATGAATTAAAGTCTCTACACAGTCCAGTTGCCACTTGCCTACCGGGACAGTCTGAAACGAGTTCATACCTGTAAATAACCGAGTACGACTATTAAATCATTTGGTTTATTTTGTATACATTTGGTTAGGAATATTGACATACAAACAGCTTCTTATGAAGATGAATGTATAAATTCTAAAACCAGCAAAGGGGTTTTCTTTCTGTGCTTTCAATGTTTTGGAATTAAGATAAAGGCAGTATAATATAATGGGTAAATTGTAGACTATAAATATATTTTAAATTCAGAAGAATGAGACTATAGGAAAAAATCCAATCCCTGCAAAAAAGTGATTAAAATTAAGAAAAGGAGACTTTAATAATTTGACTCCAATATGACATGAAACGAGTACACATGCACAATACGTGTAAATCTACTGTACACAGAGATTTTTCAAGTCAGTAATTCCCCAAAACGGTTGATCTGCAACAGTTGAACCATAAGACGATAAATTTGGGGCCAGAGAAATTTAAGCATCCAATTTCCATTGTCTCAAATTGGAACAAAGTCTGACCATACATGTTTATAGATTGTGATCCAACTAAAGAAAGACATTTTAGCTGTAAATGTTGCAGAATATAGCTTTTTTTGTTTTAAAACAATGCCCTTAAAACGGATGAGACAGCAAAGTGTAGAGGGAAAGATTAATGGCTGCTGGAATGAAAGTGTCAGAAACTCCACGTACATAAAGATATCAGTGAGAAATTCACTTGAGAACAATTGACTAAGCCATCATCCAATATCCTCAACGGTGAAGTTAATGATAAGACATTCAAGACACTCATGGAAGAGAAAAAACAATGTTAAAAGTGAAAAGAACCTTGAGTCGCATCTGTACAAGACAATTATTTTTTATAATTACAGTAAAGTCATTACATAAATCTTTATTATTGTACCTTGTTTTGCTTCCATTTCCTCCAGCGTTAGAGTCGCCTTCTTGTCCTCCGGTGAGGCAACTACAGGCACTTCCTTTTCAATCACCTCACCGATTACACCCTCTAGAAACTTTAAGAAAATATAAAATCAATTAAAGCGCTTGACAAATTGGCATTCACATATCAACATTAATTACAAAGATGTGTGCTGAGAAAATCATTATAATTAAGCCATGCTTAATAGAATAGAAGAAATGATTCCAGTTTTAAACTTTCTTAATGAGTTTAATGATTTAGAAGAGTGAGGCGTAATCCTTGTTTACAAAATAATTTATCAAAACGATCTCAAACAATTATAATGAACAACCAACATCATTTCCTCATGAGTTGAGCCATGAATATATACACGTTTCATTCATACCTTATCCTCGTCAGAATCATCGTCCAGTCGAACTCTGTTCTTCTCCAGGCTCAGCAGGTCGTTGTCTTTGGCCTTGATGGCGAAACAAATGGGGGCGAAGTTGCCTTTATTGTAGGGACAGGGATGAAAACATGGTTAATGTAACATGCATTAGGTATTGGCACTTAATATGCAATATGCAATCATAATATGCAATCCCTAACATGTCATTATATAGTAATAACACTTCAACACTGTAGATCTCTGCACTTTAATTAGCCTATTGAGCATTTTTAATGTTATACAAAATCCATATTATTCCCTGACACGCATGTTTCTTCATCCGCTGCATGGTTTTATTGTTCCTTTTTTGCTGTTCTACTATGTTTTCAAAGATTTGTTTTCCTCTCTCTGTAATAACTCCTGCTCATACTGACCATTAAGACCAATTGTTTTCATTGTTGTTTTAATAATCTCATGTTAACGTTTACTTTCCGAAGGGAATAAAAATGAGGCATTGGCTATAATCTTGCATATTTACAGGTATATGTTTGTTATAGTGTATTGTGCCTATTTTAAATGAACACACTTTTTTGGGGGGGCTCCACAAATGGAGCCAACTCACTGTTTTATTGAGTCTCTCTGCTTGCTTCAATGAGTCACATGTAAGACTTTTTTAGGACCAAAATTATGCAACTTTAAAACCATTTTAATTGCATATTGGTGAGAAATAATCATAAATACAAGAAGAAATCTCAGAGACCTCCACGTCAAAATGCTTTACCGAACTAAATACAGAAGAGTTTCTATGTACAGAAAAAGAAAAAACAGGATTGGCAACAAGTTTAACAGTTTAAGGACAGAAATGATTGTATTATGTAGGATCGTAGGTGTTCTGTAAGTAGTTACCATGTAAACACCTGAGTAGCAATGCATTGCAAACCTTGGATGTAATGTTAGCTCATAGTTACCATAGCAATATGCAAATGTTAAAAACACTTTAAGAGTGTGAATGTCGGAGTGAAATGGTCTGGTCACACAATGCTTTACGAGTTAAATGCGGTGATTATGTGAGGCAGGATGAAAGCCGCAGAATCGAGGACTCTCCAAGTTCAAGGAGATTTTTTCTTTTCATACTGAAATTTTAATATAATTTGAATCTATACTTCTTTTCATACTATAGTCTGATATCTATGACCCAAAAAAAAAGCCCAAAACTCTGGTAAAAAAAACACAGATAAACACAAGGACTGACTCATGTTCAAAAACACATTACATCAGTTGAATTACCTTTGGACATTCCTGTATCCTGTGCAGCTTCTTCAGGTTGTAGTTGAGCAATAGCTCCAGTCTAGATGGAAACAAAAGAACGTAAACAACTGCAAAGCTCAGATTCAAAGATAAATAACAGTTTGATGTATTGGTTCGGACAAAATAAACTCTATAGTTTAACTTTATAAAGTCAGAGAGCAGCTTACTTGTTGTTGTTTTTTTTTAATTCTAATTATTGTTATGCTTTTTATTTCATCATCGTTATTTCCTCAACCAATGTTGTTGTTTTTAATTTGATTAGTTAGTTTGTTAAAAAGAATAAAAAGGTATTAAAAACATATACATGATTCTATTATTAATAACCATCCATCCATTATAAAAGTCTAAGAGCATAGTCTCAAACCCGTTTTAAAGAAAGTGGAAATTAAAGCTGAAGATAAATGCCTGGAAACTTAAATAAAAAAAGAAAATGTATTAGGGATAAAAGGAAATTCTATGAAATGGGAAGGTGGGCGTATAATTGGGAGAGTGTCTATTACGCTATATGAGTCGGAGTCTGTTTTTTTTTTCAAAATGTATGTATTGTACTTCCTCCGCACAAAATCCAATTTTCCTGCCAAAAGACTCAGAGACTTCCCTCGACCATACTGATCATGGTCGACACACGTGTTACGTGACGTGATATTTTTATCTACACTTTTATTGTATTTTGCTTATACAGAATTCCAGTTTCTTGTTGATGTTAAATTACTCCTTGCATTCCTGGCAAATTAGGATGTGTGGGAGCAGCAAAGTTTCCGTGGAATTCATTTTGCAAGTCCCACGACTTTGGAAATAAAACAGTTGCTTTAAAAATTTTAAAAAGTCAGTTTGATCAAAATATTAATTCAATTAAGTTGTAAAGTGGAAACTGACCTTTATTAAAGTAAACATGCACCAGCCAGATGGAGGCAACGATTGTGATAATAGCCCGGGAGTAAGTGTTAAAATGGGAACGTCTGGTCTATCATTATCTATGACAATGATGGTACTTGACCTTACTTAGCGATTCCATCGGTTACCGACTGACTTGTTAAGAATCACTGGTGTGAAAGAACTGACAACATAACATTTGTCTCTCTTCATTTTTTAAGGCAGTATGGTTGCAATTTCAAACAAGGGGCAGAGAAAGGGAGGAAACGACATGGCAGGAATGACCCAATTCAAGCATTATTGTTGTGTGAATACAGCCAAACATTCCATTTCATGCTCTCCTACTTCTCATATTTAATACTCAAATATCTCCCACCGCAGCCTTTGTTGCCTTCGCGCGGAGATAACCGACCAATTCTGTACTGTAAAACCTTTGGACCAATTCTTTCAAACTGCTGACATGCTTACTTAGGACTGACAATGAAGTCTGAACCACAAGGTACATTTCTATCACGTTTGAAGAAAACAGGCAGAGACAGCTACAGACTGAGGAATACTTAGAAAGCACTTTGTTGAGTATTTGAGTGCAGAAGTGCAATATACGCTTGGCAATGGAAAAGCACCTTCATGTCTTCCTTCTCTTACATTTTAAAAGGAGGCAAGAGGTTTGCTTACGTCTACCACATCTATTTAGATTTGTTTTTCATGGCCAGAAGTGTGGGCAGAAAAATGTTGTACATTCATGTAAATAACTTGTTTCCATTATCTGTACTCTTCAGTAAACATCAGCATAAAGAACGCTTACTGCATTTACAGCAACCAGTCCTTGCCTCAAGTGGTCATATATTCCAGCATATTGCTCTCAAATGAAGGACACTGCATTTTTTTTCAGAACAGCAGATGTGTAGTGGTCATTTTATTAGATGCTTCAACACAAGCCAGGTCGAGAAGTAACATTTGGTAATCATGTTTTCCTTCAAATGGCTATTGGAACCATTAGATTCAGAAAAGTCATCAGTTTTCGTTCATACTCCCTAATTGTTTAACAGAAATGGTAGGTAACGATTATCACACAAGCAAGTTGCTCATTAAAACAAACATGTGATAATAAAAAAATGTTTTAACTTGTGCCACAAACGCACAAGTACAAATAACATGCTTAATAGTTTATTATTACGCTGTTAATATTTTAAAAATGTGGGGGAAATTTTGGCTTTTCAATGATGGACTTTAGTCTACATTCAAATGATTGAATACACATTTGGAAAATGTATAGACTTTGACAACTTAAGATATGGAAAAGGTTTTTTTCTATGCTTAGACCTGCTTCAATAAAAGGCACAATTCTATGATGACAACTATTCAAAGCTTCTCAGTTTGCTAGACATGCTTATTGTGAGATGTGGAAGAATTAATTGTATTCAAACCTCGGCGATGCCTAAGAGAAAATTTTTTAGGAGACTTGACTTGGAATGTTTATTGACTTAAATCTGGGATAATCTGACAGCTGAAAGAATAAGATCGCTGCGCTGTATCTCAATAAAAAGCTTCTGCTGTCGTGCCCCGATTTGATTCCTTGTTTTATCCGAACATCTATAGTGAACCGTGCACGTAACCAGGCTGTCACGTCGCTGAATTATTTATATCTAATTGGCCAAATGCAATCCTGCTTTTTTTTTGCCTTCTCATTTCTGTCACAATCAGTGAATATTTTGGGATTTTTGTGAGGCTTTAAATCAGACTATTTCCAGAACTAGGGCATATTTCTTGAATGCAAGAACAGATTACACAGTTAAAGCAGTATACAGAAAACAATCCAGCTCAACTACCATAGTCATAGCAAGACTGACAACCCTATATGAAAAGCAGAGACAAAATAATTGTATATATATATACATATATATATATATATATATATATATATTGCCTTCTTTCTCTTTCAATTGTAATTTTACACTTGGAGTACACGGACAAGAAGTTAATCATAGAAAAAAAAAAATAATTCCGCCCACACTGCCTCAAAGGGATTGACTGAATTCACAGCCCATTTAAGAAGTGAACTTTGAAGACTTGACTGTCATTAACATAAAATAGGAGGCTTTTATAAGCCGATAGACCCATTAAAACAATCAATAGAGTCCTCCAGCATGCTCCTCATAGCAATGCAAATGCAGAATGACAGAAATAGGTTCATACATTTGTAGGGCACACTCAACCACAGCTCATATAATTTATCATCATAGGCTGTTAAGTGAATCCTTGCTGTTCTCAAGTCTCCTATACAGCTTCATCCTAATTAAAACTCCAACTGTGTTGTGCTCACTTTCTTTCTTTATTTAAAAAAACAACAACAACACAGAAATTAACAGAAAGTACAAAGTAATTGCACATTACTGGTGATGTGAAGTGTGAATATGAATACTGTAGATGTTTATTTTAGCAAGCTGAACAAGGCAATAATCGTTGTAAAAAGCCCCACAAAGTGTAAGAAAAATTGGAATTATATTGATCAACCCGAATAGTATTGTAAAAAAAAAAAACAAGACATAGATGTCATGTTGTAAATCACTAATAAAATGTCTATTATATCTGAGGTTTACATTTAACCTTACACAATTTTCAACTGTAATCGTATCAGATATTAAAGCTTGTTTTTTTTCCATTTCACCAAACAAATTGATATGTTGTTATTGGTGATGTTAATGTTGTTGTGACCAAACCTTTATTAACTTGACCAGATTTCCTTAAAACAATCTTAAATTAAACATTTAAAACAACTTCAACACACTTGTGACGATTGTATTCTAGAGTTACAAGTTCATGTATTGGAGGTACGACACATTTAGTTACGGTAATTTAAACCGGCTTTTTTTAATTAAGATTTACATCTAAAACTTTCCAGTTTTAAGTGACCTACTATTTCAATACCCTGATTATGTTTTAGTTTTTACACAATAGTCCATAAAGCATAAAGACAAGCATGTACTAACTATCTTTCTGAAGCATTTATCACTCAAACAATGCTGTAGGTCACAATGGCACCACTTATTTACCACCAGTTTGTATTGTAAAACAACCAAAGTAGTGTTCGTTGTGAAGAAACAGTAAAAAAAAAATTAACAAATTAATTTAGTTTTTTTAAGCAGTTAGAAGCTCATTTAGCCCATGAGTGCTCATCGACCATAAATGGCATTGCAATGGTCACTTGTTGCCTCATCATCTTCAAAAGATCGACAACATCAACAACAGTTTAATGTTGTAAAAGTTGTTTCAATTTGAAAGTTTAATGCCAGATTACAATAGGAAAAACTCAAGTGACTGACAGCTTTGATACATGTGATACAAATAAAAATGAAAACTGGTAAAGAAAAAAATAAATCTTTATTGGAACCATGTTTGAAACATTTTTTGGTCGATTGTTAGTTTGGTTCCAAGGCAACGGTGTGAGGGACACAGAAAAGTGATGTGAATTGTGAGTGAAATAAAAACGGCCTCCAAACATAAGGCTTTCACAGGGATGGACCATAACAGCAAGGTACATTTGTGACACAAGCTGGACTGAAGTTTATCTAAGGTTACGAATGTGACGAAGATTTTAAAAAAATGAACTCAGACCAAAGACCGTATTAAAAATCCACTTTACCTCTGGCAGGCTTTTTCCTTCTTTCTGCATGAAGTAATTCTTCTTATACTCATAATATCTGTTGAACTGGTTCCAAGGTTGCAAGAAGTCAAACCTACGGTAGATACAAATCTAAATTCAGACACCAAAAGTATTTTGAACAGATGACAGTATCAGAACAGGAAACAAAATAAAAACGTGTTTAGCATATTTATTAGATGAAGGACTGACCGCGGATCCCTCTTGGCTCGCACACTGGCCTCGAACTTAACCCCGTTCCTCGCGACATACTCGGCCAACTTGTCGATGACTGGCTGGATGTCCGGAGGTGGAGGAATGATTGCTGGTGCTGCTGCTGAGGCGTTAGCTTTTAGAATGCTGGGTGGATAAAAGAAAAACCAAAAACATCTTAAATACCTTCAAACATTAACATCATGTCATCAATGATAACGTATTTCCTCTAATTTCATTATAGACTCTCCTTCAAAGTGGTGCTTACTCATACTTAGCTGGAAATAAAAAATCCCTGTAACAGCCTTTGGGCTAAATACCTGACAAATTCCAGTTTTACGAAGCTTTTACTTGCTGCTGCTCAAGTCGATTAACGGCACTTAAGTCAATGATTTGATACATCTAAAAGCTTAAAAGCACCCCGTGAAACTTTGACTAAATTAATTGTAGGACCTATGGCATCTTAGTTTTTTAGCCTGGAACTGTACGAGTCATAATCACATTTAAGAATACGCAAGCTAATGTGCAGAACATTAGATGAAAAACATATTAGAAACTCTAGTAAAGCAGAGAGACTCCATTAAGGTACTTGTTTCTCATGAAGTTTTAGAAACACAGCTTACCATCAAATGTTTAAAACAACTTCAGTGATTAAGGTATTGTGCCCACAGCAAAATAAAAAAGTTATTTCAAAGCTGACCCAAAATCCTTATATTGCAATTTACATGACTATAAAAACATGAGTTCATCATGTGTTTTCATACCTGGTATCACGGGCTGCAAATGCGTTGACCTGAGTAACTAGTGATGTGGGTTCAGTGAGTGTGGAAGTAGTTCCAGGAGGAGGAACATCTCCAGATGAGGTAGGAGGGCCCATTGGATCCGAAGTGTTATAGTTGTAGGTTACATCCACTCCAGGCGGAGGAGGCGCCAAGCAGAATGAGCCATCAGGTAGCATGTAGTAGCCATAGTACATGGCTGGAGCGCTCACTGTAGAAAAAGGAAGGAAACTCTTGTAACAATAATTCAAGTGAAGACCACGATTGGTTCAGTGGTTTGTAATAAGTTCAAAGAAAAACCTTCAATTTTCAAAAATGGGGGGGAAAATGTGGCACATAAATGTTCAGTAGTCATGGATTTAACTTGTGGTTGTTATGAAGTAAGAAAAAGCAGCTCCTGTGACTGGAAATGGAAAATCGGCAGCCAAACAAAGAAAAACATTTGTAATCGGCCACGGTGCGGATATTGCCCTGTCAAGTCAGGAAACAAAAGAGCTGAATGAAGACTCAGCCCTGTGTGGCAAAAATGACTTTTAGAAAAGCTTTCAAAGATGAAAAGTGACCCTTTACGTGGCAATTACTTTTATTATAATAACTTCTTCTCTTTTTTTTTTTTAATGGCAGCACACTTAAAGCAAAGCTGGTCGTTGGTATGAGCCCAGCTTAAGGCTACTGAGAAAACTTGGTCACTTATCATTTTAATACCAAGTGAATGTTCCCCTTTTCCTGGTGATGATGTTGGAATGAATAACAAAAAAAACTGCTAAACTATCTTACTAGCAATACTGTACAGTGTAAAAAACGCATTGTTAATACATGTTGTTTTTATTAGATATTAGAACATGACAATTCAGTCTATTCTACTTTAGCCCACATATTATTGCATTTTATATATATATATATATATATATATGGTCCTTTAACGACCAAACCATTCGCTCTCTGAGTTCAGCATGCAAATCAGAAGAACAATGAAAAAAGCTTTCAACATGACTTTGACATCAATAGGGGTATTTAGTCGTTTTATGTTGTGGGTGTGATTATGTGGCAGCTCCGGATTTCACTTTAATTGTAAAACAAGCATTCAGTTGTATTATAATACGTGTGGGTGGTTGAGCATAAACCTACGGGGGGAGGGATTGACTGCAAGAGTTGTCGATAAGCAATTAGTGTCAGGCCTGCTTTAAAGTCATTAAATAATAGATTCTAATAAAGACGCTCACAATATCCAGAATATACTGTGACATTAAAAGTCCAGGAAGACTTCCAAAAAAGGTATATACGTCTTTTTCCCCTCAAGAACGTATCTCTATTTGGCCACTACTATGCAGAAATGTTTATTTCAACAATTGTCTAAAGTGATATAAAATATATCACCTAATAGTCCACAAACTACTAACTACATCACATTTTTTAATAAACACGGTTGATTATCAACCATAGTTTCACCTCTTGGTCAAGGTGCCCGGAATGCCCGAAAACAAATGTGTTTGAGATATCCATTGTGGTGCTTTTGGGTCAAGATGAACATCCTCCACCACTGCAAATGTATTTCTGAAAGCCAGGGAGGTCATTCACCTTGACCCAAACACAAGGGATACCACAAGTACATTTGTTTTGGATATATAACGAGGGTTACTAGTCTTGAAGTCTCAAGACCTTAACAACTCTATAGCTCATATATTAAATTACCCACCAACATCAAACAGACTGCATTTTTAAAGTAAAAAATAGAAAACACTTCTCATTTTTCCAAGAATTTAAAAATTCAACAAAACTCTCTTTTAAAGTTAATAAAATATAATTTCCGTAGGCAGAAACAAGCTATACAGTTGGTACCAGACTATTTTTAACGGCTCCGCTTCTCAGACATGCATTCTGCTGAAGGGCACCCACTTTAACCGTCTAAAGGTTGTATGAATTGACATCTCGTCTAGAGGACATCTATTAATGAATGAGGGCAACGATCATGGAGTTTTATGAGCGATTTTTGAGAAGGAAGCCGTGATTCAGTGCGAGATGGTTCGCTCAACAGCAAGAAGACTTCTGGGCTTAAATCAAACAAAATCTGACCATTCCACTTGGACTATTGGAACATTTGCCATTGAAAATAGTCAACATACGGAGCAAGTTTTAAGTGCCAACAACAACTACCTTCAGCTGTATACGGTGGTGGTTGTGTGCTGGGAGCAGCTTGTTCCACTTCTTCCGGTTTGGTTTCCACTTGCAATGTGCCATTTTGTTCTTTGGCTTTACGAACAAGCGCTGCCAAAGGGTGGTCCGGATCCATCACTCGAAGGGGCTGCAGAAGAAAACTAAGGTTAGGCAGTTGGGAGAGGAAATGTTATCATACAGCTTGAGAATGCATTTATTTAATCTCTTTGTTTGTATATATATATTTTTTCTCTCATAATCACCTTCAGCAGTTCCTCAAAGCGAGAGCACTTCTTGGGGGCAAACAAACTGGGATGCAAGTAGCTGCCATCCCCATCATCATCAGAATCTTCTGAGGATTGATCTGCAGACACAAATAAAAGCCTCAAAAATGTAAGAAAAAAACTTTGGTATAAGTTTCTAGGCTACTGTCAGCAACTCCCAAGGTAGGAAGTTGCTGCATTTATTCTTCTTTTTAAACATTTGCGAAGCTAAGAAAGATCAGCTCACCTTGCTCGTCTTGTTTTCCAGTGGAAGGAAGGATGTAGCGTCCCTCCTTCATGGCCAGCAGTATATGTTTGTAATATGGATTCAGGTAATGGTCAAAACTCAGGAAGTCAAACTGGGAGTTGCTGGACTGTTTTGCTTTCAGCACAATCTCAAACTGTGCCCCTTGCTGACAAACAAAGTTTGCCGTCCGTTCAATAATGTTGTGTGTTTTGACAGTCGCTGGCTACAAGAGAGGTGGAAAAAGAAGCATTTATTTTACACCCTCAGGTTAGTAACCGAGCAGAACAAAAAAGGCTCTTGGATAAATAAGATGGAGTGGCATATAGGAAAACATCCCAGCCATGTTGCAGGAGTCAAAACTTTAGGTAAACTCTTTTGTACCATTTTATTTTGCAAAAGAAGAACTACTACCTCACAATGCACTTTGTGCACAACAACTGAACTTGAGGGTTATAACAGGAGTGTAACCAAAATGAATTTGGAATAATGAAACGGAGGTATGCAAAATAATGGCAAGTACAAGTGTATCTATTTGTCAAACATGTAAACAGAGAATTTGCACAAAAAAGTGAAATTCACCCTAAATACACATGGATATTTTAAATCATTAAATAATTAGTAAGGGCTAAAGAACTTCTTAATTTTGTTTCACCTTTAAGTCTATGAAAGTTAAGGTATTTAATAATAAAAGAAAGAAGCACTTGAGGGATCTTGTCGTGGGATGAAAATGATTAAAATACCAAACAAAACCGAGCCACAGAAAATACTTTTTATCACAAAGCTATTTGCCACATTAATTGCCTTGTGTTGTCATGTGAATATCAACTATGCTTCATTTGCATGAGAATATAAATCAACATTTTGACAAATCCCGTATGTGCCCGACTGTTTTTCAATAAAAATGTAAATACATTAAATGAAATGGCTACCACATCCTGTGATTTCAAACGAATGTGTAGCGACTACAAGTACATTTCAGGCAAGGAAACTGAAAATAATAATAACTTTCATTGACAAAAAACAAGACAAAGCTTTCCCCCAACCTGGTCCATCTTAAAGATTTCCATTTGCTTTGAAGTTATGAGTCTAACGATAAGGAATATTATAGAACTTCAAAAAGACATTTAAAGTGATCACACATGTGCTTCAAAGTGACTGTATTAAGGAGGTCAAACTTACCAGTTCCACATCCGGAGGAATCATTAAACCTTCTGGAGCGACAAACGGTTCTTCATTCTCTTCAGGCTCAGCTTCAGCTAAAATTAAATTTTGATAGAAATCAGATGATCAGAATTTTTTATTATTTTTTATTTTAAACCAGTAACTAAAAAAACTAAAAAAAACACTTTAAGTCTAAAATTATTGGTTAAAGCCACCATATATTACTAACCTTATATTGGGGCTCTTGGGTAAATTTCTCATAATCTGAAATCTATCTTATATTCACAAGAAGTTTGACATTTCTTTAAGCTCTTCTGATGTCAAGATCTTCTCCCTGATCAGCCTCCTGACTGGTCAAAGAATGGAGTCGGCAAGAGAGAGCTTATATACGGCCTATTTTTTGCAGCTCCCAGTGTAAAAATATTCAGCAAAAAATAGCGCCTCATTTATAAGAGGAAGGATTTATCGACTGTGATTTCAAAATGTTGGGGTTGAGATACTTACCAGCTTCCTTCCTTGCCCCATCCTCCTCGGTGGGCTGAGAGGGGTCGTAATAATCAGCGCTGTATTTGAAAGCCACTGCATTGTAGGTCCCTTCATCAGCCAGTGCCTCACTCAGTCGTTTGTATTCTTCCTCTGTAGCAGACACAATACAAGGACTTATAGCAGGAATCTACAATTGCTAAAAACTCACCCACGAATAATTTGCTGCTTTTAAGCACATTATTTACATTTTATTTGGAGATTATGCTAAAATAAATCAAGATAATCCTATGTGCTTTTCAGAGTAATTTGTTTTGGCACTGATACCAGTGAGGAATCAGCATTAACACAAATCTAAAAAACTAAAACATTCTTCAAAAGTGAGCAAGATAAACAAACTTATAAGCAAACAAAGATGCTTGATTAGTATTGAAAAATGACATCTTCACTTTTAACTTTTTTCCCTGTTTGACAAAGACAGTGTCACAAGCTTTTTTGCTAAATGACGAGCTTAAGTACACAAACAAACCTTGTCTGGCTTCCTCTTCCAGGAGGTCCGTGTGTAGAGCCAGGTACCTCTCCTCATCGCACAGTGTTTCAATTCTTGCCTCTTCCTCCGACAACTGGTAGGAGGTGTTCCATGAGCCGCTGTCGTACTCTGAGAGGTCATGCAAGTGACCACGACCGTCATACCTGTTGAATGATAATCGGCATTAGAGGGTACGAAGAAAACTTTGAATACATTTGAACCTACTTACCCAAGATTTGGGGAAAAAAAAAGCTCTAGATAATTCTATCAATAGCATCTATTCCGCCTAAGTAAAACATCTTAGAACTGATATAATAAACTGTGTTTAAACACTGTTCGGGCAGTTAATAAGCTTGTTTCATGTAACAAACCAGTGGTCCTAAAGTTAAACAAACAAAGCAACATCCCCTTACCTTACAGGGATAACTCCCCCCTGTAACATTGATCATTACTTCTAACTGAAAAGAAAGTTACATTCACACAAACCCGGGTACATAAATACCTATCCGTAAGAATTCAAATGGACAGCATTTTCCTGGCTGCGTCTCTCTAGGCCACATCTTCTTCACGAAGAAACGGGACGCTGTGGTTGGCATTCAGGGTTTGGCAGGACCCTTTAAGCCTACCTTGCTGTGGAGGAAACTGGGTTATGTGATAAAGACACATGTAGATGCTGAGCATAGAAAATGGGATGGGGGCCACTGCAGTATGTTGTGGGTCATCTACAGCCATTAGGAGGTTTACATGTATCCAACTAGAGTATTTTGTTGTTTTAAAATGAATAGTCTGAATCCTCAAACGCTGCAGTGGCATTTTTGTTGGACAAGAATTGTCTCTGGTTTAGGTTTATACATTAACACATAAACGTGTTTTATTACCAGAAATAATTCTTTCAAAATACCAATATGAAAGGCCCTCCTTATACTTTTGTTATTCAGATTTATAGTCAATTATTTGTAGAATCGTCAATAAACAAGCCCTGTGACATGTTTGAACAGCTAAAATTGTTTGTTTGTGTAATGTTTTGGGGGCCAAACAAAGGCATGGGGACATTTCATGTTAGCATAAACATTTACACATTTACAGAACATTTGGAGCATATCACAGTTTCTTCAGTGCATGCGAGGGAACAGAAAAAAAACACAGGTTTGTCATATATATTTGCAGAACATTTGCAAAAGCGTTGCCAAGTTGTCTCTGAAACAAGCTAACGCACAACACAGAGGGTTAGCATAAGTGTTTCGGTCACAATGTTCAACCGACCTATCAATCATGATGCGCTTGTCCCCCATCCATGGGATGAGATGTTTGCCCTGATCGTGGTAAAGAGCCCGTTCGTCCTCCCGAAACAGTTTGCAGGCATATCCGAACACCAAGAGGTCCGCGTACTTGTCGCTGTCACCAACATCCTTCTTCACTGGCTTGTTGTTTGGGTCCGTCTTGGTCCCCCCGCGGCGATGCATCGCGAAAAAGACTCGCAAAAAGGAAACGTATATTAATGTTAAAACAGTATCTAGCGTTTGAAGTTAACTGGTTAGATCCATGTGGCCCAGATTCGACAAAACTCCGTAATGTTTTCCTCAGGCACACATTCTAAGCGCTGTCGGCAGCCATGTTTGAAACACGAGCCTGGTTGAGCGGCACTTTCGTCACTTTCAATGGCTCAACTTATTATTCTAAAATATGCTACCCGTCGAGAAGTTATACTTTTCATTTTGTTTAGGTTATATAGTTAGGTAAGGTTTTTAGGTATATTTTTCACAGTCAAATATATACTTTTATTATATT
This sequence comes from Callionymus lyra, assembly GCF_982586985.1. Classification (NCBI taxonomy): domain Eukaryota; kingdom Metazoa; phylum Chordata; class Actinopteri; order Syngnathiformes; family Callionymidae; genus Callionymus; species Callionymus lyra. The sequence goes on along the minus strand of NC_141822.1, from coordinate 15,287,737 downwards.
ATTATTTAATTGCTTCTTGAAACTGACGAAAGTGCGCTTGTTAAACGTATACGACGCACACGATGCATTATTGTTTACGCAAGTGTGTTGCTCCTATTTTGTTCTCCCCTATATATTTAATATAACTGTTCTGAATAAAAAATATATCCGAACAGCAGCTTTTAAATATTTAAAAGAGAAAATGATATGGTATGCTCAGAAATATCACATTAGTTGATTATTTACAGAAGTATTTATTTATATAGCATTTAAAAAAACAATATTTTAATAGAAAAATAAGATATGATTCGCTCAAATAAGTTTATGTTAACCATGGAGTGAAAACAGATCTCCACTAAACTAACCCTCAATATTATTTGCTTCATTAATCTTTCTGTAAACCTTAGATGTGTCTTATGTGTCTTAGTGTGAATGCCAAAAAAAAAAGTAATTATTTAGGATTATTTTAAGTTTTTTATCATATAATTGAAATAATTTTAATTACAAATAAAAACCTCTGATTGACTTTTAGTTAGATTTTAAACCAAATCAAACTACTAGTGATGGTCTGATGAAGCTTCATGAAGCAGTGTCATTATTTTCAGAGTCCACTAGATGGCGACATCTGCAATATTTTCCTTTGTTTTGGACAACAGATCTAATGAAACATCACATTATTTTTAAACTGATGGCGCCACCTACTGACCTCCAAACAACATGACACTGCTTCATGAAGCTTCATCAGCCCATCACTACAAACTACAATATATATTTGTACTGTATATATTATCAACATAAAAGTAAATCCAATAGTTTGTCAGAAGAAAAAGTCAAGTCAAGACAGTAGTCGCTACATATATCCTACTCAGTATCATCTCCCAAAATGCCTCACAAATACCTGCTGGAACAGGAATTGTCAACAAAGCCCAAAGGTCATTAGATGAAAAAAAAACACCTTCATGAGGAAAAGTAATTTAATGAGATGCTCTTGTAACCTGCAAAGGTTAAAAATGTTTTTTTTTAGTTTGGGTTTTAAAGAACTTTTGAATCTTTGCAGTTTTGAACTTATTGATTAGACTTTTTCTCGTCACTTTCATGAATAACCACACAGAGAACACACACAAAAAATATGTTTTAAATGTATAAGGTATATATTAATAACAGCCCGGCCCACATACAGTGTGTGCATCGTAACAACTGAAGGGATGAAGCCGAAGATGATGAAAAAATGATGGTGAGGAAACCTCCTGATAGTTTACAATGATGATCCACTTCAAGTCATGATGCGGATAATGACAGCCATCAGTCATGTTTGACTGATGAATATTCCTCACGGCGTAAACCTCACAACATGTCTCTGTGTCTGATGATGATCTATCGCTGCTGAACGATGTTGATCTTACAAGTTTATTTTCAACAGATTCTTTGGAAGTTCACTATAAAAAGAGAATAATTCAAGGCTCGAACTGAAGCGTGTAATGTAATCCAGGGATAAATATTTTTCTGATCCTCTGATGATATAGAGGAGGGCAAAACAGTCTGGTTGCACAGCTGTTCTCTCAAGCCCCCCCAGCCACTCTCTCAAGCCCCTACTTTTGCAAACATTCTATCTGCTCTTTCAAATAAAAGAACATGGATATTTTTTCTGCTTCAACACAAAATTGAGTGACAGAAAAACATTTCTTCCTCATTGTTTTTATTATTTTGAAGTCTGACTAGTGTGACCTTGTTATATTCATCTTCTGTAACATTTTAAAATATTTGATTTTCCAATATTAAAAATGTCTTCTTAACATTCTCTAGTATATAATACTGGTTGGGATGCCACGAGCCGCATTAGATCTGCTTAAGGGGCATTCATGGACCCCCAGCCTTAATTTGGAAATACCTGCTATACTTAATGTCAAATATGTTAGATACCACTTTACTTATCTATCCATCTATTGATTGTTTTCATAGCTGGAGCTTCATCTTGATTACTTGTAACATTGTCTGAACTTTTAAGAAAAATATTTTTCTATAATGATATCAATAAAAAGTTGTTGGATTTAAACTTCCGCAACTGCATCAAATTGAACTTGATAAAAAAAAGTATTCTTTTAGATTTTAACGCAAGACTAGTTGTAAATTGTCTCTGTTTCTGGAATACCCCAAGTTGATTACTCTGTGAAATCCCGAGTCATCCTATTTCATGGAACATTTATCCAAAAAGCCCTTTGTCTCAGCAACTCTAGTCAAATGCCTGTGGCACAAATTAAAACTCCATTGAGTAAGACTATACATCCTTAAAGCTAGGAGATTTTCCTGCATTATAAATGAGGATTCTGGTAGAAGAAAGTCAGACACTCTTTACTTGCTGAATAATACTTTTGTTTGATGGCGAATTAGTATATCTCTGGACTTAAATGATGAATTTTGTAAATGTATATTCTAAAAATATTTATATATTGATCCAAGCTGTACACGAGAATCACAAAATTGTCAGATGTCAGTTTCTTAACTATTTCTTAAAAATAATCGGAATATTCCCAGTGGCCTATAAAACTGACTCATTAAGAAACACTTTCTTGATGATTTCCATTTTCACACAAAAAAACAGACCTCTTGATGTGTCAAAGAAGAAGATTTATGGCTTTGCCCCCACACTCTGATATTGTTTGTATAAAGCCGTCAGCAGATGTTGCCTCAGCACTAGCCGCCGCTGAGGACAAAAAATTAATATACCAATTTGCTCCCCGTGACAGGCTTGAGCGAGTGATTTATCCAGAGTCGAGATATATTTTGAAACTTGTGTTTTGTCAATCAATAACATGGGCTTTGAATTTGGAAGTCCCTAATAAGTTCACACACAGCCCTTATTCTCATTTATAACACGTTTTTCTTTCCCTTTTATAGGTGATCTTCTTTATTTATACATTAATTTCATGTTATTTTTGGCTAGCTATTTTAGTTAAATCTATCTTGAATCCAAATACTTTGAGCCTTAGGTTAACACTGTGGTCTTTATCTGTTGACAAATATCTTGGACTTAATTTTAAAAGTAAGCTTTGTCTTCGCTTCTGCTTCACTAGTAGCAGCGGTACTCCGAGGCTCTCCCGGATGACCATGATTCTCTAAGGGAAAGTCCAACCCCCCTCCAGAGAAAACTGATTTCTTGTACTTTCAATCTTGTTTTGGGGGGTCATTAGCCACCACTCGTGACTATAGGTGAGGGTAGAAGCGTAGATCAACCAATATGAAGAGAGCTCTGCCTTTTGGCTTAGCTCTCTTTTAACCATCACAGATTGGTGCAGTGTTTCGCACATCTGCTGATGCCACCCGTCTATCTTACGCCCTCTTCTTTCCGCATCTGTGACCAAGTCCCCAAAGATACTCAACTCCTTTGTTCCGACTGAGAATCATGGACCTGGTTTTGGAGGATCTGATTTACCGTTTTCAGGAAGAATTTTTAGATTTAGATTCCTGTGTTTGCCAAGAAAACCAGTGGCGCCATGGAGCGGTTAGAACCTGCCACATTTTATTTTCCCCCTTCTGCTTAAAAGTCTAATTCACTATTTCACTAATGTGAAAACCCAACTCTCCTGACTCACTCACATGTTTCAAATGTTGAAGTCTTCCTCTCCAAGATGCAGTAAGTCCCTCATTATAACCATAATTATATTTTGAACTTTTTACTCTATAAAGTTCTCCCCTGCCTGAAATCTTGTCGAATGAGAGGTTACGAGAGTGAATTCCATTATGACGTAATAATGACTTCCATCATCCTCCACTCAGCTTTAACCACGCCCACTTTGTTTATACAACGAGTCCCTTGGAGGTGGAGACTTCCGGGATTTATGCGTTGACATACCTCATTGTTTGACCAATCACACCAGAGTGGGTGTGGTTATGGTGAAGAAGATTTTAAATGCATTTTCTATTGTAAATGTTTGAATGAAAAGAGAGTTTTGTACAAACAGACACATACTGATGATACAATAGAGGTCCAACATCTATTTAAGACACACTTAAATCTTAAAACATGGTAGCCCAGAATCTTTATCTTATTTGGAAGTTCAAGTTTTCTCAGTTCTTCACCAAAGTGATATAAAGATGTTCTTGGGTAGATTTTTGCGTCTAGTGCTGGGTGTTCCTCTGCCAAGAACATATAATAATGTAAATGAAAATGCTGATGAAGTTTATTTAACATAACAGTTTTGATTTTGTTTGTTAGAATAAAAAACTTCCTGTCATTAGGTATTTATTTTGCTTTGATATTCAGGGGATAAATGGAAATACACGGCTAATTACTCTTGCTCTTCTATAATCACATGCATTTAAGAGAAAGGTTTGATAAATTATGTAACTGTAGAAAAGTCTGCGCCTGTCACCGGAACCCTGCACGAAAACAAAATGTTATCAAACATGTAGGATATAAGGGGAGACAAATATCAAACTTCCTAAGTCTCTAGGCTGTTTTTACACCCGTGGGGGAAAAAGAGGCATCACCCAAAATGTCAGAGGAACAGACAGACTGGGTAGTAAAATATACAACTGAGGCAACCAATCCAACAAGATTTTTCTTATTTTTTTATTCCACCATCTTGCCGTTCCAACCCACTGTCCATAGTTTGTGCTGTACTTCATGATATATTGCTGAAGTAAAAGTACACACTGACTGAGCAAACCTTTGACTCCACACAGCAAAACATACCAGTGTCCTGATGTATGAGTTCATGTAGCCACTGATCTTAAGCGGGCTCCCCACTTATTACAGGAGATGGAGAAATGATTTTTAATCTGCGCTGAGGTTGTAATTAGGTTTAATAATTATCTCAATCTTTCCATGCATAACTAAACATGAGGCAGGGACAGTTTCCAAATTAAAGAGGTAAGTTGGTGTTGTTGTTTGCCTCCGTTCTGATCAATTAGTTGCTAATTCATTTAGCAAAGCAGTTGTTTAAAAGTTGCTACACGGCCGCGTTGATTAGGAGGCTGCCTTCATACTTATGGTAACTTCTTAACCCTTGTGTTATGCCAGGGTCAAGGTGACCCCAAGGCCTCGAAACAAATGTGTTTGTGATATCGATTGGGTTGACTCTGGGTCAAGATAAACGACCTCCACCACTGCATATGTACTTCTGGAAGCCAGGGAGCTCTTTAGCCTTAACCCTGACACAACATAAGGGATAGCACAAACACATTTTTTTTTCAAAAGGCTACGAGTCTGGTTCCAAAAACTTACAAAGAAAACAACGTAAATTATTCAAATACAGTGTACTTATGACATCAAAGCTATACAAAATATTTTTTTTGTGGAAAATTACACAACATATTACATGGGAATTAGTTTTAAATATATATATTTTCACATCTCTTTACCCTTTATTTATCAATTTAAACAAGTTGAGACAAAATATGGACACTATAGTAACTATAAAGCACTGACACTGCACATACATCTGAGGTTAAGCATACAATAAATGGGATGTTAAAAAAACTTGCCAGAATTAAGTTAAGACCTGGTTTAAATGTTGAAATAAAGAAATGCCAGATTTAATTTATAACGTTGTGCAATGTTTTTTTAAACGAAGAATCAGATGCACATTTTAAAATGAAATTTTCTGCAAATGCAAATGTGTATAATCTTAATTAATTCACTCGAATATATCTATTCCAGTCACACATGAAGTGATACAAACATCTCACCCTTAATAATATAAAAAAAACAAAAAAAAACCTTTCCCCTTTATCTCCCCACCATGTTCCAAATACCGGAAAAAAAAAAAAAGAAAAAGCAACTGAACCTCAATTTTAGCGTTGAATTGCATTAATTTCAATGAAAACCCATTTTCAACATTTGTGCCCTCGAGGCTTCAGTGGTATTTTGACTCGCTCTCCACTGAATATATTGATGAGTTTGAAACCTTTAAGTCTTCTCCCATATTTTAAGGTAGAGCTGTTTTCTCTAGGATTAATTGATGAACGACATTAGCATGCCAGAAGTTTATCCAATTCCCAGTATTATAACCTTGAAAATAAGTTGAATAACTCATTGCAGGCTTCAGTATAATTCTATTGAAGTGAAAAAGAAATAGTTTGGATAACTTACTATAACCTTTATATGAAAGTACATTTGGTCATCAATTATTTCATATCATGCAGTACAGGGAGATTTATATGATGATGTTGAGATGTACATAATATCGTTGGTCCTTCGAAGTACCATTCATAAGGGTTAGTTGGATAAGAGATTATGACCAGTTCACTTTGTTCTCACAGATAAATCCCATGTTTAAAGCAAGCAAACAAGGTTATATATTATAAGTAGGTGTTTACAGCTTTTATCAAGAAGGTTTTTTTTCAGTGGGGAATACAGATGAAAGAGGATTAGATGAAGCAAATAAATTGTTACTTATAACAACTACAATTCAAACTGGAAAAAAGGCACTTGAGTCTTTTATACCTTCAAAGGAATAGTCAATTATTTGGCCTTTTCTTTGCTCACAAGACTTTTATTCAGACGGAATCTTCTGTTTATGTTGTTTTTGCCTTTTTGAGGAAATGTTTTTATCTTTATTTTGGACTATTTGGAGTAAAAGAAGTGTTGAACTTTTGCTTGCTGATCATATTTGACTGTTTCCGCTACTGGGTCTTCTGACTGCTCACCGTGACACAAAGTCAATAAAACAAAACAGGTCAAGAATGATAAGAATACAGACTGAATTGCTGAAGAATACAACAATGGAACAAGTGGTTGATTTACCTTCTTCTGGGCACTTCCTATGTGATGACATAACATATTTAAAAGCTATTTTATGTGTGAACAAAGCTTCATCTGAGCAATTAGAAGACACTTTGTACTACATATAAAACATTTATATCTTTGACAAAAAGACACATGTGACTTCAACTAGTGATGTGCTGATGAAGCTTCATGAAACAGTGTCATGTTGTTAAGAGGTCAGTAGGTGCACAGTTTTAAAATAATGTGATGTTTCATTAAAACGGTTGTTTGAAACAAAGGAAAATAGTGCAGAGACCGCCATCTAGTGGGCTCTGAAAATATTGACACTGCTTCATGAAGCTTCATCGGACCATCACTAGCTTTATCCTATGGCATGTGTCGGGGTTATGTGACAACGCCACTGATTGGCTGAACCGTGTCCCATGACGCTTTGTAAACTTGTCAAAAATCAGTACATTTTAATAATTTTCTTTTTATAATTAGAACAGCTATTTATTTGGTAATCCATGTTAGTCAATTGAATGTTTTTGCTGCCCGTGTATTATTTTAGTCAAACACATTTCAACCAATCAATGGCATCGTCACATGTGCTGCAGACTGGGAAGTGACTGACGAACGTATGCTTGGAAAATCATCCGATTGCCAAAGATGGCGAATAGTTCTATTCACTCATAAAAAAATTAATCTAAAAAGACTTTGGTGTTTGTAACATGTGGCACATCAGATAGTAGGCACCTGGACTGAAACAGTAGTGGGGACCGAAATGTTACTTACATGGGCAGTAGGTCCGAATGATTTTGTGAGTGTTGAAAAAGCAGCATAGGATCTAGTATCTAAATATCTTAGATATGTTTGCTAAATATTTGGTAAAACTTGTTTAAACTGAGCAGACTTGTAGATTTCTCTGGGCTCCAAAGTGTGCAGTTTGGATCTGTCTGTCTCGAGCAATGACTCCTGCACGCATAATAGCAACACCCAGAGTTCTATCTCATTACGTATTTAAACAGCCGGGAAACAACTTCCTTCCTGTTTAATAACAAATGTCAAACGTTGGGAGGAAATACAGTGAGGCAATCAAAGTGAAATGATCTACAACGCTGGAATAACCGTCTGTAAACGATTTTTCTGAAACTCTTGATCCTTGATGCTTAATGGATGACAAACTCCCACAAACATCTCCGATCGAGATCAATCGCTTCTTTCATAGTCGCAGAGGTTTACACGGGTACTCTTGTGTAAACGTGCTGAGAGTCGATGTTATCGATAATTTCAGGTGTCATATTGGGTGATTACCTTCAAGGCTTGATTTATAATCGTGCCTCAATCGTTCCAGAGATTGGAGAGAAAGGTTGTTGGGGGCCTGCAGCATAAAAAGGTCAGCGAGCAGGAAAAAAAAAAACACATCAGTCTGTTAGAAGTATTTCTTAATACTAGGACTAGTGGATTCTGTTGTTGTAATAATATTCCAGCAAATTAATCACAGGCAGTAAACAGAAATAGTTACTTTATTTATTCTGATTCATAATTGCAGGTCAGTGAAAGTTAGAAAATGATCTTAAGCTTTCTGGCATCCACAGCAAGTGCATTTACACTATCTGAAAAGAGAAGCCAATTACCTCATGCATACAATAATAATGCAAAACATTCTTCTCTTTGCTATCGTTAGGTGCAGTTGTGTGTATGATGGAGGAGGTGAGGGAGAGGAATTTTCTAATTGGCTGTCTTGATGAATTATAAATCCAACAATGTGGACGGTGGGGATGAGCCGCAGTCTTCTCTCTGGATTCTGCAACGTCTTTCCACATTGTTGCTCCCTTTGAGGACAGTTTGCTCATTTATATTTCATGACAACGGGATTGGGTCATTTTTACAGATTCAAGGATCATACATATACATATAAATCTTCATTTTAAATTTGCAAAACCAAATTGCAAAATGATCTCTTCTATTACAACTCATAATAATAACTGGAAATCATAGCTACAGTATAGTGTAGCTATAAAATCCTGATAAAAAACACCATTTAATGTGTAGTTTTGTTTTTTAAGATGCCTCTGCTGACGCACCCTCGTTTTTATTAGTATTATTATGATTTTTATGACACATTCAACCAACAAGTATCAGACCATAGTAGAATACTTTGAGCATAAAGCAATCCTGTCCAATTTATGGTGAATGTGTGTTTTATTTTTGCCTCCAGCAATTACCCTGTTGTTGTTTTTTGCTTCAGGCTTCATTCATCACTGCATTTCCCAAACGTATGCATTCAAGCATTGCTGTTTTTGGTATAAAACACTCATATATATTCATATCAACACCGACCTTGTAGAACTAAATAGCTTGTTAGACGTTAGTGTTGGCCTCAAACTAACCCCTGTTGCACTATCCCTAATTCCCTTAACCCCTATCCAATTTATACTTCTGGGGTCACATGTAAACAGCCACCTGTGAGAGCTGTCAATTAAAACAAAGGAGAGGCGTCAGGGGTGACACGGATTGAGGATGGCTCATGGTGGATTTACTTCATTAGAAACCACAGATAAGACTGGAGCCTTATTAAATAGAAGCTGGTAGTGCAACAAGCCTTACACTGATGGGCTGATTATGGAAGCTTGGAGTGTGACGGCCCCCATAGGCACCAATTACTGTCTTTTCTGGGATAGAAAACCCATACACTACCTGTACGTGGTTAAAGATGAATGATGCTCTGACTGGAAGGGAATTTTCAGATCAGTACCACATTCCAAAAAACTTTATCAACAGAGATATATTCTAGCTAGATGTGTGACCCATTTTACCGTTTAGTAGTGTTGATAGATGGAAGCTACCATACAGGCTTCAAAATGTTGTTTGCTTGGGCTTGGACTAGGCCTGAGCTTCAAGAGGACTAAGAAGTAACATCATCATTTGAGGACAAATAGTAACAAACTATGCTTAAGTAATTAAATTGTTGAAGTCTTGACGGTTGCTTTTTTCATTCTCTTTAGCATTTAGGCTGGAAATCTATACCGGCTTGATCATGTGTAAGTAAGTAAGTAAGTCATTAGTATTTATAGAGCGCTTTTCAAGACCAGGGTCAAAAAGCGCTAAAACAATAAAAAAAGAGTCTCAGAAAATCAAGGAAAAGCCTTCACAAATAAAAATGTCTTGAGATATTTCTTGAAGGAGTCAGTAGATCCATCAAACACGAAGGGAGAGGAAGTTCATTCCAAAGTTTAGGAGCAACCGTGTGCGAGGAAACATCAGCAGAATCTTATCCACAGACCTCAGAGCCCGAGCTGGGGTGTACGTCTGGCTCAGATCACTGATGGAAGGAGGAGCCTGACCATGAATAGCTCTGAAAGTAAGAACCAGAATTTTAAAGTTGATCCTGAAATAAACTGGCTGTCAGTGAAGAGATTTAAGGATCGGAGAAATGTGAGTTCTTCTACTAGAGCGTCACCACTATAAACTCGAACAATCTTTTTGTTATGCCCATGCTTCTACCATTTTACATTAAATCCAGTGTGAGTGATAACCGACCATAGTACCACACAAAATGAGAGCGTCTTGCTAAATATTTGCTTCAACCTCAATAGCAGAAGATGAAAAATAAACATCTCAAAGCTTTTTTAGGCTTCAATAAACAAGCTATTGTTGACCATATATGAACACAATCCCACACCGATAGGAGCAGGAAGTGATACTATGAACCATCACAGTATAATTGTCTTGCTCTTGAACACAAACATGTCTGAAAGAGGAACCAGTGAACTCTTAGACACAAAACAACCAGTTGTCAAGCTGAGTTTTGTTACCTCATCGATCTTTAATAATTTTAATCTCTCCCAAGAACATATAAATGGATTAAGTTAAAAGAGAAAGACATTCATATTTGCTACTCAAAGGGCAACTAATGAAACACATCCATAGTTTTTGAAGCCGCTCAGTCTTCTCCTTGAACAAGTATCGATCTGTAGTTCCCGATGTGGTGGTTGATGTCTCTTTTTAATATCCCCCTGTAAGCCATGTTAGAATGCTAATGCTGCTCTGGTACTGATCTATATGCTACATACCCAGTTGGAGAAGCAGATATCGATGGTGGATCAAAACCTGACACTGGAGAACATACTCACAGTCTATGACACAGAAGAGCTTAAGAACTGCTAAGCTTAGCGTCACACAATTGAAAAACACATATAGATTTAATTCAGCAAATGTTATTATAGTTACTCATTCGTATTCATTTGATGAATATATGAGATACCGTGTCTCATTCATACTCGTGAATTTAAAAGCTGGTCATAAGGTTTTATCGCATCGCATTAAAGATTTAGCGGTTAAAAGTTACACAGGAGACAAACTGAAAGCAGCATAAATGGATGCTCTTGTGATAATAAAATATTTAATTTAACATGTTTACAATGAAATTTACAACATGTAGTTTATACACCGCGATAAGTGGTTTGAACAAAGTGGCAGTGAAACATCTTAAGTAGAGGTACTGGATGAATCACTTTCACCTTCTGAAAGATCTCAGCATATATAAGTAGGTTATTATATTTTCAGTCCTTCTCATCCCAGACAGCTCAGTAATTAAAAAAAAAAATACACATCAGACAAAAAGCTTTGGTTTCAAGACAACAAAACATGGGAAAGTGTTCTTATGAATTATGTATTTAGTCTACTAAATTCTTAGTTCGCAGACTGCCTATTCTCAGTCACTCATTCTCATTCACTCCATATCCTTCTCCTGGCCACCCGTCACCCGCCTGCTCGCTGAATAACCATGCAAGCCAGAGGCAGCAGGAACATTACTCTTATCTACCCTTCCTCCTCTTTGTAGTGTCAGAAACTTTGGTTGATATAAGCACATCTATCAGGCATTTTCCTTTTACTTGAACAAAGAAAGTTCCACGTCGATCTCCCTTGCCCCCGTCTAAATATTTCTCATGGTTATTCTCTAGTAATACCCGTTTTGCCTTTGATCTTGACACTGAGCAATCCCCTAATCCTTATATATTGCCTGCATATGTATAGTTTGGACCAGGGGTCATCACCTTTTTTTGTCAAGTTTGAACTACTTCAAGGGCACCAAGTGGTAGCCCCTACTACCAAAGCAAGCTAATGGTAGCCCCCCGAAGTTAGCCCAACGCTCCTTTGGTGTCTGTGTGAACCACATTGGTGACCCTTGGTCTAGACTTACTTATCACTTGGCCTTAAAGCTTAATTTTTGTAATTGTTTTGGACTTACTGATCAACAGGTCACAAAACATCCAAAATCTCCTACTCCATCACTCTCAGCACTCTGGCTTCAATCGTTAAAGCGCTTTGGGACCCTGGTCTAGAAAGGCACTCTAGAAATAACCATTACTTACTTACTTACTTTAGAGCTTTGTGCTGAGCCCCCTCCTGTTTACCCTGCTGTAACTCAACTGCTCAGCTAAGAACTCAGGCTTTTATATTTTGAAGTTAAGAAAACGTGGGATAAAAAGACCGTGAGTTGAATACAGACACAAGTTGGAACACCGGGACTGTTGGTACCGAGAAAATAGCCTCTGCATCAAAGCAAACATAACGAAGAAGATGATTATGATTGTGGTCAGGGGAATCGTTTTCTTCTCATGCATGTTCTGTGGAGCTTTAATTAAAGTAATCTCAAGACGCAAATATCAAGGTGTTTACCTTACAGCAGAGCACCAACACGTGCTACATAATCAGGAAGTACTATTATCATGTTTTACTTAGAAGTTACTTGAAGAGTTTTGGACTCCACATCTGTGCAGGTAAAAAGTGCACATCTAGGTTACCTATGTCTATGGTAACAGAAATATCACGTATAAAACTTGTGATATCTTTAACCCTTGTGTTATCTCAGGGTCAAGGTGACGTGGTGGCAGGAAAAAAAATGTAATTGAGGTATACCTTGTCACCCTGACCAAGAGATAACACGAGGGATACCTCAAACACATTTGTTTTTGGCCACCGGGTCACCATGACCCAGAGATGACACCAGGGATACCTCAAACACATTGGTTTTTGGGCACCCAGGTCATCTTTACCCAGAGACAACACTCGGGTTAAAGGTAATAGGGGCACATAAAGGGCAAAATGCTCTCCAACTACATAGTTGTGTTTAATTAAACACACAAAACAATGATCTATGATTTTGAAGATTCAGATTATATCTTTATTCCAACTCTCAGTTGTGGTCAAAAGCTTTTTGAATCGGCCAAAAGGACCTATTGGAGATACAACCTGCTCAAATTAATTTTCCTCCACAGGGTGCCTGGAATCTTACAGAGAGGAGTTATGTAGCTCAATTATTCTGAATATGATCAAATGCGGCTTTGTAGAGGAGCAAATAGAGGTGTCTGACAAAATCCATCCTCAACGAGCCCCTGGTGAGGCGACCAACTGGGAAAAAGCCATTGAGAAGACACTGGACATCCTTAAAGAAGTTGGATCTCAGTTCAGTTGCCTTGGAAACATGTCTTCTAGAAATGGAATCTCTTTTCCTTTAGTTTTTACTTCTCATCTGATCATTATTTGATATGTGTCTTATTATAGACACATTGAATTGAGCGCAACGTGATTCAGATTTATTAAAATTCATATATTTGAACTTCTGGGTCAAAATGTCAGGCTAAAATGAATATTAAAGCATTCCTGCCTGAACTGGAAAACATACACATATTATTGATGTTACAGATAAATTATTATTTTATTTATCATTTCACTGATTTCAATATATTATTTAGTACCTGGCAGATTGTAATGTATCACATAAATTGTTATTGAAGGAATTTCTTGGAATTTATGTTTTATATTTAGAAAATCTATGCCATAGGTAATAACTAAGGCCAGCCTACCCTGTGATTAGGGTATGAAATAATGAAAAAAATATTTGCTATGTTTAGAATGCATAGTTCAACTTGAAGAACATATAGATGGATGGATGGATGGATGGATGGATGGATGGATGGATGGATGGATGGATGGATGGATGGATGGATGGATGGATGGATGGATGGATGGATGGATGGATGGATGGATGGATGGATGGATGGATGGATGGATGGATGGATGGATGGATGGATGGATGATGGATGGATGGATGGATGGTCTCCTTCGGGAAATTAATTTTACAAATAGCAATACACAGCAATACAGACAATAATTCATAAAAATAAAAATAAGAACAAGAACAAAGGTTCTATAATAAAAAGAAGAAAGTACAAGATGATACAATCTAACTGTAAGATAAAGAACATAGATCAATATATATATATATATATACTGTATATCAGCAGGGTGAACAGGAGGAGGCTCAGCACACCACCTAGTAGAAAGTAAGTAAGTAAATAAGTAATTTTTATTTATATAGCACTTTTCCAGAAAGCCAGTGCCCGGTGATTTAAGAGGAGATCCTCACAGTTTGTAGAGAGGCAGATGGAGTACATTATTGCTACTCCCCAGGTGCAACACTAATAGACTCAAGGGACTCATTAATTCCTTGGCTATTAGATCGTATATTTCTGAATTTGGGGCAGTGGAGTGGGACATTTTATGTTAATCTAAAGATGATCCTCAGATTTACACCCTGTTTTATGTGCTGTTTATTGGTTTCTTATTAAAAGAAAGTAGAAAACCCCAAAAGTACTTGAGTAATCCATGTCTCTTTCTCTTTTGTTTCACTTTAAACTGTGTGGGAAACTTTCAGATTAAAAGTTTAATGTTTCTTGTTTCTTTATTGTTCAATTTTGTTTTAATTGAACATGACTATGAACTGAACACAGGGTCACTAAAAAAGTCTGGTTCTGGAAGTACCATTATACCCCTTTTACAGATAAAAGTAAATAGAATCATTTCTGCATCCAAACAAAGAAAAAGAAAGAGGACTTGAGGAGATGCTATCTGGGATTTTAACATCCGTAGTTGTTTATCCCACTGGAAGGACAGTGTGCTGCTGATTGTCATACTGTGTTAGTACAAACGGAGAAGATGATTCGATACAGCAAACCGATGAGAAGTTGGATAAAAAGTAAATAAAGGATAAGAATGCTTGTGGACGTGGGAGAGGATAATAACAGTGTGTTTTTTTTTGATAAAAAGTTCAAGACCTCGGCTGTTGGTGGTTTCTCTTTACATAATACAGTACATTTGAAACTGTCCATCATTTCTAAACTGGGAAAGCATCCGTCTTCAATTGAACGAGAATGTTTGGGTCTTTCTAGGCACTCAGGGAAATGTGGAGAAAAACAGAATTGAATAGTCCAAGCCAAAATGATTTATTGCAGCTGTACGACAACCGACCGCATCAGAACTTGGCATTTCGACACCATGTAAGGTTGTCAGTTTCCCTCCTCTCTTCAGAGCATTTCCAGATACGTTGAGGCAGAACTGTAAACTGGAACAGAGCAGAGTCGAGAAGCTGATGACACATAGGAGAAAACAAGCAAGTGAAGAAATCCGACAAAATAGCCAGAGGGCCTGGAGCTTACCGCGGAGACAAAACAAACAATCTGGTGTTGAGACGGAGCACAAGTCTGTCTTGTAGGGGGAAAGCAGATGATCTGCATTTTGAGATGAGCAAGGCGTAGATCACGCACGGATGAACACCCCGAAGAACAACGGAGTGAAGACGTCAGAGAACAAGGGACAGTTTTTGCATATGCAATCTAGACAGACAGAGATGGATGGATGGATGGATGGATGGATGGATGGATGGATGGATGGATGGATGGATGGATGGATGGATGGATGGATGGATGGATGGATGGATGGACGGATGGACGGATGGACGGATGGACGGATGGACGGATGGACGGACGGACGGACGGACGGACGGCAATTTGGTTTCCAGTTCACAGCATAAAAACAAGAACAACAACGAAGTACAATAAAAAGAACAAAGCGCAAGGGATGACAAAGTGCAAATAAGTCTAAATATTATTTACACTAACATGTTTTTTCTGGATACAATACTGATTTTCAAAAGTATCGATAGTATCTTATTGTTTTTTTTTGGTGTGTGGTTTACATTTTTGTGTAATCATTTCTAATCAAGTATCCTATATTTTGCCGATTATTTGTATTTGTATATATTGTAGTGAAATGAATCTGTTCTTCTCCGAGCTAATCTTTCCAGCATCGAGGCTACGATGGCATGACATGAGGAGAATGCCCGCGACCCGACTCCAGCCCCGCCAGATTCCGTTCTCACAACCTGAACATTGCACAATATCCCGAGGATCTCCCAAGCGTAGATTTTGCCACATATCGGAAGCCACTCTCCTCCACTGCGACATTGAGCCCCGACAACTGGGAGAATCTTGTTCTAAACCGCACTGTAGGCGAAGAAAACAAGATGGAAAACCAGTGGCGTTGCAAGGAAGAAGTCAAGATACCGAGACTTCTCCAACCTTGCTCGCCACCCACCCTGCCCTGTACAAAATGCCCTCGACATTTCTATACAGCCCTGGGCTTGTGCAGTCACACCAGTCATAACCACCCAAGAACAGCTAGAACCTAACTAAGGGACGATACTAAACTTGACCCGGAAACAATGCTCGGACACGAGCCACAGCCGATGATGATTATGGTATCGAGTTGAAGAATTTGTGACAAACCTGGTCCCTAAAAGCTGAAAATCAATGGCTGATCAGTCGCTCCGATAAAAATAACTAAAGAAACCTCCCACGTTTCCTGAATTAAGCTTCATTTTGTTCCTCAAAAGTAAGCAACGACTGAGTTTGAGACGAGGAGGGAAGATGTTCTCTCGCACGCAAAGATTTGTAATCACAGAAAAGTTTAGTGAAACAACTCAAAGGAATCGACAGAAAATTCCCTCTTCCGAGTCTAAAGGGCAACACCTTAATCAACGTCGTCACCTTAAATACATCTTTGCAAGGATTACATTGTTTCAGTTTGAGTACAGATCCTCATTTTCAACTCAGTGAAAGATGACAACATGAGCTGTTGTACTTGTTCGATGATGAAGCATCTGCGCTGTTAATTCCAGTGAGGAATTTGCATTATTCCAGACGCTTGCTGTGCTCCATGAGACAATAACAGCAGTGCATCTGAAAAGTGAGCTACTGGAAGCCAGGAAAGATTACTGCATATATTCATAAGAGGTCTGACTTGATTCAGCCAAACAAATGTGGTTTTTAAGACTTTGTTTCCTTTGTTTTATCGTTCAGGAAAATTAAAAAATAAGATGTTACGTGTGAATTATTTATGTGGAATATGTTAAGTAAGCACTGGTGAAATTTCAATTACGACTGATGAAGACGTAGGATCGGAGGAGGCTGAGGCTCCAGATAAGGGAGAAGCAGAAGAAAACAAAGAGAATATATGTGTGAGAGCTGCTCAGATAACAAGGGGAGTGTAGCAAGGAGGCCAGCAGGAGCTCCACTGATAAATAAATCAAATCTGTGTATGCTTACATTACATAGCTTTTCTATTTACACTTGGGAAGCATATTGAATAATTTATACAAATTCATAAGCGGTGGCTTCTTCGATTTAGATTCAGTTTTCAATCCAATTTACTTTCCGGTAGCAAAAAAAGTGACGGGGAGGCATTATAAATGGTACTGAAGGACGAGCAGAGACCGTTACTTTGATTCTTGCCGTTTGATTTCGGCACTCATTTGACTGAAGAGAAGATCATCAAAGTCATATTCATTTGGAAAGTGTTGTTTATTTGTGCTTGCCCAGGAACGTTCAGAACTGGCCACTTTCCATTTTTTATCTGCTATCATCCTCTGAGTGACGGTGTTTAAAAAATGACTCATGGTTTGGCTCATAGACGTCCCCTGGGATCCACCGACGTGCTAAAGATGTTGACACCTTTTCATCATGATTGCTTGTAAATGTGTCAATACGTGGAATGATACGGTAACTAGGTCAAGGTGCAGAGTGGTTGTGGTTGTGGTTATAGCTACTTCACCAACAGCAAGAGGGTTGCAGGTTGACGTCTAGCTTGAGGCAACCTGCCTTTTCACGGTTAATACGGAGCTGACCCCGAGTGTGAGTGAAAAGAATCGCAAGCAGCAAGCGGTTATATAAATAAATATAAATAAATATAAATATACATGTTAAAAAGGGTTCATATCCTGCAGGTGATCGACTTAAGGCGTGTGTCATTAGCCACTTTCATGTGAGTTGAGAGGGAGGAAACAGGAAGTAACCATACAAAATAAAACCACCATAAAATGGAAGAATGACACTGTAGCCTTTCTGTGTGGAGTTGCTGTGTTCTCCCAATGCATGGGTTTACTTCTGGCACTCGGGTTTCCTCCCACAAGCCAAAAACAATCGTTTGTCTCTGTGTAATCTGTGACTGGTCCAGGGTGTCCTTCTGCCTCTTGCCCGAAGTAGCTGGGACAGGCTACTGCTGACTTTGACTGTGATGAAGGAAGGAAGTAAGTAAGTAAGTAAGTAATTTTTATTTGTATAGCGCTTTTCCAGACCAGGGTCACAAAGCGCTTAAACAATCAAAACAATATTCAATAAAGTATATACTTTAAAGATCAAGACAAAACTGATAACACAACAGGAGTTCCAGAAAATCAAGGAAAAGCCTGAACAAATAAAAATGTTTTCAGATGTTTCTTGAAGGAGTCAGTAGATCATCAAACTCAAAGAGAGAGGAAGATCGTTCCAAAGCTTAGGAGCAACAGCCAGAAAGGATTTCTCTCCTCTGGTCCTGAACCGTGTGAGAAAACTAATGAATAACAAGGTCATTGTATGAAAACATTTACTTTTGTCTTTTTTTTGATCCCCTGTCAATAAAAAAACGTTGTGTAAATGCATTAAATGTATCTATAAATTATATTTAAAAAATATATATATATTTTTTACTTTTTATTAATCCAGCATGGTTTAGGTCACAATCAAATCAACATTTTTTTTACATAAAAAGTGACATTTCTTATAATAAAGTCAGGACTTGTGTAAGTCTACATTCTCGGCTGCTTTAGGTGATATCACAGACAGCAGATGAAATCACTTAAAATCCTTGCAGAAGCAGAAAGATTGTTTTTCATCCACTGTTTTTCCTTTGTTACTCATTGTAGGCGTGCGATAGAAAGAGGAAGCTGGAAGGCATAATCGGAGCTGCCAATATTTCTTCAGTAAAACAGACAGCAGTTAATGTTTTGGGCCATTTGTTTGAGTGCTGTTTGTCAATAGCATTTTGAATTAAAAGCATTACTATTTTGAGTGAAATAGCACCTAAATAATCTACTTGAACGTGGAGATCACAGAGTCAATAAACTTCATGCTTGTTTACTGAATTTCCCTGGTGCTGTATTGCCTGAGATAAAGTAAACACAAGTCGTACTTATAATTTTGGGATGCAATGCAGGCACTCTTAGGCAGAGCTAAATGTAAACAGTATATGTTTAAATTCAAGACTATTTACTGATACACTAGTTCCAGGATAAAGAATGTTTCAATGATCAAACGATTGGGACTAAATCAACTCAATAATAATATCAGTTCTATTTGTAGCATTTGTTCTTGATTTCTTTTCAATTTCTTTGTTGGATAACGGTTACTGGTACGGTTTTGGCATGGATTACAGGGTGTGTGGTTTATTGGTTATCATAGAAAGCACCATCATGTGGCGTACCCATGTGGTTGTATTGTCCAGGGACATGTTGACAACGTTGACATTTTATTTACACAAAAGAGAAGAAATGCAGAAGCCAAGGCTACATCGAACAGGGACGAACACACACAAAAGAAAAACAGAAGGATTATCAGGAGGATACAAATGAGGATGACAAGCGAGAATTGGAAGTCAGAACAATCATGGAAGAAAAGAAGATGGAATATAAATGAAATAGAAAGAATATAATAAAAACTAAACCAAAAATAGAAATGTCAACACAAGTGTGTGGCAAAAATGGAAAAAAACTGAAGGAAACTCGCAAGTTAGTTCACAAACACACTAACACATTCAAGAAAACCTTGAATGTTCAAAGAAAAGACAAGAGAAAAACAAGAAAACCTTTAATGGGTGAACATTACCAACATACAGATTAAGACGATCTGACACCACGGACTGAAACCAGACGGCTTACGTAGTGGTTGCAGAGCGAACTGACAAAATACAAGCACATACAAACTCACATTACTACACATCAAGTTTATAATAAACGCACCATTTACACAAAGAGCAATGACCAACTTTTCAATGACGGGATTCTGCTGCTGGAACAAATTGGGAGACAATCTCCAAACAGGCTGGTGGGAAGTAGGTGTGAAACGTTTTTGATATCAAGTTCCAAGTGATGCTTTGCAAGAATTTATTTTTAAAAGTTGTGGGAATTTAAGCTTCTGGGGGTTGCGAAAGCAGCTGGCTGCCTACACCGTGGTAATTTGCTGGATTGCCATGGAGGATCCTGTAGAAGATATTTTCAACAATTTTTTAAAGCCTTTACGGTCCTCTCCGGAGATTAACACGAATGAAAAGTGCTCTTTTTTTTATCTAATTAAAGGTTCTGGTTCGCTTAGAAGGTCATTGAGTCAAGCAATTATTTAGAAACTTTGAAGTTTTAATCATATGAGGGAAACATTATTCTAACTAGATTATTTGACACTTTATGAAAGATATTTTTCAGATCGACTGAATTAAATAACACAAGAGGAAGATGTAGCTCTTCTTGCTCAGCAGAAATGACACTGTAGATAATGAGCCAAGACCTCCATTCTTTCACCTGAAACCTGGTTACCAATTCAGAAATACAAACTCAGGGAAAAGACAGATAATTGAATGAATATAAAATCTGATAGTTTGAAATCTATTGGCTCAAAAGAGTAGATCTGTTTCTATATATATGTACTTGCTGCTGTGAAAAGTAAAATGTACCAACTTTAGGACAAATATAGGAATATGATATATATTAGTTTATCTTCTCAGATTTATATACAAATATATATTTTAAATAATATTATCAGTGACAGAATAGTTGTGTAAAAAAAGCGTATGACTAGTATTAATACTGTATATTCATATTCATATTATTTCAACTGCGAAAAATCTCTAAATTTAGGAAAATGTTGTCACAACACGATCTGGAGCTTATAATCCGTGCGTTTGTGTCTTCTCGTTTGGACTATTGCGACAGTTTGTTATCATGTCTTAACAAGAAGGAGCTGTCTCGCCTGCAGTTTTTACAGAACTCTGTAGCAAGAAATCTGACCCGCTCTAGTAGAAGAACTCACATTTCCCCGATCCTTAACTCTCTTGATGGATCTACTGATACCTTAAAGAAACATCTTAAGACACTTTTATTCGTGCAGCCTACTTGATTCTCTGAGACTCCTGTGTTTTCTCAGTGGTGTCTTGACCTTTTAATCATATATTTTATTGAGTATTGTTTTGATTGTTTAAGCGCTTTGTAACCCTGGTCTATAAAAGCACCCTACAAATATTACTTACTTACTTATATATAAAAAAGTACTTTAACCAACAGTTCATATGTATAAAAGTAGTAGTTTTAAAGGGTTAAAAATATTGTGTATAATATATTCTACTGACTTTGGCTGCTAGCCTCTGAGGTTAAGAAGTAAAATCAAATTAAAATAAATAACTTTAAATGCCTATCTCAGAATCTCAACAAGTAATGCAGAACAGTTTCCTTCTTCAGGGTGGACCTGTTTCTCCCTCCCACTCGGTTGTTCGGTGTTATGGGGAAGACAGACCTGCCACTGTGAATGATGAGCGTGCAGCAAATGTAGGTGTCAGTTCTGCAGTATTTATCACACTGGTTCTCTTATTGGATGCAGGCGGGCTATCATGTCCTCCTCCTACCTTCTTGGAATGTGCGCCAAGCTAACCGGTTGAGAAATTGTCTAAACTCCTTCTTTGGCATAAGAAGTGTATTAAAGTGTTAGCATTTCACTACAATTTTTTATAAAAGAGGTGACACAAGTCTTTTTTCTAAATAACACTCATTTTGAGATCATTTTAGGGTCATTTACAAATAGAAAGACTTGACAGCTTACTCTTGGTTTTGGAATTTACTGAAATATTTGTTTACATGACCTTGACACTTTGCATCTCTTGCAGAGTTCTGGTTAAAAGGTTTACCGGTCTGCCAGAGCTGACGAAAAGAGCAGTGAAGGTCAATTCGTTGGGTCAGATTTCAAGATGAAAATAGGAAAGTACTTTTCTTCCTTGTTAAATCTTGCAAAGATAACATGGAAATCCCCTTTGAGTCACCTGGTGGATGACGCGCAACATGATTTTAAATGTCTCCAATTAGACAATTTCTCCCGGCGACCCATGACCTCGGATACGGCGGCAGGTTAAAGGGCGATGAAATTTCAATGAATGGGAGAACAAAATGTCCATTTAATGGTCCCTTAGCCAGGTAAGGTCAAACTGCTAAACCGATTAAAAAGTCCAAGTACTTAATGATCAAATTTCAACCAAAACATGGAAATCTGTGAACAAAAATAAGTTGTTAATGTTCACACTGCTGTGATCTTTACTTTATGAATACTTTGCATGTATTTTAATCGTCCTGCTTTTCACCCAGATTGTAACATTTCTGTAAAAGTATGATCATTATATATATAAAAAGAGACATACAATAATGTTGTATATGCCAGGAAACTCAGAAAATCCAGGAAGAGTAAATACATTAGGAACATTGAGTCTGCCAACATAATGTTACAATAGAAAAGAAAAAGGATTCTTAATCTTCAGCCAATTAATACTCCTTTTGTTCGAAGAAAATTGCAACTAATTGCTAATCTTGTGTTTCAAATAAAGCTTAACTCCCATTTAATAATTGGTCGATACAAGTTAAAAATGATTTATATTAAATTTTAATTATAAGTGTTAAGAAGGATTGGCCGAAGAGACGAGGAGATCACAGAGTCAGCGAGATGGCTCGGCTTTTATTGAAGTTACAGTTCTCCAAACACATGGATGATCAGTTTATTAAGCAACGCAGAAGCAACATCAGCTTTTCCAAATCATAAATATATTTATAGTTTAGACATTTACGGTGGGCTGTTTCTAATAGGTGTTACATCTGCCCATCACTACTTTACAGGGATTTTTTTTTGAATCAACTGGTTTGCAGTAAATAGTTTTAAGGAAAATATCTGTGATGGCCAGGATATACAGTATTTATATTTTCAAAAATATAGTCATTTTGTTGTCTAATTACACATACCACAATTCTTATCAATGTTATTTCTTATGCACAGCAACTGTTGCCCAAATCAAGTAAGCAAGTAAGTGAGTAAGTAAGTAAGTAAAGGTTATTTTTAAAGTGCCTTTCTAGACCAGGGTCACAAAGCGCGTTTACAATCAAAAACAATACACAGTTAAATATATATACTTTAAAAGGCCAAGACACATAAGACAAACACAGGAGTTCCAGAAAATCAGGGATCTGTTGTTGATACTCCTATCAGCAAAGAAGTGTTGACCCAGGATGATTACATTTTCAATGATAAGCCTGCAGAAGGTTACATATTTGATGAAAGACTTGGTGTAAAGTCTTTGCCAAATGAGCCACAGCCAAGTCCATTACAAGCATTGGACTTTTCTACACCATCATCTGCAGTTTTACCTTACTCTCTACGGCTTGACTTCATATCAAACATGAAAAGTCAACAAAAGATAAAGTATCTCAGTCAAATGAAACGCCTCAGAAATATGGTGAATGTTGAGAAGCGAGTAAAGATAAAATATCTACATCAAGACTTAAAACGGAAAACTATGCAACAGCTACAAAATGAACTGAGGTGCAAGAAAAATGAGGACAGTGACCTAAATGTGAAGAACTTGGTCAGAGCCCATGAACGCATAAAGAAAAGTCAACAAACTAAAAAGTCAATCTGCCAACGAGAAGTGTGTTCATAAAGAATATAAGAAGTTAAAAGATGAAAAACATGAGTTGGAGGAAACAGTGATGGAGTTGAAAAATGTTGAAGAAGAAACAAAAAGTTGTGGAAAGAATTTCTCCAGTGATATGCGAAAGATGGTGTTTGACTCGATCGTGAATCTGTCTCCAACACAGAAGATCCCTCCCTTGATAGAACGGTACACAGAGCACAGTGGAACTAAGTTGAGTTCTGTTCCTCATCGGACGAACTGTTGAACAGATGGCTCATGAATTAGGCGTCATTGCAGATCTTCAAGCTTCAGAAATTCGCATGAAGACTAAACACAGTTGCATTTGATGCCACAAACCAGGACGGTGTACACATCAACAGTCGCCTTAGCACAAAAAATGAGGTTTATATCATCGCCGTTGACGAACTTTCCAGGGAAACTGCTGATGATTATGCCGACCATGCGTGTTCGGCAGATGACAATCTTGCCTCTGTATATGCAAATTACCACCATGAAGATTTTGAGCACTGCCGGTCGACAATAATCAACAACATTTCAAATTCAATGACGGATCGAGTGGCAGTAAACCATGCTGCAATCAGAAAGATAAACAAGAGATGGAGTAAAACTCTCAATGAATTAAAATCTTCGGCGAGAAACTAAGTTTGAAGAATGCATCATTAAACTTCCTTGCCGATCGAATTAAAGCGAGGAAAAAAGAAACATAGCGAATCTGTTCAACTGGGCTGTGTGTATAGCTAGAAAGAAGGGAAAGACCCACCGCCAATAACAAAGCCCCAGTTTGGCATGAACTTTCAAATCGAGCAGTCATGAAGACACAAAAGTAAACAGGAAAGTAAAGGAAATAGGTGGAATTCTTTTTAAAAGATGTTGATATAGATAATATCAAAACCATTTTTGCTTCAGAATTGAGTGAAAATCCAATGGTTGACCTTGTCGATATCTTGTCTGGTAATGCAGTGGGTCGTAACATTTGTGTATGCCATATCTGGTTTGATGCTGAAACCTAAGAACAGATTGTTTACTCAGAAAGTATTAAGAAAGTTAAGAAAAGAAAAGGACAAGTAAACAAGTGATGGTGAAGTTTCAAAGAATGAACTTGGTGCTGACCTTGTGTTCGGGAACTTAATTGTATGCTAAAATATGTTTTTTTTTTTTAATGGACTGACACTGTATATGTTTCTGTAGAATTTTAGATAACCATGTTTATTTCAAATATATAACTTATACATATCACCTATTGATTCTTAGCTTGCACCTCAGATCGTCTTCTCACCACAGATAAAGTTGAACCTTAATTACTTTATAGCACCTATTATTCTAAAAATATTTACGTACAGCAGCGTTGTTATAGTTATATTTATTGTAGTTCTCAAATAATTATCTTTTTTTTAAATCCAGAAATGCATCTATTGTTGCATATAAAACTTTGGAATTAAATGATTAAAAATATTTACATCAATACACAAGGGTTTCTTTCTTAACTGATATTTCCCATCATTTCAAATTCTATTTTCAAAATGTTATTAATTAAAAAGTAAAAATAATACACCATAACTATGTTTCATGTTTCCATTACTGTGTATTTAAACAACTTGTGTTTGTTAACAATGGGCTATTCATTTGTTCTTTCTATGCATATTTTAAGTGCCAATGTTTTTCTACTTGACCGTAAATTCATTAATTAATTAAAATGATTAACATATTTAACATATGTATTCTGTTTTGTTCTTAAGCAAGCTTTCCAATGATACCAACCTTTTTAAAATTGAGCAAATATTGAGCAAGTTATAGCATTTTCAAAGTCGGGTTTAACAAAAAAGGTCACAGCTAAAATATTGACCCCCATTGATTAGTATGGAGGAGGTTGACCATAAATTAGCGCATTTTCAGGGGTTATTATAGTCCATGCGGGAAAATAAAGTCATTTTCGTCATTTTATTGATTTTAGTGTACTTTGTGTTTTAGGAAAGTTGCTCCAGTTATTCATATGACGTCCTTTTGATGTTGTTGTGTAAATGTTGCATAAAGTAAATATAAAGTTTTAGCTTTAACCCTGAAAACTGATGAAGAACGATCCAACTCCTGCTGCACAAACAAAGCTTTTCATCAGCTTGAGTCGAGTCATTTAAGGTTTCTGCTAATTTAAGCATCACTGACCTACGAGAAAGTCCGACTGGAGGATTTAATTTATTTAGTTCTCCCTCCTTTCATCCCTTAAGAATCAATCTCATACATTCAAAGTCCGTCTCGGCAACAACTGTCGGATTATCATTTTAGTCCTTGACTAAGATTTAATTTAAGAGGCATACATCGGCGCAAAAAATTAAAGTGATGCTTGTTTACATCGACCTTATTCCTCCATCGACCCGTCTTCCTCTTCCACGTCCTTGGATCCGACTTCTCTTTACTGCTTTCGTAATGTGCTGTGCAGCAGTTAGTAAAGCCAAACATGACAGTAAATTGATCTCAGCAGTACAAACAGTGAGGTTGTTAACCGATGTGGTGGCTCGCGAGTCACTGGCGCTGTAGATCATAATCAAAGTGGATGTCAGAGACCATCGAGGGCTTTGTCGGGAAGAAGACGCCAGATGGGAGTTTATGATAGGACATTATTTCCAAAGTGGCACAAGCATATAAAAGCATTATCCTCAAGCTTGGCAGGCATCTGAAACTGGATGGCTTCCAATGACGAAAAAAAAAAATTACATGAACCTGTTTTAAAATGTCATTTACTCAAGGAGGAGGTTTTTTTTGATACCACCTCTCTAAATCATCAATACAGAGAAAAGACAAATAATACTTCCAATTACTTAATAAACAATCCGCAACTGTTTAAAGCAGCAAAATGCAACATTTTGACATAATTATTATGTTTATCATCTTTTCTGTAATTATAGTTGAATATTGGCTCATGCATTAGAACTCCCGAGTTGTATTTTAAAGTGACCATTAAAAATGCTTTTCACAATATAACTTTGCCAATTTATGAATTGCATTTTATTCTCTTTTTTTTTTTTAATAAAATAAACTGAGAACCACTGAGTAGAATTTCATTATATTCATCAGGAAAGTCAAAAGAGCAGAAAATGGATAAACTTTATTGAGTTACATTGACAGACATTGTGACGTCCCTACACTTCGAAATGACAAACTCAATGTTTTTGTAAATATGGGCCTTTTAAAGCCTTGAAAAATATATTCAAGAAGACATAAAGGGGCGTATAAATAAACACATTCTTCTAACAATTACAAAGATAATAATATAAAATAAACATTTCACCTCATTGGCTACATCGAGGTAATCAAATTAACTTTCGAAACTCCACGCTGCCATGAAGACATACAGGAAAATGATAACTTTCAAAAACGACTTTAGAAACTTTGCATCACCAGCAATATTGAAGAGAAAAAATAGCCCCCAAAAGCCGCAAACAATAGTTCAACCAAGGTCGTAACTTTAAAATTGAAGAACATGTACAATTAACTTATCTATTTAATATTTATTGATATTAGATATATTCTTACATCAGATATTATTAGTATTTATTATTATTTATTAACTTCTATTACATCTTTCAGAGCAACTCATACTGCTTCTGCTGGCGGTCACAAACATCATGTCTGCTTCACATTTCACCGACTACCATACCTTTTATTGTTACCGTGTCATTCATTAACCAAGTTGACCTTTAACCTTTAGCATATTAGACTCCCATTGAAAACCAGCCAAAGCAGATGTGACGCTGATTACACACAGTCTTTTAAAACGAAAATGAGGGCCTTGAAGATTAAGTTGACAAAAGCATGCCATTTTACAATTTTAAAATAGAAGGAAGCGACTACGACTCAAACTCTATCTCAATTTGTTGAGACTATTAATTGGTTAACGAAAAGGCTAACAAAAACTGGTCAGCTCATTCAAACACAGGGCAAGGATAAGCAGCCTCAATGGAGTCCAAGCAGGAAAAGGTAGGACTCCATAAAACCCACCATATAGCAGCTCCTCTATATGAAGAAACATAAAAGCCCCACCTGAGAGTCGTTGGAGAGAAACAGGTAGGAAGAACAAAAGAAATGGTCTGAACACAAAACCCCTAAATGTCGACATCTTTCTTAGAAAAAGCACATCCAAAGAAAGTGTTCTCAAAAAGGATTCTCATTTACTATACTGCTAAGCAAACTAAATGTATCCAAGTGTTATGAATTAAAACTAAATAATATCATTAAATTATTACATTAAAAAAAAACAATGAATAGTCTAAGCCTTAATAGAGAAAAAGTGAATCCACGCTGAGGATTGTTCAATACATCCATACGTTATGAACCGACATATATCCGCCCCCCCCCTCACCCCCCCAGTTTCGGAGAAGTTTCCACAAGTAATAAAAAATAGAGCATCTGCACAGACAGCAGGCGACAGAAAGCCTTCATTTCCCCGTGAAAACTGTCGACAAGACAAGTACAAAGTGTAAACCCAAAATAGATTTGAGACACGTTTTAATGAAAGCACTGAAAGAATTGACAAGTCGACAAGTGACAACAGTGTCATATCTCTCCTGATATGTCTCGCTGTGAACACTGTTCCTTCATTCACACACTTAACCCTTGATGTGGCGTGGGTTTGACATGCAGGACGTAGAGTAGAATCTCACTGGATGATAGACATGGATTTCCTATATGAACTGAAAGGATAATTGCAAAAAAAGTATTTTTAATCTACAATGGTTCTCTGATAGAATCCATGTCAATGAAAAAAAGACAAAACAAAATTTAAAAAAACTCTCCCCCAAGACTGTGTGTTCCAAGCCCTTTGATTCACCATAAACCATTATTTCCGACCGTTGCAAAGCTCTTAAGCCCATTAATGGCCGTGGCTCTTCGGCTGACAATCAACCTACAGTTTTTGTACTTTTCTGTGCCCACCTTCCACCCACAGTGTTGGGATGTGATTTGGCGTGGAGGAGGATACGCTCCATGTTTTGTTTAATTATTTTAAGAGTAAATCAGAGCTCTACAAAGGATTGTTGCACGACTGAAACTTCCCTTTTTTTTGGTTTTAAAGCTATTATTTTTTCAACAGCTTATTATTCTTATTCATTTTTCAGCAAGAGTGGTTTAGGGTATTAATAGTTGCAGTGGTCAGTGTCTTTCAAAAGTGGTCGAATTAAAAAACAAAAAAGGGATTGCCTTCATTAGATCATAGTAAGTAAGTAAGTAAGTAATATTTATTTATATAGCGCTTTTCGAGACCAAAGTACACATTTTTTACACAGTAAGTAAGTAATTTATATTTGTAGAGCGCTTTTCCAGACCAGGGTCACAAAGCGCTCAAACAATCAAAACTATCCTCAATAAAATATATACTTTAAAAGATTAAGACACATAAGACAAACACATGAGTCTCAGAGAATCAAGGCAAAGCTTGCACGATTAAAAATGTCTTCAGATGTTTCTTGAAGGAGTCAGTAGATCATCAAACTCAGAGGAGAAGGAAGATTGTTCCAAAGCTTAGGAGCAACAGCCTGGAAGGATTTCTCTCCTCTGGTCCTGAACCGTGTGCGAGGAACCATCAGTAGATTCTGATCCACAGACCTCAGAGCCCGAGCTGGGGTGTAAGGCTGGATCAGATCACTGATGTAAGGAGGAGTCTGACCATGAATAGCTCTGAAAGTAAGAACCAGAATTTTAAAGATGATCCCGAAAGAAACTGGCAGCCAGTGAAGAGTTTTAAGGATCGGAGAAATGTGAGTTCTTCTACTAGAGCGGGACAGAATTGTCGCTGCAGAGTTCTGAATCAACTGCAGGCGAGACAGCTCCTTCTTGTTAAGACATGAAAACAGGAAACAGCGGCATTGAATAGAAAAAAGTCAACGTTTATTCAGTTGAACTGGGTCAAAACAGTTGATTGGTGATTTTACCAGTCCAGACAGCTGATGAAATAGATTGTTTTTATTGGGAGTAACCAGACGGGACAGGTTTAGAAATGATTGTATCAGAGGGTCAAACTCATGTGGAGAGGCTTTCAAAAATTGAATAACTGTTTTAATCCTAAAAGGAAAAAAAACATTTTATTCCCCTCCTGTTGTGTTTCTCTCCTTTACCTCTTGACGGAGCCCGGAACGGTCAACACCTGAGAGCAATCTCATTTACTTCCCACTCGTCGCCCTTATTCAGTTTTCTCATTCTAGTCGTTTGTGTTTCGTGTCTGTCAGTATTCTTGAATTTTGTATTCAGACATTAGACTTTTTATCTCTCTTCTCGCCATTGGAATCACTTTTCCTTCTCATTTTTCTTCCTGTTTTTTTTTTCCTTTCGTTTTTTTTTATCTGTTCCTTCAACTGCGCCACTTTTATTTTGTACTCTTATTTCCTGTTCTCTCTTGACTAATGCAACACTGCTAGTCCATCAAGAAACCTCAACTATAATTCAACCACCTCAGTCCAAACCCGTGTGCCAGATGAAATCATTTCTTGCGCTGATTATTTGTTTCTCTCATTCCCGTCCCTGAATCATGATTATTGCACTTCTTATATTTTTGTCCATGTGCTCCAGTGCCAGAGTGCTTAGTATGTCTTAGTTTATTCACGAGTGTTTTGACCGCTGTGTTTTTTTTTTCGGTTTCTAGGATCAGTTCTTTGCTCTGTTTCTTGTTTAGTTCCCCATATTTGTGGAAGCTTTGGTTTTTGGACTTTGAGATATTGGACTCTGGTTTTGTTTGTTTGGAATCAGTCTGACTGGACTTCTTGTTATTTGTTCTACTTGTAAATTTGGCTACTTTTGAATCATTCAACTAGTTTTAAGTTAATGTGTCATCACAAGTTTTATGAAAATATTTTAGTTCAAAAATATTACCCAATATAGGTACTCAAAACTACCCAGAACTGCTTTGAAGTTATTTTTTTACAAAAAACAACTTCCTAAGATCTTAAAAAAAAAGGAATAAAACAGCACCACAACACAAAAGAAACTCGGCTAAATGTCAGTAGTCAGACAATAAGCGCACATGGAAAAGGTGACTAAGATTAGAAATGACAAAAAACATGACATTTAATAAAGCACAACCTTCAAATGAGGTTGGAAGAAGAGAAATTTTCAAAATGAAGCTGAAGTTTCTATAAATATATACGGCTGCTGACATATACCACAGCTTCATATCCTCACTAATAGGGATACATAGCTCACAAATATACACCCAAGTTGTTGTGCGTTTTAAATCAATGACGATGGTGATTTGTGTTATTGTGAAGTAATTCTAAGAAAATATTTTAAGATCTTTTTAAAGTTTTAAACCTCAGGAAGACGCTGTAACGATCTGCACCACGCTTGATAGTTTCCTAGTTTTCGTTGACTAGCTCTGACAGAGTATCAACGTTGAAAAATAATTTAAAGAAAACGTTCTTTTGAGTTAAACTCCAGACAACGAGAAATATTTCCACCTTTAAAGAAGTTTTGCTTCTCAAACCAGAATACGAGATGAGTTCAGTGCCTGTAATTAGTTGGGTAAGAGTTGTTTCTTGAGATTTTCACAGCTTTAAACAATGCATGAGCAACCTTTGCTATATGTGGATATTCTACCGGTATTTAAAAATAATCCAGCAAATGTCAACAACACCTTGAGGGAGGTAGGGATCAACATTGATAATGTTTTCTTTTAACATGTCGGCTTGGAAGCGGATGAAAGATCATGAGCGGTAACCAGAATCTTTTTAGCGGCACAAAGCAACTGCCTGATTCTCCTGCTGCATGTTTGTGAAATCATCTATCCACCTGGTCCTGTTTGATCCACATCAAACAAGGTTTGCCTGGGAAATCTTAAGAGGAACAAAAAAAAAAGAAAGAAAAGGTGACATCTTCGGTGCCAACAGTGAATCTGCTATGTATTGCTTTCCCAAAGATAGTTGAGTTAGTTTACCTAACTGATGTTGTTTCATCGAATGTTGTTTTCCAATTCATAAGGTTCCTAAAGGTTAACCAATGTATTGTTGTAGTTTGTGGCAGAAACCTTTCTAAAATCAGACAATTCTGAGTTCGGGGGCAGGAGTGGAGTGAAAGTATCTTGATGTTCTGTTCTATGTTAATCTTTGTATCCTTTGTCTTTGTTATTTTTCTTTGATGTATGTTCTTTATCGTTATCTTTAGACTTAGATTGTATCATCTTGTTCTTTCTCCTTGTTTCTCTTTGTTCTTGTTCTTATTTTATTTTTTTAAATTTTTATGAAAAATTGTATTTTCTGTTCCCGAAGGAAACCTCTCGAGGGATCAATAAAGTTTTACCTTACCTTACCTTACCTTACCAGAAGCCTGACCTATGTACCCTATCTAAAGAAATTGAAAAAAAACACCATTATTGGATTTATTACCATTATTTTTGTGTTTAAAAATGTAGACATTTTAACTTTTAAACTGTGCGATAACAACTCTGGATACTGCTGTCTAAGAAGACAACCGACCTTCTCAGCTCTCCTCCGTCCATTCAAAGTCATAAACAGAAAATAATGTAATTGAATTAGATTGCATGGCATACAAGATGCTGTCAAGGTTTTACTTTTATTTCTTTAAACCGATTGACTCCCGTTGGGATTGAAAGCCTTCTTATTAATCAAGCGTTTCCTGCCGTGATTTACTAATTCTATTAAAACGTAACTGACACTTCACCCTGGATCAGTTCCTAGCATTGCCGGGATTCATTTGTTAGATTGCTCGTCTTTACGTGTGTTTAATTTCCCCGAGTGCATGAAAAACATTTCAATCAAGTTGAGAGTTTGAATCGAAGGCAATAAAGCTGTTTTCCCCCCAAACAACATTGATATCAATCAAACGAAAACCAACATGTTTTCAGGGATATCTTTCCGGACTCTAGAGTAGGTCTAACTTTTGTTTCCTTTTTTTTCTGTAATGATTTGTTTAATTTTCAGCAGTCATCAGTATAAATCTCTACCTACTATATCAATCGTTATTGTTACTATGCATCTTTGTATGGACATAGAATCCGGTGTGTGTCACATGACAACCAAACTGCTTTACAGCAGTTGCTTAGAGACAGTGTTTTCACATGAAGTACTGAGAGTTCTTTCACCAGGAAGATAAACCCAGAAGCCGAACAAATAAAATAAAAAACTACAGCCAGGACCTTTAATAAACCATGAAATAATCGTCCCGTAAATTTCGGACTATAAGCAACTACTTCTTTTTAGTGGCCCCTCTTGTAGTAAACGACAAAAGTGTGACATACATGCGGAAAAATCATTAATTTTTGCGTATTATACACACCCTCATCATGGTGCAGCTTTTAAGCGAAATCATCTTTTGTTCAAGTCTGTGAGTGGATACTGACGGGTTTGGGGGTAGGGGGGGGGATAAATAGGTCCACAGACACCAACAAGTTTCGAAAGGCTGGACTGTTGTGCGATGAAGAGGAAAGTGAAATGGTGAATGTGCCTCAAGATGTGTTTGAATTCTGTTGTGTTCGATTAAAGCAACAAAAAACTTCTGTGAACCGTCTTTCTGTCTTAATCTCTCTTGATCTAACCAGATGTGCCTTAGAGTTGATACGTGGCTCAAAACAGGCGACTGTGGTGATCAGGAAACTACGTCTGTGGTGAAATGTATTTATTATTATACCGTCAAATGATCTAATCCATCTTATTTAAATATAAGAAAGAAAAGTCATATTTACATAGGGCCGTTCTAAGTTATGGGTTTGGGATTGGTTTAAGGCTCTAGTAGGTCAGGGGAACGTAAGTAAGTAAATTATATTTGTAGAGCGCTTTTCCAGACCAGGGTCACAAAGCGCTTAAACAATCAAAACAAAACTCAATAAAATATAAACTTAAAAGATCAAGATAACACCAAGAACCGAGTCTCAGAAAATCAAGGAAAAGCCTGCACGAATAAAAATGTCTTAAGATGTTTATTGAAGGAGTCAGTAGATCATCAAACACAGAGGGAGAGGAAGATCATTCCAAAGCTTAGGAGCAACAGCCTGGAAGGATTTCTCTCCTCTGGTCCTGAACCGTGTTCAGGAACCATCAGTAGATTCTGAACCACAGACCTCAGAGCCTGAGCTGGGGTGTAAGTCTGGATGAGATCAATGATTTAAGGAATAGATCTGAAAGTAAGAACCACAATTTTAAAGTTGATCCTGAAAGAAACTGGCAGCCAGTAAAGAGATTTAAGGATCCGAGAAATGTGAGTTCTTCTACTAGAGCAGGGCAGAGTTTTGAATCAACTGCAGGCGAGACAGCTCCTTCTTGTTTAGACACGAAAACCAACTGTTGCAATAGTCCAGACGAGAACACACAAGGAAACCATTTCTGTTCAGTTTTCTGCAGTGTTGAAGTAGACATGCGACGGGACCAATAAATTAAAACATTTGAGTCACGGGTTGAAATAATTCTATATGTCTGTCTGTGGCAGGAAGTGTGACAAGTTAATACAAATGCTTCCCCCAGGCGTCAGTTTTAATCTAATGAGAAGTTGACGTAGATAATATCTCTTCCTTATCTCCTTATTTCCTCTTATACTACTATTTCTAGGTGTCAGTGTGAACTCCAATGAAGCCACTCATCTGTCAGAACACATAAAATGACTTTGCGGGCCAGATTCTGCCCCCAGGCATTTAGATTGACACATGTGTTTTAGGTGGTGGGATTAAAGAATTGCAGTTTTACTCTTAAATCCATTTTTTTGGTCCGTTAAATATCATCTAATTAAGTCTCTAAATCACTCTCCTGGTTAAAAATTCTTCTCCATTTCAGTCAAACTTGTAACATGTGAAATCTTTTAATAGGATTTCTCGCTCCAGCGAGAAGTCTTATTTAAATGGAGATAAAGTTGCACAAAGATCAACTAATCTCGCCACAGAATTAAATCCAGGAAAACGGTTTGAAAATACCATTCCAGGGAAAATCTCACAATTAAGACCCGCATGCTCGTTCTATTATGATTGCATTCGATGATAATCCAGTTGTTTAAAAATGATCCTCCATCCTATCTTGCCAAAATCTAACAGCTTGCCATAAACAATCAACACAATTCCGGAATACACACGGCAAAATTGTTTTGCTGCTTGGATAAAGAGCAACATGAATCTGGTGGTAATTGTCGATTCCTCCTCATTTCCTCATCTTCTGTTTACATTTCATTAAAAAGGCATCAAGCCCGTGATTGGAACGTCATTGAGCAAAACAAAGAACTCTCAAGGGGAGGCAGCCATCGTTAAGAAGGAAGAGTTTGAGACGCCTTTTAATTATTTGTAATAAGCCGGAGGCCACATGAAATGTAATATCTATTTCTGTTAAATCCGTCAGCTT
Organism: Callionymus lyra; assembly: GCF_982586985.1. Taxonomy (NCBI): domain Eukaryota; kingdom Metazoa; phylum Chordata; class Actinopteri; order Syngnathiformes; family Callionymidae; genus Callionymus; species Callionymus lyra. The sequence continues at coordinate 15,252,844 of NC_141822.1, read as the reverse complement.
CCTGATCCATGACCAATCTGATCTTGAGTATGTTGTGAGTGAAGGCTTTTTGAGCCGTTGGTTGGTTCTACAACTGGAAGCCACAGTGGTGTACATCACAAATTATGCCTCGAAAGATAACATAACTGCATAAATTACAAGATCCAGTTCACCACGTTTGTTGTGTCCGATCGTTTGAATCTGGAGTCCACAATGGTTTTGGTAGCTACTCCCAAAACAGCAAACAGAAGCTGATCAGGACAATTTAAAAACAGAATGTTGCTCATTTCCATGTAGCGTTGTTGATAAGTCCCCCCCACTCTGTAATCAAGAATGCATATGATCCAATAAACATTAATTTAAATCTAAGGACTAGATGTGACACATTATAGTACCTAGAATAAGAATAAGAATTTCTTGTTATTTTTCAGGTACCTAAGTTGACATTCATATACGATTTTGGATAGGAAATACAGGAGCACGGTATCGTTTGAAAAAAAAAGCACTGTGACTTCAGTTCTTTCTCTACCTTAAAAAAAAACAAAAAACATTTCAACTTTTACCAATTTTAAAATATGCAAATCCTAATTTCCTTCTAAACTAAATTACTCAGCAAAGCATAAGTGGTTGGGGGAAGATCTAAAATCAGATTACCTGCTTAATCCTTTAGTTATTTTCCGTCATCTTGACCACACTGTGGTCATTTGAACTTTACTATTAATATTAATTAATACGATTTGTCCTTAATATGTATTTAATTAAAAGGATTAATTATTATTATTATTAAAATTGGATTCAACTAAAAATGTAGTTGAAAAAAGTTAATTGGAACTATGAATGTGCCTCTACTTTTTCAAATTTCACCTTAATTTATCATTATTTTTAACAATAATAAATATATATAATAAAACAAATATGATGATGCTTTTATAAAGGAAATATAATAGATATATACATATATGTATATATGTGCTATTAAGAAGGCCCTAATAAATTTTAATCTTTTTGAGCCAAGTTTAACCAATTACGATTTAACAATCAAGATGAATTGAGTTTGAGGTCTTAGAAAAAGCATTAACGCAACAACATTTGAAAGCTGTATCACTGACAACCCTTAATAGGATTTTCTTAACGGAAAAAATCGACATTTAACAGCATATTCCAATTCCTTTTTTTGCTCTTCCTGCAGTTAACTTCGTCATTTGGCATCTTTGTTCCATTATATTTGGAATACATTCAAAGTGATTTAATGCTAATGTGCCTGCATCGACTGTTTGTAATTGTCGTGTCAACGAAAGAGGCTCCGGATAATTCCCCTCATTACGTGATTTATGGCGGTCAGCGTTCGTCTCAGCCTTGTTATCATGACTTTACACCTTACTTCTACCTTGACTCTGCGTGTTCTAATGGTTTTCAGAATGCAGGAGCGCATGCCAATATGCAAACTCAAGGACACGGAGGAAAATCTTGAAAATAAAAAGAAATACTTGAAATACTAATTGTGTCGTCAGCTTGCGATGGTGTGGGCGCAAACAGCCATGACAGGCTATAAAAATAAAACCAAGGTGCTATGAAGCGCTTTTTTTTTAGTTACCCTAAAAACTCTTTTCAAAATCACAAAACAAAAAACACACAGATCGACAATACATACAGTACAAACATAGACAAAGAGATACTACAACAACAACTTAGGGAGAGTAGACAATGGAATGGTAGCGGAAAAAATAGTTGCTGAAGTTGGTTGAATTTATGGTAACTTAATGTCATTGCTGCCAATGATAGCCAGGTGGATCCAAATTCTACGTTGGCTCCAATGCAAGGGATAAAACGAAGGGCTATACATCCCATCGAAAATGAATGAGTGCTACGATTAATTTCCCAGGAAGTGGCCACGGAAAAGCCATTTATATTCTTATTTATATTGATCATTGTTAGCATTCAGTTAGCGGCAACTTTGAATGGTGTAGCAAGAGTCAAGGGGTTTCATGATTTTTACCCCCAACCCTTGGTATGTTTTCGATGACTATATTCAGTAAAAAAATATAAATAATAAAAAATTAATTTTCAACTTAAAAATGTAACCTTTTTTTGTTTTTTTTTAATAGAAAATGTCAGTGATGTCACATCCCACTTCCAGTGGCTTTTATTTTGTATGGTTGTTTCCTGCTCCTGCCCTTCTCTCTCTCTCTCCCTTGAACGTCTATGAGTGCGATGCTCTGCAAGAACCACGGCTGCCGACGATGAGCAGTCAAACTATGTTGCCCATGATATCCTGGTAAATCTCGCTCCTATCTGACTTCTTTCAAACTCATTTTGATCATATTCTGGCTCTTTTTCTCTTTCCGTCTTTTGTTTGTCCTGCTCACCTTCATCACGTAGCTTCAGCTGCAGTGACAGGGAGGCGTGTTCGTCCTTATGGACCTTCATACAGACCCACAACGGTTCCACCCAGAACAACTTCAGATGCCAGAACTGCTTCTGTGAGAGCCTCCACAGCGCCCTCTACCTGCAGGAGCACAGCAGCACAGCAGTCTGTCAACCACCTGTAGTTAGCAAAAGACCAGTTATTGCACCGAGGACGGCTCCGACCAAAAACCCTCCGAAATCCGCCGCGAACAAGTCGACTTTTTCTTACGTTCCCGTCTGAAACAGCGAGTCACGGTACGGCTCAGAGAAAACTTAGTAAGCTGCTCCGGCATAAAAGACGGAGGCTCAGTCATGGCCTCTTCCCCAGCCAAACCCTGCCCACATACGCCATTGCAGAGCTATCTGGAAAAATGCAAGACATCTGCTGGACATTTGTTGTATTAAATTGTGTTTTGCCACCTAAGCCATTGTAATTTTATTCTCTTTCGCATCTGGGTCTCATTGCAAAGTAATTCCTGACAAGTGAGCTTATTTAAAACTGAGCCTGCAGCAAATCTCTGAGAAATCTCAAGCGTAGGCATAAACATGATCGTTGATATACAGTGCAATGATTAATACAACTACGTGTTCAATTGGTCCATTGAGAGAAAGTATCGGACTCAGAAGATCCAAATGGAGCTGGTGCCAATCCATCACCAGTTACTCCCGGTGCATTTAAAGAAGGGTTGAGGGATGTCTTGACCCGTCCACCCGAGGTACTCTTGTCCCTCCTGAGTGCTCCGGTCATGAGTGATTGTGTTGCTCGCTGCTTCAGGGACTGTAGAAGTTGTTGAGATGAATAACTTTGACCTGCTGACAGGTCTCCAGGTCCGCATCACATTTTCATTAAGCTTGGGTTAAATGACGCATCAGGAGCGACCGCAAATCGCAAAGGTTAATTTATTTACTGCTAAAAGCCATTTAAATGTGCCGTTATGGTGATTTGAGGAGGTGGTGTGAGTAGTGGAAAGGATCATTTGCGGGTGTGAATAATGCAGAGCAAAGGTTGATGTTTCTTTTGAGGAAAAAGAAAGGTCGGTCGACCTTTCTTTTTCCTCAAAAGAAACAAAAGAAGTGTGTATCTGTGGCTGTCAGTAGAAAGGAATTTTTAAAAGATGACTCCTGGTCATTTTCAAGTGGCTAAATATTGGTCATTTCAAAGGCTTTTTGAATGTTTTGGGACCCCAGTGGAGTGCTCTAAAAAGTGTTGTTGTTTTTAACAAAAATAGACATTTACATGAATATAAAAGTTGTGTAGAAACTAGCAGCACCATCCTTAAATGCATGTGATTATATGGCCATTGGTCCTTCTATGAACTTTATTGTTTTTACATCTATTTGATGAGCTCTGAGGGAATAGTTAAATATGTAAATATTAAGATTGTCTTACCTGTTAATTGATGTCCACATATAATGAAACAATTTTATAGACATTTTCATCATTAAAAACCCTGCTAGATGTTGTTTGTACAGTATTTCTTGAAGGTGTAATCGAACATTTCCGCTTCAGAATCTGTCAGAATCTCACTTATGTAGGGTTCATAGCTGTTCATCTGCAAATAACTTTATTTATTCCAGTTTGTATTTCTCCGGTTGGGAACTTGAAACTTGTCTCTTGTATAATCAATAACATACGATGGAGTATAAAGATGCAACCATACAGTTCTTGCTTTAGAGAGAAATCGGACCGACTTTCTGTATTTTATATTCTGTATTTTATCCATATTATTGTGACTTTTAATCATTTCAGAGCGAAGTCAGTTTACTAACCTGACACATTTAGTATTCATTCAACGACTACGATTATTATACAGTAACGAAAGCTCTTGATAACATTTCACCTCCTTCCCAACATTCCCCTTCAATTCAGTGTTTATAATTCAGGTGAAACATTTTTATCCGAGTCAGGTTGCCTTATTCTAATCTTCTGAATAAATAAAAGTCTTAAATTGTCTCAAAGAACACCCATGAATCATTTTGTAACAAGTAAATAAATGGAACTAGCTTCCTTTATCCCTGCGGGGGATCTCGGCATTGTGAACAGATTTGCGTTCCCCAAGGACCCAATAAGAATGAATTTCCTTATTACACTTTGAGCAATGAGGTGATGGAGTTCCTAATTATGTTGTTGTTTTCCCACCGAGCTCCCTGACTAATTCATAATCTCGCCTGTAGAAGTGTGGCGGATAAATGCTGGAGTCTTTAAACTGGGACAACACGGACACCCACTCGTTCAAATGAGGCAGGGAGTTTGAGAGAGACATGAATCAACACTCCAGATAGGAGCATACATTTCACCTCTGGGTAATATTTTTGAGTTATCGGGATGTGTGACGTTAATTAAAATACGAGTTCATGAACCAGCGAGGCCGTGTTGTGGGGGTTGTCCATTTAAATGGAGGATTTTTTTTTTTTTTGAATATATCTGGTTTTATTTGTGGGGATTTCTCATATGGAAGCCAGTCTTGCAGTACCGGCAGCAGGAACTGAAGATAAGGAATGATGGAAAAGGAAAATTTCTCCGGAAAAGTGCTGGACATAAGCACTTGGATTACATGCCATAAAAACCGCAACAACTTGTCACAGTGTATTTCTCTCTGAATCACAGAGCTGAATGACTAAAAGGTAGTTGCGACAGTCTGGTCTGGTCTGGGTAGGGATAATCACGACAACATCTTGTTTAACGGTGTCTCGGTTTCTGAGCCGTCTGTCTCGTTTTTTTGTTTGTTTTGAACGTCAAGCTATTTTAAAACCAGACACGGATAAGTTTAGCTTTGTCCCAGATATGCCGGTTTGTAATAATACAGGGAGAAGTGTCTCACATGGGAACAGCAAAAGAAGATGTTCCCTGTTTGTTACTTCACGTGTCAAAACCTTTTTAAATACAACAATACATTTATATTTTTAATTCAGTCTACAAACTTTTTTCATACTTATTTGCAAATTCACTTTTACTGATGTCATTTGTTTTATATTTATCTCACGCTTTTATTCATGTTCTTTCCCCCAAAGTTAGATCCAAATCTCATTTTATCCTTGACTTTGTGCCACAAAAGGCTGTATTTTTTGTGCGTTTGTAACAAATTTTAACCAAAGTGTCAGATCCTGAAGACATTCTTCTACTGCCCCTACGATATATATATCATATTTTTATGTAGCCCTCTGTGACGCGAGTCTAAAATTTCAATGTCGATGTTAAGATTCTTTTGATAAACTGGTACCTTATAGAAGATTCAGAGGAAAAAACAGCTGCATATTTCAATAGTTAGAAGGAACTACAGAGCCCAACCTTTGATCCTGAAGCTTCACCGAGAGCAGGATATTCATGACTTGCTCGAAGCACTGCCCTCCATGAACTGCTCTTCGGTGGGATGACCTCTGAAGACAATATGAGCTCCAGGGTCAGTGTCCACAAAGAATTAAGCAAGTGGATCATTGACGTGCAAAGAACTAAATAAACACTCTTCTCTCGCTGTTTCTCATTCTCTCTCCAACCCCATGACTCTCTACTCCCGCCAAGACACTCACGGCAGAAGGTCTTTCACACCGAGTCTGGTTCTGCTCAATGTTTCTGCCTGCTTAAAACTATTTTCTCTTCACCACTCAATGTGAAGACCTGTTTTTCTCTTTTCTCATAATGTGTTATTTAAAGCTTACTCAGATGACTCTGGTATGATTTGTCTGTGTACATTCAGTATTTATTTATTTATTGTTATTTATATTCATTTACTTTATATCTAAAATGAAGTGATCCGATGATGCTAAAGATACCAGAGCCTGTATCACTATAGATTATGAGAATCCTCTCAGAGAGCTCCTTACTAAACCTTAAAAAGTAGTCTTAGTAAAGGAGTGATTCCAGAAGATTTTTCAGTGTAATCTGAGCAACGAATGGACAGAAACTTCTATCTTAGTTGACTACCGTTGCCAATTTCAAACGCTGTGATTATTTGATCCTAAAAGCTAAATAAAAATAGGCAATAGTGGTGAAAGTATAGGCTCTAACCATAGAATCGAACCTTATGAACGTGTACTTGTGAAAAATAATTCACAAAAAATAAAACATCTGTTATATAAGTAGTAAACATTATCACTTAATGATGTATTATTTTTCTGATTTTGTATTTGTTGTTGTGGAGTTAAATAAGTAAGTGCATCTCTAATAAGATCAACTACAAACATGATCCCTGCACCATCCAATCTGTACATTATATGTATTTACTACCATCAAGTGTTTGGAGAAAATCTCTGCTGCCTCAACTGTCCACCATGCCCTCTGCTTAGGAACCTCCTACGAGTTTTAGACAGCTGCATTGTTCAGACAAAAAAAAAACAACTTCATATTTTAAATAAGTGGAAGATCGAAAGTCATCACTTACGATGTGTTTCAATCAATTGGAACTGGGGCTGTGCTACCATGAAGAAAACCTTAAGTTGCAAAGACATGTTGCTTTATTATACCTTTTCAAAACAAAAAGTCTAACATGTCAATCTATTTTCAGTAGTTTTTCCTTTCATCCCTCGCTGTGAAATTATAGTACACATCATTTCAGAAGGTGGTTGTTTTTGCTATTTTTGCCACTACAGTCGCATAAATAATTATATTTTAGTCCCTTTTTTCCCACCAGCATCATTGTCTGTGTGGACAGACCTGTCATTTTACCTTTCAAACTAAACAACCTCACCACAAATCAAAACAAACAACTCTTTAAATATTTATTTTACTTCCTGTTTGTTGTTGTAGCTTTAGGATAATGCAATCTTTCATTCAACGAGTTGATGCTACAAACGAGCTTAAATTATAGCCTTTTTTTTTCGCACCAATTGCTTGTCCAGGGTTCAATGCAAGAGGGAAGTTACAGACCTTACAGTAAGGAGGTATTTGGATTTTTTAAGTGTCTTTTCGGAGACAGAAGAAGTGAACTCCAGTTGCTACGTTAAAATTAACATGCATTGTTTACTATAACTCTCTCGAAAGGATCTGATTACTCTGAAAATAATCCAACTCTAAGAATGTTCTTGGTCACTAGGAGTAAGTCTTTGCACCAGGAATGTCTAGTTTTGTTTTCTTCACCGAGCTTCTAAACAACAAGTGAGTTAAGAATGTAAAAGTTCCTGTTTACTCGCTTCACAACGACAGTGATTTGTCTGATTGCTTGCAGGGAAGGAAATGAGGCAGGAGGAGCTCAAAAACAAAATCAACCGCTGTGAGAGCGTCTTTTCTCCACATATTTACGTAGAATCAAAGGAAGGTTCGCAAATACACTTTTGAAACTATGAAAATGAAAGTCTATTCTTGCTCTAGGCATTATCCTAAAGCTACAACAACAAACAAGCAAAACAAATATTCAAAGAGTTGTTTGTTTTGATTTATTGTTAAGGTTTATTTTAGTTTGAAAGGAAAAATGATGGTCTTGTCCACACAGACAATGATGCTGGTGGGAAAAAAAAAGTGACTAAAATATAAATATTCATGTGTTTGTACTGGCGAAAATAGCAATAACAACCACCTTCTGAAATTATGTGTGCTATAATTTCACAGTGAGGGATGAAAGGAAAAACACAAAACTACTGAAAATAGATTGACATGTTGAACCTTATTATTATTATTACAAAGCAGCGTGTTTTTGTAATGTTTTCGTCATGGTAGTACAGAGTTGGCAAACCAAAGCCCACAATAATTGACAAGATACTCCTGTTTATCTCAACGCTGGTTCGGCTCTTAGTTCCTTCTTCAAGTAGGCCAGTTGACGTGGGACCGTAAAACCAGCCCTCTGAGTAGGAACAGGAACAATGGCGCTAGACTCTGTTCATCTGCTTCCATTTAAGGAACAGGCGGTCTATTTTTGCTGGTGCTGATGACAGGACGGTGAACAGAATCCACTTAATAACGTGATATAACTCGTGACATATGAGAGAGGGACTTTTTGGGGAAAGCGTATAAAGACAAAATGTCGCTTCTTGTAAGTAAGTAAGTAAGTAAATTATATTTGTATAGCACTTTTCCAGACCAGGGTCACAAAGCGCTTAAACCATCAAAACAAATCTCAATAAAATATATACTTTAAAGGTCAAGATAACACTGAGAACAACACAGGAGTCCCAGAAAATCAGGAAAAAGCCTGCACAAATAAAAAATGTGTTTATTGAAGGAGTCAGTAGATCATCAAACACAGAGGGAGAGGAAGATCATTCCAAAGCTTAGGAGCAACAGCCTGGAAGGATTTCTCTCCTCTGGTCCAGAAGCGTGGGTGTAAGGCTGGATCAGATCAGTGATGTAAGGAGGGGTCTGACCATGAATAGATCTGAAAGTAATAAACCAGAATTTTAAAGTTGATCCTGAAAGAAACTGGCAGCCAGTGAAAAGATTTAAAGATCGGAGAAATGTGAGTTCTTCTACTAGAGCGGGTCAGAATTCTCGCAGCACGGTTCTGTATCAACTGCAGGTGAGACAGCTCCTTTTTGTTAAGACACGAAAACAAACTGTTGCAATAGTCCAGACGAGAACACACAAGGAAACCATTTCTGTTCAGTTTTCTACAGTGTTGAACTAGTCATGCAACGGGACCAATACATTTAAATTTTAAAGTTGATCCTGAAAGAAACTGGCAGCCAATGCAGAGTTTTAAGGATCGGAGAAATGTGAGTTCTTCTACTGGAGCGGGTCAGAATTCTCGCTGCAGAGTTCTTTATGTCTCTGAATGTTAGTGATTGGCTGATGGAGCATCATGAAGCAGTGTCATGTTATTTAGACGTCAGTAGGTGGCGCCATCAGTTTAAAAATGATGTGATGTTTCATTAGAACAGTTGTTCGAAACAAGGAAAATAGTGCAGATGCCGCCATCTAGTGGACTCTGGAAATAATGAGACTGCTTCATGAAGCTTCATCAGACCGTCACTACTAAACATGTGTTCTAAGGTGTTCTGAATCCTCAAAAGTTGCTAAAGATAACAAAGTACTGATTCTCTTAATACTGCTTAAAAGTTTTAAATTCAGTTTGAAGTTTGATAGCCTGTGTTTGAGCTTATTTTTTCCAGATATTGACTTTATTAAAATCCCACCCTTCAGTGAGCTCTTGAGCAACCGTCATATTCCACTAATACATTCCATTCGTGGGTATTAACATTCAGCGTCACTATGCGGAATGAGTAACACTCTTGGAATCAATAGATAAATAACTCTTTAATTACACTATTTACATAAATGGCACATTAAAAGAGTAGACATCTCGGAATTCAAAACTCATTGCCTGAATTAGTATTACTTTAACTCACCCGCTCGCTCCTTAATAGGAGATTTATTTATCATATTAAGCCGTTTGCTCTGCTGTAAATACAGACAAGGCACATTTTATTTCTCAGCTAAGATTTTTGTCCTTTTATTTATAAGCTTTTGTCGCCATTAGTGACAATATCCCTTGTGTTCTATCTCTGAACTCATTTTTTCTTTAATTAGCCTTTTTTTTGGAGATCATTTCAATTAAATAAAATTGTTCTTAGGATGTACAAGTTCAACGTTGCAATATAAGTCAAGTTGAAAAATAGATATTCAAATTATAAGAATTGGAATGTGACGTTTCCTCTCGGGTGTTTGCGTGAACTGACCTGTTCCAATCTCCAAACCATAGAAAATGATTTATCTTCCAACGATTCTTTTGGGAATTGGTGGAAAATAAGTTCCGAGGCACATCTGTTAACAAAACACACCTGCCCAGTAATGAGATCAGACTCTGACTGCAGAGAATGACGATTAAAATCACCCCATTAATTCTCGAACACACTCCAGGGGGGGATAAGAAATAATGCCTACGCAGATAGTTTACCAGATGGGTGTTCTCACGGTGAGGCAGAGATTTACGTCCACTTATTTCCCTCAATGTAAACATTCACGGCGGACACGCGCCCACATTTAAATACGAGTGGAAGAGGTGGATAATCTTGGTGAACTCAACGTAGCTTTTGGATCAATTTTTAGAAAATTCATAGACTGAGGAACCTTTTTTTAAATGATGTCCTGAGTCAATATATGTATAATATTCACTCAATATTCAAATTACATTTAATATGTTTACCAGAGGGATCAATAAAGTTTATCCACATATCCATCCATCCATCCATGTATCACGACTTAATTAAAAAAAAATTTTTTTGATCAATCTTAGTTACCCACAAAGTTTATAAAAAAAGACAAGATCTTCTGTCCCAATTAAAAAATCTCCATTTTGTTCATATTTACATTCTCTGGTTGGACGAAAACGAAGACAGGGCCGCATAAAATCAGTGGAGGGCCCCAAAATGTGTAAAGTTCCTTACATGTTCTTTTACAGAAGAAAATCATGAAAACACCATGTTGTCGGTCCATCATAGCCCATATGTAAACAAACAGCCACCCACTGGCCAGTTAACCTCTGCTTGTTTTTCGGACCTTGGCTGGAAACCATAGCGCCCGGAAGAAACCCACGCATGACGTAATGTATGAAGGCTCGTAGGGAAAACTCGCTTCAAATACAGCGCTCATGACTAATGTTTATCATGTGTATAAAAATCTTATAAAAAAATCTCTTTACAGAAAAGCCTGCCGACTTCTTATGTCCGGCGTCCTCAACAACCAATCAGTGGTCTGATGTCTCCCTCATGAAACCACACTGCTGTCCTCTCCTCTCAACTTGCTGACTCATCAACTTGATTCTCCTGGTGTTACTGCAGTCCAGAGGATCTCTTTGCTCTGAAGAATCGTGGCCGGAAAACTTTCCCTCCATTCATCAGGTATTCAACTATATTATTTTACACAATATATAAAACAGAAGGTGAGGAATAGACCTGAACATTTTTACTATATATACACTGTATATATTTCACTTCTACTAGAGCATTAGAGTGGTTAACCAACATTCACAATATATTGCAGCTTGTTCCATAATAAACATGATCACATGAATAAACACTGTTTTGAAACACATTTTTATGCATGGAAAGATATATTCATTATAATTAAAAGAAAATGGTTGTGCAATACCTTCTATAGGAAGATAGCAAAAGTTAATTGAGGTCTGACATAATGAGGAGGATTGCTGAGCATTCGCTGAAGCTAATAAACAGTAATGACAACCATACAACTATAACAATATTAAAATATAGTCCTGCTAGAGCCATTTAATGATTTTTGTTTTTTTTACTTTCTTTATCAATTGTTACTGCTTTCCCAACGACAAATACATATCTGTCCTTTATTATTTTCCTTTTTTCCCCACTTTATGTCGTCTCAAAAGATGTTCGTAAGCAGTTCTGGTCTCGTGTCGTCTTACCTGTGATTGCCTCACTTCTCAAACTACCTACAACCAAAACGAAGGGACACGATGTAGCAACTGGTGAAGTCGTAACTTATTCTCGATTTTCCGGTCTGGGAAAATCACATAAGTCAAACTCTAGAACTAATTGTTCAAGGATTAAACTGATGTTGAAGAAAAACAAATGATGGTGGACAAACACGGAGATAATTTAAAAAAAATGGAACCTCCAAGATTAAAAAGAAAATTTCACAATCAGACTCATACTTCCTGTCTTAATATATAGTTAGCTTGGCTTGCGACGTAGACGTTTAAAGGATTTTATCCTCTTGTGCATGGCCCGGGGGCCACATGCGGCCATGTGACTGGATTTATGCGGCCCTTTTCAAGTCATAGAAGAAGTGACTAGAATGCTCATGTTTTCACAGTTTTATTTTGGATTCATTTTTATAATTAATAACTATTTCAACTTAAAATATAACTTGCTAAAGTTCTTGGTTTTAGGACTTTTCTGCTAATTTCATCAATACTTTCTTGAGCTTTAAAATAATTGAGTTGATATTCAATTAAATACATTTACAGTAAAGGATATTTAGGTTTATTTTGTTCATAATCAGAAAATGACATTTCATATTTTGCCTTGAAAATATATTTTTTTCTTGTGTTTTTGTTATTTTGACTCCTTTATTCTGGCTTGACGGCCCCTAATGTGGACCCAAGTATTTATATTGACGATCCCTGGACTACAGTTCTAACTTCAAATAATGAAATACATCAATGACTTTAAAACAGACGTTGCTAGTTGACAGTTATGTATTTGTAGATGTGCTCACATGAGTCTTTCAATAGAAAAAAATACAACAACATACAGTTGTCAAACACAAACTCAAATGTTATTGTCTATAAAGATACTAGTGTTTAAGATAAGATAAGAAAAAAAATGGATGTCAACAAATACACAAGAGACGTCAAGAAATTTGATGGGAATATTTGGTGAAGGATGACTCGCACTTCCTGTTAAAGACATTTTTGGTATATATACATTTTGGCCCGTATTTAAAAATGTATGAATGGTCTAATAAACTCACTTAACGGCAACAGTCTGGAGTCACATTTAGACGAATCTAATGCAAAGATATTCCAGGAGCAGCCCAGATATTCATCATGCAGTGAAAGAAATATTCCCTCACCACTGCACCACAGGAGTCCTCAGCCTCCACCGCAGCCACCGCTCACACCCACATATTGAGAAAAGAGGAGGCGGCGGCACGTGGGGACACTGGGAATAAAACATTTTCTTTTCCCATTCTGCACTCTTAAATGGTTGCCTATAGCTGTTGCCTTTTATTCTTGCTCCAATAAGCCACCGAGGGATGATCGCGTGTTGTTTGTCCTCCCACATCCTGCGACTACAGTACATGTTCCCCCGTTATATCCCCGGACTGTCCCTCGTTCTCCCACCAGCTTCTGTTTTTTACATTTATTGGCTTATTCATAATGCATCGCGTCCTTTATTGTATCATAAATCCACAATTTGCAGGAATATAAAAGTGTACGCAACGAGATTTTTCTTTTTTTTCCTGGAGCAACAAAAGTGACCACGAGTACATGGAAGCACTTTATGAGACACACACACACACACACACACACACACACACACACACACACACACACACACACACACACACACACACACACACACACACACACACACACACACACACACACACACACACACACACACACACACACACACACACACACACACACACACACACACACACGTCCAGCTCCCATCGGCGACTTCACAATATGTTACACACCAGGCGGTGAATCCATGTCAAGGGTTAGGATGAGTTTTGCTGTGCCATGAAACAATGTTTGTGGAATCACAATGTCGGGTGCGAGCTCTCGTCTTCTCACACTACTTTGAATGAGAAGAGAAGGAGACGACGAGATGAACACAAGCGATCACTTAGCGAGCTGCCGTCTACACAGGTGACACACACACTTGGCTTCATAAATGGTTGACACCAACCACACAACTCTCCTCGTGCATCAGTCACGCCTCCGCACACCACAGGCAAAATAAGGAAATGAAAATGTATTCCCTAAAAAACCCTCCTCAGTGAGACTCAAAGCAAAAGGCAAAGCAGTTAACCATTGTTTTATCTCACGGTCAAGGTGACCCGAAGCCCCGGAAACAAATGTGTTTGTGGTATCCCTTGTGTCGACTCTGGGTCAAGGTGAACGACCTCCCTGGCTTCCATAAATACATATGCAGTGGCGGAGGTCGTCATTAAACCATTTTAATTAAAAATTAAATAATATGCATCTCTTTTGTTTATAATCCTTTATGTGCTTTTCATATTGAATATATTTCAGAGTTTATTCATCCATCATCTATTGTGATACTTCTTTACAGTAATTATTACTCTTTTTTTTAATATTAATATAATGTATTAATATCCATTTTTTTGCTACTGACTCTACTGTCTGAGTGTATTTAATTCACTTGAAAAATAAGGTAACTTGTTATTGTTATGTTTTTTTGTTTGTTACTTTTTTTATAAATATTAGTTTGTTTTTCAGTGCAAACGTTTATCTATTTTTTACTGTATGTTGTTTTTATGTTTTCTATTATCTTAAGTTGAACCAATTTCCTTAATGTGGGACAAATAAAGGTTTATCTTATCTCACATTAATGTATAAGAAGTCGTGGATTCAACATTTTAAATCGTTCAACATTAAAAGCAACTTCAGATTATTGTAACTCTAGGGTGGTTTGGAGTAAACTCTGAGAAAAGGCAGTTTTTCTTGTAATCCTTTTTCCTTACCATCTGCCCTCAGCAAAAACTCACCGCCTCACGACGGATACCGAGGTTTCTACAGGGCCATTATTAACCTTCCAGAATGTCTGTAGGATCAATCTTTACGCTGCTGTGCTAAAAATAAACATTTTCAAAAGTGTCAGCAGTACATCCACTCAAATAATAGTTAGCGAAATAATTACAAAACAGATTGAAATACCATGTTAAACGTTGCTTGAGGCACGAGAAACCGATATTTAAATGTCGACGGTGTTCAAGGGTGTCACGAGGAGTCGGGAAGGTTTTCATTCGTCTCGGTTAATAGAGAGCTGTTGCTTCTTGGCCGCTGTTTTTTGATGGTTTTGGAACACTGCTGCCCCCTGCTGATTAAACTCAGTGATATCATTGATACTTCAAATGCTAAAAAAGGGGACGGATTAGTTTTGATTAAATAAATGTAGGATAATAATATTGCTTAAAATGATAATGGCTGTGAATAATCTGCATTCTTGAAGGAAACACAATTTAATAAACCTTAAATAGTGATGGTCGGATGAAGCTTCATGAAGCAGTGTCATTGTGTTCTCCACTAGATGGCGGCATCTGCACTATTTTCCTTTGTTTTGAACAACCATTCTAATGAAACATCACATTATTTTTAAACGTATGGCGCCACCTACTGACCTCTAAACAACATGACACTGCCTCATGAAGCACCATCATCACATCACTACTGGTCAGTGCAACATTTCTAAATGAAATCAGTTTAAAAAAAACACTGTAAAAATACTTGAACATGACTTTGGTTTAACATTGGTACATGAAAAAGTAAAGTTAACTTTTTTTGTTTCGTGTTTAAAAAAAAACTGATGCAGAATCTCGTTGTTTATGTGAAGGGGTTACACTCATTTGCTCAATGCTTATTTAATTATCATAAATAATTAGAATAGAATTATAATAATTCTGAGGTTTTAGCTTTTAGCATTCTCTTTCAACCCTTAAAAATGTCATTTTAAATGTTTTTGTCACAGAATGTGTCACGACTCCTGCAGATATATTCAGCACAACATGACATTATAACATGTTTTGTTGAGCTCCACGACTAAGGAAATCCTCATGATACTGTTTGTGTCATGTTTTCATTTCAGTATATCTTATTATGTGAAACAACACAGTTCACACCGACTCGTCAGAGCACTCAACATTCATTATTTAGCTCCAGCATTCCCGATCATAAACCCAAAAAGGGGTAAAATGGCAGCTCAATCGTGGAAAAAAAAAGATACATTTTTTGAGAGTTAAAAGTTGAGAATTGAACACAGCACGACTTCTAGCCTCAGATACAAGCTCTAAAACACTTTGCTTGTGGTGTTTCTGTCGGAAAGTTAAAGCGAAAAGGACACAGCGGCTCCGACACCCTAAATAATTCAGCGTCTGTGACACTTGCGTGGTGCTGAGTGGCAGGATAAATGCAGAAGAAGAGGCTGCAGGGAGTGTTGTTTCGGGAGGAGGGTGGAAAGTATAGAATGTATATGAAAAATGAAGTCTATGCTGCAGCCAGAAGGGTTTTTGAAAGACTTTCAAGTGGTGCCAAGTTTTGGTTCAGCGATCGGTTAAGATGTAATGTTGTGTGTGTGAAATAAAATGCCTATTTTATATATAGAGTTTCTTTCTGACAATAAGAACAACTTTTTTTTTTACACGTGTAGTCCAAAGTTTTTAAAAATTTTTTATTGAGAATCTTTTAAGTTTGAAATAAAGTCACAATTTAGCTTATTTTATAATGTCATTGCATATTTAGACTTGGTACTGTTTATACCATGTACTGTATTTTATTTTGTATTTTTTATGCACAACTTAATTAATTATGATTAAATAATAATGCATTATTTTAAACCATAATATATATATATTTTATTATCATTATGGAGAATATCTAAAGAAATCTACACACCATGAAATATATTTAGTAAAATAAAAGTTGTTATATTTTATAATGTCATGGCATAATTACACTTGGTACTGTGTACATAAACTTGTTTTCAATGTATATACTACGTATTTTTGTTTAATTGATATAATTTTGACTTTTGTTGTTGCAGAAAAAAAATCTCTGTCTACACTTTTTTTTAAAGAAAAAAGGAAACAATTTTGTTGTCTGTATATCTATTATATTACATATATTATATCTATATATCTTTTATATTAATATTATTTAATTTGTCATCTATATTTCTATAATTATTTAATTTAAAGAGGACAAAAACATGTCGTCGTCTTGTCTCTTGTCTTTCAAAATAATTGGCGGAAAAACAATGTAATTTATACAAATAAACTAAAAAATACTAATATTCCATATTAATGGGTTTTGTAGGTTTTTTACCATATTTATAAATAAACTGTAAGTAACTAAGTAAGTAATATTTATTTATATAGCGCTTTTCGAGACCAGGGTCACAAAGCGCTTAAACAATCAAAACAATACTCAATAAAGTACATACTTTAAAGATCAAGATAATACTGAGAACAACGAAATTCAAGGAAAAGCCTGAACAAATAGAAACGTCTTAAGATGTTTCTTAAAGGAGTCAGTACTGCATCTATCATGAATCCAGAATGTGCAGAAATAGAACGGTGTACATGAAAATACATTATTTTCTGTTTAACAAAAAAAGTACTTCATAATACAAACATCAAACGTCCTCTTTGTCAACTCCTGTTATCGATATAACAATCCCTTAAGAAATATCAGGTTCTCTGATCTGAGTGTACAACAGTGTAGATTCAGGGACTCACAGGACACTTTAATGGAGCGAACCCGAGCCCACATGAGGGTCAGCAACCACAAACCGCTAGTTCAGACGTGAAGAGCCGGCGAGACCGAGTTCCCATTAACACCTGACATTTAAAAGCATTTTTCTTTACATTACTAGAATTCAATCACAGTTTGTTATTCACTTGAACACTAACATGTGACCCCACTGACATCCAATCTGTGTGTGGTCACGATCCTTCCTGTGCAGCACCTCCACAATCCTTTTGCTGGTCTCAACAATTTCCATTTCTCTCGTCGTTCTCAGTGCACTTAAAGATCACACACACACACACCATATGCCAGAAAACTATAGTTCGCTCTTGTTTACTTTTCAGGATCAAACACGGAAAGCACTCACTCGGGTTCATTTGTACACAAAGTGAGTCAGCACGGGCACAACATTTTGGCTTGCCACTCAGAATTAAAGCCGGGTCAGAGCGCATCAATAATACATCTGCTTGCCTGGAGGCTTTAAAAGATTAATAATTTTGTATAAAAGTGACTTTAATTGATGTGACACGGCGACTTCAAAGGAGGACAAGCTGCAAGAACTTTTTTGTGCACTTGTAAAGGTCATGTACTTATACTGTATATTGTGGGAAAAAAAACTTAAAAAAAAGTAAAGGTTAGAAAATTAGTTTCCAATTAATTTGTATGGTACAAACAACTGAGATTAAGTTTTTTCTTATCTCAGACATTTGTTTTTCAATGACTAGAAAAGATTAGGAAGAAAATGGATATTACACACAGGTTTAATAATAACGATATTCAAAGGTCATGAGTTTCAACCAAAGTCCAAAAACGACAACCATGAATCAGGTGGAGAACTACAACGAAGTATTAGGGCCACTCAATTTTTTTTTTTTTTTACTAAGGGATTATTTATTCATTCATTCATTTTCTATCGCTTTATCCGTTGTGGGGGTTGCCAGGTGACTGGAGCCTGTCTCAGTTTCATTGGGCGAGAGGCAGGGGAGACCCTGGACAGGAAGCCAGTATGTCACAGGGCACACAAATACAGACAGCCATTCACACACACTCTGATACCTATGGATAATTTACCCATGTTCTCATTCAAACCTCTGTATGTTTTTAGACTGTGGGAGGAGAAGGAGTAAACCCCTGCATCACAGGGAGAACATACAAACTCCACACAGAAAGGTCTGCGCCCCTATTATGGGATTAAAGTCGTAAATAATTAATTATTTTCTTACGACTTTAATATTGTAATAAAGTATGTTGTATGACTTTAATCACGAATAAAACTATTTTATATGAATTTAATCTCACAGCAAAACAATGTAATAACATTTTAAGTGGCCCTAATACTTGGTAGAGGACAAACTCTAGACAAATGCAAAAGAAATAGCAGTGGTCGTAGAACACGACAAATAGCAAGCACAGGCTCAACTAAAGACCGACAAAAAGTGAACCCTCATTGGAATAGGAGACCTATTGGTGAGACAAAGTTCACGATCTGGCGACTGTTGCTGGGGAAGAGGTGGCTAATAGCTCCACAGCTGTTCAGTTAGTAAGTTCAGAGGAACAGCAACAGGCGCAGATCCTTAACAAACGCCATTAACCAAACCAAGTCCAAGGAAGTGTCAAATTAAAACAATGAATCAATAGTAAGTAAGTAATATTTGCATATGTATAATTTCGTTTTAAATAAGAAAGATGAATCATGTGTAGGGTATAATACATATTTTTAGAGTTATTTAAAGTCTATATTCACGTTAGCATTTATCAATGCCATCAATGATGTCATATGTTATAGAGGTTGGATAGTTTTGTGATTGGATACATCTTACATATTATAACAATTCACATAATTAGTCATTTGTAGAGGCAGCTTTAACTGCGTCAATAGCGAACGACTGTTCACTAGAAATGTTTGTAGCTCAAATATCTAAATTACTCTTCCCTTAATGTTCCATTAAAAAATGCTAATGAACATACACACTAAGAGCCTGATCTGGGAAATAATCTGCAGATTTGGGGTTTTACAAGTCTTGGATGTAATTACACAGAGTGGCTAAATGCGGAGGGAGGCGATGGCCTCACGCGGGGTGATGGATTGCGATATTTATGAGTCAATAAAGCTAAAAGCAGCAAAGCACATTTGTTTTATCAGGTTTAAAAGCTGCTGGTGTAATTAACTGCAGAGGTTGCTTTTTCGTACCTTTTCTTTTTTTCTAAGGTGTCAACCACTTTCTAACCTTATCGGGTCGTCCATCCATGTTCCAATGATTAACAGAGGTATTGCGAGGACAGCCGGAGAGAAGAGCTCCGGACTCCAAGAAATTTTGCTGTGACTACTACTAAACAACCCAGGAGCAGAAGACAATAAGGATGCAGTGCAGAGAAATTTACAAAAACAAGGTTTTTATACAAAACAAGAGAAACTGTTCCTGAAAACGCCCATTAGAGTTCGGCAAATCCAAAGAGTTTTCTCAACAAAGTAAATCCAACTGTCTGTAATTCCTCTTTTGTGTCCGTTGGACTGAGAAAGAGACTGAGGAGCTTCAAGACTCAATTTCCACTAAGATTTTAAAATATATATATATATATATTATAAACGCCGACAAGAAAACTGACAGGAATCACAAACTGAGCTACAAGCTGATGCTGGTCTGCAGAAAATCCAGCGTATAAACAAGACTGTGAAGATTGTCAAATTGCTGAAAGCGGTATGTCTCCAAAGGAACCCCCAAGAACCTCCCAACTGCAAACAGAAAGTAGAGGGCAGGGAATAAGGTAACTAAAATCCATAAGGGTGAGATTTTGACAAATACAAGTATATATAGTATAAGTCTGCTTTGGTGTGTCTTCTTATATTGAAAAATGTTGTATATTTAAAAAAAAAAATTAAGTTCTTGAACAATAGTAATTTGTAATGATCCAGAAGTTATAATTATTTTCCAAAATCCTTGTTCAGTGCGAGTCATATTAAAGGGAATACATTATTTTTAACGAGAATATTTGGTTAATGATGTGAGGATTTGATAGAGCGTCGGGAGAGGATGAATTTTAATATTTGAGTGCAGAATCCAGGTATAGTGAAACGACTCGTCAAAATTCCAAAAGGCTCCGACTACTCCACAGTAGATTGAACTTCAGTAATTGGATACGAGTAGAAAGATTCTGATTGACTGCTTATCGCCTGCAGCCACAGACCTCACACCCACATGTGGGCTGAGAATATTATTGCTTGAGGTGTGTAATTTTGACTCTTTCAAGATGGGCAAAGTTCTTAAACTTGCAGGGTATTTTTGTAGTGTAGTATTATTTGCGTTTAGTCACGTGTAGGAATTTTTATTTGGTCGTCAGTAACATTGTATATTAGGTCAGCGGCAGATAAAAACAAAAGTTAAGTGCATGAAAAATACATCCAACAACACACTGAATGAGCAGGAACCCTGGTTTCTCGCTAATAAGATGTTTTGTCCTAATTTGTGTTAGTTTTTAAGATTATTTTCAGAATAAACTTGAGTTGTGTTAACAACACATGCCTCAACTTGTGAAGAATCACAAGAAAATGTTACAAGTGAAGAAAAAAGAAGGTCTTTATTTAAAATAAAACATTTTAAACAGTATTCATTCATTTTGGGTACAGGTTAATCTCTTATAGGGTTGGAGGGGTGCTGGTCCGTTTCATAGGGCAAGAGGCGGGGGACACCCTGGACAGGACGCCAGTCTGTCGCCAGGACACACAAAGACATTCACAATTTTTTCAAGTGATTTCTGGACTGTGGGAGGAAAACCAAAGTTCCTGTAGTAAACCCACGCAACAAGGTGAAAATATACAAACTCCGCAGAAAGGTCACAAGTTGGCTCCCTCCGGACCTGGAAGTGAACCGGCAACCTTCTTGTGGTGAGGCGACGGTGCACCCTCAAACAGTATTAATATATAAAAGAAAATTAAGAAATATATCTTTCCGTGTGGTCTGGTGACAAATGCCTCACGGTCCCGTTATAGGGCCACAGCCCAGTGGTTTGGAACCACTGCCAAAGACCATAATTTATCAAACTCAAGGCCAAATCATTTTATGATGGGTTGCCCCGAAATAAAAGTTGATTCATGTTGATATTGTGATCTATGAAAATGCTAGTGTTTTAAGATGAGGAACAGTGTTTATGGATGTTGTTGATGTTGTCCAAAATAAACAATCCTTAATTCAAATGTATTTATTTACCTGATATAATGTATATACCTTATATAATTACTTTACTAATCTCTTGTGACGCCATCTCAGAATGCTTTAAACAAAACATTAACTTTTTTTTACAGATCAACAATAAAACAGAGACTTTAAATGAGGTTATAATATGAGTTGTTACTTTCTGTTAAAGACAGCTTGGAAAAAAATGCCAAAACATTTTGGCCCCTTTTGTGGTCGAGTTCGAAAACCTCTGTCTTAGACAAGAGTGAGCAACGAAGTCATTCGTTTTTATTATGTTTTTTTCAAAAGCTTATGCCAGTGATACCCAACCTGTGGGCTGCGATGGTATTGCAAGTGGGGGGTAAAATCGTTTCCAAAATGGTCATCATTTTTTGTGGGAGAGTAGATGTAATTATATAAAAATACACAGCCATGTACATAATAATGTTATAAATGTTAAAACTTCTTAAGTTTAAAAGGATATTAAACATTTTCAAATATTCTTTTCATTATATTGTTTTTCCTTCGAGTATTATACTTGTGACAAGGAAATGAGAACGCAGTATAATGCCTTCGTATTTCTACATATAGAAATGTATACATTATAGTTTATATACATTTCATAATAGACATTGTAGTTTTATACTTAAAATACCTGTCTGTAGTAGTCTGAATTATTATGGATCAAAAAACTGTAATCCTTAGATCCCTGCTGGAAAGTTTCATTTCACTTCCTTTATCACTAATCCTGAAACTGACTGAAGTACAACCTCATGGGGACTAATTATAAACTTTCATTCCTGCCAATTTCTATTAGCATTGAGCTCACATATCATATATTGTTATATTCACTTATGATTTCAACAAATTGATGATCCCATTTACTCCACACATCACTTCTTAATGAAATTGCAAATACAGCCGCGGGGCGATTAAGCACATTAGTACACTCACTGCTCCGCCATACATCACAAGTTTGTTAGATGAGACGTTTGAAATGTGGGATGAAAGATAAAGCAGGGGATGATTTTGTTGTTTTTTTTACGATCACAGACCACGAATCCCAAGAATGGATAAGCAATTATACACTCATTTCAACGTAGATCCTCTTCTGTGATCCAGGTGAGCACAGAAGAAAACATTTACATATAAATAAAGCTCTCATCTTTATCAAAGAACATCACATTATGTGCATGGTTTAAATGTTAAATGTGCGAGGCGTGAATGTATTATACAAATACAGGAAAACAGCAGATGTGTAAACTTGCTACGAACTCCTCTTCTTGAATGTTTAACAGCTATTGTTTAATTATGAAGCCCCAGGTCACTTAGCACATTAACATTACCTTAAAATATTAAGAAGCTCGCCTGGTTTAAAAGCTTGTTTATAGCTGTAAAGAGGGTGAAATGAATAAAAAAAAAGATCTGTTTTTAAGACGAGACCTTCTGCGGCGTAGATAACACACCTCACGGTGAAACTCATTCAAGACACTTCTTGACACACCTTTAGGCTAACTACTTGGCACACTATATGGCACATTTCTTGACACATTTCATAGCACACTTCATGACACACTTCAAGGCACACCTCAAGGCACAGTTCTTGACACACCTCATGGAAAAGCTCTTGGCACACTTAATGGCACACTTAATGGCACACTTAATGGCACACTTCATGACACACTATATGGCAGACTATATGGCACATTTCTTGACACATTTCATAGCACACTTCATGACACACTTCAAGGCACACCTCAAGGCACAGTTCCTGACACACCTCATGGAAAAGCTCTTGGCACACTTAATGGCACACTTCATGACACACTATGGCAGACTATATGGCACATTTCTTGACACATTTCATAGCACACTTCATGGCACACTTCACGACACACTTCATGGCACACCTCATGGCACACCTTTTGGCTAACCTCATGGCACACTTTGGCACATTTCTTGACCAACGTAATGGCACACTTCATGACAGACTGAATGACACACTTCAAGGCACACCTCAAGGCACACTTCGTGACACACTATATGGCACACTATATGGCACACTATATGGCACACTTCATGGCACACGTCATGGCACACTTCATGACACACTTCAAGGCAAACCTCAAGGCACAGTTCTTGACAAACCTCATGGCACACTATATGGCACATTTCGTGACACATTTCATAGCACACTAAATGACACACTTCATGACACCTCAAGGTACACCTCAAGGCATAGTTCTTGACACACGTCAGGGCACACTATATGGCACATTACTTGACACACAACTAAAATCCTCCAAGTCAAAAGAAACCAGTGGTGGTGACCTGACTATCAGACACAAGAATGTGCCCAGTTTTCTATGCATGTCCGCCTGGGGGGGGGGGGGGGGGGGCAAGGGTATTTTGAAGAACATTTCTGTATTTTAACTGAAAAGTGCTCGTGGGGGCTAACAGCCAGGTAATATCAGTCCTCATGGTCAGAATTTCTGATTTTGGGGGCAGCAGTGAAGTGAAAAGATGATATTCCATGTTAATCTTTGTATCCTTTTTCTTTGTTATTTTCCTTTGATCTATGTTCTTTATCTTTAGAGATTGTGTCATCTTGCGCTTTCTTTTTATTGAACTTTGTTCTTGTTTCATAAATCTATCGTCTGTGTTGCTGTGTGCTGGAAAAGCAATTTCCCGAAAGAGACCTCCAGAGGGATCAATAAAGTTTATCTATCCATCTATCCATCTATTTCAGTTATTTAGCGTCAACAAGTCAGGTGCAACATCAGGGCCAACTGTAGTCACGAATGAATAGGCTGTGACGATACAAGTCTGCCGCTTAAGAAGATAAAATCTGCCCACTCTCCATTTCCACTTTTCATTCTGGCTCCAAGTCACTTTTTTTGTTACGTTGGAATGAAATAAAGTACAAAAAGCTTTTCAATAAAAGGGAACAGAAAGGATGGAGAAAGTATAAAGAGACAGACGCAGTGGAATTCAGGATTATCAGAGACGAAGGAATTTCTGCGCATGACTGCTCATAACAACGAGCAGATACAGTGTGGAATGCTAAGCCAGAAAATACTTAAACCATCACTTTAACTGCAGATATAGGCCATAAAAGTAAGGTAAGGTAAGTTAAAACTGTATTGATCCCTCAGGATCCTAAGTAAGTAATTTATATTTTTAAGGTCACAAAGCGCTTAAACAATCTAAACAATACTCAATAAAATATATACTAAAAAGGTTAAGATAACACTGAGAACAACACAGGAGTCCCAGAAGATCAAGGAAAGACCTGTACGAATGAAATGTCTTAAGATGTTTCTTGAAGGAGTCAATAGATCCATCAAGCACAAAGAGAGAGGAAGATCGTTGCAAAGCTTAGGAGCAACAGCCTGGAAGGATTTCTCTCCATCAGTAGATTCTGATCCACAGACCTCAGAGCCCGAGCTGGGGTGTAAGGCTGGATCAGATCACTGATGTAAGGTCTGACAATGAATAGATCTGAAAGTAAGAACCAGAATTTTAAAGTTGATCCTGAAAAAAACTGGAAGCCAGTGAAGAGATTTAAGGATCGGAGAAATGTGAGTTCTTCTACTAGAGCAGGTCTGAATTCTCGCTGCAGAGGTTTGTATCAACTGCAGACGAGACAGCTCCTCCTTCTTAGACATGAAAACAAACTGTTACAATAGTCCAGACAAGAAGCCACAAACACATGGATTACAAGCTGCAGGTCCTAAAAGCTAAACAAAGGATTTTAGGATCAGAAAAGACATAAATATCATATAATTATCACATAAATTATAATTAAAATCAACATGAAACTTGTACTTTCATTCGATAACTATTGGATTGTGGGCTTTCCTTTTGTTTGGTCTTCCATCTAAGGCTCCTTTTATGTTTTGTACTTGATAATGGCAGTAAGATTTTGGTGTCGTTTTTACTTAAAAAAACAAAAAAACAAAGAGAAAAGTTCACTTTGTATTTAAAAAATCCTGCAAATTAAGTGAAAAGCAAAAAGATCTGATCAATACATGTCAACGCTTGATCTGTAGACGGGTTAAATCAAAGGAGAATCATGCTCTGTGATAACGCTTAACCTCCGGGCAACCTTGCTTTAAGCACTGAACCCACCGGCTGTTTTTATCACTCGTAGAAACGATCCTGCCGAACTCATGCACAAAAGCACTTTCATTAATTATCGACATTGGTCAAATGGATTTTCTTTAGGTCATGTTCAGTTCTTCGCAATCTGCTGTAAAAAAAAAAGAAAAAGGGACGGCTATAAATCAGACACGTCTTCTACATTTGATGAACGTCTTCACGATCTTCAGTTGCCCTTTTGGAAGCCTGTGTTTGAATTGTGCCGCAACTCAGAAGCATTTGCAAATATTCTTATTTTAATTTGACGAAAACAAAAGAAATTACGAAACCGTGAAAATGGATTGAAGGATATACTGTAAATAACATTTTTCTTTCTTTCTAATAATACTATTTTTATCAGAAGGAATTAAAAGGAGCCAGAAACAAAGTTGGCATCGGTTAAGTCAACATAACTATAAGTAAACGCATCACTTCCTGTTCACATCAACAGCCTAATGCCTTGAATCGATTGAGCCTTGCAGCACCAAACCGTGAAAGCAATTATTAGCTGGATTAAAGTTTGTTACCGTCAACAAAACTATTATCAAAAGGGTTCAGAGAACTACTTTCAACAACAGCTGTCTGCCAAGGGAAAGAAACACTTTAAGTACCGGAGGATCAACTTTAATTAAAGTGAAGCTAGAATGGAGGAAAAAAAAAAATCGGTTATTAATGGGGTCGATTCACTTCCCTTGTCACACAGCTAAGTTAACACCAGCTAGTCTATTAGAAGAGAAGAAGAAAAAACAAGATCATTTATCACAGAACTTTTTTGTTGCCAAAAAAAATTCAGAATTGATTTCTGACAGTCGACCACAACGAATCTCAAGGGTTTACATTGATTTAAAAACGAACAGGAAGACATCCCCGGCCTGCTCGCTTACTCAACACACACCGATTGAATAAACCTCTGTATTCACACACACACGGTTTTCTTTGCTCAAACTTCAAAGTGGGACGCGCAGAACAAAAAAAAAAAAAAAGAATTGTTATTGAGGAATGAAAGAGCTGTCAAAGGCCGATTATTTGGTGATTCGTAGTGGTTTCACTTTACCGGCGGACGCGTGAAGGGACAATTTGTCATCCGACCGGAATGTTTGAGAGGCCACACACGGACACTGTAGCGGTGCACAATTGCAGGGAGCGTGAATGATGGTTCTGAACAGTGTGTCATGATGATGCATTGTGTTTTTCTACAGATGCGCTAGTGTATGGGGAGAAAAAGTCAAAGTTCAACGCACTGCGAAACCACTAACCCAAGACAAAGGAGATGTGTTTCAAGAGGTCAGAAGTTTCAGAAATCTAAGCAGCAGCAATGACTTTGACTCTTGATTTCTATTTTGTGTTATGCCAGTTATTTAGTTCCATGTAACTCTTTAAAATTATTGAATTTTTCGAGGAAAAATGTAGAAAAGAAACAGGCCTAAGGACTAAAGGAATTCATCTCTTTGTAACACTTTAGTAATGTTTTAAAGCAAGTTCTGGAAACCTTCTGCTTATTGCATTTAAAGGTCAACTAATGTGAAAACACAACTGTCCTGACTCACTCGCATGTTTCAAATGCTGAAGTCTTCCTCTCCAAGAGGCAGTAAGTCTCTCATCATGACCATGTTTTGAACTTATACGTTATAAAGTCTGAAATCTCAGCAAATAAGAGGTTACGAGAGCGGAGTCCATTATGACTTAATAATGGTATTCACTCCTCCTCCAGGTAGCTGTAATCACGCCCGCTTTGTTTATACAACGGGTCCCTTAGAGGTGGAGACTTCTGGGCATTAATAATGTGTGGTGACAAACCTCCTTGCTTGACCAATCACATCAGAGTGGGTGTGGTTGTGGTAAACAAGAATTAATCTCCAGAAAACCGGTTTCAGTGGGCTAAGATGATCTTAAGATAGATAAAGTAAATATTTTAATTAAAAGATAGTTTTGAACAAACAGACACATACTGATGAGTACAATAGAGTCCAACATCTATTTAAGAGACACTCAAATCAACACGTGTTTCCCTTTGATAAAATGATACATTCAATTAAATTGTATAGACAAATAAAAGAAATGTCAGATGAAAATTACAGTGGCCCTCAAGGGCAAATACTTGGTGCGAAAACCAAATCGCAAGACTAGAAACCTATCCTCAAATCTAAAAACACTATTACAAAATCACAGTTTTAAAAACAGCACATGTCCAGTATAAGTTATCATCGTTTTGTTTGCGTTTTGTTTTTTTCGGTTGCTCTTTAGTTTTTATATTTGCCCTCCAAGGTCATGCTGTATATCCAATCAAATCTCCCACAGTTAATGTCGCCCTTGGATTAATCAGAAAATGTTTAAAATATATATATATTTTTAATTGAATGTAGATAAAATAACTGCTCATTACCTAAATGTAGCACAAACCAGCATTGCCATTATCCATGGAGCTCAGGTTATGCACAAGTAATGGAGCCAAACAAATGTTTTAAAAAGTTGACATGTTGCCAGAACTTTCTCTGCAGTCATTATCTGTGTGAGAGGGACATATGGCCTGCAGCAGTCGCAGCGGCACTCGGGAGCCCTGTGAGCCCAGAACCTAACAAGTGAGTTTTGGAAGGAACATTGGGTTAAAATAAACAGTATCCTTTTTTTTTTCTCCACCTTTTTATGTTATTGGGCCACTGTCTGGTTGTGAGTTCTCTCTAGGGTGAACTATAATCCATAATCATAACTGATCCACTCTAGTGTAAAATGGTAAATTAAATTAATTATTTTAGCAACTAAACATAATACGCCTAAATAAAGGTTAACGAATAGTGACAATACTTTTCAATCCCCCAAAAAACAAGTAAATAAAACTGAATATTGCTTTACATCACACACAGTTTGTAAGGCTTAAAAATCCTATTGTAATGGTTTTTGCAAATTATTCAGAATACATTTTGAGTTCCAGTTCAAGCTCAAAGTCAAGATTGCACCATGAAACCGTTGTTGAGGTTACAGGGACCCTAATACACGCTCACCTGTCAATCAGTCAATTCAACTGAGCCCCTTATTATTAAAATTGAGGAAAACTGATGAAAAATAATTTGAATAAAAAGGACTCCTTCAATCAATTAAGAGTAGCTGCAGCCCATTCACCAATAAATCATGAAAATAATTATCAATAACCCGACTTAAGATTCGCAGATCTTTGCGCAGATTGTTTGCGAAGACTATTACGATTAAGCTGTGAAGCGATAGTTTAGATAAAGCCACATGGCTCTCTTAAAGCAATCTAAAGTTGACACGAAAAAAAGAAGATTTATTGACAAATAATCCACACAAAGCAAATACCGAAGACAATGTGTGTTTCATCAACAAGTATAAGGAGTAGCCATTTACATACAATAATTGTGTATTTATTTGTAATTGATTTGGCTGACATTCGAGATGAAATAGTAGTGCATGTGTTAAAGGTTAATTTTTATGACCTAAGCTGTAAATCTGATTTGAAATGCTGAAAAATATTGTTTTCTCTGCCTCAAGTGGACGTTGGATGAACTGCATCTTTTTACCATTTACTTTTTAAAATCAGATGCTACCCATTAGTAATCCATTCCTTTAAAACTTTTGTTGTCGCTGGGTCAAAGCCCGAGGTTGTTCACTTTGACCCAGAGGCATAACAAGGGATACCCAAAACACATTTGTTCACAGACCTTCGGGTCACCTTGACCCTGAGATAATCCAAGCGTTCTCCTCGACCAACCTTTTGACGACCTGAACTTTACATTTGGGTTTAATGTATCGTTCATACGTCAGCTGTCACTGAGTCCGTGACGTTTCCATTGCACTGGGAGCTCCAACACCGTCGTAGCCAAAACTCTCCCGTCGTCCAGATGTCTTTGTCAATTTCATTTGTTTTCTCAACCCTCGTTTGGCGTGAGTCCGTGGTTTCGTCTGCCAGTTCATCTCAACCTGGCTGACCACCAACATCATCATTACCCCCTTTTCAGCTCGACTGCCGCCTTCCATCATTCTACCGGTTGCATAAGAGCCATTTTTGCTGCAGATACGGGGGTTTAAATTTTTTTTTGCTTTATGCTGCAAAGACAGATTTTTTTGCAAACTGACTAAATCTGCGTCTGATTGTCCCGATATCAGCGGCGGTACACATCGAGAAATATAAAGCAGACGTACGCAAGTCACTTTGTAACTTCAAAAAGACACCCTCCCTTTCTTCTCCAGTGTTTTATTGCTTTGTGATTTATGTAGCACACAACACCTTGATGTCAACAGTCTCGATAAATCAAAAAGTCGCAGAGGGAGCGAGGAGGTGGAGTGCCAGAAGAAACGGGGGAAGTCAAAATCTTCTCGTCTGCAAACACGTTTCACAATGTTAAATCAGAGATCTGCGAGCAAAAATTTGAAAAGAGATGGATTGAAGAAGTCTGATGAAAAGCGGGTTTTTATTGTAGAGATTTTCAAAATGTCGTGACCGCCCTGGTCTCTGATTATTTGGTGTTTTTAGATTTAGTTTAATCTAATAAAGATTACTGCATTAAGCCACTGTAACAGAAGCAGGTGGTGGAAACAGAGATTAACCTCTTCGTTGTTGTCACCACAGTAGATTTACACTAATCTTATATCTAATGGGATTAGGACCCACAACAAAACAGTGATGCCCACGGAACTAAAAAAAAAAATAAACCAATGAAATAATGCCACACTGGGTTGCTTTATTGCTGTATCTATGAAACTGTTGATGTAAACATCCGTCCATCCAGACTTTCCTTTCCGCTGAAACTTCCCGAAAGTCTTCAGGGATAGTATCAGGCCAACGGGAGAAAGTCTCTATACAATGCCCTGATGGCGCCACCTACTGACCTCTAAACAACATGACACTGCTTCATGAAGCTTCATCAACGCATCACTACTGCTTATGTGTTGAGGTGAGTCCAACTGTAGCTAGTCAGGACTTCACACAATGGTTTAAGAGTTGGACCCTTAAACCAGCCCTTACCTGCCTGATTCCCCAGCTCCCACCCTTTAGAACCCTATGAACCAGGTCTTGGAAAGGCAACAGGGTCTTCGATTATTTCACTCAAAAGGTTTGGGATTGCTTGTTTTGGACCCTCGCCCAGGATATGAAAATAAATCTGTTCTGTTTTATCCATGAGTCCAGACTATAAGCCAATCACACTTACTCAGGATACAAGGGATTTTATTTACAACCAAATGGGAATATCAACTAGCACAGTGAGAAACAGGAGGTGGACACCATGGCTCATTGTCTGACCTCAAAGATCCAGATTCAAATCCCAAAGGTTCACATCACAGTTGCCGAGGTACACAAGAATAGTTCTTAAACATCTACATAATTAACTTCTCATTACCTACTCAAGTTGATCAATGATTGTATTATTACTTGGTGATAGAATCATCAACATAACTGTTTATGTTTGTAATCTAGAGAAGGTCACATCCATTCAGTTTTCAGAGAGCGCAAATCATTTTCTCTACAAAACAAAAACAGGAGCATCTGTACTAAAGAAAGGGATGATTTAAAGCAGATGAGTAAGTTGTTGAGCAGGAGGTGAATAATTTATCCACTTGTGGAAGCTGTTAATAAACCTTGTTTAAGCGTTTTATCTCAAATAGTCTCAAGAAAGAGGTTGAGCTTTTTTTTTTTTTAAGTCATTCGATTTCAATACATGTCCTCAAATACTTGATGTTCAGAGTAGATTTCATTGGAGTATGTTTGGACATACAGGGACTGCAACACCACACACAAGATGCAGTAAGTCCCTTATCATGACCATGTTTTAAAGTCATTACTTTATAAAGTTCTATAATGGCTTCACTTCCCCCCTTTGTTTATACATCAAGTCCCTGCGATGTGGAGACTTCTGGGATTCACCATTCACGGCAGGGTGGGTGTGGTTGAGGTAAACGTGATTTCATCTCCAGGAAAAAAAAGAAACGTTTTAGGCGGCGGGGCGTAGGATCATTTTCTAATGTTAATATTTCAATTATTAATAAAATAAAGGTGCAAGAATCATTTAAAATGCATTTAAATCAACATATATGAAACTTTTGACCTGCAAACATCCGTTCATCCAGACTTTTCCTTTCCACTGAAACTTCCCACAACTCTTCTGGGGTAGTATCAGGCTAACGTTACATTTTGGTATTTAGTGTAGACATATTTAATCTATACAACACGTTAGAAAGAGGTTGAACATTTAAGAAAAGTTATCATTTTGCTGTGTGATCTTTTCTATTCTTCAACTTCTCAAAGGGCCAAATGTAATAACTCGTCTGGCTGGATATGGCTTCAGGGGCTTTAAGTTTGAAACAAGTAATTTTTTCAACGACACACAACATTTAACTGAAATAAATGGTGAATATACAAATGATATATCTGTCGTTAAATCAATTTTATTTTATTGTCATCAGTTTAAAGCATGTCATTCAGTATTTTGGCATGTTTTCACAATGAATATAATTTAGAACTTAGTGTTTTCACTACGATTCTCACGATGTCACTGATATGAAAGACTCAACAAGTGATTTTTAGAGAGTTATAAAATGGTGGACTTGAATATCTGAAGAGCTCAGCAACATACTGTTACCTATCAAAACTAAACCCCACAAATCTTCAGCTGGTGACTGTGCGTTTTGTTCCCACAGCATGTTTTGTCAGCTGTGTCGCTCATATTTGTGTTCTCAGATCCACCGGAGCAGGGAGATTACATTAATGTTGTGTTAAACCTTTTAAAGTTTCAATTAAAGCAGGAAGTTTTTATGGAAGGTTAGAATCAATTTGTTTGCAGCCATTATTGACCTTTAAAGCCCTTGATCTTTTTTTGGGATATTTCTTCCGTTAAAAAGTCAGACAATTACGGTGTTTTGCTTAATGCCTGTGTGGACTAAATTTATCTTATTATGGGTCAATTAAATGCAATTTGAAGTCTATTTCACAGTCGAGCAGGCTTCTGAACTTTGTTGCCTGCCTTGCACTTGGCTGTTCACCAGCACGGTGCACAGCCACGCTCACCGGGTACATTAAAAAAAGGAGGCTGGGTGTGAACGGTGCCAAGTCCAGCTCCGGGTTTTTTTTTTGCTGGGGAGATTACGATGGCTTAAACGTCAGTGGTTTGTTTATTGAGAATTAAGAATCGGCTTAATTCATTCAGCGAGAGTGGGATTAAACTTTCTGATTGTTCCGTGGGTTTTTGTACGTGTGAGGTGATAAACTTGATTTTAAATGTTGGGGAGAACCAGTGCCGTCAGAATTCAAGCAGCAGTCTCTTTAGTATTTTCTAAAATAACTGAGAATGTGAATACGTTCTAGTCATCAAATAAAATAAATTAAAAAACATATTAAAAGGTACCCATTGTACGGTTCTTTTAGGGGCTTTTGCCGTAAAGTACATTTTTGCCGCTTGTTATTTATTTTTTCCCCATCAGTAGATTCTGATCCACAGACCTCAGAGTCCAAACTGGGGTGTAAGGCTGGATCAGATCACTTATGTAAGGTCTGACCATGAATAGTTCTGAAAGTAAGAACCAGAATTTAAAAATTGATCCTGAAAGAAACTGGCAGCCGATGCAGAGTTTTAATGTTCAGGGAAATGTGAGTTCTTCGACTAGAGCGGGTCAAAGTTCTCGCTGCAGAGTTTTGTATTAACTGCAGGCGATTATTTTTTTTGGCCGAGCTTATCATGACACTCAAATCTTACTCTCTGTATATGTCAAACATACATGTGTCCCATATGATCACACTGTGTGAAATGAGCTTGTTGGTGTAGATATGCAATCTTTGGTTAACATTTGAACTGTGTATCTTTAAAATTTTACGAGCTCTGAAACATCTTTATGAAGCCATATTTGCCTTCACTATCTGCTGTGTTCGATCATAAAAAAGATGGGAGGTGATGATCAGTTTTCTTTTTTTCCCATGATACTCATCTCCATCGACTCCTCCACACAGTCTTGTTTTTTCACCGCTTCTGCAGAGAACATCTACCGAGAAAGTCATCTTAAAGTGTTAGATCTGCTCTTAGGATAGAAGCAGCCATAGTACCGGGATTGGTTCTGGGTACAGAGATCCGACTCAACCCTGTCGGTCCAAGTCATCGGTTTCTTTTCTTTAGAAAATGTGTTTACACTTATGGCAAACCGAGCAAGTCGGGTTCCTTGAACTCCCTTGATGCTTTGTGTCGTGATCACGCTTTAAAAACAAAAACGCTTTTGTCACCTCAAAGAGATTCAACCCGTTGACGATTGCCTAAGGGCTTCAAACATTAGCATCCATATCAAAAATGTATAAAGGTAGACGAAACTGAAGCACAAGGGCAGAATTTCAAACAAAGCTGATGAAACAAAACAGTAAGCAGTGAGCAGTAAACTGTGAGCAGATGAAATTTTAAAAGACAAGGTGTAACAAAGCCATTTCTAACAGCTCCACTGCCCCCATTAAAGATTCATTATTTAGAGGGCAGGAGATTAAGTGGAATATTGAAAAGGCAATTCTGCCAGCTCATAATGGTACAGAGAAAAACAAATTGCTTCATGGTGCGCTCTTGAATTGCGTTTGTGTGACGATGAGTTTTTAGACAGAATGTTTGGACACCCTTTGATCCTCTGAGACTCATTATTCCAGAGGCAACGTCCAGGGAGTGTGTCCCCTCTTTTTAATAGATCGGCATCTATGGTCGACAGTATAAATATTTACATCACTAAAAGTGTCGCAAACATGAGCTATTTGAAAAACCAGCACGACACATTTTACTCGGCTGGGAATGATGTCCGTAATATTTCATATGAAATTCACTCGTCAAATATTTGTTTTGTGCGTCTCAGCATCTTTGAATAGTTGGAACGTCTCTGTGGTATTGGAAGCTTTGCTCAGCTGGGACTGTCAGCGACTCTGTGATGGATGGACGGGCTGACATGCGGGTTGGGAAATGACAAAGTTAGCTACAAAGAGCGGAAGACGGAAGCTGATATGATGACACACCATTGTGGAAGAGAAAACGCAGCAGAAGGTGTGATAGCAATAGCATGTATTAACATGTTCCATCATCTCAGTCTCTGCTTGGTGATCTTCCATAAGATAACAACCAAATCTGACTCATTTACGGCATTACAAATCAAAATGTTGTTATTAAAGGGTCAATCCGTCTGTATTTAAAACCACGTTTCTGGCTTCCCCTTGTGTCCGATTGAAGTAACTGCAACATTTTTTTTTTTTCAAAATTTCCATTCATACATTTTTTTACAAAATAATAAGAATATATTTTCTGATCAGCATCCCTCACTACACAACCTCCTTTTTGTCTTCTACCATGAACCTTTTTGGTCATTTACCTTTTTTTTCCCCACCTTTTTTCTCCATTTCTAATATTCTACTTTCAACACATCCCCCTGTGGTTCCTCTCCATTTGTCAAACCATCCAGGTTCTACACGTGAACCGTCCTTCTGATCAATTCGTTTTCAGTTTTGTCCTTTCTAGTCTCTCCCAAAGAAACCTTGAGCATTCATTAAAATATTGTTTTTGTTTGAGCTGCCGTCTACAAACTACCACTGTTCTATAGGCGTTTGTGACCGGGCCGAACAAAGAGAAAATATTTATATCATTTCTGTTCTGTTGATTATTTCTGCTTGAAAGGTGTTTCATTTTGAAAGAAGCCCAGATTTTCTCTGATGCAACATTAGCCTGTGATCCCTGACACATCAACACACTAGTTTTAGCTACATTTATTTACTCATAAAATAAACCAGGTATCTGGAAAAAAAAAAAAAGTGAAACACAAACTGTTCAGGAACGCATTTTTAGTTTCAGATTCATCATTACACTTAAATAATCCTAAACACAAACTCGCTCACACCTTGGCACAAACTTGAAAAAAGCTAGGACACACGTATACGGAACGCCATCGTCGGCATACAATGAAATATAAATAGATTAAAATACACAAACATATTCTTGCTGATTCAGCATTTATGGTTACATTTATTTTTCATATACGTTGTTTGTGTTTGTTTGTGAGTCATGACATTTTATTTTCATTTTTATTTTTGGTAAATTGCAGGCTCGGTACATGAGTTTAATGCCAAAAATTCAAACCGGTCGGGGACCCCGGCTATAAAGCAAGGCCTGGAGAAGAAAGACAGGGGGATGTTGGAAGACAGAGGAGTGACTGAATGGAAGTGAGAACAGTTTAAAACAAGACTGCTGTCATGACCCTTTCCACCCTGACCTCACTCTCTTCTTCACACCAGGGTTGATCCCAAATACTTTTTTTCAGCCCTCCAATCGATCCATACAATTCAAGAATATTTTCATTTTCAAGTCTTAAAACGCTGGAACAGAAGAATCTGTGAAGTGAAGAACGTTGTCAGTCAGAGAAAATGGAAACACAGAGAACAAGCGATAATCGTTGTATTTATCTCAGCTGTTCAAAAAAAAACGTTTCCCTCCACAGATAAAGGATTCTCAGGGGGATTGTCGATGGAATTACAGCGTAACTGAAAATGTGAGTCAAAGTTTATCCAGTATTTATCATCTGAAAGATTCTGCCGGAGAAGGAAATAGAATAAAAATGTAGCACAAGAATTTTATCTTGAGAATATTTGTCAGTTTAGCTGCTGGATTGTTTCTTTTCTACTTATACATATCAGGTTCAAAAGATTATTTGTATATCTTTATTTGGGTCAATTTGTCCACTTTTTTATGGTTTATAAATATTACGATCAGTTGCGGACTTTCCCTCAGAATTGAGAGAAATAAGATATGAAGTTTTTGGTGGGTTTTATTCAGTGCAAGTCACTTGAGCAGCAGCAGTTAGAAGCCATACAAGGAACAACAATCAAAACAATGTTAAAACATGAAGTAGTTTCAGAACAGTACTACATTTTATTATTCGTTTGTTAACTTTGCCTGAAAATAACATCAACAGAGGTGTGTTCAGACAATAAAGAACAGATTGCATGGAAGTACATCAGTGCCATCAAAATATTGAATGTTTAATTTATTCATTTTTAATCACATTCTTTTTTTTTTTTATCATGGAATTATTTTATTGAATAATTGAATTTAGTTAAGTTCAAGAAGCTCGGTCGTCTGTGGCATTGTTTGATAGGAAAATTATACCAGCATTTAGAGAATTTAAAAGGCTACAAATAAAAAACTCTTAAATAAACAACAATATTGTATAAGTATTGGAATTATCAAACTAAACTCTGTGTAAAAAAATATTTAAATGGATTTTTTTCCCAATTCAGTTATACAAAAGCAAAAAATAAATAAAAACATTTTTTTTTAAATAAAATGCAAACATACCATATTATAAATAATTTAATTCAATTAAATATCAAAAATGTAACCTTAATACTATTAAAAAAATATTTTATTTTATTTCATAGAATGATATATAACTGATATACTTCCATTCGAATAGCACTGAAATTGTTTTGGGGATTTTTCTAATCATCATCATATTTTCATTCTGCCACTTTGCTTTTCTACATCTATTGTTTATCGTTTCAATAGCAAACTGTCTTACTGTTAACTCCATAGTTAGTTATTCTTAATGATCCTTAAAGAACTCAGTTTGAAAAGAACCGCAAACATATTTCAGTATTATTACATTTAATGAGCCCCGCACTGAAATTAACTTCAGTCCAATTATACTGCATTTGCTTAGTTATTTTGTGTGCATTTATGCAAGGTTTGTAATTTATTTTGTTTTCTTCCCTTGAAAGTTTGCTCTCGTCCTTTCACAAGAGTCGTAATTTTCACGTCTGTCAATAAAATATAGCCCTTTCAAGAAAAGCAAAATTGGTTTCATTGTCTTGTTGGTGTGCAGCTCAAAATGAATATATGCATGAGCCTCTACGGCTCTGCCCTATCGGAAAAGTCATAGTGAAATAAATTGCATTGAAGTAGAATGTGTTGCCCCACAATCCAATTTAGGGGACATGGTGAGACATAAAACTGCGACCGCTAATGACCGGAGGTTCCTGTTGTGTTTTCACTCAAAACATTGCGACGTCCGAGAGGAGTTTTGACCAGATTTATCGCGTTTTTTTAAACAATCTCTCGAACTGTAAATGTTTAAATAAGTGGTTTATCGTCACCCAAGACTAGATAATATCTCACAATGTGATTCATTTGTTACAGGTTGACAAAAGTCTTTGTAAATAAGATGGAAATGGGTTTTTTTTGGCCATTCTTGGCAATGGTTCAGTGTTTTCTTCTTTTTTTTTTATCCCTTTGACAACCCTCAACACATTAGGTTTCGTAATAATCAACAATAGTCAACACTTCTTTATTCAAAATTAAGCTAGAATTATTAGACTTTTGAAGGTGTTCCTGATCCAACGATTTAACTTCTTGACCTTTCACAAGCTTCAGACGCTTTTCGTAATCATCATTTCCAGGTAATTCAACGAGAAGTCATTGTGTTTGGTCTAGTTTCAGGTTATCAAACTCAGTCAAACAAGAGGCCAAAATGTTTGTAGCGATTTTTCCCCATTCTTTAAGGCTCAAATGATATTTATTATCTCTGTATTATACCTTAAAAAACATTAACAACAACAGTTTTATCTTATCTTTTTTTAAACACAGGTTTCTTTATAGGTCGCCAAACCGACATGAACAAGAACCTACTTTAAGAGAACCATCCAGCGGGCCACATAAAATGACTTGGCAGGCCTGTTTTGGCCCCCAGGCCGAGTTTGACGCATGGTTTTTGAGCTCTCAAAAATGTAAAATCAGTCATACTTAAAAAGGATCAAAACTGTTATTTAAAGAATGTTGAATTACATTATACATGTCTCATGATAATTCTTTTAAATAGATTAAAAATAGGTTTTAAAAAGTTCGATTTATTTCAAAACTAATTTTTATCAATTAAACAGACAATTTACC
The DNA here is from genome assembly GCF_982586985.1 of Callionymus lyra. Classification (NCBI taxonomy): domain Eukaryota; kingdom Metazoa; phylum Chordata; class Actinopteri; order Syngnathiformes; family Callionymidae; genus Callionymus; species Callionymus lyra. The sequence continues at coordinate 15,214,348 of NC_141822.1, read as the reverse complement.
TTAAACTCAGCACCTAGTTGTCGGGGTTTAATAAAAATGAAACACAATCAAAAATCAGACTGCTGGCATTTCTCTGGGAAAAAAGAAAGACTTTACTAACACGTTACAAAAAGCACTGGGAGTATTCCAGGAAAGGTAAAAGATAAAGTTTCAAAGACTGACATGGAAAGAGAAAGCACAAGGATCTGACATGACATAGACGACATACTGGCCACAGACCAAGGGAACAAGAGCTCAAATAGAGAAGGAAAAAAGGTGTTGAAGCTCAAGGGTAATCCGACAGGACAGTGAAACACCGGAGCAGTGTCTCAAATCAAGCACTTCTGCACTTACACTTCACCCTCAACAACCGTCATCTTAGTGACGTAGATGACGCTCAACGGAAGTTACATCACTGACGACGCTCTTCGGAGTAAATAATGGCGTAAATGTCTCAAGAAAACACACATTTTACCATAAATCAACACAACAACAACAATAACAACGCACTGAAACACAACTTAAGAACTTGTTTAATTGCAGAAAAGATATTATAACTGTTCGCATTAGGTCTCCAACAGGGGGGAATCCTTCCCATAAAGTTGTGATAAATGAGAAAGAATCAGCTGAAAAATGACAGATGTTATGCCTGAAATGTTCTTTTTCTCCTGCACCAACTCTTTTAGAATGTATATCACATTCTATTCTAAAGGTTTCTATTCCTCAGCATCCCATCCATTTGGGAATCGAGGCCCATTCGCCCAAGTAGCAGGAGGCCGATCAGATTGAACCCGGAGAGGATAAGAAAGTTAAACACATGTAATGTATTTTCATTGATCACGACGGTGGGCAATCTCTTCTGAAGAGGCACCTTTTCACTCGTGGCCCCGGCGATCAATACCAGTTAATGGGGACCATTTTTCTTGCCACTTTGCGACCTTTGGTTGAGGTAAACTCCGGAGCCGGGAATATGAGGAAAACTTCAATTTATTGTCCCATGCAGGAAAATATACATTATAAGATCTGAGACATAATAAAGGGTAGAAACCACATGACGGTGTCGTGTAAATGTAATACATTTGAAGTGATTTTTAGGACTCGCTCTTCGCCCACGATTGGATCAGAATGAGTCATGAAAGTTACTGAATGTACTTCTTGTTTGAGACTGCCCTTCACAAAGAGGCTACGCATTCTGTCAAGGATGAAGTCGAGACCCGCATATTAAGTTTGATCTCACTCTTGTTTATCTTGAACCTTCTTCTTGGAGTGTTGGCCATGGATTGAAAGGGAAGTTGTGAGGGTGAAGAAAAAAGAAAAGCAGGTCAAGAGTTTAGTTCTGTTGATGCTGACAGCTCGTCTGCAAGTCGCTGACAGCCCGTGGCACGAGCAGCCCATAAGTGTTGAGAACACATTTTTCTGTTGCCAAATTTTCTTGATTGTTCATTTCACAACTTAAAGTAAACCGTGAGTCTCATGCTGGATTATTAATGTATCAATGATTGCATTAGCCGGACCTTAGACATATAGGTGGCGCCAAAGAGACAAAAATAATTTCTTAAATTGTCTTGGATTTTCCACGAAAAATACAGTTAATAAATATGACCTTGAGTGTATGTAAATAAGTAAGTAATATATATTTATAGAGCGCTTTTCTAGACCAGGGTCACAATGCGCTTAAACAATCAAAAGATACTCAAAAAATATATACTAAAAAGATCAGGAAAACACAGAGGAAAACACGTGTCCCAGAAAATCAGGGAAAAGCCTGCATGAATAAGAAAGTCTTCAGATGTTTCTTGATAGAGTCAGTAGACATCATCAAGCGCAAAGAGATCCTTTTAAAGCTTAGGAGCAACAGCCTGGAAGGATTTCTCTCCTCTGGTCCTGAACCGTGTTCAGGAACCATCAGTAGATTCTGATCCACAGACCTCAGAGCCCGAGCTGGGGTGTAAGTCTGGATCAGATCACTGATGTAAGGAGGAGCCTGAAAGAAACTGGAAGCCAGTGAAGAGTTTTAAGGATCGGAGAAATGTAAGTTCTTCTACTTGAGCGGGTCAGAATTCTCGCTGCAGAGTTCTGAATAAACTTCAGGCGAGACAACTCCTTCTTGCTAAGACATGAAAACAAACTGTTACAATAGTCTAAACGAGAAAACACAAACGCATGGATTAAAAGCTCAAGATCATGTTGTGACAACATTTTCCTAAGTTTAGAGATATTTCTCAGTTGAAGGAAAGTTTCTGGTCAGAGTCATTCTGAATCAAAGTTTAATTCAATAGATCCCATCGTAGGATGTTTTTTAAATTAAATGTTACCTGTAGAAATGGTGACTCACATCACATACTATAAAGAAAAGAAGAAGAAAATGCAGTTTAAAAAGACAAAACTGGACAGCAGAAAAAGCTTGACACACAGAGTAGTCTAGTAAAGTTAGCATCACAGGGATGATCAAATAGTATCGAATTTAATCGCTTAAATATTAATCATGGCCCAAGTCCAGACCAAACTAGATTTTTTTTACTATACCAGGAACTCCATTAAGGGTAGATATAGTGAAGTACTAATATGATGGGTTTTTAATCTTGTATGCTAAATCTAGCATAACTATCTGTGTTTGTAATATCTTAGCTAAAATAATTCCTTATCTTAAAAAATGACCTGCATTTTAATCAAATTCCCTTCAAGTTGATTTTTTTTAACAGCTAATGTGTAGATTTAAGTGTCTCTTAAATAGATGCGTCTGTTGGAACAAAACTCTTTTTATTTAAATATTTAAATTACAAAATGACGCGCCCACTGAAAACGCTTCATTTGATTAGAGATTAAATCTTGTCTACCATAACCAAACTCTTCTGCGATTGGTAAAATATGTCATTTTTCATGCGTTATCAATCCCAGAAGTCTCCACCTCCAAGGGACTCGTTCTTTAAACAAAGCGGGGCGTGATTACAGCTGGCTGGAGGAGGAGTGAAGCCATTATTACCTCATAATGGACTCCGCTCTCATAACCTTTTTTCGCGGAGATTTCAGAGGAAGACTTCAACATTTGAAACATGAGAGTGAGTCAGGAAAGTTGGGTTTTCACATTAGTTGCCCATGAAAATCGCTGACGAAACAAAATCTGTGTCCAAGCCAATATTAAACGTTACAATCTTCATTGGTCACAACATCAAATTGAACCATTAATGGGCCACATAGCACCACTTGGTGGGCTAGATTGGCCCCTAGGGACTCGTGTTTATGTGGTCTGAGACGTTAGTCAGCTTCCAAAAACAAGAAATGGAGGTGAGTCATCTGAATGTGGTCTTGTTTTCCCCAAACAGTATCAAGGAAAAAGCTCAATACAGGTAAACAAACAAGCGGATGCGGTGATATATTCATTGAAATACTTCTCGAGGGCCTGAAAAACCTTTTGACCGGAGCGTCCTACACCAAATCTCTAGGAGCTATACGTGTCTCCAGGATTTTTTTTCCCCTCTATTATATACATATTTTTGTACTTTTGGAAAAAAAGAATAAAAGTTTGGACCGAGTAGGTGAAAAAGGTGCAATACAGATATTGAGAATTAAAAGTTTTAAAAGTAGCAGAATTCTCGGCCACGACAAGTCTTCATGTTTGTGCACGTTGTGGTTGAATGATAAGATATAATCTTGGTTTCCCTCAGAATAAAACATTCTAAAGGGAGTCATTGCGCTGATGTCGCTAATGGAAGCTGAGATTGACCGAAGTAAATTCTCTGTAGAACTGCCATTTCAGCGAAAGCCCCAAACTCATAACATTCTGAATGGTGAGCAATCCCCCTCTAACGAAATACATCCACTTGAGAGTTGATGGAAAAAGCCAAATACCTTATTTTTCACATTTTCTGTGTGCATTTTCTCCAGGTTCACCGATTCCTCTGGGGCCTCATGTGCCCATTTCACTTCTTACCATCCAACCCTGTATATCTTACATTTTAATGTTATACTAAACCTCTGGTTATTCTGCTTACATGGTTTCATTTGAGGGCTTCAGTGCGGTTGGGATTATTTTTAATGCTTACATTAATGATGCATTCAGGTTCCTGTTACCACGTCATTTAACAAAAGCAAGAACAATTAATTTGACAGATCTTATACGATCTTTTATGAATGTCCTGCAAAGCGAGTTGATGTCAATTATTCTTACCCCTTGTGACTGTTTTCGGGTCACCTTGACCCTGATGTGAAACAAGGGTTAAACATGTCTAGAAAAGGGTAACTGGTAAGATTAACACTTAACTAATCTTTCAATATTATTGTAAATATCAATCCAACACTTAAGAGTATTTTTTTTTTTACCAAGAACATAAGTACATTATAGATTTAGCACCCAGCCTATAATAAAATATTTCTCATTAATTTCATCATTTAAAATGTAAAAAAAAAGGATGATTTCACATAAAAAGATCATGATTTACAATATAGTACAACCACATGTAACACTTTTGTTCTAGTTATTACAAAAACACTGTTTATTTGAATGACACACTTATCTAAAAATATATATTACTCAAATCTAAAAACGTAGCCAAGGTTTTAAACAGGCAGCTCAGACAAAACAAGTAATAAAGACTATAGAAAACTTTCAGCAGAATAGTTTATTTGCTAGCTTAGCTGGCCTATAACAAAACTAGTGGTAGTCATATTGAGGTGAAATTTACTATCCTTCAACACTTTATATTTTTGTATATTTTGAGGATGAGAAATTAAAAAAGAAATGTCACTCACTACGGAGAGGAAATAAAATAGCAATAAACTAAACTTCTTAGGCACCCTGGCATAAAAAAAAACCAAAAAAACAAAACATTTCTTTAGAGAGAAGAAACACAAAAGCTATCAGCAAAGCTAGTCAATCAAAAACAAACAAAAAGGACTATAACTTAAAACTTCACTTTACAGAAAAACTTTCAAACAAAAAGTCACTCACTTACGAGGATCAGAAATACAAACTTTTTAACTTGGCGTAGTCCAATGGCTGGAAATAAAGGAAGACACAGACTATTAACACATGAGTGAAGGAGGAACAGGTGGAAACCATCAGGCCACGGAAACATGAGGGGAAAGTGACTACTGTGCGACATGCGGGAGGACTTTTTCTTGTCAACTGATTTGAAAAACCTTGACACAAATTTTAACTAAATAGGTCACCTAGTGGTTATCTCCAGTGATGAGCTGATGAAGCTTCATGAGACAGTGTCATGTTGTTTAGAGGTCAGTAGGTGGCGCCGTCAGTTTAAAAATGATGTGATGTTTCATTAGAACAGATGTTCAAAACCCACGAAAATAGTGCAGATGCTGCCATCTAGTGGACCCTGAAAATAATGACTCTGCTTCATGAAGCTTCATCAGACCAACACTAGATATTTCTGCAGCGTCAGACAACCAAACAGTCTGGTTTTTATAAGTAAAAAAAAGTTTTGGTTAATCAGAAGAAAAGTTATTTGTCTGGCAGTAATTTTTCTGATTAAAGTTATGAATGTGCTGGCAGGCTGTCCAGGGTGTCCCCTCCTCTGCAACCTGGTTAATAAAACTAGCGAATCACTTCTTATCAGCTAGAAAAACACACATACAAGGTTACAAATGAAACAAATCTTTCAAGCACCCAATTCTCGTCTTCTTATCTCATAAGAAGAACAAAACACAAAGCAGAAAAGCTGCCGATTGGATCCTTGTCAAGCCATATTAAGGTTGTTGTCGACGTAGCTCAAATACTGCAGCAGCGAGTGAACTCAGAGAGAGGAGAGGAGCTCCAGGGCACTTTCAAACTGTGTCATAACATCTCAATACAAACAAGCGACGTGGCAGCAGTTTAATATTCAAGACAGTGATCTGAAATCAAAGACGACTCGGGATAATTGAAACCTGATAAGAATCGAGAGGGAGATAAACGCCACTTTAATCTGTGGCAACCCTAAAAAAAAAAAAAGAAGCAATTATTGTTGTGAGCAGTTTGAGAATTGAGAAGAGAACATTGACTCTGTGTCAAACTGCCATCTAGTGTTGAGTGTGGTTAAGTCAACTTTCATCAAACCTGCTGATTAAAAAAGAAAAAATCGAAAACACGTGCTCAGTCGTCGAGCTCAATATTCCTCTTCTTCCCACTTGCGTCCAGTTCTTACAGACATCGACCGCACCCGGTGTCCGGGTTCTACTCTCAATAGCACCAGACTCCTTGAAGCCTTTATGATCTCAAGGATTAGCTTGAATAACAGATCAATAATCCCTTCATTCATCATCTCAACGTGGACGAGAAGAAGGATTTGCATGGAAGGAAGGCACAGGTTTGGTTTGAGTGTGACTGGTTTTACCATCTATTAAATGAGGCAAATATATTTCACAGATGAGGATGAAGAGTCGTAAAATGAGTCGAGCTCGGATCCAAAAAATGGTTCTTTCTAAAAGTGACGTCTTAGTAAGTCCTTGCAGGATGAATTGATTTTTTTTGTGTGTTCCGAGCAGACAAGGGAATGTATTAGTCAGATTTTAATAGAGTTTTGACAAAAATTATATAAACGTGCAGCCATTTATCAACTTTATTAGTTGAATCACCTAAACTACGTTTTTTTTTAGCCATTTTGTATGTGTTTTAAGGACTTTAAGGACACCTTGAACGCGTTGGTAGTCGATGGTTGACCTCTTTGATCAGTTTCCATCTAAAAATCATGGACCAAAATCCAGCCGGCCAAGTATATGGCCCGCCTGTTAGTTTGCTCAAAGGAAGAAGTGAAGTCCAAGATAAGGAAAAAAGATCACGGATGTCAACAAATGTATGAGGCTTCTATTATCAGTAAAACCGATAAGAGAATTTTATCCTTCTGGTTAGAGACAGCTAGTTTTGCACTTTGTTTATCTTTGCCCTTTTTTCTTGTTCTTGCTTTTATAAAAATTGATGTACCCTCTACTGTCTGCTGTGTACTGGAAAACCCAATTTCCCAAAAGAGATCGCCAGAGGTATTATATGGTCTACGGCAGTTATCTCCTTTTAATGCCAACAGTGTAGATCATGACGCTTTTGCAAAATGTTTAGCGGGTTGTGAGAATGACTTCCCGAACATATTACATAAAGTATTTCACCTTTTAAATTTTTCAAATGCTATAAAAAGGTGTAAAAGTTAATCTTTGTATGATTTGTCTTTGTTATTTTTCTTTGATCTATGTCCTTTATCTTTAGACTTAGATTGTATCATCTTGTTCTTGTTCTTATTTTATTTTAATTTTTTTTTTATGAATAATTGCTGTATTGCTGTGTCTAATTGGAAAAAACAATTTCCCGAATGAGACCTCCTGAGGGATCAATAAAGGTCTACCTAACCTAACCTAACAGGTTAATTGAAAATCCCAATATAAATGAGCTGCTTGGCAGAGGTCTTTGCTCTTTGAGGGGTTCATTATTTTCTCTGCCCTTTCTTACATTTAGATATTTTGCTCGTTTTATTCATCTTTCCTAAAACAACATTATTCTGGCTGTTATTTCTACATTTTTTTTATATGTGAACACAATTTTGACCTGCAACACCTCAATAAAGATCGATCAATGTATTTTCTCCGACAGGCTTCATAACAAACTAAACCCTAAAGTTAGCAGGTCTGATAATGTGATGCAAACTGTTAATAATGGGAAAATACACACAGAGGTGACATCGGTTTTCTTACACTAGACAGTCGTTTACTTTATTCAGAGTTGTTGGTGTTTATTAATATCTTGAGCTACAAATTGATTGTGGCAGTGTGAGGGCGCTGCTCCCAGGTGTTTTGAATCCAATACTGTTCGCTACTTCTGTTTGACAGGTTACTGGACTCGAAAACACAAAAACATGGAGGAAAAATGGACAGGAATGGAAGGTGTTTTGACGAGACATGATGTCTCAGTTGACGGTGGATAAAGGATGTTGTGAACAATCGAACATTTACTTAATTTGAGTGAATCTTGGAGCCTCAACAGTTGATAAAATCGTAAAAAAAACAACACTTTATCTGATTGATTCTAATCTATTCTAGCGGCATGGGACACCCTGGACAGCTCACCAGCCTCATACATACAAACTACTCACACCGACAGACCGTAACAGTAACCCCACTGGCAGATTTAGTCAGATTGCCTAAAGCTGGAAGTGAACCCACAACCTTCTTGCTGTGAGGCAGTGAGAAAAACAAAACCCTATAAGTATATTTAATGAGATTTGAACCTTGGAATCTAGACTTTATTGTCACATTATTCAGTAGAAACGCAGGGAAATTAGAAACATTTGCCAGTTTGACAGAAAGAAAACAAAATGAACTTCGGCAAAAGAACTGAAAGTCCATTAAAAGTGGGTGTTTGTGCCGGTGGCAAGGTCAAATTAAGCGTCTGAGAAACAATGGCAGGCAAACATTTTTCCGTCTCTCCACCTGCTGCAGGTCTCAGTTAAATGAACCCAAAACATTTCCGCACACAATAGTGAAGTAATTGCGGTCGCCTTCACGACTTTTAGACATTAAAGCGCAAATGAAGTTTGGGTTTTATTTCATCTAAATTATTAGAATATTGTGCTGGAAGTGAACTTACAAAGAAACTCCTTCACTTTATTCAGTTCATGGGTCTGAACCCATTTCAATTATTTTCAGCCACTGACTGAAAGCATATAATACCTGTTATCCAGATGGATCTGAGAACTGCATAAAGGACGCATTGAACCGTCATTTTGTCATCTCATTCAACAGATTCGATTAACTGAAATTCTGCTCAAATATTAACCATCGGTTAGAACGCTTTGTGTGTATTTTATTTTGGCAGTTTTCTGGCACTAAATATTAGATGGAAAAACTAAATTTTCTTCACTTTTCTTTGAAGACTTTGTTAGAAACAAACATGAAACAAAAATATTCACAATCAGAAAAACACAGTGAGCTCATACCTCTGCCAAGTAACTACTTTTATGTCATAAAACAAGTTATAATTAAATCATTAAGAAAAATGATTGAAAAAAAATCCATATTTGATCAATATGTACTGGGTTTAAACCGCTGAGCCTACAGTGGCTTTGCTGCATTTCTATGATGAAAACCTGCTGCCAAAAAACTCAGTTTTTTTATGATTTTAATTTTAAATGATTTAGCTTTGTGCTGTGTTATTTAAAGTCAGATTTTCTGCTTTTATTTTCGGTAGTTTCGGTGATTGAGCAGCAGCAGTTTGACGCCATACAAGTGAATAAGGGAATCCTTCCAAAATCCAGTTTTGAACTACACAACAGGAGAATGTATTTTTCCCTCAAGATTGTGTTCAGAAACTTTAAGTTATTTGTTTAAACGGCAGAGGATAAACACAGTTGAACAAATGACCTCCTTGGCAGCGGTAGTTCGCTATACTTGAACATCAATAGACATTTGATGGACTGCTAAATACTAAAATAGTGGCTAATATATAGGACCAGATGGAAAAGAAAGTCTCGCTCATACATCCTAGATTCATCTCAAGGACGTCTCGACGTCGTCAATGCCAGGACCCCCTGCAGGGAGCAGTCAAGTTCATTAGTGCTTCCCCCATTAGACTGGCAGGTACGAAAGCCAACGGCTTATAGGACGGGAGTCTATTAAAACGGGGTGTAAACATACAGCAAGCTAATGAGCTGTGACGCGTGTAGGCGCCGCCGTTCGGTTCTCTATAAAAACCCAATTCTCCTAATGGCTTCAAATGAATCATTGTAGCCGTGGACGTCTGCACCTTCGCCGGGTTTATGATGAAACTCCGAAGCACCCACCCGTGGTTGACGCTACGGGAATTCATGGCATATCACAACTGTGTGAAAAACGGTAAATAATGAGGATTATTTTTTTACTTCTTTGTGCTCAGAAATCAGAGTAATATATATTAAGAATCCAGCCAAACCCTTCTGCACAGTGAGCCAACAACAATGATATATACATGTAATATACTGTATTTGGTGTTTTAACAGTTGCATTTATTTACTCATTTAAAATCAATTATTAAAAAAAAAAAATAGCAAAAAAGTTAAATTACTGTCAAGACTGGGACACTTTTTCTGTAGCTTTGGAATTTTCTTTCATTTGTTTTTTTTTTTGGGGGGGGGGTCTTTGATCAAATGTATACATTGTTATCAGTTGTTCTGTGGGTTTTTCCCCATCAGTCCTCACTCCACTCTCCTTTTTTGTGTTTTGTTGAAAGAACCCTGACAGCTTTCTCCTTTTTCTGTCATTCAATCGTGTCCATTTGTGTAAAATCTCAAATTAAAAAAGAACCAAAGAGATAACGTCCTTGGTGACTAGAACATGACCAAGAAAACATTCTTTCTTCCGACATACTTCTGGAAGAAAATGCCTTTTCGAGTTTCTTCTATTCTTTTGTAGAAGAAACATTTAATTCATCCTCCATCAGAAACTTTTTTTAAAATATCTGCGTTTTTACCAATTCTGAGTTTGGACGCTGAATGAAAGCAGTTCTTTTGTCCTGCAAACGCATCAAATCCCTATTTTTCAAAGCCATCTATTTTCAATTTCTGTCAAAATCGTCAGGGCATAGGGAGGCATTTGCTCAAGAATGGTTTTGAAGGAATGCGTTGCCAGAAAACATGCCATTTCCAGTGTTTGCATAATCCAGCAATGATTCATACATAGTATGCTCTCATTCTTCAGTGGTGGTCTCCAGAATACAAGTGGGCTTCACGGCGTCACTGTCCTTTCACCTTTGCATTTAGATGAGACCGAGGACTTCGGGCGGCTTTCACCGCATGCATTATGCAGAGCCTTCGAACTGCACACAGCTCCTGATGACGGGGCTCGATTATGGGATGCATTTGGAATTATTTGCAGGTTAGATTTCAGGTTAATTAAGCTTATCTTAAGACTGAACACTTCCTTCCAGTCGTTAATGCTTAACCCTTGTGATATCTCTGGGTCAAGGTGACCCGGTGGCCAGAATGTTTTTGAGGTTTCCCCTTGTGTTCCCATGTTTGTTTTTTTCAGGCCACTGGGTCACCCTGACCCAGAGCTAACACAAGGGTTAAACGTGAACCTTCTTCAGAACCTGTTAATAAAACCAACACAAATGATACTAATTTAATTGTTTTAGGTCTTATTTACCAGTATTTTAATTGACTAGTCGATTGTTTATTTCTACAGGTTGAGTTGACATACCGTCTCGAATCAAAAGTCTTTCAGTCACAGTTGAACCACTTTTTTTCCCCACTGTATAATTTATGAAATCCATTAGCTTTGTTTCTAATCACAAACTCTCTTTATACGTCACAATATGGACATAAATCGAAATATTTGGCTGGCCTCGAATTCAACTGAGATTTTTCCAAACGAACATGACTAACAGGGAGGAAACCCAGGGGCCGACCCGAAATATGATTTTTTTTTAAAAAGAAAGAAAAGAAAATGTCCTCAGGTGTGACGCAATCATGATGTTTGTTAACTTATTCATGTCTGCACTGTAAGAACATTTATTTCACTACAATTACTTTCTACACAACTATTCATCATTCAAATGAGAAGGTACAAATAAAATAAATAAAAAAACTTGAAGGGGGATTTTTGTCACTTTAAAATTAAGTAACAGAAATATAATTGTAAAGAAACTTACAGAAAACAACTTTTCGTTCTTCCATTAGTCACTTTATACTTTACTTTTTCAGTATGAAATAGAGTTGAATTGTCTATTTTAGTGAACTTTTCTTATCATCAATGGCGGGAAAGCCGAGTGTATGGTTCCCAAAGCTTATCAACAAAAGCAATATTTTGTATTACAGGCAGAGGGCAGCATTGAACAGAAGGTGATTACACAATAATATTGCGCTTCGAAAGTCTTTTGTGGTTTTTATTATAAGATTCCAGGAATCATAAATGATTCACAATAGAGCTTTTCTCCTATAATTATAGCCACCAAACGTTGTTAAATGTAATATTTTAAATCTCAAAAGAATAACAAAGTCCACCATCTATGTAAGAGAGAACACAATGAAAGTTTATTTAACACAATGATAGTTTATTCCAGGCTCATAAATAGAGATATTTGTAAATAAAAAATGGCAAAGGCTAAAAGTCATTCAAAGGTTATGTTTTCTATCAACAAATTTTCCTTTTTTTACACGTTTCCTTTTGTCAGACAAGTTAGCAAACATACTCCCACAACTGTATTAGCATATTTAATTAAACGTTGCAGATTTAGTTGTTTTTTTTACTGAAAATGTAACATGTATTTGAACATTTGAAGTAAAACTTTAACACTATAGCCATGTTGTGTTTACGTCACTGGCAATAAAAGTTTCTAATCCTGATGTTCAAGGACCAAGAGAAGTAACATAACGGCTGGTTCACTTTCCTGCTGTAGAATTATCGAATGCTCTTTCTTAAAGAAAAAAACAAACTGAAATGAATGGGATCCATTGACCTGAGGCGGTGCTGAGTGACACCCTGTGGCTTACTTCCAGCACGCAAATGGTTCATTTGTTTATGAGCTGACATTCACAGCCAGGCCAACTCTAGAGAGTATAAATATTTCTTTTCTCGACGTACTCACCCCTGCAGACATCAAACATTGTGTGAGAAATGAAGCGGGGGGGGGAAAAAAAAGGAAAGGAAAAACATGTTTTTTGCTCAACAAAGAACAACACGGTAACTGTTCATAATTGGAATAGCAATCAGATTAATGGTGAGCTGCTTGGCAGAGGTCTCCTGTGAATCTACTCTGAGGATGTTCAAAGAGCGACATTTTTAAGTTGCATCTCAAAAAGAAAAATCCTAAAATGTTTCAATTACTTCTTGTAACAGAAGATTTAAAACAAAATGGATCGTTGCGTGACTAACTCGACACAAGGAAAGATCAAACGTTTATTGTTCCTCCCAAGCTGGGAATAATTATTAATAGTCAATGAAGAAAAAAATGAAAAGAAAGTGGAGCATGGACACAATTGATGACAGACCTCTGCAATCAAAAGGAAATGTTTTTTAAATTAAAAAAGAAATATTGTCTGTTTCTTTCAATCCATCAATTTGATTCGACTGAAACTAATTTCTTCCCGATACGTCGGGTCACTTAAACTCTAAGAACAAACCCTTTAGTTGCGAATCTCAACACAGCGGGAGGCCGGGGAATACTGCCACCTCAGCTTTAACGCTAGATAAAACTCTGGCCTCACAAGAACCTTGAGAAAAAGACCATTAAAGGATGAAAGTCGTGCACGAATCAAAGCACCACATGGCGTTAGTCACCAAGATTTCAAACAATAAGTCAGGTTATAATGAGGTTAGCAACACGTCGGGGTTTGTACCGAGCATTCCTGAACGGACCAGAACATTTGGCTAATGTCGTAAATCTCCACTTTGTTCGTCTCATTTTCAGCCAACACTCATGCTCTGGTTTTATTGCTCACATCATGACGATATGTTGAAGGAATTAGTCAGCGGTGCAGATGGAAGGTCCGAGTCGTCGTAGACTTGACTTTTGAAGACTTGAGTCATATTTGTCACGCATCGGCTCGGTCGGCTTCATTTTCTAACCAAGAGACGAGTCTAGAGAATGACGAGGATGCGTAAAGATAAATATTTAAAGAGGTTTGATCGACTGAATGTCAAAAAATATTATAAACTTTTACTATCGAAAATATATTTATCAACAGAGATTCTCTCCGGGAATGGTTTGAAGGATGTTTGCATGTTACTGCCGCTGGATTTCGCCAATGGTTACCAGAATAATCGTGATTTTGAGTGTTATTATTTTTTCTGCTCCATCTCGCTTTTTACCAACCTCACAGGAAGCAGACGTCTAGTGGAACATCTGCTTTCAATTCAAACACGTTTACTTTGTCAGATGTGGGAGCCACACCTCAACTCCACGGCCGCGGTTTTATTAGAACCATTCGTACCTTTAAGTGTCGTCCGGCTCGTCCCTTCCAGACGTTTATTTCATTCCAACGAAACTGGAGTTATCATCAGAAATCCTCTTATATATATGAACATAAAACAAGTCAAGGCTGTATCATAGCTGGAAAACAAATCCTTGAGACAGGCTAGTGTTTAAGCTAAGCTAAGGGACAGATACAGTCGATATTAGAGACTCAGTCACAGTCAAAAACTGACGTCAAAGTAAAGGATTGGAGAGTGAAGGAGTACAAACACAATACAATACAATTCAAGACCCTGCATATTGTCTAGCACAGCGGTGGGCAATTCAATTTCCTCAGGGGCCACAAGATATCCTGTTATTGTTGCAAGGGGCCGTCAGGCAAAAAGAAAAAAAAGGGACTAAAACGTAAAATAATGAAGATATAAATATACGAGAAGATTCTTAAATAACCTTTATTTTTAAACTGATAGTAAATCTTTTCATTTTTAAATTCATTTAATTCATAAATTGTAATGAAAAATAAATCGCATGTTTCATACATTTTAAAATAAAACAAGTAAAAAGCAAACAAATATGTTATAACGCCATAAAATCAGTTTTGTAATATTTAATTTCATATAGATTCCATTTCAAATTTGATATAAATTCATTTAGAAAAGAAAAAAACAAGGAAAGTAAGATCAGGAAAAATAGTCAAACAAAGATCTAGTATATAATACAAATTTTAGTTGGCTATCAAAGAAATCTTGCTACCCCGTAAGTTGTCATGTTTGCTAGAACAAATTAAAATCTGGTGATACATCTTCAGTAAGCACCGTTTTATTGTATTCCTGGTAAGTTTTATAGTAGTATTTTGACCTCATGTGGGCATCACAGATCTCATCAAAACATTTCAGCCCTTTCAGACACTATGGTTGATAAACTCAGATCTATTAATCATAACACGAATCTCCTCATGTAGATTTTGTGTTACGTCCTTCTAAGAAAGGCTGTGAATAAGCTTGAGAAACAGTAATAATCGGGTGATGTCACAGATGTCCATGATTTACACATTCTTTGCTTGTGATTTGGACTTGTCCTGGTGAGTTTGATTCCCAAGTACTAAACTCAACTTCTGTACTTTAATCCTGGATATCATATCACAGTAAGAGACCATAAAAAATAAAAAATAAATCATTTTTTAAACATAAATTCCCAATAGCAGTAAAACTAAAAGACACAAAATCCAGGTTCAAATAAAAAAAACGAAATACACATCTCAAGAGGTTACACTGATACACTTTTAAGAAATACACAAGTTACCCTTTTTCCCCTCAACGTATCATACATGGAAGTCAACTCTCTTCAGGTCTACAGAACGAACAGTGGAGAAAAGAAGCTCTACTCACGTCCACCAGCACCAATGTTCTCCTCAATATGTCGACTCAAAGATGAAATTCATGCTCCAGGTCGTGTGTCCAGCTAACAGGACCCGGTTCTTGCTGATCATTAAAACCATCTATAGTTTCTGGAGTTGTGACCCACTTGTCGACCCGACAAACACTGGTTTTGCAGTCACACCTGTTTTAACGACGCCACTAAATCTGCTCAATCCACCTAAAAGTAAAAGCCATTTCCTCAAATTGAACCATAACAAACAAAGAAACTAATACTTCAAAAATACATTTATTTTAAGAGCAGCAATCACCAAAATACTGATCTTTTCTCTAACAAATAAATGGGGCACCAATTGAAGATTTGTGGGATATCTAAGGCAGGTTCAAGCGTAGTCTGGTGTTTACTTGGTTGGTCTTGTTGTGATCCGACTTGAAGAAGTTTGGCTGCGAACCTCCGCAGCTGACGACAATCTCAGCTGATCACCTCTTTGCTGCATTCCTCCGGAGAAGATCCACGGATCAGGCGCCAGAACGTCGAGCCAATTCTTCCCGGTAAATGTTCTCTACCTCTTGGATGCGCGTTGAGATTTTCGTCTGCGCTTTGTTTCCTCCAACTTGTTTCGTGATTCCTTTTTAGTCTCCCCTGTTGCTTTTGCACCTTTTCTGTATTCTTCTGTGAGTGATTTAAAATTAGCAACACTTTTAAACCAGAGTTGATCATTTCAGAGACGCCAGTTACGAATGGAAAACACGATGTTCGCTTTGTTTTGTTTGCATCGGTACTTTCTCTTTATCTGCTTTTTTTTCCCTAATTATAGATGTTAACATTTACATTTTTTAACAACAACACAAACGATTTTAAATTAAATGTAACTTTGTATCAGCGTTGAATAAAAACGACCTCTGACAAGAACATTTTAATTCCATGAGTGGAGCGAAATCCCAATTACGATAAAGCAAAAGCTCAGAATTCCAAAGATTTCATACGTCACGTTGACATTGTTATGTTATGAAGGATGTTTAGTTCACAAAGTCTAGATAAATACTATAAAATACCGTTGGACTCTTAACTAGAGGACGTGAAAACCTTGATTTTTATTTTCTAATCAAAAGAATCACCTCAAGGTAAATTTGTAAACTGGAGGAGCCAGTCTTAAAAAATAGGTTGAGATTTTTCCATGTGATAAAAGTGGAAGGAAAAAATCTGGCTTATATTGTAGTGAATTCCTTGTGAATTTAATAAAAACAACTTCTTTTTTTTAACAAAAATCTGTTTAAACACTGAAAGAAGCAAACATTAAGTTTATTTCAATAAGTTTAATATTTAAAATGTTCTCCATTATTTTTATTAGTCTAGCTAAATGTAAAAAGAAATACATACAATTACATTAGATTTTTTTATTTTTTTTAATCAATAAAGTATGCAATGAAATTCTTTATGAGGTTGATTCCTATCCCAGTTTCTCCAGGCGAGAGGAGGGGGACCCCCTGGACAGGATTCCAGTCTGTTGCACAGCACACAAAGACAGACAACCATTCATACACACACACTCGTATACCTACTGTTAATTTCCCCAAGTTTCCAATCAACCTTCTGTATTTTTTTTTTGGACTGTGGGAGGAAACAGGAGTGCCCGGAGTAAACCCTTAAGTTACTATTAATCTTAATTTTAAAAACACTATATTTTATTGTAAACCAGACAAGTTTGTCAAAATCAGACGAGGGGCCACAATCTCTTTGGTCAAATGTTAACCAATTTTATCAAATTCCTTTGCTTCAACCTCAGTTTAAGTTTAAGTCTGCGTAGATCTGTTGACATCAATCATCTTTAGGTCATCATATGATGAACATTAATCAACTCTGATTTTTCAAGCCAACCTTTGGTCGGGGCCAAATAAAAGGAGCTTGATTTCCCCCCCCGAGCCATGAGCTTAAAACTTGAGAACTAGTTAATAAAACTAGTTTGTTAACCCAGGATTTAACAGAGCGACAGCAGCAGTAGTTGAGCCGCTTCTAACGGCGGCGCTGCTTTGAACAGTGGGACTATTCTTCAACGTTTCTGATTGTTAATGAGCTGTAACATCTCTCAACAGCAGGCAATTAAAGTGAAAACCAGAGCTTTTTTTTTTATTTGTTAATTTGCATTTGGAACCAGCGCCGGTGTTATTCTAGGGATTGCGTTACAAAGCCGAGGACCGTCGGGGAACGACATGTTGTTTTAATTTGACGTACATCTGGTGGCGTTGTGGTCTGTTTAGATAAAATAGTTTCACTCTATTTGTCAACTTACGATGATTTATTTGTATTTTTTTTCATCACCAACATGAGAAAACGTACCGTCTGGTTTAATGTAAAAAAAAAAGTATGACCGCAGTCATAAGCTGACCTCAGTGACCCCCACCCCCCCCCCCCCCACTCGAACCGCAGCCATAAATCAAACACAAATGAGCTTTCTTGTCTCTGCTGATATAACAAATCAATTAGCTCCCATTTCCTGTAGATCTGAAGAATGCTGGCTCCGGTTTCCTGTTTGTTTCCTTCGGGATTAACACACACACCGGCGGAGCAGCCTCTTTGTTTGTGGAGGGACCGCATACACACATCGAGCCGCCGCTAATGACCGCAACCGGCGCAGCACATTAACCTCACGTAAACACGCCATGAACCCTCCGCTGATAAAGACAAAAAAAAAACTCTAGATAAATATTTTTATTGTTGCTATGGCGATGCTATTACAAAATCATCTCACGGGCGGAGAGACGGAACAGTTTCGAGTTAATCAGAATGTTCCTATAGCGAATCTATGGCAGTTAAATAAATTAAACAAATAATCTATACGTGAAATATTTAAACACATTATAATCTTTTTTTTTTGTTGTTGTCGTTTCGCACGCGAGTAACACTGATACACAAAAAGTACAAGTCACAGTTCGTCACAGAAACTCTGACTAGGGTGGTTAGTTCCTGAAGTTTTCTCTCGGAAAAAAAAAATATACTGCATATCTATTCATATATTCATATAAACAATGATAAAAAAAAAAAAGTATTTTTATCCTAAAATACATCTATGATATTTCAACACTATGTACAAGTTAGTCCTGATGTAGGAGGTGTAACAGTCGATTCTTCGAAAATTGAAGAATAAATTAGGGGTCAATAAGGAAAACACTTGTGGTCTTATGTTTCCACGAACACCTGCGAGGAAGAAGTCTTGGGTTTCCTTGTTCCCGCTGTTTATTTTGGGTGGAAACCATTTAAATGTCCTTTTTTTTTTTTTATATACGAGCTCACCGCCAACATTCACGGGGGATTATCGTTCACCGGAGGGCTCCGCTCGATTTCACAGCCCTTTCTCCACACCTCGTGAGTCCAGATTCACCATCTCCACGCAGGCACTTGAACGCACCGTCACAGGCGTAGCGTTTGCTTTTAATCGAGGCCCACTCGCTACAAGTGTGTCCTAATGTGCTGGACCACAGTCAGCAGCGTGCAGAGGAAGAGCAGCCAGGACGATGATGATGATGAAGAGGAGGAGGATGAAGAGGAAGAGGGCGAGTCCTGGCTGTTGTAGTGGTTGAGGACTTTTTCGGGAGGTTGCACGGTGATGTAGCCGTTTATGATGCGAACCTGAGGGGGCGGAGGAGACTGAGCGATGACACTGGAGAGGAAGAAAGAAGGTACATTGTTAAAAGTCAAAGAAATGTTTTAAAATCACAACTAAAATGTTGTCTAGTATGTTGTTGCATCTTTGACACAATATGATTCAAGCGTATCTTTAAATATTTGTTTTAAAATATCTAAACATCTCTTATAAATCGGAAAGCACCATTTTGAACAGTGGTGGGCGATTCAATTTCTTCAGGGGCCACATTTTATCTTGGCAACTAGCAAAAAAACAGGTAAAAGTTTAAAATTGAGTAGTTAAACTTAGTAAAACTGAGCTAAATATGTTAAAAACAAACTATTGTAGATGGTTTTTTTTATTGTAAAATCTCACGTAAAAGCTATTTTTCCCAAAATATTTCTTTGTATTCCCATACATTTTTTTCGAGGGGCAATGATTCTTGTAAAAACGACAAAATTAGAGGACAAAAATCCTATAACAAAAACCCTATAGTCATGTTTCGAGACTAGTAACGAATAAAATAAAGAATTCAAAATAAAATAGTTAGTTTCTACATGATTTCTGATGTCACGAGGGCCACTTAAATACAAACACAATCAGTCCGGGTCAGATTTAGAATGTGAAATCTAAGCCAACCTGCCAAAAGGTCAACTCCATCCCAGATGTAACTTGACATTTATATTGTACATTATTGTCATTATTATATATTACAATTATTTGTATTATTATATTCATGTTGGTGATGTTTTGTCGAAACAAATCTTTCTTTAAAAACACTCATAACGCCTATATTGCAAACCAGCCAAATAAACACATGAACACAAAGACAGTCATAGTTACATGGTGTCATTATGCCATGACATTTTATAACAATGCTAGCTAATCTACGTTTTTACTGAATTGAAAATAAAATATAAAACTTTAGTGTTTAGAAAAATAGAAACATTTTCTTAACACAGGGAAAATAAATTGTCACAGATAGGACAAATAAAAAAAACAAGGAAATAAAGAGGTGAAAAGTCGCAAACATTTATGGTGTAGTAATATATTGAAATTAATAATAAAAACAAACAAAATCTAATATATCATCCATCCATCTATCTATCTATCCATCTATCTATCCATCTATCTATCCATCTATCTATCCATCTATCCATCCATCTATCCATCTATCCATCTATCCATCTATCCATCTATCCATCTATCCATCTATCCATCCATCTATCCATCTATCCATCTATCCATCCATCCATCCATCCATCCATCCATCCATCCATCCATCCATCTATCCATCTATCCATCTATCCATCTATCCATCCATCCATCCATCCATCCATCCATCCATCCATCCATCCATCCATCCATCCATCCATCCATCCATCCATCCATCCATCCATCCATCCATCCATCCATCCATCCATCCATCCATCCATCCATCCATCCATCCATCCATCCATCCATCCATCTATCTATCTATCTATCTATCTATCTATCCAACCATCTATCCATCTATCCATCTATCCAACCATCCATCTATCCAACCATCCATCAATCCAACCATCTATCCATCTATCCATCTATCCAACCATCCATCAATCCAACCATCCATCTATCCAACCATCCAACCATCCATCTATCCAACCATCCATCAATCCAACCATCCAACCATCCAACCATCCAACCATCCATCTATCCAACCATCCATCCATCCATCCATCCATCCATCCATCCATCCATCCATCCATCTTAATATATAACCTGTAGCCTAAGATTCTTCCACCTCTATCCTCCTCTACTTCATACCTCAATCCAATCAGATAAGACCAAAGGTCTAAAACCTCTTGCGAAGAATTCCCCATGTTCCCGTAGAAATCCATCAACCACACGCTCGATGACCTGTGTTCTGTTCCAGAGCAACAACGGCAAAAAAAAAAAAAAAAACTCCAGACGGAACTTTGACATCATCAATCAGGATGAGAACTCACAGGCAAACTTCCTGATCGATGATGATAAACTCCTCAAGCCCATCTGTTTTCCCATCCCTGACTCATATTTCTCCCCGTGAAGCTTCCGGGCCTCTGTTGCAAAACAACTCCAGCCTGTCAGTCACTCTGCTCTCTTGTCATCACGTTGTTGACTTCAATCCATTAGTCATGAAGAAATAGTCGGAGTAGAATTTGGTTAAAAAGAGATTTAGATTTTACGAATCCAACTGCAGACAAATAACCTCACTGATCCATTTTTAAAAACCCGACCGAGCCAATTACAACAACTTCCTGAGCTGTTGTGTCTGTGTTGAAAGGTGAGCGACAACACAGCAGCCTTTTTTTCCTACGACGCGAGTAAACTTTGATCAACAGGACGTCGATCAAAACCGGGTTCAAAAAACTCGCGGAACAACAGCAGCGCTGTTCACCCTTTTTTTTTCGATGATGACACAACACTCCACCTTTTCCCCACTTCTCGTCACTTCACATCAAAATATACAAAAAGAATTGTGTACATTTTGTCGCACGTTTACACAAACAGTCTGTTTCCTTTCTCTTAAATATACAAAGTCTCGGAGAGAAGGTTCTCTGTTCCTGGCTTGGTGCACCCCGTTCCCTGAAGTGGAAAAGTTGAGATAAAATGTGTTCTTTTTTTCATGAGCAAATATAAATCTTGAGTCGCTCTCCGACGCACAAACCCCTCAATAGATCAAGCCACACCTAGCGCAGGAGACACATCTGAAAGGTGAGCTTTTTTTTCCGGTTGTCCGGTGAGTCCCCCGCCTGAAGCTACCGAGAGACCAACACCGGATACTGGAGATTCCCATGCTACTCCTTCCAGAAGCCGGTCTGGACTCTCTTTGCGGGAGTGTGTGTGCACGGGTGCGTGAAAAGTTTTGGTGATGTGATACTGCCACTGCCCACCCCCCCACCAGGAAGTCTTGTTCTATAGTCTAGTAAAACGCTTGCCTTGCACTTTCCCCCACCCTTCCTTCCTTCAGCGAAGCTTAATAGCCTCGGAATTCTTCTGGTTCACCTCCTGGCATTCTATCTCACAAGTCATTGTGGAGAGATAAAAGAGTCCGTCTTACCTCTCCTCTATCCGGACCCAGAGGTCGTTGAAGTGCCGGTGCCGCTGCTTCTTCTGCTTGTTCCTCCTCTTCTTCTTCATCATCTTCCTCTCCACCTTCTCCAGCATCTCCAGACTGTCGGCCGGCAGAAGCATGTGGGGCAGAGAGTCGTCCTCCAGCCTCTGGTCTTCCTCCTTGTGGGGAAGTTCGTGGTAGAACGGCTCCAGGAGAGGCGAGTCGTGGTGGTGGTGGTCCTCGGACTCCGGGAAGGAAGGTCTGAATGATCGCCTGGAGAATCGATCAATTGACATTCAGTGAGGATTATGGATGTTTTTTTTTGTTGTTATGTGTGATTTTGTGGTCCAACATTCTATAAACTATTATGGTTGAAACACGTATATCATTTAACAACTGGAAGAGAGCACTTAATGCATTAATAAAGGCAGCCTGACTGGGAATCAAACCTGCACCTTCATGGTCAGGGACCATATACATCAGAATATGAACCACCTGTGATGCACACCTCAGAATCATGTCAAATCAGGCATTAGAAAGTTGATTTAGTTCACAGTTCGGAATGTATCTTGTGTTTTATAAAGTCATGTTTTTGTTTTGGGGTTCCTTTTTTCTTAAGCTTAAACTCTGAAACTGTCCAGAACACTACTGTCACTGTTTCCAAATCCTAAAATGTTGACAAAGTCTTACAACCTCATCAAAGCCCAACTTTCGAACCTAAAACTCACTTTTGATTTGTTTTGGTGATGACTTTGCCACGTAGACAGTAGCGCTGAGAAGCCATTCAAATGATCATCAAAATCCCTGTAACACCTGCGTTATCTCTGGGTCAAGGTGACCCGGAGGCCCCTGAAACAAATGTTTGTCGTTCACCTCTACTCAGAGACAACACAAGGGATACCTCAAACACATTTGTTTTATGGCCTTTTTACCCCGAGATAAGGGGTAAGGGTTAAAACCATCCGATAATCTATATGATACTACAGAATATCTTTAAGATTAAAGCTTCAAGATTTCTTTATTATTTCAAAAGGTTCATTTGTAGAGAATATCGAGGATGTTGACAGTTCCAAAACACGATTAACGACAAACAAATTGCAAATAATGGAACAGCAAGAAGAAAAAAAATCTATAAAAAAGCCATCTTATATATTAAATAGAAAAATAATGGGGGTTTTCAGATTTGGTTACTTTTCATAACTTGTAATTCTTAAGGGTTGGAAAATACCTTAAGGGGTCAAAAAACAACAGCCCGAACCAAGTATCAGAACCCTTTAACTTGATTACACAAGGGGCCAAAAAGCAGTCTAAGTTGTGGGCCAAATAAATGTATGTATACCTAACAGGAAGTCTATACTTTGTTATATACTTTTCATTGTTTTGAGGGTCAATTTATCTTATTTATCCAAGAAAAAAATCCAGTTTAACTTGCATAATAAATCCATTATTGATGTCCCTTATCTTATATTACACACTGGCATCTTTATAGGTTACCATATCAACACGAACAATAATTTACTTTGAAAATCCATTCAGAACTTTTGGAGTTATATACCGTTGACAAACGAACGAAGCGACGCCAGCAAAACAGGGAGCACGTCAGGCTAATGCTTGGAAATAACACCGTGGCCTGCGCTTAATTCAAACTGGCTGATAAAGATGAAGTTGGCTTATTTCTTGTCGAGTATTCCACCGGAGGGTTGTGCGTTTTTCTCCCGAGCCACTCCAGGGAATTGTTACGCAAGTACAGGAAGCACCAAGTTGAGTTCCAATATTAGGACTAATGGGAAACATGCAACCAATTTTCCGGAAAAACTAATCAGCGAACAGGAATGACCGATCTTCATTTCTTCAAATAAAAAACACATTTTCTTCCATCTGGATGTAGTATTTAAAGAAATGACATCAGGAATTATGAACAACACAGCGACTTGTGTCGGAGCTTTTTTTTTTTGCATGACATCAGAGCTGGTATGTTTTGTCAACCGTGTGTGGAAACAGCTGGAGTGGAAGTCTCAATAAAGCAATCATCTAGGACGCGGCAGAGAGACGGTCTCTGGGTGAAAGTACGCCGACTTCAATGGAGAGCGGCTCTGATCTACGGCGAGATAACCACCCGTGCAGTCCGCCACGCTACACTGAATTACATGCTTGACAGCCGGGGTACGAGTCAGGCCTCGTTTGCCGTGTCTACAACACTTGAGATGTCAGGAGCGGCAGCACGTACAAAATGCGAACGCCGCTGTTCGATCTGGCGTCGCACGTCACTCCTACGATCGCTTCATAGAAAAAAGAAGAGGTGATAATATACCTTTTACGATTGGTAAGTGAACCATCGATCATTTGGTTAAACTCATAAAGGACGGTCGATTTTAAATTGGTCACAGGTCGGGGGGGAAACCGAAATTAAGTGATACAAGCCCGAGCTTCGGGACACGTGGGAGGAATTAAAGGGTTGAAGTCTTTGGACGAAACTTTTACGATGACTTGCAGATGAAAGGAAAACGCAGATAAGGCTTCACAGTTCGCCTGAATCAAAGAATTAGAAGTTAAAGTCTTTAAAATACCCGTGAAATAGAGAGAACTGCAGGCGGAAAATGACATTAAGCTGAAAGAAAGTAGTAAATGTTCGTCGAACATGTTTTTGGCTTTGAAGACTTAGCTTGTTATTTAAAAAAGCAAAGATATGATTGGCTAATTTTGGGTGTGCCGGCAACGATGCACGACGGTGAAATATGTGACAAATAGTGAAAGTTACCTGCTAATGGGTTGCCCGGCAGGAGTGTGCTCAACCTCGTAACCATGGCGACGGAGCACATCAATGACCGTGTTGTTACCCAGAAAGTGACCTGAAACAGAAAAAAAGGGAAAGTTTTTGACTAATTCAGTGGTGAATCATTAACTACATGCTTGTATGCTAGTGTTTTGAATGAACATTTCACCTTTTCTTTTGTAGGTTTTATGACATTTCTTGCATGTTTGGTTTTTGAGGAACACGCTAATGATCATTTCTTTGATACACATTGTTCGGTGTGTAATTGTGTACACATGACAAGAGTTATTGCGGTGCAAACACGGAATTAACATTTTTAAATCAAGTCTTCTTCATTCTTACACTGACAGGACACTCAGGTGAATTAATTTTAATATTAACTCTACACAAGTTGAAACATCAGAGTTATTTTACATTAAATGCTTTCATTTAGAATCTTATTGCAGTTTGGTTGTGTTTTTTTTATTTCTCACATTCCATTTAAGCTTTGTTTGGGACGTCTGTAGAACTGATGGGACCAAAATATAACGTATATTTAGTAGAGAAGGTCCTATGAAGCTTCATGAAACAGTGTCATTATTTTAAGAGATGGATGAACTATTTTCCTTTGTTTTGAGTTCTCATGAAACATCTTGTAATTTTTTAAACGGATGGCGCCACCTACTGACCTCTCAACCGCATGACACTGTTTCATGAAGCTTCATCAGCTCATCACAAACAGAAAGTTAATCACAGGACTGTGGAGGTGTCCCTTGGGATTAGCGAAACTGCTTATTTGACTTTTTCTGATGCAAAATAAACGTTGATGTCTCATTTAAACCTGAATAGTGTCTTTTTAGACTTAATGATGAGCTCAATTCCAATTAAAAGAAGATATTAAGATACAAAATGGACACTTGGATTACTTGTATAAAGTGAGAACAGGTGCTCTATTCCAATATACTGTAAAAATTTGTTTTTAATTATTTTCTTTAGTTACACATGCGTTCCTTGTGTTTTATGGGTACAAATATCTAGTTAAGTGTTTGGGCATTTGAAGTACGGGTACAGATCTCATGCTACTAGTCTGTAGAATATATGCAACTATTTCAGCAGTGATTGAGGTGCAAAACAAATCTGTAACTTGGAAAATATATACAACATTTGTTTTACGTTTTTTACGACTACAAGTCTTCAACTACGCATGATTACCTTCTGGATTACGAGTATGAATACGAAGTTACGTCAATGCTAGTTAATAGTACTAGTACAAATCTTGTGTGTTATGGGTATGTGGGACCCATTTTAACTTCATATAATTGTTTATAGTTAAACAAATTTGAAACACTATCTTACAAAGTTTCTATAAAACTACAAAATATAACTAACTAATGATTCTTTTTACTATTTATTTTTTGTCTTTTAACATCTTGAAAAAGCATGAAATGTGACCCAGAGAGGATCTAAACAGTTTTTACTTGAAACAAGACTTGAACGCAGGTTTAAGTGAATGTGATGGTAAAAGACACAGTAGATATTTCCTGAATTCACTTTTTCTTATTGCATCTTGGACTTTCTAGTGCAGGACAACAGCTACGATATCTCAATTTCAGTTTTGCTCCAGTGCTTCTTGAGGTCCTATATGTGTGCAAAATTTTCACGTGCAATTCGTAAATATTATTCCAGAAATACATCTGTAACAGAAAAAGCTTTGGGGGAAACACAGTCACTGATTCACCACCTGACCTGCCTCTTGACAGCTTTCTTGTCAAATCCCTTCTTCTCCGTATCCTTCGATCGATCTAAATCCTGACCCCCCCCCTCCCTCCGTCCGTCCCTCTTTCCTTTTCTCCTACATCCTTATCTTTTACCTCCCCCCCTTTTTCTGTCTCCAACTGACCCTCTTGGATAGGTGAAGAGGGGGCATTGAGGCTTCAGGTTGCCATGTCAAGAGGTCTCCATTCTTCCCCTCACACTGACAAAAGAGAGCAGGGGTCCATTGTTTGGACCTGCTCAGCCATGCCACCGCTGAGCCGGACGAACAATGACAGCCGGCACTTTAATCTGGCCGAGAGCCATCCAGCGAGAGCTTGGCCTAGATGCACTCATGTGCCGCGATGTTTCCTCCATCTCCGGATCAGAAAAAAAGGTCATTTTTTCTTTATTTATTTGGAGAATATTTATTTGCAAACGCTTGGATCGTACACAATGACGACAGCAACATGTATGGAATTCCGCGAGTGAGCCCGAAAGAATGGGCTCCATTAACGTTCCCCTGGGAGTTTAGAAAAGCAAAACAATTGTAAGTGACAGAGTTTTCCACTTTTTTTTTTTCCAAACATGGCGGAGTGATTTATGGACGTTTATGTCGGGGGATTAAGGTGGACAAATGGAGCTATTCGGGACAATGTAGGGCGACAGAGGAGTGGGCAGGTTTCAGGACTTCAAAGGGACGCACACCAGCGTACACTCCGATGCACACACACAATTTAATGCAAATCTTGGGGATAAAAGGAACCGTTAGTTACTTCTGATGTCCGCTCGCTAAAAAAAAAAAGAGGAAATCCTCATGATTTTCCCGCACAATGGCAGCAAAGATCAGAACGAGGGATCAAGAATCGAAGGTAAAAGCAACTAATTAGAGCGATACATATAAAGGTAAAGTAAGGTAAGGTAAAACTTTATTGATCCCTCAGGAGGTCTCCTTCGGGAAATTGTTTTTTACCAATAGCCAGCAATTTTTCATAAACAATAAAAAATAATACATAAAAAATAAAATAAGAAGAAGAACATAAAGAGGAAGAAAAAGATGACACAATCTAAGTCTAAAGATAAAGACAAAGAACATAGGTCAAGGAAAGAAAAACAACAAAGACAAAGATACAAAGACTAACATGGAACAGAACATCCAGATACTCTCACTGCACTCCTGCCCCCGAACTCAGAATTGTACAATTTAATAATTGTAATAATTTAAATATGAAGGTTTATCGGTGCTAGCTTAAAGTTTATTAATGTTTGGTAGAAAATGACATTTCTAAGGTAAAGTTAAGAGTTGATTCTAAAATTATAGCACTAACAACAACAACTTACTCTAACTGTTAACTTTATTTCTTGAATATACAAACATTATTTCTGTCACCAAAAAAAGCCTCTGTTTGCAACGCAAAAAAAAAAGAAATCCAAAATGATCTCTTGAAATTCTTCAGGATGGGAATTTTAAACAAAAATTAGTTTTTAACACTATTTATCCTGAAAACAATCATTGATGCAGGACTTGGTACGCGATGAACCAGGTTCTATAGACGCTCCTTATACAACTATACTTTAATTCGGAAATTATAATTAATTTGTTAACATTTCCAACAAATGATACTGACTTTCGAACATTCAATAGAAATTTGGAAAAATTATTGTTAGCGACTTGAGCGTGCTTCTTAGAGAAATATCTTGTTCTCAAATACTTATTCTATCAATAAAAATAACACTTAATTCCTTTTTTTTAGTCCAAATATTTCTAGGATTTACTCCACTATAAGTCAAAGTTCATCAATATGTCTAAAAAGGAGCTGTTCGCCTGCAATAAATACAAAACTCTGCAGCAAGAATTGTGAGCCGCTCTAGTAGAAGAACTCACATTTTTCCGATCCTTAAAACTCTTCACTGGCTTCCAGTTTCTTTCAGGATCAACTTTAAAATTCTGGTTCTTACTTTTAGATCTATTCATGGTCAGGCTCCTCCTTACATCAGTGATCTGATCCAGACTTACAACCCAGCTCGGGCTCTGAGGTCTGTGGATCAGAATCTACTGATGGTTCCTGAACACGGTTCAGGACCAGAGGAGAGAAATCCTTCTAAGCTTTGGAATGATTTTCCTCTCCCTCTTGATGGATCTACTAACTCCTTCAAGAAAGATCTGAAGACATTTTTATTTGTGCTTTTCCCTGACTTCCTGAGACTCCTGTGTTTGTCTTATGCGTCCTGATCTTTTAAAGTCCAATATAAACTGTGTATTGTATTTGATTGTTCAAGCACTTTGTGACCCTGGTCTAGAGAGGCGCTTTACAAATAACCTTTACTTACTGACAATATTACTTTGACCTGCCGGCCAGCCCGAGACTCAAGAGACATCCAAAACATATTCATACATGATGTACGTGGTACAACACACTCACTGTACACCTTTTTATCCCAGAGCGATGGTGAAGATAAAGAGCTGAATGGACCTGAGTGCTCCTATTCACAAGTAGCTCTGTGTGCAGAGTCACTCATGTGTCGCTCCACCTCATGTGCGCGCACGGTATGCTCGCGGAAACAGATCAACATTTGTCGTTTTTGAAGTTTGTTGATGTGAAGTTTTGAGGTTTAACCTTACGAACTCTAATTACCAGGAAATGATGATGGAAGTATAAAAATGGAATATTAGGGTTAATGTGCTTGATCTCGGTGATGGTGGTTATAATTTTAATTGAGAAACTCATTCATTCAT
Organism: Callionymus lyra; assembly: GCF_982586985.1. Lineage (NCBI taxonomy): Eukaryota > Metazoa > Chordata > Actinopteri > Syngnathiformes > Callionymidae > Callionymus > Callionymus lyra. The sequence goes on along the minus strand of NC_141822.1, from coordinate 15,185,189 downwards.
TCATTTTCTATGACGCTTCTGAGGGTTGCCGGGGGCGGGGGGGCCGGAGCCTATCCCTGTTTTTCTGGGAAAGAAGCGGGGGACACCCTGGAAAGGATGCCAGTTGCAGGACACGCAAAGACACACATCTATTTACACACACACACTCATACATAGGGAACTAGGGAGATCATTGACAACTCCACAGTTTCCCTTGAATTGCATTTTATTTTCATTTGTTTTTCATTATTTAGATATTCAAACTCATCCTTTATTAATATCCTTTAGTTTTTTTAGCTGCTTTAGCGCCTATTTGTATTTTTATTTTTATTTTGTGATTTGTGATAGTTCTTCCTGGATTTTTAATGTTTTTTAATTTCAAAACAAAAGGTTTAATTGTAAGTTTTAATTCAGGTTTATTTTACGTTAGTCCTTCCTATCCATTTTGGAGTAAATAAAAGCCCCACAATAAAATATATTGAACTATTTCTATTTCTTGCTAAAAGGGTAGAACAGTAGTGTAGGGATTTAAAAGGTAACAGTTTAAGGCTATTTCTGGAATAATAGTATTTGAGAGGGTTTTTTTTTTTCAAGGAACTCTCAAAATTCATATTTAATGTTTATGTTCTCAGGGGTCTCCTGCCTCTCACCCCATTTAGCTGGGACAGGCTCCAGCTCCAATTAGGAGCTAAGAGAAATACATATTTATTAAAAAGAAGTCTTCCAGAAAAGTGTTCAGAAAGTAATTTAGAAGAAACGAAAGTGTCGCTCTTTCATTTCTGAGTCCGAGGGAAGAGAAGCCCGGGTGGCATTCAGATTTAACAATCATCGGCTCAAGCTATTAGAACATATGGTAAGCCTTAAATTCTATTCCTTTTACATATACATCAATATTTACATTTGGACTTGTAACCAGGCCCCTCACAGCAGTTCTCATAACATTACAGCATGTTGGATAAACAAACGCTACAGGCAGCACAGAGGCCATTCTTCTCCGTCCAGCCGTCTAGCACCAGAAAAGAAAAGGTGCGTTTCCGCGCGAGTTAGCCGCGTCATCGCCGAAAAACCGAGCCTCGAGGCCAAAGAAAAGTATATTTGTGATGATTGATTCATTTGTAGGCAAGTGTTAATCGACGAGGAGCTGATCGATGGATCTGTGGTAACAACAGAAGTTTAAAAACGTATTTATATAATTGTCGGCTTTATATAAAAGTGCGTTAAATGCCATAAATATTTATCAATAAATAAGAAATATTTTCAATTCCAATTCAACCCAGAAAGCTAAGAAGAACCAGCTTGTAATTTCCACTTTCTAAACATGGAATCAGTTAAGCAAACGTTTGGGTTTCATCACAGCTTCTACATCTGCTGCCTTATCGAGGAAGAATGTTTTGAAACCTGGACTTGCTCCTGGCACCATCTCATTGAGGAATGATAAAGAAATGAAGAAATTCAAATATTTATGTCAAAAAGGTTTATTCTTCGACATTCTCGGAATAATCTGGCAACCGTTTCGCTTCCACCTTTTCATCGATTTCAACACTTTCAAATAAGGAAAAACATGATATTTTCATTATTTCTTCACCTGAACAGATGTGGGAGAAACGTTTAAAGTACAAACCAATCCAGGAAAGAAACCTATTGCAGATTTGGTTGTTAATGGGTCGAAGTTAAGAAAGTTGATCTATTTTCAAATGATTAAAATGATCGTTTCATGTGTCAAGATCATTTTACTTTACAAGTTATCTTAAAATATATCGTCCAGAAATCAGAATACACTGCAAGAACTGAAATCTAAGCAAGTATTAAAGTCTTATTTTTAGGAAAGAACTGTAATGTTTGACTTAATTAGAGTTACATTTACCCATAAGGCCTTGATAAATGATAAATGTCTTATTTCCTGATTTCAAGACAAAAATGAGACCTGAAAGCTTTTCTAACACTAAAAGAAACATCTTCCATGAGTGTATTGGTATTATTTTACATCAACACAACATTCTTGTTTTTATTGACTGTATAAAGAATGTTTCTTACCGCATTAGCAGAATTTATTAGCCATAAACAAGTAAATATTGTCAAGAAATAAGAAGTTTCTTAAATGAATACACTGCAAAAACTGAAGTCTTTTTCTATGTAAGAACTGTCAGGTTTGACTTAATTTAAGTTACATTTACACAAAAGAAAATTGACTTATTTCTTGATTTTGAAAGACAAGAATATGATGGAGTGCCTGGTATACACTAAAATATTTGTATTTTCTTGCATTAAGACAATAATCTTGTTTTCAGGAACTGTATTATGAATGTTTTTTACCCCTTTAGCAGAATTTCTCAACTATAAACAAGTAATTCAGGCTTTATTTTAATATCTAAAAAGGTGAATTTGAAAGAGTACTAAGCTACAATAATACTTCTAAAAAAATCAAAAAAATTAAATATTTCATCGACTGGAAATAAAAGGGTTGCTGAAATATTATGTAAATAATGTAAAATAAATATAATGGTTCATTGATTTCTTAAATACTGCAACTGTAAATTCACAACGATGATTTCCTGACTAGACGGGACATAAAGACATACAACGGTGAAGCATAATGACTTTAAAAATATAGATATTAAAATCCTTACAGCAAAAATGTGCAGCGTTTGTTCAATTTGATTCCTTGACATTGACTTGTCGTCTCCAATGATGATGACATGTCAGATCAGTATCAGTTGGCCTCACACCGACGCTCAAAACAAGTCAGACAGAAAATTGTCTTCTGCGAGAGACACGGTCGCCCGAATCGAAATGATTGTGTCAAGGACGAATAAAAAGAAAATTATGGGGTATCGGCTGGAGTACAAATCCACTGTTTATTCCAATGTTTATGTTAACATTCAGCAAGAAGACGTATATCAAGTGTCTTGCGCTGGAAATGGTGGGATGACGCCGTTAAAAAAAAAAGAAGGGCTCCATCATTTTTGCTGACGTTCAAGAAAAGATGTAATGAGAAACTTTGGTCGAAAACCAACAGAATGTAAACAGACTTTTCCAACTGGCAGCGCCAAACTCGCAATGACAACATCACATGGATTAAGCTAAAAGCAGTGGTTGGTGTGTGTGTGAAGTGAGCTTTACCACAATTAAATTAGAAAAAAAAGAAGTTGACTTCGAACTGATTTATCGGTTCAAACTTGTCTTTTAAAGAGAATAATGGAGATTATATTAAATGTATTAAATTAGAGGGAAAATAATTGTTTAAGTGTGTCTTAAATATTGGACTCTATTGTATTCATCAGTATGAGTCTGTTTGTACAAAACTATCTTTTCATAAACACTTCTGGAGATGAAATCTTGTTTACCAAAACCCACTGTGCGTCGATTGGTCAAATATTGAGGTTTGTCACTGAGCCTCATCAATCCCAGAAATCTCCACCTCCAAGGGACTTGTTGTATAAAAAAAGCTGGCTGAAGGAGGGGAAAAGCCATTATAACGTCATAATGGACTCTGCTCTTATAACCTCTTGTTCGCCAAGATTTCAGACGGGTAGAACTTTATAAAGTAATAACTTTAAAACATGGTCACATTAGTTGCTCTTTTAATAAAGGAAGAAGAAGAATATATGGTGAAACACAAATTCTATATCATATTTAATTTCCTGGCTAAGTGTATGATAGAGGTAATATCCAAAGACTTTGATTATTTAAGCATTTTTACTTAACTATTAGTAGGCTGTGAACTGTTGTTGGTCAAACAATCAAAACATCCTAAACATCCATTTTTTTCTATAAATCTCTTTTAAAAACACCCTTTAAAACACCTCAGTCGGAGCAAACCTGTGTGTGTTATTCTAGTGCTTCCATTGCAAACTCATAAAAGACTTTCTGTGTGAGGCAGCGAACGTGAGGATGATGTCAGCCGTCACTTGAGAATGACAACGAAGACCTTTGCCCCGTGTTTTGTCAGTAGCAAAAACAGCCCTTGAGCTTCTAAAGTGTCATAAAACTGTCTTCCAAGTCCAAAAGAAAACCCACAGAAAATAAGCTTGTCTGAAGTTCAGGCGCCTTATACTCGACGTATAGCTGAGCGTTGAAAGTAATTTGAAGGGACACTGCATTATTTCAAGGATTTTATTTAATTATGTTGGACCCCACTTGAGAACTGTCGTCTCTATAAATGTCAAATTATTTACAGAACAATAGAGCTTTGTGTGCTCTGCCGCTACAACGCTTTTTGATGAAGGGATTTGAAATTCTCGTCTCCGACTACGCCTACTCTGTTGCGAGTTCCACCACTACTGTTACAGTTGCGTTTATAAAGTTGGTATCAACTGAAATTATTGCCATTTTAATTGGAAAAATGATCCCTATTCTGTTTAAAAAGACTGATTTGTTGTAGTGGCTCATTCTAGAATTTAAGGCATTTTTTTTATTAGGTAATTAAAAATGTGATAATTCTGATACGTTTTTGTCGGTTTCCAAAAATAAAATGAAAAGCTTTCTGTAATCCCACACCTTTTTTAGTGGTAGGATTTCATATTTTCGTCCCAGGCCACGCCCACTCTGTTGTGAATACTGTGTTGCGTTTAAAAATAAAAAGTAATTTAAAATAAAAATGTTAGAATTGTTGGTTTCTAAAAATAAAGTAGTGTGACAGTGTGACAGGGTTATTAATTTACCTGGGGTTTTACTTTTAGTTTTATAAGTTATTAACTAGAAAAGTGTGAATCCTTCGAGTGCACCAACGTTGCTAAGTTACCAGTGAGCGACAGACTCTTGATGGTTTTCAGAACCGGATGTTTAAAAGATTTGGGGGTCAAACAAAAAGTTAAAAAAGTTGGCTGAATGAACAGACGTATAATTTATAAAATGAAGTGAAATATTTCTTCTTCGTTGAAGACTAACTTGCTTGACAGTTTCTTGTTTCTTATCAAGCGAGACAAAAGTGATAAGAAAGGCTGTGATAGTAACTGTTTTTCGCCCTCCGGCCTATTAGGGATGTGACTCTTTTCAACATATCCGTCACCGGACGAGTGTTCTTTGAACACTTGATCGACTTCTTCCAATCCGTCATTCAGGGTTTTACCTCCCATCGTTATCAGGTGTTCTTGATCTTCGTTGGAACGCTCGGTGCAAAGACATCATTTTCATAAAAGTCCTCGTCGACCTTTCGTTCCAGGCTCATATCTATCTTTCAACCAGCGCCGACAGCGAGTGAGAGTAAAGACAGGAAGATCTGATAAGAGACAGCTGTGGCATCAAGATCGCAAACACGTAGAGGGAAAAAGAAACCAAGAGTATTAAACTTCCAAATATCTACAATAATATTACTTTGCTTGTGTGGTTGTGGGTTTTAGCAAGAACATCTAATTACTGAGGATTTAGCTCGGTGGTAGAACACATTTAATAAGAAGAAATTAAATAAATTATACAATTTTTATCCGAAACAACAACGACAAATTTCAGCTTCAGAATATTCAGTTCAGATCATGCCTTGCAAACGCTCAACGAAGTCCTTGGGTTTTTGCTTTTAAATACTTGCAAACCGTTCTCTAAAAAAACATCAGCAACGACTGCCACACGGCTGCGTCAGGCCCGACCGCTGAGGTAAACCACCCAATTACACGACTTGTCCGCTGATCCCTCCTGACCCGAGTTTACTTTGGAGGTCGTCCTGTGAGAAGTGCAGCGTTCGAGACGCCTCGAGTCCTATGAGGTTGTGTTTTGAAAAAAAATAGTTGCCTCCGTGTTGATTTTTTAAAATCTAATTTGGTGTCCTACATAAATAAATGTTAGTTTTTTCGTTTTAAGCTTCTATGTGGAGTACTTTATTCTTCCTTTGCTTGCGTTGGTTTACTCTGGTTTCCTCCCACAGTCCAAAAAACACATAAAGAGGTTGATTAAGATCTACAAATTGTCCTTAGGTTTGAGTGTGTGTTTGAATGGTTGTGTGTCTCTATGTAGTGTCATAGTGTCAAGAGTGTACCCCTGCCCCTCGCCCTAAGTAGCTGGGATAGACTACAGAACCGCAGCCACCCCACTAAGGGAAGAAAATGAACGAATAAATGAAAAAAAGATTTTTGCCTCGGCCAAACAATACCAATATCAGAGACTCTTTGACAAACAATTAAGACCAAACAATTAAGATTTTAAGGGGGTAAATAAATTTGACTTAAAAATTAAGACTGTGTGTTAGTTTAGTTTTGTGTTGTTATATTATACACCTACACACATTGTGTTGCTATCTCAAAATGTCTGGTTTAAAAGTTTAAATCCCAGAATGGACTCCTAAAATGTTATATTTTTCTTTAGTGTTTGACTGGATTGTCTAATTATTTTTGTTTTGTAAGTGCTGTTTTAGTTTCTTTTTATTCTTTGTTTTTGCTTTTTTTGAGGGGGGGGGTTTGGTGATGTGTTTTTTTTTCTTGTTTGTCTGTTTTGTCTTTGAAAAATCAAAATAAAATAATTTAAAAAAAAGGTTTTAATCCCAAAAATGTTGATATCTTAAAGAACTTTTCTTTATTTCTCAATTATGAGTTATATATTTACAATACTATCCAAAGTGATGTAGCCTTCACAGGTAAAAGTTGGGTTAAAGAATGTTGTGCTGGTTTTATTGATCCCACATGTGGGATTTCAATCCAATCATTGACCGTTTAAAAAAAAAAAAGGCAGGATTTCAGTCTTAAGCTTCACTTTATCAGGAAGTCCAAGAAATATTTTATAGTCAAACAAGAGCAATTTCAAGAAAATTTAATTTAAAAAATGTGACTTTGATCTTCCGTGGTGTTGTTGAAAAACTTGCTGACTTGAAAACGACGCTGCTCCTGGTTTTTCAAGTGTTTTGAGGTCATTTATTTTGCCTTTGCACCACCATCTACATAAAAAATGTAACCGCAATAAAAGCGTCTACATCTTAGTAGCATCCTATAAATCAGATTAAGCTGCCTTTTGTCAGATTCCAGAAGAGCGTGCGGAGCAGCTGCAGCTCACATTTGATGCCGAGTCCAAATGAAAAACAGGGCAGAGCAGAGTCCTGCTGCGTCAGAGTGTTTTTCCTTTTCGCCCCCCCCCGAAAAAAAGCCAAAAAAAATAAAACCTGTCAGTGTCAAATATGTGGTGGAATACGGCACTCTTGGAGCCGTGACGCGGATTACATGTGTCAGCCAGCGATTGACTCTCTCAGAGTGTGGCTCTGTCTGCCAAGGAATTACGGAGCTTAAACACACCAGCGCATTGACTCTGGTCGTGTGAACGTTTGATCAAAGACTGAGAAGTTCTGTAAAAGTGAGCGGTTTTGACGGACTAATCTGAAAGCGGTGCCAACACTGGATGCCCCTGACGCTGAGTGTCTCGCTCCACTTCTGATCACCGCCTCAGCAGATATTCAGACAAACTTCTTTTCTTTTTTCTTTTTTTTTCCGAAGGGGTGAAAGTGGGTATTAAAGGATGAAATAAGTGACACCAAGTGCAACATTTATGGATGCAAACGGGCCCAAAGCCGTGGTTGACACAAGCCAATTATGAAAGCAGTTAAGTCCTTGACATTAGAATTTCTCGGTCGCGTTTCCTCAGAATTAAAAACGACGTTTTTTTTCATCTTCCTGCATTTTCCATCCTTCAACTAACTGGTGCACCCTGTTTTTGACATGGTTTCCTCCACTTAAAGAAGAAAATTAAAGTTAATAGAGTCTCGTGAAAAGGTACATGAACTTTTTTCCAGATTTCTTGAGATGAAAGAATTACTTTCAAAATCTCTCCTTCTGTGGCACATCCCGTCGTCTCGTTTTTGAATCTCTTGGTTCTGTTTTTTGTCCTTTTTGAAATACCTTTTTGATTTTTCCCTTTGTGGATTATTTTTGGTTCAATATTTTGACTTTATACTCAAGAGTTTCATCAGATCAAACACCATGGTACGTCATCATCTGTTGCTTTTTTTCTCTGCCTGATTCATCATCTCCATAATTCCACTCATTCTCCAGCTGGTCCACCGTTCCCGCACCCTCTTCTTCACCTCATCTGTATTCTGGATCAGTGAACCTGGTAGTCGTCAGTTTTCATGACCTCGACTTGACAAAGCTAAACCTCTTTTTCAGATTTATTTATCATCATCATTACAGTAAATAAAAGGGCAGAATGACCATTTTCGGGGGGTTCAGCATCTTATATATCTTGAATTTTAAGCAGAAAAATGTAATAATTGTTTCCCTTAATTCCAGAGGAACTTTTTTGCCAGTCTATGAATGTATTTTTTAATAAAAAAATTAAAAATATATATAATTTGTATATGATGATTAAACTCAATCCTGTTTTTTTGACCACAGAAACCAAGAAAATATGAATCACAACTAACAAATAAATCAACTGAATAAATACAATTTCTCACTATACAAAAAAATGTTGAATTAGAAGATAAAAAAATATTTTTACTTATACAAATGTGAGTGTAAATTATATAGATAGTACATAAATAACAATAACAAAGATTATAAGGGAGTAAGGTGGTGCAGTGGTTACAGTTTGTATGTTCCCCGGGTTTACTCCGGGCACTCCGGTTTCCTCCCACAGTCCAAAAACATACAGAGGTTGATTGAGAATTTGGAGAAATTGTCTTCAGGTATGAGTGTGTGTGTGTGTGTGAATGGTTGTGTTTCTTTGAGTGCCTTTCTGTCCAGGGTGTCCCCTGTCGCCCAATGAAACTGGGACAGTACCAATAGTCCCCCCCACCAATAGGGATAAAGTGGTAGAAAATGACTACAGTAAAAAATGATTACCTAAGGACTTTGTTTCAGATTTTGGGGAGTCTCATTGTGTTACGAAACCATTTGTAATCTCATGAATTACACACTATTCAGTACGATAAGTAGAATATTCACGGAAGCCGTCATGTCGCTTTAGGTTTGCGTTACGAGCAGGATTTGCCAAATCTGATAACCCGGACAACAGACTAACCGTTGTTTTGCTTCTGGTTCAGATGAACCCCATGGATGCAGTTGCGTAGTAGAATAAAGCCGACATCAAAATAAAGAACTACAGAAGTCTGTAGTTTCTGATTGGACCCTGCCAAGAAGTACTCCAGGGGGTTTCTACTAAGAGCCAGTCCAGTCTCTGCATCCTGCTGTGAGGCGAGACGCACGACCACAAATTTTCTTTTGACAAAAATCCATTCCCGGTGCTAGTTTATCCCAGATGTCCTTTCAGGAGGTTTTCATCAAAAAATAAGGTGCTTTGAATGAAAATTTCAAGCCTGAGTAATGCGGAGCGACGTTTGCTTTCCTGCGAGACGATGAACAGATCGATAACACGAACCGGTCAGTCCGAGCGCGAGTCACTTCTGGTTACTCGGAGGCTTCATCTCTCTTACGGCCTCATGTGGAATTTGTCATCTTCCTTCATCTTTACACTCGCACGTCGATGGATTAATCTGTGTGTTTAGTCAATCACCCCGATGTTAACGATATCCTTCTTGTGAAGTCGTCATTGTTGCGGTTTATTCGGCCAACTTTTCCATCTGCGGCCGCATCTCACGACAGAAAAATCATGTTTTCTGATTGCATTCTCTAACTCGGTCCAGACCTTTTCGTGATGCAAAACAGAAGTTTCAAAACCAACACGAGGATGAAAATTCAAGCTAAGCATGCTGTTATATTCAGGATATGATTTGTTATTGCAGCAAAAGCTCCGTTTGTCCTGCATCAACAGGTTAAGACAACATGAATGAAGAATTAATGGATGGATATACAATAAACTTTGATATTTTTATCCTAAAAAACAAACTATTATTATCACTTGTGAGTATTACTTTGGAATTCAATGAAACCTATTCACCTCAACTGAGTTTGTGTCACAGTTAAACTGTCTCTCTGTTCATTGACAACAATTTGTGGAAGTTCTGATAATTTACAAACAACAGATCATCAAATTACCATCTGGATCCACAAATCACACAAAGATTTGTAACTCTATTAGTACAAAAATATGTGGTTTCTTGTACTCGAGTCAAGTGTGGACTTCCATCAGCTGTCTCATTGACCCTCTTGGTATCAAAGGGATGTTTGTTTGTTTTCGTTTTTTGTTAGCAGAGACATAGAGAGCAACATCATCAGCATACATTGGTAGCTCCTGTATTTATTAGATGAACACTATTGATGCTGTTGGGATTCATTTAACATAAAAAACAATTTTTTTTTACAGATGTCTGTATTTACTGAATGGACACAAAAAATGCTCATCCTTTTTGAGTATTTTCTAAAGTTACCTATTGTGTATTGTACTAATCACATGTAAACCTCTTGTGTTATCTCAGGAACGACCTCCAGCACTGCATACGTATTTTTGGAAGCCATGGAGGGCATTCACTTTGACATGGAGACAACACAAGAAATACCACAAACACATTTAATTTTGGCCTTTGGGTCACCTTTACCCAGAGATCACACGAGAGGTAATATGTTATTCTGCACCTTTAAAAGAAAATATTGTAACTGACTTAAAAAAGGAGAATCATGCAAGTCAGTTACAACGATACAGCAGCAAATTTTGCAAAATTTTGGGGAAAAAAAGATTTGAGGGCAAATGTGTTTTATTAAACACAAAAGAAATTGGTCTATGAACCATAAAGACTCTAGTAACTACATCACATAAAATATATCTAAGAAAAAAATAATCACCAAGTTTGTTTTGTGTCCCGAGTGTTCATTATGACTATAATTGACCCAAAATATCTGAGAATTGAATTGCGTTCGTGTCACTTTAGGTTCAATTCTTCAGCAAGAAAAAGAAAAAATGATCTTCCTGAGACTTCCAAACCTTTAACACCATCTCCTCTTAACTACAAATCCATACTATTTCCTCTTAGAATAGCTTATTTTAAAACCTTATGTTCAACAGGTTATCTACCATCTCAGACCCTGGCGACCAGATTTCCCCACTGTCAGCTAAAATAGTTAATTTCCTTCAGCAACACAGCTTCAGCCTTCAGTCAAGGCGGGACAGCTGAGCGGCTGCTCGCTAGCTAAACGTACCGTTTTTCCTTTCCGGTTTTCCCTTTCATATGGCGGTGTGGTTCAAATAAAAGTGTCGCTCCTGGGCAGGCATGTAAAGAGCCGGTTCCAGGTGCGCGAAGGAAGTTCCTCCCGGGTTCCAAAGGGGTCAGGGGTGAAGAGTTCAACTCTTTAAATAAATCACCGAAAGCTGTTGTGACAAGCATCGGCCGCTACGACAGGGAGAGTCGTGTGGGCCGCATGAAATATGTCTTTCAAGTACACGGGCCTTTGACCCGGGGAGTGCAACAAAATGTATGTGTTTAGTCGGTATTCAATCAGCGGGCCGGGAGACAGTAAGTCATTCACGAGGGCTGACAGCTTTATCCTCGTGTTTAAGAAGAGACAGAGACGTGCAGGATGATGCAGCGCAGACGCTTCTGACATCTTTCAAACGACACAAAGTTCAGGTTTTTTTCCCCGTTTTGTCTGATAGTAATGGAGCTTCACGTAAACAAGAGGAGTCTCAGGAGGAGATCTGGTTCATTTTGGCTTTTTTTTTTATTGTGTCTGTCAATGAGATTATCCCTTTTCCTGTATTTATCGTGTGTTTCATTTCAATCTTTTTCCCCCAAAAATATGTTAAACTTAACTACATACATTTTGGTGTTGTTCTGGATAACCATCTGGATCTAGGAATCCCTTGAAGTATTTTTCGGTCACTTGTGTAGCTTATACTACGCAAAAATTTGTATTCATGAATAAATGGAAAACATGACTTCATAAAACGCAACAACAAAAAGTGGATAAAGCAACTTTTACTATTGTGTTGCAAAAATGTGTTGTTTAGAGTTGCTTAGATTTAGTTTGTCAACTTAGGAACTTAAACAATATGACAGCATTTAAATGTAGCATTGTTTCCAACGTGTTACAAATAAAAACCTGGTATTTATATTCCAATCTTTTTCCCCCAAATTGTTTTAAACTCAACTACATACATTTTGGTGTTGTTCCGGATAACCATCTGGATCCAGGAATCCTTAGAAGGATTTGTCGCCCACTTGTGTAGCTTAACTACGCAATATTTTGTATTCAGGACAATTCAGGAATTAATGGAAAACATGACTTCAAATAACACTACAACAAAAATCAAGTGGATAAAGCAACTTTTACTATTGTGTTGCCAAAATATGTTGTTTAGAATTGCTTAGATTTTGTTTGTCAACTTGGGAACTTGAATAATATGACAGCACTTAAATGTAGGATTGTTTCCAACATGTTACAAATTAAAAACCTGGGCTTCAAATGTAGGACAATAAATTTGCGTGAAAATATATAAAACAACCTTCTTAGCAGGGGTCTGTGCTTTTACAAGTACTCTCCTTATTTTCATTTATACACTGAATATATATAATTTTAGCTAATATTATGTCACTCTTTTTAAAGACAAATCCAATTACTTTTTACATTTAAATGCCTAAAAATTACTTTTCATTTTCCCTCATAATGTTTTTAAAACATATTTTCTTTCCCACTACTTGTCACTACTATTACCCAAGAGGCAGAATAAATACTAGCGCCAGAAGAAAGAAAAACGAAAGACTTGACCCTGGTCTAAAATATTTCATTGGTTTTGGAAATGATAAAAAAAAGGATAAGACACCAACATTATAAATGAGCTACAACATTCAGGAAGAACGTTTCAACAATCGGTGTGTGGCTCAGAAACGTTCACACAATCAATCACCGAAGCCGCTTTCCTGCCGTTAACAAGCCGTGAAAGTTTACGCTTGTAGTCGGTGATTAAGAGTAACTGCTGGTGGTTTTATCTTGCTGATAAAAAAAAAGTTCAGACTCGCTGTAAACTCTCTCGTCTTACCAGGACTGAAGTTCTAATGAGGGAAGGAGTATATTGTGTAACAAGGACCGAATACTTTATGAGCTAATGACTGAAGTGAAACATGATTCGTTTGTAGAACTGAGATCGAATATCACTCGTTTTTTTTTGAGTGCAGAGGACTGGTTACAAAATATATTTGTTTATATCAACTGATTAGAATCAATGTAAGTGACATAGTATTGACTTATCAAGTTAAGTTGTTAAAAGATTGTAGCAGCAAGTTTAAAACCTTTAAGGAATAAATCGGATTACCATCTGGATCCACAAATCCTTTGAAGATTTGTCACTATCAGTGCTGCAAAATGAGCTGTCTCGAAGTGTTTTTCAAGTAAGTTCACCATTCAGCTTATTGGTACAGAGGATATTTTAAAGGCTAAAAAAGTAAAGTACTAAAGCCACATTTTTCCATAATCAGGAGTCACCAATCACCGTTACATTTTTTTCTTCTTTTTTTTTATATAAACATGGTATTTGTGTCACAAAATGAAAGAAAATATTAATAAATCAAGCCAAAAAAATTAAATAATTAATTCGATTATTTGTCAAATAAGAGTTCATGAACAATAAAATTGTAATTCAAATTAAATATCTTCTATCTTTTTATAATATTCATTTTAGCATAATTATAAAGACCAGAAATGTCTATATTGTCTAATAGACATGTCTAAAAATTGAATATTTTTCCTAATTTTTGTAAAAAACAAAACAAAAGAAAAGTCAACTAAAGGAAGCCAGCGATCAATAAAAAAACTGGACTGGAGTTCTGAGTAATGCATGAAAGAAAGATCTCAACATTTCTAGTACAGCAGCGGAACACAAGCTTGTCAATCAAAGCCATATCTGGAAGCCTTTCTTTGGCAGATGTTTTCCTCCAGACTGACAGCTTCCAGCCCGTGGTAGGACGACTCTGGCTTTTAACGGCGCGGTACGACATGTGTGCGCTCATGTCAGCGACGGCCCCAAACAGTTGTAAACTGACTGTTTATGAGGCCGCTGGAAGAAAGTGCCACGTTCTTGACTTTCACACCATCTGGTTCTTGAAGAAAAATGAGATTGATGTCGTTTAAAAAGTAGTTCCTGGCCCACAAAAAAAAAGGCTTGACCGCAAGGGGTTTGAGATGAGGGTTGATATCTGCTTGGAAAGTAAATGAATCGATGCATAAATTTAAAGGGTAAAGCACGCCAGGATTAGGTTGGGAAATGAGTCTCTTCATTCTGTGCGACACGTTTGAAATTTTCAATCACGCTCGTCTCGGTGTTGCTCCGGGACCACATCCAGGTCGAAATTTGCACGTGAACCGAGTTAGCAAAATACCGCATTCAACACAGATTTACCAGAGCGACGTGGACTCTGTCAGCGCAACGGCGCGTTCAATAAGTGCAGAGTATTAAGTGAACATATTTCTCCGCTCCAGATCCGAGGGCGAGCCGCACACTGACAGGTCGGTGCTGCTGGAGCTGAGTTATGAGTCGGCGTCAACCTCGCGGGTCGATCCATCCAACGGTTGCTGCTTTTTTTTTTTTTTTGAACAGCTCACTTGTTAACCGGTATTTAGTGTGGCCCCCTCCGAGGAAAAAAAAACACCCTCAATATTAGAATATCCAGTGGCTAACGCTAATTGTCTGTGAAGAGTACAGCAACAGTCACAGCCTTGTCAGACCCATTGGAAATGGCCACAAGTATTGAAATGTGTGGTTCTTTTGGAAGTTGGACCCAGGGACGGGTCGGGATGCGCCGATTTTTGTTAAAAAAAAATTAAAAAAAATATGGCAGGGTGGACGGAAAAAAAAAAAAGACGGGAATTTTCGGTATGAGAAATCCTCTTCCTGCCTTCAGCAATATGTAAACACGTCCTTCTATTAGAGCCGCCGGTGCCAGCGTATGGCAGAGATTACGAAGCCAACACAGGGTTCAAATTGTATACATGGATTGAATTACTGTACGTTTCGGAGCGGAGCAATAACCGCTTCCATATGTACGTCCGAACATGTGTCACTATTTCAACATCATCATTTACAGTGAGTGATGGCTCCGCATTTGAGGCGAGCGGGATGGGAAAACACACGACTCCGGGAGGCATTTACTTACACTCCGGTCATACATAATGTGGCAAAACAAAACCCACATCCAAGAATGTGGCAACTGAGGACTTAATATGAAGTACAAATATGATTTAACGATGTGTTTGGCGTGGTAGATCTGCAAGTACCGAAAATACAGTTGAGTTATTCAAAGCACAAACGATCCATGTTTCATGATATTGTTAAAAGAATAGGTGCAATTGTTGATTTATTCATCTGTATGCTAAATAATTTGCGATCAGATTGAAATTAAATGTTGATAATGTGACATGGAACAGATTCTGGATTACCACCTGGAAGCTTTAGACCACATGTGTCAAATTCAATCACACAAGAGGCCAACATGTTCACCTAACAGGAAGTACGAGTGTGATTTTGATATTTTAGTTTCATTCTTTGACGCTCAATTCAGCTAAATTAAATAGTGTTTTTTTTCTTCCAACAATATTGTATCGATATTGGACAGCATTGTACTGATTGTTATATTTTTGGCTATTAAATCATATTTTTTGTTACCATAGTTATTTTCATGGTTTTATAGCTCAATAATGTGTGTAAAATACAAAAATACAATTTTTTACAATTAACATGCAAGTATATACCGTTTGTTTATTTTCTGTTGCTATTAAGCTTCCAGCCATTAGATGGCAGCAGTCATTCTATACTGCGAAGTTAATAAACATAGAAATCCCGCAAGATCCCGGGGATGACTGAGGACGAGAGGATACAGTTGACGCCAGCCGCTTGTACATATTTTATTTACTAACAAATGAAAGTAGTTACGACTTCATCAAGAGTCATGTCAGGTCTGTTAATTCAGCTAAACGAAAATCAAGTACTTGGACAATACTACATGTATATTTAGTATAGTATTTAGTCCAAGTACTTCATTTTCGTGTTCCTACAGTATCAAAATATATTGCCATATATCGTATCGTTGCCCCTGTATCTGGATAATTTTCGTTTCGCAAGATTCTTGCCGATACACGTCCTTACTGACGTCCATCATATCAACATGAACATTATTCTACGTTGACTTTGAGCCAACCATCAGATTGGCCACATAAATTGACTTGACAGGCCAGATTTGGCCTCCGACCTTGAGTTTGACACAGGTGATATAGACCAATGATGCTGTGTAAAGGACTCGTGGGTTGAGCAAAGGTTCTATGGATTAAAAATGTTCCTTTAACGGGAAATCAGATTCTAAACAACGACCTCTGACACCACCGACGCATCAGAAATCCGCTCTTCCATCAATGTCCTATGATATTCAGGTTCATTCCAAACATCAGACCCTTAACTCATCAATGTACGCTGCACTCAAGAGTAAACTTTCTCTCTTTATGCGATGACGTAGTCATTGATATGTCTTTATCAACAAAGAGATTTTAGGTAAACTTTTTTTACATAATTGTATATGTCCCGAAAATGTGTCCCCCATGCGTTAAGGTCTCAGGATATGGTGCCTATGACTGATCCTTTAGCTCATACAGAACTGGCTAAAACAGCTTTTAAGTTTTCTGCGCCGTCTACATGGATAAGATGCAGAAGTAGGATCTAGTAACTTAAATTTAAGGCTCTTTTCACAGGTTTGACGTCCGACTTCATCGGGTATTGTGAATGTTTTTAGTCAGTAATCGCGTTTTTTTCTTCTCATGTTGTATTACTGCACTTCATATTGAACTTGTTATTGTTTTTATGTGTAACTGTGTTTTGCTGTCCATCCTGGCCAGGTCTCTCCCTTAAAATATATTTTAATCTCAATGAGACTGACCTGGATAAATAAAGGATACAATTAAAAAATAAAAAACATTCCCAGACAAACATACATTAACTTTGATCTTCAAAATTCTAAGTAAAATATTTAGAAAAAGTCCAAGTAAAATAAAATATATAAGCAAAATATGCTTTCATATTAAAGGCAGAAGAATAATAATAACAGATCCTTTTCAGGGAAATTTAATTTAGTTGTATATAAATCATAGATACATGTAAGTAGATATATATTTGCTATTCTAGTCTTGTATATATTCTTTTCTCTTTATCCTGTGTGCATAACCTGATTTTGAGAAAAATGTAAACCCATCAAACTGACTAAATTAGATTAAAACAAACAAGTAAATGTGTCATGAGGTTTAAATAAGAAAGTTGTGTTATCTTAAGGTCAAGGTGAACGACCTACCTGCCTTCAATAATACATATGCAGTGGTGGAGGTCGTGACCCAGAGACAACAAAGGGTTTAAAAGTATACATGTGAAAAAGGATACTGTGTACTCAGAAAATGTTTTTACTAAAAATTAATATTTTTTCAGCTGCATCGTCACAAAGGTTTTATTTCTGAGACAAACTGTGCCTTTACAAAAAATCTGGTTGCTTATAAAAATGGTTTCTTTCATTAATATGATCTTCTGTAACTTTCAAGGTCGCAGTCGAGGTGAAGCACCAGAGGCAGAGATCTGAGCAGCATCTAATTGAAGCAATTTGTTTTTAAAGTCGACCCTAATTCATGTTCCAGAACGCCGGTTTAAACGCTCAGATCACACAAGAGTCGCTGTTCTGCTCTTCGTCCTGAACAGTAAAAGTGGAAATTCAAGATACATTTTCGTCCCAGAATGAGAACCAGAAGGAGGGTTTTCACAGAAGCAGAGAAGTATATTGTCATTTGTCTGGACGATCTCGCCTAAAGCCATTTTTCATACTTACTGTCGTCAGTCTAGACAAACAAACACGGAGACATGAGGTTTCAATAAATGTTGAAGCAGTGCTTCCAAATGTCAAGCCCTGGCAGCATAAAACCTAATTTGACAGTAAAATATCTATAATAAACTGTTATTTATTTGTCCTAGCAGCGTTTTTGAGTGAAAAGAAGAAATTGAACCCTCAAACATTTTCCACATATTTGAGGGAGGAATCTGATGATCGCTGGGAGAGATGGATTCATTATAGGGGGGGGATGAGATATGTGAAACGCACCATGTGGTTACTAATTCTTGTAAATCCCATTAAAGGTTTGAGTTGATCCAGAATAGATTTCAAGTCATATACGTTTGTTTAACTTCAAACGTTTGCCCCCCAAAAATATTTTTCCACACTGTAGAATAGTGGATCTGTAAGTTTCAATGTGTCCGAGTGTGCGCCTGATCAGATCGAGGGTAAGGGGGTACGAGAAGACCCCCATGAAAATATAAACGCAACCAATTTTGATGAAATTAAGACTATATTAAAAACATCAAACATCAGAAATATCTTCCAAATTTCAGCTCTTTTGTTGATTGTAATAGGGCGGTAAGGGGGTCAGAAGACCCCAATGAAATTTCAAATACTTTCTATTTCTCTTTGAGTACATTTTGAATGGTTTCTATTACTTAATTACTTTATTACTTTATTGTTAATTGTAAGGGGGCGGTAAGGGGGTCAGAAGACCCAAATCAATTAAAAAAAAAATCAATTTAGATGAGATTTTGAACCATATTTATTAGTTAAATACTTTTACTACTTAATTCTTCATCATAGGGGTCGGAGGGGGTCAGTCAACCCAATTCATTTTTTTAATTCCTCCAATTGCCATGAAATCTAAACAATATCTATTACATAATACTGAAGAAATATGTCCAGAATTTCATATCTTTTTGTCAATTGTAAGGGGGCAACAAGGGGGTCAGAAGAACCCCATGAAAGTTCAAATTCGTACATTTAAGATAAAAATTTAAACCAATGTTCATTAAATAATCCATTAGAAATATATTTAAAATTACAGCTTCTTTGTTAATTGTAAGGGGGCAACAAGGGGGACTGAAGACCCACATTAAAGTAAAAAATAACATCAAATGATCAAATACATGAGAAATATAGTCAGAATTTTAGCCCTTTTTGTCATTTTAAGAGGGATTTTAAGAAAATTAAAACATGTCTAATTTTATTGTACTTTAAACCATTTAAATAAAGAGATTTATAAAGTTAAGAGAGTTTTAGCTTTTTGTTTAGGTTAATGGGGGTTGAAAGTATGATATTAAAATATGGCCAGTTTTGTTGAAGAGTTTCAGAGGGGGAAGGCAACCCTATCAGGTCAAAATAAAGGAGGCACAAAAGGGGTAGAAGACCCCCATAAACATTCAAATAGGTACAATTTCAATTAAATTAATACATAATATTTAAGAAAAGTCCCATAATTTCAGGGTTTTTTTATATTTCAGCAATTGTAAAGCCCATAATGTACGACAGTACTGTCGTGTTTTAACGTCTTTATCTTGTACTAAACCTCTATACTTTGAACAGTGTCGACCGAATGTAAAATGCAATACAAATCAAATCTACTATTATTACTATTATTATGACGAGTCGGGGAGTTTAAAGAAGACGGATCTGGCGTACCTCGGTCGCAACCACGCACACGGATCCAACAAACGTCGTAAAAAAAAAAGTGTCTAGTCATCCGTGTATGACTTTGTGTTGGGTATAAGTAGCACATAGAGTGAAATAATTGATGCTGTATTTAAGGGAGAAGCAATCCACGTCAACTCTTAACTCGCTCATGTCCTGAGACACTAGACGGTCACTGATATGCACAACCTCACAATGGGGATGTAGAGTCGGCAATAATGACTGCATTGTAGCAGGAGCTCATACATGTGTGCGTGGATGTGTCTCCTTTGACCCCACCAGGGATAATTAAGGACACATTTACCCACGTCTGTCATGAGCATGCATGTGTGTGAGTCAACATGTGCGAGCGTGCACGTGTGTGCGCCGCTTTTGAAAAAAAAAAAAAAAAGTGCACCGGCCTAATCTGCCCTTTGTACGTCGGAGACCCGCAATCCAGTCGTGATTGGTCGTATCACTTTCACTCACCAGGTCTCCCTCAAACACACACACACCTACACACACACGCACACACACACACACACGCACCAAACACTTTCTCAGTCACACTCTGAGGTACACACCTTTTTAGACCGAGTGCTTGTAAAAGTACCTCCTAAGGGATTTGTCATGAAATGTACCCCTTGTTCTTGTCTGTGTGTATGTTTGTGTGTGTGTGTGTGTGTGTGTGTGTGTGTGTGTGTGCGTGTGTGAGAGAGTCTGCTTCTTCTCAGCTGTTTCCTGCCCGTCTGCAACAAACTTCCCTTTCTTTTTATCTTCTTAAAATACTGATATATGGATTTATTTGGGGTTTTCGCCATCATGATCCAAACTTTAAAAAAAAAAGAACCTACCTGCACCGAATGCGAAGAAGAAGCTCCTGTCGGGGTGTTCCTCCAGAAGGGCCTTCACCCTCTTCCCCATCCTCTCGTTCCTCTTGTAGATGAGCTCCTGTCGGAAGTAGCTGTCGATCTCCTGGGCCGTCTCCTGCTCGCTGGGCGGCAGCGTCACGTTGTTGAAGTTGGGGACCTGGACTCATGAAACCGGTTGTGAGACGAGAACTCGAGGGGAAATATTGAAGGGCGGGACGATGGAATGATAATCACCACGTTACCTGGGACGTGTCGTGGTTGAAGATGATGGAGTTCAGGTCTCCGCAGTTGTAGTGCCTGATGAGGTCTTCGGTTGTGTAGGGGACCTGAAGACTTCCTGCTCTTAATGACTCCTGCTGCAGTAACGTCTGGTTCAGTGCAAAGATCACCTGCAGGGGGATAAACACTTCAATATACTGATTTCCAACATGTTTTTTCAACATTTATTTTTAGACCAGGGTCACAAAGCGCTTGAACAATCAAAAGCATTACACAGTTAAAAATACCTACAAATTTAGGTCAAGATAACATAAGACAAACACAGAAGTCTCAGAAGATTAGAAAAAAGCTGCACAAAAAAAAAAAAAGGTTTTAAGATGTTTCTTGAAGGAGTCAGTAGATCATCAAACACAGAGGGAGAGGAAGATCGTTCCAAAGCTTAGGAGCAACAGTCTGGAAGGATTTCTCTCCTCTGGCAAGTAGATTCTGATCCATCGACCTCAGAGCCCGAGCTGGGGTATAAGGCTGGATCAGATGACTGACGTAAGGAGGAGTCTGACCATGAATAGATCTGAAAGTAAGAACCAGAATTTTGAAATTGATCCTGGAAGAAACTGAAAGCCAGTGAAGAGTTTTAAGGATTCGGAGAAATGTGAGTTCTTCTACTAGAGCGGGTCAGAATTCTCGCTGCAGAGTTTTGTATCAACTGCAGGCAACTTTAACAACCTCCCGGAGGAAACGATATCAAAAGCCAGTTGGATGTTTCTTGTATTTTTGAGGTGAATTATTTAGTTATGGAGGATGGAGTGGAGGCTAGTTGAGTGCCCCCCCCCCCCCCCCCCCTTACTAAAGTCTCTACGCTCTACTGCTGAGATTTTGCTTTTGTGCGAGCGTGAAATCGGTCAGTGTTTGGTGAGGGGACCCCGGTGAGCCTGTCGCCTATGATCAGTGCCGCGAAAGACACACACACACACACACACACAAAGTGAGAGCACACACCACACCTCCTCGAGTCCGTACACAGAGTCGGGCGAGTTTAAAAGAAGACCAAGAAGTACCAGTCATCTGTGTACATTAACACCCAATCCTGCTTGTTGATTTCTGTTTGTCAACTCCCGTCTCTCCGCCGACCGAAACCGCCTCATCATTCCAAATGATCCGATCCCAATGACACTTTCCCTGTCAGTTGGCCCATTGTGGGAGCCAAGGAGAGGAGGGCAGCGCGGAGCAGATGCCTTCTTGTCAGGGGACAAAGGACCCCTCCGTCACCCTCTCTTCTCCTTTCCCTTTTAGGCTCCCTTCAAGCTTTCATCGGCCGCGCATCAAAGTGATGCTCTGCATATGAAAAGGGGTCCCGGTCTTTATGCCACTCAAATTAGCCTATCGCCGCCCCTCCCCTACTGGTTCACAGGAGAGAGAAGGAAAAAAAAAAAAACACCCTCACATCTGTGCCACGTCCGTGAAGGAAGGCCCTCATCTGCAAGGTCTTCCCTTTTTCTCAGCGCTCTCTTCTCCTCATTCTCTTCCTCGCTGTGCCTTTCAGCCCCTTAAATTATGGCTGTGAAGGGACAAGGATGGAGAAAAGAAGGGGGTGCAGGGAGGATCAGTCATTGCCAGTTAAAAAGAAAAGGGGGTTAAAAAGGGTTGGTGGGGGAGGGCACTGTTTTGAAAGCAGATAGAAACAAAAAAAAAAAGTTGGGGAAGACACAGGAAATGATCGTCGACGGAGGAAATATGTTTTCCAAAAATTCTTGGACTTTCGTCGGTGCAACTTTCTCGATCACCCGCTTTCATCCTCCCATCCTCCCCGGGCGTCGCACCCTCACACACTCGCGGACACACCCCTCTCGCTGGTATCAAAGCGAGCGGAGCCAATGGAAGTCAATAATTGTCCATTGTGATGGAAATGCCGTCTCTTTTTCGGGGATGAGAGTGGAGTGGGCGTGTGCACGCAGAGCAAACATCATCACACTTAAGATTCCCACATGTGGAGATCTGGAGTGTTTTCGGTGGCAGATGAAAGTGCACGACGACGGAGAGATGGTCCAGGAAAGGTCGTAGCAACTTTGAGACGGTTTTTAAAATGCACGCTTCATTTTGATTTGATAGAGTTTATTCGCAATCGTAAGACGTAACTGGACGAAAGTTCAATTAGATAGATGGAGAGATAAAACATTCTTGATCCCTATGGAGGTCTTCCTCTGGAAATTGTTTAATTATTTTTGGCCGATTATGTATAGATCAATATATATGAACAAAAACAATTAACCTTTATTGTTTCATTTATAAACTATAAGAGAAGGAAAAACATATTTAAACCACCTACTAGCAGAGAAACACTTATAATTGATATATTTTCTATATACAAGAAGCTTGTCAGGAACATTTTAAAGTGGAATTTGTAAGGACTTTTAATGTTTTTTATTTATGTGAAAATGCAGTTTATAGGTGGGGCTAGTAGCCGTGGATGCATTTGCAATCTTAAGGCAAAATGGGTAAAATAACTTGAATGTATTTCACAGATTCTGAAGAGAAACAAGCCAAACATTATCGTTTCATTTATAAATAATAATAAAAAGAAAGAAATATGTATATTTTTTAAAGTGACTAATAGCAGAGAAACACTTGTTGAATATATACATTCTTAGAATAAGAAGAGTGTATTAGGAAGTTAAATTAGTTTGTCAGAAACTTAGTAAAAGTTGAATCTGAAATTTAAAATATCTTTAAAAAATGCAGCTAAATTGGTGAAATCAAATAAGTTCCGAATGATAATACAATAAATATATTTTAATGCGATTAGAGGCAGAGAATCACATGTTTCTGTTTGTTTTATGCAAATAATGCTTAATATTACCATTAGTTAGAGAAGTAGAAGAAGAAATACAGTATTTATTTTATATAAGAAGTTGAATTTCCTTGTCAAAATTTCTGTTAAGGTCAAAATTAAAGAGCTTTCAACTCTTTTTCTTTCTTATAAATAAACCCATTGTTCAGTGTGTTTGAGTAGCTTTGTGTCCGATGAGACAATCTGATGACAAAAAGCATGAGAACCAACGGAGAAGTTGCGTAAATCAACATCCCAGCCACGATCAGTCCGCGCGATGCTAAACTGCCGAGCGATTTATCTTTCTTTAAACACAACCTCGCGGCTCTTCACAGAGTTTTGTTCCCTTTTATTGATTAAACCATCAACATGTCTGCGATGTTTTGTTTTTTTTCTTTTTGGATTGAAAAGTACATTTTTTAAAAGAGGCCTGTCAGCACTTTTGGCAACATTCACTTGCACACACAAGCAGATATAAGCAACACACACACACCAGCCGAGGCAATGAAACCTGGCCTTCTACCAAGTACAAATGAAGACTTCGGAAAGCTCCGCTGTTTACTCCTGCCTGCGATGTTATCAGGGTAATACAACTCCCCATTTTCTGCGTCCCACTCTTAACACAAATACACCCCCACCCTGCACACGCACACAGACGCACAAAACACTCTAAAAAAGAAGCAAAATAAGGATCTACAGCTATAACAGAGAGGTAGGAGCAATTAAAGCTCGCCGATGGTATCGGTGAAACATCAGAGGCGGCGAACGAGTTTGAACCGAACAGAAAAATAATCAGATTTAGTTGTAAACTATCTTATCAGTGAATATAAGTTGGCTCACTCAGCCTGAAAACTGCAGAAGCAGAGAGTCAGTCCTCAGACTAAGACCCCCTTTGTCTGAGAACCAAAAGAAAAGGAGTTGTTGAAGAACTTAAAATAAACCACTTCTACACTTTAAGATAAGATTCAGATAAAGCTTCACTCAACACCGTTTTATAAGGTAATAAATGAAATCAACTGTAAGTAAAACAAATATTTCTTATGCTGTTCATGCGTTTATTTGACCACCATATTGACATCACATACGTTCAAAAATGTATTAAAAAACACACACCAACCACCGAAGTGACGCACTGCGAACAATCGCCAGAGATGGGAACATCGTAAGATCGCAATTCCCGGCGAAAAGGTTCATTTGAAACTGTAACACAGATGATACTCTGTTATTCTAGGGAGCCGACTTAACCTAGGCGTTATGCTCATGTTACAGTCTGTGTCACGTTTAATTAACGTCTGTTTTGGTAATTGACGGGGTAAACTTTACTTTTATAACTTGTTTCCTGCTCGAACGATCTTGTCAACAGTCGTTGCGTGGTCCGGATCTTGAAGAAAACTGCGCTATTTGTCCGAGTCATCTGATAAAGTTTGAATTGTTTTCTATTTTCCACGCGGCAAAAAATATTCCCGCGATTCCGGTATGTTGGCGTCCAATTAAGACAAATATTTGTCGAATTAGCCAAGATAAGACCAAAAAAAGGTCACGACCAACTTTGTATTAAATTAACATTTACTTTTACGATACTTTGATTTGAATAGTTAAAAGATTCCCGTCCACTCGACCGTGAAATACCGACAGTGAATCCGAAGCGACATCGGCAGCACCAGAAGAGTCCATAACAAGTACGACGGCTGCATTAAAACCGGCCCTACTTTGAATCAGTAGGTCGTCTCACACACTTTCCACTCACACCGTCGTAAATCTTTCACCACCGCACAAGTCAGCTTTCGCTTTTCTGGCCGAGAACTCGCCCTCTCACCCCCTTCCCCTCCATCCCCCCCTTTCTCTCACTCGCTCACGGACGCATAAACAATTCACATCTGTCAGAGTTATCTTTATTGTCTGCACTTTATTACGATATTCTCTTTTCTTGCTCTCGCTTCCCTTTTTCTCTCCTTCTGCACCAAAGAATAACTCTCCCCGGACGCCAATATTCCTCGTATGATTCCACTCCTCCTCTCCCCTTCCACTTTGATCCTGTACATACCCTTCCTCCCTCTCCTTATATCGCTTTTTCCATCCATCTCTCCCTCCCTGTTTTCTCGGTCTGCTTTGATCCCGGAGCTCCCCTCTATCAGCTAGGTCTTTTAAGACGTGACCTCTACATTCCTCGGGTCACTAATGACCTCCTCCCTGCGTGGATGTGTGTGTTTCTGTGAATGTAAGTGTGTGTACACCTGTACGAGATTAGGATTTAGCACACGTGTTTGTATCTACATGTGCACATCTTTTCTTCCTGCATGACTGTGTGTTGCACATGCTTGAGAGGTTTTCCTCATCACAGCCTGTTGCCTCCTCTGAAGTCACGACGAAAAGATAAAGTCACACTAAATCAACTTCTGGAGTATTTTTTCCCATATAGTTAGTACGTGCGTTAGGAAATATTTGTACGGCGATATATTGTGATATTCTTTTTAAAATACGGTACAGATGTTCGACAGCAATTTATCAGTTATATTTTCAAAAAACAAAAAAGATTTTTTTTTCCTTGGTCTACTATTGTTCACAGTTTAATAAAATTTGTTCAGAATGTATGTTTTCACAATTAACATGCAAATAGTCGAAGAGTTTAGTCAAAGTGTTAAAGTTAAATTTCTAGCTGCCGGACGGTAACAGCCATTACCTACACTCCAGCTAAAGGAAAAATGAAATGATGACTGAGGACGAGAGGATACAGTCGACTCCAGCAGCTTTTGACGCAGATGTTTGGACATATTTTTGATTTTCAAAACATATAGAGCAATATTTTGTATTGTTGCTTTATTGACTTATATATGCATTTAAAAAAATCTGGACGTCATTAACTGTCGATTTGAAACAAGCTCAGCAGATGGTTTTATTAGTATTATTAGTAGCAAAAAGGTATTCAAGATGGTATTCCAGAACACATTTTTTTTTAATCAAAAGTTGATATTTCAGTTCTTTATTAAACAGATTGACATAACCACCTTGGCTGAAGTAATAGTCTTAAATTAACTTTTATAAAGGAAAATAATATATTTGAATTAATTCATTCATTTTAGCCATGAGTCTATCCCAGTAGCTTGGCAGGTAAGGTTGAGGGAACCCTGGACACAACGTTATTTTATCGTAGAGTTTTAAAAAAAACGGTTAGTCACACTTAGTTATGAAACATTTAGAGTCACAAATATTTGTGAACTGAACTGAAGTAACTGGGTTCACTGCGTAGCATCAAGAAGTCCAATCGGATAAATATATATTAAACCATATTTTATAACGAACAAAGGTTTTTGGAATTGAGCATGTCCTCTCAGTGATGGTTTTAGGGGTAGGGGGGACTCCATCAGGTCAAGGGAAAAGGGGGCACAAGGAGGGCAGAAGACCTCCTTGAAAATTCAAATACATCCCATTGATAACATTAAAGCCATATGTTTTACATTCTAAATAAGGGAGATTTCCAGGAATTGTGCTCCATTTGGTCATTATAAGGGGGTGGAAACAGGGGCGGAAGACCGCCATGAAAATTCAAATGCTAAAAAAAAATTAGCTTGCTTTCCACTGAACCCTCAGTAAACGTTTTAGAAAGGACAGCAACTCAATCATGACAATAAAAAAAATGATTTAAGAAAAATTGTTTCCTAAGTTGCAGCTCCTTTCGTCAAATTTCAGAGAGAAATTGGACCCCCATGACAATCCAAATATATCCAATTTCAATTAAATTCCTACTTTATTTAATCAATATTAGATAAGGTTGAATGAGGGAATATTCTCCTCCGCCTCTCTTTAGAGTTGTTTTTCAGATTTATATTAGGCAAGTATACCTAAATATTCATATACATGTATTATAAATATGGTGTAACAACAGTAGCTTGGTTTCAACCTCACCCAGCTTCTCAGCAAAAGTGCTGATGTTGCTCCGGGATATCTTCACATCTAGACTGAGCTCTCCAACGCCCTCCTGACACAAAGGTTTTTGGGGAAATACTAATAAAAAATTGCTGCAAACCCAGAAAGGTTGGCGCCAGTGGTCTTAACTTTTGGAAAACTTGTGTTGGTCTTGAACGGACTTCTTCTGATAAGAGTCTAGAGTTTCAGTGGTTTTTTATCATCATCATCATCATCATCATCGTCACACAAAGAAGGCATCCATGAATGTTCCACAACTCTCTGAATGATTCTCACACAGCTCTTCTCTCGGTGATCTGCAGTAAAAGTATATTTTATATAAACCTACAAAGTTTCCTTTCCTTTGCTTCCCCTCTCTTCATCACCATCCAACACCCTCCTCTGCCACCCACCAATCCCCTCCCTGCGACTCTGCAGCCCTGTAAAAACATTCTTGCGGGGTGCATTTACCTTGCTGCCTGGACGCAGCCAAATATTTAGCCTGTCAGAGAGAATCAGCCTCAAACCAAATGGCTGGAGGTCTACGCTTGTGTGTTTTAGTGTGTGTGCGTGTGTATTGGGGATTGTGGTGATTGAAATGTCAACTTCTTAAATCCCCTCTGTGATCCAACCTCAACACAACCCTGAACAAGCTGGACCAGCGAGCGGCCGAGACAAAGATGATCACTGAGATCTACCGACGTTCATCACCAGTTCATGCCATGTTGGACACCGGGAAATGTATACATCAACAACATATTGTGCTGATTTGGAAAATAATTCATCACTGTAATCATATAACTGTTGATTTTTTTTATCAGAAATACATGCAATATATTGCTTTACCATTACAGCTATGTGATCATTTAAGGCAGGGGTCCCCTTTTGCACCAGGGACCGGTATTACGTCTGCATTAAATTCACGGATCGAACGTAAAACAGTAAAAATAAATGGTATAGAGTTTGTGTTTCATTCATTTTCACAGGTTTACCGGTTCATTTTTTAAATAAACTCGACTTAGAGCCACAAGTTAATTTTACTTTGGAGGAAATAGAATATTTTGGTCAAAACAAAACACATTACAGACAGAAATAATCAATAATACTAATTGTTATTCTTTCTGTTTGGCTGAAAGGTCCCCAGACCGGGGGTTATGGACCACTCATATAAGGCACTGCCCCCAAAACCCCCAGCCCAGGGTACAAGTCCATTTATGGTGTCTATAAATTTACCCCTTGTTTATTAATTTCTGAAAGTTGTTGTTTTTTTTTGATAAAAAAGTATTTCTCTGAAGAAACATTAGCCTGTTACTTTCAACACGTCAAGACGTTCAGTCAAATTTACTCAAAAATAAACCTGTAAATTAGTGAAAATTAGTGAAACAAATCAGAATGGCTATGAATATAATGCCGTCAATAAACTGATACATGGTGTAAAACAAGGTTGACGACCCCCAATATAAGGTACATTAATCCCTCTCTGGACCGAGGTTAGTATTAACCCCGTCGCCAAAAAGGCGACATTTAATTCTTTCAGGAAAAAAAAAAATTCAACTGGATTTTTAGGAGAGGTTGATGTTGACTGGGACAAGAAACAGATGATTTCACTTTTCTGGTGTTAGCTTCTTATGTAGGGAACTCAACATTTGGGTGAAAATGAGCTGCTTGGCAGAGGTCTACGTCATCTTTCGAGCATCTCTTGTTATTGTTTGTCAAATAAAAAAGGATCATTTAAGTGGTAGGGTATTTTACATGTGGCCTTCAAACTTTTACTTACCAAAATATTCCTATGTAAAAGAATAAAATAAAATACAGAAGAACAAATGAATTTCAAGATGAAACAGAGACTGTATATTACAAGAGAAGATAGGTCTGATTTTGAGTGTGCGAGTGAGCATGAACGTTGCAAAAGCACCTCCATGACGTGTTTAACTAATGTTTACAACAAACAGCAAGTGTTTGGTACACAATTCAAATGAGTTTAAACAGTGAAAATATTGTTAAAATCAGTTTAATTGTCAATAATAATCCTTGATTTTCATCTTTTTATCCCTCGATTAATCCGCTGTTATAACGGAGGGATTACTAGTGGTTTATCGGCACCTCAACTACAAATCGGATTCACGGTTTCAATTCTGAATCAAATTAATTATGTGAGATTTACCAGCTACATGCTAACTTTAGAAGAACAACCTTGTTCGCACATTAGCTGTTATCAGCCAAATACTTTAACTTCATTTTCCAAATTAAGGCCTTTTTTTATTCAATATTACGGTTAATTTAAACCTTTGGATGTTTAAAACAGTTTCAAGTGTATGCCGCAGTGCATTATGGGAGTGCATATGATGTAGCCTGATGTGAGCCTGATGTCCTTTGACTTTTTCTTACACACACACACACAGACACACACACACACACATGCCAAACCACACACGCTACATGGTGTCCAGCCCAAACCTGATTGACTTATTTCTCCACAACAGTCTCGAAAACACCGCGAGCCAAAAATGAAAACAGCCATCAATCTCCTCTCCTGGCTCCGAGGGAAACTGTTCATCTCTAGCTCCACACGTCTTCTAAAAAAACACAGCCGAGGTGTGTCGTGCTGAGAATCCCACCGATACAGCTGCTAGCACTTTACGCGAAGACACACACTCGCTCAACCAGTTGTCCTGTTGTGTGTCTGGAGGATGGAAAGTACAGAAAATTACACCAAGATCGGAGCCGACGGTCCAGGAAAAGAAGGAAGATATGATGACAGCTATACTGTCTTTTTTTGTTTTTTTCTCCTCTTGATATAAAACTGCACATTTATTCCTTTTATATGGTTGTTATCGAGTCGCACACACACATTCATACGTGGACAAACGCACACACTCACACACACCGCCTTGTGTCGGAGTCAAAGGGATTAAACTTACCACCTCATCAACATTGGCGGGGTCACTAATGGACACCCTTTGTTATTACAATAACATTTCTGAAACACTTTCGCTCTATATTAAAAATAAACACCATCTGGATGGAAGTGATAAAAAGCTCTTATTCTCTGCCTGTTTGTTTTTTTTTTTTATCTCATCTACCTCTTAAAACAAACAAAACTCTTTCAAACATGTTGCAATTCAGGAAAACACTGAATTGATCTTGTAGTTGAGAGATTTTTAAAAGATATATTTAACAATTTGGAACTAGAAATTGTATCTTTACCTTGTGGACACCCAGGCAACCATTGTGTGTGTAACTGTGTGTGTGTCTGAGTGACAGGACTCATGACTTCACTTCCTAATATATACTGTTTGTGTTTGGTTTACGTTATATATTCATGACTCGAGAACTGTTCAATAATTCCCTTTAAACGGTTCAGACATGTCAGTTAATAGAAACACAGGGTGGATTTGACATCTTATTATGCTTGTTCGGCTCATTAGCATTAGAGTGGATGAATCACCGTGTTTTATTTGTTTAATCCAGCAATAAAATTATTATCATCTCCCAAACAAAAAGAATCAGCTGTTTTGATTGACAACCGGCTGATCTAATGACTGGATTTTATGAAGAATAAAACAGCTGGACCTTCAGAAAGATTGTTTTCAGGGGCTGTGTAGTATCAATAAAGTTACTTATATTAACTGAATTAAATAACAAAGTGGAAACGAAACGAACAATAAAAGACAGATTTGACAAGAATAATGTGACCCGAGTAAGTGCACTGATTTATAGTACGCTTTAAGATTAAGACTTAAAAATGGCTCGACAGCTTCTTCTTCTACTACTTTTTAACACCAATTGAAACCAGCTGTTGAAACACTATATACGCCGACACTTGACAGCGCTTTTCGCCAATAGAGACAGGTTATTGAGTTGTGTTATCATTGTTGTTGTGTTGTTTTGTGTTAAAATTTGTGTTTTTCTTGAGACATTTACGCCGGTATCTGCTCCGAAGACACATCAGTGACGTAGCTTCCGTTTAACGTCATTTACGTCACTAAGATGGCGGCCGTTAAGGGTGGAAAGTGTCCATCGATCCACACTTAATTTTGTGGTCATTTGAGTGCACATTGCGCATGACATTTTGCGTCTTAGGAGCAGATAAGTGCAGAAGTGCGCGATTTGGGACACACTCTTGGTCATTCTCATGACTCTCTGGACCAAAAACATCTTGTTATCAGAAAACGCAAGATGTCACCTGACTGGTTGACCTGTATGTCAATCAAATTTTTTATTGATCTGATTCTAATCAGTGTTTTTAAATAGTGGAGGTATACACCGTCTCAGAGAACTGCAATTATTAGACTTCTACAGTCCACAGTGTATAATCCTGACGTACAATCTTCAGCGACGAAGAGAAGACACAAGGAAGGTTCTTGTGGCGGTGTTTTTCCCGTAAATAGGAATAACTTCCTGAAATCAAGAATGCATCTGTTGGCTCAACAGTGTGATCGGGAGAAGACAGTGGAAATAAACGAAAACCCACAGCGAGCTATTTAAGAGGATCCACAGTTCCCTCAAACCGCTGTCCCGAATTCAGAACCTGAAACTGAACAGGCCGAGCGGATACACTCGAAGGCAGGGGTGTCATTATCAATCAAAACCTCCAGAATAGACAGGATTTGTGCGCGTCATGGAAAATTGCTACACATTGTCCGGGAGAAAAACAGGGATCGGGAGAGGTAAACAGAGGAGGGATATTTACTTGTTGGTGTGAGACGTCTGCCACGATTCACTGAACTCACAACCGCGGACGGGTAAACAAATATGGAAATATGAAACAGGGCCAAAATCAGGGGGAATATTGTCGTCCTTTTATAGGAATATCTGTCAGCGCTCAGCGAGGGAAGAAGAACCGAGTTCAGCCAGACGATGGGAGGGAAATTCTCAAGTGTGATTTGCTACAGTTAATCGTCTTTGTATTTGTTTTACAGTGGCAGGAGTGTCTTTAAAACAAAGTTTTACTGAAGTACCTGAAGTATAATGGTGCCTTTTTGGCGATGAGGCCATGGAACATGTGTGGAAGGTCGAACAAAGTCGACTTTTTCCCCTCACGTTTGTTATTAAACCAACCTGGATGACCAGAAGAGAGAAATCAATGAAGGTGCCGAGGAAAGTTGGACATTGAACAGCCAGGAGTGGGCAGGGAAGGAAAACTTTACCGCAGCCTTTATTCAGTCGGTTCTTTAGCTTCCCCTTCTCACCTTTTTTTTTTCCAGATTCAGAAAACAACGGATGACCCTGAATCAGGTGTTTTTCAACCCTGTGTCAGATTTGAAGTTCAACCATTAGCACCTTCTTAATTACTATTTTAGCTCCTTGAAACTTTTCACAGATAAAAATTAACTTCACAAAGGAAAACCAAGTAAAAAAAGTTCCAAAGACCTATTTTTCTTGCTCCTTTAGAAGGACCTACAGGAAACAGTGGTGTCGAACTGACAAGGGGCCAATTTCACACTCTCAGTTGAAGGTTGAACTCATTTTGTATCTGCCAAACCGTCTTTACAGTCTCTTATTCCCGTCAAATTATTTTCCTTCAACCTCAGATATTTGTTTAATAATTTTAATCGACCCCGTTTTGGAGCCAACCATCCGGCGGGCCGCCTAAAAATTACTTGGTGGGTTAGATTTGGCCCCCCGTGCCATAAGTTTGAAACCTGTGGTCTAGAGTTGTAAGCTGTGAAAAAAAAATGTTCCTTTCCATCTTTTCTCACCTCTATTTTTTTCTTTCCTTCTTTCATTCCCAGTCGGTCACAGCAGAAGGCCAGTAGCTGAGCCTGGTTCTACTCGAGGTTTCTGCCTCTTAAACACCAATTGTGTTTTTTTGGTACCTAATTTTTTTCTACCAATATATTGTTAGGATTTAGTTAGTTTGGGTTCCTTTCAAAAAATCTTAATATGTTATGAATTGCTGCTTTAAATAGAATTTAATTGAATTAAATGTAGTTCTGAACCAAGAAACCTTCATTCCTGGTGCTTAATGGATCGAGGCGTCCATCAAGATAAGAGTTTTCCTCATAAAACTTGAATCATATCACCAGAGAACCCTTTAATAATAACTACTACAGCCCTTGACATTGGTACGATCTATACATAACTTGCATTTTGTGTATTATTAAGTAGGGTTTGCTGATTTTAATTCACAAACACCACTGCTGATGGATTTCATTGTTCTATAGTTAGTTTTTTCTGATGCAATATCATCTTGTAAAGTCACAGGATGACAGGAAAGACACATAGAACCAAGATATCTTCATATTTGTACAAACATTTACAAAACAAGACAATTTTTTGCTTATTTTGGAGACAGATTTTTTTTCACTGAGAAAAGACCTAAGAACTAAAAAGTCCCTGAAAAACGATCTGAGAACCAAAAAATGTCCTACCGTGCAAAAAGTTTGAATCTTATAGATGGATTTAACCAACGATTTAAGAACCATTAAACATCATTACAGTTATTAATGAACCATCGGAGGCAAAGAGAGGATCACGAAGGGAAGAAGAAAGATTCAAAAACCACAATCACATCCGATTCATTCACAGATGAAATGAATTTCAGGCCCAGTTTACGAGCAAACAACGAGCGCACGCGTCAAAGTGCCAACTGCCATCAAAATAACACCGAGGTCGTAAAATGTGATGTGTTGAGGCCAAGTTCAGCTGCAGAGAGTCACACAGGACGTTAAGTAAGCGAGAGGCGGCCAAACACTGAAGCTGTTGTAAAGCACTCACAGGTTTATGACCTCGGCTACCGCCGGCAGACCAGCCTACAGATTGTGAGCCGTCAAGGTGGGAATTCACACGGCTTGCATCTGGTCACGCTGGGTGGGAGGAATTTGATTTACTTGTTTTCTTGGGGGAATCAAACCATCAAGTGGACATCACCTGTCTGGGTTTCTGCTGCCACTCTGAACTTTAATGCCTTGGTTGAGGAAGATAAGCCGAGCGTGGGCACTATTGGACTGGCAAGCTTTCCAGGGTGTCTCTCGTCCCTTGTCCCAAGTAAATGGGATGAACTAAGGCTAGCGGTGATCCGGGGAAACAACAGGAAAATAATTCAACATTGAAATCTTAATACTTAAATTATATTATATTATATTATATAAAAATAATTTCATAAAACTGGCCACTACTGTATGAATATTTTAACTTTTTAAAGTTCATGGATTTATTTGTTTTTATATTTTCCGTTGTTCTTTAATATCATCCTTTTTTTTAATTAAAGGTTTATAAAATGAGAAGTTTTTTTATAGCATAATGATGCTTTTTTCGAATCTGATGCACTAAATTTTCAATTAAAAATATATTAAAGTTATTTTGGGATTTAGGGTTAGGGTAAGTTGCTAGTCTTTAGAATAAAATTAATTTGAAAAATTGAAATAAATAGAATCAAATGAAGTGTGAAGCTTTTTTAGGAATGTCATTTTAATTATTTATTTCCCACAATTTTAGATTCTTTATATGTTCCTTCCTTCTTTTGGCATGTGGCCCCTGAGGAAATTTAATTGACCACTCATGTTTGTGTCAATTCATACTTAATAAAAACTCCATTGAACAATACAAACTCAATAGGAAAGATTGTTACTAATGCATACCACAGGAAACGCCAAAAGCAGCGCAAACTTGAAGTTTAAATAAATTAGATTTGACCAAATCTTCAAGAACTTTTTATTTGATATTTTTTATAGTTCTGGAAAAACTGAATGCAAGCAAAACATCATAATCCGAGTAATAAACTTCACTTCACTCACTTACCAGCTCTTATTAAGATGATTCTTAAGCACAGATTATTCATCCAGAGCTGCGCCAAGTAGCATAAACGTTATTAGTGCGAGGAATCATGTCTGAAGTATTGACTTGGTGGTCTAAATCCCACCATAAATATTCAATGCGGTCTCATTTTTATGAAATTAAAAGTCGACTTTGTCCAGATCTGCTTCCTAGCCTCCCACAGACAAAACCACCTTGTTAAAAAATGTCATACCAATATTAATATATTCCAGCTCCGGGCAACAGGTATTACCATGAGGCAGCAAAAACTATTCATCCTTGTGGAGTCTTGGCCTCTTGTGTTTCTCGGCTCCAGTCCAGCGACTCGTTTTTTTTGCAAAGGCAGATGGATTTAATCCAGTTCAGACAAAAACTGGGCCAGTCTAAGCAAACCTGTAGCGTTTTAAGAAGACGTCACGTCAAACTCTGGAAGGATGCGTGTGCAGATCTGACCAACAAACATTAACAGCAACACAATTGTTGTTTTCTTCTCGTGGTTTTTCTTCTTTTTCAGTGTTTGG
This sequence comes from Callionymus lyra, assembly GCF_982586985.1. Lineage (NCBI taxonomy): Eukaryota > Metazoa > Chordata > Actinopteri > Syngnathiformes > Callionymidae > Callionymus > Callionymus lyra. Next base: position 15,149,801 of record NC_141822.1, on the reverse strand, counting down.
CTAAGTTGCTGTGTTTGCAAATCTGACTAATAAAACGAGTTTTACTTTCTGAAATAATAGAATGGAACACTGGGCTGATGTTCAGAGCAGACAATGGATGAATGGATAAGTAGATGGATAGATGAATGGATGAATGAATAGATAAATGGATGAATGAATGGATATATGGATGAATGGATGCATTTATAGATTAATGTGTAGTTGAATATATTGATGAATAGTTGAATGTAGAGATGAATGAATGAACTAATGCTTTTATAGATTAATGTTTAGATGGATGAATTAATTGATGATTGGATGAATGTATAGATGAATGAATAGATGAACTAATGCATTTATAAATTATTGTTTAGATCGATAATTGGATTAATTAATTGATGATTGGATAGACGTATAGATGAATGAATAGATGAACTAATGCATTCATAGATTAATGTTTAGATGTATTATTGGATGAATTAATTGATGATTGGATGAATGTATAGATGAATGAATGGATGAACTAATGCATTCATAGATTAATGTTTAGATGTATGATTGGATAAATAATTGATGATTGGATGAATGTATAGATGAATGAATAGATTTACTAATGCATTCATAGATAAATGTTTAGATGGATGATTGGATGAATTCATTGATGATTGGATGAATGTATAGATGAATGAATAGATGAACTAATGCATTTATAGATTAATGTTTAGATCGATAATTTGATGAATTAATTGATGATTGGATGAATGTATAGATGAATGAATAGATGAACTATTGCATTCATAGATTAATGTTTAGATGTATTATTGGATGAATTAATTGATGATTGGATGAATGTATAGATGAATGAATGGATGAACTAATGCATTCATAGATTAATGTTTAGACGTATGATTGAATGAATTAATTGATGATTGGATGAATGTATAGATGAATGAATAGATTTACTAATACATTCATAGATAAATGTTTAGATGGATGATTGGATGAATTCATTGATGATTGGATGAATGTATAGATGAATGAATAGATTTACTAATACATTCATAGATAAATGTTTAGATCGATAATTTGATGAATTAATTGATGATTGGATGAATGTATAGATGAATGAATAAATTAACTAATGCATTCATAGATTAATGTTTAGATGGATGACTGGATGAATTAATTGATGATTGGATTAATAGTTTAATGAATGAATGAATAGAGGAATTCATGTATTGATGAATGGCTTAATGTTAATATGAATGAATGGATGGATGGATTAATGAATGGCTGGATGGACGAATGCATAAATGGATGAATGAATGAATTTATTATTGAATGGATAATAGTATGGATGAATGAATGCATTAATGGATAATTATATGAACGAACGAATAGATGATTAGTGGGATGAATTGATGAAGAAATGGATAGATGTATGGATGAATGGTTGGATAATAAATAAATGGCTGGTTGATTAGATAGATATCTATGGAAGGATGATACGAAGGTAGATCTATGGATCTGTGGATTTGTGGCTATATGGATGGATGGATGGACATGTGGATGGATGAATGGATTGATGGATGATAGTATACGTCATGAAATGATACAAAACCTTGCATGGCAGTGAAGAGACATCATCGTCATGTATTAGTCACATGCTAATGCTAAGTGTTAACCAATTTGTCAGCGGTTTATAATAACAAAGACCTCCGGGGTCTGGGCTCCATTCAAGCGGCCACGATCTTAACCTACACAACAATGAGACGGATGATGGCCACCAAACAAATTCCAGTTAGCATCTTAATGACTCCACCGGCTCATGCATAAAACGCTGAGTTAAGCTTAAATAATCGCTGGCTCCCATCAGTGACTATCAATGACATTTGCTTTTCTTAGTGAAATGAACACGAGGGCCAACTGGCTCCTTCCAAACGTTGGCTGGAGCCCGGATTATCAGATGTTGGACCAATAAATGGAATTTTTGGAAGAAGGAGTGGCAGCATATTAAAGCTTTCATCCGTGATGACTGCGGAAACTATTTCTTATCTGCTTCATGTAAAAATAAATGTCTCCCTCTCATATAAATGAGACACTCATTCCAGCCATTGAGTAAACACCACATGGAAGCAGCACCATCTGAAAAACCACTCTTTAAGATCCGCTACTTCTAATGTTGATAGCTATTTTGATTCCATGTTTGGATTGCAGTTTTTGGAAGCTCGAGTGTTTCCAACTCTTTGATCAGAGAAGTTAATATCGTGAAACCAATTCTGTCCAGTCATCAAAACGGCTTTAGTGCCGACTCGTGAATTTTCTCCTGATTAACTGGATCCATATGACACAACTATTTACAACCATCAAGTCAATACCTTCCCTTTTTTTTGTGATATTCGTTTCGGTACAATCAAAAAAAAATGGTGACAGAAACCGTCCTCGCATTGTCGTATCACATTTTTCCGTCGGATGTTGGAGATAACGTCACCCGAGTTGAGTCGACATTCAATATGGAAGTGTTTGGTCAACAGGGGGAAGGAAATCCAGCCTCGCGAAAAGCCACGTCTGGTACTCAGAGCTGCAGAGACTTGTTGCAAACAAGACACACACAGGCTCATTCATGCATAGATGAAATGAGGTCCCGAACGACGTGCACAAACACTCATGCATACCCCGACTCGAAATACAATAAACAGAGTGAAGAACAATGAGACAACTGCACCGTCCAGGAATTAAACGCTAATTAAAACCAGAGCATTAAACTTCCTTTAATCAAGTCGACAGAATTACATTTTTTTTTTTCAGATGGAAACTAAATGGCAAGCATGTGTGATAAGTCGACGTGTAAACAACATGTTGCTTGTAATCCCAGGAACTTCTGGAAGATTCCGCGCACAGCAGTTTAGCAGGTATATTCCATTGTAATCCATCTTTTTTTTGCATCAGCACCACATGTTTTCACTTTATGACTCATACGAGGTCTTTGGTCTCAAGCAGCTGGAATTAGAATAAATATTGGTTGAAAAATGAGCAGCATCCTGATGAGACGGATGTTGAGATCGATTGTTGTCGGTTTTGAGTCTATTCCTGAAGACGGTGTAAGTTGTCATAAACTGACTGGATGCACAAGTAAATAAATAATTAACAGTGTTGACAATATTATGATGTATACCGTAGGTACGACAAAAATGCACGTTCCTAAGAAAATAAATGTACTATTTGAATGTTAAATGTGTCAATGTTCATATTGTTATTTAATAGAGTTGTTGTTTTTTAATCACGCTATTAAAATTTGGTTTGGAGTAATACAGTTTTGGCAAATTGACCAAATAAAGGGGGAGAGAAAGGTGACAGTTTCTGTATTATGTTTGACGCTTTCAACATATTATAAAAAAAATAATAACATGGTATATCGTTCCCAATATATATATGTTACCTCTCATTTTTCCCGTCCGAGCGAACACTTAATAACTTAATAATAATTATTGAGTTATATCTTAAACCATTCATCTTTGACAATGAATTATACGCCTCCTAGCTACAATATTATGATTTAAATATCAATTTCTCTAAATTCTACATTCAAATGATATGATATTTTGTGAGATCTTCAAGAAGAGATCAATGTCCATGATTGTTACCCATGGAAAGTATTGATTTATCACAATCTTAAATTTGCCATTTAAATGATCTGAAACCTATTAAATGGGAGAAAATTAAAAATGTGTTGTAAAAATAATTTGATTTTTAATTTAAAATAATGAACTAGAAACAATAAAAATATTAAAGAATAACAAATGTGCATTTTTAAAGTACGATGACTCGATCACGCCGTTGTGTTATGAATAGTTAGAGATGCCAAGTCCCGCCTTATGTTGCTTCTGATTGGTTAATATTGCTGAGTGCCTTCTGTGATTGGCCAAAGTTTACTACCAACAACAAATAAAGAGTATTAAATCGGTCAATATAGGGGTGTGGCGTGAGAATGGCTCAAAGCGTGAAAGTCCGCGCTGGTCTTCAAACCGACCAGGAACCCGCGAAAGCTGCTCACAAATGTCATCCGCTTAAAATAAAGACAAATCCAAATCCGAGGTTGGATCATCCGTTTTTTGCGGAACCAAGAATCTTTTGTGCGCAGAGAAATGATCAGCTTAGAGGGAAAGATTGTGATGTAAGAAGATTTTTATAAAGAAGATAATGTGTGTACCATTTTCTAACGTGCTAACACGGCAAATGATCTACAGTAGCTAAGATAAAAAGCTACATGACTTGAGAAACGAAAAGCTAATAATGAAGCTAGTATTGTTAAGATCTTTATTAGAAATTTAGAATAGCTAGAAGTTCATTGTTTAGATACTGCTAGCTTACACGCTAAATAAGGTGGTCCTTTCTGCCAAAAGAAAACATTGCAAGGGTTTATTTGATGCTAAGCTAAATGCTGCTTCCTCTCAATTCAAATCGATTCGACTCGTAATATTATGCACTTTCTTTTTTTTGTACAAATACTCATATCTCATCACTTGGAAAATTGAAAGAAAGTCTCTTTCATGAACTCCGTGAACATCAGTTGTGGTCCCTGCTGTGGATTGGCACGAGCCGAGCCGCAATGTTGACTTTTGGGATGATTTGCATAGCTCAAATACTTAGAAGTCAGTTCCAGTGGGATAACACCTGGTGCGGAGAGTTACAAGAAGCTCGAGCTTTCATTACGGCATCTGTCCTCAAAAGAACCGGCCAATTGTCTGAGATTTATGGAGCAGGATAATCGAGCGAAAGATTCATACCTTGCAGACAAAACGATTATTATTTAACGACGGTTATTTAAACCTCTTGATTTTCAGCATCAAAAAGAAGATGATGGAACACACTTCCAAACCGATCTGGACAGGAAAGAGTCGTCACACCTTTCAGAGGGAGTCGACTCATCTTCACCTCAATCGGACGTGAATGAAGCAAAACGGGGCTTCAAAGATTCCGTTCATGTTCTCTTAGACTTTCACTCAGAGCCGCATTCATCCCCGCGCCATTACTCGCGATGATAGAGGGGAAAGAAACGACACTTTCATTGGCAGAAGGGCTGCGCCGAGGTGTGGAATGTCCTGTGGCTTTCCAGCAGCACTGACAGAGAAAGGCGGCCTTCATACCACTATTGTTGTCCTGGACCGGCTCACTTAGGCTAATGGGCAAAGGCTGAGTCGGGGCGCTTCAAAAGACTGGGGGGCTCCTCGCTCGAATATGAGCAGTCAGGCACGTCCAGATTTCAAAGAAGACATAATTCATAGAGGTTTGTAAATACCAGCCTGTGAGGGATTATTCACTGAATCTAATCTATTGTCATTTTGAATTAATTCCTCTGATGTCATCACCCTTCGTTCTTAGAAACTGGGAAGATGACCAGTCAACAGGAAAACAACCTAAAAAAATGTGATTTGAAGAATTTTTCGCTTCTAATGTGTTGATTTAAGTTTCTTAAGTAGATCTTGGACCTCTATTGTACTCATCAGTAAGTCTTTTAATTGAAATATTTACATCAGAAAATAAACGCGTTGTATTTCAGGAGATTAAATCTTGTTTACCCCAACTACATCCATTCTACTGTGATGGGCTAAGCATCAAGGTTTGTTACCCCACGTCGTCCTCCAAGGAACTCGTTGTATAAACAAAGCGGGGTTTGATTACAGCTGGCTGCGGGAGGAGTGAAGACCATTATTATGTCATTATGGACTCCGCTCTCGTAACCTCTCGTTCGACGAGATTTCAGACGGGGGAGAACTTTATAAGTAATAAGTTCCAAACAGGATCATGAAGAAGGACTTACTGCATCTTGGACGTTAGTTTCCCTTTAAGAGTGAGTGAGTCGGGAAAGTTCACGTTAGTTTAAGATTGTCGGGAAAAAGCTACTGGACACAAATAAATCCCCTTTTACTGAAAATATATAATGTCTGATTCTGGACAACAAACTCTTCTATACTGTCAACACGTCTACAACAACCTGATCACACAGAAACTCACCGTACAACAATAAAATAGGTAAAGCAGATAAGGTTAAATCAAATACAGGTCAGTGGTTTCTAATCAGGCACATATGCGGGTTCACCAAAAGTCAAGTATCAAGATTCTATAGCGGAAGCTAAAAAAAGAGAGGATTAGTGAACATCAGAGCCCCCGTCCATGATGATACTTCCAAGACCAAATCAGGAAGAAGGAATGCCCCAAGAGATGAAGCGCTAAGACAATGGAAGCTGACAGAGAAGGAATCGCAGGAACCATCATGGAAAGACCCTACAAGGGATTTACCACTGACAGATAAGTGAAGTGCCTCATATCAACTACTCCTATAAATGGCAAGGGTGGGCTGGACTGAGAGACAGCACAGGCGTTCACCAGGCAAGGGGTGTAAGGCTGGATCAGATCACTGATGTAAGGTCTAACCATAAATGGATCTGAAAGTAAGAACCAGAATTTTAAAGAAACTGGCTGCCAATTCAGAGATTTAAGGATCGGAGAAATGTGAGTTCTTCTACTAGAGCGGGTCAGGAAATAACGAAAATAAATTATTACAACAGTCCAAACGAGAAGACACAAACACATGGATTATAAACTCCAGATCGTGTTTTGACACCATTTTCCTAAATTTAGAGGGTTTTTTTCAGTTGAAGTTAAAGGCCAACCCACCGGACATCAAGATCATAGACAAGCAGCTGTTTTAGATGTAGCCATTGATCGGGAAGAAGTAACATGGGAAACTGGAAAAATACCAGGGGCTTAAAGAAGTGCCGGTGAAGGACTGGAAGATGAAGGCTACAGTAGTGCCGGTCGTTATTGGAGCGCTCGGAGCAGTGACCCTTACACTGGAGAAGTAGCTCCGACAGATCCCTGGAAAACATCAGACATCCCTCTGTAGTGCGTTCCTAGGAACAACCGAGATACTGCACATGACCCTCAAGCTCCAAAGCCTCGAGCTGAAGAGGATTAACAGCCACCCACCCCGCCCGGGGCTGGATAAGGGAAGGGTGTTTAAACTTTCTCCATATAACAAGTCTTAAAACTTGAATGGTTCTTGGATGCCTTCAGGTGCACATCTCGTCGGTAGACTCCATACTTTCGTCCTAATGAATCAAAACTCTTAGACAAAACAACTTTCTAGACGTGGTTTTTAAAAAAAAAAAAAGAGAATGTAATCGTAGTGTATATTTCACTCAACACATTTTATCTACACATCTAGCAGTTCAGTTCAGCCCAAGGACTTTCAATGAAACTGGCCCTTTTGTCCGACTTCACGCCAAAAACCGTGCAGGGAGAATGTTTGCTGAAATGCTAGGCGGGTTGCTTTCATGCCAGGCGGGGGAGACAACCATCAAAGGGCTGATGATGATATTGAAATCGAGTGTGGAAACTGAGAGTTGTGTTTTGGGTTAGTGCCGTGTCAGAGTCGGGGTTGTTTCTGGGACACAGAATTTTTACTGGTGAGCTCTCTGCACGAGCGTGTAGACTCGCTGCTATAAAAAGTACAGTTTTGATTCCGTTTCAGGCTGAATAACGTCAAACGTCTCTCTTCTCCCCCCTGTGTTTATATGAAACAGTAAGTCACCCTCTGTCTGATATAAACAAAAAAAACTTTATAGCGCAAAGAGTTTGATGGGTTTCTTCCATTTTATATTGACCAAAAACAGTGTAGAAAGATACATTTGACATTTTATCACTACATTAATCCTTTTAAAAAGTGTTTTTTCTATTTTGTAAACAGGGCTGGAAATGGGAAAAGATGCCACTTCAACAGAGGTATCAAACTTAATCGCAAAATGGGCCAAAATCATTCAATTCTAACTTAAAATTTGAAGTCAGTGTATGATTGTTGACATCCATAATCCCATAATCCCTGATCTTATCTTAAACATTGTCATCTTTATAGGTCACCGTATCAATATCTACTTTGGTTTTTAGCCAACCATTCTGCAGGTCAAATTAAATGACTCGACAGGCCACATTTGGCCCCTGGGCCAGTAAACAGTAGACTCATCCACGGCTACCTGTTGGTCAGCTTTTTTTTAAGGTGGAAAAAAAAAAGTAAAAAGCCAGATGGCCGAATATTATCTTTCTATTCTAGCATAGGAAGAGATCAGTCAGTTTCATGTGCAATGGGAAAAGCAGCTAAACAATATCAAACACCATTTTTTGATACTGAAAAGCACCAAAAATTAAAGAAACTTGCACCCACTTCAGTTCCCACCGGTATTTACTTGGCTGTTTCCAAGCCCTTTTTTTTCTGGGTGTGAAATATGAGTTGCCCGAACACAAATATATAACTTCCTGCTATTCCACACAGTCTCGGCCGACTAATCCACCACATTGATCTACGATACAGACGTGCTCTGTTGCCAGCTTTGAAAGAACCCCACGTCGGGGGGAGAAAGTAATGCGGACGGTCTCCGATATCAAAGTCAGACACGTTGTAAATCCGACATCCCCCCTTAAAAGGGTTAGAATAAAAGTCAACCGATGCTGTCTGCTTCTTTTCCTGGTGATGACAGTTTCATCTTTCACACTCGGCCTGATTTAAAACAACACTGGCTACGTTGCGGCGGCAAGAGAGAAAAATGCGAAGGACTTTTTATTCATTGTGTGGGCCTGCCAATCAAATTATAGGTAACCAAGTTTGGACTCATTAAACTTTTGGACATTTTGAACAGTTAACCTTTTAGACCAGGGGTCCAAGTCTCAACTGGTCAGGGGGGGAACAGAGGTCAATTCTTGCAGAGACTGGGCAGCAAGGGACACTTCAACAAAAATTCAAATTTCACTTATTGTCTTCTCACCCTCATGCCGACTGAGGGTTGGGATTATTTTAAGAGTAATCTGTTCCTTTTTGGAGATATTGGCAAAAATGGTGCCCACTTTTCTTTGTCGTCTCTGTCCAAAACGACACTTAAAAACATCCGAATACCACCATACAGGATGTGCAATATTTACCAAAAGTGTTTCCTGTCTGTGTAGCATGTTAGCCTTTTAGCTTCTGCAACAAATATACTTAAAATATAGACTTGTTTTATGTTTGTTTTTTTAAAACAATTTCACTTGGCCAGGCTTCAAGACAAGAGAGAAGTTATAGACAAGCACCATGCAAGGTGTTTGGATGTTTTCGGTCGGAGAAGATTATGCTATGTTTGTGACCGTCGCATGGATTTACATCTTTGTCTATAACTCTTAAAAAATAAACAGATTACTCTGAAAATAATCCCAACCCTAAATCCATGTGAGGGTTAGTAGAAAATTAGTGAAGTTTGAAGTGTTAAAAAAGTACAATTTCTATTTAATTTTCATTGTTTTTGTTTAAACTGACTTACTGTTACGTCTCAAATGTTGAAGTCTTTCTCTCCGAGACGCAGTAAATCCCTCATCATGACCATTTTAAAATTGTTACTTTACAAAGTTCTCTCCTCGTCTGAAATCTCGGCGAACGAGAGGTTACAAAAGCGGATTCCATCATGACGCAATAATGTCTTCACTCCTCCTCCTCCAGCCGGCTGTAATCATGCCCCACTTTGTTTATACAACGAGTCCCTTTGAGGTGGAGACTTCTGGGATTGATGACATGCAATGATAAACCTTGATGCTTGACCAATAACAGCAGAGTGGGTGTGGTTATGGTAAACTCTCTGCATGCACTCCAAAAAAAAAGATAAAGTTGACAATAAATGGAGAGCTGTGGAATATCATGTCAAATATCAACGTCAGTTGTATAAGGAGGCTGAAAACATTTGAGCTGTCAGTTCAACGGGATGCCAAATGAACAAACAACAGTTTCCCTGAGCTATAAAATAAAAAAACAAAGTTCTTTCTAGCGTTTAATAACCTCCAATAAAGCCATGAATCGCACCACATCCAAATGTTCTATTTGTATTTCCTCCCGTGTCTTTGGCATCCTATGAGTCCATGAGCTCAGAGGGCGAACGCTAATAAAAATGCTGCTGTGTGGCTTCCAGCGAAAATTGCCATCCGAGGGGCCGACCGGGCTCACTTTAAAACAACAACACTTTAAGCTTCTGGGTGTTAGAGTAAATGGTCAAGTGTAATCCCCTCAGCGCTCTGCCGGCATTAGCCAAAATTCCTCAATAATACGCAACATGGTTGTACGGGCGACTCCAGCTTCAGAGAGTGAGAGAAGGGGGGAGAAAGAGAGAGAGAGGGAGAGAGGGAGGTCAGAGAGGGGCTCAGACAGACAGGCAGGCCAGCAGGAAGACTCGCTTTGAGGAACAAGGCTCCTTTTTTTTTTTTTTTTTCTTAGACTTCAGTCATTACGATCCCTTTTTTTTTTCTTCTCTCCAACAACAAACAATGTGGCGGAGCACGACTGAGTGTTTGTACAGCTGATTTATTAAAGCTGCACCTTTTCTAAAGGGGCTCAACCCAGACGGTGTGGAGGGAAAATTATTCATTCATGAAGTACAATTAAATTTACTATGAATCTTTGTACATCAAAAATACACATTTTTTTTAATTATTGTGCTAAATCGATGAAATTAGAACGGCAAAACCACTTCTTTTATTTTTTTATAAATCACCCATTCAACGGGAGACACAGGTGGAAAAAGTTTTTGGGAACCAGATGGTAATCCGAAAAGCGTCCCATCATCCAAGTTCCTGATCCAAACCCATTTTTTAAGGGGTTTTTGACTAACAGAAAGATAAAAAATAACCTCCTTGGAAGATGATATTAAAGAGAATAAAACATCTCTATGCAGATTATTTGTAGTTCATATAGAAAATGTATTTTCCTATTGGATAATTTCGCTAATTCATAAAATTTGAAATATTGCAATGCACTTGCTGAATGACCTGCGTATTATATATATATATATATATATATATATATATATATATATATATATTTGGGATGAAAGTAGTTTGATCTAGTTTTTGATACAGTATACCTTAAGTATTTATAGAATTTCAAATATATTTTAAGCCCTCACATGACCTAGCTCCGGCCCCAGACACTAGCAGGTACTAGGCATGTCCAAAGTCGGGGGCAATTTATTATTTATTTAAAGCTATGCTAAGTGTCAATGCTAATTCATATTTTAATTTTAATGTTGTGTTGGATTGGTTGATGATACAGGAGCCTTTATTTTGAACGTATAAGTGACTCTTGGTTAGATGTCGTGGTTCACGTTTGGCCCCTACTTGTTTTCACTTCATCAGAAAGGTTTAGGGACAAACATATCCTTGAAGTGTAGGTTTGAGTAAACCAGGCAGGCAAGTGATAATGATATTTAATATATATATGCAAATCCAAAAACAAATGTATGATACAAAAATTGAGGGTTTTTTTGTGTAGCTATTATAACAGTTCATCACTCCAAATGTGGCTCAGCTGGTACGAGTCCAGAGTCAGGTCCAATGTAGGAAATAAAGTTTACCATATCGTTGTGAGAAAAGGAAAAATACGTATATCACTACAAAAAGTGGACGTAGCACTTCGTCCATGTTTTAAAAGTATTAATCCAACAGACCCCCCAATTGGAGTACACAAGACAAAGTCAATCTCTTTGTTACCCTTGTGTTGTGTTGGGTAACCCACATATATTTGTTTTCGGGCCTTCGGGTCACCTTGACCCAGAGATAACGCAAGGCTTAAATGAGCACCAAAATTCAAAAATGTGTTCAGTTAATAGTCGTGATGCTTCAAGAAAGTTTAAACTCACCTGGGAGAAATTGAGACCGTTCAGCGGATGGCATTGTTCCTCCACCTTCTCCACGGCTCCCGTCCTCTTCCTCATCCTCTCCGCCTCCTGTGCCAAGTACAAGTCCAGCACCGGCACCCCTCTGGTCTTGATGTCCGCCTCGGTCAGGGAGTTGACCATGAGCATGACCCAGACCGGCCGCTTCCTTTCCCAATTCCCGGCGATGGCGTTGAAGAGGTAGTCCGCATAGAGACCCTTCCCTCTCTGGTCCGGGGTCATCCACGACGGCATCATGAGCTTCACGTATTCCAGGTGTCTTTTGAGTCTCCTGTAAATGTCCCTGGGGAGGACGTCCTGAAGGTTCTCCCCCTGGGGGAGCAGCTGGCAGCTGGTCAGGGCCGAGATGGTGTACGGGTCGGTCAGGTCCAGCTCGAAGTAGACGATGTTGCTCTCCTGGAAGGCCTGCTTGGAGTTTTCTGGGATGAAGTCCCAGACGCGAGTGTAGGGGACGTGGATGGTTCCGTAGAAGTACGAGGGAGGATCTCTCTTGATGGTCCACAGGAAGGAGTTCAAGTCCGTTTGCTGCGGAGAGAAAGAACGTGAACACGGTTAATTTATTGTCTTTGGGACAAAACAACATTTTTTATTGAATCACTTTGGATGCATCATCTCTGGATCTTCTGATGTTGCCTCAAGACATAAGTCAACTACAAAATTCTGCACCTTTTTTTCCAATATGTCTGTCAAATGACTGCTAACCTGTGTCCCAAATCACGCACCTCTGCACTCACACTTAATATTTTAAGTGCACAAGTGCGTCCCAATGAGCAGTGTGCGAAAACGTGCACTCAACGGCCGCCATCTTTAGTGACGTAGATGACGCTAAACGGAAGCTACGACACTGACGACGCGTTATCGTAGCAGATACCCGAGTAAATGTCTTGAGAAAACATGATTTTTACCAAAAAAAACAACACAACAACAGCAATAACACAATGAAACACAACTTAATAACTTGTCGAAAACACCGTGTCGGCGATAGGGTTCCAACAGCCGGTTGAAATCAGCGTTAAAAAGTAGTAGAAGAAGCTATCGAGTCATTTGTAACAAGTGTGTACCCGCAGTGTTTGATTTTAGAAAGTACTACCCTGTCGAAAAATTGCGCACTGGGCACTGTCTTACAGTGTACTGCAAACCAGTGCACGATTTGGGACATAACACAGTATGCATCACTTCCTGGTTACGAGGAAGTAACTTTTCCATGTTGACTCTATTCCTACTGTTCAGCACCTGGACAGGTCTCTTTATGGAAAATATTAAGATCTATAAAAACTTTTTTCAGGTGGAAAAAACTTAGAATCTACTGCTAAATAAAAAAAATTGAATTCCCAATCCGGCCCATGGGAAGGTCGACTCAAACCCAAAGTAGAATACTGTTCATGTTGATACGATGACCTATGAAGATGTCAGTGTTTAATTTAAGATAAGGAATAAGAGCTTATTGACAGAGACGTCCAATAATAGTAAAGAGTTATGTTAAATTGGCTTGGTGAGTGTTTGATAGGAGAAAAAAACCCTCAGATAATTAAGATGTATTGAGCCTCCAAGATTAAAAGAAAACATTATCAGGATCAGACTCATAGTTACTGTTACTGACGGTTTAGTAAATATACACTTTGTTCGGCCTGCAACTCAGACAGCTAAAGATTTCTGGCCCCTTGTGTGCTCTTAGTAATGGAAATCTGGCCGATCACTGTCCAAATAAACACTTGTTGGTGACAGACTACGTATTCTTGGTGGGCTAAAGACAAGTCTGTCCAAACTTGGCGTTGAGTTAGTTATGCTGAGGTTTGACAAAGCAAGAACATAACAACGGTGTTTTCTCCGTTTATTCTTACTAATTTTTTTGTCTTCATCCATTGCGTACTCGTGGACTCAGCTGCCTTTTGACTGTATTTTAGTGAGGACCACATGAGGTGAAGGATCATGTGGAAACTTAAAATTGAATTTCACATTTATTTATATAATTCATTTCCAGTTTCTCAATATAATCGATTTTTGTTTTAGACCTTTTTGGCATTTTTTGTGAGTATTAATTGCACCTCTAAAAGATTTAAGGAAATATAAGCTTTTTTTAAAAATACTTTTAAAGAAATAAAAACATTATTTTTATCATATTTAGCCGTTGCTTATAATTGGTTTTATACTTTTACCTACTTTTTTTTTCGCCAAGGGCCCCTCACAACATCCACTGTATAAAATGTGGCCCCTGAGGAAGTTCAGTTGCCCAACACCGCTTTAAACCAAAACTGTTTTTTCAAACATTTGAACCAAAGTATTAACACATGGTTTTAAACCAGGGGTCTCAAACAAAATCACACAAGGGGCCACAACCTTTAGGCACTTGTACAAATTTCATATTTACCACGACATCTGCAACCCAAAGTCCTTAACTTTCTTATTGTTATATTAAGTCCCTGTATGTTGACATTCATGTTTCTTAGCTTATATTAAGTACTGGCATCTTTACAGGTCACCATATCAACATGATCATAAATCTTCTTTTGACCGAAACCACTTAAATCATGGGCTGAATTTGGCCCCTTGGAACATACCCGTTTTAATCGCAGAGTTTTATCTTAATAAGCTGAAGTCAAAATTCAAGATAGACCTCCATATTTTTGCCTTTTTTTTGTTTGATTATAATGGATTAAACATAAAAACAAACAGGCAGAGAAACTCCTGACCCTGTGGAGAAACACAACTGAGAAGTTCAACACACACACACCTCACTACTTTTCACGAGCCCCGGTGTGGTCTGACACTTTCCTGTTTATTGGAGCGACTGCTAACAGACTCATAATCACTTATTAACAGGCCACTTAGGAACAAAGTGTCAAAGCGACGACAACAATACACACTCGGAACAGAGATATGACCCGACGTGACGCGACGGGATGAGTGCCGATCAATATGAGCTGCAGACATTATCAGGGAGAGACAAAGACGATTGATCCGGGTTGACCTCGTGAATACACACGTGGAACCATGTTTGTGCGACATCAGCGATACACTTTTTTTTGTTTGGTTTTTCATTGTGTCAGAAAAAATCCATTTATTTACACTGACACTTTGAACTTCTTTTATTTGTGTTTTTTTGGGCTGTTTTAAGTCTCATTATGCTTAATAATGAGAATAAAGACTCTTGAATCTTCATTTAAACAGTTAAGAAGGTTTAATGTTATTATATTGATATCTAAACCTAATATTATTTTAGTTAAGCGAGTCAAGATCTCGCCAATGAGCAGCTTTGATCCAATAAAACTCGCAGAATTTGTTTTCTTTAATCAAGTCTAATCGTTTGTGGCTCTGACATGTCAAGTTACGGCAGGTAGAGTAGAATATTACGGGTATTAGTTTTGGATTACTGGCTGAAAAACAGTGACTTAAAAAAGGTTTTTCTATTTTCTACCGTAACATAAGATTTTTGCAAATCGACCAAACTGGCAGAATTTGTTTTCTTTAATCAGGTCTGATCGCTTTTTGGTACCGACATGTCAAGAATTGGCAGGTAAAGCAGAACATTCTTGTTAATATTTTTAAGGGTTATCGAATGAAAAATAGTGACCAAAAAGTTTTCAATTTCATTTCTGTAACATAAGATTGTTTAGCAAATGAGCAGCTTTGATCCACAAAACATGCAGAATTTGTTTTCTTTAATCAAGTCTAATCGCTTTTGGCAGACGTCTCAAGGATTGGCAGGTTAGGTTGAACATTCTTGTTAATATTTTGGATTAAATAGTGACTTAAAAGTTTCCTAATTTGTCCTTCACTTGATTTTTTTTGCTAAAAAAAAGCAAGTTTGATCCACAAAACTATCAACATTTGTTTTCTTTCTTCGCTTTTGGGACTAACATGTCAAGTCATGGAAGGTTAAGATGAATATTTTTGGATTATTTAATGCAAAATATCGACTGAAATAAATATAAGAATAATAAAAATAAGCAGCTTTGGGTTCTCTTTAGGGAAGTCCAATCGCTTTTGGCAGACGTATCAAGAATTGGCAGTTTAGGTTGAACATTCTTGTTAATATCTTGGATTAAATACTGACTTATAAGTTTCCTAATTTGTCCTTAACTTAATTTTGTTTCATAAAACTCGCAACATTTTTTCTTTGAGCAATCCTCTTCGATTTTGGGGAATAACATGTCAAGTCATGAAAGGTTAAGATTTAATATTTTTGGATTATTTAATGTTAAATATAGACTGAAATAAATATAAGAATAACAAAATAAGCAGCTTTGATCCACAAAATGTTCTCTTTAGGGAAGTCTAATCGCTCTTGGCACTGACATGTCAAGTTAAGTAGAACATTATTGTTCATATTTGAAGATTATTGAATGAAAAATAATGACTTAAACGGGGTTTTTTTTCTGCGTAATAGCAGATTTTGAGCTGCTTGGATCCACAAAAGTTGCACAATTTGTTTTCTTTCATCAAGTCTAATCGCTTTTGGCACTGACATGTCAAGAATTGGCAATTTTTGGATTCATAAATCAAAAAAAAATAAAATAAAAGTGACTAAAAGTTATTTTTTAACGTATACATATTTCAGAGGGAATCGGACTTACTCTCTTGCTGAGCTCACAGTTGTCCCTCATCCTCCACTGATCTGCTCGGACCAGCAGGATCAGACACGAGTGGACGAAAGCTCCCACGGTCCCTCGCATCGTCACTCTTCTCTCCACGCGTTTAAAAACCGCTCTTTCCACGGCGTGTTTCTCTGGTCCGATCCACGGATGGAGTTTTCTTAAAAAAAACTCACGCAGATGAATGGACTCCGTCGGCGGACAGAGACATGCTGGCTCTCGCGGGAGGACCTGGTGCTGGGGGTGGGTCCGTGAACGCACCACAAACTCCTGATACTATATCCACGCGTGTTCAGAAGAGTTGACGCCGGGTCACGATCGTTCCTCTCCCTGCATGTCTCCTCCACATCTACCGGGTGGGAAAGTCTTGTGCGTGTTTGGAGAGAGAGAGAGAGAGAGAGAGGGTTTGTGGGTGGAGGAGCGAGCGCGCGCGCGCACCTGGAGGACAGATGATGATGATGATGATGATGATGATGGAGCGAGAAAAAAAGTTTCTTGTCTGCCTGGTCTCTTCTTCACATTTGCATCTCTGTGGACTGTCTGTTTGTGTCGCTTTCTCTCTCACCGACGTGTGCATGCAAGCATCTCTGTCAGCGACCCCCACCCCCCCCCAAAAAAAATCATCTGACCCCCCAGACGCCCCCCATTCACGACTCACTTTTACGCAACTTTTAAACCACTTTCTGCGTCATGTTATTCCAAAAAAAACAAGACATATCTCCATGCGTTAAAGTCCCAATCACGTGTTTGTGTTGTTCCAAATGGAGACCCCCCCTCTTGTTGACTCCCTACAGGAGGCCCCCGAGGGTCAATCCAGGGAGCCAGTGGAGATTCCAGAGCCAGATTATTTTGAGGGAGATTACTTTTAAACTCGTCACATTAACATGAGAAAACACGCAATAACGGCGCCCCAAATGGAGTCTGGTGACCTCATAAATCTCACTGGGTGACGGGCTCGTCCCCGTGAATACGTCACATATCGAGTCACCCTTTGCGTGGCCCTTTTTTTTAATATATTATCTTAATGTGCGTGTTTACCTTAAACTTTAAGTTATTCATCAAACCAATGTGTGGTTTATTTGTTTGTAAACACCAGTTATGTTTATAAATATATATGTATATATATATACTGCATGTGTAATACATTACATTTATAACAAATACTTAATAATAATACAAATTCTTTGATTATCTTTAAGTGGTTCAACTTTGCATGAGTTGTTTTTGGCACCATCTAGCGGACATTTACGAGTCTTTACCAATGGGGGTCAGTCGGAGGAGGAGAAAATACGTTCGTTTGATTATCGCAGCTTTTAAAAAATACACGTATTTGTTAGCGATTGGGATTAAAAATGATCAGAGCGGGAGAAGATACAGATATTCGCCAGGTTTTAGAATCACGCCGACACGTTTCTGTGCAGTTTACAAGCGTTTTTAAATCGGATGTTCCACGAAACCGGTGCCAATTCCACTTCAAGAGATGGTCTTGGAAAACAGATGTTTTATTTAAAATTAAATTATTAAATTCAGTTTATATTTACTAACTATAAACAGTTTATCATTTTAGGAAAACACATTTTGTTATCGTTACGTGAGCTTATATATGGAACCTGAATCAAAAGTTAAAACTTATATAACTATTTAACTGAATATCCCTAATGTACATGAGGCTTCATGAAGCAGTGTCATATTCATTCAGTGGACATTAGGTGGCGCCCTCAGCTTTAAAATTAAGTGAGGTTTCAAAAAAATAGCTTAAAGATTATAGAGCCAAAGAGTGCCATCTAGTGGACGCAGGAAATAAGGACACTGCTTCATGAAACTTCATCAGACCATTACTAATTTAAAGTATATTGTTGAAATAACTGGTGGTCTATCTTGAAAAAAATCTTAAAAATACATTTTCAATTATTTTCGATGTTCCAATCGAGATAATGTCTCTTACTTTGTAGTTCATTATGCGATGTTCCTTAAATTAATAGTTAGTTATGTATACATCTTGCAATATTAAATTCCATCTTAATTTCTCCGCACTTCCACATCTGCAAAAGAAAAAAAAAATACAGATTATTTTTGGTTAACGGCAGAAGCAGTTGTTACTATATTGCCGCGATATTTTGCAAACATACATTTTCACCGTCATCTTCACGTACAATCCAGTAAAGTTTATACGTACTAACAATGTTGCAGGTCTGAATCTGCCATCCAGATCTCGCTCAAAAACATCTTGTATTGTTTTCCATGGCTGCCAACAGAAACCACATAATTCAATTCTTCACTTAAATGAGACGTGGGGTGAAACGGTAATGTGGGGGTCAGGAACCCTCCCGAGTCGAGACTCAACGAACCGAGACCCCGGTACCTGGGCTGCGGGAGGTCCTCTCTGCGCAGGAGAACCCAAGAGAGTCCAAACCATCTGGACCGTTCCGATGAAATCTCTCAAAAACTTTCAATTCAAAACATACAAGATGTTTAGGCAAAAGTCTGGTCCGGCTCCCAACGCTCCCAACCTTAGAGATACAACTACACATCTGAATATTTCCACTTTAGAAGTGCCTCGGCTGGTCTGCATCAAACAGAACCCCAAACATCTGATTCTCTAAAGAAATCTTCAAAAGCTTTTTCACGATATGGAAATGAGCACATATGTTTTCCATGGTCTTATTTGATCCTGCAGGTGACCGCCTCTCTCTCTTTCTCCTTCTCCTTTTCGCCGGAGAGACAGAAAATATTTGGTCGAAAAAACCCATCCAGATGAATTTATGGGAAACAGTAGTTGGGAAAAGAAGTCAAGCTGATGATGAGCGGTAAAACAATCGAGAGTTACGGATGGACGAAAACACCGACATATTAAATACATATTAACTATACACAACAACACTGAATTTCTATCAGTAATTTTACTCCATCATTGTATCATATATTCCTGCATGTACATCAGACGGAACATCTAGGTTGCCCTTCGCACCCGGGTGCCACATTCCTGGTGTTTTTATCATCCAGAAAACCTCAGGGGACACGACTTTCAGTAAGCAAGCAGTAGCACAGAGACGGTTGATCTTCCAGGAAAAACAGCTCGTATGACTCAGTCCATTACATATGGTCAGTCCTATCGACCATGGTCCACTTCCTTTACAGCACATTAAACTCTGAGTGAAAAGACCTGGCACCGATGTCTTCAGCTATGTGTGTGTATCTAGTGTGTGTGTGTGTGTCTGGTGTGTGTGTGTGAGGGATGAGTCGGTTAAGTTGAATCTATAATTACTAGTTGATTTATTTGACGGCTGCGTCAAGTGATGTGTTTCAAATTTACATTTACGCCCTGTTTTTCTTCTTTTACTTATCAATTATAAAAAAAAAAAGTTTTCATTAAATCTCTATTCGCAGGTCAAGGCCGGATCTAGGGCTGGAAATGGGAGGTTTCTTCAGAGGAGTGTGCTCTGAAATATTTTGGTTTTGAAGTCAAGACTGCAGACCCTCATGTCGACTATTCCTGTATCTCTGTGTAGGCCTGCTTTGATTTATTGTTGATTCTTTTCGCTACAAAATGGAATGAAATTATGAAGCATTTGAAATGTCGATGCCATCAGAGGGACAGCAGGGGGCGGTAGTGTTTCTTACGAAAAAGTAGTTACGAGCAAGAATTATGCTGTGTCTCAAATCGCATACTAGCGTACTCAAAATTAGTATTTTTAGTGCGTAAGTGCGTCTCAATTCTTAGTATGCGAAATTTAGTGCGCCATGCACACTAAAGTGGCGTTCTAAAACTCCCACAAAACTGAGTATGGTTCGATGGACACTAACCACCCTAAACGGCCGCCATCTTAATGACTTTTTAAACGGAAGTTACATCATATATAAATGCATATATATTCATATACGCAAAGGTGTATTTTCAGCAGCAGTAGAAGGATGACACGTCTTCGGTGCTGGAATATCTCGCGAATATTTCGAATCTCATATTTTTTCTTTTTCCAAAGTTTGCAAATGTGCTGCCAGCAGGTGGCGGCGATAGCGTTCAAACAGCTGGTCGAAACATCGTTAAATAGAAGTAGAAGAAGAAGCTGTCATGTGATTTCCGGTTAGTGTGTAGCAGCAGTGTTTGATTTGAGACATACTATCTGTGGAGAATTTGCGTACTAGTTAGTACGTACACTAAACTGATGCATACTAACTTCTAGTATACTAAGAGTAGTACAAGAGACACAGCACCAGAGTTGGTGTCGTCAGCTGACTTTGAACAAAGAAAGTGATTAATCTTCGAATGTGAAATGGCTCTAGATAAGAGATGTCCAACGTACAGCACAGGGGAGCAATTAAAAAAAAAAAAAAACGCAAAAATGTTTTTCATTGTCAAAACAACAGGATTTGTACGCATTTCCGCAGTCTTAGGAAGAGATCACCAAGCTACATGTCGATGCTAATTCTTAAACAATAGGGTGATTTAAAAAAAAAAATTATCCATTCAATTTGAGGTGAACTGGTTGAAGATTTTGATGCTTTATATTTTGACCTTCTTCATGAGGTAACTCTTGGTTTAATGTCTCCGTTTACAAGTGGCCCCTGCTCTTTTTCGCTTCATTAAATGTGGCCCTACTTCAAAAAGATTTTAGGAGAACCCCAAAATGTGATCGTCGTGTACTTCAACCAGGTTAAAGCAGTAACAAGTCAGATTTCAAATATTGTTTCTGTCTCCCCCCAGTGTCAGAACAGTGCAAGTGCAATGTTTTGGTTGCTTTGTACCAACAAATTAAAATTAAATTGAAATATGCGTCTGGTTGTGGTTTTAACTTCCCAGGCCCTTCGATCGGTCTCTCAGTACTTCATATAAAAACACTGACTCTGGTTTCTGACCCAGTAGGAGTTTGCAGTTTGGTGGTCACATGACCCTCAGAGACTCTCCAGGATGGTCGTCTATACAAATTTAAAGTCATTATACAAATAAGTAAAAAGTCAAATGTTATGTGTTGCAGCTTTAATGTGGATAAAACGTACTTACCAAGTATGTTTTTAATGGAGCAGAAGCTTCATCATCTTAAATATTCTCACTGCAACTTTATCATCTTAAATGTAATAATTCAATGGACGTAAATCTATCGCGTTTGGATTGTAGCTCCAGGTGTTCACCCCCCGAAACCTTCCTTTTTTCCTCTCAATATTGAAGTCATTACTGAAATATTCGAGAGGAAACCCCAGCAAATAAGAGCCATCATTTTACCCTAATGAAAGAGCGTTTCATTATTATTCCTTCATAACCCCCGTTTCAGGCTGACACCTTCAATTTTAATGTCGATACTGTCGAGGAGGGCGACGGCGTGACAGCACAAGGCTCTTATTGATACACACACACACACACACACAATCACACACACACACAGGTTCTAATCACTCCAGCTCTCCGACACACACGCACAAATTAGAAGAACACACACATTTCGAAGCACATTTCCGTAACGCTCCCGACGAAATCCAGGTGAGAAGCCGCTGAAACTGGAACCTTTGTGGTCGTTGACGGAGAAACAAGACGGCCCGTCTCTTTAAGGCTGATTGGACCCCCTTAGATCGGACTCCGCAGGAGGTATGATTGACAGCTCCCGGTGTCAAGAGTTTGACATTTATCAAAGGAGAACACGGGGGTCAAGTCGGGACACAATGTTGCTCCTGCGGTAGAATTATGTATTCGCTCCCCTCTCCAAACACTCGTGCTTGAGTGACAGATTGCATTAAAAGAACATAAACACCGTTTTTCTTTCCTTTTACCCCGAGAACGGCCAAGTCTTTTATTTCGCAGCCATGCGGAATTCTGTCTCGTCTTCTGACACATTCGTCATCACTTAAGGGGGCAACATTAATCACAGATCGTGTCTCCGCGGCAACCCTTCAACTGTTTTTTTCCTTTCTCCATCTTTTTTTTTCGACCTCGATGATTCCTAATAACGTACGTATGATGTCACTCAGTGCACTAATGCCCACTGTGGGGAAACATCGACAACACTTTGATTTCAAAAGGAATGTTTAACGAAGTACAAACGGTCGATGTTGATATGGTGACATATAAAGATGCCAGTGTTTAAGAAAACAGAAACAGATCAATCAACGTCTTGGTTATAGAGAGAAAAACTGATGTTGACAGTAAAGAAATGTAATTTGTTTGATCAAACACACAGAAACGTATAAAAAAATAAGTCTCCAAGTATGAAAAGTACAGTATCGAAATCAGACGGGTATTTCCTGTTGGTAAATATACATTTAGTTTGGCCCCGCGATCAAGTCTGATAAAATATTTTGGCCCCTTGCGTGACTGAGTTTCACACCGGTGACCTATGAGGTATCTTCTCAAGTGTTGCGTCTTAGGAGTGAAAGGTTATGATTCTCCTACTTCTGAGGTTTCAAATCATCTTTTTGATACTAAAACTGTAAAAGAAAACATTATTGATGGTTCGATGAAGCTTCATGAAGCCTTGTTTTTCAGTGCGCACTAGAATTCAAATCGATTATCCATCCATGTTTCATTAGTATACGATGTTCCATACTTATACCCCGGTTTATATTACGCGTCTTCACCACTTTAAAGATTTATTCTGCGTCTTCGTATCGTGGGATGTGCCGGATGTATGTGCCATGTAGAATAAACACAGCATGCTATTGACTAACAGACGAGCGGCAGCATTAGTTCTGTATCCGCGTAGCTGATTGGCTCACAGAGCGTTTCTTATCACCTATTCGCCTCGAGAAAACTTGTTGGAAGCCTTTGTACAATACCAAATATACACCACAATTCATCATCAGTGAAGTTTCATCGTATTCTTCAAGTTGTTATTATAGTTGTGCAGGATATACAAAATGAATATACATTTTTTTTCCATCATGGTTGAAGTCTGGATTCCTAATGAAACTTTCAGAATAATCGTACTTAACAAGAGTCTTTCTATCTTTCCTAAAAAGAAAGAAACGCACACGTGGACATCACAAAAATAGGAGTGTCACACTTAATCACACAATGAAGCCAAAATATTCTAACAATGTGCGTCGCGAGCCAAACAAAACGTAAATTTACCAAACTGTCTGTAAGAGGAAGTGCGACTCTGATGATGTTGTCTTTTCATTTATATTAATTATCTTTGTGTTTGATATCTTTTCCCAAACACATTCCTTTCCTTCGACATCAGTTTTATCCGTTATTGAAAGTCTTTGTATAATTGTAGCCATCAATTATCTCTTGTTCCTCATCTTAAATACTTTAACATCTTTATAGGTCACAAACTTAACGTTACTTTAAGTTAACCATGTGGCCGTCCTCATAATACATTTGGAGGTCCTTATTTGGCCCCCCAACCTTGAGAGCTACACGGTAATAACACTGTCTTTTAGATCAAAGGGGCCCGAAATTAGTACAACAAACAATACACTACAATAAATGCTTTAACTCAAAAACAAAATCAACCCCCCAAACTTATTGTATCTATATACAATAACCAAACCGTATTTTTAGCATTTTAAATAAAATTGACGGTAATGAATTCAACGGCAAAGCAATAAAAATGGCTACAAAAATGAGCTACATCAACACACCACATTGGAAATTCTTCAACATAGTTGTGGATCCAGATGGTATTTCTAAACACCACCAACATTACAGCACCTGGCCCTCCTCTTAAATCTTTACATTCAATTTATATTTTTAAAAGATGTATTTTGCCAACAGATGAATGAAGAGTATCGCTTAAGCTTCTTGGGGGAGGAAATGAAAACGGCACAAAATCTAGAGCGCCACCTGCTGAGCTCTGAAAATGAGAAAACTATCTAATGAAGCATAAATGAAACCATCGCTAGCAGCCGCACGAGCGCACTCAGGAGGTTTCTTTGGGCGGCGGGTGTGAGAGTGATGAGAGCACACATGAGGAAGGTTGAGGCGGGTTAATAACACCTAACATGTCTGGAGTGAAAAAAAAACAAAAAACTAGGCACTTAAATCCGAGTAAAAGTGGCGACTGATGAAACGCTACTTATGAGAAGGACCAGAGGAAGGAAGGTGGGAGTCAACGGTAATTAAAGCGCAGACCGCTGGATCTGGCGGTATGTGGGTCGAAAACCACAGCTCCACCAGGACATTCTGGGATTCCAGGAAGCACTTCTGACCACCGACACTAGCTTCCACTTTGATGTCGTGACTAAACCCACGTGGTCACGTAGGCAGCGAGACAAGTTTTCCGAGCTCTAATATCACGTTTCTGAAAGTGTTTGGAAGAGGCAGATAAGTGTGCCGAGCGTTAGGGGGGGGGGGAAGAACGATGCAGTGTGCTCGGTGTTTGCTTGTGTTGGGAAGTCTTGAGATCAGGACAGATTGAGGATTATTGGAGACTGCACGGCAGGTTGTTAAGAGGCACCGCGGATAATTATTTTGACGATGATCGGAGTGGATGTGTGAGCAACGCACACAAATATTCGATCACACGTTCCACTCAGGAGTTTATTTTCACACTCCGAGGTTTGAGAGACTATTTAACTGTACTATGAGGATACTTATTTAAACTAAAATTGAAGTATAATTGAAGTCTACCTTTGACATTATATGTTTCAAAATACTACACTCATGTTATACTAAGCATACCTTATGAAATGTACCCCAAGTACAGTATACTACTTTACTTCTCGATCACCACAATAATACAGTTGTCCAAAGATAAACAGCAAAGGATTATGGGAGTCCGTAATGGGTGGCAGAAAACAAACTTTTGGTGTTATTGATGTACACCTTAACTTTGATGTATAACCACTATTATAAATGTTCTGGAGTTTAGATTTTGTACCTTAAATTCACGCAAAAAACGTACTCAAGTTCTAGTCCCTTCCGTAAGGGTCTGGCAATAGGAATACGAATCATAACTGTGAGCTTGTCTGTCTTGCCTTCGATGTTTGATGAATCTATTGTGACAAAACTATGTTATATACGTTGAAACTCTGGAATCTACAGGTGACATACATTGTTGTGATGGTTAGTGGGTAACTTGAGGTTATTGGTTTGTGTCCCTCGTGACTTAGATGTAGTTCATTTTACCAAAATACGTACAAGCAGTATATGATCAGTACATTGGTTTGCAAACTAAATTATAAACTTTGAGTGTAAACCTAGTAAATTAGGATACTTTTTGTGAATTCCAAGTACATATACCTTAGTATACTCGCTAAACTTATACTCAAGTACACATTAAATTAACTTAAATTGCACTGGCTTCTGGTAAGGGTAGCCCCTATTATGCACTTAGATTGACTTCATGTGTGGACGAGCTCGTACTAGCTTTATCTAGGCATCTTCCTGGGAAGAGAGCAGATATGCAGAGTGATATCAAAGCGCATCAGATCCCATTCTTTTGTGCTCCTCGTGTTTTTGGAAGATCTCATTGGTGGTTCGAGGTGGAAACATGAGCGGCGTGTTTTTATTGACTCTTGGACTTCTGCTGTGACATGTCAGGAGGGAGCAGCCACAGGCGGAGGTCGGACAGACAATAAGAAGCTCTCAGGAATGAAGCGGGCCCCGAAAGTGATACCGAGGAGTTCCTGTGTCCGAGGCCTCCGGGGAGAAACGGGTCCGGTTCTCGACGGAACTAGATAACCTCGCTTGCATCATCGGCACCAGTTGTTTTCGCCGCACGGTTTAGGGCGACGGAAATAAACACCCAAAAGTCAATGTATATTATCACATTACAAACTTTTATATAGTAAAAAAGTATTTTTATTTATGTAAAGAGAAATTACACCTAATATATATAATTTAAATTGATCATTTAATATAAACAGTTCTGTTGATTTCATTCATACCATATTTTACGTACTACAAGACATATAGTGCGGGATATACAGTAAAACAGGCCCTTAGGTCTGTCACTGTCTAAAGTAAAATGTATTTTATTTTAAATCATTATTTGTAAGAGTCCTTTATAAATAGGTTTGATTAGGCGGCAGATTTATGGATGCGGATTGGATGAATTTGTATTTCCGTGCAACCATTTTATGTCTGTGATTGGCTGATGCGCTGAAATCTAGGGGCTTTCTTCCTGGTGCCCCACAAGCAGGTGAACAAAAAGTGGTTTCCCTTAAAATATCATATTTTATGCAACATGTTACGCTGAATTCGTATCACAATTCTCAATGATTAAATACTATAAACAGAACTTTTTTTTTTAAACGCACACAGCTACACTCAAATCTTTGTAGATTTTAAGAAAATTTGGTATATTAAAATAACCTTTTAAAATGTTTAATACAAAATTTTGTTAGAGCTCTTATTAATGACAGGAGAAGTTTTGAAATACATGAATGTATTCCAGTGTTGGAAGACAATTCGAAAAGTTAAGTATGGATGTCAATGTGAGCCGTTGGTTTTTGTACATGAATTTCCGAATAAAACACTGAATTTTTCTACCAATGATAATGATACAAAAAAAGAAGTCCTTGAAATTTGTTTCAAACACTGACTTTGATGCCGTGGAAACTCAGTGTTTATAAATTCATAATATAAGTCTAATAGACGGTGCACAATAACCTCTATAATCAAGATTAGATAACTATTGTTTTTGACCTTATGGCACAACTGAGTCGACATTCTGAGGGAAAAGTTAAGCGTTTCAGATCAAACACCTCCGTTTTTAGGCTTTTTTTTTCTTCAGTGATGTATGTAACAATACCTGAGGAAGTTTGAAAGAGGAGCCGTGGTGAAGGTGAGTCGTCACAGTGAGACATTTATTTCTGCTTTTGTTGAATCCTGTTGTAAGATGATTCAGAGAAGCAGCTTAAGTTACACGTGAAAAACACATCTACCTGTATTTTCCATCCGTCCGTCTTCTGCCGCTCGTTCACGGAACTCCGGGGTCACATGAGGATGGGGTCGCCGAGAGAGCAGAATGGTCAAATGTGGTCACACAACTAGAAGGTGAATTTAGAGTCAGCGGTTAATCTTTGTATGTTACTGTGGAAGAAACAGAGCCTGAAGGAAAAGCAGAAGCAGGTTAAAGTTATAACCAGTCAAGTTCTTAAAATTACGCGATCTGTATATGAAACAGCGCCATCTTGTGGTCAAAATGCAACAAACAAATGCAAATAAAACCCATTTTTATAAAGAAGCAATAAAAGCGTTGATATAAATGCTTTTAAAAACAACAATTACAACACAGATTATTTACATGGTGTCACCAACGATATCAAACAAAAAAGAAAAAAAAAACAATATGTTTTTATACAAGCTTTATTTACAATGTCATTTCCAAGTTTTACAGTTTTAGGAAGCACATGTTTTTAGTCCTTGTTGTCGTGTCCATACACTTCCTCTAATGACGTCAAGAGAAGTATGTACAGTGGATATACAATAGAAAACTTGGCAAATGGGAGGATATTTGCTACGCGAGTATGTAACGGAATTTCTTAAAACGGTTAAAAAAAGAAAAAAGAAACACTGCAATTCTTTCCTTGACTTTTAAATCATCACTGAGATTCAAGAGTCTCACAGTCCTCTCTTAAGACTTGCGGATGCACACGGAGAAATAAAACGTGGTCTTCGTCACGACCGTGTCTCTTTTGTCCAGAATTTAAAAAACCCACTGTGGATGAGTTCCGTAACACACAAAGTCAAAGACAACTGACGGTGGACGGTCGAAGAACTCAGAAATACACTTCCAATCGATTCAGCTGAAAAAATGTTCTTACATTTCTTTAACACAAGACAATTGTCTAACAGTCCTGCGGTTATGGGCCATAAAAACGCTTTGGTGGTGAGTTAATACGAGTAACACTGATGCAATAAGGGGCTAAATTAATAAATTAAGTTGTAAAGAATAAAAATGCACTGCATACAATAGGTAATGGAAACACGATTTAGGAATAAAAAAAAAAAAAAGAGATTGAAAGTAACAAGAAAAGCCCTCATTAAGCATATTTTTATAAATGTATTTTTTTTGAAGAGCCGTCATCATGTCGCAGAACACTTTTAAATATTTTTAAAACAGAAAAGGCACTAAACTGGAGGATTCAATCATCTCTCTTGACGAACTATGCATCTATGCCTGTAACATGCATAATCAATAGGTCCAACAACCTCAACATTACCTTTCATTTTTCTGATTTAAAATGAGCTTGTGTCTCCTTTTGGCCACTGATGTTAGGATTTCTCTGTAAAACGCAGATTTAATGACGTTTCTTTTCTTAGAAAATGACCCATAAAGCTTAAAAAAAAAAATCCCTTTAAACTTCCTCACTGTTTCCTTGATGCTTGACACACACCTGTCAATCTTCTTTAACAGACACATGTCAATCAAACACTAGACACATGTAGCTATAAATAAACAACATTAAACATCTAAAAATACTGGCTTCTATTTTTGGCATGACTTAATGGGGGCTTTTGTGCTTATATATATTGATACTGTTAAGAAGAAATACCCATTTTTCCCCCATTATATTATGGTCTGGATAAGCTTAAAAAAAACATGTTAATACTTAAGGTCGGAGATAGAAGTTGTCCAGTAACAGTAAGAGGTGAAGTCGTTATCAAACACTGGTGATTGTTAAATACACTGGTTAAAATATCTTCTTAAAAATGTCCCCACACTTAACGGAAGTAACAACGTGTGGTGGATTGAGCCATTGAGGTTCTGCCGGTGAGCGTGAAAACCAAAAAAAAGGCCGAAAATTGATGATGGATGTAACAGAGAGCGTCAGTAACGAGTGAGAGAGAAAGAAGCAATGGAGGGCGATGAGACTTCTGCATGAATGAGAGTTGTTAGTGCTCACATGGCTGCGGCGGCTGGTTATTTGCGGTCAACGGACAAACTCATGCAAATGGCAGGCAAGGCGTGGGCGTTTCATGCACGGCGAGCCTCGGCCGAGACCAGCAGAGGCCCACGGTCTGGGCCCTCGGTTCGGTTCGGCTCGCTCGGGTCACCGGCCCGCCAATCATGCAGTGATATCGCTGTCGAGGGAGGAGAGACAAAGGAAAAAACGGTCAGGCAGCAAAGCAGGAAAATGGTTAGGGGAGGACGTTGATGGTCGAATTGAGGCGGAGCTGAGGTCGTGATAATCACAGTCCTGGACGATGAAAATAACAATTTCTTTTGAAGCTAAAAACTATTTTTTACATAAGATGACTAATCAAATACTTCTCGTGTTCGCAACAAATTAAGAGCTTGAATGTTTTCTAAAATAATTTAAAGTAAATGTGCGATAAAAATCTAGATTAATTTTTCTTAATCTTGAAACATTAGTTTGTTTTTTTTAAAACCCCATTTTCTGTTTCACATTATGAAGTTATTTCTTAAAAACCTGCCTTATATATTCACGTAATTTTATGATCACTTTGAGGACAGACGACAACTTTCTACCATGACTTGGATGACTACTTTTCAACAAGCAAACTGGTTTGTGCTGAAATCAAGAATACCTACAACCACAGACTTGCAAATACCGTTGAAGAAATACTTGAAAGAAAGAAGGACTTTGGCACTTTGGAGACAGAAGGTCATTTGCACCTTAAATATTGCTGGTAGGGAGTTATGACCTTAGCTCTTTAGATTGCACCATTTGAAATACAACAATGTTGTGATTTAGCAACACAGCGACAGGACAACACAGAAACACATGAGGATTATAGACATTCCTATATCTGTCAGCTTTTCAAGCTTTAAATGTCAGTACAAAAAAATGAGAAGATAACGAGGAGCAAACATCACACGTAGAGGAGTGATTACGTTCTGGACTCTCATGAATCTCGATGACCACAAAAAAGAATCAACTTTTAGAAAAGCTGGGAGTGATTAGTCGGAGCAAAGCTCGCCATCGCAAGACGACGTATATACTTATGGTGGAATTTAAGTGGCACAAATTTTGCCGGGTCTTTCTCTTGAATCTACCTCACGGATCTGATCGAGAAGGAAAAGCAGAAAAATCAGGGGAAAAAAACGTCACAAAAGAATTATGAGCAGGATTGTGTTCCCTCTGAAAACAACACATGTAGGTAATAAAAAGAAAGGTTTTTTCCAAGTTGCTAGGCTGCCGTCTACCTGGCAGTAGCTGGCTGGCCGTGTCCAGGGTACGAGCGCCGCGTGCTGGTGGCTTGTCTCTGGCGCGCCAGGAAAGATTGACCCGACCCGGTGCTGGCCAGTCTTTCTTCTGCCGCCTTCCTCTGGTAACTCATGCCCTGGAGGAGACAAGAAGAGCATTGAAGGGCAATGATTCTAGTAACTATCAAGAGTAACTAGAGGAAACACTCAAAGTATAAAACACATGACGGGAGACATGGGAGGTCAGCGTCAGTCAAGTATGAAACATCCATCTTCTACAGTTCTAACATAAAACCCTGCACAACTAGATCTACCTTAAAACATTTATTTTATACATGCATCACACTTCAAAGATTTAAAGTTTAAAAATAATATTAATAGTTTGATTCACATCATCAATTTGCTACTTTAGACATCGTCAAATACATATGAAGCTGATGAATGAATCAATTCATTTAAAAAACAAATGACTTATTTATATCATACATTTAGTCAACGTCACCACATGGAGTCTTTTCTCTAAATTCAGGCTAAACATGCATTTATGATTCCTTTAGCTACTCGTTTTTGCTAATTAAGTTTAGAAAGGTCCTGCTGTGTTTACTGCTGTACAGTATGAAATTATGTATGAAGTCAATGTTGGTGATTTCTTAAAGAAAAAAAAACAACAGTTTTCTTATTTTATTTTATTTTTTAAAGGACGCTTCAGGTCAATTCTTGTTATTTAGAGAAAAATATTTTTCTAAAACCGTACAGAACAAAGCATTAATTGCTTTTGCATCACCTCCTGTACTGACAGTGAGCACAGTAAGTGAAGAAGTTTATGAGCTGTAACAGCTTCACTTATCGGGTTAATGCTGCCATCAAGTGGCCATAAACGGTTACAGTCAAAGTACTTAAAGAGAGGCTTTAAGGTGCCAAACTTTTTTGATTTTCATTAATCTTCTCCCGTAAATTCCCATTATTAGTGTTGCGGTTAGGCTGGACCCTATCCCAGCTACTCTGGGCCAGAAACTGGGGACCCCCGGACCGGGTCGCCACTCAACCATTCACACACAAACTTAAGTCAATTTAGAGTTCTCATTCAACCTCTGTGTGTTTTCGGTCTGTGGGAGGAAACTGGAGTAAACCACTGCAAACACAGGGACAGACTTCACACAAAAAAGGCAGCTGGCTGCCTCAAGCTGGAAGCAAACCCGCAACCTTCTTAGAATTTCAATTGGGTAAATAGACATTTGGTTTTAAATCAGGAGAGTTTTAAATAATTGAGGGATTCAAATGTGTGCTTACCATATTATACCAGGCAGTTACTATCAGTTTCTCCTCCTGCTCTCTCTGGCTCTTCGTCTTGTCCATCTCTTTCTGTTGGTAAATAAGGGAATAAAAATTAAGCAGTGACCAACAACCATACAGTTGGAGCTCCCATGAAGCTCTAAAAGCCATGTAGAGTCAGACCCAATGATTATTGAACCAATAGCTCATGCAACAAGACTTCAAATAAAAACAACATGTTATCACGTTTCCACTTTGTATCATTGATCGCCTGTAGAATTAGCCAAGGCATGCAGAGTCAACAACTTCTTTCAGGGTTTATCTTAACATGTGCTGATGTTTAGAAACCCTGTCGCTCGAAGTTCACATTTACCAGTTGAACAGCAAAGGTTAATCACAAATGCTACAATACAAAAATATTAAGATCTTTTATTTTCTGTCTTTAAAATGCCCAAAGCTTCCACTTTTATACGTTGTGTTGCTCATTATTGGCAGTTAATATTAGATATATCTCAACAAGCATAGGTAACTTCTGATAGACACATGTATCATGAGTTATTACCTCCAGCGAGTACAACATCCTCTCCTTCTCCTGCAGCTGGTTCTTCAGGGCCTGAACCTCTGGACCAGAGCCCTGATTCTGTTTAGGATCCAAGGTGCGAATAACCTTCACACAAACAAGCACAAAAGTTTGATCTCTGTTTGGAAGACAAATATATTTGCATGCAATGTGATGCGAGACTCACGCTCTTGGCTTTTTCTAGATACTTCTTGTATCTCTCCTCCATCTGCTTCATCTCCTCATCCTTCTTTTTCAAGGCCTCTTCCAATTCATCCACTCGCTGGGCTACAAAGTTAAAAATATATAATTACATTGTACCACCTTCAGGCTGGATTAAGGAAAGATGTCCTTGCTTACAATTGGCTGTGAATTTAGGCTCCATTTCATCAATCACAGCGTTTTTCTTCATCAACTCGTTGTTCAGTTCTCTTACTTTGTCCCTGATGACAAAAACACGGGGAAAAAAAGAATAAACCAAACGTAAAAGCCTAAGATCACACCAGCTGGTATGATTCTGACTCTATTGATATTTCAAAAACTCACATGTGCTCCTCATATTTCTTCTTTAAAATCGAAGACTGGAAAATGAAAAAAGAGCGTGTTTTAAACAGACCATTATTTACTTACAGTAACAAGGTTTTCAGTAGGAATGCAACATCTAAAGCTCATGTTTAAATCTACCAGCACTACGCAGATGGTTGAAATGCTATTTAACTAGTAAAAAAAAACAGCTTTATTTATTCTTATTTATGCTTTTATTAACGCATATTTTCACTTGCTTCCAACAGAGGGCAGTGACGAGTCGCTAACGTTGCAGAACAGAATGGGGATAAGAATATATGCATAACTTTATCTGAATAAAAGTAAAACACAAATGCTCAGTTATTTAAATGTAAAGAACTTAAGCTATATATATCAAAAATAAAACAAGGATAAACTTTAATTTACAGAATGATTTCAGTAACAATTTATGTCTTACATTATTATGATATCAAAACCTGTAATACAAAGTTGGTTCTAATAAAAAGCAGTTATAACATTTTTATTAATGGTTTTTTTTTCCATGAGAAATTAACATTTCTATATTCTATACACTATAAACGCAGGGTTGGTTCCATTTACGCACAACACTGATCATGACAGGGGTTATTCTCTATTCACAGACTACCTTCATATTAGAATCATATTTATTATATTTACTAAATAGTCCACAAATACTTACTATTGTCTGACAGTGGAAGCATTATGTAAAAAGAAAGACAATATATATATTAATTTAGATTTCATTTATTAGACAAATATTCTTCCTTCTTAGGTCGTAAACTTTCTTTTGATCTCCTGCCTTAAATATTCTTCTCCAGTACCAGGACATCTGTCTTCGCTCAACCTGCTCTTTCATCTTCCTCTCCTGAGTCAACCTGCAGTTTTTCCCTCACTATCCTTCCTTGAACTACATCTGCATCCCTCCTCTAAGCACTCCAAGACTTCTGACTTTCTCCTCCTAATTTCTCGATCTATGAAAGTAAATCAGCAGAATGAGAAATATAATATTGGATGCATCTTTTACGTCTGTTGAAATGTTAGTGTACATTTGAGTGTGATAAAAAAAAGGACCAAACACTTCCTGTAGATAACAAACCGATGATAATCGACTTACATCGTCTGCTTTGGAGCCCTGCTCTTGAAGACTCTTCTGCAGCTCCTCTATCTGACCCTGCTCCTCCAAGAGACGCTGATTGATTAACCTAGATGATAAAGGAGAAGGACAACATTTGTACACACAGTGGTGATGAGTAAACGCTCCACCGGAAACTTGGCTCAATACAGGACCATCGGTCATCAAGAAAATCCATGACGCAAGAGTATTTTACTTTGAATAAAACCATCATAACAAAAATAAATAAAAGCATTTATAGATGTAATAATCAATAATACATTCTGTGGGAACATTAGTTTTGGCTTTATAAGAGAACCAGATCAAAGTTTGTTTTTGTTTCGCCATTGTGGTGAGCAGAAGTGAAACCGTCGTGACCACAAGTGTATAAGAGGCCAGTGTGTTCGAAACCTTAATGTGTACCATCATTATTATATAAGCTAATAATGACTAGATAAACTAATACCACAAAAACTGCTTGTGCATTCACATTGAGTCACATATTTCACTTGTGTGTAAAAACATAAAGAATAATTCAGCTATGAAACCAATGTTGCAGGTTTTGTGCTCACCTGTTTTCGGTCTCAAGTTCACTCTTCCGTCGGTTTGAGTCTTCCAGTAGACTCTGAAGGAGCGCTATCTTCTCGTTGTCCGATCCCTCCTGGGCCAACTTCAACATCTTGTTCTCATGCTGAAGACGAATTAGATGCTCCCTGCAAAATTAAAAAACAAACTATTTATTATGAAACACAACACAGTAAGAGGAGTAAAAGCACCTCTGACTCTACCAACTCTACATCTACAAAGTCATTCCACAGCCTATCAATATATCAGGCAATAAAATATAAACACTATATGTTGTTTGCACCTTTTATTTTGTGATTGTGTATTAATGATTTTAACCAGTTCACCTTTAGTCATTTTCACTACAAAAGGGTATTTTAAAGTTTGACTACAACTAAATTGAAAAGGTGTCAACACTATTTTCGATAGACAGTGCAATTAATTTAATGTATTTAATTAATAATTATTTGAATTTAGTTTTTTAAGACAGTCAAAATAACAGCACAAACACCTGCTTACTACTTTGTCGTTTGTGGAAGATCAATAAAAGCTAAAGAGATTTTTAAAAAGCGGTGAATAAGTGCAAGCTTGTGCGATTACATAGCGAACACAGCAGTTGCCCTCCTTTGTTACAGTAAAACAGCCCTCAATGCAAAACCTTTCACTATTATTTGGACGACCAGCTTCACCAGGCTGTGACTTTGCAAATATTTTACAGGAAGAGCAGAAACAACACAATGTTAAAAAAAAATGTTTTACCTTATCTCAGGCGTTGTGATCTCAGCTGCAAGTGAGTCGGAACCATCAGTTCTGGTCAACGGGAACAAACCTGAGCAAAAAAAGCGTTGATTAGCTCAGATAGCTTAGAGTAGCACTAGTTCTCATAACTTCTGGGGTTCTCATGTGGATCATACTTGACGAGAGCTGTCCTTCTTGAGCTTGGACACAGTGTAGCTCCTCAATAGTCTCTTTTAGTGAGTCCCTCTCTGTGCGCATACGCTGTATAGAAAATAAAGAATGAAAAGTCTAAATCATCAACACCAAGTTTTGAGCATAAACACATGCAGGTTTGTCCATTTCGTAAAATTCCAGACAATTCCCAGAGGTGGGAAAAAGCTAATACAGATTACGTGTGTCACTGGAAATCTTTCGCTTACGTTTGATACTTATATGGACCTACTATGCATTAGAAAATGTAATTCAAATAAACGTACATCTTTTTCCTTTTGTAGAGAATCCACTTTTTCTTTGACACGTTTATACTCAAACTCCATCTTGTCTGCTTTTTTAGACTCTTCCGACAATCTGTTTTGAAGTTCAACCACCTGAAACCAAAACAAAAAAAGGGATGTTACGTATCTTGACATTTTGTATCAGCAGCTTCACCTTCATCAAAAGTAAACGTCGCCGTGTACCTGTCTCTTGTACGTCTCGAGCTGACCCTTGGTTGCGTTAGCTTTCCGAAGCTCCTCTTCCAAACCGATGTTTGTCTGCATCAATAAGGTGTTCTTCTCCTCTAGAAGCTTACTCTGTAAAATGGTTGAAAAAACAAAATAGACAAGTTAATTTAAGTGAACGATGTGCAGAAGTTATGAAGCAATATTCTCAATCATAAAGGGCTAAAATAGTGGGAAACTAAATTTGAATTAAAGCCGACCTGTCTTCTGAGCAGCCCCATATCTTCCAGTTTCTTTTTGTAGTGCTCAACGGTACCTTCCAGTTTTGAAACCTTATCCGAGGAATGCCTGACAGGCAAAAAGATTGAATAGATAAATGATACAAAGAACTATTGATTCTTACTAAAACGCTGATCAACTCCGGACTCACCTGAGGACATCCATCTCGTCTTTCAGCGATTGTGCTTCGTCAGCCAGTGACGTCAGCTCTTCAATCTGCGACTTCACATCCAGAAGTTCTTTCTCCAGCTCTTCACATCGGATTCTGTAGTCGTCTTTTGATGCCTCCAACCTAGAGGGTATGAAGAAAGACATCAAACGCTTGCCCACATGAGTAGAAAGGGTTGTTCTTCTTACCTGAAAGTCTCTTCTTGTAGCTGTTCCAGCTGTGTCTGCAGCTGGAGGTGTCTTCGCCCGGCGGGACTGTTTATGTCCTCTATGGAGTCCGACTGGTTAAGTCTCTCCATTAAGACTTGGTTTTCAGCGAGTAAACTGCTCTTTTCCTCCTGCAGAGCTGCTACCTAAGAGCAGGAAAAAGGTGGAAAGAGGATGGACATGCAAAGAGGAAAATGGCAGGTAGATGATGGCGACCAGAAGAGCAGGAAGTATTAGGACAAAAGAGGAGAAAAAGGTGTGAAGAAGATACAAAAAAAGGAGACGAATTAAAAGATTGACATAGTTAAAAACTGTGTAACAGATTGACTGAAGCGCCATTAAGCATATTTGAACTGTTGATGCATTATAACTATTCTAGTGACACAAACCAAACTTGAACAAACCCAACACACAAACTTGGACACAGCAAAGGTCTGTATGTGGTTTGATGTTGTCGTCTCAGTGTGACCGACAGATAATCAAACGCTTCACGCCAAGCAAAGCAAAACCATTTCCACTGCATATAAAAAACATTTCTGTCCTCAAGAGTAACTGTTGATGATTGACATGTTCACACAAGTCATACACTTGAAGCTTTCCTTGTGACTCGATGCAAACAGACTTTCAACAAATCTTAACCTCATCTATAGATTCATTTTAAAAATGAGTGCATAGTATGGAGCTTTTTTTATATTAAACTATATGGAATTGACTCTTTTTTTTAATTAAGAGAGAATAAATAATATCAATCATTTAAATAAGGCAGTTTAAATGTTTTAAAGTATGAAATATTTAAACAAAAGGTTTTAAGCCAATTCTTTTTAGATAATTGGTAAGAAAAGTGACAAAAAGGGGGGATGAGCAAATTCATTATAACTTAATGGATTTCAGTTAAAATGTTAATGATAAAATGATTAATAAACAAGCTGAGTGACTTGAATAGGAGTACCTTGTTGTATGTATACTACATATTATGGATATGTTATCTATGATTGATGTGAATTGACAATAAACAAGTTAAAAATAAAAAAAAAGAGCGAGTGTTATTTTTGTTTTTTTTTGTTTTTGTTTTTTAATGGGCTCTCATTGTTAATATGAATGAAAGAAGTAGGTGCAGGAAGACTTTGGACAAACCAAACTGCAGTTGTTGCTGGTGATTAACCACAGGATAATTCTTATGCAGAACACAAGTGCACAAACGTGTGCGCTTAAACAGCAACAGACATGCACACAGAATCTAAAGGGGAGATCTGGTGCAAGCAGGCTGAAGAACCTTCGGATCCACTCGACACAGCACACAGCATGGATGAAGTACAGAGACAGACGAGAAAAGAAAGTGTGGATTTACCCTTTCTTCTAGCTCATTTAAGTCTAACCTCAGTCTATCACGCTCCTCTTGGACATGAAGGGCCTTCAAGACAAGGCACAGAGACTTGAAATAGTCAGGGGATAAAAGGAAGGCTGGACACAACCAGCAAGTCATTTCAGCTTCTTTTTTACAAAACAATTGTAAATAAAATATGACTCTAATGTACATTTTTATAACCACGAATGAAAACTTCAGAGATCCAATTGAAATTAACTAATAAAGTTGTACAATGTAGGCAGAAAACCGGTTTTCAAAAGCTTGTGTCCTTAAAAAACATTTCTATATACAACTTTAAATGAAAATAATTGTACTATAATGATTCTAACCATTTTTCAACCTCCATTTCCAACAAAAGTCTGCATGAATGACTACAGTAAAAGCTCGTTCATGGATGTCATATTCTCGACAATAGAAAGATTTTGCTTAAGTGCTCGAGACAAACCTGCATGTCAAGCTCTCGACACCTCTGGGCAATCTCCTCCTTTGTGGCCAACGCATCGTTCAACTCTTCAGCAGTCTTCTTAAGCTGAAAGAGATTAAAGGATTCAATCAAATAAAAGATATAATAACTTCTTTCGTCATTCTTGGCTTCATGGCTAAAATCCGCTGGATCTTTGGATGAACTAGTCAGTCGCCGCCGACAGACCTAGTTGTGTGAGTAATAACAGTCTGGAAAACTTTGTCTGTGTATTTTCATGTTAACCAGAAACATTGGTGACATATTCTGGGTTTTGGCGGAGCGATTGAGCAACAAGCACAACACATGCCGTCTTCTTACCTGCCTATCTAGATCCACGTATGTGTCATTTCCTCTAGGCACTGGAGTCTCTTTACTCATCAACTGTATGAAAGAAACAAAGTAGTGGGTTTGAAGTTCATTTATATTTAGAGTATTTAAGATTAAAATGATACAATTAAAATATATATAAAAGGAACTCTCCAGACAAGACAGTATTTGATACAATGAGCCACTTCACCTCTTGGATTGCTGTCATTACAACATGCTGGACCGATTCCTCCATCATCATAATGGTTTGAATGTACTCTATGGAAAAGCAGCATGAAAACGGTTTGGTTAAAGAGGGACATTGTGAAGTATGGCATGAAGTTGTTACAACGGCAGGACACCTTGTTTCTGTTCACAGTTGACAGCACAGCCCAGTATGAGTTGCAGCATCCTTCCCAGCTCGGCTGAATCTGAATGCTCCCCGATGAGACTGACATCTGGCAGTACGAAGTCATTGATGTGCTGACCAAGGATCTGACAAGAGAAAACAATGCACACACATTGAGCAAATATTTGACTTTGATGGCTTCATTAAACTTCTGTTACCTCCTGGTTGTAGTCTAAAACGCCTTTCAGCACCTTTTTTAGATTGCTAACCTGTTGGAAAAGAACATTTATATCAATATATGGGTTTGTTTTGTTTTTTAGATCAGAACGAGAGGAACAAGTTTCTGAGTCTCACCTTTAACCTCCAATTGTCTCCGACTTCTGGTTTGATTCGACTGATCCATAGATCATTAAAATATACACCATCTCTAAAAACGTCGAGAATGAAAATGATCAACACGCTGATGTGGAAACAATCCAACTTTCAAAACAGGATGTTTAATGTTCACATGCTTTTAAACTGAAATTGTGCTCATAAACACTATCTTTACCGCAGTCGTGTGTGAAGTTAAACAGCTGTAGTGCAATTTAAAATTGGTACAACTCACATCTTCTGTAGAGTCTGAGCCATGACGATGCCACTCATCAAGTCATCCACAGTCTTGCAAGTAGCTTCCACTCCAAACGTCTGAATCTTAAAGAAATAATATCAAGTATTAGTTTTAAATCAACGAAAATACTCAACATTAAAAAATATTCAACTTTTATTTTTTAATCTCGAAACAAGTAAATGATATGCAGAGCACATTTTGACAGCAAAAACAAGAAAACCATTACAAGCCTAAAATGTAACTGATATATATTACACATGACAGCCAAGATCGACACTGGGTAGAGTTGGTCATTGATTGTATCTTACGTTTTTAATAAACAAATTTAATTAATTTAAAATATAACAATTTTTCTGAAGCTGGGAGTTTTGTGCTGTACATTTCTAAAACAAACAACATCTCTATCAGTTTTTCCATATAACCACAAAGGTTATTTGAGTGTGTAGAAAAAAAAGCCGTCATGGTTTTAGCCTGGTTCAGAGCCAACACAATCCCCTCTTACACAACACAATTAACCGCGAGAAACTGGGACCCCACCATTGTCAACAACATACAGAGTCCACTCTAGTTCGGCCAAACTGTAGAAGCACAATAACGGTTACATCATATCCTGTGTTACGCACTAGGACCACTTGAGTCACCAGTAATAAAGAATTATCGGGGGAAAAAAAGGAAAGTCAAGGCTTTATAAACTTTAAAAGACACGCAAAGATCCTGTAACTGAATAAAACACTTTTAAATGCTTTTATTTATATTAGTAATGATTTTCACCAAGTAAATATTAGTGGGGAGGCCAATTCTTAAGGCTAAAATCAAATACATCAATGACATTGAATGACAAAAAATTAGGGTTGCACCCCAAAACTCAAAAGTTTGTTTCGGTGTCATTTGGTTTATCGCAACATCATTGAGAACAAAAACAGTCATGGATGATTAGATCACCCTGGGTTTCTCCCATTTTTTTGTTCAATTATGCACACAATAATAACTAACAAGAGTTCAATTATGAGATGGTACATTGACATCTTCCATGGTTTTCATGATAACAACCAAAATAACTTAAGTTCTGCTATGGCATTGCACTGCCAAAAACTGTGATTTTAGACATTCCATGTTTCCCTTTCTCTCTGTAGGTCACATTTTTTCCATAATTGTGTATCTGTGGCTCTTGGGGAGGGGGTATAATGTGGCTTTCTCATTTGGATAATAGGTCAACTGTTGGTGTATGATTTGTTTGGATCGTTGAAGTGGGTTTCATTATAGTGCCAGTTATCAGTTTTCACTTGCTAACCACAATATAACACACTATACTTTTACTAATAAAGATATACATTATATGTTGATAACAAAATGAATTAAGGCAGTATTTTGAATGCCTCACTTTTGATGCAAACACTGGTTTCATATTAAAAACAATCCAGAAATGTGTTGTTCATTCTTTTTGATACCAACACTAGTATAAAGTAGTTTAATACACAGATTTATTCAAGTCTTGTGCAATACATGTTTGTATATATTACACCACTATGTGAGACTTTTGTGTTTGACTCCCAAGCCTCACCATATTACACAGTTGTTGTTTTTAAACAAAAATACAGAACAAATATATTGATCATTGTATATTTTCTATACATTTTAAGTTACCTATACATTACCACTAATACCATCAGATTCAACTACTGAATACACTCAAAACATATTTTAACATCTACATTTCTGTTTCATAAGCATATGCGAGTGTACTTTCAAGTCACATGGCTAAGAAGTTGACAGGTATGTGAGGAATGCATGTTCTTATCAAGGGTGTGCACTAGTGTGAACCACTGCCATTACTACAAGAGTCAAGCAGACCTGGCAAGAGGCCAGGATGTGACATACCTGTAACAGCAAACTGCTTATTAACTCCCACATTCATTTCCTGCTTAATCCATTTCATGGGATTGTTAGGGCCGTACCCCTTACTTACTTACCCATGCTACTTTAGGGGCGAGGATAACAGACAAAACTCCTCTAGGTAACCTAACATTTGGAAGTAGGAACACCGTAACTCGTGGCAACCCATGCTCTGTAATCATCTGCAGAATATAGATGCAAAAGACGGCTGCAGAAAATATGACAGTAGTTCTACAACTAGTCGAGCAACTTCATATTTGGATTTAATCACAAGAGAGTGGATCAAATCTGTAAAAAAGAAACAGGAAATCACAGTAAAATGATCAAAGGATGTCAAGAAAGTTGTTTGCTTAATCACTTTGATATTGCAGAACATAAGAAGAAGAATACTATTTAAAAACATGACCACATACTTGGTCAGAACATCAAGTTTGAAACCCTCACTTGGATTCTACTTCTGTGACAACATTGCGTCATGAATCTTACACAAACTACGATCATATTCCATATCAAACCAAAATAGAATTAAGCTGGCGTCACTGGACAATCACTTTAAAATATGAAGCTCATGTGTTTATAAACATAACACAGTTATTTGGTGCAAATATTTATAATCAAACTTTACACCTGTAGAGAGACCAAATATCACCTGTCTTTCAAACAAAATAAGGTTCATCTCTTGCCTTTTAAACAAACATAAACATAATGATATCATTATTTCTGTGTGTGTTGCAATACTACCGCATATTTTGATATTGTAATCTTTTTTGTGGGTATTTAATGATATTTTTAATCATTATCTTTTTCATATTTCATTTTTTTACTGAGAACTTGGTGCCGTGGCAACAATAATTCTCCCAATGTAAGTAAGTAAGTCATTTTTATTTGTATAGCGCTTTTCCAGACCAGGGTCACAAAGCGCTTAAACAATCAAAACAATATTCAATAAAGAATGTACTTTAAAGGGCAAGATAAAACTGATAACACAACAGGAGTTCCAGTAAATGTGGAACAGATACATCATTATCTTATCTTAAATCATCTTTCTCCAGATGACACGGTTATCCAAATGATGTTGACAATCTCTTCAAGCTGCAAAAAGTGTTCCTCTCATTAT
The DNA here is from genome assembly GCF_982586985.1 of Callionymus lyra. Lineage (NCBI taxonomy): Eukaryota > Metazoa > Chordata > Actinopteri > Syngnathiformes > Callionymidae > Callionymus > Callionymus lyra. The sequence goes on along the minus strand of NC_141822.1, from coordinate 15,107,231 downwards.
ACCATCATTAAAATCCGGCAATAATTATAAGATTATAGCCTGAAGCAACATTTTCCCATTGGATCTGCCGTTTGTATACATGTTAACAATGGTATGTTTTGGGTATAAATGACAAGTATAGGGGTTGTGTGGATCAAAACACAAGCTCAGGAACTGGCGTCTCAGACAGATACGTCATATGACAAAAGAAAGTCAAATGTATGTTTTCCTTTTTTTGTTTTGTTTTGAAACCTTGACTGATGACTTCATGGACATACTTTAATGCTTAGTCTCCAAAATATGACAGTACTTACTTACTGACAAGACGTGGAATTGAGTTGAATGTCTAGTGGTTGACGTGGAATGAATGCATCAATTAGTATTGTGTCGACAACAATGTGTCACTTGTCAACCCGAAATTCCACTTGTCAATCTTCTGCATATATTGTTGTTTAAACTGTATTTGACAGCCAATGAAACGACACATCATCAGTACTCATCATGAAGTGTATTACCTCAGACTTAAAACCCTGATGTAAGATCCTTGAACTATCTTTGTCTATTGTGTAAGAAACATCTGTTTTTATCAGAAAAGCTCCTTGTCTTTTTTTTTTCTCTCCAGACACCGAGGGTCCAAGTCACACAAGGAACGGATTCACCAAAAGAAAAACAAGAACTTCATGATCACAGCTGACCAAGACTGACACGTAAACATCCAAATATTGTATGGTGGTGAAGAAGCGTCTTGTTGTGTATCTTTTTGCGGTGAATTGTACTAGTCTAGCCTTTTTCGCTGGCGGCTAACAGGCAACACATCAGCAGCAAACAGCTGGCCTGCATACGTAACCAACATGAGCCAGTGTCAGTTTCCTATAGCCCTGCTAGCGGTTAGCTCGCGTGAGCTAACGTTAGCATTCGCGTGATGGTTCAATAAAAGAAGGCGAATATCGCGTTTTTTCTCACGTACCCATGTTAACAAGCTCTCACAGAGTTCCATGCGATCCAGGGACTCCGATGTACTCATCGTTAGGACACGGGAAAAGCGACTTTATGGGGTTCACAGAGCGCCGAAGTTGACGGTCGTCTCATACGGTCGGAATTCTCCCTTTCTCTGGGGGGTGTCTCGATCTGACGCCGGCGTCTGCCGGAGGAGGGCGGGGTGGGCGGAGTCTGTGGTTGATTTAAAGAAAGACTCACGGCTTTGTTCATATCGAACGCTCACGCTTTGACTGTTGTCTTTTGTTTGTTGTTTACATAGTGACGTGAATGTGTTTATAGTTTGATATCATCTATTTAATTAGATGACACAATTGTTTTTAAAAGTTTTTGAATTTACTTAATTTATATTTTGCTGTTGCATCCTCATGTGTTTGGATGTTTACATTCCAAAGCAACTTGTCAGGCAGGATTTCTAACTTCTAAAAAGTAAAACACAAAAAAAACACAGATTTAAATAGAAGGTTGGTATGGAAAGTATTTATTTCAACAAAATTTTATTACAGGATCAACATTTTAATTTTTTTTAAGATGCTCACACATTTTGAATTAATGTTCATTTTGGAATCAACTTCCACAGAAATATTTTCATTTATTAGCTCATTATTAGTTAGTTTCAACCCATTTTATTTTTAATTTTTATTAGGATAAAGGTTAGAAATCAACCATTGATTATGTACAAAAGGGCATAACCCCAACCATAAATACATCACAACAATCTATGAACAACTTCATAGCCTTTCTTGGACAATATTGGTTGGTTTTTTTTACCCGTTGTTGTCTCTATTTCCAATTGCTTTTAATTAAAGGTGAACTAATGTGTTGATGTAAGTGTGTCTTAAATATATGTTGGACTCTATTGTATCATCAGTATGTGTTTGTTTGTATGAAACTCTCTTTTCATTTAAATACTGACATTAGAAAATGTTCGTAAGCCCCGCCCACTGGAAACCCTTTTCTTTTCTGGAGATTACGTTCTTTACCATAACCACGCCTACTCTGCTGTGATTGGTCAAACATCAAGGTCTGTCACGATGTGTAATCAATACTGTATAATATAAGTCTCCACCACCAAGGGACTCGTTGTATAAACAAAACGGGGCATAATTACAGCTGGCTGGAGGAGGAGTGAAGCCCATATTACATCATAATTGACTCCTTTATGAACTTCATAAAGTTAAATAAACGTTATAAAGTTTAATATACTTTATAAATAAACTTAATTTTGCTCTTATTTTTTCGTAACACAACAGGTATGATAGACATCTGAGGCTCAGTCAGTACACAAAAGGTGGTCATTTGTATTTGGAATCAACTTCCACAGAAATATTCATTATTAGTTAGTTCCAACCCATTTTATTTTTTTATTTTTTTAGGATAAAGGTTAGAAATCAACCATTGATTATGTACAAAAGGGCATAACCCCAACCATAAATACACCACAACAATCTATGAACAACTTCATAGCCTTTCTTGGACAATATAGGTTGTGTGATTGTATTTACTTTCCTTGATTGTTTGTCTGCTGTCTATAGTAATACGAAATCTACATTTTGGATAATGTAATTATTATTCTATGTAATTTAGTTGATTCTTTTTGTTGTTTCTTTTTCAATGTATTTTCATGTGGTGTTTAAAGGTGTGTTTTGTGTTGCATTCTGAAAAATCTAAAATACAATAATTGAACAATAATAACTAAAAAACTTACTTTAAACTGAATGGAAATAAAATAATAATACTTTTCAGATTATGATAAAAGAAGCAAACCTTTCATTTTACCTATTTTGTTGCATTGTTATTCACATTATGCAGTAAAGATATATCTAACTGACAATACTTTGAAAGAAATCTCATCAGATTAACATGATGAAACGCACTATCTGAACCTAGACCAATGCAATGGACAAAAAACCATAGAAATTGCCATACTTTTGAAGCTATCAGAAGATCTTCATACAAATCCCAAACCTATATATTTACAGGCTTCTTACTATCAAATAAAAAAACAGCGATGTGTTACGTAGGAGCCTTAATGATCACAGCAGTAAAGTTTCTGTTGGTTTTACATTGTGAATTTGTAAAAACTCTGACAAAAAAAAGTGAAACAGTCATTAATTATGACCTGAAATGCAATATTTAGTATAACCAAGTAGATCATAGAATTCTAATTGTACCATTTTACAGAAACCATTTTAAAGAAAAAAAAACATATATAAATCAATAAAAATCAGCCTCTAACCATTCAATACAATAATGAATAACTGCTTTCATTGACTACTTATTCAACACTATCAACGTTAAATTATTGCACTTTTTGAATAATATTATATATAAAAATATATCAAACACTGTTTACAATTTTTCTACTCCTGTGTTTTTTGTGTTGGAGTTGTTCTAGTTTCTCGATCCCTGCTAGCAATCACTCTAATTTTACTGATAAAAAGGGTTAATAATAATAATAATAATAATAATAATAATAATAATATAATATAGTTGCCGCGCTTGTGGAGACAATGCATACTCCAGCCCAGCAGATGGCGCTACATGCCAGCACGAAATTAGGACTGTTACTGGTACTGAAGAAAAAGCATGTTGTTATTATTACAGGAAGAGAATTCTTTTAAGCCAATCTTCATAGTTCTGCAGTAAAATAAGACATCCGATCATCTGCTCTTTTGAATTCTTAACAAGAATGTAAAATGTCTTCTTGACGATCACTTAAAACAACTTTAATTAAAGTTTCTCGGATCCGCTGAACACATGCATGTGCTACTGTCGAAGGTACAGTGCTGTAAAGTATTTATATATGTATATGTATATATATGTATATAATATATACACATATGTGCAGTCATAACATCTAATCCTAAAATACATCAACCAGTTCTCCCACCTTTAACGTGCAGTTGAATAATTATTACATAGAATAAGTTAGTATTTGAACTCGTTATTAATAATATGTGTGAGATCCCTTGTTTTTAGTAACAACAGGTTAAACATTTCGTCTTTATATACTTGAAACTGATGCATTTATTGCTCTGATATTTCAGAGCAGGCAAGTTATAAGAGATAAACGTGATGACAACAGAATAGAAATAGATGGATGTGTTAAGATTCTATTAATTCAGAAACCACTTTAAATTGTTCTCTTCTTCACCAAGTGATGGGTTTATTATGGGTGGGTTTATTTATAATCTTGTAAATAAGAATATAACAATTTTTTGAGATGCTCTGGAAAAATATAAATAGTCAAAAACTTACCTGCAAAATATGGATTTACAACATAATGATTCCAAGTAAAAAAAAAACGTATTTAATGTTGTTGTTTTTTACCTTCAGGTCCTGCAGTGATTATTTGAAACTAAACAATGTTTCAGGAGTTCTGTCGCTTCTGTCCACCTGGAGATAAAGACCACACACAGCACCAGCCATAAAAAAAATAAAAAAAATCCAGTAGAAGGATTTGTAAATTATGGATCAATCTGATCATGAGAACAACCCATCAAAGACGGACCAAAACCCTCAACAGGTTGAGAATCCTCCGCCACCTGAAGTAAGCACTCCTGAAAAACAAGGCAGGAGCACCAACCAGCTGCGGTTCATGGAGAATGTAGTGCTCAAATCCCTGTGGCGTCACCAGTTTGCCTGGCCTTTCCTCTGTCCAGTTGATGCTGTGAAGCTTAAACTGCCTGTGAGTCTCTTAATCGTGTCTTACATGATTATCATTGTTTCTTTTCAAAGATATTTCATATCCTACTTTATTGAATGTGGTAGCTTTGGTTTCAGTATTGACTACTCAGCATTCTTTCTATTAATTGATCCAGCAAAATGATATATTGTGGCGCTAACATTATTGATTTTTTTTTTACTGGATATATATTTTGACGGTATTTTGCTCAACCGTTGAAAAGTAGACACATTTGTGGTGTTTGCAGTTCTCATGACCCTCTGCACTGCAGTCACTTATAGCTCATGGTTGAAGTGAAATGCAAGACTCTATATCTAAAAATGGACTCTATCTAAACTGTACAAATATTCTACAGTGCAAAAACAATAAGCATAAAATACATTAAAGTTCAGATAAAGTAATTTTTCAAAATACCTTTTTATTATTAATATGGTCCAAACATAATGAATAAGGTTTTTTTAGAAATATAAAGAATATTTGCGTTGAATTTTAAAATATGTTTTTCCAGCCGCACCCCCTGGTCTGACAGGAAGGTGGGCTTGGTAATGTAAGACGCCAAATAGGGGAAGTTTCCTGCGCCATCTAATTGACTTCCATAGTAATTACATGTGTAAATACAGAGATACAATTAACCATATATAGATAAGAATCTTGATTAGAATCTGAATGACTCTGATGCCAAAACGTGCAACTACTTCATAAATGATTCTTATGGAATACTTGACACAAACTCAAGAAGTTATATTTTATATATTATTCGCAAAAAAAGGGTTTCTTTAAGTGACAGAGAAGCAAAACACTTAAGTTATCCTATAATAATCATTCTGTTTGTTGTTTTTGTACATATTCAACAAACTAAGTCTGACATATAAAATAAACAAAATAAACAGAGAATCATATACAATTTTAATTGACAAAAAACTCATTCAGCAATGATTTGATTGGTGCTGTCTGGGATGTCACTTAAAGAAACAGTGTCTTTGTTACTAGCTGGACAATTGTAGGGACATAAATCACGATTTTTACGTAAGATGCTTTTATTTTCACTGACATTTAAGAACAGTAATTCACAACACTTGAAAACGCAATTGAAAAACCTTTTAAGAAAATCTTTCTTTTTTTTTTTACAAATAAAATAAGTACAAAAAAGGAAAGTAAAATTAATCAAATGAAACGAAGTAATAGAATAAATATATATGGATTAGTAAATAATGTCTTTATTTAATACAGTAAAATCATTATGTTTAGATTCCATTGTATTAAAAATAAATGTGTTTATTCAACAAATATCTCAGGACTACTACAAGATCATAACCTCTCCGATGGACCTGGGAACCATTAAACGCCGTTTGAAGAACACCTACTACTGGAGCGCCAGTGAATGTTTACAAGACTTCAACACCATGTTCACCAACTGCTACATTTATAACAAGGTGATTTTCTTTTCTGGTTCACTTTTTAAATACTTCGAATAAAACCTTAAACTTCACGACCTTCTCTCTCCGTGTTCCAGCCCACGGATGATATTGTCCTCATGGCTCTCGCCTTGGAGAAGGTTTTCTTATCAAAGGTTTCAATAATGCCTCAGAGAGAAGTCGATCTTCTCCCGGCAGGACCGAGAGGGAAAGTTAAGAGGAGCAACAACACAGGTTCGTATGAGAGATGAAAGAAGAGCTAAATATATGTTTTATATATTTATGTAAGAACACACACATACACACACACACGCACACAGACGCACACACAATTACACACAGACATTCTATGTGTAAAGGAGGAATTCTGTTTTCCACAGAAGAAACGTATAAAAAAGTTGCTGTGAGACCATTAAATTGATCACAAATGTATCCTCAGAACTATTTCTTGTAATAAAACCTTTTTTGTTTTTGTCTTTAACATTTGTTCTTAAGCAAAAAGTTCGCAAATACTTTTTCCTGGGGCCAAATTACATATGGTGATTATCACGAGGGGCCATCGAGCAGAAGACAGACAGTTGAAAAAAATAAAGATAATTTTGAGGGATGAAAAAGTAGGGAAAGATTTGTAAAAGATATAGTTTCAAATTCAATTTCCAAATTAATAATTATAAAGTCTAATAGCACGAGAAATTAATGAGTCCCTGAGTCTATTAGTGTTGCATCTGGGGAGGAGCATTCGTCCATTATCGTTATTACCACTGTTGTTATCATTTATTATTGGAACTAGCAAAAAATGTATCAAACAAAAGTCATTTAAAATGACGCCATAATGTCTTAATCGTGTATTTATTTACTTATTTCACTTAATCATGTATTTCTACATGATCATTTTATAGCTTTACTCCGTCCTCATGAGGTCTCGTCTAAACCTTTCATGCCTTGGGAAAGCATTTATGTGCAGAAACTGTCACAGCTAAATTAAATATCCTCCAGGGGGCCAAGAAGAAACGGAACCGGCAGAAATCGATGAAGCTCCTCGCTCTCCCTCAACTCTGTCTCCACCAGCAAAAAAGGCAAGTTATCCCGTATGTCAGCGTCTTAATAAATGTCAGCGGGTACTTTTAAAAATCTTCTTCTACTTTGATTGAAATAGAAAACTCTGAGGAGGACAGAAGATGGAAGCAAAGGGTTGATGAAGAAAAAGAGTGCAAGGTCCAGCAGCCAGGAAGCAAAAGAACCGCTCAAGTTCTGCGACGACATCCTCACGGAATTGCTGTCGAGGAAATATGCTTTTGTCGCCTGGCCGTTCTACAAACCCGTCGACACGGAACTCTTGGAGCTTCACGACTATCATGAAATCATCAAACACCCCATGGATCTCAGTACTGTTAAAGTATTTACACCGTGTTCCCTCTAACCTCATTTTTTTTCGATGACCTGGTTGTTTAAATAAAATGCATTTTTCTTCAGGGGAAAATGAGCAGAAGAGAGTACCAGGATTCTCAAGCGTTCGCCGCAGATGTCAGATTGATTTTCTCTAATTGCTACAAGTACAACCCTCCGAACCACTCTGTTGTTTCCATGGCCAAGAGGCTGCAGGTACGCTTTTTAGCAAACACACACTTTCTGCATTTCCTCACTTTTGCTCCCCTCCCCCCTCAGGGCGTCTTTGAGAGAAAATTTGCGAAGGTTCCAGATGAGCCGGTTAATGTGAACTCCTTGGCAAGAGTCCTTCCTCCTAATGTCTTGGCGGAAAGAGGTCGGGACAGATCTGACTCGTCTGAGCGTCGCCCCAGTGGACCCTTTGAGGTGACTTGTCTGCTAGAAGAACGTAACTCATGCATCCCTAGAGAGACTGACTTTTCTTCTCTTTACTTTTTAAGTAAGTAAGTCATTATTTGTAAAGTGCCTTTTCTCAGACCAGGGTCACAGAGCGCTTTAACAATCAAAAAGAATACTACACATAACACAGCAGCAAAAAGAGAATTAGGAAAAAGTCTGCACAAATAAAAATGTCTTAAGATGTTTCTTAAAGGAGCCAGTAGATCATCAAACACAGAGGGAGATGAAGATCGTTCCAAAGCTTAGGAGCAACAGTCTGGAAGGATTTCTCTCCTCTGGTCGTGAACCGTGTGCGAGGAACCATCAGTAGATTCTGATCCACAGACCTCAGAGCCCGAACTGGGGTGTAAGGCTGGATCACATGAATAGTTCTGAAAGTAAGAACCAGATTTTTATTGTTGATCCTGAAAGAAACTGGCAGCCAGTGAAGAGTTTTAAGGATCAGGGAAATGTGAGTTCTTCTACTAGAGCAGGTCAGAATTCTCACTGCAGAGTTTTCTATTAACTGCAGGCGAGACAGATCCTTCTTGTTTAGACATGAAAATAAAACTGTTACAATAGTCTAAACGAGTCTAAACAAGACACAAACATGGATTATAGGCTCCAGATCCGATTGTGACACCATTTTCCTGCAGTTTTGAGATTTTCAGTTAAGAAACATCTTAAAAAACAAGTAACAAAGCTCAGAGATTTGAAGCCTTCCCCTATTTAATAAAACAATATTAATATTACCCAAGAACATGCCACAAGAAAGAATATTAACCTTCATGACATTAAAATGACACTGTTACGATTCAATACCTTAATCAAACATAAACTCAAACATAAAAAGTGTTTGTGAATTGGTAAATACAAATTTTGATTGATGTATATTTAGGTTTACAATCCTCAGTGGTTTTTAATGATAAATAAAACACTGTCTTTCACTGGTTTAAAGACTTTCTTCAGGCAAATGAAACAGTTGAATGAAATGATGTCGATGGGTACATATCTTTGCAAACACAGTTGTATATTATAGACGTTATTATTGATTTTGCACAAAAGGATTTGACAAAATAGCCTGTAGTAGTGTGTTCGCACACAGTTTTCAACAGAAATACACCAGAAGCGTTTGGATGTCCTTAAAGCGAATACCTCAACGACTATCCCGGATTCACATACGTTAAATAATAAATGAGCGAAAGTCAGAGAAAATAAAAGTCTGCTGTTGCACTAAAAAAAACAACCCTAAACTTCTCTCTCTTGTATGATAACACATCTAAACCTCCTGAGTTTGTCCTTAGTATTCCATAATAATCACCTATGAATAGTTTTGTAGATTCGTAGTCGGACATTTGTGCATCAAAGTCAGATTCTCGTCAAGATTCTCATCTATTTATGCTTCATAATCAATATCCTTGACTTGTTCTTAGTGGAAAAATCACTCAGATCCACATTTATTTCTGTGAATATTCACTTGTATTTACTAGTCAGTTAGATGGCGTTTGAAACCTGTTGACGTCACACATAACCAGGTCCATATGATTGAATATTTAACATATTTCCACAAAAAAAAGATGAACCATTAAAAGGATCTAAATAGTAAAACAACGAAATTTACTGAATTTAAGGTATTTTTTGAGAACAGGTTACTAATCAGAAATGCACAAAACAAACACGCCACCAAATAAAACTGTCTAGTTTATTGAGCAATAAAATATCTGTCTACAAAACGGCATCCTTATCTTAGTTGGATCGTTCAGTGCTGTCAAATAAAGTTACAAGCATCTCAGATATAGAGCAGTTGTGCGTCGCTTATATGCCGTTAACCTTTGTGTTATCTCCGGGTCACATTTGTCGCACACACTTGTTTTTTTAGGACGTCGAGTCACCTTGATCCTGAGATACGCAAGGATTCAAATATGTAAATGTATTGCATAGATAGCCTCTGAAAGATTATTGTGAGAATTGATTAATTCCATATTTATAACAGGGACACGCTTTCATCAATACCAGTTAAGCTACGAGCTAATTCAAGTGTGTAGTCCTTGATCGGGAATTTAACCTATTGTGACATGAATCTAACTTATAAAAACATTTAATCACGGTTTTGACCATGAGTCTCTTACATGTGAATTTCCTTACAGGTGAAAGTAGCTGAGGAGAAATCAGATGCTCAGGAGGTCAAACCAACGAAGGAAGAACAAAAGGAGAGTTCAGAACACTTGGATATTTTACAGAATTCCACCTCAAGGTAAACACTTTCTCCACGATGGACGCGTGGTGTGTCACACTTGGCTTTTAACCGTAGTTTTTCCAGGTCCTGAAATAAAGAAGCGCACCTCAAATCAACCCCAATTTAAATTTGATCTGCTTTATATTTCTTTTTCTGATGGAATTTTCCTTCCATTTCATAACCTTGACCCTCTGTCCATGATAAGGATCCATGCACGACCGGGCAATGAGGTTAACTCCGAAGTCTCAGACACCAAACTCTAATTTCCGCTTGAGGAAAGATCATTTCCTGTCATGGAGAAACATTTATTTATCCCAGCTGTCGTGCTGAATATAAGGGTTCTCTCCTGCAGGGCACTTCAGAATGAAGGCTTGGTTTTGAGAGGGGAACAAAGAAAAGAAAATTTAGATAAAGATCAATAAATTGTCGTAGGTTTTTCATCCAGAGATGTTTCTGAGTTCCAGACATTCCTGGAAAGGGAGCAACGACTGCGACACAGACGACGAATCGCTGACGTACGAGGAGAAACATTTGCTGAGCCTGGAGATCAACCGTCTACCGAGCCTGGAGCTGGGCCGCGTGGTCCGGATCATTCAGAAACGAGAGCCCACGACCCGGAACAGCGACCCGGAAGAGTTCGAGATCGACTTCGAGGTCCTGAAGCCCTCGACGCTGCGCGAGCTGGAGCGTTACGTCAGGTCCCGCACCAGCAAAAGATTCCGGAAGTATCAGAGTACGTTGTTTGAACAGATCGATAAAGTAAATAAGTATATCAGTTTACACTGTTTCTATGTTTGGATTCCCTGCAGAAAAGATCAGTCAAACCACCAGCAACAGCAGCAGCAGCTCCTCCTCGGAGTCAGACCTCAGCAGCTTTGAAGACGGCAGCCCCGAAAACTGTGACCTGTGACCTTATTTCCTCTTTAAATCTATGATTTTATATTAAAAAGAAATATTTTACGTATGAAAATGAGAGTGTGATATTCAGATACACATGTCCTGGGTGACAATAAAAGGTTTTTACTATGAAAATAACTGCCATTTTTATTATAAAATAAGCACAAAATGTTTGTTGGTCTAAAATGCAACAGAGCAATACAGTTCAAATGAAAACAACGCTCCATCACACTGCGTGCAGTTCTCTAATTAACCAGCAGGGGGCAACAATTAAACGATGTGCTCCGAGGTGAATTGATAACAAGCGTTTGAAATTTTAACCTATTTTTTTCATTTAATAATTAATTCTAATTCTAGAACACTAAAGTACGGACATAAAAAGCAGCATTTTGTTAGTTTTATCATACATAAATACATATATTTTTGGGGAGAAATCTAAAAATATAATTTGGCATTGACAATTTCTTGAAGTTGGATTCGATTAACTGAACTAAAGCAATGCACATTAAAAATAAGGTATTTTAGATTATTACAACATGATGTGCGCATATCAAAAACAGAACATTTTATTGCCAGTCTTGTAAACGTATGTGTATATATAAATGTATTTTTCTTCCCTTTAAGTATACATTTAAACTGACAAAAAAATGGACATAAAAGCATCAGTTGGTTAGTTTTATTCTTCATAAATACCTTTATAGAAAGTATTATTAGATTTAAAGTGCTCATTTGTGTATTACTAAACAGTCCCAAGCCCCTATTTAAAAAAAAATACGAGTAGTAAGTAAGTAAGGGACCATTTTTCTTTAAAAATAATCTAAAAATGAACTTAATCATTGTTTCATAAAGTTTCATTAAGCTTACAGAACTCCTGTGATGCACATTCTTTCAAAAAAATGTGCCTCTTTGAATGTTCTTTCCTTTGTGGGGGGATTTAGATCCTTACAACAGGATGATCACACATGTGTGTATGTTTAAATATAAATACACATATATCCCTTCAGTTTAATATTCAAATAAAGTGGCCCTGGAGGAAGTGCTGCTTCACGACACATCAATCGCAAAGAGGGAAAATACAATTGGAAGCACCAAGTGCATACAAACCGTGGGGTCATTCATCATTTACGGCTTTTTCTCAGCTCACACTGCGCACGTTGCAGCAGCACTGTGACCTGCATTCTCCACTAACATGCAATATGGAGCACAGCACTCACAGTTCCACCCCACACGCAGCCCTCCTCTACAACCTTGGGGCATGATTGATCAATAGCCCAACTTCAATGACAACTATTCATCGCAGGCACTTCTGGCCATCAGTCTCGGCACATGAATCCCATGTTTTAAAAAAAAAGAAAAACCCCACACAGTCCTTTACGTAAAGAAAATAACAAAACGGCCTTTGGTTTGAAAAATGAAATACTTTTATTTACTTTCTCTGCAGTGCTGCATGAGAAATCATACTGGGGAGAGGGTAGGATGTGTATTTGTGTTGTGTATTTATTTACAAATGAGGTCTTGATTCACTGCGTTAGATGATACGGATCATTTTAAGATATTTTAGCTTTTTAAAAGTCATGAAGTAGAAGGTTCTCAAGCCTGAACTGTAGATATAAACACATATTTGTCGATATTGAGAAGAAGGACATAGTCTTGAGGCTTAAATACTTAAATACATCAATTATTCATCAGCCTCTAACCTACTAAGTCACGTAGCTCATCGGATGGTTAGCTCAAAATTTCCAAATTGATATGGTTACCTATAGAGATGCTAGTATTAAGGGCCGGAAAAGAAACAGATATTATGGATTATAAATAAAGTTAAACTGATTTATTATAGGGTTTTTTTTGGTGAAAGACGAATGAAATTAAAAAAATTAAAATGCAACATCGAAATAAGACTTTTACTTCCTGTTAAGTAAATGTACATTTTGAAGGGACACAATTATTTTCCCGAGAGTCACAAGAGTCTAAATTAAAAGCCCAGTTTTTTAGGAGGAAATATCATCAGAAATTTGGGGGAAAAACATGGGGAAAAGTTCACAAACAATCAGCTAATTCTCTAATGGAATATACTGTATATATTAAAGTGGCTAATGACAGAAATAACACTAGAAACATTACATGTCTGCTATAGGTATTTTTTCATTTTATACTATTTATTTAATTTATTTATTTGTATTTTTTTAAATTCTTTTTTATTTGTTTCATTATTTGCTGTTTTTCACCTTTCCCCTCTGGATATACTTATGTGGATGGATGGATGGATGGATGGATGGATGGATGGATGGATGGATGGATGGATGGATGATGGATGGATGGATGGATGGATGGATGGATGGATGGATGGATGGATGGATGGATGGATGGATGGATGGATGGATGGATGGATGGATGATGGATGGATGGATGGATGGATGGATGGATGGATGGATGGATGGATGGATGGATGGATGGATGGATGGATGGATGGATGGAACAAAGTGCAAACAAAAGAAAATAGATTAAAAAAAAAAAAACGCAAATAAAAGTTAGGAAAATGTAGAAAGTTCAATAAAATGTGTTTAAGATATTTCTATAATATTTTGGTTGGCCTGTAAGTTAAAGTGCCAAATTTATGTTAGCCCCTATTTGTGATTGAGTTCGACACCCCTAATATAACCTATTTTTTAATTAAAAACATGATTTTTCAATCCAACTCAAACCCTTCAATATTAAATATTGAAATAAATATGACGAAATATAGTCACATGTTCTGTACCAGACCTGAGCGCACCATGAGGTTATTTCCCCCCGCGCCGAACCTGCTTAAAGATTTATAAGCTGTATTTCAGGCCGATGGGGTCGTTTTAAAGGTCTTTAAAGGTTAAGTGATCTCATGGCTCCACAGACCAAAGAGCATTTACCCAGCACGCAATGAACATTCTGAGCAGCCGTTCATCTCTGCTCATCTATTCTCCCTTGAGCTAATGTTACAGAAGCCTGTCAGAGTGTCCTATTAAAGATGAGAGCAGTGCATCGGTCAGTGGTCGGGTCACGGGCACACACACGGCCACTGACCTTGGCTCGATGGCATATGTGGGCCGAGCTTGGGAATGATCGGCAAAAAAATCCTGGAAAAGAAAAAAAATGTTTTTAATTAAAATAATTTTGCGCAGAACACGGCGGGTTTTAATTTAAATGACTTTTTTGTCGCTTCATTTTTGAAGTTCTAGTCTTGATAGAAGATGTTAAACCAGGCCAGCGTTCCTCCCATGTGACCTATATCCCATAATTGCTTTTCTCATTCGGTGGCACTTTTTGGCTCTCGTGATACACCCTTCGCATAACAAAACGTAATAACATTTGAGCTAAAACAAGTGTTTTTCGGGGACCATGCTGACTTCTGGACTGCTTTTGACAAAAGCTGGACCCCAGGGGTGACAAACTCAATCACATGAGGGGCCACATTTATTTAGCAGTCTGGGCCGTGGGCAGAAAACATTCTTTATTTGCCAAACTGCCAAACATTTTTCTTAACCCTGGGTCAAGGTGACCCGAAGGTTGTGATGGTCTGATGAAGCTTCATGAAGCATTATGTTCAGAGCCCACTAGATGGCAGCATCTACTCTATTTTCCTTTGTTTTGAACAACTGTTCTAAAGAAACGTCACATCATTTTTAATGAACAACCTTCATCAAGTTCATCTTGACCCAGAGACCACACAAGGGATACCAAAAACATATTTGTTTTGGCGCTTTCGGGTAGTGATGGTCTGATGAAGCTTCATGAAACAGTGTCATGTTGTTTAAAGGTCAGTAGGTGGCGCCTTCAGTTTAAAAAATGATGTGATGTTTAAGTTGTTCAAAAAAAATGAAAATAGAGCAGAGACCGCCATCTAGTGGACTCTTAAAATAATGCTTCATGAAGCTTCATCAGACCATCGCTACCTTCGGGTCACCTTGACCCTGAGCTAACACAAGGGTTAAGTATCTCACCTTCAACATCAGTTTTACTCTTATTGTTGACATCCATTATCTCTGATCCTTATCTTATCTTAAATAATGGCATATTTGTAAGTCAACACGCAGCCTAGACATGACATTGTAACAATTAAAAAAATAAAAATAACTATTGTGACCATGAAGTACCTTAAATGTGTTGAATTCTTTCTTTTAATATACTCCAATTATTCTTGTATAGATAGCTACATTTTTAGAGCAGAACTCTCTGGATTTGGAAGACGTGGGTTTGATCCCCGCACTCGAAATTACCATTTTTCTGGTTCCAAGACTTATTTAATGTCTTTAACCACGTAACAAAGTATTTGTATTTTGAGATTCATAGGGGCGTGTCCTACCAATTGAGCTATCAGGGGCTAGTGACGAAACACATGTAGATTTCAGGAAATAAATTAAAGAATTTTAAATATTTTGTGGCCAAAAAATTGGTATTTCGTGGCCACAAATAACTTAACCATGTAATGTCTGGGGCTACACAAAAATCCCTAGATTTCTCCCCCAGAGGCCCTGAGTTTGACAAGTGTGCTGTACACCGTTGAGATGACTGATATCATTTCTGATCTCTTTATCTATCATGGGATTTACACTAAAGAAAACACCTGTCAGTTGCAGTTGTGCAACAACAAAAGACCCTCAGGCTATGCAGCAGACCTGTGGCTCATGTGTGTGCGATGCCGGTGGAATGAAACTCCACGGTGGTTCCCGTACGTCCAGCAGTCTCTTCCCAAATTGACTTTCTATCAAACCGGCCGCAGGTTTAGACCCGTGGGTCAGAACTAATGAGAAGGAATCTTGCTCTTGCTCGGTGCAACACCTCAATAAGAATCAGTTAGAAAGCCAGTCTCTCTCAAGTAGAAGTTGTAAATTAGTCATAGTATACATATATTTTGAGAATATTTACTTACATTACGTTAATAAAAAGTTATTTTGAAAGTCTGAGGCTAGACAACAGATTGAAGATGAGCGACTAAGATTAGACGTACACTTTAAGACAGTGTAAAGAAGAAGACAGTACAAAGGAACTGTGATCCCTGACGGTCCTAATGGATTAACAGGGATTATTTATCAGCATTTGAATAAATGAAGAATGTGTTAAATAAGGATCAAATTCCTTCTATTCAAATCCAAAAACAAACACATCTCTTCACTCTCACTCTTATTGCCTTATTGTGTTGTTGATGTGATTTTATTGTTTTCCTTTTAGTACTTATAAAGCTACCTTGTGTGTTTTCAAAGGTGGTTTAAATGCAATGTATCCTTGACAAATAATAAATAAATAATAGTAAATAATAAATGCATAGTCTCCATAAGTAAGAGATGGGGTGCACATCTCTTTTTAGTTGTGTGCTGATCTGACTTGCCTTGTTCATGATACAGATTTTCAGCAAGGAGGTTCAATAATTAATATTAACGATAGAGTGACTTCTCCGGCCACAAATGTCTTCAGATATGCAATGCCTATTAGTAATTGTTGTAATTTTCCCACATGATTAGCCAGCGAGGAAGAACGAAACGGACGCACCAGAGAGGATGATGAAGTATGAGGAGTGCATGGGTTCATGTGAAGAGTTTGAAAGTAAGTGTGTCGTTCCTCTGTGGAGAGAAAAGTGACGATGCATCATCATAACCTTCAGCCTCCACAATGACACTACGAGCCTCACCTTTTGAGTCATGTTCTGTGTCGCCGTCACTTAAACAGTGGGTCCTGCTCCGGGAATAGGCTGTGACCAATACTTTAGCCACAACATCCAAATAAGATGTTTTCCCACCTGTGTGTGTTAACTTTGTTTAAGGGAAAATACAAATTGCTAAACTACAATTTGTACGCTACTAAGAAAAGCGTTGAGAGATGTCTGAATACAAAAAGACACTTTTGCTGCAGTGGAATTAAACACACATTATATCAAAAGATCAAACAGTAATGTAAGGTTTAATCTTCATGAAAAGAAGATAGAAAGTGGGTTTATTTGACCATCTAATAGAGTGTTGAACTAAATGAACTATGGCACTTCTGCTTCACAAGAAACATTTGACTAATTCATCTACTTTGAAAAAAAAAATCATTTAAGTCGTTTTTGTCGACTCCTGAGCATTTTACTGTTTAAAAACAAAAGGTTATAAATTGTGTAGTTCGGTAATAAAGTCACAAATCTATTGAATGGAAGTTATTTCATTTCATGAAAAGCTCATTGAAATCCTCAGAGATTGCTTTAAACCAAGAAAATGATATTGAGAATAAAATAAAATGAGCTCTTCATAAGACTTTAATCCTAAATACCTGACCTGGCCTGTGATCTATTTATATCTAGATAAAACAAATAATAAAAAATGGTACGGTCACAATAATCTAGTTCCGGAGCTGGGATTGAACCCGCAACTTCTCTGGTCATAAGCATACCACTTTACTATCTTAGCTTGAGATGCTTGTATAATAATATTATATATATATATATATATATATATAAAATACAGACATATTTCAAAACTTAAAGGGTCAAGAAAACACATTGACAAAGCACAGCAGCCCCAGAAAATTATGAAAAAGCCTGCACAAATAAATAGGTCTTAAAATGCTTGTTGAAGGAGTCAGTACAGGGAGCGAAAGATCATTCCAAAAATTAAAAATGTATCCTGAAAGAAACTGGCAGTCAATGCAGAGTTTTAAGTAACAGGGAAATGTGAGTTCTTCTACTAGAGCCGCTCAGAATTCTCGCTGCAGAGTTTTGTATTAACTGCAGGCGAGACATCTCCATTATAGATTTTATATTAATATAAAACAACATATACTGTAGTATAGAATCAAGGGCATATTTCGGATAAAACTATATTTTCAAGATTCAAGAGTGTTTATTGTCAATATATAGCATTTAACACAAGCAAGATAAAACTCCCAGTATTAAAAAAGTACACAAAACACAGAGAAAAGAAGCAGAGTATGAAGTGACATTATTATTAAAAGTCAACTATTTAAAGTCAGTGAAGAACAATGCACATTGTGGGAAGAGTTCGATTTTTTTTGGTTGGCTGCTGTGTGGTGACTGGCACCCTCATTTTATAAATAATTTTCCCCTAAGAATCCATGAAGTTACATCTATCCATCTATGTGACTCTTTCTTGATGGCAGCCTTTTTAAAACGTGCATATGATTGAATGAACAGGAACATTCTGACTATGAAAAAAATTTCCATTTCCTTATGGTAAATATAATGTGTTGTTTCTTGTTTACAATGAGAGTGAAACATGCCTTGTTAGGTTAGGTTAGGTCAGGTTAGGTAGAACTTTATTGATCCCTCAGGAGGTCTCTTTTGGGAATTTTTTTTGGTTTTTCAAATTATCCACAGCAAATACAGACATTTTTCATAAAAAATAATCAAAATAAAATAAGAACAATAGATGGAAGATTTTTCATCCATTCATTCCATCTAGAAAGTCCTTCTGTCTGCCTATCTATCCATGTATCTATTTTGTAAACTTTAATTAAAAACTTTTGATAATTTAAAATAATCTTTTGATCACTGAACAGTTTCGTATGAATTTTCCGTAAACAAGGTTCCAAAAAAATAAACATATAATATTAATGTTTGACTTTATCTTCCTGATCTGATCAAAAATAATGGTTAATTTATGTAAATAAATCAAAAAAACGACGACGAAATCCCCTTGTAAAGTGTCATGAGATAACTTTGTTATGATAAGACACTTTTAATAAAATTGAATTAAATTGTTTTAGACGTTGTCCCTTTAAAACATCCCTTGCAGTACATAACCACCCAGCTAGAGGGCGCGCCACCACCCCTCTCGCCTCAGAAAAAAAAAAAAACACACAACCCATTCCCCGAGACTCCCACTCTCACGGAGCCACTTCCACAAAGTGTGGACGCCTCCCCTTCAAGTTCCACCTTTTTCCCCCGGAATAACAACGACCCTTTTTTGAGGGCGACCCGGCACACCCTCCACGCGTCAGTGCGTCTCACCCGGGGAACTTTTTTTTTTTTGGAGACGCGGAGAAAGAGAGAGTGAGGAGGAGAAAAAAAAGGAGAGAAGAGGAGGAGGAGGACATGGACGGAAGCGAGGCAGCGATCACGGAGTAGCGAAGGCGCCAAACAAAAGTAACGGATACGTTCAAATCGGGGCTTCTTCTCCCCCAAAAGCGCGTCTGGATTTTACCCGCGGGTGTCGTGAGGAGCGCGTCCCGAGGAGGTCGTGGGGATCCATCGTGGGAGCTTGTTCTTTGTGTCAAAAAAACACAAAAAAAACCCCGCGCTGATTCCTTTCGTGGAAGTGTTTGGCCATGTAAACACCCCCCAAAAACATTTGTATGAAAGTCAGGGGCGTGCGGGTGTCAAAAACCTCCAGCTGTTGTTGTTTGTGTGTCCGACGCACACGCGTGGGCTCTGGTTTTTTTTCGGACTGGACACAGGGAAAGTTTTTTTTTAAGAATGAAGAGGAGAAAATTGTGTTAAAAAAATGCTCCCGTCTCTCTCATGTTGACAGTTGACCCGGGGGTTGACATGTGGGGGTACAGTTAGGAAAACAAGGGGGTTCGATTCTCTTCAATCTCTCTAGGTGCTTTATTTATTTAAAAAAAACAACAACATTGTGAACTTGAGTAGGAAAAAAAAAAAGGAATAATACTCGACCATGGAGGAGTGGAGACAATGCGGGCGGTGGTTGATAGACTGCAAGGTTCTGCCTCCCAACCACCGGGTCGTGTGGCCCTCGGCGGCCGTCTTCGACCTGGCCCAGGCCCTCAGAGACGGGGTGCTCCTGTGCCAGATGTTGCACAACCTCTCGCCGGGGTCGGTGGACCTGAAGGAGATCAATTTCAGACCCCAGATGTCACAGGTGAGTGAGAGATTCATTTGTGTACATCACCCGGGATTTGTCACCCCCATCGTTGGTTGTCACGGCAGCGGGTTTGTCTCTGATCACATCCAAGAGCAGTGTCTCAATGTAGAAACTGTTTCGGTCAGCAACACTTTTATTTTCTATGTATCATTTTATCTACTCTATCACTTTAAGTTATTTTTCTCTTCCTCCTTTTTGTGAATATTTATGGCCCCTCAGTCTGGATTTAAAGCGTCTTATCATAACAAAGTCAATACACTTGACAGTTTAAGTAAGACTGTATTTGGGGAAAGCAACTCAACAATGAGTGAATCACAGCATGGCTGTGGTGAGGAAAAATATTCCTCCTAGAAGGCAGAAACGTCGAGCAGAACCAGACTCTTGCTGGTGGAGCCCTTGAGCTCCGGGAGAGAAGAGAAAATTGACATCATATTCAGACTTTTTTGCTTGAATTGTTTTTCTTATTCATTTGTTTACATCCTATTCTTTATTTCTTGGCCCCTCACAACCGTCTCGGTATATAATGTGGCCCCTGAGGGAATTCAATACCCCTACTCTGGTTGTTGGCCCCAGGTTCAATGACTTGCACATCTCTCAAACCTTGTCTCTGCCCCAAAATCCCTCTCAGGCAAAAATATCAACCAGAAAAAGAGTATTTAGTCAAATAAAAAAATCCCATTTTGAACTCGTTGACATATCAATTTATAGATTACATAGAATATGTACCTGATATTCCGGACGTTAGCGTTCATTTTGGATCTAATTCTTGGAAATCCAGTTTTCCATTTTTTTTGTCAGAATCTGGTAAAGTCATTATTTGCTTAGGAAACCATGCCAACTATGTAGGGGTGTAAAAAAATAAAGTCCATTCACTTAAACATTGCGATATTTACAAAACAAAATACGGTATTGATATTCAACAAATGGTGTATAAAATAAAATTATTCAATTTTCCCTAAATTTGATCTACAATTAACATAACATTAACAATAATCAGTGTCATTTGTATGATGCAATTAAACTTACGGCCGCTAGTTGGCTAGTCATGACATCCTCTGCAGCAAAAGGAATAATATCACTGAGGACGAGAGGATACAGTCGACTCCTGCTCATTTTGAAACTGATGTTTGGACATATTTTGGTTTCAAAACGATTGAAAGCAGTTACGACTTTGTCAAGAGTTATGTGGTCTGTAAATTCTGCAACAGTACTACAGAGTCAAGTACTCGAACAATACATTTAAAAATACATTATTGGTATTCAATAAATGGTGTATAAAATAAAATGATTACATCTTCTGTAAATTTGATCTACAATTAACATTTAAATAATCAGTGTCAATTTTGTGATGCAATTAAACTTCCGGCCGCTAGGTGGCTAGTAGTGGTGGTAGTCATTACATCCTCTGTGGCGAAAGGAATAATGAAATCCCGCCAAATCGCACCGAGGACGAGAGGATACAGTCGACTCCTGCTGCTTTTAAAGTTGATGTTTGGACATATTCTGGTTTCAAAACAAGTGAAGACAGGTACGACTTCAACAAGAGTCATGTGGTCTGTAAATTCTGCAACACCAGAGTCGAGTACTCGACAATACTACAAAAATAAGTGATGTAATGGAATGTAATCCAAAGAGAGAAGTGGTTATGTCATGACTATAATGGCTCTAAACATGATCGGATTGTCCAACTTTAGGATTGTTGGTTCAGCAATATCATCAAAACACACAAGAAAACAGACGATTCACTTAATTACTCACATTTTTTATATCACTTGAAATTGAAGTGGAGTTTGTTGTACTAACTGCAGTGGACTCACCACATCAATATGACCTACTAACCACTAACGTAGGCGTTGACCACATCAAAGTTCTCTTCAATAATCGACTCATCTTACTTCTATTCTAACCTGCTTATCGTACGTATTCCTTTGTTTCACGAGAGTTTCTTCTCAACTCTAACCAAGTGTGAAGTGTGCAAAGGTTTTCCCTAATAGGAGTCAAGTATTTCCTTTCGCCCTATTAATCTCCGAGGAAGTGTGTGCCAACTTAACCACGAGCAAGAGGAAGATTAGAATTCATGCTTGATGCTTAATGGATATTTCTTCTCAACCCTCGCCAGCTTTTCCCATCGACCCTCGTCCGTCTGGTTCAAGCGTCGCAAACATAAGTTTCCTCTTTTTTGAACTGTGAGAGCGGAATGGTCCGTAACTATAGATGTGTGAGATTATTTAGTTCCCTCTCGACTTCTGCTATTTGTTCGTCGTGAAAGCCAGAAATGAGGAAGTGTGAGCCGTGCGTGCAGGACGAGTTTACGACCACAGTAGTGGAGAAACTGTTTTAAAGGGTTTCCGTTTTGACTTTTATTGACTCTAAAACACGAAGAAGAAAAAAATGGCGTTGTGAGAGAACACGAGGGAGGACAGATTGATTTGTAGTTGGGAAAATATATGAGAGTGAGAATTCCTTTTCACATTTTTATCCACGGATCAATGTAGCGGGCTGGTCTTTCTCTAGGTTATGGATCAGGACTGTAGCGATACACTCGTCTTACAATACATTATGTTTTCATACACTTGCATTATTTTCCAAACGACTTTGAGGGGTCACTGAATTTTAGTAAGATCTTGAGATTGTTTGAATCCATTTTGGTTATAGTGATAGAACTGAAAGACAAAATATGCCCAAACATCATCATTAAAAGGAGCTGGAGCCGGGATTATAGTATCCTCTTGTCCTCAGTCATTGCCGAGATCTCTCGGGATATCATTTCAAAATGACTGCTGCCATCTAGTAACCGGAAGTTTAATTGCAACTCCATAATGTACAAACGTTAATTGTAGATAACTACACACAATTGAACAGTGAATAAATAAATAATTAAAATATAAACCATAAAATGACTATAATAAAGATAAAATGTATTTTGAAAGCAAAAATAATTGGAAAAAAATCCCAATAAAAATGGATAAAGTGCTGTTGAATAAAACATATTATTATATATCGGTGTATCAAGTATTTTTTTTTCCTCACACCCCTAGTATAAATGGTATTGCTACCGTTACGAATACCGATGCCTTCACTCCGATCACTTTTCCTGACCTAACCTTTTACAATATAAATTCAAATGAAAAGAAAATAACAATACTCATAGTAAGAAATTTTGAGTTTGTTTTCTTACAGAAATAATGAATGAAGTCAAGAACGCTAGATACTGACGCTAGATACTGACGCTAGATACTGACGCTAGATACCCCAACCCTTGAATATCGCAGCCATTTTTTCATAGATTTGTATGTCAGAGTTCAGATTGGAATCCAGTAGGATCTTGAATTATACTAGTATAGATTGGAATTCCTATCTGTACATGTACAGACTGAACTGGGATCTGAATATTGGAATTCCAATCTGTCCTAGGAGGATTCCAGATTCTACTAGTTGATTCCAATCTCTACTATGAGGGATTGGAATTCTACTACTGTATTGGGATCTAAATATTGGAATTCCAATCTGTCCTAGGATAAATGGGAATTCTACCAAGACAATCTCCATTTCTTATTGGAGAAATTCGGATTACATCAACATTTTTTGGAAAATAGACTGAATCATGGAATTCCAATCTGTACTAGTAGGATTCCAGATCCTAGTGTATTCCAATCTGTACTGTGACATTAACATCTTTGTAAAGTATCCGGTTACCATGTATTTCTCCTTCATTTCACAATCACATCAACATTGCATCCAGTCACTGGAACCTTTATCTCGATCATGTGATTAACCAATAGGAAACAAAACCTGACACCGAAAGATGCTCGGTACTACTTCCTACTAGTACTAGTTCCGTGTCCCGCCCTACTCTGAGATGTTCTCAAAAATCCGTCCAGGGTAAATAAATCTTATCAAAGCACTAAGAAAAGGGGAAAATACGGTATTGTTCATTGTTCAGCCTTCACTTTCCAGCAGACTTCAGAGTTCCGCGGTTATGAGTGTAGAGGCTGGCAGAGAGAGTGTGGAGGGCACTCTTTGATCCGCCCACTAATCCCACTTCTCCCAGTCGGATTCTGCAGGGAATGGGGGGCGGGGGGTTTAAAGGGGTGTCCTCGGTGACAAATTGGGTTTAGCAACATACTGGCAGCAAAACAGTCGTTGGGGTGATTTATGATATGAAAAAGGTCAAAGCTTTGATTACTCTTGTGAACCGGCCTGATAACAATATCGTCTCTTGATACAACTTTTATTCTCTTTAAGCTGTGTTTGCTCCTGAATAGATCCAGCCTGGAGTGGAATAGATACAAAAACGGTATAAAATAAGACTTGAATAAGTAAATAAATTGATTAATATTTTACTGTAACTTCCGGAAATTCATGTTGTGTCTGCAGTAAAGGATCACAAGGAATAATCAGTGGTGGTTTTATTCACTGTTTTAAAATATTTATGTAGGCATTTTTAAAGATACCAGTCACAGCTTCCACTCAAAGGGTTAATCTTCTGGGTAAAAAAATAGGAAAATAGTCATGACTGCGACTCGTGTCACCACTATTTTAACTGATTTAGCAGGAATTGGGTCAGACTTGGAGTAAGCAGATTAACTCGTGGGGTATTCAGATTTCAGTCACCGTTTTCAAAATATGTATTATAATGGGGATAAAGGATTGGAACAAATGTTGGACCAGGACATGGCTATTACACTTTCTGGACCATGTTAAAAGTTTTTTTTTTATATTACTTAACAAGTAAATGTGAAACATTTGAAATCTTTGCTAAGCAATTGAAGATACAGTTGTGTCAAGGATGAATTCGCTTCTTTTATTTAAAATAATCCCATTGTTTTATGCTGACAAAGAATAGCATTTGACGTCACAGGAATTTGAAGTAAACCTATAGAAATATTATTTATCTTAACATCAGACTATTTGCAGTATAAATTACTCAAGTTCACTGAGGAAGTCATAAATGTTATTTATGTTTAAGGAAGTGGAGATCACGCAACCTCACCACACAGAAAACTAACACGCAACACAAGAGCTCAGTGTAATATTATGCAAGTGCTAAATTAGTAGTATTTCCCACTTTTTTCTTAATACTAAAACTAAAGTCTAATCTAATATTGGTATAGAAGCCGGCATTTATAAGAATTGATATAATTGATGCATCATTTTCCTCAAGTCTTTCTTTCAATAAAGCTTCTCTGAACTTTCGGCTCATGGCTTGCTACAGCTGCCCTTTATGCACGTAAACAACGAATAAAAAAACATGGCGTTTCCAATGAAAAAGATGAGGCTCGTAAAAAAAACAAAAAACGACCGATTTGACATTTGGCTGGAGATTGACGGTAAACCAACCTTTTCTTGAAAATAAGCCATTTGTGGTTGTTGATGTTACTGTCGCTTCCATGACTTCAAAAAGCAAATATCTTAATTTGAATTTACCTGCAGACTTTTACCATTTGACTGATTTATTTATAATTTCAATTGTCTCTTATACAAGTAGCAGCAGAGGTGCTGAGGATGTTTGGAATAATTTAGATTTAAAAAAAAAAGTGGGGTTACACCTGTATCTCTTATGGCGTTAATTCATCCTATGTTTTTTCATAAAAGCCGATTGTATTGTTTACTTATTTATTTATTTATTTAATTTTGCTTAAAATCCTCTTTTTTTTTAAACCATAGTTATTTTATTGTTTGCAGTTCAAAGTTCAGTAAAGTGTGTGAGATGCCAGTGATTGCTGAGCATGAGAGGATACAGTAGACTCCAGCAACTTTTAAAGCTGGTGTTAAGTCATATTTTTGAATTACCGGCCACTAGATGGCCCCAGTCACTCTGCCTCTGTAGATAAAGGAAGAATAGAATCCTGCGAGATCCCAGTGATGGCTGAGGTCGAGAGGATATTGTTGAATCCAGCAACTTTTAAAGCTGATTTTATGTCATAGTTTTAAATGATCGGCCACTAGATGGCCCAAGTCATTCTGCCTCCGCAGATAAAGGAAGCATAAAATCATGAGATATCCCGGTGATGGCTGAGCATGAGAGGATACAGTCGAACCCAGCAGTTTTTAAATCTGATGTTATGTCATATTTTTAAATTACCGGCCACTAAATGGCTCCAGGCATTTTGCTTCCTTAGATAAAGGAAGAATCAAATCCTGCGAGATCTCGGTGATGGCTAAGGACGAGAGGATACAGTCATTCATTTTAAAACAAATGTAAGCAGTAACGACTTCATCAAGAGTCATGTGGTCTGTAATTTCTGCAACAACAGAGTCAAGTACTCAACAATACTACAAATCTACAAAGTAAAAATAATGTAAAAACAAAAGCGTGTAGATCACATGGTCATGTTAACGCTTCTCAAGTAGAGCTTCGGTGAAGTCAAATGCATTTGAACAAACAAACAATTGTTCGTTCAAGTGACTAAAATATGGAAAATGTCTGTTGCTGAATCATTCAGTTCACAGTTATTGTTTTTTATTTATAATATTCATGAAGAAAATAATGAGCAATGAGCTCGAACATCACATCTCTGCGGGGCGTAGAAACCGCGTAGGAATAACGGCCGTTAAACTCAAACATTTATTCCCCGCAGTAAAGCAACTACAAAACAAACAAAAAAACGACATTACTCTCGCCATCACATTAAAGCCACGCCATGCGTTGATAGTTCGGCGTAACTCGAGGGGAATCGTTTCAGTGGTGAAAATGACTTCCATTCCGGTGGGCTACAACGTTTTCTTTTTGTATTATTCAAGACAGCAAAGCCTTTGTCTTTTTTCTTGGAGGTGGTGAGTGGCTGCTTAATGAGCTCTGGTGTTTGGAGGTGCTCGAACGTGTATGTAGGCTGAATCCAGCGCCGCCGGCGGAATCTGAAACAAGAGACTGAGCCGTGCGCTCTCAAAGCGTTTCTGCACTGCTGTTTCTTTTTTTTTCTTTTCTCCGCAAGGCCTCCCTCATCCCTGCTCAGTGAGGTAGCCGTGAATGCCTATGGGATGACTCAGGTGGATATCTGTGCATGTGTATCTGTCCGTGCACCTTCTTTTTTGTCTGGTTGCCGGTGTGTGATTCCACAGGAGGGCCCTGGGCTACCGCTGAGCTTCCAGGGAGGCTGTAGATTTCACACCAAGACCACAGCTTCTGTTTGCGATAATTGAGGTCTTACCTCTTTGTCCGGCTCCTTTCCCCGAGCGATCTTCTCCGCTACAGGCAGGATACGGACAGAGTTTAATGTATTGGTGCTTTAAAAAAAAAGAAAAAAAGAAGCTTTTCTTGAGGCTGAAAAAAGAGCAGCTTGTTGGCAATTATTTGTTGTATAAGAAATAGTCATTTAAAGTGTTTGGCCATTATTATGTAGATGCCTGTTGTCTTAGGGCAAATTTGATGAAAGGAAATGAAATTTGTTCCCTTGTATATTCCGCAATACCGTTGCCGTCGGCAACCTTTGCTTTATGCTTCTGCTGCATCGACTGTTGGCGATGGTGGTTTCTAAAAGTTTACCCAGAATTCACAGTGTAGACAGTACATACTTGCGCCATATTTACCCAGTGTTTTAATAGGTCTGAAGTGTTATTGAAAATAATATTATTTTTTTAAATATTGCGATTCAATATGCGTTTATTTTTTCAATCTCCTATTTTTTAAATTAATTTCTCTAACACAATAAATAATTCACTTTTCATTCAAATGTATTCCTTTTTGTTGTTCAGATAAAGTTATTAAGCCATTTTTAAGATAAAAAGGCAAATTAAGCATACATTGAAATAAAGGGAGGAGGTTCATTTAGTTACTTTAACTACAGTTGTAAACAAAAACAAAATTGCACGATATTCCAAAAGA
Source organism: Callionymus lyra (assembly GCF_982586985.1). NCBI lineage: Eukaryota > Metazoa > Chordata > Actinopteri > Syngnathiformes > Callionymidae > Callionymus > Callionymus lyra. The sequence continues at coordinate 15,079,525 of NC_141822.1, read as the reverse complement.
AATGGTCATTAAAATTGCTGCCCGTAAGTCACAGCAAATACTTTAAAAGCTGCAGCTAAAACTTGATAAAAGTGTGATTTAAACAATTATATTTATTAGTCAATAATGAATTACACTAACTTCAGTGTAAAGAAAAGGTGCAAACACTGGTCACTCATTCTGACTTTTTCTTTCTGCACATTTTTGCACAGTTTCTCTTGTTACATCTCCTTTCATTAATATTTTATAATTTACATAGTTTAAATTGTGTGATTATACAAAGGAACAAACTTTGTATTGACACACAAACACGGCAGCAGCGCACACTCATACAATCACGCCAGCAGAGCATGTTTCAATTCAAATTTATGACCTTAATGTAAGGACTTACGGCTCGAAAATGAACTCAACATAAAATTCAATAAAATCGCAACCTTTGCGATATAATAGTCACGTTTTTTTTAACAAATGCGATTAATCGTTCAGCCCTACTGTGTAGCATGTTAGCCCTTTAGCTTCCGCTACAAACAAGCTGAAAATACAGCCTTTTTTTTATTTTCTTCCTAACAATTTCTCATGTTTGGGTTTCAATACAAGAGAGACATTACAGACGAGCAGTATGGAGGTATTTGGACGTTGTTCGATGTTTCTTTTTGGATAAAGAAGAGCCCAGTAGGTGGATAGTCGCTACCATCAAATGGATATACATTTTTGTCTGTTACTCAAAAAAGACATGGATTAATCTGAAAATTATCTTATCCCTCAGTTGAAATGAGGGTGAGTAGAAATTGAGTGAAATTTGAATTTTTGTTGAACTACCCCAACCACAAGCCCCCAGTCCAAGATGCATATGTTACTAGCGTCAGCAAATTTATTTTGTATTGCTTATTAATATCTAAAAGGTTCAGATATATAAGACTAGGTTTAAGCCAAAGTAAAACCTGCCTGTGACTCAAGCGTTTGGTTCGGTCAAGTTTAGTGGAACAAAATAAGCCTGATAACTAGCAAAACTGTGTAAAACACTATATGGCACCTTCTTGTTGGGGGCAAACCAGTCCAGGGCTACTGCAAACTCAGTGTTATTGTTAGATTCATTTGTTTTATGCCCTTGTTTGTTTTTTTCGTCAGTTACTCTGTTTTATTTATTTGTTAATCTACGGGCGCAGCTTAACAAAAGTAGGTTTTGGGCTGCACATATGGGGGAAACCACTTTCTGAATCAGGAGTATTGTTGTGTAGCTGAATTGTGGTCTAACGTTGATCTAATAAGGTCCTTTTCTATCATTCCATAAAGTCCCATCACAGATAAAAGCACTTACAATGATGAAATGAATGTAACCCTCATTGTGCTTGGACTACAATAATATGATGTTTTCATTCAATACATCAGATTCTTGCAGTTTTGCCTCTTATATCATCAATATGAAAATTAAAAATACGTATAATCTAATATTTCCTGTAATTGGGGGGTGTTACTATTGTTAAACCCTTTCCGGTGACTTGTGCCCCTACATTTTGGCGGACTCCTTAAACCTGATCCAATCAGTCTTTTGTCCTGGTCACATTCACCTGACCACCGTGTGGTTCCTGGAGGTCGTGTCCATTATGCTGAAAGCCCTGTTTGATGGAGCTCTAACAGATTCGAAATTAGATCACAGCGAAGCGAGCCAGAAAGCAACATGGTTATAGGTGGACCACCTACGGTACTGAAATCTCCGTTTGACTCGTAAGTACTGTAGACAAGCACCCACCCGGGCCTCCTGCGGGGGGTAATTTAATCCCTGCCTTTAGTCTGGCGTTGACCCCCACGACCCCCCCAGTGCTTGCCGGATGCAGGTAATACCGCTAATGGAGCTTGTTAGGGACACATCTGGGGTCACAGAGCTATAATGTAGCCACTGGGAGCGAATACGATCGACAAGAAGGGAACGAGTCGACACTTTGATCTGTAACCTTTAGTGCGAGTTAATCCATTTCCCAAGGTCATCAAAAACCTTTCCAAATATTCATGGTGTGTCTCTGTTTGTTTTCTACATTTTAAACAAAACTAAATTGAAGTGGCAGCTCTTTTAAAAGTCACAGTGGAAGCCAAGTGTTAGATTACTTTTCTGCCCTTTAAAACTTTTTTTTTTAATGATGTTTTTGGCTGATTCTTATTAACATTTACCAAAGCAGAGCAGGTGAAGTAGAAACATTTTCTTCTTGTCGAAGGGAAAAAATGAAAGCTGGTGTGTCAAATACTTGTTTTTTTAAGTGAGTACAGGTTCTCAAAAAAAGGCTTGTGTTAAGGGCACAACTGGATTAGTAGAGTGTCAATAATAAACTTTCCTGACACGAGAGATTAAAGGTGTAGAAGAGAATTGAAAGAATAAATCAGATTTACATAAAATCTATTAAGCCTAATATAATATGTAGTCGATATTACATTAATTATACCAACCAGAAATCCAAATGATTCATTTTTGTGACTCTCCAGGTGATAAGCTTGAGGAGAATGTCAATCGTTACTGTGAATATTGTATATTTTATATATTGTATATAAGTTTGGCTACTGTTTGTCATTTTCTATCTTAAAAACGCTACAAAAAATGAAAAAACTTGAGGCTCAATTTATGCTACACTGGACTAAATGCATTAACCTGAATCGTGATGTTAAAATTGCAAGATTCTATTTTTAGGATAATAAAACCTTTTTTTTCCACGACTTTGTGTCAGAATAATTAAAATGGGACAATGGAGATGTACCTTTTATGGAAGCACTTTTCGAAAAATGAAAGAATAATGCGTAATATAATATTCTAACCTTAATTCTTTCGTATATTTTTATTCACTCTGACCAAGTATTCATTCAGAACTCGACTGTTATTGCATTTAATACTGACCGTATTTCGTTTTCTTTCAACTCTTTATTAAAGGTTTTAAATATAAAATAGTTTTAATAAAGTGACATGTTATGTGATAATGCTGAAAATCTGACCGTTTTAAAACATTAAACATCGTGTATTTCTGATGATTGAATTGCACAGAAGTCATGGTTGAAATGCATCTTGTGAAAATGAATTGTCAGGCAGATGCTCAGACTAGTGAGATGACAGGAAATTAATTTTGAACGTGCTTTTAATTTTGGCAGCGATTGCATGTTTCCGTGCGCTTGTATGCATTATGCATCAACTGTTTCCATGCCAGAAGACTGGATCTTAATTACAGATGACGAAGGACTGTTTAACGAACGCTTGTTAACTGCTTCTATTTTCATTGTGTCCAATTTCCACTTTATTTCATGAATCTAGCCTGTATTCTTCAGGGTTATTGATACTACTGACTATTCTCATGTGGATTTTGATCCCAAGTTTTTGGTTCTAAAGGTTCATCACACTCTCAAGATGTTTGTCCAACACCATGATGCATCTGTATGTTAACACTTCAGCTTAAAAATCTATTGCTAACATCGTTTTCCTCTTTCTATCACTTTCTCAGTGTTTCCACTTCATGCAACCATCGGCTTGTTGTTTTCTGTCGTGACTCACGATGTGTCATAGTTGAAAGCTAGTTTTAAAGACGGAAGGAAAAAATATAAATAACTATAATAAACACTTTCCTAAAAAGTCGGCATTATGGTCAGGCAAAAGTCTGGTTAAACTTTTATCAGGCCCCAAAGTTCATTCAAAGGATAAAAACCTCTCTTTCCTTTGTTTCTTCTCCCCCAACTTGGGTCTATTTACCATATTATATGTGTAATGTATTATATACATTTACAATTCGTCTGACTGGAGCCTCGTCCTTTTAAGGTTTCTGCCTCCAGTTTTTGCTCGCCACAGTGATGTTGTTATCGTAAGCACTTGGCAACATGAGCAGCACTGGTAGCATAGAGCAAGTTTTAAACTAACAATGTAAATAATAAACCATGAATCCACAAAAAAAGATGTATTACCAATAACATAAACAAAAAATAAAATCCTTATCATAGATCAACGTGCCTCTTTTGATTTTAAGGTCATCTTGCCACGACTTCTTTGACACATTCTGTATTAGCCAAAAAGACTTTTGGTGAAAGGGTCATATTTTTATTGTTTATCTTTATAAAATCTGTTCACGCAACAATTTAACGTGACTTTAAAATGTTTAAAATTTCTTTTTTTTTTTTTGTTTGGGGAATCAAACACAGAGAGCTTTTACTTTTACTTACAATTGTTTAGGGCCTTCACAACATGTCTTCTCAAGACGTAATTCACTTTGTTTGAAATTATAATGAATGCTGAACCAGAACATCAACTACATTTTTTGAAATACATTTTTTATCCAAGCAGCCTTTTATTCATCCAATATATTACAATGATGAAAGTGGATTCTTCTGATGGTTTTCTCTGTTTTTTAATCCTAAAACCCAGCCTGTTTTTGTTCTGTGGTTTACTGCCTAGTGTTTTACCATCTTATTCTGAGGGAGAGAAAGAGAAAAATTCTCCTGCAAAACACACACAGAACATTGTCTGCTCAGCACTTTCACAAAGAATAGCTTTGAACAGAGTATTTTGGAGTTGGTGATTGTTCAAAAGGAGTTTATATCGAGACACACCAAAACGTATCTCCAGGGCAAAGATGATGATTCTTCTTGCACTAGAATAAATATTTTAGCAACGCGGGCAAGTGATCCTCATCATGTTATGTTGTTTCGATCATTCCAAAACAGAAACAAATCCTGCGAAGGACGCAGCTGCGCTGACCACGTGGAACACAAAGTCATAATTCAGAAACAAAGGGGGGGAGGAATTTGTCAGAGGAACGTCATATCTTCAATAGACTTTTCATTGTTTCCACACATAGAAAAAAAAAGTGATAGAATTAAAACCATATCATGTTTGGACTGTTCCATTTTGTATTTAAGCAGTTTATATTGTTAACACTTATTTGAAATGTATTATTCAGGGTTTTTTATCAATATATATATCTGTAAATGGGTGTACTAACTTGTCTTTTACAAAAAGCAACATGGAAGATGAAGTGTGAAGTTAGAACTCCGTAAACGCCGTTGGGCGCTTTGAAAAAGTGCAGACAAAATCTACTATTTAATATATAATGAAAAAAAAGGACTGACACCAATGACTGACTGATGGGAGTAGGCTGCGAACGCAGCTCAACCATCGGGATCAATCGCAATTAAATGTCTTGCTCCGGGGCACATCATCCACCAGAGCTGTTATTGAACCCTTGACTTCTAAGGCCAAAAGCCAAACACTCTTTTTTTCCATCTCAAGAAAGCAATATTTAAAATTTTACCCAAAGTAAAAATGTGTTTTGAACAAAGACATTCAACTGTATATGTTTTTATTTTGTTTATGTTATCCAGCATTAAATCATAAATAATGGGAATTATTAGTTAACTTTCTAAGACCTTTGAATAAAACGGATATGGAGACGGTCTTATTCAAGTAGAGGCTCGAACCCGTGACGAGCAATGAAGCGGATCGATGCTTAGATCGCACTAAACATCGCCAAAAGTAAGGATTTATTCAGAAATTATTGTTGTCTAATGACGAACACCACTGGCTCCAATGACACCTACACACACGCTAAGCTAGTTGTCGGGGGTCAGAGAGGGATCGTGGCTGTTTCCTGCGGTTGGGAAAAGATAAGAATCTGGACTGTCGGGAGAGCAAGAGCAGCTCCCATCCCCCCCCTGTGGACACCTCCAACCCCATCTGCACACACACACCCACACACACACATGCACAAGAAGCCTCTTCCCCGGGAGGAAAGATAAACACTTTAATATTTTTTCTATCTCTTTGCCAAATGAAATAGATAGCGTGCGCCCTTGTGATGCAAGAGAGCAGGTTTTTGGGGGGGAGCAGTGTTTATATTTTGGAGCAGTTCTGGGTGTTTCAGTTCGTCTGAGCTGGGGAACAACAAAAGAAGTGCTGATATCCCATTACCGATGTGTATTGATAATATCATATAATTGGCTGTGGTGTAGGAAGGGCACAGGGGTAGGGTTACAATGTTCGACTCAATCCAGTAAAAGGGCCAGAGTTATTGATCCGGTCCGTGGCCCAGTCCCTCGTTAATCAAGCAAACAAAGTGGACCAGCGTGTGCTGGGGCTGCAGGGACGGAAGAGATCATTTTCCAAATGCTTTTGTTTTTTTGTTTTTTTTACCTCATTTGTAAATTGTGTCCGTTCATTTATTTTTAATCTCCAAGTGGAAGTGAAGTCGTTAGTGAAAGCTTTATCCGGACATTTGTTTTTGACTTTTGCTTTCCGTTTATCGACAATTTGAAACTTTATTTGCAACTAAACAAAGATGGACATGTTAAATGATTTGTTTGTCCCTGCTTTGGGTTACACAGTCTCGACCAGTTATTATTAATATCATTACGATGATTTAGGTTTTAAGTTTAAGGCCTAAGATGTTTCAGAGCAGAGATGGTAAAGTCATTTTTTTTTTCATTTTAATCCAATATCAGACCCTAAGTAAAATCCATGGTGGTCCAACCCTGAATATCTCCGCCCTCCACCCCCTCTCCCTAATGCAAAAAATATGAATAATGCCTGAACAAAAAGGAAAACATCGGCGGTGTATTGTTTATTGCAGAATGGTAGGATCAACACAAACAATTCCAATACCAAATGGGATTTTCAAGCTGGCATCAAAAGTGTTAGACCCTATGAGATCATGAGGGAAAATATGATGGCGAGTTAACCATAAATACGATGGTATGTGATGAAAAGATAAAGTAAATGCCGCACAAACTCCTCTGACATTTAAAGGATTTTTTATAAAATCTCCCCCAGACAGGCCTCCCCATAAAAGATGACATGTAAGGTTAAGAGGACATATGGGTCACTTTAATTAATTCAATTCAGAAACTCATGTGATAGTTGTGGGCTTGTGGCTATAATGACGTGAATCAAACATGCGTTTCCTGGTTCGCCTGTGCCTAGAACCACCACTGAGTACGAATGTTGTCTTACAAGCTTGGGGTTTTATTCAGTGTAAGACATTTTTTAATTAACAAACAAACCCTAAAACCCAAAGAGGAATGGGTAGCAAAGGGAAAATGATTCAACACGAACCCTCCATTCTCCAATGAAGTTGCCGGGTTTGGTAATCATGTGTGATCAAAACTTGATAATATGTGGATTATTTCCGAAGAAAAACTGAAAGAGTGAAAAAGGCGTTCAGATTGTTTTGTCTCTTGTTGGCAAGTGTTCTTTTGTACTGAAAATGTGCTAATTAGTTTTTTTTGTAAGAACGTTGCTTGGAGTCAAAATTGACTAAAGATAAAAACTGAAACTCAAGATTTGTACCATGTGTAATTATTTTTTTTTATTTCTGTTTAAATGAATATTCTAAAGTGCTATCAAAAAACAGGAACCGGTATTGAAGTGAAGGTAAAGGTTTCAGTAGTTTCCGTTTCAGTCTCTTTTATTCGTCATCGCCATCTGAAAGTCTAGTTTCCTCAATAGATGTAAGGAAATATACCGAAAATACTTTTCAGCGCCACTGCTTCTTTACTGTGTTAAAGGCAACATGAACGTTCTGTGACTATTAAAATGAAATGAGACTATAGTGCGCTGGGGTTGAGCCTCATCATTGTATGAGAATCATTGAACTACTATGATGATCATGATGATGACTCCCATTTTTAGTTGGTTAAATCATGCAGTCCCGGCTCTGAATACAAAACGTCTTGCATACGAATGAAGTTGTAATTGTATGAGTGAACAAAGGCCACCAAAACCTGCGTTCAAGCTTATCTTCAGGGAAATTGTCACGCATTATTGTCCCTTGAATATTTCAAATAACCTTCCAATGCACCGCAAAAGAGGAGAGTGGGGAAAAAAAAAACACTGGTATGGGAAGGTAGAAAAGGCTCTCTGGAGGCTGAAAGTGGAGCCAAAGCTGTATATTTTTTAATGAGTCTGTCTCTGGCTTTGCATCACTGTTCCACCACGCTGTATATAAACCGTGTTTATATTTAGTCTACACCATGCGGCTCTGTGTGCGGGCCCATCTTTTATCTCGGTTTATCTATCATTCCACTTTGTTACTTTCACTTTGACAAAGTATTTTCTTTCAATTTCGTAGTTTGACTCAACTTGTGTCAACATGTTGAAGGCTGGCCAAGTTCAATTGATAGTTTTCCCTAAATGAAAACTTGACATTCAGGTTTTGATTAATCCTCTTTTTCTCAAAATGAATAGTCGAAAGGTCGTTTTCCTTATGCAGTTTCCATCTAAAGAGTGAGATAACTCGAGCTTTGCACCAGTTTTGCATTAGCATAATGGGTGTGATGGTGTGTGAAGAAGGAAAAGCTAAACAATTTAGAATTAATGACAAAAGCTCTGGGGGAACACATTGAGCGACGGAAACGGGCACAAAGAAGGTGGTTTTTCAGACAATCTGATTTAGTGGATGTTGTTAGTGGCTTTCATTTGTGAAATTGAGCTTGTCCTTCACACTGACGTACACCGTTCACCTGCTTCTCCACAACTGGCTAACCTCCGACAAAAGAAGCATTTAATTACATTTGACTCTGACAACAAGCAACATTTACTTTTACCTTGACAGATTGTGTTTGCAGTAAATTATGCAACAACTGTTAAAGTGTATTTTGGAACTCTTCAGATCAGATCTGGACAAAATGCAACCCTTTCCCAGTATTTATGTGGAAAAACAATAAGAAAACCGATGATTGCGATATGTTTCTGGCACTTAACTAACCTTCTGTTTATATTTACAACATTTTCATGACTATCTTAATCCAAAAAAAACACTTGCTTAAGGTCTTTCTCAAACTTTCTGTGCCAATTTCCATGAGCCTACAAAACAGCTTTTATTAAATTCTTAATCCAATTTTATATATATATATATTTTATATTATTATAGCAAGTTTATCAGTTTCACTTTTAAATATCCAATTGATATCACAATTCTGTAAATGGAATGTATTCAGTTATACACTGGATGTATTCGGTGTATAATACTTTATAGTATTAGTTTATTTTTCTATCATGATGGTTTAATTGGTCTATTTTCTATTTATCTCTCTTTTAATATCTGATTCAATTGTTCTTGATATTCTGTGAACTTATTAAAAGATAGTAGAATAAAACTGTCTCTTTAATTGACATTAATTTTCATCTGTCGTGTATGATAAATAAATAAAAAAAAAAGAACTTTATTTCATTATTGTTAAATTATAGAAATAACCATCATCTAGGAACATGTTCTCAAACAATGACAAGTAATGGTGTTTCCATTCCAAAAATCCTGTCACCATTGAATCAACATTTAGAAAATCTGGCAGTGATGGGACAGATTTTGTGGCAGTGCTTACGAAAAGCACCGAAAAAAAAAAAAAGGAGTGAGAGGAGGGTTGTGTAATCCCTCCTCTCCCTATCTCAGTTCTAAGCCAGAAAACAAGAAACATCTGGACACGGAACAGAGGGCTCGGAACACACCCAATCCCCACCTTGGATGAATGCAACAATGCTTGGCTCGAAGTCAGCACTCGGACTCCCAACTGTTATCCCAGCAAACCCACTGAAAAAAAAAGATGCATTCTTATCATGACCGATAATATCTGAGAAGTATCCATGGGTGTAGTCTGCAGTGCTTATTGTGAATAGTTGATAACATCTGTATGATGGAGAAATGTTACTTTTTTATTTCTGCTTTTGCTTGTAAGAGTGGCAGGTGTAAAACATTTACCATATTGCTTTACTTCGGTCCTGTAGTACTGTTGGATTTTTCATCATGCATATTACAATTCAAACTGAAAAGAAATGACATTTCCTGCAGGTGCTACTGCCACATTTGTAAAAAAAAAAAAAAAAAAGGTTTCCTACTTCTGCTTTTGACAGAATACTAATTTGTTTTTTGCTTCACAACCTGCACAGTGTTCTCTTAGCTTTTATCAAAGAGTATAGAGCTGGGACATGCAAAATAAATGATAAATACTGTTATAAAGAAATTCATACATTCATATGTCTACAGCTTTTTTTCCCCCCCGTGACGGATCATGGGGGACCCGGCTCAGGTGGCCTTTCATATGTTTTTTAAAACTCTTTTTGATTAGGGATTGTGGGAGGAAACCGGAGTACCCGGTGTAAACCCCACAAAAAGGAGGTTTACTTGACCTCTGCGCGAACTAACAACCTTCAGCATAATAATCATCTAAGAGGGAATTAATTAAATTATTGTAAAATATTTGAGAGGGTAAAGTTTTTAAATAAAACATGGCGTCATTTAAAAGAAATGTGTAAGCTAAATCTTAACAATATCACTTGAAAGTCACAAATCCATTCAGTATTCTGCTGTCATAGCCAACACTATGGGCTGAGAGTATGTTTGCATTGCATCGAGTGACCTGTGTGACTTTGCTCCCGGCTCCAGTTTTTGATTTCTATCTATCTTCCTTTTATTCCTCCAACGTGACTCAACCTTGAAAGTGAAGCGTTGGACGAGTGCGGACTGCACTTTCTCTGACTGCCACAGTCGTGTAGCACCCTGTGATGATAAAGTGTCACTGCCTCTAACATTTGTCTTTCCCTCGCACTCCCATTTTTCAACCCGCACATTTTCCTCCCTTCTATTTTCGGGATTGTAAAAGTGATGAAAAAATCAATGAAAAAAAAAAATGGTACATTTTTGAGTTCTCACCATGAAAACGGTTGTCCAAAGCAATTTTCCTCCAATACGGTGTTATCTTAAAACAACATCTAGGTCTAATTGTTTCATCTGGGATGCTTTTGGGAGTCATTATGTGCTTGAGAGGCATAATTGAACCTCTGAGAGTCGACGCCCATTAGCGCAGAACATCAGGCTCGGATAAGATAGTCTAGTAGCATTTTGGTATTTCACTTGAAACAAGTTTTATTTTTTTTAAAAAGCATGTTATCCATCCGTAAGTAACTAAGTAATTAATATTTATAGAGCGCTTTTACAGACCAGGGTCACAAAGCACTTAAACAAACAAAACAATACTCAATAAAATATATACTAAAAATGTCAAGATAACACAGAGAACAACACAGGAGTTCCAGAGAATCAAGGAAAAGCTGCACGAATAAAAGTGTCTTAAGATGTTTCTTAAAGGAGTCAGTAGACTCCATCAAACACAAAGAGAGAGGAAGATCGTTCCAAAGCTTAGCAGCAAAACCTGGAAGGATTTCTCTCCTCTGGTCCAGAACCATGTGTGAGGAACAATCAGTAGATTCTGATCCACAGACCTCAGAGCCCGAGCTGGGGTGTAACGCTGGATCAGATCACTGATGTAAGGAGGAGTTCTGAAAGTAAAAAAAATGTTAAAGTTGATCCTGAAAGAAACTGGAAGCCAGTGAAGAGTTTTAAGGATCTGAGAAATGTGAGTTCTTCTACTAGAGCGGGTCAGAATTCTCGCTGCAGAGTTCTGTATCAACTCCAGGCGAGACAACTCCTTCTTAGACATGAAAACAAACTGTTACAATAGTCCAGTTGAGAAAACACAAACACATGGACTATAAGCTCCAGATCATGTTGTGACAACATTTTCCTAAATTAAAGTTTTAACTGTACAAGCATAATTCTAAATATCTGAATTTGAGAGCGGAAACATTCCTGTAAACAACTATTTATCTCATTACTAATGCTCAATTAAAAACACACTGCTGGACTTTAAGTATGTAGGATTTTCATGGCCCATTTACATTTTTTTTAAAGAACCGATATCTCTAATTGAATGTTATTAAAATATAAAAGCTCCCATCCGTGCGACTCAACCAGTCGAAAAAAGGTTTCTTTTAAATGGCCACTAATGAATTCAGCTTCCTTTTAATCATTCTCCTTTAACATGTATTTCGTGTTGATACCGGGGAGCCCTTTGACAACGCGGTAACGTCGGCGTTAAAGCCTGAGGGAGCGACCGTTGATGATGTGTTACCTCACATCTGTGAGGTCACAACCAGATCTTTAAATGGGTGAAAAGGTTTGATTGCGACAGGGAGGTCTTCCCCTTGTAGAGTGGCATTAGAGCAGGGGAACGAGAGGAGACTCGCCTCCGGCCCTTTGCCCTTCTGCTCACCCCCGCTGTCACCAACGCTTCCACCACCATTAATTAGAAAAAGCCCCACTCGCGTCGCCGGCAACGAGAGAATTTCGACTCCGACTGGGAATGTCCTTTTTTTTAATTTATATAAAATCGCTTCATTCTCCCATACTGCATCAGCATGTCATTTTCCGGCTTTACAAAAGTGGAGAGTAAAGTGCTCCTAAGAGATCTTGGAACCGTCGCTCCCTCGGGAGGGTTTATGATGTTCTCGGGATACAAGTCCTCTTGTTACTTTTATTAGGTGTTCCAGGACTCAAAAGCCAGAAGTATTTTGTACCCTATGTAGGGTGGCATGGCTCAGACGGAAGAGTGGTTTGCTTAGAAGTTGCATCATTGTGTCGTCCTGAGCAAGAGACTGGATTAGATTAGATTAAATAGACTTTATTAAATTGGGTTTCCAGGACATGACAATAGAAGGTACAGAAGTTTTATAAAAACAAGAACAAAGTGCAAACAAATGCAAGGGATGACAAAGAGCAAGTATCAATAACATGAATCAAAGGAAATAACACTAGAAGGATACAAAGATTAAAATGGTATACTATATATAGATAGAATATCATCCGAGTCCCTGAGTCTATTAGTGTTGCATCTGCTTCTATGTTCAACTAAAGACCCTGATTGCAATTAATGGTGATCTAGCAACTGCGTGGCAGAAGGAGACCTCCTGAGGGATCAATAAAGTTTTACCTTACTCCCTTTCTCATGTGATTGTGTGCGTGAATCGTTCAATTGGAGACTGAACGTTTTTACGGCTGCTGGGTGAAACAAATGTGTTTGTAGTACCCTTTGTGTTGCCTCTGGATCAAGGTGAACAACCTCCCTGGCTTCCAGAAATACATACACAATATGCAATGAGCCAAAGGAACAGAAAATTCAAACCCATTTTTTTACGGACCACCTGGTCACCTTGACCCAGAGATAACATAAGGGTCAAAAGGTTTTGAAAGTGATACACAAGTAAGAACCACTTGCGTATAACGGTTGATATGTGGTGTTTCCCCGATAATGTCGACACCACATGCGTTTTTTATGGAAGAATTACCGCAAATAAGAAAAAGTTTGAGGAAAAGTTGCAAATCCAGACTTAGAAGCTAAATGTTTACGTCCCGATCCATTGCATAATTCAAGTAGAAAGCAGTTGACTCTTCAAGCACATACGAAGATCTTTGATGGTAACAAAAAACTGCCTAATTATCGTAATGTGTGTACCCCATTAAAGTACAATACGAGAACAACAGCAACACAAAAGAAACGGCAGTACTGCACATGCGACAGCTTCATTATGCTATAGATAAGCTTTAAAAAATGCAGGGGCTGCAGGGTCTGAGGAAAGTAGCCTGCCTGTGCACAGGTCACCCCCTCACCCCCCAATTTCCACTATCCTGCATCCATATAAAGCAGATTTCAAGATAAGCCTGGCAGCATTCACAGCCCTCCTAAACGTCTCCCTAATTAAATCGTATCGACTCCGATAACAAACAAGCTCCTGAACGGAACAGTCTCTGCAGAAACATGATCAAACAAGCAAAGCAAAAGAAGACGCTTCAGGACAAAACAAGCGCGCTAATGAGAAAACAATGGGGGTAGCTTCAAGTACGATAGGAACAGAAGATACCCTGCCATTTGTTTAATGTTAAATTTAACGATGCTGGTGATTAATTGCTTCTGATTTTAACTTGTTTTTTAGCAGCTACTCAGGATGCAACACTTCAGGGTATAACGGTGGTGTTTTCAACAGCTGTGTTCTCGAAAAAGATGACAGAGCTGTGAAAAAAAAAAAGTTGTTTCTCTCATGACTTCTGTCCGTCAGCGAAGCATCTGCTTCCTGAATTATTTAGCGGCGAAGATAAGGCCTGGTTCTGACTACATATGGAAGAAGAGAAAATAAGGTTTTAGCAGACTGTATCGGAGGGGCCCAGTCTTTAATTCAATTTCAATTTGATTTTTATTTAAAGTGTCTTATCATAATGAAGTTATCTCAGGACTTATTGGTCAAAAAGTCAGACTTAAAAACATCCAAATACCTCCATAGTGTTCGTCTGTAACGTATAAGAATTGAATTTTGTTGAAAAAAAAGTCTATATTTTAAGCATGTTTGAGGCAAAATTATCAGTCTCTCAGTTCCTTTGGTAAAACAAATTATTTCCGGAACTATTCTTCAGACGAGCAGTATGTAGGTATTTGGATGTTTTTAAGTGTCTTTTTGAACAAAGACGAAGACTACTTAGCTCCAGTTACTACAATAAATGGTCTATAACTTCTAAAAATGAACAGATTACTCTGAAAATAATTCATTTAGGATCAAACCTTTGAAATAGAAAGATAATATCGCAGTCAGACTTCCTGTTGGGTTTGTTTGGTCCGTGACCTTGACGGCTGAAACATTATGACTAAGTTAGACACTCATTAAAGTCCATCAATAAAAAAATAACTTTTTCACTATAATCTAATACAACGTCACATTAATGAAGGATATTAAACCAGTTTTTAGTGGATTATTTATTTGACTGCTTTGACTTTGAATTACAATTGGTTTGTGAGAATTCTAGTAATGTTGGTTTGCTATGTCTTCTCGTCTGGACTGTGGTAACAGTTTATTTTCGTGTCTAAACAAAAAGGAGCTGTCTCGCCTGCAGTTAATACAAAACTCAAATTCTGACCCGCTCTAGTAGAAGAACTCGCATTTCTCAGATACTTAAAACTCTTCATTGGCTGCCAGTTTATTTTTTCGCTTCCCTTAAGTACAGACGATTAATATGACATGAGTTAAGACTTGATAACAGAGCAGGCAACATGGTGTCACACAACTATATCCTGGCACAACAATATCTGTTTAACAACTTCAAAAGTAAGAATTTTGAAATGAATGTGACCAAACAAAAACAATTATTTTAATAATGAGTCAGCTGATTTATCATTTTCCTATACTTTTACATATACATCTTTTTTTAATAACTATATTGATTGTAAATAGTCTGTCAACCATTGTGTGATTGATTATGTGGTACAGTTTGATATTTGCTTAAGAAAAAAGCAAACCAGCACTTCTTCACCCCTCCTGACTTCATAATTCCAGACAGTGATGGATAGTTTCCAAACAGCAGGCAAACATAGTGATTGGTTGCTGCTGGTGTAAGTGTTCGCAGGCTGATCCGGGCTCTGCTTCTACACTGAGGAATTGATCGCAAATGCCTGAGCAGGCGGATCCGGGGTTTGGCGGTTTAATGAATAATTTAAATGTCCATGATGACTCGGCACTAATATCTGTGTTTAATCTGTCGGAAACAATGAAAATATTTTTTTTATGAAAAAATGACGAATTGAAATACAACTTTGTTTGTTTCAGTCACTTTTTTGATTTTATTTTACAACTTAGACAATCTGTTTCCATTCAAGAAATGATGTAGTAATTATATTAAATTATGTATGAAAACAAACCGACTGAAGTAAAGTGATTTTATCTAGTTGTTTTATTGCGTTCCAAATACACATTTTTTTTATTCACTTTTTTCTCCTCTGGGTCACCTTTTTCCTGCAAAACACAGACTCTTGGTTGCAAAATTAGATCTGTGATGGTTATGCCAATTTAAGGTAATCACAAGGACGTGTCTTGAATGTTATTTTTTTGTCCATTTTTCAAGTTGTGTGACTGTAGATGAATGGTTTAGTGCATTTTCAGAGAAACATGAAATATTCAAACAAAAAAGAAAAATCACGCCACACATGCTTCCAGTTTGAACCAAGTGAGACACAGATGCTGTTTGTTTTTTTGTGTCATTCATACCCCAAATTTAAGCTCTCAACTTATCGCCAAAAAAAACCAAACAGCTGAAACGTTTTGTATCTCAACACTGGTAAGTCAAGATAACACTGTATCATGGTGCTTTTAAGCTGGGGAGCAATTCCCCTCCTGGACAATTCCACCTTAAGAACTATTTTAAATCATTGCTATAATTGTAGTGTTTGATATACCGTATGTGTAGCCATGAGGCCTGTTCTAAAAAAATATATATATATTGTGTTTCTATTCATCTTTATGTTGATGATGTTTGATTTTATGTTTCCAATCTGGTTAATTATTATAAAGAACTAAAAACTTGATGTGAGTTTCTGTGCCTCTGGAGTAGTCTGGGGTACCAGAATGGTTGTTGACCCCTGCAGTAAATGATTGAGCATGACCTGGTATTTAAAAAAAAAGTCCTTTCATGCTCAGACACTCTGATAATGCAAGGCAAGCGATTGCGAATAATTGAATTGGATGTACAGTAGCAGGTAAAAATAACCCTGAATCACGAATTACAGTGTTTTATCTGTACTTTTGAATTTTTTTGTGCGGTTTGTTTTGCTTTCTCTTGCCAATCATTTTTCTAATTACATACTTAAAACGGACAAAAACAAGGGTGTCTTTTTAAATGCTTTACTCTGATGTAAGGCTCAAGTTATCGGGAACAAAGGGGGGACGGATGTTGCCAGTGTTTACAAATGGAGAGGAAGATATTTTGGCTTTGGAATTCGGAAGAATGGGGGGGGGTGTTGGAGCGGGACTAAGCTTTTTGATGTGTTTTGAATTTAAAATTAAGTCAACATATTGAGATATATGGCCAAAATTGAGGATATAAGAATCTAAATGCATTTACCTGAATAGTATTAACTGGACTACATTATACATTTTAGTTTAGTTTCATGAGTCAGCAAAAGAAGGCCAACATACATGAAACCCAGACTGTAATTGTTAAGCTTATAAAACGGATTTAGACTCGACAGACGCAATTCCTTCGGACACAAAAGAGGGTAACGTTGAGTTCACTGGGCCGATTTTATTTCATTCCTGCAGAGGAAAGTTTCTTCAGACAGCTGCCAAAAAGTGTATTGTTCAATTTCCAGCCTTACTTTATCAGACGATGAGTCATGCAACTTCACCACCATGTAAGTTAATATGTTTCAGTCTGTGTTGTTGCAGTGTAGCATTTGAGGGCAGCAGGAAGTTGGACGAGCCTGCTGTTTATTTATAGGACCGGGAAGGTCTTTCCCTCGGCTGTGTGACTTTTCGTTAACCAAAGGAACACTCGGATGATTTCATGTCTGACCCGGCCTCTGACTCATTTAACACGCTATGATGTCGCAAGAGCCTGTGAAGCTTTTTGCTTTGGGAAAACCCCCTCGTTCGGTCTGATGACACAAGTCCAGACTGAAGTTTAACTTAACAGAATTCCAGCGCTGGCTCTGCTTTTGCCATTAAATCGTCACGTAAATAACTTTTCTGGGTGATGGGGAAAATCTTGAAATTGCTGCAAGGCAAGCAAGTCCACCCATTTCACTCTCTTTTTTTTCCTTTTTGGATCTGGGTTGATGAGATCAGGGAGTACAAGCTGGCACTTGCACATCCTTTAAATTGAGGTTACCACATCAGCACTTACGCCTGGAGAGGGATGCCATGTCCTCCCCAAACGTTGCCGTGACAACACCACCATGATGCAATTTTCATCAAGTTAATTATTGCAAGAAAACGTTGATGTTGTGAAACACTTTTTATGTTTTTATATTGAATTGCATTTTACAGTTCCAGTAATGTCGATGCATCTTTGATCGTGATTGATAACTATAACTGTGAGGTCAATTTAAAAACAAGGATACTATCGATAGAGACTTCCAGTTCCTTACACGGGGCTCCTGGATACGTCTCGGTGATGCAATATCCTCTCCTTGAGATGGTTTCAAAATAAAAGTTCCAAATTCTGTTTTCTTTTGATGGTTGCCCCAGATGAAATTGATAAAATAAATATATCCCTACATCATTTGTTTGTATTTCATGGTTAAAAATATGTGAAAATGCTTTATGATTTTGTAAATTAATAGAAAAAATGGTTAGAAATAAAATAAATTTAAGTTGTAAAGTGTTTTTAAACTAGTTGTCTGTCGTTGACCGTAGGGGTATTCGATGCGGCAATATATTGCAATATTCTTGTTCACCATACTGTATCTATATTAGAAAGCACTAAATTGAAAAAAATCGTATTTAATTTGTTACCATAATTTATGCTTCATAGTTCAGTGCGTGTCAAATCATCCTAGGACAAGAGGATACAGTCAACTTCAGCAGCTTTTTAAAGCTGATGTTTGGACATATTTTGTTTTTTAAACAAATGAAAGCAGTTACAACTTCAACGTCAAGAGTCATTTGACTTGTAAATTCTGCAGCACCAGAGTAAAGTAATCGACAATACTACAAATATATCCTTGTTGCTATTGTATCGTAATATATTGCAATATATCATAGTCTGATATTTAGGTCAACAATTATAAAGAGACTTTAAATTGGAGTAAAACTTATCAACATGTTTGTTGAGTTTGGAGGATGAAATGTCCTTTTTCTACCAAAATGTTTTGAGTGACAGTAAAAAACATGCACTGGTAAGTAAAATAGTGACATAAATGTAATCCCACTGCAGAACACCCTGTACATTCAATTCAACCCTATAGTCCATGCGTTTGTGTCTTCTCGTTTGGACTATGGTAATAGTTTATTTCAGTGTCTAAACAAGAAGGAGTTGTCTCGACTGCAGTTAATACAAAACTCTGCAGCGAAAATTCTGACCCGCTCTAGTAGAAGAACTCACATTTCCCCGATCCTTAAAACTGTGCATTGGCTGCCAGTTTCTTTCAGGATCAATTTTAAAAATTCTGGTTCTTACTTTCAGATCGATTGTGTGAAGTATATTGCTTTTGATTGTTTAAGAGCTTTACACATGTATGATTATTGGTGAAATTTCTTCTTAGGCCACCTTTGTCCACCCAAAACACAGCCCCCTTCTTGACTTAAAATGCAATCTGTCGCAAGAAGTTCAATGTTTTGTCGCCAGCAACAACAGAACCCTCATAAAAGTCCTTACAAGGGTTTTCCTCCGACATCGCAAACACAGAGGCAATGATATTCCCACTGAGTATCTTGGGAGCTTTAAAACCAAGCGAGGTGGCAGCTATATGGACCATATTGGCCTTCATGAAGCCAGTAACCCTGTTTTATTGGCGGACAACGACACCTCGCCACTCCTGCACACACACAAACACACACGCACACAGGTAGTTTGAAAAGCACCTAAATGCACTTAGGTGCAAACACACTCCTGTCTCCGAGCAATAACCGATGATATTTACATTGCAGTTCGGATAAGAGAGTGGTATCATTAGGAAGATTGATGGTCGCAAAGTGGCTGGAGATTTATCACAAAAGTGAAGCCAGGGGTGTGAAGGAAATGAGATGCGTCTCAGTGCGGATCCTCGTCCCCCGCATTCATTCTCTCTCCCGGAGCCGCCGTACGTTCTGCATATGCTTGTCGTCTCTGGGTGTGGCATCTGCCGTTCCGTCACGCCTGAGTCTCCCCTCTGGCAGCAGACGGCGAAGCTCTTCATTTTTTCTCCTTATCAGCGCTCGCCCACTACACTGCGGAGACTTCATCACCCTCATCTCCCGGCGTTCACGAGGACCTCGCCCCAGTCAATATTGTTCTGTCATTAGGCTACTTCCTCTCGTGCAAGTGTACGTTTGCTTATCTCTGCATTTGCATTCGCGAGACTGCCTTGTTGCTAGGGGGCGAGAACTTCATTTCATTCTCAGCGGAAAAAGGTGTGGTACGAACGGGCAGTGACCGGGGGGGGAAAGAAGAGAAGAAAAGCAAAGGCTACTATTTAAATGGAGCTCAGATGAATGATGGTTTGTGATATAGAGACATAACAGCCAACAGGGGTAGCAACAGTTCAGCCTTACCTTGCCACCGGCTTTCATGCAATTAATGTGTCTGTCTTGTATGCATGAGTTATACAAAGAAGAATTAATACATATTTTCATCTGTTGCAAGATGTTCCCTTGCTAACCATTGTGTTATCTCGGGGTCAAGGTGACCCGGAAGCCTGAAAACAAATGTCTTTTTGGTATCCCTTGTGTCGTCTCTGGATCGAGGTGCATCTTCCCTGGCTTCCATAAATACATATACGGGTGGAGGTTGTTCAGAGTTTGATCAATTAACACAGCAGAATGTAGTCCATATTGAGTCTGGTTCTGCACAAGGTTTTTGCCTGTTGAAAGTAAGTTTTTCCACGTCACTGTCGCCAAATACTTGCTCATGTTATTGGCTGTGACCCGTTTGCTCTTTTCTAATAGGTCCTTATTGCAGTTGAAACTCTATAATGTCTGTAATTATATGAAAATACAATTTTATTAAACTTCATTTAATCCTGGTAATTAAATAAACCTGATAATAAATGAGTTACCCTAGAAATGTGAGAATAGTCAACTGTCTATTAATTAACTTGTGTATTTTAGTATAAATAAGTATATATTAAACTAAAACAATGACAAAAGGTTTTCCTAAAACAAGCCCACTAGAAGTCCACTTGTCGTTATAATGAATGGATTAATTATATATTTATTTAATGTATTAATTTTTTAAAATTATATTTATTCATTCGTTTCTATACTTTCAACACCTCAAAATTCCTGTGTTTTTTTTCTTATTCTGATGTTATTACTTAGAAGTTAATCCAATTGTTTCGAGAGACAGAAAAAATAAAAAATAAAAACTTAATTAATTTCCATGTCATTTATACTTGAACTACAAAGGTATATTTCTTTGTGTAAGGATATTTTAAATCATTCCAGGTCATTAAACATCAGGGACACAAATTCTTATAGTAAAACTCAACTTTAATCCTATTTAGTTCACAACATTCCTGTTAGGCGCCGCAGAATACTTGGTACTTGATTTTTTGTTTTTGTTTTACTAATGTTGTGTCTTTTTCTTTCATTTTGTACCGCCACCACAACAAATTACTATGATGTCTTTAGAACATTGGCAACAAAAGTTTATGATTCTGATTCATTAAATTAAAAATCAAAGACAAACTCACAAGTTAATACAATAAATCTATTTTTTATTTAGATTTGAAATAATCATTTATCCATAATATCCATGTTCATTAAACATCAAAGACAAAATAAAAATGTACATAATAAAACCAAAGTTTAATTTAAATTTTGAGTAATTAAATGGAATAATCCATCCTAATCCACAATATTCATCTTCATTAAACTTTAAATCCAAATCTTGATTTAGATGTAGGTTGATCCCTCAATGCTGATCCCGATCTCTCACCATGTCAATATAAGCACTGATGAGAGTGAAATTATCTCCAGAGATAGATCTATTGCTATTGATCCTGTTCAGTAGAGACATTAGAGCTTCCCTTTTCCAAAGCACGCCAGAGGCGATAAACCTGTAATTAGTCATTGCTAAAACTGGTCGTGTCCTAATTGTTCACCAACAACATCTACATATTTTGGGCAGCGCATCCCACTTTAAGGATGGAAAAATTATATTTTAAGGTATACGGTATGTATATAAAACCACCTAAACGGCAGATAAAAGATCCAAGTTGGAAAAAAACAACTTGTTTACAGTTAAGTTGTCCTGAGGTTGACGCTTATGGTTATTTGAACAGTATGTTTCGTATTTGCTGCAGCTTGTTTTTTCTGTCGGCTCCTCAAATCCAGTGCGAGCGGTCCAGCTGGAGAGAGAGACACACACTGATAGGAAAGTCACGCCAGTGCACACAGCAATTTAAATTTTAATTGCCTAGATTTATCTTCGCCATACTGTGTGACGTGCTAGATAACTGGGCCTGATAGCTCCGGAGTGCTTGTTTGTTAAACCTTGGCCTCGATATTTGGGACGGGGGGCCACAGGAAATAACAGAAGAGATGCACTGCAACATTTCCTAACCTTCAAAACTACACCCACAAGTCGTAATGCGGTTCAGCCAGAGCTCAATTGTAGGGTGTATCTTGTAAAGCCTCTCACTCTGCGCTGTGCAACACTCCAGTCCCGGGTGCTTCAACGCTGTGCTTGCGCAGCAAACAAGTCGAGTACAAAAGACTGGTAATCTAGTCTTAAAGTGCCCACTTAGAATTCCTGCGAACATTTGTTTTGGTCAGAATTATGTACAATCTGTGGCAAAGAAAAACATATTGAAAAAATAAAATACATGTATCTGTAGCATGTTTCAAACCATGTGTGATGTGCATATCTTTTATTCTTTATACTTCAGAAGAGGTAAAAGGGGACCAAGGAATCACAATTGCGAGGAAAAAACTTCCCTTTAACAGGCAAAAACCTCAAACAGAACCAGACTCGGTGTGAAGGGTCTTCTGCAGGGAAAGGCTGGGGAGGGGGAAGAGAAGGAGAGAGAGGGGGATGGGAGGAGAGAGTGGGAGAGAAGGGCAACAGGGAACCGACCGGGTCATGGAGAGGAAACTGGATCGGTTGACACTGTCATGACGGGGTGAAGGAGAGTGTGAAAGGAGGAAGAGTTAAAGTGTACAGGTGATGGAGAAGATATGCAGGAAACACATTTGGACAAAAAACATGAATATGATAACATAATAAGTCTAATTAAATTCCTTGATCTGTCATGATTTAAGAATTTGTTTTTAAGTAGAATCTATCCGAGGTCCAGTATGCCAAGTATAGTGACTATGGGGTTGCAATTTGGCATTTCAATTTCTGTTATGTGGATAACTGTTTTATTCATTTGTTTTAACCTGATATCGATTGCTGATTCATGATATGCAATAAGTAAAAAGTATGTTGTTCCGTATTTTCTTCTGCCCACAGATTATTCTTGTCATTACCGAGTCAAGTCAAACTCACCATTAGAATCAGCACTTCTAAAAACCACTTTGAGTCTGGTGCCTGATCTTAAGATGAAGCTGTAAGCCCCCCTGAGGTTGTTTTGACAGACTTGAGGTTTGTGGCTACTTGGCCCCCATAGGACTGTCAGCTCCGGAATATGGGGAGGGAAATGGGAATCGACCTCAAACTGGCGCACGGAAGCAGGAAGGACGTGATATCAACAAATGGAATTCCTTTGAGGGTTACTGACACTGGAAAGCCATTCTCTTGGGGGCGGGGGGATTTGGCGCTGACCCTTTCAGAAACCAAAACATGATGATGACGTTAAATGAGCTACCGAAAACAACAACTGATCATTCACTTGCCAAGTTCAATAAGGTGTCATCAGTGTATGGTAGTGTAGCGGATAGATGGAGAGATTATCCTTTATAAGTCTGACAAGGGTACATTTTAGTTGGAGCAGCATCAGGGAAAAAAAACCAATAAACAATGAGAGCACACAAAAAAAACTAAATTGAATGAAATACTTAGATAAGTATACAGTACAAATAGAAGAATAGAAGTTTGAAAACTTGTTATTTCACAAATAAACATGTATACAAAAATATTTTTTTTTATTTTTACAAAATTAACAAAAGTAAAGCACTGCTTTAAATTATGGCTGTTGATCTCAAAGTATTAAAATACTATATGAATGAATTTTATGATATTTTACTCGTTGATTTTTATAAAAAAACCACATTGTTTTTAAGTTGCCATTTAAAACTTTTATATAGGACATTATTGACCACATTTTTATTTTAGCAGGCTTTTCCTTGATTTGATCTTTTAAGTATATATTTTATTGAGTATTGTTTTGATAGTTTAAGCGCTTTGTGACCCTGGTCTGGAAAAGCTCTCTATAAATATAAATTACTTACTTGCATACTCTTTACCTTGCTTTGTATGTTCTCTCAAAAGCTTTATAAATAAACAAATTTATTTTATTTTAAAATCCTTCATTACTTTATCCAAGTCTTTATTCATTCGAGGGTTCCATCACATCAGGAAATATAATCAAAGTGTAATTGAATATTTCCTTGTGGGACTTGGTGGGATAATGCTTAATTCCCTTAGTTAACACTGTGCCACCATGCTGGTTTGTAATGTGATTTGCAATGGCCTTGATTGTGTTGTTACAAACAACTGTTTTGTTCTATCTTTAAAATTTTCCAGCCAGGCAGGGAAAGCGCACACACACACAAAAAAATAAATAATTAGTCTTGAATCCTCTGCAATAACTCCCATTTCACTCTTGGTAATACAATTCCAGAAAATGCCACAAGAGGAATCGCATTAAATGCAATCATCTCCAGCTGAGAGCGAATGTGGGTGGAAGAAGGAGTGGAGATGGAGAGATTATGGTTCATTTTGATGACAGCTGCTTGAGAACACGTGCTGATCGAAGGCTCATCAGGTAGTTAATTTGCCAGAGAACATCGGGACTCCAGCGAGTGATGCATTCGGATGATATTGCGAGACTGAGCGGAATAATGGCTGATGCGGATGGATAGGACTGTAAAGAAAACCCAGCTATGATATGTTTATGGACGTATGGCAGCAGTATTGATGGTCTGGATGTGCAGCGTGAGCTTTATAACCCAAGTTAACTTTGAGCCTCCGCCGTAAATATATCTTATCCACCGATATATTTTTATTTGCTGCTCATTAGCAACTGCTTCAGCATCGTCCATATGTGGTGCTGCTGTCGAAACATTATCGTCCTTCATCTTTTTTTTTCTTTTTGGAAGCAGACACTGGATAATATTTGGAGATGCAGCTCTCACTCCCTGCCGTGTGATGGATGAACCAAAAGAAGCACATTTCGAATTACCATTAGCCTCCTGTAGAGGAAGCTTAGTTTAAATATCTGCTCTTATTGCACTACAATCTCTGTCAGCAGATTACTGCGCTTCCTGCTGTTTTACTAGCATCAAGATCACCCCTCCATGTGTCCTTCACCAAAGTCCAGCTTCTTCATTTTCTTCCTTTTTTGTACTGTTCCCTTTCTCAAAAAAGATTTACTGTTTAAAAGTGCAGATAAGATTTTGGGTTTGCACATACCTATATCTATCAGTGGCACTTCAGTCCTTTGGTTACCCTTTGACGGTTGTTACAGGGGTCCTACACTGCTGGTTGTCTGGACTAAGCGACATTTTTGTAAGCGCACCAGATTATAAGGTGCACCCTCGGTGAATGGCCTATTTTAGTATTGTTTTCATAAAAAGGGCGCACCGGATTATAAGGCGCATAGAATAAAAGATACAGTCAAACGTTTGACTTCGGTTGCGTTATGCATCCACTAGATAAAGCTGTGTCAAAGGGAATGTCAACAAAACAGTCGGATAAAGTCAAACTTTATCAAGCGTTCTGACAACTCCGTTCACTCCCATGTTAAAGATGTTCAAATGACGTTTAAAAGGCAGCAGCAGCGTGCGAGACTGGTGTTGTAAGCAGACAGTGAAGTTGAGCGCGTGTAAGACAGCTAGAGTGCGCGTGTATGACATGTTGAATGCATGTGTATGACTGGTTGAGCGCGCAGCAGAGTGATTTTGAGTGTACAACAACAAAGACACACAAACCCGTGGCAGTAATATCACTCCATAGATGTCCGCCATGATGTGACGTGCGTCCGTAAATCCCACCCTGTGATGACGCAATGACGCAATCCCGCCAACAGGGTGTTGGCTCAGTCGGCGCAGAGTCATGAAAGTGTTTGTAAACAAGTCACCCACCAGGTAATTTTCATATATAAGCGCTCTGGAATATAAGGCGCACTTTGCGTCTTTTTTTGAGAGAATTGAGAAGGCTTTTAAGTGCGGAAAATACGGTAGTCGAATAGGCTCCTTTTGTTTGTCTCATTTCGAGGAACGTTCATTTAAAACTCTCAAGTACTCCAACTTTTCGGCCTTCTTTAAGCAATAAGCAACTCTCGCTTCATTTTCCGGAATCTTTCGCCGAATCTGTGACTGAACAAAAAATGACGCTATCACCCTTTTATCAATGCAAGCATATAAAAGGGACAATAATATACTCAAAACTCAATAACCTTGCCTTTACATTTTTCATTTTAAATATATTTGCAGTTTTGTGAAAGAATTCCTGGGCAATGCCGGGTACTTCATCTTTTATCAGATGAGTCTAACTATCCTATCAGAAA
This sequence comes from Callionymus lyra, assembly GCF_982586985.1. Classification (NCBI taxonomy): domain Eukaryota; kingdom Metazoa; phylum Chordata; class Actinopteri; order Syngnathiformes; family Callionymidae; genus Callionymus; species Callionymus lyra. The sequence goes on along the minus strand of NC_141822.1, from coordinate 15,053,572 downwards.
TGTCAGACATTCCTGTCCAGAGTGGCTTGAGCCAAGCTGGAAAAACTGGCAAAACTTCTAAGAGCTTACCTGACTCAGTGGCTCTTATTGGATTATCACGATGCTTAAAGATTGAGATCACTAAGTCTATAACAGTGGGTCATATGATGGAGAACCAAAAACCTTTGATAATGACTCAACATTCATGTCAATAGGTGAGTCACAATTCTGTCAAAATAAAAAAAATCATCATTCAGAAAGTACTGTTGCATTTTTCCTCAGCAATCAACTTTGAGTTATTATTCACACACTGGGCGAAGATCGAATCAATATCGTTGATTTCCCTGATCCTTGCAACTGAACTTTCCATTATAAACTTGCTCAACAGTTTCAACCCCTCACTGATGTACTTCTGACTCCTGACTCATAGCAGTCTGTTTTGATTTAGCGTCGGAGAAAGTTTGAAAATCTCCAATAGCTGAACCGTCAGAAATAATTTTACTTTCACCAAACTGATTAGCTTAGCCGTGGCCTTCAGTCCCGGCTGTATTCCCACTCATTTTGATTGAATTTGTTATTACACGAATGATGAAAAGTTGAATGTTTTTTTCAAACGAGTTGGCTCATAGCTGATCTTTCTCAGCCTCGGCTTAGAGGGAAAACTGATTTAAAGAAAATTGGGACATCCTCAGAGGTATCCACATGCGTCATCTATGAAACCACATACTGTATATCAAGTATTATTGTTGAAACTGTTGGTGTAAAATAACTGTTTTTAAAAAGTATTCAACAAATGATTGTACTTTCAGAAGCCATCTTGTTGAGGCTTTAATACAAGATATTACGCACGAGCAGTCTGGAGGTATATGGATATTTTTAAGCTTTTTTTTTGGAGGAAGTTTGTCCACTGGATGTTCAGGCGCTTTATTTAAAAATGGATGTACATTATTGCCTATAACTCTTAAAAAGGAACATATTACTCTGAAAATAATCCCAATAACTCACCATTCTGGTGAGTAGAACATAAGTGAAGTTTGAATTTTGGGTGAATGCTCCATTAATTTCAAAGCCTGTGTGTTTGCACTTCAATGTTATATCGTCGAGGTAATCTTTTCTGCTCAGGCTTTACTCCATTGACTTTCACAGCGAAAAGCTATATAGCAAGCTTTGTGCACGGCGTGCCAGTCAGCTCACCTGAGTATACATTTACCTGTTATATCGACCGTCCTATTGACTCGTTAAACAAGCACTTGGCTCCGTTTGTGCATTTTGGTGGAAGAAGTTTTGTGAAAGTGTAGGCAAAAAAAGAGATAGTATCTGTCTGAGCTTATATTTCCTCTTAGTCAGCGTCATTACTTCTTCGATAAGGCTAAATGGACTGTTTGTCTTGTGCGCTATCACTTTGACATCAGCACCGACACGTAGGGAAGCACTTTTGGCATATACGTTACAACATTAGGAAGTACGTAACGGTTGGAAGATGATGTATAACAGGAGCAGGTGGAGTGTCCTAACACGGATCAGAAGAACTGATAGCTGGAGGTGCAACACCGCCGCCTATGCATGAACGTGAAAGAGATATCGGTCCAAAAAAGTCTGATAAAGTAAAAACCTGTGTAAAAAAACGTATGGACCACATCCGGTAATAAGTCATTTTATGTCGCCCACTCTATGTTTAAGGATAGTTAATCAATTATAAAAATACTTTTTGTAGTACATAAGGTTGAAGAAAAGGAATGGGACTTTATACTCTAAGTTAGAGACAGTTTGGTAAATATAATATGTGTTTGGCCTGCGACTAAGAATTCTAAAGGATTTTAGCCTCTTGTCCGATTAAGTTTGACACCCGTGGCCTTAAGGTAAGAGTTGCAATTGTATTTTCAGATTTGCTACAGTGCAAATTGTAAGTGTGTATTTTGAGCTGAAATAAACGGTCAAGTAAATTTGAAAGCTTAGTTTTTAGTGAATAAGAAGCATGACTCATTCCCTCGAGCAACTCTTTTATCTGCAGAGTGTCAATAAGAAGAAGAAAAAAAAAATCCTCAGGACAATTTTGTTGGCAGAAGTAAATTGAAAAAAAACCCATTAAGTTTTAGCATTTCTTTTCAGTTTTCATTCGTTGAGGTTGATTAAAACTTTGAAACAAGAATAGAAAAGTGGCGGCAAGAGGAGAAACAGCGGACATAAGCTTGTGTTGTTTATTCAATTCAACATTGACTAACATGAATAGGTAATATTGGTTTAAAAATCAACAGCAAATTATAGATTTTTACTTTTCCTATTATAAAGAAAGCTAGCTATGATGTCATACAGTCCTTATTTTCACAATTTGTATAAACATGTTTTTTCATAGTTGGTATTTACTTCTTGACAGAATGATGCTTCAATATGTGAATCATCAATCTGAGGCTACAATTTGACTTGCGTGTGTCAAATATATAATTTAAAAAGATTAAAAAAGGACTTAAGAAATGACTTATCCTGGTTTAAAGGGTGGACTCCCAGAACCGCCATCATAAAAGCCCACAGGTGTTTTCACTGAACTGACATATGTATGGATCTGCCTACAGACGCTTTGGAATTTTTCAAAGTTCAGACAGACATTTTCAGGATTTATGGGATCAAACCAGACATGAATGATTAAGGGGTGAAGAGTTCAGGTGAAGATTGCTCTTGTGAAGTCGCATTACCTGCGTCAACATGTCTTCAGTCCACGTCTGGTTACCATTTATGCTTCGTTCATTTGTATGAGCGACATCAGGTTGATTAGAATAATAACAATGACGACAAAACGATTAACGACGACAATGAAAGTAATAATGACATCACTAATTCAATGAACAACAATTTATAGGACATTAACAAAGTTCATGACAATTAAAATGCTGGCGACAAAAACACTTGACTATAATGAAACTAAAGACAATGACGACACTAATTAAATGACACTAAGAACACTAATGGCAACAACACTAATGACAACGACCGTAATGTCAACGACACTAGCGAAAACAACACTAACAACAGCGTAACTAAGGACAAAGACACAAATGACAACGACACTAACGAAAACAAGACTAACAACAGCATGACTAACGACAACGGCACAAATGACGGCGAACTATCGTCAACGAAAGTTCCGTCGACAAAACAAGCAACGAAAAAACCAGCGACACATCGACACTAACGTCGATGAAACAAACGTCGAAGAAACAAACGTCGAAGAAACAGACGTCAATGAAAAAAGCAGTGACGAAAGTCACAAAGGCGAAAAACTAACAATGTAGAAACTAACAATGGTGAAACTAATGACCTCGAAACAAACGACACTGAAACTAACAGCACATGTGACTAAAACACAAACAACATATTATTGATGCCTGACTACTGAAGTAGTACATGTGTACATGTATACTTCTTTTTCAAATAAACAATTTTCATCTTATCGTTGTGGATTGTGTCATGACCATAGTTTCCTATTGTCCAAATACTGTTGGCAGAAGCGTCAATCTCCTCTGATCAAATATTTTGTCGCCACTGCAGCCCACTTCATTAATGGAGTGGATCAGATCCATTTGCAAACAGAATTAGTCACTCGGGCAACAGTGGACAAATAATTAGCTCTCTCAACATCGGCCTAGCGCAGTAGTCGCCCACTGTCTCGACTTCTGATCGGACATGAATTATGAAGTCATCTTTCTCAGTTTGCTTTTCCAAATGATGACTCTGTCGCATGTAATAGGAGGATAATGATCCATGACTCTGGAATAGGTAGAATTGTAATTGTTTTTGTAAGAGTCAACACGATGAGTAGTGACTAATTGCATAAGAATGATAATTATTTATATAAACATCCAGTGGTAACACAGTGATTTACATAATAGCAGATTGATACATATGAAAATAATTGAGAAAAATACAATAATAACAATATCATAAAAAAGCACATATACATTTTAATAAAATGCAATTAAACCATTGAAAGACAGTTAAAACCCATTAATGAATCCAGTTAAAAAACTGTTTTATTCATAAACAAAGAATTTATTTTTCAGTAAAGTTTGTAAAATGAAATGATATTATTTTTGAATTTAGAATTCACATGCAATTACTCGCAGAGTTTAGTTCATTTTTGTGTTGCCAATACACTTCTGGTTGATGGAAGCAGTCATTAGGTCCTCCGCAGCTAAAATTAAATCCTGCGAGATAACGGCAATGACTGAGGACGAGAGGATGCTATAGAGAAACCAGCAGCTTTAAAAGCTAATGTTTGGACATATATTGGCTTTCAGTTCTAATGATTCAACCAAAAGAGAGTGTAACAATCAGATGTGCCTTAAAATCATTCCAAGAATTGCGTAAAAAGTGCATCGCAATATATTTTGGAGAAACGTATCTAGAGCTAAAACTATCGTACTTTGATATAAGTGTATCGCTACAGTCCATCTATCCATTAAATACATAAAATAAATGTTAACTATATAAGTATGATTTGTTTTCATTAGCACTTTTTGCTTTGTAATTATGGATTTTTAAACATATCCATTAGGGTTAGCATTTTAAGAGACAGTACTTGTCGAACAACACACACATACTAATTGGAACAGGCTCTGCAGTTCTCTTTAAATAAAGTTACAAATCCTTCAAAATATAAATGTCCACACTTTCATCTGGAACAACCAAATTTGAGAATATTTGCCTTTTCCCCGTTGTACTGGCAATCTCATTGAAAACCACCTTTAGAGTTATTTTACAAACAGGTAAACACAGATGAAGATTAAATTATTGAATTTATTCTGGATATGGCTGTTGACAGAGTGTTTAATTATAGGTGTCGGACGATATTTACTTAAGCGATCTTCCGGGCATGTTTGTCGCTTGGTTTTCATATTGGAATTCCACACCGCAGAGACCCGTTTCTCCAAGTTACAAAAGTGGCTGTCCTTTTTTCTCGCAGCCTCCGGCCAAGTGAGAATAAAGTGCTTCATTCAATCGGTTTTGGTGCCAGCGAGAGTGTTTGGCCAAACGGTTCGCAAGCATTGGATTCCTGTCGCAGGGTTCTGGCCCCTACATCTCGCCTGGCTTCTTCTCTGGTCTTCTAAAAGCCTGTTGCCGTCGCGTAGCAGATGCTCGAGTCTCATCGCAGGATGGCAACGAGTAATACACAAGCTTTGTTGCTTAAACTCGGCCACATTCCACCGAGAGAAGAAGGCGAGCCGAGACAGAGATGGGGAGGATTTTTGCAGCCGTGTGAGTCACAAACATGTCAAGATGCACCAAAATGAATGGGGGCGAGTGTACATCGGAGCTAATCATCTGGATACATGGCAAGAATATGCCAAGCTTAGCATTTCGTCTCTGGAAATTACCCAAGGACTCTCATTATGTCAGCGGAGCCGTGATTAACGGCAGTCCTTGAGGACAGCCTCTTTGTAATATGATTTACCCGGGTGATGCGTTCATTAACTATACATCATGAGACGTGGAGACATCTCAATATACGCTGGCTACCGGCCATATTGTATGCGTGATCTATTGAAGGGTTTTTTCATTGCACTGGTGCAGACAATGTTGCGCTCGTATCCTTGCTGTATTCATGCTGCAAGAAAAAACCTGTGGCCTCCCTTAACCACACACTCAAAAGATAAGTGCTTGCAAGAGAACTCCGATCGATGATATTTCATACGCAACCCTGCTGGCATTTTTTTCTGTTTCATTCTAGAAACACAGTATGATCATTTGGATGTTGAAACCAAGTCGACGCAGCGAGGTTCCTTAAAAGTGATCATCATCTTAATAACACAAAACTGTCGTTCCTGGTGCTCTCGGGTCACTGATCCCTGATCTGTTATTTCTACAGCTTACTCGAGCGTCCTCCCTTCAATCCACTCTTTTACCATCTGCTTTGAAATTAATGGCATGTTTGAAAGTAGGCTAAATCTAGAGTGACAGCTTTCTCCCTCTCCTATTTCTAAAGAGGTGCTGCAGGCGGTGTCCGACTGAGTGGGAGACGGAGATGAGCGATCTTGTCTATAAAAGGCTCATTGCCTGTAGATATTCACACCTTCTGCCCCGTGGGAGGCTCTTTTTGACCGCGGTTGGTAGCATCAGTTAACTGTTCGGTACATGTCTACCCACTCACATGAGTTGTCAACCGTGTGTCTGTCACCAGAAGATGATTTAAAACATGTAATCGAGTCGATGAAAGAAGAAATCCATGACATCATCACATGGTGTTGTCGAACCCAGTTTACTAGTGATGGGTTCCGTGAAACAGCTGATGAGGTATCACAATACCTTGTCTCTAGTTTGAAAGACCACTAGATGGCACTTAGTTTGAAAATGATGCCAGGTTTTATTTGAATTAATAGATCAAAGCCAAATACTAGAAGGCAGTGAGTGCCACCTAGTGGCCCTTCAAAATTAAGCACTGTATCGTGATGCCTCATCATCCGAGGCTTCATCAAGACATCACTATTGTTCGCCATCCAACTCCATTCAAATCCAAACCACCGGAATACAACTTTATTTATGCATTTATTAGTTTAAAAGGAAGTTTTTGGTCATTCAGGATTTGATATCTGTGATACAGGACTGTGGTTGTGTCCTGATCAAGTCTACTAGTGGGAGCATATAGATTGTGAATAAGATTGGACCAAGAGCAGAACCTTGTGGGACACCATAGCTTACCTTAGTGTGTGCAGGCTGAGGCAAACAAAACAAAACAAGACTTATCTAAAGTACCTTTTAAAAATATTAATATGAGAGTTTAATCAACCAAAGTAGAAGGTAATAAAATAAATAAATACAAATAATACTTAAGCACAGCAATGATGAAAAGAAAAACTAAATAACTAATAACTTATAAGAATGAAAAGCAAGATAAATTACATAAACAATATGTTACAAATGTACTATCTCTGATTATCTACTCTGATAAATCCAAGTGTATGGTGATGAGTTTAGGTAAATATTCTTATGATATTTCGGTAGTGTCTAGATACGAGTACATCAGAGGTGGAGAAGTTTGGAGAAGAAGTCAGGGAGGCAAGACTCTAATCAGTCTGGACACGTTGAGACACGAACCAAACATATGTTGGACAAAGAATGTTTAAAAGTGGAGCTAGCAGGTAGAAGAGGAAGTGAAAGACAAAGAAGACGTGGAGAGGATTGGAGTGAGTAGGGAGGAGGATCAAAGTAGAGAAGGATGAGTTATTCAGGCACGTCATGCTGGGAAATGCCAGAAAAAGAACATAATGATATATTAAAGCTTGTTTGGTCTGATCTATTCTGAGTCGAATACATTTGGCATCATTGTAACTTGAAGATACACGTGTGAAATAGATTGTTCCAAAAGTTCCTTCTAGAGATTTTATCGCATTAAAACCTAAATTACAGTTTGTTACATTTTTTCCGTTATCTACAGTAATAACTGGCAGAGCTAATTGTTAAGAAGTCAATGTTGTTTTCTTTCTAAAACTTATTTATCTTCCCAAGTTGTCAGACGATGGTAAACTGGTATTAATTTAAGTCGAATATATTCTGAGATTTAAAAAAAAAAAGTGTAAAAATCTCTTCGTCTTCAACTGATCCAGTGTTGAGTTGGGTAGGCCAAGACTTTTCTTCAAGGGATAGTTCACCCAAGATTCAAATTGTACTCATTTTCTACTCAACCTCATGTCGACCAAGTGTTGGGACTCTTTTTAAAGTAATCTTCTTTTTTTTTTAGTTCGAAGCAAAAATGTATGTTCATACTAATGTAGCGACTGGAGCTTAGTTTTCTTCATATTGATCTTCCTCCAAAAAGACACACTTAAAAAGATCCCAAAACTTTCCAACTGCTCATCAGTAACGTCCATCTTGTCTTAAATAAGTGTGTATATTTTAGGTTTAATTGTAGTGGAAGCTCTCACTTTAAGGGAGTCAAACCACCCATAGACCAAAACCTATTTCAGCTGCTCTGTTCCCTTGGTCTCTACCCAGCGTTCATGACTGTAGGTGAGGGTAGGGACCGAGATTGACCGGTATACAAGGAGGTTTGTCTTTTGTCTTGATTCTCTCTCTACCACCAGAGATAGGAGCAGTGTCTGCACAACTGCACTAATCCACTTGTCTCTTGCCAGTAGCAATTTAAGAATGGGAAAACTATCCGATTCCTCTTGTTTGGTAATCCACTCTGTGTATCAAGGCAAGTTGGACTATATCCATCCAGAAAACGCACCAGCTCAGGTTCTCGCTCCACCACAGAGGTTGCTCGCCAAGGTCTTCGCCTTAGGCTATTGTCCAGCTCAAAACCCGTTTGGCCTTGTCACATGGGAAGGGGATCTCATGTTGTCTTTTGGAGCTGTGCCCAACAAAACCATTAGGCAGATCAAAATCTCCTAATGTTATAATTATTTCTATCATCAATCTTAACTATTCTTTATTTTGTTTAATTTACGAGCTACTTTATGTAACTATATCCTTTCAAAAATCCGTTTAATATCCTTAAAAGACACTTGTCCTTGGATTTTTTTTTTCAATTTCCAGGACAAAATAAGCGACAAATTAAACTAACACAGCCACATTAAGCTAGTATGTTGAGTTTTTACCAAATAAGCTAGATATGCATCACAAAATGTACGTGCTTGTTTAATGTTTTGAACTTTAACAAACAAAATATAACAAAAAATACAAAAGCAAAGTGTGTCATGCACTGCAGTTTTAAATGTCCAATATTGTGCAATCATCAAAACCTAAAAGTACATTTTAAAGTAGGAAGCGACATACTCTCTCCATGCTCGAGGCAGCTCGCTCTGATCTTTCCCAAGGTTTTCCTCCCGTGGCTGGTCTGCCAGACTGCCAGTGTGAAGACTTGTAGAGAGCCTTGGCGTCACCTCCTGAGCAGCATGAAGAAAAAACAAAAAACTAACATTTTCTGTCAGCGGCATGGTAACCAACCTCCACTCTCCTCCATTACTCCCCACTGACTGCACTTCTCACCTCCCTCCTTTCCTGGCAAGTAGGATTAACGTAGACCTGGACGTTTGATCGCATTTTTCTGTGCCCCACAGTTTCTATATCTGCCTGACAAGGCTCCCCTTGTGTCCTTTGTTGGCTGACTTTCTTTTTTTTAAATACATGGCTGTGTGAACTGACCACACTGAAGCTTTAGCACTCATAGTGAGTACAAGTACAGTACATACCTGAATGGTGCAGTATCTTTTTTAGCATAGCTCGTTGTGAAGTAAAATATAATTAAGAATAAAAGTATTTTAATCGTTGTGTATAATTGTGTATAGTTGTGTATAGTAGTGTATAGAAGTGTCAGTTTCTCAAAATGTTCCGACTCTTTGTTGTCCAGATATACATGGTTTTCTTTAGGCTTTCTTTATGTATCTGAAGTGGATAAGATGGTCGATAATAAAACCCAGCATGAAGTTTTATGTTGACCTTTCATGCCATTTTAAGTTTGTGGGACCAAAGCTTTTTAAAATCGCATCTAGGAGTCGATAGATTTGATACCGCTGGTTTCGCCTTTTGGTCTTGACGACCTTTTCACCACTCGATAACACAAGCCTTGAATCTAAATAATCAACAGGGCTACAGAGCGCAACCATTGAACTCTTAAATGGTCAAGAACAGTTGCTGACATATAATAGAAATTAAAACAAAGTTAATTTCTTAGAATAAGCTGCAAACCATTACGGACAAAATAGACAACGTTCTGTGGTAACGATCGTCACAAACATAAATATTTAGAGGATTTATTTTGTCTCTGCTTTGACCTTTATAGTACCTTTACAACTTTTTTAACACTATACAGTCACAAAAGCGATGTTGGTGAAGGTCTAGCTGAAGTTGGAGCACTGAAATATATCATTGGATCAACCAGCTTTCAATTAGAACAGCTGATTTTGAAGCATTTTGAAGGCGAGACAGTTGTAACAGGGACGTGTTATTGTATGAAGCAAAAACTATTTAACGTCAAATTCTTTTTGTTTTATTTTGTGAATTCCCAGGACGCGCTGTAACGACTTGATGTGGTTAAAATAGAAACAAATGCAATTTCAGTGGTGCAGAGATCTTGGAAAACGCAGCCCCTGTTTTTTTTGCGAGTCCTCTGGTGAGTGTGCAATAGTTCTATTTGCCATGTGACACAATAGTACTATCTCAAATTCCTTTTTTATTAATTGCTACACATATTTGTTTACTAGTTGTGAAAGCACTACAACACCACATATAGCCCTACCATGTGAACAACAATGTTTCGTTCCCAGTAGTTTGTGTCGGCGCCTGAAACTTTTACAGAACTTTTTGTTAATAAAAAACATTTAATTGTGGATACATGGCTTGTGTCGACTCGCACACATTTGCCTAACACATCAGCCTACCACATAAGTCCTTCATGATTTAGTTTCCCCTGAGTGAACGCTTTTATTCTACCAGTGATTAATCACAAAGGACAGTTCCAACAAGCCTTCCGATGTAATTTTGTGTCGAGGTCTAAAGAGGAAGTCTGTTGTGAATGTGTAATGCTGGTTACAGAGGCTGACATGGACCAAAAATATGTGGCAGTGTGATGGAATGTGACAGAGGACATTATCCACTGACCCTAAGCTGTCAGGCAGAAGTGTAACCACGGTAGCCTTTTCTTTTGGCAGACACTTGACAGGGTTGTCTCGCAAGGAAGTGACAAAACTGCAGAGGCTGTGTCTCCATTTGAAATCAAGTATTTGGGAAGGAATCTGGAGATGTTAAGCAAAGTTCATGTTTAGTGCTTGTTGTCTGGAGTTTATCGGAAACACCTGCCGCCTATGTCTTTGTCTAATAAACTTCTGGGTAACACTTTCTTTAACGCCTATCTTTACAAGACATGTTGTTTGGAGGGAAGGGATACACTCGAGTACTACGAGCCCGGCATCCACATGGCAACTCTGGGAAGTCAACAGCCAGGTCTGGCCCTAAAAGTGTTTGTCATGTTGGACAAAGCTCGGGTGCCCACAAAAGCTTGGACCCTGTGTTGAATTTCAATAGCTTGCAGTGAAGTAGCTGCTCTCTTATGCTCCAAAGCATGAGCCAGAATCAGGTCGTCTCAATCAATGCTCTTTTCCACCGGCCCCGCTTAGCCCAACTGAACTCGTCTCGACTCGACCCTTTTTTTGTGTTGTGTTTCCACCAGCACGGTACGGACAAGAAGGTACTATTTTTAGTACCTGCTTTCGCTCTGGTTCCAAGTGAGCTGAGCCAGCACTAACGATGAGTTGCCACTGATTGGTCAGAAAGTGACGTTACTGAAGAGTCACCAGAACCAAATCCTAACAGTAGAAAAAAAAATGGCATTAAAATAACAAAAACATAGCGATGTGGATTACAGTATGTCGGTCCAAAAAATTGCTCGGTAGACGAGGTCCAGAACTTATGTCAGTACACCATTGCCCATTAGTTCTGTGGCACTACGTTATATCGGCCCTGCCCATTACAAGGAGATAGCAGGGGTTGAGTCCAGTTGAGTAAGGATGGAACTGTATAGTTTAAAAATGGCAATAGTAGCACGACCGCCAGAATGTGCTGTAAAATCTACTTATTATCTTTGTGCACATTATCACTGAGTAACTGAAAGTAATAACATATTATAAAACCTTAGACCTTATAATTAAAGATAAAATTATTCATAGTGTCTTGTGATTCTTTTTGTTAAACTTAATGATCATTTACGAGTGTTTATACACGGCTTTAACTTCATCATAACTGATCATAAATGTATTTATAACGAGGTACAGAGATCAAGTAAAGTGTTACCGACATCTGAGATGCTGTAAAATATACTTGATTTATCTGTATGCCTTTCATTCTGTTCTATTAATTAATCATTAATCGAACGCATTACGTAATTGTTGTTCCAGCCCTGTAACTATGATGATTAAAATGGGACGACTGTAGCCCCAGAGGTAGTAATTAACAGGCTGTTTTCCATGTTAATGGCATCAGTCACCTTGAAGATAATCACGGCCATCAAGACCACAGCGCTGCATCCTCCCGAGCATCCACTTAAAGTAAGATAAAGACACACTGACAAACATCCTGCTGTAACCGTGCCATATCGTCGTAACCTTGATCCCCCCAGAAGAACAAAAGTACTTTGTTGCTCACTTTTAAAGGGTACTTTCATTGGTTCAAAGCTTCTGTGCTCTCAAATGGATATACCACAAACGTTGGTTTGTTTATTTGTTACAGTCTAACCGTGTCCTTTTGCATCAGTTTGAAGTTTTGTTTTCAAACAATCCTGCAGTTTATTCCTTTTCCTTTTTTATATATATATTACTAACATACAATCACAATGTTTTCAACTACATTTAGACCATTTTCTCCTGTTTTTGTTTTAACAAACGTTCACCTCAAACCATAAACATTTTTTTTAATTTGTATGAAACAAACATATACAATCATAGCATTTTCAACTACTTTCAAACATTTCAAACTTTAATTAAGCTATATTTCATCTGATGAAAATATTTTTTTAGGACTGTTTTTGCTTCACAAATATTTTGCTAATTGTTTATCAAATATTTATATAAGCATGTTTTGCACCTCCACACTTTAGTTAGGAGCAGAAAAAAAAGATAGATGCAGTCATCCTCTCTTTAGCCTCAAGCCATAAATTACATTGGTCATTGATCTCGTGGGTGTCTGGGATTCTCAGCGGACCTTCTTCTCACATGCGTCAGACCACAAGTCTGGAAATAAGCAAGAGTGCGAACGCTGTGTGTTGGACCTGCAGTGAAGCCTGTTGCTTAGATACAGCTCTGATCTGATTTTACCTGATTGGACCCAGAGAACTTCATGATGCAAGAGTTTTCTTTTTTTTTTGTTGGGGTGGGGATCATTAGTTTCCTCAGGTCTTGTGGGCAGATCATTTTTCAAAGATGGTCAGGAGAGAAGGTGGAATGAATTGCTCACGAAAAATGTGCTAGAGCGAGCACAAGTATTCACCTATTTAAAATGTGTTTTTGTTATTTTGATTAACCTCTTTTTAATCATTTCTTTTTATTTAAAAGAAAATACTTCACATTTTGACATTTTGGAACATGTTATTATGAATGTACCATAAATATTTTATATAATATACAGTATATTTAGGAGATGTTTTTCTCCAAAGCGACTTCTATCAAGTACATGTATTCACCCATTCACACACAATAACACACTGCTGCAACTAGGGCTGTGTATTGGCAAGAATCCTCTGAAACGATACGTATAATTTTGCGTGTGACGATACGATATATTGCGATATATTGGGTTTCTGAAGGAACAAGGATATATTGTATTGTATGTTTTTAAAGAAACAACCCTTTTTCTGGCTTTTAAAGCAAAGAAATGAGCAAATACTTTCTCTAATCAAATGTGAAAGTGTTTGTAGGAAAGTGTTTCTTAAAAATATTAACAAAAATGTAAGCTTACATTAACAATCAACAGTGAAGTGCATTAACATCTCAAACAACCTGGAGCAACATGCAATATCCAGTACATGCCAGTGTTAAATTAAATTTTACATTTTGTTTTAAATTAAAAATAAGTCCAAACATCAGGTTTAAAAGCTGATGTTAAATATATATTTAACCTTTGAAATAACATTTTACTTTAATTCAAAGTTATTTTAATTATTATAATCTATAATATAATTTAAAAAAAAGTGTTTAATGGTGTTATGACTAAACAACACTTGTTAAATGTATTTTTGTGTCATCGTTAAAGTTTCTGAAAGTTAAATTTTGCTCTGACGTCACACACGGACCTCTGCTCTGTCTGCCTTTATTCAACCAGTATAAAACACAAACTCGCTATTTTTTGGATCGAAATTTTGGTATAGAATTATGTGGTTTCTGCTGGTGAATAAAAAGTTTTAAATACAAATTTAAAGATGCTTTTCTTTTTTTTAGAGCACTTGAGATTAGTGAGGATTGCTGAAGACAGTCTGGTTCTTAGTCGGTCACACTGACCTTCTTGCCCGATTGACTTTATGATACCATTATAAATGTTCCAGGGTTTTCCTGAAGCCTCAGCATTGATTCAGGTCGTGGCGATGGGAAGAAGTGAAACATGTTGTATTTGTGAAGTTTTAATAGATATAAACCTATTACCGAGCTGACGCTGAGGACATCACCTCTTCCCTTGATAAACTGCACACGTCTCAGATGCCAGTCGTGCTCCATGATAAAAGACCAGAAGACTCATGGCACCTGTCACACTATCATAAAGTAAATAATGCACAATACATAAAGAAAACACTATGCGGTTGCCGGCGAAAAGAGGAACCTCAAGGTCTTTTTATTGATGAATACATTGTCATAAATAAATTATATTTATTACTATTCTATAACTCACTATCTTGTACATTCATGGTTTGTTTAAAAAAAAATGGAGAAATTGTGTTTTCAAACATATAAGAAGCTAAAGAAGTTTGTTTTGGCTTCTACATTAGAGAAGATTTTGTACCTTAGAGATATATTAAGTACCATTTATTTCAACACAAAAGTTTATTTATTCCACGAAAGAGACTTTGTACTTTTATGGTCACTAGCTCTTCAAACTCTGATCTTATGTATGAAGAGCCTTTCAAAGAATTTCACTTATACAATCTTTCAGCTCGTTTATCTCCGTAAAGGATGTTATAAGGTCATTGGCTTCTGTCTGTTGGCAAAATAGCTGAAAAGATACATTAAATTACATTTTAGGAGAATATAAGAAATTGGAGTTGAGAGATACTTTTTGTCGAAGCTCCGGTTAATGGTGTGGATCCACAAATATTTTTAGTTAAATGTTAGCTTAAGGTAATTTACTTTTTTGGTTACTGGTCATTAATTTTATGATAGACAATGATGATGTTATAAATAATAAATCATTCATTTATACGCTAAAATTTGAGTTTATTTTATAAAATACAATCTAGACTCTTGGAGGGAGGAATGGATCATTCAATGTATTATGTAATGAAATAAGCATCACTGGGGCGTTCACTTTTTTAGTTAAGGGTTGATTCTCTGCTGCTCTTTTGTAATGTAGATGAACCTCAACAACGAGGCTTTTCTCAACTTCCATATTTGAACGTCGCTAATGAAGCAGATCTGTGGCGTGTGCCCGAGGTTGTAGACGATTCTAAACTGGTCAATCCCTGCCCGCTTACAGGCTTTTAAGGCTAATAGGATGAGATTAACACATTTGCATAGCAGAGTTATGTATAATTCATACAGTGTCGTTTGTAATTTGCAAGAGATGGGCTTTTTTCTAATCACCAACTCAGACATCAGGGTGACCCGATAGAGGTAGGAAAGCTACATTGATCACTAATCCAATCTGGGTGTCAACAGATGCCACAAAGTTTGGTCGGAAACTGAAGTTTACTGGTGTTTGTCCTCTAGGTTTTTTTTATTAATCCCAAAATAATTAAATTAAATGTATATTTTATGTTTCTCTGCTAGTTTAGTTAACCCTAAATTAGTAGTATAGGAGTTGTATAGATTATATTATTATATTTTCTGACTTTTAATCTTTTTCGATACTAATAAACTTTTTCCTGTATTTTTATCGGCCAAACGGGTTCTTTTGAAACTGTATTTAATAATGAACGCAACATTGTGAAACAACTTAAATAAAAGGGAAATTTTTGGAGTTATTCAAACATTTTGTCTATACTAAGACAATAAGATAATACACAAAGAGGAAGTCTGTGTAGACAAGTATCAAAGTGTAAAAAGTAGGGAGAGTTTATGGAGTGTAAGGTGAGATGGTCCCAAAAGCTCATTGGAATAAACTAAAAGAGCAAATCCTAAATGACATACTGTTGGTGTATTTTGTGTGCATGAGACGACTTGCACAAGGAAATTGTTCCGATGCAGAGGTTTTTTTTTAAAAGTTTCAATAAGATGGGGTTGATTTAGAAATTCAGAAACTTTAATTTAAACCAACATAGTCAAACGCCAAACTATCGACCAATAATACAAGCAAATTAACATAACAAACACTGTCATAATCATGGCCAATGTAACCATTTATGGGGAAAACAATTCTCCTGACTCAATCTAATGTTTCAAATGTTGAAGTCTTCCTCTTCAAGATGCAGTAAATCCCTCATCATGACCATGTTTTGAACTTATTACTTTATAAAGTTCTCCCCCTTCTAAAATCTGGGAGGTCAATGAGAGTTCACAAGAGCAGAGTCCATTATGACTTAAATGGCTTAACTCCTCCTCCAGTCAGCTGTAATCACAGCCCGCTTTGTTTATACAATCATTCCCTTGGAGGTGGAGACTTCCGGGATTGATGACACGTGGTGATGAACCTTGATGTTTGACCAATCACAGCAGAGTGGGTGTGGTTATGGTCAACAAAATGTAATCTCCACAGTCAAAGCATTTAGAAGACGTTGTAATATGAGAAATAAATCGACTGATTCTTACAAGAACGCACGTAATATTTTCAATTACTTTTCTATTTACACAATATGCAGAACATAAGAGGCTGCAGCACTTTGTAGCCGTCGTGTGAAACTTGTTATTCAGTAAATCTGTCCTGAAAGTAATCAACACCAGACTGCGGGATCATTAACAGCGGCTGGTGTTAACAGCATCCATCATCACCTGCCCTGCAGTTTTTTTTTTGGTTTAATGTAGGTGTGTGCAAGTGTGTGTATGTGTGTGTGTGTGTGTGTCTTGACAACATTTCAGGAAACGGGTTAAGACAACCTTTGCTTATGGTCACGATGGCTCCCGTGGAGTGGAGCTTGGTCCATGTTGTTGCTCCCTCTCCTGCTGAGAGTTCGCCTCATGTTTTATTGGTCGGATTTCCTCGTAAATCCTTCTTATTCTGCCGTCCTTAAAAAACAAGGACAACTGCTCAACAGCATGTGCTGTGTTGTAAGAAGAGCTACTGACTGATGAGCAGCAGCAGTTGCCGTTTCAAAATTGTGCTTAAATATTTCTCCACCATCTGTTCGTGACAATAAACGTGTCTTTGTGTTCATATTCTTTCACTGTTTTAATCGACTTTAATCGTCGCTTTTTCTGCTCAACGCTTGTTGTTTTCATCACTTTCTTGTCGATGCCAAATTCACGACCTTTCATTAGCGAGATGTGAGATTTACAGTGTTTTGCTTCCAGCGTGTCGGAGCACGTGTAGATAACCACAGCATTCCCACAGGAGTGATGCGCTGTTGTCTGAGAGATGATGTGGAGTGATGCGTTCCAAAGACTTGTCGGGGAAGAGGCAGGTCTTTGTTACCTGACTCCTTTCTCCTCTGCCCCCCCACCGCCCACATCCCTCTTCCCCTCTCCCCGCCACCGTGACAGCAACTCTCACCTCTTTTAAGAGTTGTTTGCTCTTGACTGAAAGAAGCCCGAATCAGAGCTGTCGCTTCAGCGAAGCGCACGAGCCACCTTGTGTACAATGTCTGCGACTCAACCGCGACACGGTCAACGTCGACGATTCTTTATCATTTTACCCCTTTTATTTCTGTTTATTAAGTGCAAACTGAGGCCTTTTCAAGTATTGGTGGGTAAAATATGCTTAAATATTTAGTGGTCAATCAAAATAAATGATATTGTTAGTAGGTTAAAGTACTTACAGGGTGTTCCAAAACATTTATTTTGGTAATTCTTGTTGAAATAACTTCCAATTTTCCCCCAAATGTATAGAAACGGATAAATAATATATGTATATATATAATTCGACATTTGTCAAATTTATTTTCTTCAACTTCATCTAGCATTTCACGATAAAATTCTTGGTATTTTTGCTTTTAAACCCTGAACAGGCTGCAGACCGTAGGGTTTTAGTTCCTATCGTTTCCTTGGCTAAAGTGTCATCCAAGTCTCAAAATTCCTTGCAGACTTTTTGGCGCATCACCAGGGTTTTCTACGAACTTGCTCAAGCGTCTCTTCTGATGGACCACAGGGGTCACCAACGTGGTGCCCGACGCTAAAGGAGTAGCCCTCGGGCCTGTTCAAAAACTATTTTTCATACATCTTAATTTGTTTGATTTTGTGTTTCCGTTCTTGTTGGTATTCATTGGATGATCAACGATGTCAATAGTGTATAAGAGGAATATAGTAGATCAGCTATAGTAATATATACTGTATATATAAGTTAGTTCAGAAGTGTTTACCAAACCGACTGTAGCCCTTGAAGTAGCTCACAGTTGCAAAATAATGTATGACCCTTTTGATTTTTGTGAAAATTGTGTGACCAAGTCCAAATTGTTAGATCTAATTTTTCCAAATTGTGCATAAAAGCCTCACTGTATGTGTATTTCAAGACACAAAATGACTTCTCTTTGAACGGTTTGGCTGAAAATGGAACAACATTAAAACATCAATTATAAAATCTTGATCTGTTTATATACATTCTGTGAAAATCTCAACAAGAATTGCCAGAATTCTATGCAGAAACAATACCCGGAGTTGGCTTTTACTACCCGATAAAAAATATTCCTGGAGGAAAAATAATCCTCATTTTTTAAACCCTTGACGACGACAAAGGTTTAAGCTGTGCATTTGAATTCAACACTTAACATTACTTTATTATAAAATGTATTCGAAGACAGAAGTTGCATCGCAAGGGTTCTCATTGCTACTTATCTTTTTTTTTTTTTTTGGTAAGTTCTACCATTTTCCTATCATAAAAAGAACAAAAAAAAGGCCATTTCAATTCACTTTAATTGTAATGTGTTTCTCGTAAAGCTAAAATTGAATTTCCATTTCCGCTCACAGAGGAAAGCGCCATTAAGGAACTGAAACAAATAGCAGCATTAGAAAGGGATAAAAAAAAACATTAGGCACGGAATAGATGAAAAGATGAATAGAATGCTGCTGAAAATTACATTTGCGGTAGATTTGGCGTACACTGGTACGTGTTGTCCTTTTTATGCTCGTGATCATGTGAATTGGGACTTGGAAGTTATCATGGAAATTCTGCTCAGCTCTGCTTCTCTTATCTCTACACATATATTAAAATGTCTGCCATCGCTTCCTGTCCTCTGATCCATAACCAAAGAACCCCCCCTCTCTCTTTTGTGACTCAAATTTCTACCTTCTCCTATCAGCAGCATCGGAATACATCTTTTTTTTCATGCTCTCCTCTGAATGAAACGGTCGGAAAACACGATAACCTTTGCTGCTCAACTGCAAATGCCATTTTTTGGCTGAGCCAATCAGGGATGTTTTCACTGGCGGGTGAAGCTTGTGTGCGAACCCTTGACACTCGGTCTGGACACATCTGCACGCATGAGTGAGTCAGCGGAGCTCTTTGTGCTTGGAATACCTTATAGTGTTCGGATTCTACATTAGTTACTAATGCATCTCAAGAGTATATCGGAGGTGGAATCGGTCAATTGCAACAGCTGGTTGACCTGGTGACCGTTAGTATTGGTTTGCGTCGTCTTTTAAAAACAAAACGCCATTTAATTCCGCGTATGTTTCTGACCCCTGTACAGTCCTGTCAAACAGGTGATGGATATTCTGCGGTAAACAAATCAAATTATAAGCAGCGTGTCTTCGAGGCTAAACTTCTCGAACATAAAAGAAAGTGTTAAGAAAGAAAACCGTTATGAAGGTAATTTAACAGTTTTCATCGTAATACATTCGATTTTTGTTTGATCCCATTACAAAAATAAATATGGCAGAAACATAGTTATAACTAAATTTAAAAACCTTGATACATTATATTGGTACGTCGGTCCATGTTGACATCATTCAGACCTGGCGTTGCTCAAATGTCTTAAAATTGTACAACAACAAATTGTATTAGCTAAAATAATGGAAATAATCATTATTTAACATATATTACAGTATGAATGTTATCCAAATTGGACATATTTCAATTACCATGGGGGTCTTCTGCCTCTCTTTTAAAATGAACACATTTCCAGTAATATATATTTTATGCCAAATACTGTGCTTAAAATACATAAAAATGTGATGTTTTTGAGCGTCTTATGCTTGAATGGAAGGTCAGTCGTCTTGTTTTTAACCAATTTCATTGAGCGTTTTTGCGCGTCTATAAGTTATTAAAGGTTAGGTTCGACCAAAATTCCAACTTCACTTATTTTCTACTCACGCTCATGTCAACTAAGGGTCGGGATTTTAAAGTAATCTGTTCCTTTTTAGCGTTGTAGACAAAAATGTTCATTTTAACGTAGCGACTGACTCTCGGTTATCTTTGTCTTCATTTTCGTCCAAAAACACACGAAAAAAAACAAGTCTATATTTTAACTTTTTTTTAAGCGGACCGTGAACACAGACAGAAAGTACTCTGGGTATTTAAGTGTGTCATTTTGGAAAAAGAAATTGGAGATATTTAACCACCAGTCGCTACTTTATAATGAACTGACAATTTTGCCTGTAAATCTAAAAAGGAATGGATTCATCTGAAAATAATCCTAACCATTAGTCGACACGAGGGTGAGTAGAAAATGAGTGACATTAGAATATTGGGTGAACTATCCCTTTAAGATGAGGCAGACAGACGCGTTTTATATAGATTTATAGATTAAACCAACCTTCTCTGGTATTCCCCCAAAAAGGGACGTCCCTAGTAGCGACTGTTTTAAGGCACTTAAAACTCCAAAGTATTCATGTCAGTAATGCTTTTGGCCTAGATATGAAGGACAAGTCACATTAATCAATGCTCGTCAAAACATAACCTCATAAAGACTTTTCTGAAATTCTATTCGGCCTGTTTCATTCATACAAGTAAGTAAGTAAGTAAGTAATTTATATTTATATAGCGCTTTTCCAGACCAGGGTCACAAAGCGCTTAAACAATCAAAACAATACTCACTAAAATATATACTTTAAAAGTCAAGATAACTAGCATTTAAAGTCAAACTAAGAAACACATTTAAGTTTCAAGTTCTTTGAAGCAGAGATGATGGGTTCAGAGCCTAACGGAACATTGATGCCCCAAAGTTGAACTCAAACTCTGTAGTTCCTGATCGATATTTTTTTCGGTTCACAGAGGGGATGAAACTTTCCAAACACGAATGTCACATTGTTCTTTATCGGCCTTGATCTTTCCACTGATATTTTTCAAAGAATTCAATCACACAAAAGACTTGGACTATCTTGGACTGAAACATTTATTTTTGATGCTATATTTTATTTTGTTGTAAAATGGTTTTGACAAAGTAAAAAGAAGTATCTGCAGCTATACATGTAACTGTTCCAACATAGACCTTATCTTATCTTTTGGAATACATCATTTTAACATGTGTGGTATTGCAATTATTTTCATCCTATGGATTTCCATTAAAGCCACTAGAGACGTGACCTGGACCTTAAAGTGTGAAGCCGTCGTTTTACCTCAACAGACAGTTTATTTTTATGCTGTAGGCAGCTCACCAGGGGTCGTCTGTAGATCTCTAAGGTCAGGAAACTGGCTCCGCTTTAGGGTTGTTTTTTTTATCTGTATCAGAGGGTGATAATGTCAGCTTTTTTTTTCGTGGGCTCAATAATTATGTGGGGTAACATTTGGAGCCATCCATACCCAGGATATTAAACAAACCTGAAAAATTACATTAAAATGTATTTCCATATTGTTGACTCAAGTAGTCTTATCAGGATTAATCGCTAACCTTTGCTTCTCCTCTCTCTTCTTAGTTCTTATGTCTGAAGAACATCCGCACGTTTCTTAAGGTGTGCCACGACAAGTTCGGCCTTCGAAACAGCGAATTGTTCGAGCCTTTCGATCTCTTTGACGTCAGGGACTTCGGCAAGGTAAGCTTTTTTTTTATATCATGTTATTGATTGTCACAAAAATGCTTCCGAAAATCCTCTCGCCCTTTACGTGGATATTGTCGATATCTGTTCCAAAATGTTGCTTCCTCGAGGTCATCAACGTATAAAAGTGCTTAAAGAAATTAGGCGTTTCTGTGACCTTGCTTTAAAAATTCTGTTTCGTTTTATTGCTTTTTCTCAAGTACTGTTGAGGGTTGACTCTTGAATGGGGATGTTTGTAGCTGGGAAAGATTTGTAAGGTGTTATAATCGGGGTTTAAAGTCAGTTCAAAGTTATTATCTGGCACAGTATCTGGATGAGCATCCGGTGCTCACACTTCAGGGTCAGTAACCTGGTCTCTTGCCATAGAGTGACGAAGCAATAGCCAGTGTATTCTTTTCTACATGGGCACTTTTTTATTTATTTTCTATCTGAACGATGGTTTGTAAATATAATCTTGACATTTAACCGGACTGTGGTACAAAAAAATGTCGGGGGACCCCTGCACGACGATCACCAACTGCACACATTACACTCAAACTCCAAACTGTCAATAGGTCAAATCAATATATTTCCAGCATTACATTTTTCTCTCCGGTTTTTTAATCTCTTTGAATGGCTTGTCTGTTCTCCGGCGCTCTTGCGGGAAGATTGATCGGCCGTTGAAACATAAAAACATGAATTATATGATGTCATTGAATGGATGATGACAGCGGGCTGTTGTGACACCCCTGCAAAGCTGTTGCTTGTTTCCTCGATAGAAAGAATGTATTAAATATTTTACTGGTGAAAAGAGGCAAGACCTCGGCCGACGTGATTGATTACGGAGAGGATGTATTTCAGAGAAGTCATTACTCATTGTAATAACATTTAATTTGATTCAACACGTGAACCTTGCTTGGGATTTTGAAAAAAAAAAAAAGAATCTGAGAGGAGAAAGAGGCGACAAGGGCTCGTGGCAGTTCGTAGATAAACCGCAAGACGATGCCTGAGAGTCAATGAGCTCGCAGTGAATGATATTAAAATCTCCAGTCAGAATCAATCACACAGGTCCTCCATATGTCAATTTGGAAATTGCTTCTGTATGGTGTCTGCGACGGTGGGCTTGTCTCACCATTGATTTTCCATTAAGGACGAACATCACATTATAATAAATCGAACTGGGTAGATCCGCACTAATGTGGGATACATTTAAATAGTGAGAATGCCTCGCAGAGGAAGAACAAAAGCCTGGTCTCTTATCTGTAACATTCATTTCCATTCCACAGAAAAAAGTCTCTTAACTAGAGTAGTTGTTCACCACCAGATAAATCAAGGATTTGTTTCTCTTCCTCTAGTGTTGGTGTAAAACATGGCTATTACATAGGTTGATTACATTTGCTTGTTCATTTCCATGGAGCCTAATAAATAAAAAAAATGTATATGGTAATTTGACCTTTTGAAAGTCTGAATCATATTGTTTTGCTTATTTCATTTACCCTACATGGTTGTTGTGCGTCCTGTAAATATGACAGATTGAAGGTGACGTAACATATCTATTTAAAGTTTTGTTGAAATTGAAGACTCCCAATGATTTACTACTCTTGAATTATTTTTTTCACATTGCTAATTATTTTTGTCCTGTTTTAATACAGCAAAAATAAACGATAATAAACAGAGTAATCGTCTTATATTTTGGAAGATGAGGTAGACACTATTTATCAGAGAAGAGTGAGCATCATACCCATACAGATAATGCAACAGAATATTTTTTTTTGAATTAAATAATTTAAGTTCACATTTTAACTATTAAACAAACTCTTTTTCCAAATGGAAGTTTTGTTTGCCAGAAAATGACCAATAAATCACACGTCTGGATGGTTCTTTTAAAGGGATAGTTTACTCAAAATTCAAATTTCACTCACTCATATCGACTAAGGATCAGGATTATTTTCGGAGTATTCCGTATATTCATTGAGTTATTAACAGAGATGTGTGTCCAGATGAAGTTTGCAAGTTATCTTGGACTAAAATAGACACACCAAAAATCCAACTACGCAAGATTTACCCCGAGAATCTGCTTAACAAGCTTAAAATATAGATTTATTTCATTAAAATTCATAAAAAATTCAAATGTCAAAGCCTATATACAACATTAACATGATTACATTACATACGAGCAGGGTGAAGGTATTTTTATGTGATTTTTTGATGTGTTTTTTTGGAAGAGGAGAAATTGAGCCTCCTTCGAATGTATAGACATTTCTGCCATGAAATTTGAATTTTGCGTGAACCTCCCTTTAAGCTTGCCGATCTTGGGTCCTTGGTGCTAGATGCTAATGCGCGAGTTTGGATAAATTAATCTTAACATGATGTTGAACTCATCAAATTGTTTTCTCGACTTTGTCAACTGTCAAGAGAAGCCAACCAGAGATAGAGAGACGGATAGATTCCACACACAGACTGAGATCAAATGTAGTGGCATAAAATCAGCTCAAGGGACAAAAATCACAGAAAGCGGAAGAAGGATCTTTTAATACAAAAACAAGTGGAACTCTGAGCATTTCCCCGGAGGGCTTTCTGCAAAAACAAATTGTTCATGCGCAAAGATTGAGATTAAACCTCGGATTGTAGCGTCGTCTGAAACGGAGGAAGGTAAAGGGGGTCGTACGGCTCTGCCTCCATAAACATTCATCAGAGCCCGGTCTTCCTCTGGTGTTTCCATAAAGGCTGCCTTGGGCCTCCAGAGTTCATCTCCCATGGACACAGATCCCTATTTCTCTTCCTATAATGATGCCCTTTCTCTAGGTCGTAGACAAATGGAGGCTGATCCAATCGGGTCCAATTCATGGAGAGAAAAAAAAAAAAAGAGTAATTGCCCCATCCCATCCTCACTGGAGTCTTTCTAGTGAGGCAACATAGAGACTTCTGCCCTTTGTTGTCATTTTTCTCACTTTTCAATCCCGTTGTCGCCACGCCCCCCTCATTCAGCATTCTTTTTTAAACACAGCGAGCAGTGTGTTCGGTTTAATCACACCGCGCCCTTCTCTTCATCTCCCGCCCCCTCTACTTCCGTCGTTCGAAATTCACCATGACGCCATTAAACCGATGAAATACGGCTTATTACCGGCGACCCAAGAGAACGCTTTTACTTAAACGCCTTCCCCGCCTCAGCCAAAGACGACCGCCTCGGTTTTGCCCTTCCAACCCGGTTTAATTAGCCACCAATGGAACGTTTCCCGTCATTTCCATGAACATAGCAATCAGTTTATTTGGCCGTTGCCATGATGAGCGTAATTAGCCTGCACCTGTTAGCGATCTATCAACAGTTTAGTCATTTTCCATCTGTGACTGGAGACCCCGAGAAGGAAGCGAGCTCTGACAGATTTGCTGTCTTCATTATCTTCATGGGCTGGTTTGTTTTGCAATGCAGACGGCATCGTCGGTATTGGTTTCTCGCTTCGACGCATCAGTCAGGAGTGTCGTGCAGACTTAATTTTGTCTAAGTCTTGTAAGTTAATACTTTATTAATGAATTTATAAAACTCTGTTAACCAGCTAATATCATGGTGATTAATTTTACGGACATACTGGAGGCCTGCGGGCCAAATCCAGCCCACCAAGTCTTTGTATGTGGGCTCCAAATGCACCTTTTACACTGGCTCGTCTTCTCCAGGTACGTCGAACCAGAAACGATTTAGTGCCTGCTCTGCTCTGGTTCCAAATCGAGCTGAGCCGGCACAGAATGACGTTGTTTAAGAGTCATCAGCACGACTCCCAACACCAGAAACAAACCCGCCATTTAAAAAAACGAATAAACACTGCAAGAAAAATAACAGTATCTCGGTGGTAGGAGGACGAGGTCCAGACCCTATTGTGACTGTTAGGAACATCATGTCCCAAGTTTTGTATGCTATGTTTCGAAGGCCCCGCCCACCGCGAGTAGGTAGCAGGGCCACTTTAAGTACCATTTTGGTCCGACCTGTCATTCTGGACCAAATGAGTGTCACACACTGCAAATCCTTTTTTTTTTTTTAAAGGCTTTTTTTTATGAGTGAACAAAACTTTAATTGAGCAATTAAATGACACTATGTACCAACATTACACATGTACATTAGCATTTTGACTCTCACCCGTACGCAATGTGTTCGGGCTACAAGTGACGACGACGCCAATTGGTTGAAAATGATCCGATTGCCAAAGATTGTCAAGGATTTTTTTATTGTGTTTCTGTTCACTCACAAAAAAAGTTTGTAAAAAAGATGTTCCGTTTGTGGCCATGTGACGTCATCACGTAGGAAGTGCTTTGACCGAAAATACCAAAAACATGACTGATACTTACACCAGGTGGAAACATAACCGAGTAGTACGTAAATGTAGGTTAATGTTCTATAACAACATCACTGTCTTAAGATAAGATAAAAAAAAGTTGATATAATCCAAAAAACCAAGGTCAAACCAGGGAAGGAATTTGACGTTTTGAATAAGGGAACAAACATGTCTCCAAAGACAATATCACATCAGATTCTTACTTCCTGTTTATTCAATACCCATTTCATTGGACCTTGACCGCAAAAATAATGTTGTCCTCTTGTGAGTTTGACACCCCTGGATGGTTAGCATAATGGGAAGATGAAATTTAATCATTTTTGTTCTGACTTCATATGACATGTGATGATTTGTTTTATGCGAAACCAAGCAATACATAATATGCATTCTCCTCTTTTTTAAATTTCCTCAAACATTTCCTCATCTTCACTCGCACGCTGCCCCTTGCACACGGATGCCATTCTCTTCACTGTCACTTCCCTCATCCATCTCTATCCCACTGTCCTCCTCTCACTTACTCATTCGTCTCACACCCACGCTCTCCGTGAGTATGTTGTGATAAGACTAAGCTAGTGGCAGGCAAGCAGCCATTGTGTCAGGACAGTGTGATTGCCAGTGTTTGATTACCCTCGCTCGCCGCTCTGAATCCTCCCCGAGCTGAACTTTGCTTCTTTCATTTCCTTTCCCTCGCGTCACCGCTGAAAATAAACCAGCCGCTTTGTGTCCGCGTCCACTGTTGCTCGCGCGGTGGGGAGGGTGGCGTACCAATGGTCCGATTCAAGGGAATCTATACGCACGAAAATCAGTATTCTGTTGTTAATCTGATAAAGTATTTCACTCGCATCTCAACTCAAATCTGACTCTGGACCCTTAACTATTCATGTGGTTTTCTGAGATTAGAACCAGAGCTGTGAAAATCCAGCTGGCTTCCTCACAGACAGTTTAGTGGCCAGTCGATGTTCCTTATTACCTCACTGGCTGTCCATCAAGACCCCTGCTAACAGCAATATTTTTACATAAAGCTTCCAGGACCAAATCAATAATTCATCCCAAATGCCACAGCACTGATGATAATTCCTTTGACATGAATTATAAATGGGAGCTTCCTCCCCTGACTGTGTTTAGAGACCCCCTTTCGTGTTGTCTCTCCGACGACCTCATTATTCCTGAGGCTCATTACTTGATACCGCTGGAAACAGGTGGTTGCCGAGCGATGGCTCGTCTGGTAGATTCTTGTCTTCTTATCCTCGGCTACGCTGTTTTGCTCGATTCCGAGGTTATGTCATGCTTGGCGTGAATCTTGGAATCCAGATGACCCAAATATGTCACCGGAATGAGACCTTGGAGTGGACCCATGTAGCCGTCACCTGATTCATTCCTTACATTTTTAAACTCCAGCTTGGTGGCAGCAAAATGCAGCGATTGAAAGAAAGCGACAAAAAGATGATGGATTTTGTGTCTGAATAAAGAAAAATGTGACTAATTTATTTAGTAATTAGTTGCGATTTTCTACATATGCTAATGTTATAATAAGGTGTGTATGTCAAAGTACAGATTGGAATCCAGTAGGATCTGGAATCTTACCAGTACAGATTGGAATTCCAATCGTACACAATCCTAATACTGAACTGTCCCCATGGTTACCTGGTGTATTGATAGAAGGGTTATCAGGTATCTTAAGTATGAAGTGATTCACCTAGAATAGTAATGGTGAATGTAGGCTTACCTATACTGAAATGATTCTATTTTCCAAAACATTATGATGTAATACGAATTTCTCCTATTACAATTGGAAATTGTCCTGGTAGAATTCCCATTTGTTCTAGTACAGATTGGAATTCCAATATTCAGATCCCAATACAGTAGTAGGATTACTACTGGTAGAATCTGGAATCCTTCTAGTACAGATTGGAATTCAGATTGAATATGTATAATGTATGTATGTATGTATAATGCCAGATAGAAGTTGTAAATATTGCGTTTATTACGAGATGGAAGTCATAAATATTGCGTTTATCGCAAGATTAAAGTCGTATGAATCATTTTTATTTAAAGATAAAGTCGTAAATTTTGCGTTAATTACAAGATTACATTTGTGTACATCATTTTTATCGAAGGATAAAGTCGTAAATATTGTGTTCATTACGAGATTAAAGTCGTATATATTACATTTATCTCAGAATTAAATTTATATATATTTCATTTATTCTAAAATGAATGTTTTACATTTATTATGAGATTGAAGTCCTTTATACTACGATACCATAACAAAAATAAAGTCGTATATGTTGGATAATATTACAGATATTTTTCATTGAGTGGTCCTAATACTCTAGCGTATAGAAATAAAAAGATACAGGGCTTTGAAAAATCAACAAAAATCTTGTGAACTTTTGAACTCTTCAAACTATTTTCACATAAAAAATTTTAATATTTATTCTATAACTGTTTTTACATCACATGAAATGGCCTCTGGCTCTGGAGCTTGACTCTGAAATTTCGACTGTAGAGGCGTCTGTCTAGCCTCGAGCCGTTTTCATCACAGGTGCAGGGATTTGTGGGGGTTCTGTATGTATGTCGACACTGTGCTTGCATCAGGCTCCGTACTTAAAGTAGTATTTTCCTGAAATCCTTACATATTGGTCACTTAGATATTATTTTTAATTATGAGTAAATATTTGATCCAATTGTTGAAGAAAAACACAATTTTTAAACTGTCCTCTTTGTTCTTGGTGGTCAGATTGGATAAGTTTGAATCTTATTCCAGCCAAAATATTGTTGGCAGTAACATCTTGACCCTGGATCAGGGTGTGTCTCTGTTGCCGGTGAGGTTCATATTCTCAGCACCGCAGGACCGAGGGCGGAGTGATGACTATGAAGAGCCCCTGCAGAGACAAACTCCTGAAATATTTGGAGCTGGTTCGAGCTCTCATTATATCTTCTCCCCTTGAGGGCCCACGGGCGAGGCTGTGATGGACAGGTAGATCCTCTCAGGAGTCACTGGCATGAAAAAAAAACAGTTAAAGGGAGCCCATCCTCCATCATTTTACATCGCATAGAGATTCCGCTCTCGTGGAGTTGAAAGGCTAAACCTTCCCTGCTCGTAAATCACAGTGAATACATCATCGGCGAGGGTTTTTCCTGTGCTTTTCTCTACTGTTGAATATATTTCTATGCATCACATACGTTAACTATGTCACAACAACAATGCTTCTGTGGACTTTTTAACCAAAGCAGTGTAAAACATGTTTGTAGAATGAACGGCATTCAGAAAATGAATGTAGTGTCTTTGTTTGACAAGGGTTAAAGAGATAAATAAATAATGGTTCTGAGATACAGTAGCTATATCTAAGAGGCCAATGACATTTTGTTCCCTCAATGGCCAGCTGTTAAATGAAAATTTAATTTGGAAATTGTAATCATTAAACTTGCTTGTTTCAATCCAATTACTTTTTGTGCATTGTTTGCATTAACAACGTAGTCCAGGGCGAAATCAATTTAAAATTCCTGAGGGACAGATAACGTTAAGCAAAGAGATTTACAATAGATGCACAATGTTATACATCGTTCTGCACTTATGTATTGAAATAGCAACAGCTAATCGTCTCCTCACTTTACTCATTGTTGACGGCACCAACATAAAGCTTGACACAAACCTCTGGGATTTGCTTTGTGTAGATGTACATTCGTTGTTAGATTTTTTTAATTTCTGTGTCAACTTTACGTCGGTTTGAAATTCATTATCTATACTGGCTTACTGGAAAAATCAGCGTTTGCTGAACAGAAACTTTGAGGTTTTACAAAGTTCTCTGACTCATGATCCTGAAATTAACCATTTATAATAAACACTTTTTTTTTTTTAATCCATTTTTTGGACCTCATTTTTGTACTCGTCAGTATGTGTCTGTTTGTACAAAACTCTCTTTTCATTGGAACATTTACTTGAGAAAATCGGCTTAAACCACACCTACTCTGCTGTAATTGGTCGAGCATCAACGCACCTCATCAATCCTGGAATCTCCATTTCCAAGGGACTCGTTGTATAAACAAAGCGGGTGTGATTACAGCTGGCTGGAAGAGGAGTGAAGCCATTATTACGATATAATGGACTCTGCTCTTGAACCTCTCATTCGCTGAGATTTCACACAGTGGAAACCTTAATAAAGTAATAAGTTCAAAACATGGTCATGATATGAGACTTATTGCATCTTGGAAAGAAAGAACATTGACATTAGTTGCCCTTTAACAAGTTAAATATTCAGGAATTAAGGTCATATGGTTTTCTCTAAACTAATCCTCTTAATCCAACTAACTAAGTAATTGTGGGGAAAAAAAAGAAGCTGTATAACTGTTTTACAAATCTTTCATTTATCATGAGTCACAACATAGCTCAACATGAACACATCGGATAATTCCAGACGCGATGTTGCCACAATTGTCCCTGACCTCCTTTCAGGGATCAGTGCTACGGTATATCAACAGAAATGTAGAACATGCGGATGCCATGTTCTTAAACCCACATGGCTCCTGGTGTAGTAAAAGCATGAAAAAGATCTAAATATAGGCCGTTATGATTCTGCAATGACCTATTTTTTTGGAATATGCCCAGTTTCCCTCAGGAGATGCAGTCAAGCCCATTAACACAAGATTACTCCATTGTCCGCCCCCCCTTCCAAAAAAAAACTAAAAAGAAAACCTTGTGTCAGACTTGTGTGGGCACAGAAGTGGAAATAACCACTTTACTCAATTGGATCATTGACTTCGCCATCTTTGAAAGCCATTACATTTGCCATTGCCTTTTATATGGTCCAGTTCATCAACAGGAGCACATCAAAGTACCGGATTACACACAGGGGGGACAGATAGCGGCGTCCAACCGCACACCCAGCTACACACATCTGCACACTCGGCTCAGGGCCATAAAGTCCAGTTAGTCCCAGGTTTTTTTTCTCCCATCTAAAGACATTAAAATGTAAATTACACTAAACGGTTGACATGGTATAGCGTTGTCTATCGCCTGCACGGGGAGAAAGTTGTAGCAACTCATTTGGAAGTGACTGATCTTGGCAGGAAACATGAAGACGGTAACCTTTTTATGACTCGTATTAACCCGGCCTTCTCGTCGTGGGTCTTCATCACGTGCAAGTGAGATGTCTGATTCTTCCCCTGCAGCTGCCTAATGGTCTATAGAGTCTTGTGTTTCGTACCTGTAGCTCTAATATTGGAACATGGTGCGCATGCATGGAGTTAATAAAAGTCTACCTGACACTGTCCTCACAGCAAAGTGTGGTGTTATAAATAACCCCTGCGGAGGATCACCAAAGTGAAACCCTCTGCCGAGCTACTGTTCATTTATTTCTCTGCAGGTACCTCCTATGATGGTTTGTCCTTATTTGTGTTGGAAAACCTTTTTTGCATTTTGGATTTTCTGGGAGAATGTCAGTGTAAAATATCATATATATATCAGGGCTGTAGCAATACACTAAGGATTCAACTCAAAACAATATATTCAGCTCACGATAGTATAAGACACTACATTTTTACTGACATCTTGTGACTGTTGGGAAGTTGAAAATGGAACTGAAATTTCAAAAAGTGCCCAAAAATCAGTTTTAAAAAGCAGCTTTATTCCCTTGTACACGCTTAGCGCCGTGATTCTCCCGGGATTTCATTGTTCCGTTAACTGGTGAGGATGAGATAACTACTGCCATCTAGTCGGTGCATATTTGCAAGTTAAAACAATAAAAGAAAATCGAAATTATTTATTTTACACACACTTAATTTAATATAAATAAACCAAAAAAAGATCTATGATGAAATTAGATAGATGGTTGGATAGATAGATGGATAGATGGATAGATAGATGGATGGATGGATGGATGGATGGATGGATGGATGGATGGATGGATGGATGGATGGATGGATGGATGGATATATAGATACCTCTCCAACCTGTTGACACTCCTCCTGATACAGGTCTGTTGAATATCGATTTAGTAAGTTGACAGATATATATTGATATTTTTTTCTCTCACCCCTAATGTGTAAATTTATTTTAAATAGATGGATTGATTAGAACATTTTGTGCTAAAACTTTTGAAATTTCATCCCTTAAGTCTATGCTGTGGGAGAATGGACATTCCAAACCTGTCGCGCAATGGTACTTTAAAGGCTTACATCTGCGGCCATTGCCTGGTAAAATTAGAAAATAAACCGAAATAAAATTCACAATTCAATTTGAAACCATTTTTAAATAAAAAAAAATGTAGATGCTCTTCATTTTAAACGTATATTTTTAAGGTGGCGCAAATAGATCCTTTGTTTATCCAGGTGTTTCCGTTTGAGCAGCAATATATTTTTCAAGATATCAATATTTTTGACAACCCTTATTCCACTCGCATACGTTCCCTTATTTTTGCAACAATTGTGTTTGTGATGCTGTAAACGAGTGCAATATTTGCCTCACGTCCAGTATTGATAGAAACCAGTGATGTGTTGAACCCATTTAAAACGCTGCAACTTTGCTATTGATATTTTTTTCCTCCCCAATTTCCTGTGTGAAAGTAAAGCATGTGTTGTCAAGGAGCCTCCCTGTTAGACCGACTAA
The DNA here is from genome assembly GCF_982586985.1 of Callionymus lyra. NCBI lineage: Eukaryota > Metazoa > Chordata > Actinopteri > Syngnathiformes > Callionymidae > Callionymus > Callionymus lyra. The sequence goes on along the minus strand of NC_141822.1, from coordinate 15,020,933 downwards.
GTGTGGTCAGCTGTGCACAACATTAACGGCTGAAGAAAGTCAACACACCTGCAGCATTGCAGCAGTTGAACCAGCAGTGTTTAAGATGGCACGGACACACACCCACACCCCCACACACACACACACACAGTAGAGACTTTGTGAAGCTTCTGGCCTACTCAGGCTTCCTGGTACTGCACTTTTTACACCGACCAGAACAGTGTTGCTCTTGTACGTGCATAGCTGCAGAATTGTCCGGACACACATTCAGCCAGAAGTCACATTGGCCTGCATTCATTACACAAGAGAAGCTGCAATTCATAAAATATGGATGGAGACATTTGGCATAGTTCGCTGACCCAAAAACAGAACTAGTTTGTCCCTAAATGGGATCTTCTGTGGCGATGTGGTGAATCTGGCATTCTTCGTCAGTTCTCTCTAAAACACAATCCAACACTAATAAAACATGAATTTTGCCGTCACTGTGTGGAAACAAATTCCACTATTATGGTGCTGTTCTTGTGAAAATTCTAATTAAAAATTCTGTGTTAGTTATATTTATTTCTTTAAAAATCTGAATCCACAAGGATGAATATTTTGGGTATAATTTTGGTCAAGTTCGTGGCCAAAGTGGTTGCTTGCCTTCCTCGTCCAAATGGTTCCAGAGCTGCTGCCAAAGGAAGTGTAACAACATGTATTTTTGTAAGAAGGAGAAAAAAAAAAAGAGTCAGCTGTTGTGGCTCATGTTTAAATCCATTTAATCACAGCGGTGCTGAAAGTCTCTTGGACCACAGTGACTGTAGGAAGCCCAGACATTGATCTTTCTCTCGGGGTGATGGCGGCAGTAATGGCTGGAACTTAACAAACACGCATGTACCTTTATGTTTAAGTCTCTTTACATTCCTCTGATGTAAAGTGATTTAGAAAGACAATCTGACCTGGAAATGAGTGTTCCATGGATGATTCAAATCAAAAAACAAAAGCATGTCTTGTAATTCTGACTGTAGATACACTTTTTCTGCAGCTTTGCCAACTTTTAAAGTGTTGTCATAGGTTCAGTTCAATTTAGTTTCAACCTTGACTGATTTAAATAACGTCAATATTGCTTTTAAAAGCTAAAATCTCCAACAAGTTCATTTAGAGATGGTGATGCAGGGCCACAAAGTTCTAGGTCTTGTTATGGAAAAGCTCTTCTTAAGATAATACAGAAGATAGCACTATGAATTGATGTCACAGTTATGATAAAGCTGGAATTAAACGTCACATTCTTATGTTGTCTACAAATCAGAAACCAACAAAGACCCCCCAGTGGCACTGATGCCGATACAGAACTTTGTGTTCTTTGTTGTTTTTTAGTTTAAACACCCGGAGCCTTGTGAAAAACCCATCAAGTGAAATCACTCCGGCCCATTAAACATTTGCTCCTGAAGAGAAAACCCCGAGCTCATATTAGCCTGCACTTTAATATTGAAGATGCTGACACTTATGCTGAGTTGTAAAAGAAAAAAAGGGTTTTGTTAAGAGCTCGGAGCAAACCAATGGCTAACGTCCCTCTGCTGTAACAACCATGTAGATCCACTAATTCTACTCTCACGCTTGTTATTGTCTTGCACTTGGTAACGTCTTAGTTTCTTACAATCAAATATACCTCATGTATTGATTGTTTTTGAGAAATGTATAATTCCAATTTACAGTTTTCTTTTGATGCCACTTATATATTTTGTGATATTTCTTTACAATGCATAGTTGGCGCATATGTTTTTTGTACTGTATTGTGTCGTTCCCAACCTTTAGTACATCGTGGTTTATTGTCTGCAGTATATTCAGGGACCGACCTTCAGATAAAACAGTAAAAATAAATCAAATGGAGTTTGTGTTTCACTCATTTTTCACCAGTTTACAGGTTTATTTTTTGAGTAAACTCGACCCAAACAAGCACATGTCAAGAGTCCCGTGCTAATGTTACTTTAGAGAAAATATCATCTTTTATCTTTTCAGAGATGAATAATCAATGGAACAGAAATTATCTAAATACCTTTTTATTTCTGTGTGGCCTGGTACCAAATTCCTAATGGGTTGGGGCGGTTTGGGACCACTGAAAAGGTGTATTTATTGTTTTCGATTGATAATATTGTTACCTTTCTGGGCGCAGTTTCAGTTTATCTGCCAATCAAATGATTTCTGAATCGGCGGAGCTGTTGTGTGGAGTCCCTCAAGGTTCTGTTCTGGGTCCTTTATTATTTTGCTGTACTTGCACTTGATGTTTCTTACCACATTTTTGCTGATGACGACCTTTTAAGTATATATTTTATTGGGTATTGTTTTTGATTGTTTAAGCGCCTTGTGAACCTGGTCTAGAAAAGCTCTATACAAATATTACCTTCTTACTTACTTACTTACTTACATTAATTGGAATCAGAAATAGTTATGTGCAAGTGTTGTAAACACAACACAGGATTTTTTTTATGGTAATGACATTACAAATAAAATGATGAAATGTATATAAACTAGTTTAATTAATAATATAATTAATAAAATATATATAAATGAGAATCATTACATTAAAGCATATTACAGTACAATTAAATAATAAATTAACAAGAATAAAAGGAAATACATTTTAATAAAGAAATAAAATAAAAGCTTTTTATTAGAGAAAGCAACAGAGATGTCTATCGAAATTTACTTGGTTCTACTTTGACTTGGTGGGTAATATATTCAAAAACATTCCATGCAAACCTCCTGGTACTCCTGGTACTTCCTGGTTTGAGCTAACAGTATTTTTTTTTATAAGAATAGGAACCAAATCCTGAAGATCTCTCCTAAAAATTGTAAATGACATGATGATGTATTTAGTTAGAATCCCGTATAGTTCACTGTGACTAACAAGTAGTACACACGGATGATACACTGCTGGTAGTTGCTGGTTCTTAAATTACTTCTCCCTGTGTCTCTCTTTTTTTAATCACTTCAGCCGCATATTTTTTTTATGGGATGTAAAATCCACTTTGTGTATCTTCATCATCTTCGTGTGAGGCTTAATTATAAATGATCAGTCTTGGATTTGCTCCATCATTCAAGTGCATCATGAGTAGATTATAAAGTGGTTTGGTTCTCAACACATTTTTTGTACCAGCCTTACTTTCACTAGCATTGTTGCTCAACCCTCAACACTAATGGAGCGTTTCGCTGAATGAATCCAGTTACGTAAATGAGGGATTTGTCACCAGATGAGATTTTTAATTAGCATTCTGACATGTTGAAGAGCAGGCGTCTCCAACTCAACTATACTGAGGGACCCAGAGCTAGAAAAAAAACCCTGTTGTTCTGCCAAATTTTGTCCAATTTTGTGTGTTTATATATATATTTTCTTTATCTTTTCCATCTTCTATATACAATCATAGTTCAATAAATGATAACATTCGATGATTCTTTAACCATCTGACATTGTGGAGGTCTGCGGTACGTCATCTAATGTGGCCCCAGGGCGCGGGTTTGAGTCCCCTGCTGTGGATTCATGGTGTTAATAACATTGAGGTTGAGGTGCCCGCGGCAAGCGTGTCCTCAAATGTATATGGGAGGCAAGTCAAAACAATTGACTTTGTCCTTTATTTTTAAATGTATGCAATATAATGACAAAATTCAAGTTGTTTTAGAAATAGAGATTTTAAAAACCTTTTTATTAATTCATGTTTTTTTCATAAAAAAATGTTTGTTCCTGCTTGTACTATAGAGTGTACTATAGTAGTATACTTGGTGAGATCTGGAGAGTTCGAACCACTTGATAACTATATTAATTTTGCTAAGAGTAAGATGTAGCGCATGTTCATGTAATTACTTCTGTTGTGGCCTTGTTTAAAGCTGTGAATAATGAAACATGTAATTTCTGTTTATTCTTCATTCAATAATGCAATAATTGTCTATTAATGTCGGCTTTTCAATTTCACTGTAGTTAACAGCTGGTACTTTAATTGCAGGAAGTACAGTATATGCGTCATAGTGGTTTCTGAGTTGTTGTTGATCACATATTTGATTTAATACATTTGATTTAACCGTATTTTGCAGACTTATTATTTCATTCATTAACTATAAATTTAAAGTTTTAGTATCATCTTGTTCTTTCTCTTTATTTCTCTTTGTTCTTGTTCTTATTTTTATTTTTTATGAATAATTGCTGTATTGCTTTGTCTAATTGGAAAAAAAAATGTTTTTACAAAACAAAAACTAAATCGTGTTTTGCTATAAATGGCTCAGTAAACAGATAAATTAAATCAAAACCTTACCTGGAAATTGTGATTTCTTCCTGAACAAACACTTATATAATGTGTAGACAATGACTGAATTTGTTAAATAATTAAATGAAATCAAGGTTTATGGCTGACAGATGGTTTAAGTAATAAAATTGATTGAAGCTAAATAACTTAACATATACGTCTGTGTTTACACACTACAATAAAACGGGGTCCAATGATCTCACCGGCGATTTTTCTCACAGCTTCCCTGACTCATTTGGCATCATCTGTTCTTAGATGGAGCCCCCCTGCCCGCCCCCCCCCCCTGTCTCAGCTGCAGCCGGGTAATAGGTCTGGTTTATTAGCTCATTTTGTCACTATTCAGTCCAGCAATGTTTCTTAAAAAGCCTAAAGTATTCAGGTGCACACACGCTATATCCTCCCAGCAAGAGTCATGTCTGTCATATATCAGCTTGATGTGCCGGAGCTTCGGTGACGTCTCACCGTCACATGTGTCAATCATCCTGAGCTTCTTGTGAATTGCTAATGGGATGTTATTTAAGGATGTATATATATATATTTAATATATATATATATATATATATATATATATACAAAGAAGGGAAAGAAAACCACATCCTCTTTTTATATATATATATATATATATATATATATATATATATATAAAGAGGATGTGGTTTTCTTTCCCCCAAAACTGTAAACCATTTCTTCCTTTATTTTGACAAGAAGCTCTCATCTTTAAATCATTATATTGAGTGTTTAACCCGCTTACTCTGGTTCACATCCTTAGAGTGGAAAAAATAAGAATCATATCCAATCAAAAGCCTTGTGTGAACCCATAGATATCTTCGTCCCGCAGTCTCCCTGATGCATTATTAAAAGCTCCCCCCGCCTAATTTCTGCTAATCTGGCCTGAATTGGGCAGGTACACTCGGGGATTGATCTGTCGTGCCTTATAATCCAAATAAGCAGTGACGCTAGGATGGAGCCGGAGCCTTCTGCTCTTGATAAAGGCAGATTTAATGGAGATATTCACGTGGAATCATTTATCAGACGCTGACAGGCAGGGAAGGAACCCCCCCCCAAACCCCTATCACACACACACTACCAATCCGCCCACCTCCCCAACAACATGGCACACACATACACATGAGTATTGAGAATGCTTGATCCATGATGATGCAACTTTATTGTTGCGCTGAAATCTAATGAACGCACAAAAGGCATTACCTCAGGACAGCAGCGGAGCATTGTTGTTCATTTTTGACATAAGTCAACCGTGACGGAGAATAATATAGCTCTGAGATATATTACATATCCGGGGATTTTTTTTTGCATCCGTAGCGAAACCGCTGTTCACTGATAGAATGTGACAGTTTGATCAAAATACAAAAGCAGGGGAATATGGTTTTTAAACCTTTGTTGTGATGCTGACGCTGGATGAAAGTATTGTTACAACTGTGACCCTTAAATGTTAGGATTGTTAAAAGTTCTGAAAATATGTACATATACATCTTTAAGTGATATTTCTCCCAAAATTCAATAGCAGCTTTATTTGCCAATACATATTGGTATATATAGATGGAATTTTCTACGTCTTCGGATTTGTTTTTTGCAAAAATTAGAAGAGGATTTTATATACAACAACATATACAAAAATATACTAAAAAATTTTAAAAAAAACAATGTGGAAGAAAAGGTACTCACCTTCATGTCACTAAAAATTCACATATATTTATTTTCTACACTGGAAGTGCTCACGATATTTACCCAGAGTACTTCCTGTCTGTGTAGCATGTTAACCTTTTAGCTTCTGGAATAAACGATTTAAAATAATGACTTGTTTTAGTTTTTCTGAAACAATTTCTCATGTCGAGGCTTCAATACAAGGCGAGCAGTATCAATACAAGGCGAGCAGTATCGAGGTATTTGGATGTTTTTAATGTCTTTTTGGACAAAGATAAAGACAAATGAGCAATAGTCGCTACATTAAAATTAATTTACACTTTTGATTTTAACCCAAAAAAGGAATATATTACTTTGAAAATAATCGCAACCCTTAGTCGACATGAGGGTGAGTAGAAAATGGGTTAACTTTTAAGTGAACAAACCATTTAACTACCTTGTTAGATAATTAACCATTTGCACAATGAGCTTTAAATAAATAATTAGGGTTCATTTGTCTTGTTTGGAGTCTAGCTGCCTATTTTATCACCTCTAAATGTCAAAACTAAATCGAAACGACCTTCTGTTTACAGAAAAACATGAAACACTAATTGGATAAATTGAACGCTTGTATGCAGGATGAACCTCACGGCCATCAGGAGAAAGCATTTATCGTATAAAGACACAAAAGTCTTGGGTGCACGGCCTCAGGATCTATCCCTGTGACAAAGCTTTTGATAGGCGTGTTGTCGAGGCTATGACCTCACCTGCCCAGACTGGCTGCATTCTCTTTCGTTCACCTCATCTGTCTCTCTATTAATCCCTCTCCCAAGAGACGACTCTCCCCCTCCTACTCTCCACCCCCCACCACCAACCACTGCATCTCTTCCTGGAACCAGTGATTTAATGAAGAGTTTGGTCACCGTCCATGACCTCCCCCCCATTATCAGCTGCTACTGTTTCACATCTTGATTCATTAGAGATGATATATTAGTCATTAAACTGTGTTGGTTTAGTTCATATTTACTGGGTAAACAAAGTCACGCTAAATTAAATATCTGGACCTTTACTCAGACTCTCTGTGGCTTTAGCTTTTCAATTAATTGTTACATATTTTTTTTGCATTTTACACCAATTTAATACTCATTTAATAGATTCAATGCAGTCAATTATGAAGACGTAATGTTGCTCAAACTCTGATTCAACATCCTCAAATGTTGATTCGGCCTCCAGTATACGAATCAAATCTGCCTCACCAATTTATAATGAAAACCTAAATGCATTAGGAGAGTACTTACCTGTGTGTACCATCAGCATTCCAGATTTAATACACGACTCTAATCGCTGGATAACAGATGGATTTCTTTTTTTTTTTCATTTGAATTAATCTACATTTTCCACTGTAGGGCTAATATAAGGTGAACTAGAAAGAGTGTATTTCCAGAAGAAAATGCAGTGTGAATGCTGACCCTGCCGTGCTTTGGAATTAGAAGTGGAAGTAGTATTAAAAGTAGCACAAGTGGAATTAGAAGTTAAAGTAGAATAAGTGGAATTAGTAGTAAAAATAGAAGTATTAGAAAATTAAAAGTAGTAGTAGAATTAGTAGAAGTGGAAGTATTAGTGGAATTAGTCCTTAAAGTAGAAGAAGTGGAATTAGTACTAAAATTAGAAGTAGTAGAAAAGTAAAGGTATTAGTAGAATACGTAGTAAAAGTAGTAGGTCAAAGTGGAAGGAGTTGAAACATGAGTTGAAGATGTTCCCCATTTAAATGAATGGGGTAGAAAAAGAGGAATAAAAGAAAAAGTGGAAGAGATTAAAGAAAGCTAGAACAAAACCCGCATTTCGGAAAGGTCCTGAATTGATAAAAGTTTGAACGGTTAAAATCGGATAAATTTTGTGGGAGGAGAAGCGGCATCAAGTTTAGGTCCGAAGAAAAACAGGATCTCAATTGTGTGAACACTTCCCAGCATTCACACAATTATTGGGTAAAAAGGTCCCATTTTTAAATTGTCTTATTCATTTATCCTCACATTTCCTCATTTAGCGTGACCCACTAAATACACAGTTGTTCCTAATTGTTCTGAATTTGCCAAATCAAAATATTTAACTTATTTTTTTTTTCTTTTCTTACTAATTTGGTTCTATATTCTGATTATCCTAATAATTATAATTCATTATTTCTGAATTCTTTCTTTTCTATTTTAGAAGTCTTTGGTGCTCAAAGTATAAAGACAAAAAGAACATTTAAAGCAATTATAAGAACAGAAGTCCTTAGATCAGGTTTTTATTGGACAAAACAAAATAAACACAATTCACTGATGCTGTCAATCCACCGGCGTTTAAGGTCAACACCGACAGAACAGCTACTCATTAAAGAAAAGACATCCTAGGCTGACGGTGAACTCTCAGATATGTCATCCAACACCAAACCAGCAGCGAAAACCTTCCCATCTCTTGCTGTTCCTTTTTTTTCTTTTCTATAGCTCCCATCCATTGGGGGGTCTCTGCCCCTGGGGGAGGTTAGAGCAGGTTGGTTGATGCTTCTGTGTGACAGACGTGTTCTCTCCTCTCCAGACAAACATATGCTGTGATGTTATAAAACAGGCAGCGAGGATTTCAAACGGAGACACGCACATGTTCCATCAGTGATGTTGGCATTATGCACCAGCAGATTGAGCGTGGCGAGACACGGACGCACGTTCATGCTCCGCGACACAAACATGCACACAGCCATGTTGTTTCAACCGTCTCTTGTATCGCTGCTGATGTTCCCGGGCTGATAATTGTCGGCTGTGACACAAGATCCTCGCAGCGACAGCTTGAAGTGTCGCGGAATGACTATAAATATCGATACGTAGCGCTGCCGTTTTCCTCGCTAACGCCCTGACTTCACTTCTAACCTTCCTTGTCTTACATACGGTAAAGAGACAAAAAGCAGCAGGGATCCCGCTGATGGTGTATTTCTAGTATCGGTTGTGTTTAAACCACCCCAATATAAAAATAAAATCAAACTACGACTAGCACAGTACGTTGAAGCAGATACTGTTTTTAAGAACCGGTATCCAAGTAGTGAGCCGAGCCAAGACCATTAAAGATAAACTAATCTGTTGATTTAAGTGGGTCTTAAATAGATTTTGGACTCTATTGTATCATCAGTATGTGTCTGTTTGTACACAACTATCTTTTCATTTAAATATTTACATTAGAAAACATGATTAAGCCCCACCCACTGAAAACATGTTTGCTTTTCTGGATATGAAATCTCATTGTCCATAACCACACCCACTCTGCTGTCATTGGTCAAATATAAAGGTTTGTCACCGTGTGACATCAATCCCAGAAGTCTCAACCTCCAAAAGAAACTCGTTGTATAAACAAAGCGGGGTGTGATTATAGCTGGCTGGAGGAGAAGTGAAGCCATCATTACATCATCATAGATTCTGCTCTTGTAACCTCTTGTTCGCTGAGACTTCAGACGGGGAAGAAGAACTTTATATAGTAATAAGTCCAAAACATGGTCATGATGAGGGACTTACTGCATCATTTTCTTTAAACATTGCGATAAGGAGTATGGTTTATCGGAAAAGATTTTCTATCCACAGGATCGAAACCGTTTTCTGTTGGGTGGTCAATAATTGCATCAAGATCACCAAGAGAAGAAGGGCTGGGACATTCTTGTTAAGAGGTTCCACAAATTCTACCATAAATGGCTGTACAGTAGAATATATGAACTGTCAAGTAACATCAACCATGTGGTTAAACTAGTCCTGCTCCTAAATACATCTTGGTATTCCCTCGTGCTTCCTGTCAATCTCAAGCGCCTTCGTTCTTACAAACACTGATGTTCCCCTCGTGCCTAGGAATGTCTCCTCAGGTAAGGAACTGGATGTGACCCCTAGTTGCGGGACACTTCCTGTCAAGAAGCAAGTGGATTTCAATGGCCCTAAGGTCCACAGTCCCCCAGGGATACAAGTCAGCAACGTGGCTGTAAGATCCACAATGTCCTTGTCATCCCCATCAGAATGATATTTATATCTCATTCTGTAGTTTCCCCTCCAGCAGTGGTGTCAGCGTCATATCACGTACAGCTGCTTGCTGACACATGCCTGGCTTTAAGTCAACAGGCATTCAGAAGAAAACTCAGAATGGAACAGACTTAGGTTTTTTACATTTATCATCCAATCAGTTGCTTCAGAAAATACACATTTTCTACGAATATCCCATTTACATTATTTTCTTATATAAATTAAAACAATTCTAAAGCCAATAGAAAAATCTAAAGGGATTTTTTTAATAGCTTAGCAGAGTTTAAAACAAAAACTATTTATTTCATGTAATGCATTGAGAAAGTATCACTTATACAATTCAAAGATTACATTTAGTTGACAATTGTATGAGTTGTAACAACAGTCAATGGAAAGAGGATGAAGTTTTTCTTAAAAAAAAATTGCATTTAGTGATGTTTAATGTCAAAAATACCCAAAGCAAAACATAAAACTACTGCTAAAATAGTGATCATAATAATAACAGTACATACTAGTAACAGAAAAATCAACAAACGGAAAAAAAACATACTAAACAAAAATGTTTACATGTACAGAATAGCCGTAGTCTCAAAAAAATATTATGACTTCAAGAAAGTACCGCACAAGGGGAGTATCACAGTAAAGCAGCTGAAGAGAAACCACATCTTGTAAAGTTTGTCCGAGGAACCTCTTTGTAGAAACCTCAGTTCATTCTAATTTAGGGTGTTATAGTTTCTTGTAGCCACATTTATTACAAGATGACAAGGGTTTTTCCATTTTAATAAAATAACCTTTCAAGCGAGAACCAAAGTCGATGCTGCCTTCCTGTAGGAGGCTTTTTATACTTTTTGTTTCCTTTATCTTGCAAAGAAATGTACTGTAAGTTCTCTCTGTCTCTAACCACAAACCTCTGCATACTAAGTGTCACCGCCTCTTCATTTATTCATTCATTTGCTATTGAAATCATCAACACTTCTTAAGCCAATAGCAACAACAAACAGAAAAACTGTATGTAAAATGTATATTTGCCATCATTTTCACTTTTAATAACTTAAAAGAAAACGATTTAAGGACAAAGTAAACACAATAAATGCACTCTTCACACTTGCCTTTTGAATGAGCCACAAACAGGGAATAATCTCCATGACCTATTAGTAGTAATACAGCTCTAAAGTAAATAAAGATGCCTGCAGCTACAGCAAGGCAAACACCCGACATAAACGTTCGCTGTGGTCATTTAATCTGCTGGATGCTGATAGCGTGAATGCAGACGCAGCACGATGTGAGCACTTATGTCGATGACACGCTAATATGCTTGCACAGACATTAAATTGTCACAGTCAATGGCGCGTGTGAAGAGATTATAGGGCGATTATCTATGTCGAATTACGCTGGATTATTATCATTACTAACAGTAGGTCAGAAAACTGAAATTTGAACCGTTAGCGAATGCAGAATTTATTTTACCCTCAACGCATAGCGACCGCTAGAACCCCTGAGAAATGAGTCGCTAACTTGTGGGATATGTAAAGAAGTAGATGAGCAACAGCAAAAGTCGCACCCAGGGACGTATTGTAACAAAGTTTTTATGCTTGTTACACCGATAAAAACTCCCTTTAATGGCACACGGGAGGAGCATTCCCACAAATCCTGGACTGGAAAACGACTCTCAAGAAGCAGAAATAAAAACCGTCTCTGTGTTCTGGTGTCCACAATAAAACCAAAAAGTTTGAATGTGTCTTTTTCCGAAACGAAGCATCTCAACAACCATTTCAGCTAACTCAAATGAAGTCTATAAATAATTTAAATGTAAGAATTTCTCCTTTTCTTTGGGAGTTTTAACGCTGTGGATCCTCTGTGCGGTTTTATTAACATATTCTTAAACCACTGGCCCCTTTCACAACATGTTTTTATTAAACTTTCAAGGCTTTCATCAGAATAAATCCACTCAAATTTAAGTTGGACAACTCTTTTGGAATGAATTGGATATATTTTTGTGTTAGTTAACCTCCCTTTTTGGTGCACCTTCCTTTAGTTTATTAACTTAAAAGACATTGTTGTCGGACAAATATGTCGATACAATACAAAGTTGCAATTATATTTGAACAGAGTTGGGTTTGAAGTAAGTAAGTAAAGGTTATTTGTGAAGCAAATTTCTAGACCAGGGTCACAATAGGCTCACTATTGCTTTCTAATTGTTGTTGTAAGTAATATCTTTGAGTTTAAGGTTAAAAAAAATGTCACTATATTCCCTTTACTAATGATTAAACCATTAATTTCTAATAGTTATTTTGTTTTTTGCAACCTTTTTTTGTCACCTCGGACCATTTAAATAACCAAATTATTTTCACTGACCAACCGACAATTAAAATGTCACAAAAAAAAATGGCAGAAACTGCAAAAACCAAACTCACCATGACACTGATTTAACAGTAGCCCCGGTGGTTCCATATTAAGTTTGTGTTTTTTTGTCATTTTTTAAGTAAACCTTTTCAAAAAAAGCGTATTGTCATGTCAAGAGTCACAAGATAATATGACTTTATATTAGAAAATCTTGTCTTTTTTATCAAAATAAAAACCTTAAGACAGTTCAGTCAGTACCTCTACCTGCCCTGTGGTTGAGGACCCTTGTGGTAAAGGATCGGTTATTTTCTTATACATAGAGTTAAAGTTACAAGTGTCTTACAAGAAAATGACAACACACGCCATTTGCAGTCATCAATCATATATGTTTCACATTATTTCTGGCAACAATTGATCTAATAAGTCACATCCAAGTACACAAAGATGTACCTCCTCGTGCAATCGATCATTTTCTATACTTTCAACAAAGCCTTCTGTGCAGTGAATACACAGTAATCCCACTTTGTTCCTCGGCTTGTGTTATGATCAGCCTGGGACTTGGTTCTTTATTTTTTTATGACCTAAAATATAAGACTGTGTCAGATAAAGCCACTTTTATTCCTTTACTCTGTGACACGGCTCTACCAGGGGGAGGAAATGTTCCTTCAGCTTCCTGCACACAGACACTGAAAGCTCCTCGAATTAATACATGAATAGATAAATATCCCCGGTTTGTCGTAAATCACTTTGTCGTCGGATCCCAGCTTTGCAAAATAGTTTTTTAAACGTATTATTATGGTGTTTAAACGTGGATAACTGTGGCAAACCGTCCTTGTAGTCCCATTAATTACAGCGTTAGACATTCCCAAAGTGAAATGATCATGTTCCTCTGATGTTAATCACCATGGCGACTGGAAATGAATATAAGCCAGTAATCTGCGGCTGCTCAGAGTGCCATGATGCAAAAATAATGACTCCATTACTTACCAAGCTATTTCATGGCCGCGATCTGTCATCACAGTTTAATTGAATGTACCAATAATGGATTCACATCCGATATATATCGTTATAGCTATTGTTCGAGTGATATTTTTTATTTTTTTTGTGGCGGTGCTGGGTGTGTTCTTTAAGTACATTTAGTGCCTTTGATCGTCAAGCCTGTGAATTTTAGTTTAGATTCGGCACTAATAAGTTGGAGGTTCTTGAATTATGATGCAAAAGAATAGATGATTTGATGATAGAAGATCAAATCAAACTGTTTCAAACATTGTAGGCCATGTTTAAAGTTCAACTAATGTGTTGATTTAAGTGTCTCTTAAATAGATGTTGGACTCTATTGTATCATCGTTTGAACAAAAATCTCTTTTTTATTTACATTAGAAAATGTTCTTAAGCCCCGCCAACTCAACTTTATCATAACCACACCCCCTCTGCTGTGATTGGTTTGTCACCAGCCTCAAGTCTCCTCCTCCAAGAAACTCATTGTATAAACAAAGGAGGCGGGATTACGGCTGGCTGGAGGAGAAGTGAAGCCATTATTATGTCTTGCCATTTACAAAGTAAAATGTTCAAAACATGGTCATGATGAGGGACCTACTGCATCTTGGAGAGGAAGACTTCAACATTTGAAACATGAGTCAGGAAAGTTGAAGTTTGACATTAGTTGCCCTTTAAGCAAGTAACCATGAAAGTACAATGTTAGAATTCAGGTATAATCAATGAAAACTTTATTTTTTCTGTCATTTCCTTTCAACCGTCTTGACGCTCGCGTCATTTAAATGAGAGCAAAACTCGCTGAGACACATTTGTTCCTGATGCGAAGGTGCTTTTACTTCTTTGGTTCATCTGTTAATAAAGGGAAAAGTCTGTCGCACACTTTTGTGAAAGGTGTTCGACATCTTTCAGCTTCTGTCTCTCACTGAATGACTTATCTCTTTTATTTTCTACCTATTATCTGTATTTTACAGTTTAAAATATATTCCTTATTTTCCACCAGCTTATATTTTACAGTGTTTCCAAGACATTTGCTGTGTCCCAAATCGCACACTGCTTTACAGTACACTGTAAGGCAGTGCACTTACTTATGCAGTGCTCAAATTTCAACAGGGTAGTGCTGTTTCAAGTGCTGATTGCAACCAGCCTTTGGAACCCTATTGCCGACACTTGACAGCCCTTTTTTCCAATCAAAACTAGTTATTAAGTTGCGTTTTATTTTGTTATTACTGTTGTTGTGTTGTTTTGTGGTAAAAATGAATGCTTTTCTCGAGACATTTACGCCGATATCTGCTCCGAAGACGCATCATCTTAGTGACGTAGCTTCTGTTTAGCGTCATCTACGTCACTGAGATGGCTAAGGTTAAGGGTGGAAAGTGTCCACATCGATCCACACTCAATTTTCTGGCCATTTGAGTGCACATTGCGCACTACATTTTCGCACACTGCTCATTGGGATGCACTCAAAAGTGTGAATTTGGAACAAATTTGGAGCACACCCATGGACAACATGGATAAAATGTTTTTAAATGTATAAAAACACAGTAATTCAAGTGTGAAATAAATACACACATAAATTAAATTTTTAATAAGGAAATATGTATATCTAAAACATTTTTTACCACATTTCCAAAACCCAAAAATTCCTCTTACCGACTGGTCATTTTTACTGTTTATGTATTTCCTTCTTGTCGTTTTCCAAATTCCTTGTTTTGCTTTTGTCAGTTACAGCCTAGAAAATGTGGAGGATTTAGTGGACATTAAATCATTCTGACAAAAGGGCGGTAGCATTTTTCAACGGGAGACACAAGTCCACAGCGCAGTAATTGCGAGAAGTTTGGGAAAATCGGAAAATGAATTTTATTTACTTATTTCCTTTTCCATATACACATTACTATGTGTATTTATATTAATTTAAAGGTTTTTTAATATACCTTTCCCTGTCAATGTCCTATCCTATTATATCCTAATATGGCACTCCTAGCTTTCCATACAAAACCATTCAGCTACTGTTATTTTACCTTAAAAATTACACATTTTCATGGCAATTTGCGTGTAATAATATCTCAGTTTACCCATCGTGGTTACATATCTTGAATTAGTTGTAATCTTGTTTTATTGCGACCACTTTCTGTGAGGGAGACATTTCTCGCTGCTGGACGACCAGAAGATTTCCTCGCTACTTTGTTTTTTACGACACAACCTGCTAATCTAACATTAATCCGAGCTACGCTGGAAAATGACGCCGTATAAATTTAACGGGTGATAATATAGAAGCACTCAACGGGGGAACCTGAAGGGCAGACTTTTATTTTGGACTTTATCGGCTGAGACATGCAGAGCCGACAGAGAGTATATGATCCTTTAAATCTCAGACACCGACCGATCCATTACATTTCTTTATCTCCCGTGTCGTTTTTTTTTATTTCCGACTCATGTTCAAAAATGCTCCTGCAACTGTGTCAGTAAAACTTTTAGATCGGAGATAAAGGATTGTATTCTTTCCGATCTCCATTGTACGGATCAGAGGCCTCGGGTCACGGGAGAAAAGACACTTTTGAACACTAATGTGTTTGATGGCTTATGCGGCTGATTTTATGCAGTAATAATCGCAGCCGAACGTGAACGGAGACGCTGCAGTATGCGCCGGGTCATTGATGTACGCCGGTGTAAAACTAGAGGACGTTGAGCAATCACTGTCTTTGTGGATCATTGGCGTACTTGCTGGACGATTAGTGCCATAGGAAGAGTTGACACAGCTGTTATGAGCTACTTACAGAGTTGAATACAATATAACCCTCTTATACCTGCACATAGCGACGCTAACATAAGCTACGGATCGACCCCCAGGAAATGCAGGGAAGCAGAAAATGCGTGGATGAATAGATCCATGACGATTGTGGCTGTTGGTTAAGTTGATGGATATTTAGAACTCCAGACAGAAACTATACATTCTTAAATAGGTGAGGGGATAATGTGAACAGAGGAACAATGCTCGGCTTGTTCGCCAGTATAATACATGCATTGAACTGTGTTTTCTGCAACTCACTCACAGACCAACCTTTTGATCTCGTGAAATTCAGCATAAATACACGTACAAATTCACTGCGGACTGACCGAAAAGAGCGGTCGCACCATATAAAAGAGGTATGAACTTTGAGTATATCTAAGCATAAGAGCAAACGCTACAAAGGACATGAAATATATTAGTTTCTACCTATTTTAATTAGAGTATAAACAATATATTTATATATCTTTGGACATGATTGTCACAACATGAAAGAAAGACTTGAAGCTTTTACATGAATTCTCTATAAAATAGTGTTGGATATTATGAATCAGAGTAAAGATTCTTGTCAAAGAAATGCATTTAACAATAATTTAAAAGGTCATAGAGATGAAGATTTGTTTTAAACAAATAAGATGTTTTTTTTTTGTTCATTTTTTAATATAATCTTGTCTCTTGCATGGGTTAACTGTATATTTATCACAAACATTCTCACTGGCATCAGAGTTGTTTTTACTTATCAGGAACAATTGTGTTGTCTTATCAGTTGTCCTGGTGTAGGTATCGATCAGACGTTACTCATTATTCTCTTAAGAAAAACGTGCCGCTAAGAAGAGATTATTTTATTTTATTTTTTAGAATCCCTTATTAGTCCCGCGAGGGGAAATTCTGTAGTGCTTTTGACAGCCATTCACACATACTGATGGGAGTAGGCTACCATCAGGAGCAATCAGGTTAAAGTGTCTTGCTCAGGGACACAACGACACAAGCTTGTCTGGATTGAACCTACAACCTTTTCGGACTGCACCATCTGAGCTATGACGTCCCCCTTTATATATTCCAGGTTGGCTTTGGTCTTTGTTTCTCACTGTCAGTATCATTTAGTCCATTAACCTTTGGATTAAAGTTTGAGTTTGCCACTTTCTAAGGGGTTGTTTGACCAGGGCGAGCTTCTTTACTGAGAGAATTTTGAATTTTGTCAAATAAAATTTGTCCTGATTTGAGTTGTTTAACATTGATATGGTTTCATTTAGGTAACTTTAGAGACAGTGGAAAGAGATTTTAGAAGGTTTTAAGTTTCATTTCTCATCCTCATTGTAGGTTAGTGAGAGATTATCCCTCAAGAAGTCAACACCAATAGCACATTCTAGTTTGGAGAAAAAAAAAAGTTTGACATAACCAAGAGTGTAGTTTCTTTCCCCCCCCAAAAAAATTTTTTTTTTTTAATGATTTTCTCATAACCATTTTCTTGCAAGTCTCAGTCTCTATTTCGAGCCACAGCGTGAGTGACTGTATTTCCACGACACCCTTGTCAAAGAAGTAAATTGGCCTCTGCATGTGGTCAAGTCTCCGGATCAAAATACCATCAGTGGGCTGCCCCAAGGAGAAACTCTGCTTCCAAAACTGTCGGTCCATTCTCTCTTGCTTTCATGGCAGGTCTGCAGTTCTGAAGGAACCTTAAATCATTTGAAAGTTTAATTCATAAAACACCAGGCGCCATCGATGGTGAGAGCCAACAGAGTGGTGACCTGTCACCATGTGGTCTCTTATATATGCTCATGGTCCATGTTGTAGTGAAGCTAGTGCCATGTTTAATAGTAAGCTAACCATTCTATTTTTTAACTACTTTCTATAAGTGCACATATGATTACAATCGTACAATTGATTGTGGTAGATTTTTGGGATTTCATTATGTTTTACGTTTCTCTTAAGAAAATGAATTCTTTATAATCTGGATTCTGCTGCTGATCCAAAGTTTCAGCCATTCTCATCCAATAAAGCATCTCAGCTACACAGATGGATACTTAAGGAGTTCCTTAGACAACTGAGAAACAATCTTCCATCTGGGCCTCCTCACAGTTAGACATGCATGGACCTCAGCTCCAGGGAGCCGTCCATGAGTCGTCCTGATGAGATTCCTGGGACACCACAACCGGGTCCCCCTGGTTATCCCTTTATGAAGCTATTTTCTCACTGAAGTTCTACCTTTAGACTGTTCTTGTTTAGCCAGACTACGTTTGGTTAGTCAAGAAGCTGATAAATGGGTATGAATCCAAAGCCATTTGTCTGTATTTGGCTGGTTGTGTAGAAGACCTCCAGTCTTTCTGCCACCAGCCTCAAGTGGACAATCAATGAACTGCGTTTTTCTTGCGCAGCTAATTGGCTATATACAGTATATATAATTGTAAACAGTTGTTAGTGGGGAGTGTTGATATGCTGATTTATCACAACAATTATTTTCCATGATACTGTATGGATATTCAACCTTACTGTATGAATTATTTGGCTTACAAACCATATTTTATGTGTTACTTTATATATTTTTTATAGTTCAACAATCTGTGTTTAAAAGAAAATAATTCACATTTTTACAATTAACTTGCAAGTATTCAAGCTATTTGTTCATTTTTCTTGAAATCTCACAAGATCCCGGCGATGACTGAGGACGAGAGGATACAGTCGACTCAAGAGCTGCAACTTTAAGAACATGTGTTTTGACATAGTTTGGTTTCAACACAAATGAAAACAGATACGACTTCGTCAAGAGTCATCTGGTCTGTAAATTTTGACAACACCAGAGTCAAGTACTCGACAATACTACACATATATCCTTGTTACTACAGCATCACAATATATCGTATAGTTTCCACTGTATCGTGATGCATATCTAAACAGCCATAGTGGTGAGCTCAAATTTGATATGATCAATGTTCTACACAAATGCAAAATATTTCGATAAGAACATGATGAGATGTAAAATAAGTATCCAACTGATGTTTGCAAACACAGAGAGACTGTTGTATAACCTATTATCACACCTTTGGACCAAAATGTTACCAGTGTTGTTTGGAAGTTGAACCAGACTCCGAGCTGTCTATAACGTAAACGTCAATGTCAAAACAAAAGCACAGTTAAAAAAAAAGCTTTTGGAATACGCCCCCTGATCGTCGGGACAGCAGGCTGAAGGGACTCGTGCAAAGTCAAACCAGGGGACACGTCCATCAACACGTCGGGTCTGTGGCCTCCAGCGGAGTCGCAGCAGTAATTACAGACGATGTGGGATCAACTCACAACAGCACCAGACATGTACTTCCACAATGACGTTCCCAGGACAACACGTGTTCATTTTTAGCCTGTTTTCGACAGATATTTGGACAAAAAAAAGTCTAGGAAGGAATTTCCTGATATAATCCCCAACACTTCGCCATGATGAAGAGAAACGGGACAACGGTTGAGACACTTTTACGGAGCTTCTTGTCAATGTTAATTAAGATGTCAACTTGTTGAAAGCCAAACTGATCATCCCGTCCTCCTTTTATTCCCGTCACGCTCTCCTCGGCTTCTGAGAGTGTTGCTCCTGGCGCTTTCGTCTTTTAGGAGAAATAAAATACGATGCAACTTTTATTCCTTTGCGTCTGAGAAGAGCGTTGGGCGAATTTGTACGTTTTATTAATTCTAAACGGAGAGAAAAAAAGTCCTTGAAGGTAAACGTGGATGAAGATGTCGGAAGAATAAGAGTTTCTCCGAAGAGATTTGTATATGTTTGACGCACTTAACACTCAAATGTCGGCCAGGAAGTTGTGTGATTGAAGACTCAATTATCCGGTTTTGTTGTTTGATCTTGAGTAAATTCCTTGATACTAAAAAATAAAAATGTAATTCCAACTTAACCAGCCGTTAAATCTGGTAGTAATCCTGCGACAGTCTGAGCTTTAACTCCGCGAGGACCCCGATAATAAGACGTGTTGTGTAGTTGTCTTGTACACGTCTCGTTGACACCGGAATAGGAATCACAATATTCTCCCCGGTGGGGATTTTGGAAGAGCTTTTGTTGCCTCTTGTTAGTCTTCCCTCTTCCTCCTCTACTTTGCTATTGATTCTCGCACACGGTTGAATTCCCCGCCCCATCTTTCAACCCCAGCCGTGTCTCAATAGACCTGCTGCATGAAGCAGATGAAGATGGGGGGGGCGGGTAACAAAGAGCATATGTGGCACAGAGCGAGATACAGAAAACAAACGTTTATACCCTTTTGTTGTTGTTGTTGTTGTTGTTGTTGTTGTAAATATTCCTGAAAACAATTCATACATTCCCTGTATAGTGTATAGTAAAGTTGTATAACTAAGATTTTATGTTGGTTTCAGATCACATTTTTTGGGGGGGAAACAACTACACACAATCAAAATTGACACACAATATCGAGACTAACAAAGCTAACAAAATGCTGGGACTCTCACGTTGTACTTGTATTTCAACGCGTACATGTAGCAACTTCGGATGACAGGCGTTTGCTTTAGGCAACATTGAAAATATGAATTTAATTATAAATGAATATACAAGAAGCATTTTTATTCATGGATGAAAGTGATACCAGACATTGGGTTTTGCTTGAACATTTGCAAAATTAGCACAATAGGAGTTCACTGAGTTTATTGAGTTGACTAAAAAGTCTGTTTTTAATGTATAATGTTGTTAATATAGATTACACTAAACTAAACACTATACAATAAATAAACAGAAATTGGGTGAAATTGTCCCTTAACTCCAAGTAATTGACGTGTGGTATTTTTGATTTAAATTCAAGATTTTGGTTGATTGACGAGTTGGTCTTTAATTTAAATAGAAAAGATATTGATAAAGTTGTGTATTTAACTTGCCTTGAGCTGAACGAACCCTGTAAAAGCACCACTGTTATGCCAGCGTTAATTCCGACCCATGTGCCTGTATCTTTGTGTAGTATAAATTCAATTTTTTAATTATGTCAAACCCAGTTTTTTATTATTAAATCACTACAAAGTTGAGATACCTTAAGCAGAAAATCTATGGCCGTAACATACTCTATTTTTACGTCATCTAATTGAACCCTCTTCATCTGACCTGACTGGCTTCCATAAATACATCTACTGCATACGAGGAAGACATTTGTTTTTCGGGGGTCTGGGTCACCATGACCCTGAGATAACACAAGGGTTAAAAATCTCAAAATGAGTCGTATGCTTCTAGAGGCGTTTGCCAACCAACAATATCTTATTTCTATGTGAATAGTCAATATTTGACCGCCTCCGAACCCGTCACACCCATTAATGTTCAACACACATCCAAGGCGTGCACAGTCAACCATGCTGCTGCAAATTGCATATCTTCATGTGCACCTGCCCTCTGACACTGGCGTCCCCCCCCTCCATCCCTCTTTTCTTAATGAGGAACCTCATTATAAACAAGCCCGTCGTGAATAAGCAACGAGAGCGACTCTGCCAACGGCTGATTTTATTTATTGATCGTACAAGTCCGCTTGCTTGATCTGTCTTGTGTACCTGTGACGTTAATATAGTGTGCGCAGAACAACGCTGTAGGTCAACAGTGTGCGAGTGTGTCGGGGTCGGTAATGTTAACAAACTTTATCCGAGCGGCTTCTTTATCGACGCCGAAGCTTCTGCTGCATGTTGCCATCGAACAGGTTCATCATAGTTATTTTTCTTGTCATGCTGTTCAGATTGTGTTGTTTAGAACTTGGCTCATCCTCTTAAAAAAAGAGTTTTGAAATCTGTTCGCAAAATGTTCAATAGTTGTTTACGAGGTTATTGTCAAGCATTTTTGAGAAAAAAAACACCTTTTTTTTTTTTTTAAAGTTGGAACTGTTTGTAAGTAAGTAAGTAAGTAAGTAATATTTATTTATATAGCGCTTTTCGAGACCAGGGTCACAAAGCGCTTAAACAATCAAAACAATACTCAAAGAAAAGTACATACTTTAAAGATCAAGATAATACTGAGAACAACACAGGAGTTCGAGAAATTCAAGGAAAAGCCTGAACAAATAGAATCATAGATTCTTAATTGGATTTTTTTTTTCAAATCTTTAAATCTTCAACTTTAAATGAATTAATGATATAACTTTTTTGGTATTTTATTGCAAAGTGACTGAAAAACAAGCATTTTAATAGCTGCATATAAACATATTTATAAAAAACTAGCTCGTTTTGGTAATATTTTGAAAAAATAATCGGAAAAACATGTCTCTACTGCTACTGCTAGACCTACTGAACTCCCCCAAGACTTTGTAGCATTGTGTATTTTTTTTAAATTAAAATAAATCACACGTAGTAGTTTTTATAAAGAAAAAAAAATCTATGAAAAATTGCCAATAGACTGTAAATAAATGTATTTTGCGAATTTGTCATACATGTAGGAAATGCTTAGATCAGGGGTGTCAAGTTGATTTAATTGTATTTATTCTTATTTATATAACATGGAAACCAGTGAGGACCAACACAATACCTATAGTTATCTCTCTAAGACGTACAAAATATAAACTGTCTATATCATCAACCAGTTCGACAAAACAAATTTGAACTTTTTTTTAGGTAAGGAAATAATTATTTTGAGTTTTTTATTTTTCAATATTTAGGGATTAACACATTACCAGCTTTACTTCTGGATTCATGTTTATGTGACATTCAAAACTTTCATTTTTACAGTTTCAAACTGTAAAACTTTCATCATATATTTTCTGGTTTACATAATATTTTTTATGACACACAGAATCTCAAGCGTTTTTTTTCGCGTAAACCTAGAATGTCAAAGCGAAAATATAATTTCCTCCTCAAGAGTCTCACTGTACTATAGATGAGAACGTGTCTCTACCCGAGTAACGATCACTCATACCAGCTTATAAGGCCAGAGGTTTATTGCATCCAGGAATATACGACTTAAAAAAAAAAACACCTGCAGATTATCTCAAGCTAAGCTAGCGTCGGAAAATGCGATACCAACCTCGTGCCTCAGGTGAAGCAGGAGAACCCTGGAATCTTTATCTCAGACCGGCCGACACTCTTCATTTTTCATCGCCAAATGACTTCCTCTGCTTCAGTGATGGAGAAGTGAAAGAAAACGATAAGGTCTTGAAGGTATAATTCTCGAATTTGTATGCTGTTTAAATTGCACTTCCTTGTTGGATTTTTGTCAAGCTGAGGCTGCTGATAAAGAAGTGGCTCCACTGAGAACTAATAGGAAAATTTTCGCCAGAGCTTTTATTATCTATTATCAGTTCTAAATACTGCATTACCTCACGTCCGTCACGGAGGAAAATATTGCATTCTGTAAACAAGAGCGGTTGTTGAGAAGACAGTTTGAGTTCCTCGGCAAGTTGTTTTAGCCATGTTTGTGTCCGGTCAGCACTTTTATATATCAAATCAGACGACAATGAGTGACAGGAAACAAGCCTCAGCGGCTTCTATTTATATTTGGATAATGACTAGTCACGCTCATGTAATTGTAAATTGGATTCAACTCTACAGGCAAAAAAAAAGATAATAAATGATGGCAGTGTTGAAATGCCAGAGTAAGTGAGTTTTGTTTTTAACATACATGAATATATGATTTATTGAAAGTTTTAATTAATCATAACTACATTACAAAGTGGTTCATATTTTAGTTTTTGCAGCAGGAATTGTTTTGTACTTCAATTATTAAGATAGTCATCAACAGGAAGAATATTTAAAAAATAATAATTTGCAATTTATTCATTCAGCAAAAATAAGCTTCTAATTATCTCTTGTTCCATTTATTTACACATCAACTAGTGTCAACTTTGGTCGGATCTCTTTTTTCCCCCAAAAAACAAGGATTTAAATCCAATTTTTTTTGCCATAAATCCAAGAGGGATGTAGTTTTCTCCTGCAAAATGTATTTTATTGGTTGTTTAATCAAATAAATAAATGGACCAATGAGAGGACTGCCTTACAATGGTGCCGTGACACTGACAAACTGTTGACTTCTAGCTTCTGTTTCTCCATCTGTCTGAGTTTGTAATTGCTTGAACTCTGCTCCTTCATGATACAAACACCCGAGCGTGAGGCTGAAAACCTCCTTTAAAGCATTAGGCAATAATGCTCGAGCATTTCACATTAACACAGAAGTGTTTAAGCCTGAACGACTGTAACCGAGACCTCCAACTCTGCTTGTTGACCCCAAAACATTACTCGGATATACTATATATATATATATATACTATATACTATATGAATGTTTAATGATTAAAAGCTAAAGTAATATATATTTTTTATTAATTATACATATTTTTAGTGTACCTGTACAGTAAATTAATATAATACAGTTTAATTAATCATAACATCAACTTGATAGGTTTTAGTTTGATTTTAATATAAGTCAAAACTGAAATGTTATACCTTTTTTGTGTCTTTTGTAAGTGTAACGATTTACTCTGCCTAGTCTTTTTTATGTAGTGGTTGAAAGTAAATCCTTCCGAAATTAAAGAAGATTAATTGATTCAATTATTATTTTATATGACCTGACAAGGTAATGTATAGATATAAAAGATGTTAACAGATTTAAAGATAATTCCAACAATATTCTTTAAAACAAATAAAAAGGAAAGTAATTTGGAGATGGTTAAAGTAGACTGAGATTCCAAGATGAAAAAGACAATATCACACTCAAACTTCCTGGTAAAGTAGTAGTATATGAACGTCCTTAAAAAAATGTTTTATTCCAATTAAAATATGTGCAACATCCCAAGGACACACAAGACTTGAATACGATACAATAACAAAATTCACAAACATTTCTAAATCATATTTTCTTTTATTTGAGAAAAAGCATTTATTACTTTCGATTAAAAGAATGTATAAGCTATTCTCTGCATTATAATAGTCTATTAACATTCCCCTTCAACGTCCATAAGAATGTATAATTAGCTGTAAATTGCTGTGTGATGGATTACATATTTTATCAGCCCGCTGTTAAACATGACCTTGACCTAAAGGGATGCCATCAGACATTTTCAATAGGCCGGTGACCAATAATTTCAAAATCGTGTGTATGCACATTGAATTAACAAGATCAATCATAAAACTTCCAACTTTTTACAAGCTCAGTGTTACCGACGGTGCATAAACGTGACCGTGCTTATATTTCTTTGCAAGTTTGTTTACGAGTCCCTGCAGGTGAACACTGTCCTGGACCGGTTGAAGTCGGGTCAGAACGCCCACACGTGTCCCTTTAGCTCACATTCACACTTCGTCCTCCCGTGTTTTCTTTTCTTCTACCATTTCAATCGGTGATTGAAGCTTCCAAATATTGCTGAGTGTTACTTTTCTTCCGTTCGTCCCCACCGCTAGCAATGTCACCTCCGGCGTCGTCACATGACTGTCGGTTCCTTCAGTTTGTATTAAAGATGGAGCGGCATCTAGAAACGTACAGCCTGAAAAATCACACTTGGCCCTCGTGTTTATAAGTCGATATGCTTTGTACATTCATGGCTCGTGGGAGTCGCCGCGACGGTCCACTTACCTCGACGTCTTCACACTCCAACAAATGCATACCAACCAAGGATCCGCCCTTCATTTCCTTTCAATGATATTCTATTACCTTCCTCTGAGACCTACTTCAGGTCGGCATGTTTTTTTTTTTTCTTCTTGGGCTCTTCAGCATGTGAGAGTCAATCAGAGATGATGTCTGATAATGCTCTGATTAATATTGCATGCTTCGTCTCACTTGACTATTAATGGATTCCTTCCTGCGTCTGTGGCATCTGGATTGGCTTATCTCTCCGCTGTTGTGCTTGTTCTGCAGATGTGTGCGCACACGTGGACACAATTTCATTATCGTGCCAGTGCAGGCCACAGTGAGAAGATTGATAAACCTTTTACTTAGACTTTTAGAGAAGGATGTGATGCCAAGAAACACGTTCATTAAGAAATGTGACACTGACACTTGGTGGCTGTTCTTATGGGTTTCCATTGGCAAGAATCTTGCAATACGATACGTATCATGATACAGCGGGAATGATACCAAATACTGCGATTCTGTACAAGTATATATTTGGAGTATTGCCCGAGAACTTGACTCTGGTGTTGCAGAATTTACAGAGCACTACATATTTTCATTTGTTTTGAAACCAAAATATGTCCAAATGTCAGCTGTAAAAGCTACTGGAGTCAACTGTATCCTCTTATCCTCAGTCACCACATGGATCTTGCAAGATTTCATTGTTCCTTTAGCTGCGGAGGATGTAATGACTGGTGACATCTAGCGGCCCATAGTTTATTTGCAACACAAAAATGCAAACATTGAATTGTACATTTTAAAAAAAGGGAATTAATTCATCCCATAGACACTTTATTTTAATCGAAAACATAAAATAATTTTGATAAAAATACAGATAGAATGGATGAAAATGTATAAAAATGTACAGACCACATGACTCTAGACAAAGTTGCAACTGCTTTCATTTGTTTTGTAACCAAAACATGTCCAAAGAACAGCTTTAACAGCTTTGTCTCTGGGCCAAGGTGACCCGGTGGCCCGGAAAACAGATGTGTTTGCGGTATCCCTTCTGTTGCCTATGGGTCAAGGTGAACGACCCCCACCGTTAAATATGTATTTCAGGTAAAATATATAACAATTGAATCAATTCATCTACTTTGTTATTATTTATTACTATTATTACATTATTTTGGATTCATCTACTTTTGACCGTATTCAGACCCAGAGCCTCAAGTTGGCCTTAAGTCTTTGACCTAGAGACAACACAAGGGTTACCTCAAACACATTTGTTTCCAGGCCACCGAGTCACCTTGACCCAGAGATAACACAAGGGGTTAAAAGCTGCTGGAGTCGACTGTATCCTCTCGTACTCAGTCATTACATTGTTGCTTTGTGGAGGACGTAATGACTGCTGCTTCCTAGCGACAGGAAGTTTATTTGCAAGACAAAAGTGCAGTAAATATTTGAATATTAATTTTAAATAGCAATATACATTATCTTTTCATTTGATGCACACTTAAATAGAATATAAAACATACTTTTTTTGGAAAAAAAAAAGATTTTTTAAGTAAAAAAAAGATCGATTGAAATTGAATATAAATACAGTATTGTGGAGAAAAAAAAGTGACGTTTACTAAATTAATCCAACTCTTTACAACAACCTAAAAAATGAGAGCTGGAAGAAAATCCATTTTTCAAACTGGGAAACTTATCAGGAACTTCTCAGACTTGACACACAAAAAATACAGCGATGGAAACACACACCAAAGTGCAGATGATATTCCTCAAAGCATAAAAAGCTTCATGAGCCGGCACCCGCCGCATCCCTGCTTCCACTGGCGGAGTGGAAATCCTGGCATGTCTTTGTTTTGTGCCGCGCCGGACACAAATGGCAGGCACACATGAAGCCTGAGGGAGTAGCCGGGTCTTGACACCCCCTACGGGAGCGAGCCAGTAGAGGAGAGAACGTAGGTACCAATTGAGACGGAAATAAACAGAGGTGGACACAGGCCAGACGGAGCTGGCGGCGTTTTTTTTTTCTATTTGCCTTCCCCAAACTGGGATAGCACACAGATCCACTGACCCACACTGTTGACTCTCGCACTGTGTTGTGATGTTTTAATATTAAATACACATACTTACACAGAGGATGTTTAAACAGTAACGTTTCAGTGAATCATTTACATTTTTTACTTATATTCATTGAATCAATTGCAATTATCTCCATTAGCTCCACAATACAAGTCTTTAGCGGCTCATATTTGCGACAAAAAAATAAAATAGTTTATCGTCTGGCCTGCACCAACACATCCCTCTGTGATAACTGTCTTTCTTCACTTCCTCATTACATTAGATTAATCCAACAATCGCTCAAGCAAACGTTTTTTGGCTCAGAATAATAGTCGAAACTGCTTTAAATTGATTTAAACACCAATATATGAGCAAACATCAGCTTTACAAGCTGCCTGAGTTTACTGTATCCTCTCATCCTCAGTCATCGCAGAAGTCATTGTTCCTTTAACTGCAATAAAATCGTTTATTTGGTGGGAATGCAGGTTAACAATACTGTAAATAACAAAAAACATCTTGCATAGTTTTTACTTTTCTTTCAGAGAAATTGCTCAACTCCGTTATGACTGGGTATCGAACATTCCGAACGATTTTTACGTGGCACCTATAGAAATACTTAGTATAGGTAGTATGGAATGTTGAAAACATCCCGACTCTTTTTATTGCAAAGCATGCTATCATGTATGATCAAAATGATAATGTAAGTAATAAAAGTGGTGAAAATCAGATGGATTTGTCTAGTTTTTAGGATTTGTTTAGTTCTTTTACACTACAAATTATTATTTTTTTCAATTAACCTAAAGATTTTCACTATGTTTAACTTTTATTGTATTCATTTTTTGAATTGATCTTCTAAAACTGCTACCAGAAATGGGATTATTCACACACTTGTTATCGAAGTGAAAGTATCAGTATTTCAGTTTTTTTGATTGATATTCAGCCCATTCCCATAGCTTGGAAAGAAAAACCTTGATTCATTTTTTCCAACTTTGATCAAGGTCCTATGTTTTATTCTGATAAGTTCACATATCTATCGAAAATAGCTTTTTTTTTTCTCCCTTCGGCAATGTATTGAATTCAACCTCTCACCGCTTGTGTGTTTTTTTCCCCCTTTCCCCTCCAGGTGTGTCCCCACTCTTGAGTAATGCTTTAGATAGCCCTGGATATATTGGTTCTGCAGTGATTTCCTTTTCCAATGTAGAAAGCTAACGCCGTCATGTGGAGGTCATCATTTCTTCTGCTCTGTGCTCCTTTCTGTTGCACCTTTTTTTTTTGTCATTACTGTCGTGCTTTATACAGTAATTTCTTTGTATTCCCCTTCGGAATTAAATCTCTTGAAAGAAAACGCAAGGTGAATGTTAACGGTACCATTGAGGCGACTCATGTGCGACCTGTTGACTCTCAGATCAGAAGAACTATTATAAATTCATGAAATACTCAGTGTCTAGTGTTGTATGCAATGTGACAGTTTCCCTTTGGGGCGAGACCTGCATGACCCAGCGATGTCTTATAAAACTGATGGTCTACATTCTTAAAGCAAGCTTTGGCGTGGCCATGTTTTCTTGATGTTAATAATACTTCCAAAGAAAGTCTAAATTTGTTAAAGACTCAACTAAAAAAAGTTATGAAACATGATGTACAGTATCTATTGTGAAAATATTGTTTCTTCAAGTTGGACGTTAAAGTTTGATGTAACTTAAGGGTTTCTCAAAAGTTTATTTCGTTTTAGGTAAATATATTTTATTTGTTTTATATATTTCATTTTATCTTGATAGTAAAATACATGTATATCAATAAAATATGCCAAGAAAACAGCACAATTATGCTGAAATAATACACATTTTAAAGCATAATTGTATTAGCAGCACTTCCATAAATGGTGTAAATTATTAGACAATACATAAGACAAACACTGCTTTAATAGCGGTCTTTTTTTCTGACCACATCCTATAGATTCACCAGTAGATCGTTGATGATTCATCTTTTCTATGAGTCGCCTGTCATCTCAGTCCAGTGTTTGAAGAGTTTGATTCGATCAAACAAAGAATAGCTCCCTCGTTGTTCGGCAGGCAAACCTCTCGCTCCACAGGTGACACGTGCCAGTGTACTTTTCATTTATTTTTAATGTCAAACCCTTCAGGCCTCGGACTTGTGAGACCTCTCCTCCTATCAGCATCTTCCCTCTTGTCGCACTCTCTTTTCTCTCAAGGATACTTTAATGGCTCAGGTTAATGGCTCAGAGTTGAGATCGGGCTTTCAAATACGAGCGTACGGCCAATGTAGCCTTGGCTTTTTAGGGCAGGATGTCAGAAGTCAAGAGTTTCTCTGGTAGATTTTTATGCCCCCATAAAATAATAATTCATGTTTCTGAGGCATCTGTGAAATACCCACGACTTCACCTACTAGTATACACTTGTCTTGAAGTTCGATAAAGTTTTTATACACTTTAAAAAGGGTTTTCACAACAACCAATACTTGGTATCGACATGGCAAAAACATAAGCAAACCAGCTTCTCTTAGCTCTGTCAGTACTGAATACACAAGTAAATTCTTGTGACAAGGAGTATTTTAATGAAAAGAAAAGTTGATTCTTGAGTCTCATTATTATCTCATCACAACCGTATGGATGCGTAATAGTTGTAGTTTTTGTAATTTGTTTCCATGTTTATATTAAAAAAACAGCCCTCTGTGGATATAAAATGTGATCTTTTTGTACTTTTTAAATTTGTATAATTAATAAAAAAGCTTTTATAAATAACGGTATTTGAAAGATACCCAAGTATTGAAAGTGAATCACGATATTGGTATCAACTCCTGAAAGTTTGGTATCGCGAAACAACACCAACTGTTGTTTGTTCCATAATAAAAATCCGAAAAACTTTTATTGCCAGTGTTTTGCCAGCAAAGAATATTAAAATCAAACAATACGTATACAGTAAGGAACAATAAATCAAAAAAAAAAAGCCGAGAGACATTACCGTCAAATCGCGTATAAATAAATATTGACTGATGAATAAAAAACATTGCATTTATTTAAACAATATTCATGATGTGGCAAAAAGACGGAGAAAAAGAGTTCTGGAACCAGGATGAACTCTGAACTTCATAAAGAAGGCAGTATAACGGATTTTTCTGATAAGGGGCGACTGATGAAAAGGATTTTATTTGAGTCTTATCAGAATAATAAACGAATAACAATGACTTCATTCAAGCCTTTCGTGTGATGTATTTGATCAAAAGGACATCTGTATTTAAATGTCACAGTGACATTGTGCCAACATTTATTTATTATTTTAGAGTTTGCACACCATTGAAAACCTCCTGGAACACTGTGTCTTTGTTGCTCTTTGATAACACGTTTATCGTCTCTTTTTATGAGTTTGATTCCGAAGGCAGTGCCGCTATAAAGTGTCAGCAACTATCTCCCATTAAAACCCAAACTCCAAAAGTGAAGGGTCTGCCTGGGGCTGTTGTCTTCCCCAGTCTTTCAGTGTCCACACTGTTTCTCCACGGAATCAAAGTGTCACCAAGTGAGAAAAACGGCAATCATCATCTCTGCTCCTTCTCTTTCCTTCCTGCCTTCTTTCTTTTTTTTTTAATACATCCCAGGATTCGATGAATAAAGAGGAAACACCGTCCTCAGAGTCTAAACACAAGCAGGAGGCTGTTGTCTTCGCTCATGTCACTCCTCTCTCGCTTATAAGTTGTTGTAACTCTTCTGGCGTCTTGAGGAAGATGTTTATACTCTCGTGGGATTCGGGGGAAATACTATTACCTGGAAGTGAAAGGCCCAGCACTATGTACTCCACAACATATGGTGTTTAAAAAGAATGCAATAAGAATGTTAAATTGACTTTTACTGCCATAATCCACCGCCTTAATTCTAATATTATCCCTGTTTTCTCTCTGGTGTTAAACCAGTCATATACCATTAAATGACATCTTAAGTTAGACCTGATGAACATACTGTGTCATCACTTCCCTTTGAGGCATTAAAGGGCAACTAGTATCAAACTCCAACTCTCCTGACTCACTCACATGTTTCAAATGTTAAACTCTTATGCAATAAGTCTCTCATCATGACCAAAGTTATCACTGTACAAATCTTGGTGAAAGAGAGGTTACGAGAGCGGACTCCATTATGACATGATAATGATCTTCAGTCCTCCGACAGCTAGCTGTAATCACGCCCCGCTTTGTTCATAAAAAGAGTCCCTTGGAGGTGGAGACTTCGGTAATTGATGACGTGCGGTGACGAGCATTGATGTTTGACCAATCACAGCAGAGTGGGCGTGGTTATGGTAAAAATGATTAAAAATAGTTCAATGAAGAGAGTTTTGTACAAACGGACACATACTGATGATACAATAGAGTCCAAGATCAATTTAAGAGACACTTAAATCAACACATTAGTTTCCCTTTAAGTATTCCATATGTTAAAACCTGAATAAAACTTTTGCTTAAACAACTTTAACTTTAACTTGAGCTGAAATCTGAATTCAAGAAGAAGCTTTTGCCCCATTACAAACAAAACCTGGCGGATATATGTTCAAGTATGAACCAATGGTACTGATAATGATAAACAGATATTGATAACTTCACTACAATGCCCTTTTCGTGCCCAAATTTTAAATTATCTATTCTCACTAAATACAAAATTGTATTACCTATATCTTGGGTTACATGTTTACAGCCTTTCATTTTCACTTCAGGTTCTTAAATTGCAGAAAAAATAAACAACAAATAATTTCCAGTGCAAAATAACAATTTGCAAAAAGATGTCAAATCAATCTCATGTTCACTGCCTTTTTAGCGAATCAGTTTTTCTTAAAAAAAACAAAAACATAATCAAGTTTTTGTCACAATGCTTAAAGAAACCTAGCACTGAAAGACAAAGCGTGTTTAGTTACTCTGTACTACTGAAGCATTTCGGTCAATGCCACAAAAGCAACTACAATCGATACCCAGCCCTATTATCAAATGACTAGTGGTGTCTCTTGAGGTGCGGCACACTAAGCTAAGACACATAGAGTAAGCATAACACACACACAAAAATCAATACCATCTGATGGAACATTCCATTGAGACAAACAGACTCACTGTAGGAGACGGTTTGGATTTCATGAAATCATTTAATCTTGCATTACATTACCCACAAGGTCAATATCACACCTATTGGACGAGTGTCAAATGTAGCAACATTTCTTATAATATACAAAGTGCAGACGTTTTTAATTTTGTACTTTGTCGTTCCAAGTTTGTATGGGAAATACAAATGTACCGTATTTTCCTCACTATTAGGCGCACCGCTTAAAAGGCGCACCTTCAATGAATGGCCTATTTTAGAACTTTTTTCATAAATTTAAGTGTACAACAACCAAGACACACTCGCTCAAAACGGTGGCAGTAATCTTACTCCATAGCCATCCCCCATGATGTGACTTGCGTCGGTAATCCCAACCTGTGATGACGCGATGATGTAATTCCGCCCAAGGCGTGTCGGCTCGGTCGGCGCAGAGTCTTGAAAGTGTTTGTAAACAAGTCAACTTCCAGGTAATGATCATTTATAAGGCGCACTGTCGTGTTTTGAGAAATTTAAAGGCTTTAAGTGCGCCTTATAGTGCAAAAAATACGGTAATTTAACTCTTCTTTCATATCTGGACGTGAAAATAACCATTTTCTAATTAAGTTGTTGCAAAAAAACACTTTACTGAATAGTTTGTGTCACGACCCTTTTTCACCTGAGGAATTCCTTAAGCCCAACATGGTTTCTCACTCATGGATATACATTATAAACCAGGTGCTCATTACCGAGAGTGGTCGCGGTCGAACGAGGAGCAGCGAACACTCGAACCTGCTCTTGTCACTCATCGAACAAAGCTTATCATTTAATGCCTCCTACATTATTCATCTCTCAAAAGACTTGGTTTTATTTCACGGTCGCGACCTTGGTCCTCACCCCAGACCCCGCAACTCACGGGATGGTTGGCGGCCATTTAAAAAAAAAAAAATCGGGAGTAAAGCTACTATCAAAAAAGATTGAACTCATTTAGATGTTTACATGCTGTTTTTTAATGGTTGTAGTGTCATAAGAATGGCTTCAGATTCTGGACAAAACCAAAAAAAAAGATTTTCAGACCAGTAGAAGAAGAATGTTGCTTGTTTTCATTTTGGATTCCTGCCTTTGAGATTCACCAAAAAAAGACTGGTAAGAGCCATGTTTAAAGTAACCTCTCGTCTCCTGGCATGACAGGGCCGCTTGTCACTTCCTTCAACATCCCCTAGATTCAGGGTTATTGAGAGTGTCACTGTCTCTTTCTGTTTACGCTCAAGAGTTTATGTGTGTGTGAGCTCGGAGGACGTCTCACACGACACGCTTACACACACCCTCTAATACCGGGGTTGTGTCTTACACATGTGTGTGTATGTGTGTGTAATCTTTTGGCATTTTTTGGGGGGGCTTGTGTTGGTGTCACATCTACTTTCGGTTGTTGTGATTTGGGTTACCATCTAACTGACAGGTCATTGTCATAGTCCTTTGAGAGATAAGCTCTTCGCATTGGTAATTGAACCAGCCGTCAAACTCGATCGCTTTGGCATCGAGTGCAACCATTAATGAAGCAGCTGACCTTGTAGGGGTCACAACTTTTAAGGTGAGATCGTGCCTTGTCACTCTTGATTTGAATGAAAGAGAGGCACAGTAGATGGAAAGGGGACCATGAAGATTGTAATATCAGTTGTTGAGTTCAGACATGATTTCTTCTTCAAAAGCATGAATTGGCATGTGGTGTTGAATTATTCATCACTACATCTTTTAAAGTTGTTTTTTTATTGAAAAAAATGGTAAACTATTACATTTTCATGTTAAATACGGATCGTGAACCTCAAGTCCCCTACTTTGAAGTTGCAAGAGACGAAAGTTATTTGTCTTCCTCTTCTCTCACGGGTTTTTTTCCTTCACTCTTTTCTCCATCCATCTCTTGACCTTCACAGCAGGAGGTCATCCCCACTAAGTCTGGTTCTGCTCAATGTTTCTCCCTTTGTAAATAAAGTTTTTCCTCGCCACTGTCACACTGTGATTTACTTATCGTTGATTCACTGAGATCTGTTTTTCTTTTCCCTTATATAGTCTTTCTAGAAAATAATGTAATTGCGATTATTTTCCTAAATATTGCGATTATTTTTTTCAATGTCCTCTTGTTTATGCAATTTTTCTCTAATACAAAAAATAATGAACTTTACAGTAAGATTTATTTCTTTGTGATTGTTAAGATAAAGCTATTAAGCCTTTTATAAGATAAAGGCAAATAAAGCATACATTGAAAAAAAGGGAGAAGATTCATTTAGATACTTTAATTACAAACAAACATTATATATTCACTGCATATATATATAAATACTTAAAAAACTCATCCAAAAACATGCCAAAAAGGTTGATGTAAACATTAAGTCAATAATAATAAGTCGATTATTAAATAAAATCACAACCTTTGCGATAAAATAATGCCTTTTTTTAATATCGCGAATGCGATTAATTGTTCAGGCTTACTTTTAAGGTTAAAGGGTTGGTTCTCCCACAATTCAAACTTCATAACATCCATATACCTCCCCACTGCTCATCTGTAATGTTCATCTTGTATTGAAGCCTCAGTACAACACCAGTTTTGTCGAATGTTACACAGAAACAAAACGATTTGACGAAACAAAAAAAAAGAAGTTCTCTGCTTATTATGAATAGACGGCAGCGGAAGTTTATTTCATGCTGTCTAAGTTGTTGGCTTTTGTCGAGCGTTGCCGTGCAATACAATGAGACAGGTGCGCCGCGCTTCCCTGTTCTCCACAACAACTGACAACTTAATGGAATTCTCTAGCTTGAGAGCCCTGTTAAAATCTCTCCGCCATCATTGCAGGGGAACAGTTGAAGTCAGTGACGGGGTGGTGAACCTGCTTTTCGCTTCATATTTCAGTCAAAAAAAAAAAAAGAGAAAAGAAAATTGAACTTCCTTCTCAGATATTTCTTATTAAGGGGAGAATAGAGAGTGCTTTCATGGCACCGACGGGCATTCCTCTCTATTTTTGATCCGAGGGGTCAGATAAAGGATGAGTCCAGGTATGACGGTAAACGCTGTAAGAATGCACTCTCATGAGGTTTACGTGGTGAGATGAGTGTTCCGAGGGAAAATACTAAATCTTTCATCGACTTTTTGTTGTGATTTAAGGAAGTGCATAGTTGGAGTCCGTGACAGAAACAGTGAGTCGGTTAAAGCTGCGTTTAACAAAGGATTCTTTTTTAATTGTTCTATTGTTTGTGATGTTCCCTTTTCTACTGTCCCTGTTGTGCACTGTACTCTCAGCCTGTCCACAATTACTGAGCCAAGGGAAGAAGTTCCCATTTCCATACCAGCTAACACATAAATACATCTTAGATATGGTGGACACTTGGATTTTTTAAAACACATTTTTTGTAATTTTGTGAGTTAATGAAGCTAATTTTGTTTCAAAATGGTCACAAATGCGTCAAAAGTTTAACAAATATGTACGTGTATCTGAACAATTATGAACAAATGCATAACCACCTGCTGGTGGGACTGTGACATGACAACTACACACACACACACACACAAATTGTAACCGCACCATGGCTGTTGCAAATTTTTGCATATTGAAATATTGATACAATGATAAATTGTGATGTTGTTTCATAAGATTCTGTATCAATATTCAACATCCCTGAACGTTGATTTGGCTTTCCAATCACATTTTATTTTTATCAAAATGATTTATTGTTTTTGATATCAATTAAGTGTCAATAAGAAAAGAATATTAGATTTTTTTAAATTAACGATTACATATTTACATTTTTGTGTTGCGAATTAACTATCGACCGCTAGATGGCACCAGTCATTACGTCCTTCGCAGCTAAAGGAACAATAAAATCCTGCAAGATCCATGGGGTGACTTAGGATGAGAGGATACAGTCGGCTCCAACAGCTTTAACGCTGTTTGGACACATTTCGGTTTCAAAACAAATGAATGCATGTAGTGATCTATAAAATCTGCAACACCAGAGTCAGGTACTCAGACAATACTACAAATGTATCCTTTGCTTTATCCCTGTATTGTGAAAAGTATTATATCAACAAATTATTGCCAATACACAGCTCTTTTAGAGATACAATTTGAAGCTTTGTTTTAAAACGATATAATGACGTTCATCATACAATAAGTATTTGCAAATGCAACCCTTAAAACCATCCACTTTACACTAAAGTGTTCCCTTAACTTAAGTAAGTAAGTAAGTAATATTTATTTATATAGCGCTTTTCGAGACCAGGGTCACAAAGCGCTTAAACAATCAAAACAATACTCAAAAAAGTACATACTTTAAAGATCAAGATAATACTGAGAACAACACAGGAGTTCCAGAAAATTCATGGAAAAGCCTGAACAAATAGAAACGTCTTAAGATGTTTCTTAAAGGAGTCAGTAGATCCATCAAGCGCAAAGAGAGAGGAAGATCATTCCAAAGCTTAGGAGCAACAGCCTGAAAAGATTTCTCTCCTCTGGTCCTGAGCCGTGTGCGTGGAACCATCAGTAGATTCTGATCCACAGACCTCAGAGCCCGAGCTGGGGTGTAAGGCTGGATCAGATCAGTGATGTAACTTAACCCTTGTTTTGTCAAGATGAACGACCGCCATCACTGTATATGTGTTTCTGGAAGCCAGGAAGGTTTTTTCAACTTGACCCAGAGGCAACACAAGGGATACCCCAAACACATTTAATCCCAGGGGCCTCAGGATCGCCTTGACCTTAATTTGAGGGCTAAAACAGCCAACATATTCTCACAATGATGTGGGAGCATCTCCACTGTATACTCTCAGAAACCTTAGTCACACCCATTAAAATGTGACTTTGAAGCCCCTGATTTAAGCAGATTTCTATAACTGTAAAAAAAAAAATGTATCATCCTCACTCCGGGGTCTAAACTCCGCCTTTGTAGGGCAAAAGGCCGGGACATCCTGGAAAGGTCAATCTGCCGCTCGCGTACAGACAACCAACTCTCACTGCGCTGCTCATCACCAAACTCCGATAATGTAAATTATTCACCAACATTAATTGTTAAAGACTTTATATTTTGCCGATGAAAGCCGAGATCTTAAAGGACGAGCCTCGGATGGTTTCTCGAGCTGCATTCCTTTTTCTTTTTTTTTTTTCAGATCTTCCCTTCCACTCTCTCTTCCCCCTCCTCCCCGGCTCGTCTCGACGCTGCCCCTCGTGTGACACGCGGGATGGAAATCCATAATGAGCTTCTGTCTGTTCTCGCTGACACAGAAGGCTGTCTGAGGCTGTGATGTGTCACTCGTGGCGAGGCTTCTCTCGTTCCTCTCACTGCTCTCTCCCACTGCAGACTGTGTGCGCCCCATAATGGGATTCCTCCACGGAAATCCATCCGGTTGTTTGAGGAACTCCAAATGGGTTCCTTTACTTGTGGTCCTGTGGCGCGAGCGTGTGGCACATTAGCATGATCATAAAGCTCCGTGGCCCTAACGGGGATAATGGGAAGTGGCAGGGCGCCCGACAACATCGCACCTCTGTTCTCATATCACCTCGTGGATCACTTATTCCCGACACTTCTCCCCAAAAAAACGTCGCAGGCAGTTATTTACAGAAATTCAAGATAATCAGTGGATGGCGTTGTTTTTGTTTTTTTTATCGAGGTCAAGTGTGTCATCTGGCAGCGACGCGTGTCTAGCAATAGCAGCGAGCGCCGCGCTGGCAACACTCACTGCCGGAAGTTAAAGCCGTCTGCCGCTACATCTGAGGGGAACATGCTGATGACACGACTTTAGGTTTGTTTACTCTTGGCCGCGGCGACATCTCTGAAGGATATAGTGGCACTTTTAATAGATGTGTGATCAATTATTCACGTCAAGGGGTCCCTGAGTATAGGAGGGCGACTTGAACGCTATCTTGAGTTTCTTTCTCCGGTTCCCATTAAGACCAACTTTGAGCGAGATTTAAAATAGGACCTCAACTTTGAGACCTGCAACGTTGCACTTTCTTGTGCCGTCTTTTTTATTTATACCAGGCTTTACTTTGTGCACTGATAAATGATGGCAGCTTACTTTTATTTCACAGTAACAGTCACTCAAGGGTCACTGATGTGTTGATTTAAGTGTGTCTTAAATAGATCTTTGACATCTATAGTATCATCAGTATGTGTCTGTTTGTACAAAACTCTCTTTTCATTGAAATCCTTACATTAGACAATTATATTAAGCTCCGCCCACTGAAAACCCTCCGGTTTTGGATATGAAATCTTGTTTACCATAACCACGCCCACTCTGTTCTGCACATCAATGTTTGTCACTGCACATCATCAATCCTGTAAGTCTCCAAATCCTACAGAGTTAGTTTCACTCTTTGTTTTTTCTAGTTTACATGTTTATTTTTTGGAGTAAACTTGACTGAAACAACTGACTTGAGGTCTCAAGTGTTAATTCTGAGAAAATACCACATTATTCATGTTATAATTATATGATATTATACGATATTTAATCCAATCAAATTGTGTTTGAAACTGTGGTTCCTTTAATGTATCTGTTATCAGTAATGTCTGTGTAATAGCCAGACAATGTGAGCGTTACGGGGTTCAATGCAAAATGAACTTTTTTTTTCACAGCCATAAACTACAGTATCCAAAGGATAATTTTAATCCTGAAATCATTGAAAATGTATTCAACTTTCTGTGGAAAATGGTTCCAAATAAAATTTGAAAAGATTCTTTTGAATACATTTTAACACAAAAAAACGCTCTGGTGTCATAACCTGGTCCATTTAACAGTATTACAATCCAATTGAAAAAAAGCATGTTAATAACTATTGTAAAACCACCAGCTGTGGTTTGTATCACAGCTTTTTATTTTAAATAATGTCTCAGTGAAACAACTCTAAAGATCTTTACTCCTATCCTATTATCAGTGTAGAAATAACACTGTCAACTGTGTCATCAACACGTCTTATGACAGATCATTTCAGGATTATCTTTTGTGAAATCCCTCCACCGTATTCCTTCCTGAACAGGCTTCATCGTGCATCGTTCCGCTTTCACCCTGAAGTCATATTGATCAAACAGTGATGCACTTCTATTGACCAGTGGCCTTTTATATTCAAGGTCCTCTACCTCTTGTTAAATAATGATATTATTGAGTTCATTTGATTGTTTTTCTAAGCACAGCAAATGTGGTTTATGCTCCGGCAAAGCTATTAGTATTTACTTTATGATCTGCCGTGAACTGCGTATTGATCTGACGGCGATAGAGCAGCATCCAGACGTAGCTGCCCAGAATGAATAAACAATAGGTTTGTTTGTTCAAGCTGCCCTTTTGCCTCAGGCGTCCTGCATCTTTTTTATATTCATGTGTATTTGATTCCTTCCCAAGGACCTTTTTTTTTTTAATGTTTTTGCATTTAAGATAGGCATCATATTGATGCCAAATACAAATATTTTCAATGTTTTTTTGTGTTTTCGTGGCAGAGTTATTTTCTGACAATAGAGATAAATAGCCGGGCTAATACCTCTGCCAAGGAGTTAAAATACATCTGTTTTTCCTTTGGCAAAATGGATTTTTAAATACATTTTCCTCGAAAAAAGGTAGATTTATTTTCTCAACGCGATTTAGCGCTAGCTTAAACAACTCTCCTTCGAATACCGTGTGTGTTGTGCCGTCAAGTTCTTTAACTCTACCGCCACCAGGTGTCTAATTTAAGCTTTGATCATCATTGAGCTTTAATCAAATTAAATAAATAAAAATAAATATGGGGCAATAAAATTGGGTGGAAAAAAAGAACCTTAACATGAGAGTCAATGAGCTGCTTGGCAGATGTCTGCGCTCTCTTGAGTGTTTAAGAAGAAACAAGGATTTCATTTATTCTCTTTCTTTTGAGTTCTAGCAGCTAGAAATCTTGAAAAATGAAGCTAACAGAAGAATGTTGAAGGTATGTTTTTATTTACAGGCCAATTGTTTTACTATGGGATAAAAGCGGGTGAAAGGATTTGTAACTTCTCGTCTTCAGAGGACCGTAATCCAGACTGAATCGTCTGCAACAGAAGTCTTGTTTGTCTCATGCTGAGAATGGTCGTAAAAAAAAAAAACTGTCACTGGGATGAGAGAGAATTTATAACCGAGCTCAGTGACGTTTCACTGGTGACCGTAGAACTTTAAAGCCTCCGCTCAATCCCTTTTAAGACCCCCCCGTTCATCGTCATGTATTATTCTTTTTCTATTTTCCTTTTTTTTTTTGGTGTCTGTTCATGTTGGCTGATTAGCACAGTTGGTTGATGTAGCTCGGAGCACACGCCCCCCCCCCCATCACCCCATCACACATTACCCACCCTCTCACGCTCTTGTGCTGTCATATGGGCCGTTAAGGGTGTTTTCACGGTGGTGGGGGGGGATGTGAAAATATTCGGTGAGAAGAATCGGGGCGTAAGGAAGCGTTCCAGAATAGGGGGCGGGGGGGAAGGGAAGTACGATGCCACACGGACAGCTAGTGTTGGCACATGTGTCTGGCCATCGCGAAAGGTTAACCAGCGCCAATCTCCTTGCCAATGCAATGCAACATGACACGTTCCTCTCCTCGCCACCCAGTGTTGTTCACATCTTCATACCACACGTTTTTTTTTTTGTCTTCTCTGTCCTGGAATGCGAAAGTCAGCGACTCCATGTTGTTTCAAATATTTTTTTTTGGGGGGGGGGGGGTCTGTCTGAAGCAGACACAAGCCTGGACTCATCAACTGAAAACAATCAAACCCACATCCCTGTGAAATACTTTCTTCAAAGTGGACATTAATAAGAAATTAATCCTTTTGATTTATTTTCTCATACCTCAACTGACAAAATGATTGAATGGAATTCCACCTCCCACCCTTTTGTGCATATGGAAGTGTGCAGAATATCAATGACTATGAATATTTGTATTTTACATGGCAACAATCTGCATTTGTTTCCATATATTTCTCCAAATGTATTTTTAATAGCTCTTCCCTGAACCCTGAACAATACCAGAGACACATTTTTCTTTTTTTTTCCACATACATTGGTTGGCAAAAATATAGGACCACCCGTTTTTTGGGGTCACATTAGTAGCTAAATAAAAATCAAGACTGTATGATTTTTAGTTGATATATTCTACAGCTACCTACATTTAAATCTCTTTAAAAGGTCTTTGAAATATATCAACATTTCTCATCACACTTTTTCTTTTAAACACTGACCCAATCCCCCATGAGAGAAGGGAAAAGTAATGTGGCCCTCAAAGGATAAGGTTTGGGGACCCCTGGTTTAATGGGTCATTTTAACGGTGCCTATAAAGTCTGGTCCATTTCACAAGCTCTCTTAATTGTAGAAATGGTAGTTTGATAGAGTCTGTTAACCTTACCCTCCAGTACCCTCATAGGGAAACTGTAACAATTCCGATTCCTTGTCATGAGAGATGAAGGATATTTGAACTGTATAGTTGCCGAGGGGCAACGTCCAGTTTTCAGAAGTAAAGGCAAAGTGGTCTAGACGTTTAAAACTGCATATTTCTGGTTATCAGTTTCATGATTTGCATAATAAGGGGCGTGGTTGACTTAACCGGCAAGTTAATATTATCGGCCTCGGGCTTGGTTTTATCGCCCATTCATATTTCTGCCCGGATTCTTGATAACCCGAAGACTGCTTTTCCAAGATGGCGACAGTGAATTGGCTTCAAAACTCAACTAACTATGTCAATTTTATTTGCAGTGTATGCTAGTTGCTACCTAGCTGGGCACTTTTCAGATCAAATTCATTGCTCCTTAACACTTATATCTTCTTTTATACTTAAGATTCTATATCTTATATTATTTATAATCTAAACTCTGTGAATACATTTAAATAATTGTCGTTGTGAACAATTACAATGTAAATCAGCTATACTCGGCTTACCCATGCGTTACATTGACAGAAGCTATAGTTGCAGTAGAAGGATGAGTGGATTTAATATATACTTCTATCTGCTTTTAATTCATCTAAAAGATTAGTTGAAACTGAATATCTAACTCATTATTCTGCACACTTATTTGTCGGCTACACACACCTGGCGCACACACACTCACACTGGCAGCAGAAAAAAAAATGGTGTATCCTTTAATGTAGTTTTTCATGTCTCTGAAACACATTTTCCTTGACTTCTGTTTGAAAAATAACCCACAGGTCTGACATGCTAAACTATTTTTCAACCACTGCAAACATGTTTTAATTCAGGTATGATAATGTCAAGGGGAAAAAAAAAATGGATTCTTTCCGGAGCAAGTGGATCTGGAGAATTGCCTCTAGTTGTGCATACAGTGTTGATAGTGTGTCACACCACTCCATCACTGTGATAGATGAAGTTGGACTTTTCCTCCTCATTCCTCCGGCTTATTTCACACTCCGCCGTCTGCTGGAAATGTGTTAGATGACAAAAAGGACACCCATCTTTCTTAAAGCCATTTCTAGATTGAACTCTTTCCCTTTGTCTGGATTGGGTGTGGCTGCATGTACAGTAAGGGTGAGTATTGGCAATAATCTGGCAATACGTTGCATATCACAGGGGCAAAGATGCAATATATTAAATATATATGTTGAGATACTGTAGAAACAACGATATACAGTATGTGTAGTATTGTCATCTTATGATTTTTTATGTATCTGGTGTTGAAAGATTCACAGACCACATAACTCTTGACAGTCATAACTGCTTTTATTTCTTTCGAAAACCAATATATGTCCAAACATCAGCTTTAAAAGCAGCTAGAGTCGACTGTATCCTCTCATCCTCAGTCATGGCCTGGATCTTGCGGCATATTATTGTACCTGTTGCAGTGAACTATTTCATTTTATGTGAAAATGAAGAATAATTCAAAAGCCAAAAATAAAAACAAGAATAATACTGTTCATTTTATTGTATTTATTTTTAATCAACATAGTTATTTTGAATATCGATACAGTGTTGTGAAGAAACATCATTATATACTGTATTGCTGTATCAATATTTTTTCACAAGCCTAGTTGCTTCTATATAATCTTTATATCTTGGTTAGAATTCAAAGAAGACCCAAACCGATGAGATGGTTCTACAAAAAAAATGGATGACAATTGTACAAAGAAGTTTGTGGATCTTCCACTAAATACGGTCGGACACTGAAATCCAGAAAATGGTGCAAAAAGTACAAAAATATTCAGATGTATGAATCTGTGCGTACACACAAATAAAAGCACTTTGCCTTTGTACATACCAATCAACGTGGGATTAATCGCAGACTTGTTTGTCCCTTTCCACGTCCTTTACATATTTAAATCATATTTAAATGAACCAGAGTCCGTGATACCCCCCCCACCCC
This sequence comes from Callionymus lyra, assembly GCF_982586985.1. Classification (NCBI taxonomy): domain Eukaryota; kingdom Metazoa; phylum Chordata; class Actinopteri; order Syngnathiformes; family Callionymidae; genus Callionymus; species Callionymus lyra. The sequence continues at coordinate 14,976,907 of NC_141822.1, read as the reverse complement.
CCCTGCGATCAGAAAAAACAAATGAAAACATGAATTTAAACTTGATGAACAGTTTATATTCAGTTATTTTAAACATTTCTGACAAAACGCTGAGTATTGATGATGTTGTGAAGATGGTCTGGTTGTCCGAGCTTCATATGAATGTGCAAATTCTTATTACATTGCGTTTGGTTTACAAATGAAAAAAATTGTGTGACGGTGTATTTATATTAATGTTTTTTAAGAAGATCGCGCCGATCACGTGATCGCATGAGTTAAACCACCTTTAGCTGCTTTCATTCTGCAGCTTCACTTTGATCAAACTGACGTGATGTTGTTCCACAAGAACGTCTGTGACTCTCGTAGACTTGAAGCGATCAGATGATCATTTTGTTCGTTATATTCTAAAAACAAGCTCATAATTCCTTTACATTTTTTTCTGAATAGCGTGAAATAGCGATTAAAATATTCTGTACAAAACGATCGATATTCTCTTAATAAATACTGTACAGATCAGCAGTTTGGTGAATGAGAACATATTTATAAGTTTGTAAATAATTTAATATCCACTTGTTTAACTACAAAAAAACTAAAATTGGTCTGCACGGTTTTTGTATGTATGACCCCTTAGTACATGAGGCCCCTGGAGTTTACCCTAAGCAGGGCCTTCCTGTCTAACGCATTAAAAAAGTAACAAAAGGAAATGTTTGCCAAGATATTGTATTGTCCGTCTATTTGTCAATTTATCCATCCAACCAATACATTGTTCTATCCATCCATCCATCTGTTTGATTGTGCATCCATTGCAAGAGAAACAAAGGTTTCCCTCCCTAAGAAAAGAAGCGATACTTTCGACATCACATCTTTAAAAAAAAAAACTTTTCTATTTGGCAGTGACTGGGATTCCTCCCAACATGGCTCCCCTTGTACTCCCCTCCATCTGTCAGCGGCATTCACGGCTCAACCATCAGTGACTTAATAGCAGCGGAGTGAAGTGTACAGGGGCCTCTAATGGAAGCTCTTTGTTCACTTGTCACTTCCACTGCTCCCATAGAAACACCCGGCTGGACCCGTCTGATGAGCCCTCCGGGGCGGCAGCGCTGCCGCTGAAGGGATCTATCGTACCCGACCATCTCCAGCCACATCACTTTTACATTCCCTGCACTTTTAATTGAGGTTGACGTTTGCGGAAGCAGATGCCAAATATCCCTGAGTGACTGTGAAATAAATGTATAAATAAGACTTAGCACCTCCGAAGTGGGTCTTGATGAAGTCTTGGGTAAACAGTGCGGTCTGTGGTGTAGGAGAGCTCAACTTTGTGGCTGATTATTTATTTATTTAGACCAAAAACTTCAATTCAGTGGCAGGGAATAACATTTCCTCAGGGGCCACATTTTATGCAGAGGCCAGCAAGCAAAAGTAAGCAACAAAAAAAATATCAGGCTAAAATTATTACATCTAATATTGCTATTAGATATGAAAGCAAATACTTTCCAAATATTTTATTTTAATATTATTATTATTATTTTGTTTTTTAGGGGCAATAAATACTTGCAAAAAAGAGAAAATTGGAGTACAAAAGTGCTAAAACCTAAACCTTAAGGCTATATTTAGAGACTATAAATAAACACAAAATAAAACGGTCAGTTCCTACATGATGTTTTACCCCGTGAGGGACTAATGAATACAATAAAAGGGCCACATGTGACCCCCTGGGCCACACTTCACCGTCTGCTCTAATTCATGTTAATGATTAGTTTTTGTTTCCTCTTTTTTTTTTTATGCAAGGTTCAATAATTGTCCCCAAAAATCTGGAATGGAGATGTTTATGTGGGGAACCCCTCCTTTTCTTCCACACCCCCCTTTTCTCAACTTCCTTATCTCCCCCAGCAGAAGAGCGAGAGCAAACCTCCCTCCCCGGATTACGCATGTCACCCTAATCCCATTCATTCTCTTCCTGGTCCTGTGAGAGCAGCAGTCACTGGACCATCTCGTGCCACACACAAACACACACACACACACACACACACACACAAACAGACTCACAAAGGCTCGGGTGACTGTGAGCGATAAGGCCTATATGTGGAAGCATTAGCCTTCAACAACGGAGGTCTAAACACAGGAAGGGAAATCCCCATTTTCGCACTTGATCCCCCCTTATCTTCACGACCTGCTCCGTGGCCTTAATCCAGTGTCACCACATGTCCCGTCAGAGATCTCTTGGACATGGACACACTTAACACGGTTGACACGAAAGTGCAGGAGCTACATGGAGTGGAATTCAATTCTTAACTTGTGAACGTCGTCCATCAGTCCTCTTATCTGTCCTTTTATTATATCTGTCAGTCAGTCCATCCTTTCATTTGTCTGTCCTTATAGTCCATCTGTCTGTCCATCCATCCAGCTTTCCATCCCTTTATTCTGTCCTTCCATCCATCCATCCACCCGTCCGTCCATAAGTCTGTCCAGCTCTCCATCCAATACCCGTATGTCCATCCTTCAATCCATTTGTCCATTCATTCATCCATCCATCTATTCCTTCCGTGCATCTATCCATATATCTATTTTGTGCATCCGTCCGTCTATCTATTCATCCATCCTTCTATTTGTCCATCCGTCCATTTGTCCATTCATCCATCCATCTATTTCTTCTGTGCATCTATCATCCATCTATTTTGTGCATCCATCCGTCTGTCTATTCGTCCATCCTTCTATTTGTCCATCAGTCCATTTGTCCATTCATCCATCCATCTATTTCTTCCGTGCATCCTTCTATTTGTCCATTTGTCTATTTGTTTATTCGTCCATCCATCTATCTAACAGTTTGTCTGTTGGCCCTTCCATCAATCTATTCCTTGCATCCATCCATCTATCTGTCAGCCTGTTCATCCATCCATCCATCTATCTATCTATCCATCCATCCATCCATCCATCCTTATGTCTGTCTATCTTTGCAGCCATCCATCCACCCACCTATTGCATGGATCTATCCATCCACATAAACGTTCATCTTTCCATCCATCCATCTATTGCTTGCATCCATCCATCCATCCACCCCTTGCATCCGTCCATCTATCCGTCAGTCTGTTCATCCATCCATCCATCCTTATGTCTGTCTTTCTTTGCAGCGATCCATCCACCGACCCAACGCATCGATCTATCCATCCACATAAACATTCATCCATCCATCCATCCATCAATGCCTTGCATCTATCCGTCCATTCCTTGCCTCCATCCATCTATCCGTCAGTCTGTTCATCCATCCATCCATCCATCCTTATGTCTGTCTATTTTTGCAGCCATCCACCCACCCATCGCATCGATCTATCCATCCACATAAACATTCATCTTTCCATCATCCATCTATTGCTTGCATCCATCCATGCATTCCTTGCATCCATCCATCTATCCGTCAGTCTGTTCATCCATCCATCCATCCATCCATCCTTATGTCTTTCTCTCTTTGCAGCCATCCATCCACCCACCCAACGCATCGATCTATCCATCCACATAAAAGTTCATCCATCCATCCATTCATCTGTGTAAAATTGTTTGTCCATCCATCTATTCCGTGCACCCATCAGTCTGTACATCCATGCATCCATCCATCCAAACTGTCCATCCATCTATCCATCCAATCGGTCCATCCATCTGTTCATCCATCAATCTATTCATCCATCCACCACTAACCATTCAAATGAAAACAAGCCACTGCAATCATTTTAGTGAGAAGAGAACGTCTTAATCAAAAAAGAGGTTGAAGGTTAGTCATTTTCCAATTATACATAAAATGAATTTTGTATGGTGACTGAATATAAAATAATAGTCTGAAACACAGTGTCTCATGTCAGCGAGGGTTATTAGCAATGTCCTTGTGTTGAATTACAACTATAATGTCACAGCTTGATATCCATTTGACTCGGAAAACAAAACAATATTGAATTCAAGATTGGACTGACGGACAGTAATAGCTGTTACGTAAATAAAAAATAAATAAATATATCGGTATTTATAGAGCTGCAAAACCTGTCCCGTTTAAATGGCAACAAATGTTGGCTCGAAGGGTTTTTAATGAAACACAATTGATCTGTGTACTGCGAGGGTCCACACCACACAAGTGAATTGTTACGTGCTGACACACACTTGGATGAACGCCACGTGGCACCAGGAAGCGTCACAGTAAGGTGAGCGGACCATCGTACGGCGGCGTGAAATGGAGCAGGTCACGGACACGGTTACGGAATACTGCTGATTATGAAACAGCTGGGGCAGTCGCTGGAATACAATCCGAACATTTAAGGCTCCGTTGCCCTCTGTCCTTTTTCTAGATGTATTCAGATCAAATCAATGCTTGGAGGTCCTGAAGCTAAACAAGCTGCAAATTGATCTGCAGGCACATAATCGCATCAATAATTCATAATGACGCCCCCTGGGGGGTTAATGCAGGGAACGCCGGCCAATGTTTCTCCCGAGTTTAATACCAGTCTGGTATTCTCAAGTTCACCCACATTCTGAATCCGTGACATAAGTGGTAACTCCTTCTGATGCCTGGGCAACGTTCCCTCTGCAGACTGGCAGGGGATTTTCGTCTGGCCCCGATGTTAAACAGGGTTCTTTAGGTCAGCTGGTCGGCTGGCGTGACGGACTGCTTTGCTTGCCTGGACAAACACAGTGAAATCCCCTGTAATCAAGCAGCTGTAACGCCTGCTTTGAGGAGATTTGCGCAACAAGGCAGGTGCCAATCTGACTGCAATCAGGATTTATGCAGACCTCGCATCCAGCCGAGAAGTCTGATTAGGTTCATACAATTTCCTGAGCGGAAGCGCAGATCCCTCTTGTAATAAATCCACCGAGCTCCAGTTATGAACTTTACATATCCTGTTAGATCAGCGTTTGTGACAAGGTCTCTGATATATCTGCTTTATTTAATGTGCTTGAAAACCGGTCCTAGGAAGAACAAAATAAATATATATAGCTCCTCTTATATACACCACTTTGGACCAAGTGGCACTGTATTTATAATAGGGGTGTTAACGTTTAAACGTGTAAATGCTTCCAAGGATATCGTATCATAACCGTTAAGAAAAATCAATAACTCGCAACACGCAATTTATTTCGTCGCATTTATTCTCACTGGTAATGACATGCCAGGGATGCAGAGCTGCAGTTAGGCTTGTTTTGGTCATGTGATGGGAGAGTTGTATTTTACTTTATTTTACTTTTACACTGTTAATATTTTTTGTAAATTAGAAAATAACTGGTGTAGCCTCATGCGGAGATGTAAAGCCGCACTATACTCTCATACTAACAGAATTACGGAGTGATACTACCAGAATCACAGAGTAACATTTTCAGAAACGTCTAGTAACAATACAAGAAAGTTGGAGTAATACTACAAGAATCTCTGAGTAAAACCACTAGAATTGCTTAGTATTACTATGGCAATTGCTAGTTAAAACTACGAGACTTGCGGAGTAATACTACGAGAATTGCAGAGAAAAACTATGAGAATCGCGGAGTAACGCTACAGGAAACAAAGAGTAATGCTACGAAAATTGCAGACAAATACTAGGAGCACTGTGGAGTAACACTACGAGAATCACTGAGTAATACTATGAGAATCGCTAAGTATGACTATGAGAATGGCTGAGTAAAACTACACGACTTGTGGAGTAATACTACGAGAATTGCAGACTAATACCACAAGAATCGCGGCATAATACTATGACAATCGCTGAGTATAACTATGAGAATTGCCGAGTACTACTATGAGAGTCGCTGAGTAAAACTACGAGACTTGTGGAGTAATACTACGAGAATCACTGATTATAACTATGAGAATCGCTGAGTAAAACTACGAGACTTGTGGAGTAATACTGTGAGAATCACTGAGTAATACTATGAGAATTGCTGAGTATATGGAGTTATCATACGATAAGCAAAGTTTACCAACATTTTGACTGATATTTGAGCGCCATGTATATATAAAATCAGTCAAATATTTGTGAATGAGCTCACGTACATCATCGTCTTTTCCCCTTCAAGCTCCTGACTGCCCCGGGTCAGTCGGCCCAGCTCTGACCTACATGTCAGTGCAAAGAAATATGTGTCAGAAAAGTGTTTCACCATCTGTATCTTCAGAGATCTAATAACGGGGAACAAAATGGTAGAATGACCTGAAGGATGACGATGTTGTCTAACAAAGATGGTAATTAGGTTAATGAGTTGACAACGTCTTTACCATCATAAGGCAAGTGAAAGCAATTACATTAGTATACTGTCATAAAACACATGTACTGTGATCCAATGAATTCATGTCAGTGGAACTTTAGAATAGACTTGGCAATGAAAGTCTGTTCGAATGAGATGACTTTTGCATTTGAAGCCAAATTATTTAAATCAAATTTTATTTTTTGAATCATCGAGGACTTGAAATCTTACTCTAGTCCTTTTTTCAACTTTAGCTTTTAAACTGAAGTCACAACTCGTGATAGTCAAAACATAATTTCTATTAGGATATGAAGGCTAAACACGAAGTAAAATAAATAAACAGAAAACATGACTGTCAAGGATTCAAGGATTTATTTTTGTTTTATAACAAAAATAACAACAAACACAACTGCAGCCAAACTAAAGTCAAACATAACAACACAACATAAACACAATAATGACCAACACAAAAATAAAAACATGACAAAAACACAACATAAATGCAACCCCCGATAAACACAACAGAAACACAATACAACATAAAAGATAACATAAACACAGTACCACCACAAATGAAACAGCATCACAACATAAACACAATACTACAAAACACAACAGGGACCAATTAAAATATTAAACAAAAAAAAAAAACCACTACAACAAAAAACACAACAAACATGATACAATACAACAAAAACCAACACAACAACAATAAAATAGAAACACAGTACAACAACAAGCATGAAACAGAAGCAACCAAACTAAAGTCAAACATACCACAACATAAACGCAACAATGACCAACACAACAATAAAAACATGATACAAACACAACATTAACACAATACAACATAAAAGATACCATAAACACACTACCACCACAAATGCAACAGCATCACAACATAAACACAATACAACAAAACACAACAGAGACCCACTATAACATTAAACAAAAAAACACTACAACAAAAAACACAACATAGATGATACAATCCAACAAAAAAAACACAACAATAAAATAGAGACACAGTACAACAACAAACATGACACAAACACAACTGCAACCAAACTCAAGTCAAACATAACACAACATAAACGCAACAACGACCAACACAACAATAAAAACATGATACAAACACAACATTAACACAATACAACATAAAAGATAACATAAACACAATACTACCACAAATTCAACAGCATCACAACATAAACGCAATACTACAAAACACAACAGAGACCCACTATAACATTAAACAAAAAAAACAAAAAAAAAAAACATATATGATACAATACAACAAAAACCAACACAACAACATTAAAATGGAAACACAAGTACAACAACAAACATGACACAAAAACAACTGCAACTTAACTAAGGTCAAACATAACACAACATAAACGCAACAATGACCAACACCAAAATAAAAACATGACACAAACACAAATACAACACAACAGCATCAACAAATAAATAAAACAAAAATAACTCCGTGAGAAAATCAACACCACAAGTTAAAATTGTAGTAAAAGGACTGGAGTTTGTTATTGTCATGAATTTTTTATTGTTCTTATCATCTTTGTTATCAATGGTCGCTCACAAAAACACCAGTTTTTAAATCAATTTTCACAAACCATTTTTGTTTCGCCGCCTCATCAAGAAACTTAAATTGGTTCTTGTAAACTGTAGCCCGGACCAAAGGGGGGTCACAAGGAAGGGGGTTCCATCAGAGGTTTGTAAAAAGGCAGAAACTCCCGCAGGCAGTGGGACACATGAGCTCCAGCGTTCCTCCATTGATGTCGTGCAGGCAGCGCCGTCTCCTCAGCCATCTGCTCGGAACGCACCGTGAAAACACTCTCAACTCACTTGATTTGATTTCACTTGAGCCAGTAACAGTCTGAGAGTCACACTTTTATTGTCTCTCTTTTCAGCTCAGTGGTGAATCTGTTTCTGAGCACAGGGATGATATGCTGTCATCTGATGACTTTATTTAAACACATGTTTTCTGTGTCAATCACGGTCGGGATTTTTAGAATGGAATATTTAACTATTAACCTCTAAAGCCATTTGCTTAATTGATATTCTTAAAAATTTACATATATTCATAAATTGAATTAAATTGAATTCAATAAATTGAATTAAATAAATTGAATTCAATTGAATTCAATACATTGAATTAGGTCGAATTGAATATAAATTAATTTAATTAAATAGAAATTGATTTAATTTAATTGGATTTAATTTTAATTAAAATAACTTACATTTAATTGAATTAAAATAATTTAATTTTAATTGAATTAAAATAATATAATTTTAATTGAATTAAAATAACATACATTAAATTTAATTATAATAATATAACTTTAATTTAAATAAAATAACAAAAAATTGAATTGAATTAAAATAACATAAATTTAATTGAATTAAAATAACATACATTAAATTGAATGAAAATAACATACATTCAATTGAAATAAATAACATAAATTGAATTGAAATAAACAACATCAATTACATTGAAATAAATAGCATAAATTACATTGAAATAAATAACATAAATTACATTGAAATAAATAACATAAATTACATTGAAATACATTAAATTGAATTAAAATAACATGAATTAAATTGAAATAAATAAGATAAATTAAATTGAAATAAACAACATAAATTACATCCAAATACATTATGTATGAAAATAATAAATTAACATTGGCACAGTGATAAAATAAGGGGGTATGGGGTGGTAATATAATAATAATAAATTACAAAAAATACTATCCTGGCTTCTTCAAAAGGAAGCCAAACACAAGGACTGCGTTATGCTGTGTCGATCCGAGCACACGTTTCAGTTATGATGGATTAAACCCAGCATGTGAATTGATCTTCGGTGCGTCATACAATTATTCCTAAATGAAATACAAGTACAATTGGCAGATCTGGGTGTGTCCTGACATGGACTTGTCGATGGCTCGATCCATGTGATCTTAATCACATCGGAACTCTGCGTCCAAACTGACGACTCTGCATATTTACAGAAGGTCGGCAGGTGCGATGGGTCTCAGTGACGGTCTTCGTGGAGTCGACTGAATTTGTGTGAGCGAGTTCAGTGTTTGATACGTCTCTAAATTAACTGATTGGAAATTTAAAAACATTTTTTATTAAGAAACGATGCCTCCTTTTTTATCACTATAAATCTCACATCTCTGTAAACGGTAGATCAGAGAGACGACGTGTAAATGAAACGCTATAACTCGTTGTATTTTCTTAAACGCTGCAGCTTTATCTGCTGGCCAGCCCCGGCATTAGGACCCCCCGGGGAGATGAGAGGGAGACTATTAATGCGTGTAAAGACTCAGCTGCATCGACTTGAACCGGAGGATCAGAAAAAAGGGTGAGGGAAGTGTAATGCTCAAGTAACACATGTGCTCTCGGGGAAAACTGTTAACACTGTAAAAAAAAAAAAAAGCTAGTCTTTTGTGTCCGTGTTGTCGTGAAGTAGAAGCTTTAGCTTAAAGTACAGTAATGAACACAAAAGTATTTTTCTTTTAATTTTCAAGCTCATAACAAGTTTCTTAACAACAGGGGGTGAATTAGAGTCTCTGTGCCTTGTTTCTCAGACACATTAATGAAATATGTTTCACTTCCTGTTGCATCCAAATGCAATTACATGTTATATCAAGTGACTTTAAACACTTGATATGTTATTGATTAACTCGGCTACTAAACTGAAACGCATGGATTAGTCTACAAAACCTTCTTGATTATTACGTATAAAAATTGCATCTTAAATGCATTTTAAGCAAGAAGTGATTTCACCAGTCAGCCAGCCGGCCTCTAGGGGGCGACCACATGGTTAAAACTTCATTCAACTGCCTTAAAAAACAAGAAAGGAGCAGAGCGAAGATACGAAGTCAAGCCACTCGTGTCTTAAATACACGTTGAAAAGAGCCAAACTATGTCAAGAGTAGATTCTTTGTAAATTTACTTACTACGTAGATAGCATTTATTTTGGTTATTATTACGGGGTGAAAAAAATGTGATATAATATAAAATGTTCACGCAACAATATTCAACACAACTTATCGCTATAAAATCTATATATATTTTATTGTTTATCATAGTTCTTGATTGGTAAATATATCATTGAATTTAACATTTAAATATTCTCAGCTTTTGTCATTGCGCAGTCATTGCGTTCTACGCAGCTAAAGGAACTCCTCGCGAGTGCCTGGCGATCACTGAGAATGAGAGGATACAGTTGTCTCAAGCAGCTTTTAAAGTGGATGTTTTGACATATTTTAGTTTTTTTTAAAAAAAAAAGGAAAGCAGTTGTGTCAAGAGTCATGTGGTCTGTAAATTCTGCAACTCCAGCGTCAAGTACTCGGACAATATTACAAATATATCCTTGTTGCTACAGTCTATTGCAACATATGATATCGTATCGTAGCCGCCGTTTCACGATACCTCGTCCTACTTAACTATACATTTTATATTTGTTTTATTTATCATTTAATGTATTTTTCACTTTATTTACTTGATGTTTTGTTGTAATTTATTAAAAATACAGATGTGTTTTTACTAAGATCTTGTATTATCTGGATTATGGATCGGGATTTCAAGTTATATAACCATAATTATAATTTTTGCCATAATTGTCTAACAAAGGCTCAAAAATAGGATCATTACCCTGCCAAATTAACTATATCCGAACTTCCCCTCCAAGCGCATTCCAGTCCCCGGAGTCATCTCGTAACGTTTGTACCTATAGTATCACAAAGAAACAAAGTAGGCCACCAACAGATTTACAACAAATCTTATAGTGTTGCTGCAGCGCCATATGCGACCCCCGCCTGCAGCGACGCTAACCGGGCCGCGTGCCACCAGGCAACAAGATGATCATGTCCGGATTGATATACATCATCAGAAGTTCCTCCTCTACCACGATATCCTTCAACCCCCCCCCCCCCCTCTGTTGTGTGTAATCGTTCGCTAACTATGGCCGTCTGGTCCGATCATTTGCACAACAACATGGCTCTTATCAACAAGCAACGTCTCACTCCCGTACTGCAGTGGAAGGTAAACGCTTGTGTACGCTCGAGTGCTGGGCTTAATTAGCTCTCTTCAAAACCCACGGCGTTGAACAGGAAAAAGTACTTCAACAGAGCGACGGAAAGGTCAACGGTGCTTTTGCACGAGTGACCTTCCGGTGGCGAGTCTGGTATTGATAGCAGATATGAGCACAGGCTTCACCGTTGATACCAGTGTGACTCGGAGAGGCTTCAGATCACACACCTGCCGTTGGAGAGGGAAAAAAAAGGGTGTTTGAGATAACAATTTTCCCCCCCTTCCTCGTCAAGGAGACATCTGGCACCATCATGGCAAAAGGGAGGGTCTCTCCGAAATACGCTGGATAATGAGGCGTAGAAAAGTGTGGATCACCGCGGTGGAGCCGCACTAGACCTTGCAAAATATGCCATCTGGATTATTTCGCCGAAGAGACTTTCTAGGCGGAACCAGTCGGATAAATTCAATTTGTCCCTCATCGACGGCGGAAAAATGTCTGGGGACGCCTCGGATCTCTTTAACATGTGTCGATACTAGGGGTGTGTGAAAAGTCATCGAAAAAACAATATTACATTTTAATATTTTTTCACATTACTGTATTGCAATATTTATCAGAACTTTAATCAGTTTTATTTTCAAAAAAACGATATTACATTTTGGGGCTTTCAAATCATATTTATTTATTCGTATCATAGTTATTTTGCGGTTTATATTTTTACTTTTTTAATAAAGTGCATGTAAAATACAATTTAATAAAAAAAAACACACTTACATGTAAGTGTATATATTTATATATATGTACAATTCACATGCAAGTATCGAATGCACCGTGTACAACTAAGAGCTTGTTCATTTTTGTGTTGTAATCAAACTTTGGGCCTATAGATGGCGTCAGTCCTGCGAAATCCTGCTAATGACTAAGGATGAGAGGATACACTTGACTCCAGCGGCTTTTAAAGCTAATGTTTTGGACATATTTTGGAGAATACTACAAATATGTGCTTGTTCCTACAGTTTCCTGAAATCTGTTGTTTTATCTTTAACACTAGCTTCTTTATGAGTGCAATATCGCCATGAATATTAATCTACTTTGATTTTGAGACAACAATCTGTCGGGCCACATAAAATTAGAAGGTGGACCCCCTTGACCTCGACACATGTGCTATACATCCTTGCATTATTGTTCTTTTGGCCAGAAAGCATTATCTTCTTCACAAAAACTGGAAGACAAAAAAACATCATGACGTCGTCCCATTTGATGTTCTTCAAAACAATGCACAGATGTTTTGAGTAAAGTACTGTTTGCTGTTGTCGCATCATTAAGCGACACATCTGAGATCCCACTACGTATTCCTGACGAGTCTGTGTCTTTTGGTTGCAGGTGATCTCTACGCTGTCAAGAATCTCCCACCACAGCATCGCACAAATCAAAGGAATCAGGTCGGTGTCTTGATTTTTCTCATCTGTCTTCACAACAGCAGAGGAACTCCATAACTCTCTCTAATGATTCAGAAAGTGTCTTTTTTTTCTTTTTTTTTTACAGACATAATAACTTCTCTGTTCATATCCGAACCTGCAGTCGCTGTGCTCCCTCGGCATGAATCATAAAAACGGGGATGTTAAACATTTCAATATTTCATTTAAAACATGAAGGATAATTTTTCGCCGCGTTGATCTATGCTGTCGTTTCGTAGGCAGATATGAATGTTTAGTGACTCTTCTCACCCAAATGTGAAGCCGGGGGAATCCTTTACCTCTCCCGCGGGACGAGTCTCATTCCGAGTCATTTGCTTCATCTCCTCAAAGCATCAGTGGTTCACTATCTGTGCGTGGAAGCGGTTATTGTCCATATGATGAATGAGTCGCGGCAACACGTGAGTCGGGGCATCAAGCCAGGGTGTGAAAAAAAGGAAGACGTGAGGGAGGAAATTGCAAAATGTGGTGGAGAAAAGATTCATGTTCACAGGGACGTCCTAAACCTGCTCGTGAAGTGTTAAGAATTCACAATTTATTGATCCATTGATTGACTCACGCTTCATACATTCAGTATTTATCGTGTTAATACGGTTCTGATATTAAATTTCGCACATAAGTTCCTACTGAATTCCTGTTGTGTGCTTTAGACCAGAGGGTCCCCAACCACCAGTCCGTGGGTCATTAGGTACTGGGTCGCAGAGAAAGCATAAAAAAATTGCATTATCTCTTTTTAAATTATCCTAGTCGCAATGATTTATTTTGAAAAGTTACCGGATCCTCTTCTCGCATCTGGGTCACGTGATGTGTTAGCGGTGTTATGGTGAGTAAAACATGCACTTTATACTCGTTTCATGGTATTTTACCTGTATCATTTTATTTTGAAGGTATGTTTACACGTTACCATAGTGACCAGAAAGTATACGGAAAGTATGATAAAGACGAGAGTGGATGTTACTTTCTGTTAGGTTTTTGGCGTAATGTTGAAAATAAATTTTTCACGGTGTGTTCAGGTGTTTTGTTATTATATTGAACATACAATAAATAGTTTTACGCTGGTCATATCATTTTTGGATTTAACGCACCGATTTAACACTAACGTCTTTAAAAAACGTTTTGGTTAGTGAAAATAACTTCAATTGTGCGATTGAAGGACACTTTCTACTACATATTTCACATTTAGATTGAATTTTTTATATATTTTTTTAGTCATAAGAAAGCTTTTGAAGAGACGTTAGCGTTTGTGAAGTGTGTTGTCATCATGTAGGAAGTGCCCGGAATGAAATGGTACTCGCACCGGTCCGAAAAATCTTGTCTGACATTAAAAATCTGGGGCAAAAAAGGTTGGGGGCCCCTGCTTCAGACCACATTTTCACACCACTAATATTAAAAACAGCCATAAGTGACAACATCTCGAGGTATTGTTTATGAGTGAGTGAATAATGGAGCGTCAGGTCGGCAGCATCAACAGCTATGCAGACGATGCAACGATGTGTGTTGAAAAGTCTAAAGGCAACTTATATCCCTAAGGAAATAACTATTTTATTGATACACAACTCATTTTTGCTTTGACCCCCCTTGTGTTATCTCAGGGTCAAGGGGACCCAAAGGCCCTAAGAAACAAATGTGTTTGTGGTATCCCTTGTGGTACTTCTGGGTGGTGGAGGTCGTTCACATGGCCCAGAAGCAACACAAGGGATACCAAAAACCAGTTATTTTCGGGTCTTTGGGTCACTCTGACCCTGAGATAACACAGGACTAAAGTGAAGAAAATCAAAGCAACAATTATTTAAGTGTATTGCTAATAAAAAGATCTCATTGTGTAACCAAAGCAAACAACAAACAAAACCATTTTCTTGATTCAAATGTTAATTTAAAAAAGGGAAAAATAGACAAGTATTCACTCCGTGGTGATCAGGTTACAAATGTGTTTACTTTTGTGAAAATGTACTGTTGTTTTGAAAAACGTGACCCATCACTCCCGGGCTTGTAAATGCACGCTTGACTAGAAAATGTCAGGTAGCTCGCGTGTCTCCTTGTTTATTCAGAAGGCAGAGTTACAGTTTTACAAACCTTGTTTTTCACATTCCTTATTGATATTATTGTTCCGTGATGTTTCCACCTCCATCTATCCTTCCTTTTTTAAATTTTAAACGATGGAAACAAATCAAGTCCAGGATGAAAGGGTTGAGAATACATGAATAAAATAAAACGCTGAATAGAGGGTTCTTGTCAAAACTTATCAAGGATTAACTGACTGGAGCTACAACTAGTTGACGTGATTCATCCTAATAATGGTGTCAAAGTCAATTACACAAGAAGACCAAATGAAATCACTGGTCTAAGCCACGAGTGCAGCAGAATTAATATTTATTGAACAATCTCCAACTGACAATAACGTGCAACATCGTTTGTTTTATCATTATTTTTTTTATTTAATCATTCTCTACCAATGATTTCCTCACCTGGGCCGCTAGGGAAATGAACCAGGAAGTCAATTTCCAATTTAAAAGTATATTTCATACATGTTGTCTTTTAAACATATTTAATGGATTGTTACCGTCAAGGATATGTACACGTTACAATACCGCAAATATCTTTTAAGCTATTAAACATACTCTCAAGTTGTATGCATTAAAATATATTATATCTGGAACAGTATATACTGTATATGTATAGAATAATTTCCCAGAATGCTTTACTTTGTCCTGTTTTGAGAATAGTTTCTAGTTTTAGGACATTTGTTTGAAAGTCTCTCTGTTGACATATGTACTGGTCAAAGCTAGTTTCCAAAAAAAAAAGAAGTTGAATACCTGGCATGTACATACATACAGTATGTTGTGTATTCAACACAAAAGATCAACACAATACTTGTCTCTATACTTGCTATGAAGGTATGCATCCACCTTCTGTAATTCTAGCACAGCGTCCTGTGGGTTGAATCCAATTCTTTTAAAAAAATTAAATTGTGAAATAAATGTATTCTGAATTTTGAAAAAGCCCATTAGATGAGAATGTCTTTGTCAACGAACACTTGACTCATATTTAACTTCATAGAAAGTAGTAGTTACTCATTTTCTTCTCACCCTCATGTTGACGAAGGGTCGGGATTATTTTCAGAGTAATCTGTTCCTATTTTACAGTTATAGACAAAAATGTTTGTTCATTTTAATGTAGCGACTGATGCTCAGTTGTCTTCATCTTCGTCCAAAAAGACACAATTAAAAACCTCCCAATACCTTCATACTGCTCGTCTATGACTGTAACTATAATTGAAGTCTCGACATTAGCAATTGTTCCTGAAAAAAACAACATATTTTAAGATAGTTTGTAGCAGAAGATGCTAGACTAACAGAGTAATCTTGCGTACTGACACTTACAATGTGTTTCAATGAGGAAAGTAGTAGGGCAGCAATATATATACTTATTCTATTTTTTTCGGAACAATTCCTCACCTGGAGGCTTCAATACTTGAGGGACCTTAGAGACGAGCAGTATAGAGGTATTTGGGTGTTTTTAAGTGTCTTTTTGGACGGAGATGAAGCTAGCTTAGCAGCTAACCTAGCAACATCTTCCACAAAAATGCTTAAAATTGAGACTTTTTTAGGTTTTTTGGTGGAACAGTTCCTAGTGTTGAGGCTTCAATGCAAGTGGGACGTCACAGACGAGCACTTTGGATGTATTTGAATGTTTTTAAATGAATATTTTTGGATGAAGATGAAGCTTGCCTGGCAGCTTATTTAGCAATTTCCACAGATATCGTTGAAATTAGACGCCAGTTTCCGTTGATAATTTATAAGCGTTACTTCGCGTGTACTTCCCTGACTGTCAGCCAACTGCCAGCGTGCAAGTATCTCTGCTCTGTCACCGAACTTGATTTATCGCAAAATGCATTTAGCACATTGCACGTTCACTTCCATCTCCCACTCATGCCATGTTGGATACGTCTCGTGCTAATTTACACTAATGTTGCGAGGACTACTCGCGTGCAAATGGTGTTGGAGGGAAAAAAAAAGTGTTATTCAAGCAAAAGTTGTTACATTTACACGCAAGTGTTATTTTGAATTAGACCGCCAGACGTAGTGGAATTAATCATGATAATCATTTTAAATGCTGCTCTACATTTTTTGTAGCTGTGGAGATTTTTATTTTGGTTAACATGCAGATAAAGTAAACCAAAAAAAACCCCAAAAAAGCCAGCTGTTGTTCTGCCGGTTAATAAATATAGAAAGCTCTTGTTGGTTCGAGCTCATTCATGCCAGCAATCCTCGGAGTGTTTCAGGACAAGAAATTGTAAAAAAAAAAAAAAAGAAATCCACTTCTGACCTAAATCTAGAGTCGAAACACAATGGATACTGTAATATCTATTTCTGGCAGAACAAAAAAGTCTCCCTTGTGAGCTCGGTTTGAGTCATACTTTTTAACGTGGTGTCATCATCAAGAAGTTTAATTAATATCAACAGTATGATCGACTTTTAAATCCCTCTGCTTTTTTGTATTTATATATTTATTTTTCTGTACTTGAATGGACTGTTCATACTGTATGTACTTTCACTTCAAGAATACTTATAACATAATCGCAATGTTGGAAATATAACCCTGTATTTGATCAAGTACATTAAAATGATGTTATTGTTAATTGACATGAAGTTTACATTTAAATTTAGCTGAAACACTGAAAGACGTACATTATTTCTACATGAATTTCAAAACCCTCAATATTTTGTCGTAATAATTGACTCTCAAATTGTTTTATAGCAATTATCTTTTAATTATACACTTTGAGAATTAAGATAAATAAGAATATGTTATGATTAGAGGATTCTAAAGTTGCACTGTTGACTAGCTAAGCTAGCAAAGATTCTGTTTAAAATGTATTTTGACTTTACATTTACATTTAACCCTGTCGACCTGCAGAAGAAAATAAATCATATTTGTTTGAAATGCTGCTTTAGAACTTGGCTCCTGCTAATATTACAGTATTTCTTAAGTCAGGCATTCAGTTTTTATAACGTTATTTTTTAATCTATAATAAGAAATAATACTTTCAAAATATTAATAGTTTATTAAAACATCTTGATTAATTAAAAAAATGTAACAAAAACAACTAAAATTTTAAATAAATACGAGAGGTGGGAATTTTAGTGTATGCGTTACTTTGTGGTGAAGGTGGATTTGTTGACGTACTTTAAGTACAGTAATACTTCATTTACAGTGTTTTACAAGCATATTCACATTTTAAATAGTCATGAAATAGACTGAACAAAAAAGTTAGATTTTTCTAAATATTATTAAGAAAAAAATATGAAGTTAAATTCCGAAATACAGTAGAAAAAGGGTATTAAACCTCATCACACTGCGGGGTGAATTAAACTGTATTTAACATTTTACATTAATTTGATAATGTGTTTGTTTTCCCAATTGTATGTTTAATTTATCTTTATGTTAGTAATCATTTCCCCCCCAAAATCATTTTATTTCCTGTTCCTTACCTCATCTTAAATAAATCTTAATAGGTCACAAAATAAACATTGATCTACTTTGCGGAAACCATCTAGTCCGCACCATGAAATGACTGTTCGTGCCTCAGAAAGCGGCAGCAACAGGTTTCTTTAATCCATTATTAGGGATTCACTTGCAGCCGCCGAAAAGTTTCCAAGAACATGACTTTATCCTGAGCCGTGCTCCGTCAGACCTGCACGAGGTTGGATGTTTTTTTATAGCTCGCTAATGCCTCTCTGATTCGTCCAGAGACGAGCCATGAGAGGAGTTCTGATGAAATTACATGGGCTTCAATAATACCTTGTTGTACCATTAGGAAGGAAATGGCTGCTTGGAAATTTCTTTGACGCTGCAAAAACAACACAGGGGTGATGCATATGGTTGCATATCCTCCTCAAACTACTGTGTAATTAATTTCTGCCTTGCGGGACTCCATTAATAACTTATAATATAGTGCACACTTCATTGGAGGGGGCCGCGGATGTGGGTGTGTTACGACGCTCCCGAGGAAGCTCCTTCTGTGCTGAGCCGCTCATAACAGCCAATATCCAGCGCACACAAATCACATTAGGGACTTTTGTAATCATTATTATTTCATTTAATGTGTACTCAGATCTGGGTAGGAAATGCAGAGCGTTTAATGAAGTCGCACCAAATTAAAAATGGAGAAATTAGTGCCGGTGATTAATCACTGTAGGCTGAGCTGGCATGTCTGTATGGACACGTGGACCGTCCACCTGATCCATGACCACGTTTCTTCATGAAAAAATCTGTCTTTAAAAAAAGAAGTGTCGTAAATTTAAAAACATTTTTATAGATAACATATAGACATTTATTCAGGGGGGAAAACGTTTAATTTTTTTTTTGCTCCTTTAATTTTTTTTAAATATTATTACTTTATTACTATTTTTGTGCAAACGTGTCTTACTCCTCATTTAAAAAACAAAAAAACTTTTTTTCTATTTTAATAATAATAAATGTAAAAAGTTTTTGGTTTGTAAACAACATAAATGAAAAGTTGGGAATATATTCATATTATTAATTGAATTCATTTTGAAGTAAACAATACAACTTTTTTTTTTATTATTATTATTATTAGTATTTCTTTTAAACAAACATTAACACATTTTTTTAAACACAATTGTTTTCCAATTTTGCAACATGCTTTAGACGACAAACCTTTGTTAGCAGTAGCCATGTTGTCACTCCGTTTATTACTCAGTGAAGGAAAAATAGATGGTACATTGATTTTAGTGACATCTTGAGATTCCTTTACTCTCTTTTTTCGTTGATATTTTAGCCAAAATATGTCCAAAAATCAGTTTAAAAAGCTGCTGGAGTCACTGTATCCTCTCATCCTCAGTCATTGCCAGGATTCTGTTGTTCCTTTAGCTGTGGTGTAACGACTGCTGCCATCTAGCAGTTAGAAGTTTAATTGTTTAATAAACAAAAGTTTTAAATGTTTGCCTGTTAATTGTAGATCAAAAAAGATAATTATTTAATTGTACACACACTTTATTGTAATATAAACAATAAGAGAACTAAGATTGATTGATAAAACATGATTTGGCTATCTAATATTTATTTGTCTTTTTTAGTTGAAAAAACGATACATTTGCTTGAACAGAAAATATTGATATATATTGTAGTATCTATTTCTTTCCCTACACCACTGCATCATACACATAGAAGCAAGCGGAGTAAAACACATTAATTCAATTAAACAATAAAATCCATATGTCGCCCGCGCCTACTTAGAATTGATTAGATCTTTGCTAGTATTCTGTTGATGAAATTGGATGTAGGAAGGTTTCAACGATCGTCTTATGAAATAAATCAAGTGATGTCAAAAAGCTTGTAATAATTGTTAAGACCCAACATCCCTGGTAGCACAGAGGTTAAGATCTTCCACATCAGTGAAGGAACCTTTTTTGTTTCGAGTCGTGGAGGTTGTTGTATTGATTTGACTGCATGGTATTAATAGAACCACATGGTGAAAACTCTTTCACAGATTAGCATCCGTGCTAATCCATCCTTGGAATTCACGTAAGGCGGTTAATGGAACTGTTGCTTGACAAGGAAGTGTTGGCAGATCCTGCTGCGTGTGTTTGTTTTCGGGAGTTATTACACTGACGTCACCAGAGTAGATATTAAAAGCATGAACAAAACATGTTTGTTACTGTAGCAAAATCTTTCCAAATGAAACCAAGCTTCAACTTATAAAACAATGGTCCCTGCAAATGCCGTTTAACTGCAGAGGTCACTTCTGCCGCGAGAGTACTTCCTCACTGTCATCTTGTATCAGCCATCACTTCCCCCTGAGACACCTTGAAAGCATGTACAACACAAGACACCTGGTCATCCATCTAAAAAAAACAACTTTTCTTTCGTGGAACTCTGGGATTGTCGGTGATGGAAAGATACTTCAACATGTCAGCAAAAGTGGCAACGATGGATGATGATGATGACGTTTGTGACTGAAGACTTCTCGCTTGTCATATATAAGAGATGGTCGTCAGAAGGTTGTCAGGATTTGATCAATCTTGTTTATTTATTTGTTTGTTTTTTTTTCTTCTTGTGTTTCTCTAGGCCGTTCCCCACAGAGGACACCGCGCTAAACGAGGATGACGTGTACAGGAGCCTTGAGGAGCTGGCAGAGTAAGAGAGCTCGTCCGCCCACACCCAACCCAACACCGACATATTCACCGCATCGAGACGCTCGACCTTTAGACCATGCAGATTCATAATATCAAGTGTCATGTTATGACTCTAACGTGAGGCGAGTCCACACCGAGGTTGACCTTGTGTTTTACCTTCTGTCCTCCTGCCTTAACTTCGTGAACCGCTGATGAATGACAACAGACTGTCGGATCTTTTTTTCGGTGATTTAACTCAAAGTTAAGACGCTCTCCCAGAACATGTTTGTATCTTCCAGCTATACTAGTAATTATGGTGTCAACGTCTACACATGTAAACGGTGACACGGAAATCAACAGTTGTTAAAAGATATGAATGTTTACTGTAATTATACAGGGGGTTAAACGTTGCAGTACTACCATGACTCATGGAGTATTACTACAGTGACTCGCGTAGTAATACTACACTGACTCGCAGAGTAATACTACAGTCACCCATGGAGTAATACTACAGTTATTCTGGAAGAAACACTACTGTGACAAGTGGAGTAATCGCACAATAACTTGAATGAGTTATACCACGATGACATGAAAAGTAATACTTGGGTGACTTGTGGTGTTAAACAAAGGATAATCTATGTATAATCGAGGAGTAATACTAAGGTGACCTAAGAAATAATACTACAGTGACTTATTAAGGAATACAACGGTGACTTGCAGAGTAATATTATGGATGATCACAGAGTAGTACTATGGTGACATGCGGTGAAATACTATGTATCATTGCAGAGTAATACTATGGTGACTCCTGGAATAATACTACAGTGACTCACAGAGTAATACTACGGTAACTCGCAGAGTAACACTACGGTGACTTGAATAGTAATACTACGGCGACTTGAAGAGTAATACTACAGTGACTTGCAAAATAGTACTACTGTCACCCATGGAGTAATACTACAGCTACTCTGAAAGTTACACACTGTGACAAGCGGAGTAATCCTACATTAACTCGTGGGGTAATACTATGATGAATGAGTTATACCACGTTGACATGAAAAGTAATTCTTGGGTCACTCGTGGAGTAATACTACGCTGACTTGTGGAGGTGAACAAACATGACTCATGGAGTAATACTAAAATGACTTGCAGAGTAAAACTACGGATAATCCAGAGTAATGCTACAGTGACTTGCGTTACTATGTTTAGTCGAGGCGTAATACTCAGGTGACCCAAGAATTAATACTACGGTGACTCGCGGAGTAATACTACAGTGACTTTGAGAATAATACTACAGTGATTCAAGGTATAATACTACAGTAACTCACAGAGTAATACTATTGTGACCCGCGTCGTAATACTACGGTGACTCGTGGAGCAATACTGCGGTGATTCGAGAATTAATACTACGGTGACTCAAGGATAAATATTGCGGTAACACATTGAGTAATACTGCGGTGATTTGTGGACGGATGCTGTGTTGACCCGCTACATATTTGGAAAAAAATGACATTGATACCATTTAGGAACAATGAACCCCTGCTCACCACCTCACTTTCAAGTTCTGTATCTATTTACATCTTCGTTCTGACCATTTGAAATTCTTTTGTACTTCAATTTGACAACAGTGAAGTGGAGGAGTTTCAACTAGTCGTGCGTTGTATGAAACGGATCACTGTAATTTTGATTCCACGGCACGTACGGAACACATGTCACCAGCGTAGCGGCTCACATCGCCCCCTCGCCTTCAGAAATAACTGAAAATTCCGCTGAAAAGTAATTGTTACAGTCGAAACCCTCTCATTATGTTCTCAGAAATGACTCTGATGCGCCACTTGTTGCCTCTGTTGCTATGGCAACAGAAGCGCCCGCTCTGGCTCCTGGCCCGGCCGCCTCCCCGCCGACTCCGCGGGCATCAGTCTGGCTGTGAAAGTCAGCCCTGGAAGTGGATTCTTCACTAAAGACAGAAGCTTCTGGTCTCGTATTAATTGAGAGTAATTAGTAAAGCAACGCTGCTCGCGACACGTGTGATTCCCGGCGGAGGACGTGGTCGGCAGAGGAGCCTGCGAGATAAAGATTGCGCGCCAACGACTGCTGAATATGCGATTGTGCGACGAGGAAATTGAAGCTGTTGCAGGGACGAGGAGTCCATGCCAAGCAGGCTAAGACTGGATTAGGGACTGTAGGTTTTCAAATATGACCGGATTCCTTTACAAGACTAAATAGATCATGCAAAGAATGGCAAATCGTCATAAATGGACCAATTTCTCCTCATATAAATCGTTGATAAAATGAGGTCAAAGTATTAACCGAATTACAATTTCTGCATTAAAACTTACTATAAAAAGGATTTTTTGCTTCTTATAATTAATTCATGCATTAAATTAGGAAAATTAAGATAAAATAGATTCCCATGACAAACATTAATTCAATTCCTTACTCAGTAGGTCGTTCTCTATTTGTTTTACTGATTGTCATGGTTTTCCAATATAGCTGAACACATAAATTGGCCAAATTTAAGTAATTATTTCGGAAAAGTTTTGAGTGTTCACTGTTTTTTACAATCTAATCTTGTCCCGTTCATTGGTTAGTAGTATTACTGTGATATATGTGTTGTTGTTTTTTTTACACATTTTACACAGTTAGTGTTTTGAATCCAACACATGCAATTTTTCTCCTTTCAACTAATAAAAATATTGTTACGGTATTAAAAGAGAGCAGAGAGAAGATTCATTCATAATACTTTTGCCCCCATTTCTGAGCCTAAAAACTAAACCATCAAGTTTTTTTAAGTTATTATTCAATTATAAGCTACCTATTTAATGCAGATTCTTTTTTATTTTAATCATCACAAAGTTGTTAACTTTTTACAAAATTTAAATGTCCTTTTTTTACTCAAAAAAGTTAAATTTTTAACGTTAACATTCTTTGTTTATTTGAAATACATTGATCAAACCTTTAAGTGATGTTGTATTTATAATTAAATGTATTTCGAAAATAAACATGTTTGTTGATTTTCAGATTTACCATAATGGATATATCTTTAACCTTTTTCATCTTGTATTGTTTTTCGGCATTCCCTCGACTTTTTACCCGTCAACTATAAACTTCATTGGTTGTTCTTCCTCTTTTTCTTTTAACCATCTGTCTGTTTTTCACCACCATGTTTACAAACCTTCTGGTTACTCTCATTGAAAACCTGAGCATCTTCAACTCTGACTCTTCAAACTCTTCTTCCCGCCTTCGTGTTAATGTCTCGAGCCATCTGCCAACCTGAGTCTCATGCAGTGAAAGGAATAATATATTTATTTATAACATTTTTCTTTCAAACAAAAGAGTGATTTTTAAAAGTCAAACCGCTCATTACCAAAAGCAAAAAACAGGAACAACTTGTTCACATCGTCTACTTGCTTAAATGTTTCTTCATGCTGAAAAATAATAAACTGACCTTGACGCGACTACATTTTCACTGGTCGAAAAGCTTTGGACGTTCTCACTGAGAAGTACCTTCAGGTTGTTGCTTAACCTCGAATCTACTCAAGTAGAAGGTAAACAAAAAAATAGTGGATTCAAGTTGTGTACAGAGACGTAAAAATGTGTTACTGCTTTCATCAAGGTTGATTATTAAACGGCCCTGCTGTAGTGTTTTGCTTAAACTGTTCAGGAGGTTATTCACAAACGGGAGAAACTTAATTAGATCTTAGTCCTGATGTCGACCAACACTGTGTGGTTCGGTCTCATGGATTCCGTGTAACCTCGGGGCGCAAAGATCCGGACCCTATTGACTTAATGATGGCGCTGGGCTCGCCCGTCTGCTCTTGACCTTTCACAACGACTGTGCATGCACTTTCCCTCATCAATGAAGGGACCCATAATTGATTCATCAGCCGACCCGGCCCCTAATAAAGTAAGACACGTGTGGCCCACGGGCCACGCTTGCAATAAGGCGACACTGAGACTTATTCATTAGCCTGAAACATTGATGCATGCATGATTTAGTACATGTGTGGGTGTGACTAAGTTGGGAGATTGAGTAGCATAATTGTTTCTATGCTGATGATCCTGAGTTTAATTCACCCTTCACATATCAGCGACTCTTGCTGTCATAAAACTAAATGTTTTATATCATGAGTGTCATATGTTTTAAGTCTATCTCAGTGTAAATTGGGTTAAAAGTTATAAATGATGTTATTTAATCCTTCAAAGTCAACCAAAACAGTTTGGATGGATGGATGGATGGATGGATGGATGGATGGATGGATGGATGGATGGCAAGAGAGATGGATGGATGGCAATATAGATGGATAGATGGCAATATAGATAGATAGATGGCAAGATAGATGGCTAGATAGATGGCAAGATGGATGGATGGATGGATGGCTAGATGGATGATGGATGGATGGATGGATGGCTAGATCGATGGATGGATGGATGGCTAGATAGATGGCAAGATAGATGGCTAGATAGATGGCTAGATAGATGGATGGCAAGTTTCATAAATGGATGGATGGATGGATGGATGGATGGATGGATGGCTAGATGGATGGATGGATGGCTAGATGGATGGATGGATGGATGGATGGATGGATGGATGGCTAGATGGATGGATGGATGGCTAGATCGATGGATGGATGGATGGCTAGATAGATGGATGGCTAGATAGATAGATAGATAGATAGATAGATAGATAGATAGATAGATAGATAGATAGATAAATAGATGGATGGCAAGTTTCATAAAACCAAGAACAAAGTGTGAACAAATGCAAGGGATGACAAATTGAAAGTATAAAGAACAAGGATACAAAAGAAAAAGATTGACATAAAAACTCCTGCCCCCAAACTCAGAATTAAACAGCCTAATAGAATGAGGAATGAATGAGTCCCTGAGTCTATTAGTGTTGAACCTGGGGAGAAATATTTAAAAAATGATTAAACAGCTTGAGTGAATCTTTACTTTCATATGTCAACTACTTCTTTCCTCGTTTACCTAAAGCACTCCTTGTAAACTTGTGTTGGTCAGACCCTCAGTTATCTGTGGCTCGTCTTCTTCCACCATTACTTGCCTCAAATCCTGTGAAAAAGCCCACAAATTATCAAGGAAACACAAGCTAAATAAACTTATATTATAAACTCAGGTTGTTCCAATTAGCCATTAATAAAATATGTAACTTAGAAAACAAAATTAAAAGAGGAGTGAAAACATATTCGTATCTTTCACTATAAGATCCTCCCAGTGGCAGTTAGTGGCGCTACAACTATTTGGCAGTTCAATAATTTTGGAAATCTTTGTTATAATAATAAATAACACAGAATGTATATAAACAGATTTAATATTTCATCTTTTATTTATTTCTGTTTTCAGGTTCAATTAATTCTGTTCACTCGTACACAGTCACCCGAATTTTTTTTGAAAAACTCTTTGAGACCATCATCAACATAAGAAAAAAAGGTTTAGCAAGTTTGTGAAAAACTCTTGCGAAGCCTCTGGAATTCAGCAAATTCCGAAACACACGATTTCAGCCTTTCTATAGGAATCAATTGGATAGTAAACCCTACTTTCTGCAGCTAGTTCTGGCTTTTAAAGCAGTGATAAGATTGAAAACATTGAGAATTTTATTGATACGCTACAAAAACTTGAAGAAGGAAAGTTTGAAAAAACGTCTAAATATTCCTAAACATTTAATTATTCATATTCCTAAGTAGTAAACTGCAGTAAACTGCATAACTTAACTTAAATTTAAACATTAATTAAAAATAAAAGTTTCTCACGTTCGATTCCAAGAGCCATATTGTATATGTGATAGAGACCCGACATTGTTTCACAATTTGTGTTTTATTTTTTTTTTACAATGTGTGTTTATGTTCAGCCTGTGGCATCATTACCAGCCTCCAGGCTACAGGAGTATTGCTGCAGTATTGCTCAAGAGGAGTCTTATACAGCGACAAGAATATAAACGCATGACATAATTAGGTGCCAGAGGTCCTATGATCCACGGTTACGATGAGTCAGGATCTCCTTCCTGGACCTCGAGAGCGTCTGAACCACTGGGCCCGGTCGCGTGCAAACACAGTGGGCACCCTGTGGTCCGTCACTGTGCAATCGCACAGAAAATCTGATCTAATTCAAGAGTCCGCTGTCTTGCTCACCGTCTCAACGAGGCGTCGCCATGCATAGAAATGCGCAACTACATGTGTACTTGAATAAATCGATGTACATATACCAGCCGAGGCGTTCTAGATAATCACGGCCACTGATGCACGGACACACGACCCTCGTGGTTTTAGTGAGAATGTAAAACCTCTGAGGGACAGCAGGAGGACACGTAAGATGGTATTTAAGAAATATATATAATATAAAATGGCTCCCAACAAATAGTTTACTTGTAGTTTAATATGATAAATGCATAATATTACTCCCCTCGCCTGCACCATGAGTGACTTCCATAAATACATACAGAGGGAAAAGACCAGTTGGTAAAATAGTTGTTGTGAATAAGCTTTTTGGAGTCCCTCATCACATGACCAAAACACACAAGCCTCATTGGTCAACAGCAGCTCTGTGTTACTTGCAGGTTTTACTTATAGGTGAGAAATAAACAGGGAGGAGGAGATAAAATTCAATTTTCGCTGGTCACTTGAAAGTTGATTTATTTCAGAATGCTTTCACATTTGGAGTCAAAATACTTTTATTACACTGGAATTGACTGAAATTACATATAAATAATGAGAAAATAATGAATAGAAATAAAATAAAAATACATTCAACAAAGTCAAGTCTTGTAGTTTATGTTTTTGCTTCTTTTGAATGAAAATGGATGTGTAAGCAGAAGCAGTTGGAGGCCATACAAGTGAATGAGAACGCTTTTAAAATCAGCAACAAAATCAAGAACAATTCCTAAAAATATATATATTTAAGCTCAATAAATAAAATCTCAAGTTATCGAAGTTCATTTGGTTTAACAGAAAAGACAATAAATACACTTTGTAGGTCAAGCAGAATGAGAATAATGAGGGAAGTGTGACATATTATTAATGAAATAATAAGTAGATTATACTCCAGTGGTTCGTTTGTATCCATAGTTTTCTAATAGTCCCAAACAAAGACCGTACAAACCTATTGAATTCGTCTGAATCCCAGCAATCTTGCTTAACAAAACCCTTCTATGAGAGAGGCAGTAAGTCTCTGCAACACTTTGTCTTGGTTATGATGAGCTCTTCAGGTCATTTATGAACGCTCGCACACATGACTGGCTTCAAGGACTGCCCTGCAGAATCCCTCCCCGATATTCATGCTCATCCATAAGTCATGCTCGCTGAACAGACCCTCACACATATAATATCAGCTCAGATGGATTAGAGGTGAAGGAAGTGCTGCTGTTTCCTAAGTTGGTCGTGTCATGCCGTCCGTGGAGTCTCCGGGAGAGGAGACGCTAATGGAGGAGCGTCGGTCGTCCCTTTTGTCCTGCTCTCCCAGCTCGAGCCACTTTCTATAATGAAGGAAGAGGAAGCACACTGCTAACAGCGAGCCCAGTCACCTCAATTAAAACGTCAAACTGTCTGAGGGTACAGAGTTTGTCACGGAGGAAAGTGACGTAACTGGTCACAGCCTTAGCCCAAATTCTGCCTTACATCTTTTTTCCCTTTTCTTCTTTGCTGTCACACTATGGGCGACACTTTATTCATCCTGTTTTTACATGACGTCATCAGCATAGAAAACAAACCGTAACAATTGGTTTTCAAGCATATTTGCTACAGTCATTGAAACATTCTCAAGGTTGGACTTAAAAAAAAGAAAAAAGAAATATTTTAATGGGATAAACCAGCGGAACAGAAAAAAAAGTTGTTTTTTTTTAAATGGAACTAATAATAGCCTTTTGATTTATTTTGATGTTTCTTTTTGGATATTAAGTTAATTGATTACGATCATTTTTTTTAAAAATTATCTTTACTGACATTTAACCAAACCTGACTTCAACATTTTATTTGACAAACGATTTTAGAAGAGAAAAATCATAGTTATTTTTAAGAAATTACAACAGGCCTACAGTACTTTATTGTATTGTCTTTTTGAATTATTAATTTCCCCAAAATAAAAATAAAACGTTTTTGTATAGAAGATCTTAAACTGTGTTGGCTCCAGTTTAAGTAGATTTTGATGTTTTAAGAGAAAACAACAAACAGAATATGTTGACATTTCCTTCTTTAATGTATATACATGTATTTGCCTTATAAAAACACTCCTGCATTCTCACAGCTCACCTTGGATACAGAAACTATCAAAATTGTAACGCCTTTATTTATTCATGATGTTTAGTTATTCATTTGACTTCCTTGGTTTACTGGGAAAACATGTTTAGCTCACGCCGTAACGTCCCAGGAGATCAGAGGCCGGCGCTCAAGGAAGCGAACGACTACTTCTGAGCCGTATTCAGAGTTAAATAGCTGACCTTTCCATTTGAAAAAGCTTTCTATTTACTGATGGGTATCACGTTGTGTACAGTCATAGTTCTTTAACGTTTCTTGTGCAGTTTCTAGGAAACAAAATGACGTGTAAGTTTTATGCGGGATAAGTGATCTCAAAGGATCTTACAATAATTTTCACCAAATATATATACAGTTAACAGATATGATATTTAATATTTTACTTTTTATTAATTCCAATTTTCTCCCAAATAGTATTCCTTTTGTATCTTGAGATTTGCTCGTCTCCTAAGACTTTTTTGAAAAAAAAAGGCAAACAAATTTGGACATGGTACTAACAATGAAGGCTGCTTATTAAACGATAATAGATCTTTTAGGACCATCATCAACATAAGAAAAAAAAGGTTGAGCAGGTTTGTGAAAAACTCTGGGGAAACCTCTAGAAGTTTTGAAACTCTATTGAACTGTCTGAAGCTTGTTCAGGCTTTAAAAGCAGTGATACGATTTAAAACATTAAGAATTTTGTCGAAGAAAAGTAAAAAAAAAACGTCTAAATATTCATAGACGTTTAATTTATTCATAGTCCAAGACACAAAATGACTTCTCTTTGGGAGCAAACTGCATGACTTAAATTGGAAAAGTAAAACATTAATTAAAAATAAATATAAAACGTTTTTTTTTAACATATTCCATTCCGAGAGCGAAATGGTTCTGAAGTTTTATATACTTTTGATTAAATGACTGCATAATTCATAATTCAATAAATGTTTAAGATACACTTCCCACATTTTTTTTTTTACATTTTATGTTTCGCTACATCTCGGATCCGTGATGAGCCGAACCACAGGAAACTTCCCTCTGCAGTAAATGCCTTGGTTGGGCTCTGCTCTCCTAATTAAAGGTCAGCTTGCTAGCTTGATGCCGAAGAGACGTCCCTGAATCGAAGACGCACAACTCGATAGAACAACCCAGCGAGCGTTTGTGAACATCACTTGCCGTGTCCCCTTGAGGAGACGGCAACCGTTCGAAACTCACGGAGTATAATGAGTTTGACCTCGGCCCGGCTTTTACAACCAGCTGCCAGGACGCGTTAGATCGAGCATTGAGTTTTCCACCGAGTAGTGTCTTTCTCTTAGTCAAGGTTGATAAAGCTTGGCGTCTTGCCCATGTGAGTTTTTCTTTCTTTTTTTTTCTTCTCTCCTTTAGTGAACACGACCTGGGGGAAGATGACATCTACGACTGTGTGCCGTGTGAAGATGATGGAGATGACATCTATGAAGACATCATCAAGGTTGAAGTACGACAACCGATGGTGAGAAACCCTCGGAGATATAAGATGTAGAATTATGTGTATCATCATTAGCTTTCACCTCCCGGCAGCTCATGTAGCCTGATAGCAATTTAATGTAAATTTGGTTTTGCCGACTGACTTAGAATCCTCACTAAATATCTACCATACTGTTCGGACTATATTACAATCCTTTAGTTTCCCAAAAAACTGAAAGTGCGCCTTATAAGCCGATATTAATTCTAGTTTTGCTTACTTACCTCAAACTGATTTTATGCGGTGAACGGCAAACTATGTCAAAATGTTTTAGCACGACTTTGGTAAGCTTTATTAGTATCACTAGTATTATAAGTATTACTTCGCCAGGCTCTGTTGTTAACTCTGCAAGAGTCCGTAGTATTTCTCTGCAAGACTCCTTAGTATTACTCTTCAAAGCTATGTTGTATTACTCCGCAAGCCTCTATAGTAATACTCTGAGAGGCTCTTTAAGACTAATTTTTGACTCCCTGTAGTATTTCTCCCTGTAGCTCCGTAGTATTATTCTGCGTGTCCCTGTAGTATTACTCCGTGAGATTCTGCAGTATTGCTACACCAGGCACTGAGAATTACTCTGTGATGCTCTGTAGTATAACTCTGTGAGGTCCCTGTGGTAATACTCTGTGAGGTTCTGTAGTATTACTCCGCCAGGCCCCTAGTATAACTCTTCCAGGCTGTGTAGTATTACTCCCTGGAGCTCTCTAGTATTACTTTGCATGGCTCTTAAGTATTACTTAGAGACTGTTACTTACTCCTTAAAGCTCAGTAATATTACTCCAAACCACCCCTTAATATTGCTCTGTGAGACTCCATAGCATTACACCACCAGGCACGGAATAATACTCTGATTACTGGTCACTAACTGATGCTCCGCGAGGCTCCATAGAAATACTCGGCAATGTTCAGAAGTATTATTCCGCTAGACTCGGTTGTATTGCTCCCTGAAAGTCTGTGATATGACTCTGCGAGACATGTAGTGTAACTCAGGGAGACTCGGTAGTATTACTCAACAAGACTCCGTAGTATTACTCAACAAGACTCCATAGTAATAATCAGCAAGACTCCGTAGTATTACTCAGCAATATGCCGTAGTATTACTCAACAAGACTCCGTAGTATTACTCAGCGAGGCTCCTGAAGCCGCTGCTCGTACAATGAGCCTTAAAATCTTGTGCACCTCATAGTCCGAACAATATAATTTATGCAAGGACTATGAACACGCTCCATACACACCATCTGATAGTGTGTTTAAAAATGTGTCATCACATTAGACGTGACTCGTGGCTCTCATAAATATTTAACTTACGTTCTCTCTCCCCTCAGGGGTTTTCATAACCAACCAATTAGTTTTCAATCCAGCGTAGTAAGAATTAGTTTTGAAAGTGTTCAGCGTTACATAATGAGCGCTCTCTGGAGGAAGTCACTCCCAGTTAGTTCAGTCTGTGTGACTTCGGTGATGCACGTTGTCACGTTCCCTGTTCCCCTCTCGGCGCTTGTGTTTGCATGATGATTTTGTTGTGGACTAGCCCTGGACGTGTCATTCAAACTGGATGATGCGTTCTCACTTCTTCTTCTCATACTTCCTCATGCTGCAGATCAGATACATGCAGGTGAGTGCAGCGACGCTCGTGACTCATCCTCTCACCTCACTTCCTTCACCTCATCAGTCGCGCCCGAACCCGTAGAGAAAATTGACCTGACACCCCCCGCCATCTGTACATATAACGTACCCCACATCTGCTCTTGGTATTGACTCACGGGTGACGATTGTGACTGTTGCCCATGTGAGTTTATTGAAGTCGAGACACCGTTTTAACTATTTTAAACGCAAAAAAACATGAGCAGCAGTTGCACATCTTCACTCGCCTAATATACTTAAATATGATGTTATTTCTATGGCTAATTCCACCTAAAACTCTTGATGAACCATGAGTATTAATTCCATTGTTAAGATGGATTAATGCTTTTTTTATCAGGTTCGAGATGACATTAAAAAAGGTAGCAGACATGCAGAGGGGCTTCATGAAACAGCTGATGAGGTATCATGATACGGTGTCTTCATTTTGAAAGGCCACTAGATGGCACTCTCTCTTGATAACATTTTACTTTGTTCTACTAATTCAATGAAACCTGGCATTATTTCCGAACTGAAAGTGCCAACTAGTGGATGTAGAAAATAAAGACACGGTACTATGAGGCCTCATCATCTGTTTCATGAGGTCTCATTACTAATAACATAGATGTATTTGTACACACTAGCTCGATAAGTTATAAAACTTACTGTATGTCGTCCTTCACAAAGACACTTTTTTCTTTTTTTGGCCACAGAAAATGGGAATGACTGAAGATGACAAGAGAAACTGCTGCTTAGTGGAGATCCAGGAGACGGAGGCCAAGTACTACAAGACGTTAGAAGACATAGAGAAGGTCAGTATCGAAAGGTCAGATGTATCACCACCCTTCAAGGTTTTAAGATATTATGTAGTTCTAATGTTTTAAAATGGTGCCGAAGCTGACTAGGAATCTGACTTGACACTTGCATAGAATATAAATCAGAAGTTAAATGTTTGTCTGAATAATTTCTGAAGCCCAGAGCTGTTAGGTCGCTGTTATATTCTCGTTGGAGTTTCCTAAGCTGTACATGATCTTACTCCAAAGGTTTCCAACAAACACATACTTCATTGATTTAATATGGGTCAAGGTCTGGGTTGGTGTTCATTCTTTTAGAGTTCGGTTCCTGGCAAATGGAGTGAGTTTCTTTATAACTGAGTAAATTGTTTTTATTGGACAATGTGAGTTGCAACAACCTTCAAATGAATATACTGTATATATTGGATTTTCAATCTTAAAAAAGGGCATAGTGAAACATTTAACCGATAAATAAGAAACGTATAACACAAAGGCAACATCCCTCTTTCCTCCCTTCCCATCCTGGCTCGTTGCTCAAATATGTCACAGATCTATAAAGTGTTTGAAACCATCATTGACCACAGAGTATAATTGCTTTCCGTCGAGCAACACCTGTTAGACCGTGATGGATCTACCAACTTTGTATTCTGACTGTCTTTCTCTAGCTTTACACCACACCAAGACCGTCCAGTTCATTTATTGAACTCTATCGACCATATCTCTCGGGAACAAGTTATTTCCTGGAATACGTGAGGGTTCTCGCAAATCCTCAAAATGTCTTTAAAGGGATTTAATTCATGAATCTCCTGGAAAACTACTAATGTCAAAACCCAACTGTCTTATTACTTTATACAGTTCTCCTTATAAAGTTCTCTGAAATTTTGGCGAACGAGAGGTTAGGAGAGCGTAGTCCATTATGATGTAATAATGGCTTCACTTCTCCTCCAGCCAGCTGTAATAACGTCCCACTTTGTTTATACAACAAGTCCCTTGGCGCTGGAGACTTCCAGGATAGATGACACGCGGTGACAAACCTTAATGCTTGACCAATTAAAGCAGCAGTGGGTGTGGTTTAAGCACATCTTCTAATGTAAATATTGCAATGAAAAGATAGTTTTGTACAAACAAACACATACTGATGAGTACAATAGAGTCCAACATCTATTTAAGACACACTATTAGTTGCCCCTTTAGAATACATGGTCAGTAAGATTTGAAGTCTTTAAATATCTGGTAAGATTCTATTTTTAATTCTCTACACATTCATTGTGTCGTTTTTGATAGTTTTCAATGTTGGTAATTGTTGAGTTAGTCTTAAATTACATTTTGAACAGTATTTAAAAAAAAAAACGTAATTCAATTTGCCTTAAGCTGTACGACTCCTGTAATTCTCCTTCTGTGGATAATTTATCATATCTTGACTCTATTTTCTATAAACTTCTATAAAGTAGCTAAGACCCGCATTCGTGATTGGATTGTATGTAAGTAAGTGATTAATTTGTATTTATATAGCGCTTTTCCAGACCAGGGTCACATAGCACTTAAACAATCAAAACAATACTCAATAAAATATATACTTTAAAGGTCAAGATAATACTGAGAACAACACAGGAGTTCCAGAAAATCAAGAAAAAAGCCTGCACGAATAAAAATGTCAGAGAAATTGTCAGGTCAGAACTTTTTCCGACATGACACCTATTTCTACTTTTATTAAAATTCTTGTTTTTCTCCCTCGCTTGCTCCTTTCTAATCCCCGCTCCGTGCAAATGTCAGCTATCGGCAGCTTCATTGGGGGGCACGAGTGTCACAGCAGCCGATCGATCATTATTGTCTCGGAAACAGCAGAATGCAATGAGTCCCCGGAGGAGGCGACTATAGACTCGCGCGTCAATGAGCATGCACCGGACGTTTCTACTTTCCTCGAGCTCCGAACACGACTTGTGTCAGCGCGACTCACCTATTAATGACGACTCGTGCACTTTGCGTGTTGACAGATTTCATTAGCAATTTGATGGAGCGCAACAAATCATCTGCCTCGATAATTTCATTAAAACAAAATGTGTTTTTCTTGGTCGGACCAACCAGGGACTCAAGGAAAATAAACAACCGCCTCATGAACTGAGGAGACATTATGCTTAATTGAGCTGGGCTTTATGAAGCTTGTCAGCTCCGCATCGCTTCTCAGGTGATGTATTTGTTGACGCTCCGATGATGAATAAGACATCTGTCAAGTGTTCAGTTGGTGCGCGAGAAACATCCTGAACGTACCCTTTATGGAGATGTATAATGTTTTTAAAATAACATTCTTTCCTTTTCTTTTCTTTAAGAACTACATGATTCCTTTGAAACAAATTCTCAGTCCGCAAGATATGGAGGCCATTTTCGTCAATCTTGAGGTGAGTCAAAATATGATTTTTTTTCTACTGTGAACTTACTGATGTGAATACAAAAATATGGAAAACACAAGGATTGAAAAAGGAGGATTGCAAAGGTTTTAGTAGAAAACAAAATGGCAAAAAATATTCGATGAATCACGTGTTTTGTATTTGTTATTATTTTAAATGATCTCAAAGTTGACTGCCCACGAAGCTAGGACTCTCGAAAACAGGTATTCCAGGCATCTGGGTGGAGGTCCTGGGTCAGACCCAGGATATGCTGAAGCTGTTCGATCTAAAAGTTGTAGATTCACATTATTTCAACCCCCTTATTTTTTAGGTGACTTTCCTCTTTCTAGCGTATCCTGTGATGGT
The DNA here is from genome assembly GCF_982586985.1 of Callionymus lyra. NCBI lineage: Eukaryota > Metazoa > Chordata > Actinopteri > Syngnathiformes > Callionymidae > Callionymus > Callionymus lyra. Next base: position 14,941,135 of record NC_141822.1, on the reverse strand, counting down.
GAAAACTCAATGTCCTTAATTCATGAAATATTTGTCCTGTTTGCCGTTTATCTATCGATGACAACATGACTTTTTTTTTCTAGGATGTTATCAGAGTTCACTTTGCTCTGCTGCGAGCCATAGACCTCAACATGGTGAACGGAGGAAGCGGTCTGGGGAAGATCTTTCTGGACTTCAAAGAAAGGTATGTGAAATATGTACCTATAAGTAACTGGAATGATGGGCTTTGTCCTAAATCGCGCACTTCTGCGCTTACACTTGACATTTCGAGTGCACAAGTGCATTACACCGCGATGGTGTCATGACAATGAACTTTGTTTGAATTAACAGGTTTTTATTTTTATTTTTATGGTAAAGGCCTGTAGTTCTGGTATTAATAATATAAATTTACTGTATTTTATTATTTATTTTATATTATATTCCCATACCACACAAAAACATTTACCTGGTAAATTATTTATACAACAGTCACCACTCTTTTTAATACTGCTTATATAATCAGGGTAATGGGAGGGGGGGGCTTGAGTCTGTCCCAGCCACTCAGGGTGAGACGCAAGGGACACCCTGAACAGGTCAAAAGCCTGTAAACAAACATTGATTCTCACACCTACTGATGAATTGAGTCCTTAGTCAACTGCTATTTCTTGGGACTGTGGGAGGAAACTGGAGTATCCGGAGTAAACCCATGCAGGCACGGAGAGATCATAGAAGTCGACAGGGAGAGGAAGCAAGTTTCCTTAAACCCGCCCGGATATATGAGTGACAGAACTTAGTCGGTGGCCATTCCAGAAAGAACTTCCACGAGCCATCCGTGACTCGACTAGAAATAATAGTTCGAAAGAGCTTTGTATGAGAGTGAAATCCAGTTTTTCATCAGGCAGCGCTTTTCCTGGTGTGTTCTCCAGCGTTTAGGGACGTGTGGGTAATTTGTCAGAGTGGAGGCAGTGATTCAGCCTCCAACTGTGCTGGGTGGTAATGAGAGCAGTGATGGTGTCTGACCCTCTTCATGACTCCACACTGAAACGATCCACACTTCCCTCATGATCACAACACCGCTCAGAGGCGAGATCTGCGTCGCTTGATGTTTCTGGTCAGGCAGACACAACAGCTGGGGTCCCACCCCCTCCCACACTGCCCCCCCCCGCAGACCGGATTCACGCGACGCAAGGAGGCGCCTACAGATTTCATATGTGAGAGAAGCGTCTCCGTCCAGCCTCCTTCAGGCTGAACATTCGTAGAACACTAAATAACCATGACATGTTCAAAACAAAAAAAATCCGGCCCACATTTTGTGTCACCGTGTCCCACATTTCCTCGGGGGATCCTGAGATGTTCCCATGTCAGCTTAGAGGAAAGGAGCATGGTCTTGGTCTTGGCATAATCAGATGTCCAAGATGCCTCGACCGACTCCTCTCAAGGAGCAGCTGCTCTACTCCGAGTCTCTCCCGGTTACGTGCTTCTTATTCTATTTCTGTTTGTTTTTTTGGGTCACTTCAGACTAGGGATGTGAATAAACCAATATCTATCGGCTTTGAAATCATATTTTTTTTCTTATCGTAGTTCATTTATGGTTTTTATTTCGATAAAAAAGTTTGCCTGAAGAAACTGGGATATGCTCCAGACCCCCCTATGATCCCTAAAACGGAATAAGCAGTAGAGAATTCAATAAATAGTTTGTAAAGTAAGATAATACAATTTTCATTTTATTTAATATTCACTGAGTTTGTTCATCGAGTGTTGCAATTAAACTTCCGGCTGCTAGATGGGAGCAGTAATTGCGTCCTTTACAGTTAAAGGTACAATGTAACCCCGCAAAATACCCGACGATGACTGAGGACAAGAGGATACAGCCGGCTCCAGCCGCTGAAGTTTGGACATATTCTGTCCTTTAGTTTAATTCCTTCAATCAAAAGAGGATGGAACAATCACAAGATGTTACTAGAAGTCAGTGTCCCCTTAAATCATTTCAAAAAATATGCAAGTGAGTTGGGATGTATCAGAACCTAGTGCATCAATAGATTAGTGTATCGCTAACTCAACTGTAGGTGAGGTTGGAAAGCTTTGCCATTTTGCTTAACTCTCCTTTCACCACCACATATCGGTGCATCGTCAGCATACAGTTTACGCTGAGGCCGGCCTAATCCACCTGTCGATTTCATGCTCCGTTCTTCCCTCACTCGAGAACAAGATCGCAAAGTAAGCAAAGGCAGGATCTCATCCCCCAACAGGGGAGGACCATGGACTTGGATTTAGCCGAAATGCATCTGAATGTAAACCTCATGCCTGATGCCTCACAAATACAAACCAAACTCCATCTGTTTTTGTGCGGCTTTTTTTTAGCTTTTTTCAGTCCACTAAGATTAGTGTCAGGAAAGCACGAAAAAAACTAAAAAAAAAGTATTTCCTAAAGTTAGCCGTGGTCAAACCAGAGGTCAATGTTGCCGCTTTCTCCATCCGCCGACATTCACCTTCTATCGGTAAACAAACAGTGTCAACATTTACATTCCGTGGCATTTTCAACACTGTTATTCTAAGCACCTCATTAGGTTGTAGATTTAATGCACGGTCTGCTTTGTGGCGACGCACGTGATTGACAAGCGAACCCACCTTATTATGGAGCACCGTGGTCGTGGACGACAATGACCGAGGGATCGCCTCTCGCTCGGCTCCGCCCTCAGGATACGGCCGGGCATAATTAATTTGGTTATCTCCGCTTGTAAGTCCATGTGACCTTTACAACAATGTGCTTGTATCATTTTTTTCTCACTTCAGTGCTGACAATGAAGGCTTTCTCCTTTTTTTTTGTACTTGTCATTGAAGTAAATGGCATCCGGAAAATGCCACCACTTTATCCCCGACTCCATTCTCAACTACCGACCGGCAGAAGAATGAAAAAGTGCACTCAAAGGAGGGCCTTTAAATTGGCATCTAAGTGCTCCCCGGTTGATGTGCTCATTTGTGACATTCCTCAACTCATTTCCGGAGTAATCTGGCGGCTGATGTCTTTGGCAAGCCTCATCACGGTTGCATGGCGGGACTTTTTATTAGAAGTCATCGCCGTTCTTTGGTCTCCATTCGCTTTTGTGCTGGGATGTGTTGAGCGGAGGTGAGGGGGTCCCACTGCCACGTGTCGCTGGATATTAGCTGGCTGCACGGCCTGTCACTTCTGGTTTGCCGGGATGTTTCCTCTGCCCCCGTGACTTGAGTCGTGCAAGGGGGGCGGGGGCGGGCGACGGCCTCGGGCGCCGCTACTTAAATTGCATTTTCCACAAAATAACATGCACCGCGGCATCCTCATTATAGAAGAGGTCGACGCGCCAGGACTTCTCGCTCTTGTTAAAGAAAAATAACAATGACCACACAGACCTCAATAAAAGACCTCTGGAAAAAGTTCTGTAACATCTTCTTTTTCTTGTATTGTGCATTTCATGTTCACCGTTGATTTTGATGTAGAAATACACAATCCCTTGTTAATGCAACGATACCTATATATATAACATATATTATATTATATATTATTATATATTTTTTATTGTATTTCTACAGTCTAGTCCAGGGGTAGGGAACCTGGTCCAGAAAGAGCCGCAGTGGGTGCAGGTTTTCGTTCCAACCATTCAAGAGGACACATTTTATCCAATCAGGTGTCTTAGGAGTGTAATCAGTTGATTGTCAGTCTGGTGTTGCTTGTAGCTGAAACCTCATTGGTTAAACTGTACATGCTTGATCGGTTGGAACAAAAACCTGCACCCACTGCGGCTCTTTCTGGACCAGGTTCCCTACCCCTGGTCTAGTCCCTAACGTTTTTCTTCACTTTGGACCTTTGCTGGCAGACCCGACGCCGATATATATATATATCGATTTTACTTTTTCACGATACTGTATGGCTATTCAACAGCACTGTACAAAGTGTATTATATTCTTTTTTTGAGCTTTCCAATCAGATTTTATTTTTTATCATAGTTCCTTTATGGTTTATATTTTAATAAATGAAAATGATATCAAATTATTTTATTCAAAAATTAAAAGAACATATTTACAGCATTTGTTCAATCAAACTAATTTGTTGCGTTTAAACTTCCAGCCGCTAGATGGCAACAGTAATCACGTCCTCTTCAGCTTAAGGAAAAATTCAATCTCGCCAAGAAGCCAGCAATGACTGAGGATGAGAGGATACGTTAGACGGCAGCAACTTTGTCAGCTGATGTTTGGACATAATTTGGATTTGAGTTCTATCACTTCAACCAAAAGAGTCAAAGAATCACAAGATGTCGCTCAAATTTTGTGTAACCAAAAATTGTTACGAAAATGATTTGATTGTATCGAAAATATATTGTATCCTGAGCTGAATATATGGTTTATAGTGTTAGATCAATAAATGTAATGTCTAAGACAGTATTGCCTAAAGTACAGAGATACTTTTTGTAGTTACCAGAAAGACAAAATAAGGAAATGACAAAAAAGGAGTCTTTAAATTGTTCTTTAACCAAAAACAAACACAGCAAATTGGCAACAGCCCAGCAGTGTATTCTAAAGGCACTTTGGTTTCACTGCTCTGACACTAGGGGGAGCCAGAAATGACCATTTCAATCCAGATATTGGGCCTTTAATATAACTCTTGACTTAAGTTATTAAAATGTATTATTATTTTTGTATGATCAAAAACTTTTTTTTATATATTCCATATTAACAATCAAAAGAATTGTCTTTTAACTGATTACGCTATTTTAAAAAGAACCACAAATTTTGTGGCGAGAGAAAACAACAAGTATGATTAGCCGTGTGCCGCTGAGCAGGCTGAGGCCGACTTTCTCTTAACAAACATCATTTCTTAATCACCAACGAGCACTAAAGTGAAACAGTAAAACCCCACAGTGAGGTGTGGTTTTTAACTACACAATAATCTCTCAGACATTTTCACGATTTTATTGATTCTGATGTCAGCGTGACAACTCCCCCAGGCGTCATATTTTATCCTGCACTGCACACATTCAACCACTGAGCCTGAAAGATATTTTAATCTCTGCTTGGATAATGAACTAATTATACATGAGTGGTCCCAGAGTGCATGTGCGGTATCGTGTGATGGTCTGAAGAAATTTGTACATTTTAAATCATAACTCAAATTAGCGTAAGTGATGCTGTCTGCATCGTTTCCTTTGCTGCCGCACGTTCGGTCAGAGATTTTACGCCTCATATTTCTGAAAAAAAAGTTGTTGATTTTCAGGTTCAGAATTAGAGAATGTATTGTAAAGGATTTTTCTGGTGTCAAAGCTGTACTTTTGTAATAGTTCCAGTGCCAAAGTAGTACCATAATTGTGCTCAGTGAATTGTTAACATATTATTTTCCCTAAAAAATATCTATTTTTAAAATAATAATGATCTTCCTAAAATGGTGACAAAATACAATTGAGTTTTCATTCATTCATTCATTGACAACCGTTTCATCCCGGGGTTGGGGTCTCGGGGAGACTGGAGCCTATCCCAGGGTTATAGGGCGAGAGGCAGGGGACACCCTGGACAGGACACAACAATGTCTGTCGCAACAATTGGAGTTTTCTCCATTTAAAATACTTCATACTTGTCATATTCTGTCACTATTACTATTACTACTTGATTCTTATATAACTCTACATTCTAGTGCTATAATGATACTCAGTATCAGTATCATCATAGCACCAGTTCTTGCATATATGCTACTGACCAGACTGGAAAGCAACACAGATTTTCTGTGCTTCATTTTTCTTTTATTATCATTTTCCCTGAAATACTTAAATACCGACATATTCAACATGTATTTAACAATATATTCATGACACATAACATGTACTGACTCCTAATGGGAACTTTCCTGTCAAACCCCCTCATGCACGCCATCTCACACACACAGAATTGAAATAATATTCACCTATTATTATTTCTGACCATTTTTACATATTACTTTGTTATTCAATCATTTGAAAATTAGAATTTATTTAAGGCTAATTTTGGGTTAATTTCTTTATGAAACATTTAGTGCACCATTTAGGCAAGTATGTTTCCTAAGTACTGATATGACATTGGTATCAGAAAAAACCTAAACCATTCTGGTGTCTTCCTGCTAACTGGCAACCTAAATATTATTTTCTCCCGACACAATCCCCTATATTTCCACATTCTTCTGCCTTGAGTCTAGCAGGATGTACACTGACTCCTCGCTCCAACTGTGGAACTGAAGAAGTCTCTTCGGTGTGAAGCCAAAACGTTTTCCCTAAACTCCACACAGTCCAGTTGCTTCGCTTGAATAACCTTGACCTTAATGAATGAGAACCTACACGGACATGTCCATGGTGTCCGCTCCCTCTTGCCCCAAGTAGATTGTGTTAGGTTCCAGTTCCCTATTATAGTTACATCAGGAGGAAACTGAAGAATTTTCTCTTTCCTTCTACACAGAGCCAGAAATATGGATCATCTCCTCTGTTCTTCCTTTTCTCCTTAATCTTTTTCCTCCTCATCTATGCATGTTGGTGTGTTTGGGGTCTTCCCTCAATGTCCCAAAGGCAGTTTCGTTCCCCCAGGTGGTTTCATTCCACAGTGTTGGATGAGCTTTTGGCCATCACGCTCATAAACTAGAAGATAACCTCCCGCCCACACGTTGATTTGTGGTGGTGGTTTATTAAATCAAAAGATTTTCGATCTAGTGTGATCCCTGAGGATCCTGAGGAGAACATCGCTGCCTCTGCCTCTTCTTCTAAAAATTGATCAAGGTCTTCCATTAATCTTCATATTTTCCTGCACGGGGAGCAGAAGAGGCTGAAGGTGAACTGTCCTCAGGAATGTAAATCAAGATTTAATCATGGTTTTGGTTTGCCTCAAGGCCACTGGTTCCCTTCACACTAAAGTAGTCCATTGATTCTCCATCTAGTTACTGTAACTGTAACTCCTAACTAGGGATGTAAATGATCAAGTAATTCATTCATCGATAGTTGTTTCATCTTGAAGTTAACGGCTTGGTTTTGTTTCGTCTTTCTTGTTTCTTTGATCTGCTTGTATTCTTTGTCGTGATTCTTCTCTGACCCTGGTCTAGAAAGGCGCTTTAGAAATAACCATTACTTACTTACTTAATTACTTACTTACTCCAAACTAGCTCCAAAAGGAAAACCTTTCGAAAGGGCAGTGTTCCCGATCAAATTGAGGATCTGGTGTGAAGCGAAGTGGTCGTGTGAAAAACCAAAGTGTGAAGTTGTGAGTGTAAGTGTTCAACCTTAAAAAAAACTTTCTGTGTTGGTGTCCTTGTCCTGGAGGATATTAGAGGATCTTGAAAAGTTGAACTACATTGACGGCTTTCAATCCACGATTCAGGACTCAAGATGAAAAGACTGTTGACAAAATGACCGGTTTAAATCTTCAATTATAACCGTGTTCAGGATCCATCAGTAGATTCTGATCCAAAGACCTCAGAGCCCGAGCTGGGGTGTAAGTCTGGATCAGATCCCTGATGTTAGGAGGAGCCTGACCATGAATAGATCTGAAAGTAAGAACCAGAATTTTAAAGTTGATTCTGAAAGAAACTGACAGCCAGTGAAGAGTTTTAAGGATCGGAGAAATGTGAGTTCTTCTACTAGAGCAGGTCAGAATTCTTTCTGCAGAGTTTTGCATTGACTGTAGGCGAGACAGCTCCTTTTTACAATAGTCTAAACAAGAAAACACAAAGACAAAAATTATAAGCTTCAGTTGTGACAACATTTTCCTAAGTTTAGAGATTTTTCTCAGTTGAAGGAAACAGTTTCTGGTTAGTTTTCTGCAGTGTTGAACTAGAGACATGTCTTTGTCAAATACAACACCCAGGTTTCTCAGGTTCAGTTTCACAGACTGACCTAAGTCACCCAAGTACTGACTCAACCCTGGAACCTTATCATCAGGAGCAATAACCACTGGGTTTGTTCCAGGTTTGAAACTGTGTAATTGGAATAATCAGATGCAGATAGGACACGTGAAAGATCGCTCAAAAAGTAAAGCAAAATGTAATATAATCCGTTTCACTTCAGGGAGAGTAAATGTTTTTTTAAGATCTGTCTTCAATTCGCTGCCTTGGTCTGCTTGTTGATCTCATCCTGGCTCGATCCCTGTCACATTCGGCTTCGGGGGTTGCTGGGCCACCCTGCCTTGCTCAAGGTTCAGATTAAGAAAAACGACGAGTGCCAACTTCACCAGTGAGGTGCGTGGGCGGAGAGGTCTACACTGCCAGTTTGCCTTTGCCCTACTTTGCCTCTTTAGTGAGCTCATATCGTCGTCCTCGGGCACTTTCACCTCACTCCCAGTCAAAAGCAGCTGATAAAGATTGCGGGCTCTATTGTAACGTCTAATGACTGCCGACTTAATTTCCTGCCTGCTCCACAATTAAGAGATTCCTTTTCTCTCTCGTGCTGATAAGAAGGAATTGTGCGGCGCTGAAAAGAATATACTCCCTTTTTCATTAGTTTCCACATTGGCTTGAGAAACTGCCCTTCCAAATATCGCCTGGGGGTTTCAATGCTGCCATTAAAAATACATTCACGTATAATTCCGAGGACAATGCGCACACTTATTCATCCGCATCCTCTCGCTAGTATGAATGGCTACTTTGGTTGCTTAAAGGGAATTATCATGTCAGTGTCATCATGGTTTTGCATGGTATTTTTTTAAGAATTCTTCTCAAATATTACCATTTTTACCAAGTAGGTAAGTCTTATTAGCCAGAATCTTTGTTAGCACTATTTTTTCCAGTCTCATTTTTTGTGACTGGCAGAATATTTTTTTCGGAGTTTCAACTGTGATCCTAAATTCGCTGAAATGTGTTCATGTGCACGTTTACAATACGAAACACACACATATGAGTATAGATCACATGTGTGAAACTCCTCAAAACCCTAGATTAATATTCATGTTGATATTGTGATTTATTGTCAGTGCTTAAGATAAGATAAGGGACACGGATTATAGATGTCAACAATAAGATTTAAACTGATGTTGAGCTGAAACAGAGGATTAAAACAAAGAGATAATTGAGATACATTTTTAAATTATAAAAATGTAATATCAAAATCTGACTGATATTTCCTGTTCGCTAAATATACATTTATTTAAGATTGATATTATTTACGTCACATACAACTTTGCACTCCATTTGAAACATGAAGCCTATTTTACCTATAAAAAGTGTTTGTTTGTCAATTACAGTTTCAGATTATTTAGATTATATTCAAAAGATACACATTTTCTCTGGTAGTAAATTTCACATCAGATGCAGCTAGCAGAGTTCTTGTCTAGCTAAGATAGCAAGATTAAAATGTGTTGTCCTTGGTTTTATGTTTCAATTGAAAAATGTATTATTTAATGCTATTAAATGGGGAAAGCTGAGCTTGACCAACCTAATATAACCTTAAAGACAAATACATTTTTTTAAATGGCCTAGGAACTTGCCTGCTTGAGACCTTGGCTCCTGCTAGTTTGTTTAGTGATGTGTTAATATGTTGCAAACAGTGTCTTTGTAACAACAATAACATGTAAATGATAGCGTGTTTATGTAAAACAGTAGGATTTTTCAAAAATAAACTCAACATCTTTTATTAAAAAGCACATAGTGAATGTTTAAATGGCATAATACTGTTAAACAACTGGTAAAAATTGTAAACGTAAACATGCAGTTTGTAATTAAACACTTTAATTAAGATTTGGGTTATTGTTTTAAATACATTTTGCCACATTTTCACATTTCAAAGAAGTCATTAACCACATTTTCTTTTTTCATCACCTTCTAGGTTGTTGATCTACGGTCAGTACTGCAGCCACATGGAGAGCGCACAGAAGACACTGGACGAGCTCATAGCCACGAGAGAGGAGGTGAAGATTAAAGTAGAGGTAAGCTTCTTTATCTGTTGCCAACTAAAGGTTGAACTGCTTTTATGACGGAATTATCAAAAGATGCATTCGTTTTCCTTTATTTTTGTCGTTTTAATTCCATTTTTGGGGCTTAATGTCGCAAACGTTTATGAATAATACAAAACTTGTTCCCAGATTTTTTTTTAAATCACTAAAAAAGACGTAATTTTTAAAATGGGAGACGATTTTTAATTTTTTGACTCATGGTTAGCTCCGCAGGCAGTTCCTCTCCCACGTCTCTCAGATCATCGCCGTCTTTGTCTCACGAGAAAAAAGAAGCGGGTCAGCACAACTGTAAAAATCTTGGCCACTCAACTTCTCCCCACAGCTGCAAGACAATCTCAATATTTTTCAAGGGTTATACCTTCAGGACGCCGCAGCGTTCGACACCAGATGGCAGCGCGTCCGAGCATCTGCGCTCCCTCGGAATTTAATCTAAACGTGTACAGTCTTTTCAGATCAGGTGTAAGACAAGAACTAATGGGGCAGGGATGAGAACCACCGAGGGATATTTTAAAAAGTGACGGTAGAGCTGACCCAAAATAACTCACACCAGGTGTGGCAGGGATTAAAGCCACTCGCGGTAAATGCGGCGCTTCAGGGGAACGACCACAGATGACCTCTTTCAAACAGCACAGCTACTGAATAATTTCTTCCCCTTTTGCTTTGGGTATTCAGGGACACTCACTGCTGCCTTGACCATCTCGACCGGGCCTTGGACTGAAATGAGACTCGAGTTTTTTTAATCCCAGAAAAGCTTTAATGAGCAAATCTTGTATTCGGTTCAATGGTTTGAAGATGGATCTTTGTGCGACTTTCATACGTTTGCATTCTACGCGAGTAGATCATCTGTTCAACAGGTCGCTACATAAATGGAGAACGAGTTTGAAACCCCTGACCTAACGCATCGATATACTGTACCTCTGTCGTAGTGTTGAGATTTCATGCCGCCGAAAATGATCACGGATATCATTAAAATCTCGGTGTTTTTGAAACATGCTCGAAAGGTTCTTAAAATAACTTAAACATTGTTTTTTTTTAAACAAATACAACAATAAGCAGGTTTTTAGAACAACACAAATTCTGTGAACAGGTAAAAAAAAAGCACACTTTGTATTCCCTGCTTAAGGATAAATGAGGCTCTGCAAATCAATATAAATCGAAGAAACATGCTCAAATTTAAATGTGTATTAGAACAACCCAAATGATGTTAACAAATCCAATAAAAAAAACGGTTTATATCCTGATTCATATAATAGCGAACTGCTGAGTTCATTCATCCGATGTTGAATTTAAAAAAAAGCTGCAGCTTGCCTGGGGAACAGAAGTCCAGAGTTCATGATCGCGGTTTGAAAAATATTTTTAATTCATGAAACAGCTCCATGAATACATTAGTCATGACAGAGACTGAGTGGTGCTGGATTTATTGAACGCCGATGAGTTTTCTGTTGCACTTCATCATCTGATCCCACGAGTTGAAGTTAGTAAGTGAAGCTTTTAACATTGTTATGATGCAAACTTAACGTCTGTCATGTATTTCACTGATCACCCAACCACGCAACTGAGCGCTTTATTTAAGCATTAAACACAAAATGAGTATTTATTGATTTTAGATTCCAATGATGAAGACGAAATAAAAACTGCTCCTCCCTCAGGCAAAGAGAAGACAGAGTACGTGGTCGGCTAAAAGGTTTTCAAATACTCTTATGACTGGATGATGGTTTGAAAATACCAAGTCAACCATAACTGTCCCAAATTTTTTTTTACGGGTAATGGTTTCATTCCTACTCTATCAGGATCCTCCATATTGATCTGACACACTTGGATAATTCCTCATGGGCTATTTACCTGGTGGGGGCCAAAAGGTACAGCGCTAGAGTGAGCTTCCCAAGAAGCTAGAACTTTCCATTGACCCTAGAACTAGCTCAGACGAGAGGCCTAGAGTAGAGTCGCCACAGCGTTGAGAGGGGTCAGTTGAGGTCACATGGACATCATTAGGAGGCCTGGCTGGTGATGTGTTTAGGGCCAGGACATACTGGAAAGTTGAAGTCTCTTAGCTGGTCTAAGGGTCCCCAAGAAATAGCTGGACTATATAGCTGGGAAGAGGGAAATCTGGGCCTCACTTCACAAAAAGATGAAGACATTTGGACATGCTAGCTGCTCTCGACCGATGCGTTCGCTAACAAAATGTGTGCCCGTACCTCAGCATCGCCAACCTAGTGGTGTATCACTACAGTAGACTTTATAAAGAAAGGGTACCACTCTTTAGGATTCTTGCCCTACAGCAGTTTTCCATGTCGATTGCGCCTGAACATTTGCATCCTGGACAACACCCACGCAACCTTCTGCCCTGCGGGAAGAGATGCGTTCCCTTGAATAGCAAAACAAACAAAGCGTTTTGCTCCTAGGCTGCGATGGAATCAAACACCCACGTAGAAAATGGTTCTTTAAAGCGACTCCTGCTATATCCTCTGATAAAGATCCCTGAGGATACGAACAAGATTTATGTATTTGCAAGATTTTTAGACTTGCTGAAGTGCAGGTAGCAGATCCATGATGAAGAAGAAAAGACCAACATATAGGTTGAAAATGTTCTTTAAACCTATAGTTTAATTTTAAAAAATCTATAGAGTCTATAGAAGAAGGTGAAACTCTTGGGATTGTAATGTATTCTCTGTCAGCGTATGAGTCTGTTCTCAGCTGACCTCTTGACGTGCAACACAATGGTCGACAACAAAGAGAACCTTGTTTGTTGCACAACGGCACATGATGTGTGATAATTGGCCCCTGGTTTTGTCTGACAGGAATGTACGATGAAGGTGCAGGAGGGGAAGTTCAAGCTGCAGGATCTTCTCGTCGTCCCCATGCAGAGGGTTCTGAAGTACCACCTGCTGCTGAAGGTAAGAGCAGAAATCAAAGTGACATTTTTATCATTTGAATGGTTTTCTATAAACAGGAGATAGTTTCGCAAATTAAGGTTTAATTTTGGGGATTTAAAAAAAAAAAGTTTTTTAATATATAAACATATAACGGGAGTTCTGGGTGGATTAAAAAAAAAAGTATATTATTATATAAATACAAAACTATATTTACAGAACAAAGTTTATTGTGCTTTGTTTTGGGATTAAAAATGTAAAAAGAATCATATTGAAACTAGCATAAATAATGACAAGAACAATCGTATCAACAACAATAGCAATAACAACAACAACATATAGTGACACCAACAAAAACAATAGCAATAACTAGTAAATAACAAAAAGAAATAACAATAATATTAACATTAGCAATAATAAAACATATAAAAGGATAACAACAATAATATTAACAACTGTGGTAATAAAAGGACAATCAAAATATCAACAACAATTGTTATAAAACAACAAAAATAATAACAACATTATTAATAAAACAGAAACAATACTAACAACAACTGTAATAAAAGGTAAGGTAAGGTAAAAACAACATTAGGATCAAAACAACAATAAATGAAATAAAGCAACAAGTATAGTAATAACAAACATATAAATAAAAAACAACAATAGCAATAACAACATGATTAATAACGACGATAATAATTACAACGACAAAAACAATAATAATGACCACTATGGGAATAAAACAACAACAACAATTTGATAGCTATAACCATAGCAACTATTTTCTAGAAAATGGAGAACATGAACTGTGTTTCCGAGTGTGGATCTCAACCTAAAAAGAAGCAGGTGTTCAACAAACTTCTGGATTGTTTATTGACTTAAAATGCAAAAGCAAATCTTCCCTCGCTAATGTGTGACGGCCTGACGACTGTCATCTCCACATGATTAATGGACTGAGTAACTGGGCTGTAGACGCCATATGTGACTTGATGACGTGTGGCCCAGCGGACTCTGGTTTTTCCTTTAAGGCCATTCCTCGATCAGTGTTTCCTTGCTTCAACGGAAACACCGCGGGAGACGCTGCTAGATACATCTAGCAGCGTCTCCCGCGGTGTTTCCGTTTCCTGATGTCAAATCAGCCATGTTGAAACGCGATTAAACGCAGCCCATTTCACTGATTTACAGCTTTGCAGTGAAATCCGACTCCCCTGCAGTCCTGGTCCAACTTGGAGTGACAGCAGTGTTTGTTAGTGTGTGTCCGACCCAAGGGGACATCTTTTGTTTATGTGAACGCCTTTATATTGGCTTCAGAGAAGAGAAGTGTGTTTTAAAAGTTGATTTGTGTTGTTGCTGCTCTCTAGAAAGAAATGTGTGCCATAAGAAAATATTTATAAAGAAGCGAGTATGCGGTAAATATTCTACAACAACTTGATCATTTGATTTTAGGGTTTAGTTTTAGGTATCGAGCCTGTAAGTAGATTTAAATGAGCCATACGCTACTAATACAAGGGCAACGATATATTGCAATAAATTGTGATACTACAGGAACAATACTATATATTTATATATATTTTTGTAGTATTGTTCGAGTACTTTGGTGTTGTTGAATTTACAGACCACATGACTCTTGCTTTGATTTCTTTGAAAAAACTAAAATATGTCCGAACATCAGCTTAAAAACCTGCTGGGGGCCACTGTATCCTCTTGTCCTCAGTCATCGCCTAGATCTTGCGGGGATTTCAATGTACACTAAGTTGCGGAGGACATAAAGACTGATGCAAACTAGCGGCCAGAAGTGAATTGCAACAGAAAAATAAAAATTAAATACGTTTATTGTAAAGAAAATATTAATTTTAATTTGATACACATTGAACTATTAACCATCATTTTATTTAATGTTATCAATGGATACAGTGCTGTCGAATATCAATACAGTATTGTCGAAAAGAATATAGCGCTGTATATCACCATATCAATATGTTCCCCTAACAGGAGATATGTCTGGAAAGATTCAAAGTTTATCAACTATTTCTGATTTTATTTTCATCCGGATCAAAAACGTTTTATTTATTTCCAGTTTTGTAAAACACAACCCAATTATTTGTGTGTGGCGTTGTGGAAAACATTATAAAATAGAATGAATGAAATAAATAAAATAAGATAAAATAAGTGATTTGTATGTTAAAGTGGGCATGAACTGTTCCTGATCCAGACATAGGACTGGTAGAATTATGAAATATTGTTTTATTTATTTATTTTTACTTCAATATTTCTACAATATTTAAGCTCCTCAAGGCAGCGGGTTCATTATTTAATGGTTGTGGTAAAACACTAATCACAGCAATTCAAATAAAACAGTTACTTAGTTAAAAATGCTTTAAAAAGGCAGATTAAAACAAGAAATTGATGAATTAACAGGAGAATGTTTGAGCATTTGTGTCCAAGTGTTTCATCGTGTAATTTATGACAATATCTCATGTGTCAGAGAAACACTATTTTAATTAAATTATGTCCAACTTCTCGTGTTTGATCTCTAAATGAATTTGAAAAACTATATTTACTGTTCTTTATATTTGATTATTACAATTGCAGTATTATCATGTTTAAAATTGCCTGTAAAATATATTTTTCATCTCAACTGTGTTCTCAGTACAAAGAAAAGCCTAGTTGATTAAAAAAAAATTAATAACAATAAATAAAGAGATAAAAACCGCTTTGAAATGAATAAACTTTGATTATAAATGAACACAAGTGATCATTGTGCGTAACTCTGCAGCATTTAAAACGAAGTCAGTAGCTCTCAGCTGACAATGAAACTGCTCTCATTTATTATGACTTTCATCCATCCAATCGTTCACGTGAAATTAATTTCTCTCTGGTTCCTTTCATGACTTCATCATTTGCTGTGTGATTCACACTTTGATAGAGAACACATGACTGGTTTGATCTCATCACCAAATGCCAAACCCATGAGCGGAGTGATGAAGAAGGATGTTCTTCACACCACGTTGCTTTCCCTGTAGAGCTCATTGTTAATGTGGACGGAGAATACATTTCTAATATACGTATTTTTATTATACATCTCAAGATACAACCTATTCTTAGCTGCATCACTGTCAAGTATATAATCCAATTAAGTACTTAACTTTGTCACTATAGGCTCCACTGTTGATCGTAGATTATGCAAGAGTTGCTGAGCGAGGTTGTGTTTACTGTTGGATATATAAACTTATTATATAACGTGTAATAATACACGTACATTTGTTTTGAAGCTAATATGAGTAGTTCAGGGAATATCATTATGAAACACAACAGTCATATGCAACACTTTTCTAGAACATGAACAATAGGAACAATATTTAGGGCGCCTCGAGTGGGGGACAGGAACTTTGAAGGGGTGGTAAACAGTTAGAAAAATATATTGGGGTGGCATCAGGGGTGGCTATAATTTCTTTAAGGCCACCCAGTAGATCTACCCAGGACTTTGAGTAAGAATGCTCCATGAAAATGTAACTTTTCAACTGAAATTATTTGATCCAGTTTTTCCTGAGAGGTGGATTTCACCAAACATTGGTCGTGGTCGGGGGTCATTGACTGTATAACGTGTTAAACTCATGGCCCACCAAGTTATTTAATGTGGACTTTTGGATGGTTAAAAAAAAAAACAGAATAGATTAATGTTGATAAGTTGACCTATGAAGATGCCAGTCATTAAAAAAAGATAATGAACAGAGATTAATCTGGACAACTATTATACAGAGACTTCAAATATGAGTAAAGTGATGTTGAAGGAAACACATTTGTTTGCCAAAGTAGGAAAAACACAGAGATAACAAAGTTAAATTAAACCTCAACTTCTGTACCTTCTATTGTCTGCTGTGAACTGAAAATTTAATTTCCCGAAGGAGATCTCCAAGGGAATTAATAAAGTTAATCTAGACTTGGGTGATTTAGGGCAGTCAGTCAAACTGAGCCTGAGAAACCTGGGTGTTGTATTTGACAAAGACATGTCTCTAGTTCAACACTGCAGAAAACTGACCAGAAACTATTTCCTTCAACGGAGAAAAATCTCTAAATTTAGGAAAATGCGTTTGTGTCTTCTTGTGTAGACTATTGCCTCAGTGTATTTTCGTGTCTAAACAAGAAGGAGCTGTCTCGCTTGTAGTTAATACAAAACTCTGCAGCAAGAATTCTGACCCGCTCTAGTAGAAGAACTCACTTTTCTCCAATCCTTAAAATTCTTCAGTATATTTTAACTGCATTTTAACAAAATTAAGAGCATTCATCATTCTTCATTATCTCTGAAATGTTTAAAATGCATGTTTGTTAATCTTTTTTTTTTATCATTCTTGAGTTCACTCATTTTCTATCATATCTATTGATTGTATAAAACAAATTAAGATTGTCCCCCAATACATCATTAAAAATTGGCAGGTTCTAATATTTCAATAATCGCATAATAATCAAATAATACAATTTCATATAATATTAACGTAGAATCAATCCTTTTAGACTGCTTAAAGATGTTGGCTCATTTTGTGATTGAATGTGACTGTGTCACAATACTGCTGTGTAAGAATTGAAAAATAGTATTCATGACATCACATCTTTGTGGCAGCCATCTTGGTTATTCAGTCTAGTCTAGCTGCCACTCCTATAAAGAGTTTAATATTGATAATTAATATGTATGCTAGCAAGTCAACCACGTGTTACAAATAACCTTTACCTACTTACTGACTATGCTTCTACAAACACATTTTATTATACATTTGATGTAGAAGTTCCGACACAACCGAGGTAAAACTGATGTTTCTATTTCATCTGAATTCTTTGGACCTAAATAAACGCAGCAAACCTCTGTGTGATTCTGAATAAAACATATCCGAGAATGACACAAATCAAATGTCTCATTTAATTGAATCACCGGCCTTTACATCTACTTTAGCCTGAACCAAAAGAAAAAATTCATGCTAACGCATTCATGCTTATTCTGTTTTCCAGGAACTGCTGACTCACTCAACGGACCGACCGGAGCGACAACAACTCAAGGAAGCTTTGGAGGCGATGCAGGTCTGAGTCACTTCGGGAATGTTTTAGAAAAGTAAACTCTACAAAAGTGTGTTGCTTTTTATCAAGAAAGTGTCTTTTTGTCAGGATCTTGCCATGTACATCAACGAGGTCAAGAGGGACAACGAGACGCTGAAGAAAATCAGCGAATTTCAAAGCTCGATAGAGAATTTGGTAAATACTTATCCCTTTGTTTCGTTACTCAAATCCAAATGGTGTTTATTCATAAGTTGTCAGGTTATATGCGTGTTCTTGTGTGTGTTACTCAAGCAGCAGGTCAAGCTGGAGGAGTACGGCAGGCCCAAAATAGACGGCGAGCTGAAGGTCTGCTCCATCGTCAACCGAACCAAGCAGGACCGGTGAGTCCTGAACCTTGAAGTCATCCCTTCCTCCTCACGCTCAACCGGCGTCTCCTTTCTTTTTTCCCCGCGTCTCCAGATATATTTTCCTCTTCGATAAAGTCGTCATCGTCTGCAAGAGGAAAGGTTACAGCTACGAGCTGAAGGAAATCATCGAGCTGCAGTCGTACAAAATGTCCGACGACCCCATGAACAACAGGGACATGAAGAAGGTATGGACGTCTTCGATGAAAACATAAAGAGCTCATGATCGATGCAAGAGTCGTCGTCGTCGTGCTCGCTATTGAACTTTTGTTAAAAAATGCGCTGATCTAACAGTTTTGTTTTTGTGCATGTTGTTGGTCTTGTCGCATGTGTAACTGGGTTTTTTTTTTTCTCTCTGGTTTCCTTTTTTTCTTTTTGCATGCTTACCAGTCAAGTGGAAAAATGGTAAGCTCAAGCGCCTCCTCATTGAACTCATCTGCACACACGGCCTCATTTTTTAAAGTGTTGTTTTTTTGGGCGGTGCGGGTGACTGAGGCGTCTGTGACTTTAGCCTTGTGATGACGAAATGGTGGATAAATAATGTGACTTCATTGAAAAAGTGTGTGTCTCTGAATGCTCGTGTCACACGGTTTCTCTCTCGCCGCCGCCTCACCCGCACGTCCTTTATCTCCGCCATCTGTTCCACACTCACGCTCTCTCCCCAGTGGTCGTACGGCTTCTACCTGATCCACCTGCAGGGGAAGCAGGGCTTCCAGTTCTTCTGTAAAACGGAAGACACCAAGAGGAAGTGGATGGAACAGTTTGATATGGCCATGTGAGTATAATAGGGTCTACAAATGTTAATACTTAAAAGGATAATTCATTTATTTTCTACTCACCCTTGTGTCAAATAAGGGTTGGGATTATTTTCAGAGTATTCTGTTCCTTTTTAGAGTTATAGACAAAGATGTTTGTTCATTTTAATGTAGCCACTGGAGCTCAGTTGTCGTCGTCTTCGTCTTTGTCCAATAAGACACACTTAAATATCAATTACCTACTTACTTACTTTTGCTTGATAGAGTCTACTGACTCCTTTAAGAAACATCTTAAGACGTTTCTATTTGTTCAGGCTTTTCCTTGATTTTCTGGAACTCCTGTTGTGTTCTCAGTTTTATTTTGACCTTTAAAGTATATACTTTATTGAATATTGTTTTGATTATTTAAGCGCTTTGTGACCCTGGTCTAGAAAAGTGCTATACAAATAAGAATTACTTACTTACTTACTTACTTACTTGAGAGTACTTGAGAGGATGACAGTCATCCTCTCAGCACTGTCATCAGTGAGCAGAGAAGCAGAATGAGTGCACAAATGCTCCTTCCCAGGTGCAAAACAAATAGACTCAGGGACTCATTCATTCCTCGGGCTATTCAATTGTACCATTCTGAGTTCAGGGGCAGGAGTGGAGTGAAAGTATCCGGATGTTCTGTTCTATGTTACTCTTTGTATCCTTTGTCTTTGTTAATTTAATTTTACTATGTGCTTTATATTTATCTTTAAGACTCAGATTGTATCATCTCGTTCTTTCTCTTTATTTCTCTTTGTTATTGTTCTTTGATTTATTTATTTATGAAGAATTACTGTATTAGCTGTGGCTATTGGAAAAAAAACAATTTCCCAAACGTTTTTGTCTATAACTATAAAAAAAGAAACCGATTACTCTGAAAATAATCCCAACAAGTCGACATGAGTAGAAAATGGGTGAAATTTTTGGGGTGAACTTTAACAAATCCAGCTAAGACGTCATCTAATGGTTAATATATTTCCTTTCAGGTCCAACATCAAGCCAGAGAGAGCCACAGCCAACCAACACAACTTCCAGATGCACACGTTTGATAAGAACACCAACTGCCGAGCCTGCAAGATGCTGCTCAGGTAAACCGAATACCTGACGAGCTCAACTGGCCTCGTCTTATATAGGGTCTAAAGTTATATTTTTCTAGTTTTCGGTGTGTTATTTTGAGCCTTAAGATGCATTGAAAAATCTAACAAACCCTAATATTTTTTTTTTAATGTAAATTTAGATTTTTGAAAAAGCACCAGCTAATAACAATTACAGTCCTGAGTAATTTGATTCTCTATCTTAATATCGAATTATTAAAATCTCTCTGAATAACTGTGTGCATGAGTGTGTCTTGTTGGTGAGAAAAAAAGTTTGATTCAATTGTGTCTAAGGTCTAAAAATCACAAGGCATTTTTACACCCACGTTTGGTGTTATTTTATCACCTGTCTTAGCACTGTTAGAGTTCAACATGATGGTGTGAAAACAAACATTTCCTTGATGCAAAAGTCTTCAATTGTTTTTGCTCCAAGGACCGGTTAGATGTCGCCATAATATTCAATCATATAGAGTTTCACTCATTTTCTCTAGTTTACAGGTTTATTTTTGGAGTAAACATGACTGAAACAAGCGTCTTGACTTGTTCAAGAGTGACAGTCTAATGGCACTATTTTCCTTTGTTTTAAACCACTGTTCTTGTGAAACATCACATGGGCAGTGTTATGTTGTTTAGAGGTCAGTAGGTGGCGCCATCATTTTAAAAATGATGTGATGTTTCAGCTGTTCAAAACAAAAAAAAATAGTGCGGAGTCCGCCATCTAGTGGACCCTGAATATAACAACACTGCTTCATGAAGCTTCATCAGACCATCACTACTTTACAGGTTGTTTTATTTATCAAATTTTACCAAAATGCATGTCCTGACGTGTCAAGAGTGATCATCTAATGATAATTTTTTTAAAATATTTATTCAAACAAAGTCCTATTTTTTACTTTAAAATTATTCATTTTTTAGTGCCTTCCTGTATCCGGGGCCAACCAATGTTCTACGCTGTGTAATTATAAGAGAAAAAAAAATGCATTACTAAGTTGTTACAGTGATTGACTGCTTTCAATTCAAAAAGTTTTCAAATGAACCATAAAGTTGAAAAATAAATCTCAAAAAGACATTGTTTTACTTCACTTAACTGAACTTTCTTGTTTTATTTCCTGTAAAATATCATAATAATGTATTTATTTAAGTAAGTAAGTAGTTTGTATTTATATAGCACTTTTTCAGACCAGGGTCACAAAGCGGTTAAACAATCAAAACAATATTCACTCAAATATATACTTTAAAGGTCAAGATAACACTGAGAACAACACAGGAGTTCCTGAGAATCAAGGAAAAGCCTGAACGAATAAAAACTTCTTAAGATGTTTCTTGAAGGAGTCAGTAGATCATCAAACACAAAGAGAGAGGAAGATCGTTCCAAAGCTTAGGAGCAACAGCCTGGAAGGATTTCTCTCCTCTGGTCATGAACCGTGTTCAGGAACCATCAGTAGATTCTGATCCACAGACCTCAGAGCCTGAGCTGGGGTGTAAGGCTGGATCAGATCAGTGATGTAAGGAGGAATCTGACCATGAATAGATCTGAAAGTAAGAACCAGAATTTTAAAGTTGATCCTGGAAGAAACTGAAAGCCAGTGAAGAGTTTTAAGGATCGGAGAAATGTGAGTTCTTCTACTAGAGCAGGTCAGAATTCTTGCTGCAGGTGAGACAGTTCCTTCTTCAAGCACATTTCCATCCCAAAAATTAATTAAAAAAACATCTCAATAACAAGTGTTCAGGTGCGTTGAGAGTAATCACCTGGAGTGACCTCTTATCACAACTGGAATCGTCAGCTGATGATAATCCACTGCTTTGAAAAAAGTGCTGAGTCGTAGACTTCATTCCAAAAGTGAAACGACCCTAATGAAACTAAAGAAACTCTCACAGCTGCGCACCAACCGTTGCCCGGGTTTGCTGGAGTGAATCTGGCCGTCACACTGCGCTTTAATTTTGGAAGCGTTTCCCTATTAAACACCTCCTGCTGCTCCTCGGGATGAACCAGCTCTCTGGGATAACCTTCATCCACCAAAAACACCACTTTTTTTTTTCACCCCCCCCTCTATTACGCTGGAGCGTCTGAACCGTGCTCTGTGTATTGACCCACAAATTTCACCCGCCCGGCCTGACCTAAATCCACAGCACTAGCAGGGACGAGCGCTTCCTTAGCTAAGAGCTAATCACCAGCGCTGGATCCCGGCGTGATTTATGTTCCTGGTTACCCAGCGATGCGTTCAGTGTTACGAAAAACTCTTCTGCTTCTGCGTTTGGAGATCGTTTTGTTTGTGTGGAAGGCGAAGATGCAAAGTAGACGGAGAGTGCGTTTACAAGCCGCCGACTTGACGTCTGTGACCCCGTGTGTGTTTGTTTCAACAGAGGAATCTTCTACCAGGGATACTACTGCTCTCGCTGTGGAACAGGAGCCCACAAAGAGTGTCTGGAAGTCATCACCATCTGCAAAATAAGTACGTCTCGTCCATACATTTTATATTTTTATATTATATATTTACAATAAATGTATGTATTTCACATATTAAGAAGCAAACTATTAATATTTTCATTATATTAGTCACATACTTTTAATTTTGACTTTCTTGTTTTGAGCGTCAAAGTCTGGTTTTGCTCGAGGTTTCTGCCTGTGAAAAGAAAGTGTTTTCTCGCCACTGTCGCTCATTGTTATTTTGTGGTACCGGCTTTTCCTCTTCTCTAATAAAAAAAAAAAGTGGATTTAAAACTGTAAAGTGTTATGAAATAATGTTTTGATTTGACACTTTAAATACAATTTAATTACATTTTATTTCATTTGAAATTAATAAAATGATTGACAACAGAAGCTAACTTAAATCTAAAAAGGTTAATTTCATTGTCTTTGTTGGAGAATAACAATAATATAGATTAATGGATCTGTAAAAATGTTGTTTTAAAAGTGCAGACTTTGGCACAGTGTGCTCCAGGGGCCACATCTGGCCCTTTGACTATATCAATGTGGCCCTTGTTAGATATAAACTTGGTCATGTAGAGGTTTTTCATGGCTAATCTTATTATTGTTGAACTAAAAGTTAATTTATTTAATTTTAAGACTTTTAACTAATTGTTATTCCATATGTTTCTTAGTTGGAAAGTATTTAATTACATTTTCAAATCAAGTGCCTCCATGTTTTTATCCATAAATACATATTTTTGTTTTCAATTTTGGCACAGAGAGTAGAAAGCAACACAATTTGCGTTATTTATACAAGTTTGTTTTACGTCCCACATATTAATTTTATTTTCGCTTATTCAAGTTCTTTCTTTGTAAAGTATTCAATTACATTTTTAAATAAAGTTCCTTCATGTTTTATTGATAATAATAATCATTTATTTTATTTGAAAAAGTCTGATGATTTACAAAAATTTCACGTATCAAATATCACATTTGTTGTGTTTTGTCATCAAGTTTTCTTTCATTTATTGTTGTTTGATTTCATTTAATTTTTTAATAAAATGCCTGAATTTTGTATCTTTAATCAAAGTTTTTGTTTAAAATGGGCAAAATGTCAACAAATTGTTCTTAAGCTTTGCTCTTAATATTTTAGTTGATTGATTTTTGTCCCATTTTATAAAGTTGTTTTTACTTATTATTGTTTTAATTTCTTTCTTTTTAGACAGAATTTCATTACCTGTTGAAATAAAGTGCCTCCATGTTTAATCTATAATTATAGATTTTCTTTTAAATGTCATGGTGCCCTTAAACTTCTCCATATCTTTGCCAACATTTAATCACCTTTGTTTCTATTGTGTCCAATCAAAGTATTTTCTTTTAATCATGTTACGTTTTTTTGCCAAGTCTATTAATTGGCTTGATTTTCCTCTTAGAACGGTGACAGTTTTTAATGTGGACCCTCAGGACATTTAGATGCCTTTGATACTAAAGTACTAAGTGTGTTGCTGCTCTAACTCAATATATTTTGAAATTAAATGTAATGTTTACACTGACAATGATCTATGACCTTCCTTATAAAAAGCTATTTGACCTCAACAGGTTTTAGTAAAATGCAGTTTTCGGCTTTGAAGGCAACATAAGCTGAGTTTGTCCTCTGAGGTTTAAGCTTCTTTACAACGGTCGACAGAGATTGAGCACCGCTTCGACATTTCCACCACTGTTACCAGGCAGCAAAGAGAGGGAAGACAATAGTGTGAAAACCCTTCTAACCTGAATATATATAATCATTTTGAGGTTATAAAAAGGGGTTCACTGTTTTAAATACTGATCATATACATATATTTAATTGAATTGTATTTAAATTGTCAAATCATAAGAGTCATCTAAAGACATTTTACAGTTTAAAAACACTATAAAAGAGAAGAGGAAAAGAGGATGCAGCGAATCACAATGAGAGACAGTGGCGAAAAAACACTTTCTTTTCTCAGGCAGAAACCTCGAGCAGAACTGGACTCAGTGTGAACTGCTGTGCCCGGATTGGTTCTTTAAAGATCAACTATGCAGATTGAAAAGAAAACCTTTATGATTTCCCTTTTAAGCAACACTATGTTGTAGTTTAAGGTTATTTTCCCTCATTTAATCTGATATAATTTCCATATTAACGCTCTCATAAATGTAAAATACGAATTAAAAATGATTTTAGTTTATATTTTAGTTTTTTCTTGATATAAATGTAAATGTTACAACATTAGAAATAGTGTTTAATTCATTCATTCAATGATTCTGATTTGTCTTTTCTTTTTTTCCAGATCCTCTCGACCTGGTGAGTAGAAGCTTCTCAGAAAAAAGAGTGTCAGAATATTGTCACCAAAGTTTACAAGTATTGTTGTCTGATGTTTTTTTTATTTTTACTTTTAGGAGCCTGGTATATCTTCAGGTACGTTGTCACTACGATCCTAAATGAATCTAGTTTGAGTTATGGTTGGTGTGAGTCGAGATCAAGTTTGGCTCTTTACTGCTATCTAGTGGACATGTTTAGTTTCAGCGACATCAGTGTTTAATGGTCTGATGCAACTTTTTCACAGAAGCTCAATATTGTTGCTCATAAGGAAACTTACAAACATTTTTTTTTTTTTTTCAGGTCCCAAGATGGTCGCTGTGAGGAACTACCACGGCGCTCCTGCACCTCCAGGGAAGACGGCTCTGTGTTTTCAAACTGGGGAGTTCATCGAGCTGCTGAAGGGAGACCCCGACACCACGTGGTGGGAGGTACGAGACACAATCTTCACAGCAATTTATTTCTATTGTCAACAGTATTGATCGATTAATGATTAACTAACTGAAATATGTGGCCGCTGTCCGGGTTAAGCCAAGTATTTAGTTTTTCTACTAAGGTTGTGAATCAAATTAACAAAAACAAGAAAATGAGAAACGTATCGACGACAAAGGTTTAAAAATATATGTCGTAAAAACCAAGGGAGAAGTTAGGGAGAAGAGAGTTAGTTCAGGTGGATTATGGGATTGCAGAAAAGAACCTCCAATCTTGGAAATCAAACTTTATTAATATGTTCTAAATATTGGAATTATTTGGATTTTCAGGATGTTATTTATTTACTTTTGTATTTCTTACAATTACCAAAAGTAGCTGTATAGCTGAAGTTCTATATTTTTTTTTATATATAATTCAATGCGTATCATTAAAAAAAAAATAACGATCCCATTAGCCTTAACCTTCACTTGGAGATCTGTAGTAAACATTCTTATTTTGAAGCAATTGTATCAAGTAGTTAAGTATAAATGAAGTATAAGAAATTAATATCTGGTGGACACAGTGATCTTATTGCGTAACATTCATTTTTATTTAAGATTAATGAAATGTAAAATTTTTGTAACTTCCAGGTAGGAGTATTTTTGTTCATTATTCGTTTTAAAAATGTAAAAATTGTATAAAACGATTCTAGTCCGCACTTCTAAACTAATGTGAGGGCTCCCTCTAGTGTCTATTTTGTGATGGTGCACGTATCTTACGCGATATTATTCCTTTATGTAGTTTCACTTTTAGATCATTATCGTTTAAATCTGAGTTCACATTTCAACACAATTATATCAAATGTTTCTTTACAAAATGTAACAATGTTTAAATGTTGAAGGCATCAGGGTTTCTTCTTCTGAATTATTTGTTTGTAACTGACACACACACACATACACACACACACACACAAACACACACACACACACACACACACACACACATAAACATGCACAACTTCCTCTGCATAGAATGAGAACTTATATTTACTCTGCTTCAGGCCATTTCCCATCATCACTGACTTTAAGTCTCTGTATCACTTGTGCCACTGAGAATGTCCCCGAGGCTTCCCGCCAGGTTGTTGTACTTTATCCGCACATATTTAAACTCCAGATGAATCGACGACTTGCTTCCTCCCTCCAGGGTTTAGACGGTGAACAGTCAGTTTAGCTAAAGTGTGTGAGTTTTCGGATCGCAAAGTTCACTCATGATTCTTCTGTTTTCTCGCAGGGGAAGTTGATTCAGTCCCAAAAGAACGGCTTCTTCCCCAGTTCATGTGTGAAACCTTGTTTGGACCCAAAGGCAAGTTTTTCTTTCGGCTTTTTTACTCTGAGTATACACGTGCATGTTATTAAAATAAATAAAATAATCAACATAAATCTTAAGTTGATTTTTACACCAAAAATCACAAAAAAAAAAGTTTCTATTATAGTTTCCTTTTAGACTTAATATTGTTTGCATTTCGGCTTTAAAAGCATGTGATTATATGTTCTTAAATTGCTTTTATTCATGTTTTTTCTGTGCATTTTGTACCACTCATTTAAACTAATAAAAAGGAAAGAAAAGGAAGGATCTCTGGTGTTCCTAGTCTAAATAAATCTCATTGTTTTATTATTATAG
Organism: Callionymus lyra; assembly: GCF_982586985.1. Taxonomy (NCBI): domain Eukaryota; kingdom Metazoa; phylum Chordata; class Actinopteri; order Syngnathiformes; family Callionymidae; genus Callionymus; species Callionymus lyra. The sequence goes on along the minus strand of NC_141822.1, from coordinate 14,914,191 downwards.
AGTATAGTATTTACATTCCAGCTTAAAAAATGCATGTTTATCTGTTGTTAATTTGCTTTTTAAGTTGTTGTTTTTTGTTGTATTGTGATTGTTTTTTTTATTTGTTTTACGCTCATGATAATCGTTTACAAGAATTCGTATCTTGACGTGGAAGTCAAGAATGCACGTGACCATATATACTTCAAAAAAGATATTGAAAAACTGAATATTTACCTGCTTATCATCTACTTTTCTTGCCATTTTAGATTTTTATTAAACTTTTAAACATTTTTGATCAAAATATGCACATTCAAAGACAAAAACAATAAAAAACATTTACTATTTATCAACGATAACAAATGAGCTATTAACTTAGACATTTAGTTAAGTTTTTAATTTAGTTTTTGTTAATAATATTCATGGTTACAGGGGTTTGTCCAGCGTGCTGTTATTGACCAAATCAAGTGATATTTTGGATGATTTGACAATAACCTCAAACTGCTTTTCACAGCCGTTCCAAACATTATGCAGCCGCCAGTGTTCCAGAGAATCCGACTACTACGGCTACCCTTGGTGAGAGACTCTTTGATTACCCACAATGCACCGTCGTCTCTATACTGACCGTGGAGGTGACTTGCTTCCCGACAGGTTCGCCGGCAACATGGAGAGGACACAGGCCGACAACCTCCTAAAGTCCCACTGCAGCGGCACGTACCTGATCCGAGAGAGGACGGCCGAGGCGGAGAGATTCGCTATTAGCATCAAGTGAGTGCGACTCAAGGCTCAGGAATCATGAAGGAATCATTAAGTCCTTTATTTGTCTAGTTTACACTTTATTTTATTGGTTCATAGAAGAAAATATTCTTTATAAACTTGTATTTTTATTGAACTTATCTTTCTAATTTAAAGAAAATATATTTTAACACCTAGTAATTAAAAAAAAAGTGTTTAAATTTCAAGTTAACTCTAGTTTATTATCTTTTATCTGTAACCATGGCCACATGTCAAACATGTAGCATATAAAAAATAAATCTTAAAAAGTTGTACGGATCTTACCAAGTACTTTCACGCTAAAGTGTGTGTATATCAGTAAATGTATCTGAAAACTCTTTGTTTTTTAGAGTAAATCTTGTTTACCATAACCACGCCCACTCTGCTGTGATCGGTCAAACATCAAAGTTTGTCACTGTGCGTCGTCAATCCCTGAAGTCTCCACATCCAAGGGAATCGTTGTATAAACAAAGCGGGGCGGGATGACAGCTGGCTGGAGGAGGAGTGAAGCCATTATTACGTCATAATGGACTCCGCTCTCGTAACCTTTCGTTCGCTGAGATTTTAGAGGAGAATTTTATAAAGTAATAAGTTCATGTTCATGATGATGGACTTACTGCCTCTTGGAGAGGAAGACTTCAACATTTGAAACATGAGAGTGAGTCAGGAGAGATGGGGTTTTCACATTAGTTTCACTTTAATGAAGGGCAGATGTTCTTTTTTAATCAAACTTGTAGCTTGTTTCAGCAAAGGGTTCCTTAAAATTATGTTCACCTTGGCACTGTGTCTTCTATTGAGCTTCATGGTGATGTCAAATGTTGAGATAGAAATGTGAATTGACCTCTGACCTTTCCTAGAGACCCCATTTGACATTTTAACATTTCAATTGGAACTTTTCCTTTGAAAGGAAATAGACTTGGTTTCGTCAGTAGCTTCACCAAAATAAACTATAAAATGTTCCTGCTACTATGAACAAAAAAGCTAAGCCAGGCAAAAAAACAAAAAAACCTGTAGTACCTTTGTTTCAGTGACTGACAGGCCTATGACTTCCAGGTTCAACGACGAAGTGAAACACATCAAAGTGATCGAGAAAGACAGCTGGATCCACATCACCGAGGCCAAGAAGTTCGAGAGTCTGTTGGTACGAAAACCACGGCGTCTCAGCGGGGGGGGGGGGGGGGGTGCTCGCTCTCTCTCTTTTGTTTTTCTATTTTTATTTACTCTCGTTTATTCTCGTTCCGCAACAGGAGCTGGTGGAGTATTATCAGGCCCATTCACTGAAGGAGAGCTTCAAGTTGTTAGACACGACGCTGCGGTATCCGTACAAGTCGAGGGAGCGGTCGCTGACACGCGCCAGCACTCGCTCGCCAGGTGGGTGGCTTTTTTTAATTTTTTTTACCGGGCAGTGATATTTACTCACTGATGTCTTTCATTAACTCGTGGTAAGAACCGTATTTCAGTCGCATACTTTCTGGAAGCCCATATATAGGGTCTCCCCGCTGGGCTTATATACTCACTCAGGCACGAGGAAGCTTCTTAATCTGCCCGGATCAGCTGGAGATGAAGCTCTTGGCTTCAATTCTGAGATGAATCACGTTCTCTGCCAAAGCCATCGATCCGCCGGCCCCACAGTGACGGGAGTGGGTTATGTTCCGAGGCGAGATTCGAACCGATATCTTCTTGTATTCCGCTCATATCTGCGACCGCACTCTTAACACAGTGCATGATGGGTAAAGAAATGAACGTTTTAATCCTTGTGTTTGGATGTGTGTCTTTATCCTAAATTAATTATAAAAAAAATAAAATAGAGATTTAAAAAAATGATTTTAAGTCACATCAGCAGCATCGTGATTTTTCAGAATCACTGATGAGATCTGATCTCAGGAGGAGCCGAGGGGAGGTGAGCTGTGAGTTAATGGCGAACCGAAGGACAAAAAGGGAACATTATTATCGGAATTAAAAGATGATTACTAGGGGTTATCACAACTATCAATTATCTTTATCAAATGTAAAGTAAAAATGATGAAGCTTAATGTTGTCTCCAAAGAAGTGTCTGCTATAATGTGGTGTGTCCCAAAATCGTGCACTTCTGCACTTAAACATTGAGTACACAAGTGCGTTAACACTTAAACAGTGTACTGTTTTTCTTTGATCTATGTTCTTTGTCTTTATCTTTATACTTAGATTGTGTCATCTTGTTCTTTCTCTTATGTTCTTCTTCTTATTTTATTTTTTATGTATTATTTTTTATTGTTTGTGAAAAATTGCTGGCTACTGGAAAAAAAAAACAATTTCCCGAAGGAGACCTCCTGAGGGATCAATAAAGTTTTTTACCTTACCTTACCTTACCTCAAACAGCTAGAACATTGGTGGGGATCGATGGAAACTTTCCACCCTCAACCGCCGCCATCCGGTCGTGGCCTGCGGCTAACGATGAAATGTCTTGAGAATTTTACCACAAAACAACACAGCAACAATAATAACACAATGCAACACAACTTAATAACTTGTTTTGATTGCCGAAAAAGCGCTGTCGCTAGTGATTGGCGATAGGGTTAAACGTCCCGTCGCAGTCAGTGTGAAAAAGTAGTAGAAGAAGAACCTGTCGAGTCATTTCCAGTAAGTGTGTAGCGGCAGTGTTTGATTTGAGACAGACTTAGACTTAGACTTAGACTGCACTTTATTGATCCCTTTGAGATGACACTCTCAGGGAAATTTCTGTTTTCCAGTAGCACAGAAGGAATAGAGAAAAACCAAAAAGCACACAGAAGAGGACGATAGCATTAAATAACAAAACAGTAACTGAATATAATGACAGTATAAACAAAATAAAAATATAAATAAAATAAAATAAGCTAAACACAGTGACTTTACGTTATTTCAAATGAAAGTGTCAGAGTGTTGTACTACCTCAGTGTCAGAGTGTTGTACTGTGTTGAGACAGTACTACCTTGTCGAAATTTGAACACTGCGCAAGTAAGTGCACTGCTTTACAGTGAACTGTAAAGCAGTGCACTTGGAGAAGTGTGCGATTTGAGACACAGCACTGGATTGGTCAGGTCGGGATATTCTGTAACATTGCCCCTGATAATGCAACCTGGTTTCTTCTGCTTTGCAAAAAATATCAAAGTACAATCTTAATTATTTCAACATTTGCACTATATAAATTATATTTCCCCTCTCAGGCATAACTCCCTGTTTACTCCTTCTATTGTGACCTAGGTGTAATTTCTCCTATATGTATTCCTCTTCACTACAAAATTTCCTCTACTTGATTTGTTATTTATCAAGATCAAACAAAAGATTAAAAACACAATTAATTTGATTAGTTTCATTCACAAAAAAAGCGAATAAATACAAATTTATCTTAACTTTTCCGCCTGAGCTTAGAAGTATAACTACAGATCAGGCATTAATGATGATTTTTAGATAAGAAATGATTGCATTTATTTAGCATCAAAGGCAGGAGTCACTAGATTTTTTATTATGAGGGCCACATAAACAAAACAGAAACAGAAAAAGGGTCACGATCGCAAGAGTGCCGAAACGTAAAAATGCACAGGAAGCCAAACGTAACAAAATAATCCTTTCTGGGTTCTTCACAGAAATAAACTCTGGAAATAAATAACACTATTAATTAAATCAATAATAATAAAATAATATAATAATAAGTTCTTGATATCTTTCAAACCAGCCCTGATTGAGAGCTAAAAAATGTTGGTAACGGGCCGTGATTTTTATTTAGCTACAGAAAAGTTCCACATTTTGATCCACTTAAAATGAAGGAAAGTGCACTAACTGTAATGCAAGGAGAAAAAAAAGAGAAAACGTTTTCAAACACAAGAGAAAACTATTTTTTGAAGGAAGCCGAAGATTTGAACTATGTCAGGAGAAACTTCAAATATATCTTGAGATGTTTGGATACAGCAAGAATAAGTTCTATGTATCCACACCCACGCACGGATCCTACACAAGCCTGATTCATAAAAAGAGAGACGCTCATGCAAAAATAGCGAGCGTTATTATGGACACAGTTTGTTTCCTGAATAAAAAGGATTCCTCTTTGGCCGCTCTCCCTACCGTCCCACTGTGTGAATCCTGGCTGTGCCCTCCACTCGGGCGGCATCTTTTTTTGGCCGGGCGTTTACTGGCTCCGCACGCAGACCCAGCTGGCCTCGCTCAGAAACATAATGTCCCGGGTGAAAGGATAATTCTGCCGTCGGAGATAAAGATTCACCCACACTAGTCGCTGTGTGTGTCATGTACGGTTCGGAAGACTCGGCCCCGTGGTTCATCAAAGTCGTGTTCGGATTATGAAAGCTCTGTGGTGGACACGGCAAAAGCAGAGAGAAAAAGCTAGTGAGGGCGTTTGAATAAAGAAAATAGAAAAAGAACAGATTCACTTGTTTGTAGATCAGCTTGAATTTGTTTGTATTATTCACTGTTATTTTTACTGCATCTCAGAAATTTACTTTTAAATGTTTCAACCGTTATTTATTCATATTTTTATGTTTTATTTAAAGTAAATATTTTCCTTTAATACGGTTTGTCCTGTAATTGACATATTTAATATTAAAGCAGCAATATGTAATATTGAGAATATTGCTTCTGGCTCCCCCCAGTGTCGGAACATCGCAACTGCCTTGTTTTGGCTCCTTTAAAGAGTCATTTTCTCGTTTTATCTTCTTGTAACTTCTACTGTAAAGCAGATTGAGGGAAAGTTGCATAGTGGAAAACATTATTAAAATAATAGCTAGAGAGTTTTACTTACATACTGTTGCTGTAATCCTCAATATATATACAGATATAATAAGTGTTACAGGTAAATTTAACCTTAGAATGGAGGCGGTTAGCACTGTTACGACTAGCTTAGCTAGCTTATGGATGAAAACGATTAAACAAAGACTTTTAAGTAAGTCAGACTAAAAAAAAACGAATAAAGTTGGGATGAATTGACCCTTAAAGAATGAAAACAAACTATCAAAAATCCTTTTTTCGGCCCCGTAACTAAAATTATTTTGTCCCCTTTTGACACACCTGGAATAAACCATTAAGTTTATGTTGTGTTATTTACTAAACCTTCATCAAAAACATTTTCATTTGAAACAAATTGTACATGTTGCTGTTTTAATTGAGTTTCTCGAATTTTATTTTCACTTTATTATGGTTTTCAATGTTTTCACATTTCTACACACTCACTAATTGGTTGATTCACTAATGCTTTGTGTGTATTCGGCGTCACTTGCCTTAAGACGTGCTTCACATTCATGCAACATCCTGCACTTTACCTGTAGTGCGCCTTCTCTAGTCATCATTAAAGGTTGAGTGATGGGAACGAGGAACGAGGAAGGAAAAGTGATAAAGTGTGACCCGCGGTTAATGGACTTGATCTATAACAAGTCATAAACGATTTGGAGAAAGCGGCACACACACACACACCACGTAGATCTTTGATAAAATCATGAACAATCCTCGCCATCGTGGGAAGTGGGCGGCAGAGAATCGTCTTGATCACAACATTCTTTTTGTATAAATCATCTGAAGCCGCCGACAAATAATAAAAAAAAAAAAACGACTAAAAGATTCCAAATAATGAGACGCCGCCTCTCGCCGTCGACGAGCACATCAATGAGCAAGAGAGCGTGAGGCTCGCACCGTCGACGTCTTCCAACGCTCTGCATGCACCTCAGAACATTTCCCCGGCTTTATGATTTCCCTTTTTTTCCCCCCTTGTTTTTTCTCTCCACCTCTCAGCAGCCACCTGCGCCTCCTACAACTTCTCCTTCCTCAGTCCGCAGGGCCTCAACTTCTCCTCTTCTCCGAGCTCAGCTCCCTTTTGGTCAGGTACTCTCTCTCTCTCTATCTATCTCCCTCTCTCTTTCTCTCCTAGTCTCTCTCTCTCCTTCCCCCTCATTTTCCAGCCCACCATTATCACTTCCCGCTTGTAATTTCATAATCAGCCTCTGCACTCGACCTCATTACGCTGCTCCGTGCTGCTCGTTCCACTAACACGACTGTTCCCAGTGATGACGCTCCCTCATTATGCCCTGGAAAAGAAAACCAATTTCCTCAGGCCTAATGAAACAACTTGTTGTCATTTCTTCTCATTTACCAGCGTCCACTGCTGTTATTTATTTTCGTCCAGTGTGACTTTTTTTTTTTTCTTTTCCCCCTGCTTCTCCTCACCAGACGACTTCTTTTTTGCCATCACGCTGGCCGGTATAAATAGATTGAGTCTCTTCTCCTTCTTCTTCTTCTTGCAGTGTTTACGCCTCGTGTGGTGAGTTCGGCGGTGGCTCGGTATAATTTCGCCGCCCGGGACATGAGGGAGCTGTCGCTGCGGGAGGGAGACGTGGTGAAGATTTACAGCAAGATCGGAGGAGATCAGGGCTGGTGGAAAGGAGAGGCCAACGGAAGAGTGAGTATTGGAGACGAAAAATGCTTTTCCAGTTTGAAAAAACAAAAGGTTTTTGTTATACACAAGACACGTCTGGGTAATAATTGAATGGGGTTCTATGGAATATTTACCCATTTGTTCACTTTGAATTTATTTACGTTATTATACATTTATATAATACATTTGATTAAATAAATGCATTTATTAATCAATAACAGACACATCTTTAGTTAAATTTGTCATATTTGGTAAATTTCAACTCCAAAGTTTTCTAGCAGAAAAAAACCAACAAACAGTGTAATAGTGCACTTGCAAATACATCTTCTTTCTAGATGTATTTATTCATAATTTTCCTAAAATGTCATTGATTTAATTTTACTTTTTAATTTGACTGTCAAATGTGAATTCCTCAGTTTCATCATAGGTTTTCTTCCCTTATAGATTTACTTTTTTCTGAAGAAATCTTACTTTCCTTTAATTGTTTGTCTTTTAATTGACATATTTAATATTGAAGCAAGTATGGATGATTGAGAATATTACTGATGGCTCCCCCCAGTGTCAAAACAATGTAACTGCCTTGTTTTACGGCCTTGCCCTGCATTTGTCAATTGTCAGTTTCAGTTTTACCTTCCTGGTCATTTCAAAAAACCCTTACTGGACTATAATGTGTTTGTTTTAATAGTCGGTTCTATTCAAAAGATTTGCTCAGTGCCACTAGAACCAACATTTTGTGATCGAGCCTTAGTTGTATGTCTGTTTAAGGGCATTTTATTAAACCAGTGTCAAGGTGAAGACACATAGTACGACTGAACCTTTTTAGACAAACAAATACAGATATAAATAAGAGAGATTTTCAATCCCATGTCTAATCACAGGAACTCCTGAGATGTAAATTGTTTCTAAACAATTCAAACACCATCTGAAAGCAGAGAACTGGAGGCAACAGTTACTCAGGCTTCTCAGTGTTGATGAAGCTTCATTACATTTTTCTGGAGATCCGTAGGTGGCGCCATCATGTGTGGGCTCAACATCTTTTCCAAGTTATGTATTATACAGCAAAGAGTGCCATCTAGTGGGCTCTGAAATTAAGGACACTGCTTCATGAAGCTTCAGCAGTTTTCACCGTCATTAATGAGAGTAGATAGTAGTAGTAGTTAGTGCTGCTACCTCTTTTGTACTCATCAGTATGTGTCTGCTTGTAAAAAAAATCCCTTTTCAGTGAAATATAACTTAAGGAATTGTTCTTAGGCCCCGCCCACTTAAACCACCTGTGTTTTTGTAGTGCTAAAAATTTACCATAACCCCACCCTCTCCGCTGTGTTTGGTCAAGCATCAAGCAAGATTTGTCACACTGCGTCATAAATCCAGGAGGTCTCCACCAGGCGAGGGATCGTTTTATAAACAAAGCAAACATTGACGTCAGTTGCCCTTAAAGATCCTGCACGTACTGATTTTAAAGCAGTTTAGCGGTTGGTTAAGGCTGGTACCAAGATAGTTTGAGGAAGTTAATGTGGTGAACTTTGTGACGGAGAGATCTAGAGATCTAAAGTTGACTTGTACTTGATCCCTAAACTTATTTATTTGCTTTTGTACGCTTTTCGTTGCCCTTTAAGAGGATGTTGATGAGAAAAAATATTCAAGCGAGGATTAAAAATGCATCTTCTTTCATCGATGAGTCGCCTCTTTCTCACCGCAATCATCGCAAAACGCCAAAAACACGATAACCCGGAATGTGCAAAACAACATTCCAAAGTGCTTGATTTGTTCTAGAAATATTTATCACATATTTTATTTCATCTTATTTCATCTTTAGAAGCCATTGCAATTATTGTTTACACTTTTTTTAGAGGTTTATTTTAGTATATGGAACATTAAGTACGAGCAACTGTTTGGCAAGGATTTGACAACATCATTATCCATTACCATGATCTTCTAAAAGCTCTATTTGTCCATCGTCAGTCCTGGTCTATTCGCAGAAATGGTTTCAGTGAGTCATCACTTTTGTCTGCAGGATTCACTGCCTCATAACTGCTTCATTTCTTCTTCTCCTCGACGGCACGAATCTTCAGTTTACCTTGACATCCTCCGACCTCAGTTTGCGAGGATTTCTAAGACCGTTCTTTTTAATCTCCGCGTCGAGCCTTTTAATTGGACGGTTTGCCGGCTTGTTTATCGAGACTGATCGATGCTGTTTTTCTCTTGCAGATCGGATGGTTTCCTTCCACGTATGTGGATGAAGAAGGAGTGCAGTAAAAAACCTTCTCAAAACAAACACAAAAAAAAGAAAAGAAAGGGCCACATCTACTGTCTGCTGTTCTCAGAGGAAACTCTCCAGGAAAACAAACACTCCAGGGAAAATAAACAAAAACATTTTGCTGTCGTTTGCTGGACTCTCGTTAAAATCTTCAAGCCTTTTTTTTTATTTTCTTACCCAGATTCTCTCTTCATCTTCTGAATTTTGTTTTTGTTTCCTCAGTGTTATCATCCGTGTGTGTACAGAGAGGAGGATGAAGCGCTAGAGAAAAGTAGAGCTTTACTTTGGTCGCCCCCGGGCTGAGGTCTGAGGGCGGAGGAGAAATTGTACAGTAGAGATAATTTATTAAATAGAGATTATTATCACCAGATATAGCTGAGGAGGACACTTTAGTGAAGACGGAGGAAGAGAGAGAAAGAGAGAGACGTGCTCACTTTTCTTTTTGTGAAGACTTTTTTTTTTTGCCTTAGTTGTCATGGTGATGCCTTGTGGGTTGACACCAGAGGAGGAAATCGACTTTGTGGACTGTTTTTTTTTTTTTTTTTTTTTTAAACTTCTGCATGTGTCCATGTTCGGCCCACACAAACACAAAAAAGACCAATGTACAGTTAAGGTGCCTTTTGAAGAACCGTCGTCTTTACTGAAACCTCAACATCAGCCGGTAAACAACGCCCCCCCCCCCCCTAACCCTCGAAACATTGTGCACATCAGAACGAGAGACCATGGAGTGAGAGAGAAGGAAAGAGGGACTTCACCACTTTCCTCAAGCTCTCGTCTGTATCTCACGCATCCCTCATGGACACTGGATGAACTTTTCAAGACTTTGTTTACAAAAATCGACCACACACAAACACTCACACACCCTGTCAGTGCTGCCCCCTACAGGTGCAATGACTCTTTCCGCGACGAACCGCCGCTCCCTTCATGGTTTCTGTGCCCGTCCTCCTTCTCATCATGACGTCAACTTGAACCGACAGTGTTTTGCCAAAATTAATGTCAAATGCTTTGTTTTGTACTTTGCCTTATTCTGGCCACTTTTCAGGAGTTTGAGTAGAAAAAAAAGAAATGTTACTCAACGACGAGCCATTTTTTTTATGTGGATTGTTCGGCGCCATGTGCTCAGTCTTCACAATCTTGATTATTCCTCAATAAATACTGAAAATTAACATGGAATTTGACAAAAATACAAATTCAAAAAGGTTCTCTGCCCTCTGATTTACATCATAGAGCAAAACATTTAAATATGAATTGATTTATAACCAGTTCCATCAATTTAAATGACCATTAATTCAACTTTTTGAATATATTTCCTGGTAAATCTTTGGATTCAAAGGTGAACTCTGAGCACATTCGCTTATAAAAAAGTATTTATTTGGGGATCAAACGTGTAAAGAGGCGACACACCAAACGCACACATTGTGTGGTCTCAGGTGTGTTCTGGAGGCACACGACTCCTGTCGCTGTCGTGGTCAGAAACCCATCGCATGTGGCTCTTGATATTTCAACTCCTGTCAGTCTACCCTCCATCATGAAAAGAAAAAGAAGAAACGTGACAAAAAACATCTTGTACTTCATCGTCTAGATTTTTTTTCTTTTTTTTTTCGATGGTTGAGTCATTTTCCAAAAAATTAAGATCTATCATGAAATAAATATTTCGCTTTTGATGCGTTTGGTGATGTATTGTTTATTTGCTGAAGCTCTTTCAGAGAAATGAAGTAATGAAGAATGTGGCTTCTTTCAAAGTGAGGTTGATGGTTCGATTCCACCGCGGGAGGAAATCTGTCCTCATCTGGTATTCCATCATAAACGGAGCAAGACGACGTGTCGCAGTTTCAGGTGAGAGAATGATGATTTTTGAATTTTGATTTTCACTGAATATATCTTGCATTCGAAAAAAAATGACATGGATGGATGTAACTGTCACTGGACGGTTGGATTGATGGATTCGTGTGTCAATCTATAATGTCCCAAATTCATGGATGGATGGAAAAGATTTAAACAGGAAAAACCCGTATAATGAGAAAAAAGAATCACTGAAACCAAACAAATGTCCCCAAATTATTTAATTTTTAAAGTACATGTTAGAAAATGCATAGTAAAAACATCAACAATTATTAATCCCTTTATGTTCGGCTCATGTCATTACTTAAATAAATCCCAGTGATCAAGAAAAGCGAAGGTACTGGTGGGAAGATTTTGGTACTTTTATTTTTATTTTTATATAAACCTTCTCTTTTGCTCTCTTCTACTCTTTTGTCAGTCCCTACGTATTCCACCATGGCTGCACTCTACTGTCTACTGACTCCTTCAAGAAACATCTTGAGACGTTTTTATTTGTTCAGGCTTTTCCTTGATTTTCTTGAACTCCCTTTTGTGAAATCAGTTTTATCTTGATCTTTAAAGTATATACTTTATTGAATATTGTTTTGATTGTTTAAGCGCTTTGTGACCCTGGTCTGGAAAAGCGTTATACAAATAAAAAATACTCACTTACTTACTTACTTACTCTCTTCTTCACAACTCTAAATCTGAAAATCTTAATTAAAAATATAATAATTTTGAATCCTTCCTAGTTTTTTTTTTTAACTTGTTGCTCCTCCAGTTTTTCACAGCAAAAGACATGCACAGATAATTTCAATTGAATTCAATTGAAACTTTTACACTCCGTATTCTCTGGAGCTCACATACGGCATCGGTGTGGATGAGATCGGTACGTAGCCGTTGCTCCTGAGTGACGAGGCTCCGTCTTTGTGGTCGTTCTGCGTCTCACTCCCGCCCACTGGACAGTATATCACCTGTGGACGGCGTTCGCCGCTGTGGCTCGTGTGTCGGCTCACCGGGCGGCTTTGAGGAGGAGGAACGTCCTCTCTGCGAGTGACAGGAGAGGAATCAAATGATTGACAAGCTACCCTAAAAGATGTTAAATTATTCTGCAAGAGTCAAATATTTCACAGCTTTTCACAAGTTTTTTGGGGGATTTTGTCTGTGTTTCATATTTTAGCAGAGGTGCAAGGGAAGACTCATTAGAGGGAAGCAGCAAAAGTTGTCAGAAAAAAACCTTCTTCCTGACAGTAGAAGACGATTAAGCCAAAACATATTCCTGTCGGAGATTCTGATGCAAAGAAATTTAACGTCAAGAAATGGACGTAATTCAGAACCATGTGAACCTCTTGACCTGTAGTTTGCTAATCAGTGTCAAACTGTTCAAACATATAAGCCAAGATATTAGGAATGTGAATTAGCATGAATCCGGTGATACGATGTGTATCACAATACATGGACAACAATAGGATATATTGCGATACTGCAGTAACAAGGATATATTTGTAGTATTGTTTGAGTACTTGACTCTGGTGTTGCAGAATCTACAGACCACATGACTCTTGACGAAGTTGTAACTGCTTTCATGTGTTAAGAAACCAAAATATGTCCAAACATCAGCTTTAAAAGCTGATTTAGTCGACTGTATCCTCTCGTCCCCAGTCATCGACAGGATATCCAGAGATTTTATTATGCGGAGGACGTAATGGCTGCTAGATGAAACACAAAAATAAATAAACACTAATGTAAATTGTAAAAAAAAATTAAATCCAATTATTTAATTTTAGTGAGTGGGTGTTATGTTTAGATTATGAAGTATTTATCAGTTTGTACTTCAACATACGTATCTAAAATATCTCTTGGTAATAAAAACAAGTTTTTTCAAAATGCTTCAGATGCATTTACTCTTTCATATAATGCTGATGGAGGGTCGGATCAGAACCATCACAGCGATCTAATCTAATGTTTGTGTTTCTGTAAAATCATAAGTGAGTTTTTTTTTCAAGTCACAAACTGTTTTTCTCATTAAGACCCTGCTGTTTCTTCGCTCATCTCATCAGGCCTACTTCACATCATCATACACTCCATACTTTCATTCATTGACGTGAGCCAGGAGGTATGTGGTCAGTGTTTTTTTTTTCTGTTGGAAATGTTTAAAAGCCTCCTGCGGCGCATCTGAACTAGAAGTTCCGAGGCTTTGAATCTCCTCGTCTCTTCTCTGGGCTGGCAATGAAAAACAATATTGGCATTTTCAGCTCTGAAGGAGGCCGAGTTCTTGCTGATGGAGGGAATTTTTGAGTGCTTTCAAAATGTTTTCAGCAAAATAAAAGCCAGAAAGAACCAGTGTGGCCTGTTTTTTTTTTTTTTAAGGAGTTTGTTGCTAAGATACAGGATGCATGAATCCAATATTTAGTTTCCCTTTTGTTGGCCGACCTTCTGCTGCTCTCTCCTCGTAATGCAGGGTCATGTTAATGTTGGAGATAAAAGCCAGGTTGGAGGAGCTTCTCAACACTTTTGTTCATATTTCCAGAGGGAAGGATCAGAAAGATGTTATGATGGACAGCTGCATGCATTAGCGTGTTTCTTCCGCTCAGAAATGTCAAAATGTCTCTCTTTAATTGCCGGGGTTTGATGTCCTCAGAGGGAGTGAGAGCACCAGGAGATGAATCCAACACTCTCAGTCGCTGACGTCTGGTTTGAAAACTTGAGCCTGACAGGTTAGAGAACAACTTGAGTTCACGACCACGTCGCCCGAGACCAAGACGGGAACAGAAATATTATATAACTGTTATTTTTGGCAGATCTTTTGGCTTTGTCTTCTGAGTCCTCGTGAGTTTCATTCTCATCCATTAACTTTAAAGTAGTGATAAGTTGATGAGGCCTCATGAAACCGCTGATGTGGTATCGTATCATTTTATTTTACCACTAGATGGCACTCTCAGTTTAAAACAGAGATCATAGACTGTTCAGACTAAGGCAAGACAGAGACCAAAGACAGTCAAGACTAAGACAAGACCTAAACCATGGACTGTAAAGACTAAGACAAGACCGGGACCAGATACTGTCAAGGCTAAGACAAGACGGAGACCAAAGACAGTCAAGACTGAGACATGAAGGATACCATAGACTGTTAAGACTAAGACAAAACTGAGACTGTAGAGACTAAAACTGAAACAATGGAGACTATAAGACTGTGATGGTTGAGACTAAGACAAGACCAAGACAAGACGGAGTGTTGGCAGTCTATGGTGTCCGTCTTGTCTTAGTCTTGAGTATACGGTCTCGGTCTTGTCTTAGTCTTGACAGTATTTGGTCTCGTTCTTAGCTTAGTCTTGACAGAATATGGTCTTGTCTTGTCTTGTTCTTGAAAAGATGAGACCATAGACTGTCGAGACTATGACTGAGACTGGTCTCCAGAACTACCAGACTTCAGATATTTTGGTGGGTCAAAGTTCAGGCATCACAAATATGACTCATTCTGCTTTTCCTTCCTTCAACTAGCCTTGAAAAATGTGGCAAAAAAACCCATTAAAAATCAAAACGTTGTAGAAATGGCCAGAAAAGTACTAGTAAAGTCTATTGAGGCCAAACAAGATCCATTATCTTTGAAGTAGTGATGAGGCCTCATGAAACAGCTGATGTAGTATCATGATACAGTGTCTTAATTTTATTTGACCACTAGATGGCACTCTCAGTTTGAAACGGGTTCCAGGTTGAGACTAAGACAAGACATAAACCATAGACTGTGGCGACAAAGTCAAAACTAAGACAAGACGGAGACCTTAGACACTGTCTCTGTCTTGTCCTAGTTGACAGTCAAGTATCTTGGTCTTGTCTTAGTCTCGACAGTCGCAGTCTTAGACTCAAGAATTTCAAATTTAGTCTCTACAGTCTCAGTTTTGTCTAAGTCTTGACTGTCTTTGGTCTCTGTCTTGTCTTAGTCCTGACATTATCTGGTCTTGTTCTTGTCCAAGTATTGACATTATATGGTCCCGGGTATTATCTTAGTCTTGACAAGATGAGACCATAGACTGCCGTGGTTTAGACTGAGACGGTTAAGACAAGACAAGACAGAGACAACATACTGACAAGACGAGGACCACAGAAAAGAAGTACTTGGCTTGGATCAGATATTTTGTTGGGTCAACGTTCAAGCATCACAAATGATAACATCACTTTGCTTTTCTTTCCTTCAACTAGCCTTGAAAACGTTTCTTCAACACTTTATAGAAATGGCCAGAAAAGTCTGCGTGGTATGAACAGTGTTGCATAGAGTTTCATCCACACAGGTTTTAACCTTTTTTTTTTCCTCTTGTCATTCACCTTTCTGAGCTCAATTGAAAAAAACCTTTTCTGTCAATCTCTCGACCACTTAAAAGTTTCCAAAAAGCTTACCCGTTAACTAAACCATGACCGTGTCCACTTTTCAATATTCACTTTTTCCCAAAACCTTTCGTTTGCTTGATTTTCTATCCTGCCGTGAGTGAAAGGCAGGAAACACTCGTGTTGTCATCATGGCTGACGAGCACCAGCACAGCTTGACCCGACACACTCCACAGAAACATCCCTTTTATTTGACCGGCTGCAACAGTTTCACCATTTTTTTGGAAGTCATTAACACAATTTATCAAATTTTCTAATACATGAATGAAGCTCTTGTACTTTACAATTAAAATACTAATCTAAAGAAGGTAAGAAAAATAAATGAATAATCAAATATTAGCATAAAAAAAGGGAGTTTCTTGTTTTAAAGTGTCTTTGTTGTCTCTTTCTATCTTGCTAGCAAGTTTGCCTATGTGTGTCTCAACAAGTCGCAAACTACATCGAGCGGTTCTTTTGTCATCCGACTTTTATTTTCCGTTTAAATATTAAGAGAAGTGAAGCGGCGTAGAAGACGAGTGTGGAGTCTCTGCCGTCCTCCCACGCCTGACGCCGCTCACATATCAACGTCTGCTGCTCACATAAATAGAAAAGGAACGTGGGCAGATGGCAACTGCTTCTGATTCACACCTCCCAATTTTACCCAGATTTGCTTTGAGAACTTTTTTTCCTTTTTTTTTTTTACTAAAAGTGGGGAAGCACTGTTTTGGTTTCAACTGCCCGTCCACAACAAACGTGGATTCGTTGATTTCGTTTATCGAGATTTTGATCTTGAGTCTGTTCATCACAGAAAAAAACTTCTTCTCAAATAACAAATTAGCTTCTGATCAATTGTTATTGACAAGTAAATTGTCTTCTAATAGAAAATGTAATAATATTTATTCTGGAATGTCCACGTTTCATACAAACATTGACAGACCTGATAACTTACCTTAATTTATCTTACCCACAATTTATAGTTTCTTTGTCAAGCCAGTGTAAACGAAAACAAAAACCCTTCATTTCATACTACGAAATCAAGTTAAATCAATTGATTTGTTTTTCAAAAAACACTTAAATAATTCATGGGATTATGAATTATTTTATAAGGATATTCTTCAGAATATTTTATTTAAGGAATAACATTTAAAAAATATGTTAAAGTATTCAGAAAAATATAGTAATATATATATATATTTTAAATTGTGTCTCCAAAGGAAAATGGAAAAATCCATGGCACAAATGGCACATTCAAATAAAGATGTGAATTTGATTTCACCTAAAAATCAATACATAAATAAAAAACTTGGTTAAAGCATTTATTTTCACTACTTAAAGTTAATTTTTTGCACTTGTTTTGAATATTATTTCAACCTTGAATGAATGACTAGTGTAGAATCTAGGACACATTTATCTAGTTAATGTCAGGGTAGAGATTTTAAATTGAATTTGAATATAATGAGAAGTAGCATATTTGGAACAGAAAAAGTTAAATGATTAAAAGAAAATGTTGAAACGTAGCCTCTCCCACTGTCTACTGACACAGTCTTTGACGTTTGTCGCACACTGACATTAGTGTGGTTTGATAGCAGGAATTTAGCGGAGATTATAGCGGAAATAACAGACTTTTCAACACGGACAAATACATGAAACGGCTGTTGAAATTATCTACAGACAAAAGTGAATTATTTGTCCCAGACTTCTAATTTGAAAGTTATGCGACCCTGCTCACGTGAATCGGCAGATCCCTGCTGCCAGAGAGATTCTCTTTATTGCAGATTCCCGCTAAATTGTTTAGTTAAAAATCAAAACGATTCGCATTGAAATTTCTGTTACGCATCAAAGACCAACTCCTCGGCTACCTCGAAAATTCTTTGCGGCAAATTTAAACTGTGATTTTTGTGGAATGGATGCATTAGAACAGCCCGCGGCCAAAAATCTACGAGGCATTTTGTCAAAGTCGACTGTTTTCCGAGCAATATATAATTGAAAACGACTGCAGAAAAGCTGTGCTTTTAGAATGTCTTAACACGTTTTTCCTAACTTACGCTGACAGTCCAGTTTGAGCTATAACCAGAGAGGCGGGGCTTAGAATAAGCAAAAATCAGCTTTTAACGATTTTTTTTTTTAACCAAAAATTGAGGACGATTAAAGAAATAAACCACCCTGGTGGAAATGTTTCACAAAACTATTTGGTTAAAAGTTGTATTTGTACCATTTTCAGGCACTTTAAGAAATGTTAATAATACTTGATTTTCTGGAACTCCTGTGTTGTTCTCAGTATTATCTTGATCTTTAAAGTATGTAATTTTTTGAGTATTGTTTTGATTGTTTAAGCGCTTTGTGACCCTGGTCTCTAAAAGCGCTATATAAATAAATATTACTTACTTACATACTTTTTC
This sequence comes from Callionymus lyra, assembly GCF_982586985.1. Taxonomy (NCBI): domain Eukaryota; kingdom Metazoa; phylum Chordata; class Actinopteri; order Syngnathiformes; family Callionymidae; genus Callionymus; species Callionymus lyra. Next base: position 14,896,208 of record NC_141822.1, on the reverse strand, counting down.
TTTTATTTTTAAAGAACCTTTACAAGGCCAGGGCCACAAGAAATTTGATGAAGGACCTCAAATGGCCCCTTGCTAATGCTAATTCACTGTGTATTATCCGACCATATTTCTTTTCTTTTCACTGACTTTTAACCTGTGACTTTTTCATTTTCCTCTTCACAGTCTTTGCTGATGTTCTCAGTTTCTCCTTCTGTTCTCCTCGCCCGTGACCAAGGTTTCAAGGCCAGCGAGATTTGTACCTGATCTCGTTGGAGAAGTCCTTCTCTCGGCGACGGGCGACTCTCAGCTTCCAGTACAGCAGAGCCACGAAGACCAGAAGGATGAAGGAGAGAAGAATGGAACCCACGACCGTTCCCACGACGACCGCGGCTGCCGTCGGAGCTGATGTTGAAGTAAACAAGTCTCGGTGAGAGTGAACGACGCCGTCGTATCTCCGGCTCGCAGCTCGAGTGTCTGGTGTGTGACAAGGGACTGCGTTTGTGTTGAGCTTACGTCTTTCCACTCTCAGGTTGATGCCACAGCCTTCGGCGCCGACGGCATTGTTCGCCTCACAAAGGTAACGTCCTGCAAAGCTCAGAGAGAGGTTTCTGATTTTCAGCTCCCCACCGTCAGGACCTGAGAGGAAAGAAAAACACACGGAGACGTGAAATATGTGTTTCTCACAGCAGCATGAACACGACAAAGAACTAGTTGAATGATGATTGTCGACGCGTTGAAAGAAGACAATGGTCTCAGTGACAATGGTTTTTCCAGTTGTGTTGTGGCCCTTTCAGTCACGATGTGGCTTTTGAAGTCGTGTTGTTGCCCTTTCAGTTGTGTGGTTGCCTTTTTATTTGTGTTGTGGCCCTTTCAGTCATGGTGTGGCTTTTGAAGTCGTGTTGTTGCCCTTTCAGTTGTGTTGTTGCCTTTTTATTTGTGTTGTGGCCCTTTCAGTTATGGTGTTGCCTTTTCAGTTGTGTTGTGGTTTTTCCAATTGTGTTGTTGCCTTTTCAGTTGTGTTGTGCCTTTTTCAGTTGTGTTGTTGCCTTTTCAGTTGTGTTGTGGCTTTTTATTTGTGTTGTGGCCCTTTCAGTCATGGTGTTGCCTTTTCAGTTGTGTTGTGGTTTTTCCAATTGTGTTGTTGCCTTTTCAGTTGTGTTGTGCCTTTTTCAGTTGTGTTGTTGCCTTTTCAGTTGTGTTGTGGCTTTTTCAGTTGTGTTGTAGCCTTTTCAGTTGTGTTGTGGTTTTTCAGTTGTGTTGTGGCTTTTGCACTTGTGTTGTGGTTTTTCAGTTGTGTTGGGGTTTTTCAGTTGTGTGGTGTTTTTTCAGTTGTGTTGTTGCCTTCTCAAATGTGTTGTGGTTTTTCAGTCGTGTTGTGGCCTTTGCAGTTGTGTTGTGGCCTTTGCAGTTGTGTAGTGACTTTTGCAGTAGTGTTGGGACTTTTGCAACTGCTAGGTTGCTTTTGCATTTGTGGTGTTACTTAAATTAGTTGTGTTGTGTTTTTTCCAGTTCTGTTGTGGCCCTTGCAGTTGTGGCCTTTGCAGTTGTGTTGTAGCTTTTGCAGTTGTGTTGTGACTTTTGCAGTCGTGTGTTTGCTTTTCCAGTTGTGTTGTTGCCTTCTCAGTCGTTTTGTGGTTTTTAAGTTGTGCTGTGGCCTTTGCAGTTGTGTTGTAGTCTTTGCAGTTGTGTTGTGACTTTTGCAGTTGTGCTGTGACTTTTGCAGTTGTGTTGTGGCTTTCGCAGTTGTGTTGTGGCCTTTGCGGTTGTGTTGTGGTCTTTGCAGTTGTGTCAAGTGTCTCAAGCAATCTCACCAGATGAGTAGCAGGATTGAAAGAAGTAATTGCCCGTTAAAATATTTGAGTAATTATCCTTTAAATTTGTGCCAATTCATGTTTTTATATAACGTCAATATAGCAATTTGTATATACATATGTTTTTTTTAACAATACTGTATCAATATGCGACAGCAATGTATACATTTTTTTCTTTAGCGTTCAAATTTGTTTCATTTTTTTGTTTTGATAGCAGGAATTTTGGCGGAGATTATAGCGGAAATAACAGACTTTTCCACACGGACAACTACATGGAACAGCTGTTGAAATATGAAGACATTATCCAGATAAAAAAGTGATGATGATTAGTCTCAGACTTCAAATTTTAAAAGTTACGCGACCCTGCTCACGTGAATCGGCAGATTCTCAAGCCATCTCAAAATCTTTCTTGCATCTAAAGTCTCTTTAAAACAGCGCATATTGCTGTATTTACATGTGACAGCAATTCATCCATTTTTTTCTTAAGTGTTCAAATCACTCTTTTTTTTTTTTTTAATTTAAAATTGTACATGCTAATATTAATGTTTTTTTTCCATTTCCATGTTTTTGTTGCAATAAAACTTTCGGACAGTAGATGGCAGCAGTCATTACATCCTTTAAGGCCGGGAATGGCTGGGGTCGAGAGGATACATTTACTTCAGCAACATTTAAAGCTCATGAATGGACATATATTTTGTTTCAAATCAAATGAAAGAAGTTACGAATTTGTCAAGAGTAATTTGGTTTATAAATTCTCTTCCTAATGTATCGCAAAATATCATAAAATATCGTATTGTTGTCCCTGTATCGCGAAACGTATCCGATCGCCAGATTCTTGCTAATACACAGCCATACTGACCATTTATGTTTGCGTGTGTCTGTTATGATTTAGTTTAAAAGTTTTCAACGTTTTCCTCTAATGTAAAAAAGCGAGATGAAATGGACAATCTCTTGAACAGAAGTGTGTCCCTGAATCATCCCTGAAGTCTTTGTGAGTTATTCTGACAGTCATAGCTTTTCTCATCCAAGCACTTTAGAGCTAATGAGTATATATATCTTCACTCTAATCATGTTTACTGACACACACACACGGACACACACACACACACACAAGCAAGCATGTACACACACAAAAGCATGCATGCACAAATGTGCACACACACGTATGTACACACAAACATAGGCGCAAAGACATGCACACACAAGCACACACTTATGCACATGCACGCACACACACTGGCTCACACACACACACACACACACACACACACACACACACACACACACACACACACACACACACACACACACACACACACACACACACACACACACACACACGCATGCAAGAACACACAAGCACACACCTATGCACATGTACTAGGTCAGACACAAATGCACAAACACAGATGCACAAACACAAACACACATACATGCACTAGCTCACACACAAATGCACAAACACACATGCGCAAACACACACACACATGTACAATCTCACACACAAATGCACACACACGCATGCACAAACACACACAAATGCACAAACACACATGCACAGGCTTACAAAAAAATGCACACACACACACAAATGCACAAACACACATGCACAAAGACACACACATGCACAAACACACACACATGCACAAACACACATGCACAAGCTTACACACAAATGCAAAAACACACATGCACAAACATACACAAATCCACAAACACACGTGCACAAACACACACACATGCACAAGCTCACACACAAATGCACACATGCACAAACACACACAAATGCACAAACACACACATGCACAAGCTTACACACAAATGCACAAACACAAACACACATGCACAAGCTTACACACAAATGCACAAACACAAACACACATGCACAAGCTTATACACAAATGCACAAACACAAACACACATGCACAAACACACACAAATGCAGAAACACACGTGCACAAACACACACACACGCACACACACACGTGCAGTAGCCACCAGGCTTCAGCAGAGGTCACACTTACTCTGCGAGGCTGCAGGAGGGACGGCAGCGGGAGGGACCCTCCTCCAGGAGTACGTGAGCGGAGTGGCGCCCCCTGCTGACTCACAGCGGAGCGCGACAGGTTCTCCCTCCATCTCGCTTCCTTCCAACCAGCACTTTGGCACCGAAGGTTTCTCTGAGAAGAAAAATGAACAGACAACGTTCGTCCTTCAAACCTTCAAATATCATCCCACAGTTCTTCATCCTGAGGGTTTCTTCTGGTGACCTCGAGGTCGTGAGCGGTGACCTCGAGGTCGTCAGGGTGTGTTCAACGATCGTACTCATCACAAGCAGCGAGATCTTGCGCGAGTCCACGCCGGGCGACTTCTTCACTTTGCACTGGTAGGTTCCGGTGCGGGCGAGCGAGAGTCGCCCGACGGAGAGCGAGGCGTCCCCCAGCGAAGGGTCCCGGGACACGAAGCTGAAGTCCTCGCCCACGCCGTGGTCGTAGGTGGAGCCGCTGGTGTGAGAGAGAAGCTGCAGGAACACAAACAAACTCGTGGGTTTTGAAAGAATCAAGGCTGAACACTTTAGATTTGATGGAGTTCATTGAAAATAACTCTCAAAAAAAATCAACGGTAAAGAAAAGAAGCTTCAAAACAAGCTTTCAGGTCGTTGTGTTTTGTGCTTTATCTCCAGAAGCCGAGACAAGATCGTTGTTGCATCGTGGGTTGAGAAGGATCAGGATAAACACAAACGACCTTCGACCTTTGATCGTCTGAACTTCCTTTGTTTCAGATCTTCTGCTAGTTTTCTCTTCAATTCACTCGTCCATCAGAAGAACTCTGGGAAGTTTCATTGTGGCTTTAGTTTCTTATAGTGTAGCTTTTGCAGTTTTGTTGTTGCCCTTTCAGTTATGTTATGGTTTTTCTAGTTGTGTTGTGGTTCTTCAATTGTGTTGTGGTTTTTCCAGTTGTGTTGCGGCCCTTTCAGTCATGGTGTGGCTTTTGCGGTCGTGTTGTTGCCCTTTCAGTTGTGTTATTGCCTTTTCAGTTGTGTTGTGGTTTTTCCAGTTGTGTTGTTGCCTTTTTCAGTTTTGTTGTGCCTTTTTCAGTTGTGTTGTTGCCTTTTCAGTTGTGTTGGGACTTTTTCAGTTGTGTTGTGGCCTTTTCAGTTGTGTTGTGGTTTTTCAGTTGTGTTGTGGCTTTTGCACTTGTGTTGTGGTTTTTCAGTTGTGTTGGGGTTTTTCAGTTGTGTGGTTTTTTTTCAGTTGTGTTGTTGCCTTTTCAGTTGTGTTGTGGTTTTTCAGTCGTGTTGTGGCCTTTGCAGTTGTGTTGTGACTTTTGCAGTAGTGTTGTGACTTTTGCAACTGCTAGGTTGCTTTTGCATTTGTGGTGTTACTTAAATTAGTTGTGTTTTTTCCAGTGCTGTTGTGGCCCTTGCAGTTGTGGCCTTTGCAGTTGTGTTGTAGCTTTTGCAGTTGTGTTGTGACTTTTGCGGTCGTGTGTTTGCTTTTCCAGTTGTGTTGTTGCCTTCTCAGTCGTTTTGTGGTTTTTAAGTTGTGCTGTGGCCTTTGCAGTTGTGTTGTGGCTTTCGCAGTTGTGTTGTGACTTTTGCAGTCGTGTGTTTGCTTTTCCAGTTGTGTTGTTGCCTTTGCGCTTGTGTTGTGGTCTTTGCAGTTGTGTCAAGTGTCTCAAACAATCTCACCATCTTCTGTGTTGTGTCAGGGCTGACCATTGACCACTCGATGTCCAGAGCACCACCTCAGTTGTTTTGTGGTTTTTAAGTTATGTTGTAGTCTTTGCAGTTGTGTTGTGACTTTCGCAGTTGTGCTGTGACTTTTGCAGTTGTGTTGTGGCTTTCGCAGTTGTGTTGTGGCCTTTGCGGTTGTGTTGTGGTCTTTGCAGTTGTGTCAAGTGTCTCAAACAATCTCACCATCTTGTCCTTCTGTGTCGTGTCAGGGCTGACCATTGACCACTCGATGTCCAGAGCACCCGAGTCAAAGGCGCTGGTTTCGTAAGAGCAGCCCAGAACTGCAGTATCGCCGGCTGCCACGCGGAGCGTCTGAGGCCCCTTGGAGGTGATGGACAACCCTCGGCTGCATCTCCAGTCTGCAGAAGAACACATCGTGTTTGGACACATTGAAGGTATAATTAGAGAAATAAACAACAGCTTTTGTAACATTAGATGTTTTGTCGTTTCAAAAACAGACTCGAGGTGGTTTTAAAAAATGTTTTTCAGACACAACTGGTGGTTAAAGTTTGTTTAAATGCTTTTTTTTCTGGTACTGCTGATTCGGTGAAGGGTTACTCGAACATAACACTCGCGTCCAAGCATTTTTCCTCTTCGTCTTTTCATCACTGTAACTGGAGAAATGAAGATCTATGAAGGCTTTGTTAAAAAACGACCTCCAAAACTCTGCCAGGACTGCACAAATGAAATGACAGTCGGTTTGGATTTGAAGTTAAGGCACAGGTTGAACCTTCAAACATAAATAAATGAAATGATGGAAAATATTTTCAACTGAAATCTGAAAGATCTGACATTTTGAACTTGATTGAAACACAAATCAATCTCCAGAAATGCTGAAGAATGGTGGATAACAGAAAACGAATAAATTCGAAAAAAAATTAAAAAAGGTAAAAATAATTGCGGATAACCGAAATCTACAAATTCTGTAAATGTTCATGTCAAAAGTGTGGAAAAAAAGAAAATGTTTTAAATAAAAAGAAGAAAAAAAAGAAAATTGTGGATAACTGAAATACAAAAAATGTTGAAAAGTTTATGTAAAGATTTCTTTGGAAAATTTTTCGATTTCAACAAAAATGTCATCATGTAAACAAAAAATGAATGTCCATTATATGTTGAAAATTGTGGATAAAGTAAATGTTCATGTAAAATAATGTGAAAAAAAACAACATGTTTTTTAATTAACAAGGAAAAAACTAAAACTTATTTTTATGCGCTGTTCACAGACAACAGCACAAATGTCCATAATATGTTGAAATTTGTGGATAACTGAATCTACTCTAAACTCTACTGATCTACTTGTAAAAAAGTTCTAAATGTTGTTAAGTTCTATAAAATCTAAACGTGAAAAAGCTCATGTAAAACTTATTTTAAAAGGTCTTGAATTTAAAAAATGCCTCGAGGGCAATGTTCACGGACAACAGGGCCATTTATACACAAATAATTATCCAGAAATGTTTAAAGATTGTGGACAATCAACTACCTTGGAAAATAATCATGTATAAAATGTGAAAAGAAATGTTTCTTTTAATTTAAAAAAAAATAAAATTGTGGATAACTGAAATGTAAAAAATGTTTAAAAGTTTAGGTGAAACATTTTTTTATTTGTATTATTGAATTTAACAAAAATGACAACATGACCGTCCAAAGACAAACATTTTCATGTAAATAAAAGTTTTTATTAAGAATTTTTTACATACAACCAGCACCATCTAAACACACATAAATGTCCATAAGTGATAAAAATTGTGGATAGCTGAAATCTAACTAAATCTATTAAAGATCATGTAAAAATGAAAACATAAAAAGCTTTTAATTCTAAAGAAAAGTTGTTTTTTAATACAGCTAAAGCATTGTTCACAGAAACGAGGACCATCTTAACACAAATAAATAACCAGAATCAATGAAAATGTGGATTTTCTGAAATCTAAAACAATAAAAATAATTAAAGGATAGGAAATGATTCTAGTTTAGTAAATTGATATTCAGCACAGATCCGGCATTCCATGCGGCTCATGGTTTATCTTCTCGACCAGAGGAAAGTAAAACCATTTTTAATGTATAATATAAATGTAACGAACACAAAGAGTTTGAAAGGTTGAAAATTGTGATATATTTTTGATCTTGAATAATGTAACTCACACTTAAAAACTTTGTAAATATATGATAAATAAAGAAGATCGCTTGAAATGTCACTTTACTGACCGTGAAGATGAATCTTTTAGAGATTTTAAATCTATTACAAAACACTTTTAGTGTTAGTAGAATGTAATAGCCTCCTCTCGCGTCACTTGGATACGTATATGAATATCTAATTGGTGGTGCGGTCAGCGCCATGGCAACAAGGCCGGAACGTCGTTCCATAGGGCTCTCTGAAGAGTTCCAACACCAGCAGGGTATCGTAGAGGATTATATAGATTCATTCTTTGTTTTTTTTTCCCTTTACTTAGGTCTCCTAATACAAGAGGGTTCTATTACTGGGTTATTTTTGATTCCATTTGTCACACTCTCACCTGCGCAGAGGACGATGAACAGTGAGAGCGAAGACGTCCATCGGCGGACGTGGCGCGACCTTGTTTCCATCCTCGTCACCGCACTCCAACACGGTCAAACTAAAATAAACTACATGTCAACAAAGACACAAGAGAGAAACATTACCCGAGTCCTGACTCACTTTGCAAAGAGTCCGCTCAGAGGCTGCGGCTCCCATTAGAGCTCCGCCCGTTCCCACCTCTTCATCACCATGACGCCGATTCCAATTGGGATGTTTTGCTCCACCTGTTTTTCCCGTTTCTCAGAGAGTGCAATTACCTTTTGTTGTTCAGCCTCCCCCCGAGATCATTACACACGGATGGTGATCGTGGCAGCCGCTGATGACTTGAACTTTAAATACCAAGAACCTTAGTTTAAAAAAAACATGTGTTAGGAAATTAAGAAATTGAGAAACACATCCACAGTTAACGAAGGGTCAACGTCCTCATTGATGCTTCCAGGTATTACAGACGGTTAGAAAGACAAAGAAACACCAGGAAGTCTCAAGTGAACAGAAACTACTTTCTTCAAACTCTGTAGCTGCCAGTTTAGTGAAATATATCAGGTATCAGTACAAAAACATAAAAAACAAACTGTTAAATAGTTTCTCTCAGTACTTTATATGAATAGTGTAAACGTATCTCAGTACTTTTTATTAATTGTGTTAAAGTATCTCAGTACTTTATATAAGTAGTGTAAAAGTATCTCTGTACTTTATATCAATTGTGTTAAAGTATCTCAGTACTTTATATGAATAGTGTAAAAGTATCTCAGTACTTTATATGGATAGTGTAAAAGTCTCTCAGTACTTTATATGAATTGTTTTAAAGTATCTCGGTACTTTATATGAATAGTGTAAAAGTATCTCAGTACTTTTTATGGATATTGTAAAAGTCTCTCAGTACTTTATATGAATTGTGTTAAAGTATCTCAGTACTTTATATGAATAGTGTAAAAGTATCTTAGTACTTCATATGAGTAGTGTAAAAGTATCTCAGTTCTTTATATGAATAGTGTAAAAGTATCTCAGTTCTTTATATGAGTAGTGTAAAAGTATCTCAGTACTTTATATGGATATTGTAAAAGTATCTCAGTACTTTATATGAATAGTGTAAAAGTACCTCAGTACTTTATACGAGTAGTGTAAAAGTATCTCAGTACTTTATATGGATAGTGTAAAAGTACCTCAGTACTTTATATGAAAGGTAAGTAAGTAAGTCATTTATTTTTGTAGAGTGCTTTTCCAGACCAGGGTCACAAAGAGCTTAAACAATCAAAACAAAACTCAATAAAATATATACTTAAAAGTATTTTATGAATAGTGTAAAAGTATCTCAGTACTTTATATGAATAGTCTAAAAGTCTCTCAGTACTGACTCGGGAAAAACCTTGTGCCGTTTTTCTCCGCAATAAGAAGTTCCCATATAGAGTTTGTGTTCTACTAATTGTTACTAGATTGAGAAAGCGTAACAAAAAAACAAAAACAATCTTGATTATTATACGTATATATTTTATATAATATAGATATATAGATATCTATATATCTATATTTATTTTCTTTGTGTGACACGTGGACCATGAAAGACAAATCCATAAACTCCATTAGAAAATGACTCCTGGGTCGAAAAATAAAAGAGATAACGTTTTAAAAAAGAGAAGGTCTCACACGACCTTGACCTCCGTTGCATTTAGTGAAGATGGATCTGAGCATTCAGCCGTCGTGCAGCCGAGTCTCCGGGGTGCGTATCAGCCGCGAGAACACTCAGCTGTGCGTCAACAGGAGGGTAATAATGGCGGCACAGAAAAAACAGGCTGTATATATTCCATGTATTCATCCTCTAATTGGAGGGTCCACGACACAGATGGCCTCGACAATGAGAATTCCCGGGAACAAATCTTCTGCTCGTGTCCTCTCGCTCAACTGTCGGTTCATCGTATACAGTAAATCTGGAACCCAAATCCAGTCCAAGCCTCTTCCTGTGAAGCACGCCACACGTGTCGGTCCTCATTTGCATCTGATTACAGTAACAATTAGTGCTGCTGGCACAATCTCTAAATCCGGGGAAAAGTATTCAATCACACCTGCTTTTTCTATTCCCTGGCTCCTAAAAATAGAAAACCTGCGGAAATATCTCCAGATAAACAGATCTTGCCAGTGCCAGCGCGACGGAGGCAGAGGGTCAGGAAAACGAACGGCGCTCTCGGTAATTAATGGTTACGACGAAACTTTCTGATGAAAATAATGCTGTAGAAGTGACTCGTGATTGTTTTGCGGTTCAGGGTCAGTCGGCATCTTTATTCTGCAGGCTCAAAAAAAAACCCAAAACAAACTTGAACACCTTTAGACAGAGTTTTCGTGAGTATGGATTCCACTTCCCATGAGGTTCATGGAGTTTAAATAGTTAATGAGCATTTTTACTATGTACTTATATCTATACAAACTGAAGTACAGAGTGTATAGAAGTAGATCAGCGCCATAATATTATGAATTAAACATCGCAAATGATGTAACTTTATTTCATTCTTTGAATAATTGAATTCAATGATGTGTATATTGAAAGGTTGAATTTATTTTTATTAAATAATTCCATACATTTTTCGCTTTTAAAGGGCACCTAATGTTCTGATTTAAGTGTCTTAAATTGTTTTAAGACCTCTATTATACTCATCAGTATGTTTCTTTTTGCACAAAACTCTCATTTAATAAAGATATTTACATTAGAAGATACGCTTAAGCCCCGCCCACTTAAAATGCTCCGTTTCAGCTGATACGCGTCCGAGCAGCCACGCCCACCTTGCTCTGATTGGTTACAAAAACAGGAGTTGCATTCAAGGACTCACGAAAATTTCTAAAATAGCCCTGAAACTCCCGTTTTGTACATTAAAAACAAATAATAAAAATAAAGTTTGCTGCTTTATCTACACATTACAAAAACACCTAAAGTAACTCTTACCATGTTTACATAAATATTTATTTTGTTTTTCACGATTAACATGTAGGAGCAACGTAATGATGAATGACCTACTGCATTTTTAAGAGGACGACTTCAACATTTAGAACATGTGAATAAGTCTGGAGAGTTGGGTTTTCACATTACATGAAGATTCCTTTTGATATCTTTTCTATTCAATATTTTAATTTAATTTCGAAGGCTTTCATACCCAATATAAAATGTCAGTTTATTAGACAATACTGAAAGAGTACCGAGCTACTTTCAGCCAATCATGTGACGCGAGGTTACATGTCTGTATCTGGTAAGACAGAGTCGACTGAAGGTCGTTCTTTGAAAAGGTTGTTATGAAGACAACTTCAACCTTTTTCACAGAACGAGCTTCATAAAGACTGATGGTTTCACCAGATTCAAGCTCATTCTGACATCTGACATTCTATTTAAAAGAACGACTACGAATCAAAAACAATTAATTCTGAAAACTCCTTTTTTTTGTAGTTATTGGATTTAGTATATCAAACTTTATGTGTAAAGAAAAAAAAGCATTCATTTTGAAAATAACTTAATAGATTTGAATATTCAAAAACTTTCAAAGGCTAAAAGAAATACAACGTATGAAAAAAGCGAGATGTTAATTCAACCATTCAATATCCTGTTGGCACCGATATGGATGGATGGATGGATGGATGGATGGATGGATAGATACGCCCACTACAGAGTTGCTCAGGGATCTATATTATGTACAAAACCGTGAACAATATTTTAAATGATAAATGCAAATGCAACATGACTTATATTGTTTTACATTGAACATGTATGTACGGAAGCACAGTACTGCCAATGGGAGTGACATTTTCTCGTTAGAAATACGTTCCTTATTCATTTAACCCAAACGTTGATCCGTTCTCCCAGAGTTCAGCAGCACGATATAGTAAAAGACCCGGTCAATTTAATTACCTTTTAATCCGGTTTCCTTTATTTCTTCCGAAAATTTTCTCAGCAGTTTGTCAAGGAATGTTGAGGTTGATAAAGGGCTTCTGGGATTCCGGCGAGAAAGTATAATTAAGTCATTAAGTAGACTTCAGAAAAAGAGTCAGAAGTTGAAGAGACACAATTCTTCTTTTGGATTGACTAACCACAAATTTCCACTGGATTCGTCTCCAGTCTGTCCTGACTCCGTTGGGATCGGCGGAGCAATTCGGACTCATTCAAGTCAATTGCTCCTGCATCCGGTATAAATACGCAAGAGGTTTCATAGTTCTATGTTTATTTTCCCGTGTTACGTTCACACCAGCAATCAAGGAGCGATGCTGAAAGGTCTGACAGTCCGTGAACGCATCGCCAGAAGATCGCTACTTGACACATGGTACAGTTTTTTTCCATATCCTTGCATCGCTACTTAGATTTTTATAGTAATTCCTCCTTTGTTCCCCTTTGCATTTTGGTTTTCCTGTTGGACGTTTTTCGACCCTGGAGCTTTGCCGCATCGACTTTTGGAAATATTTTTGTTTTCAGAGACTCATTAGCGAACTCGAAATTTATAAAAAGACCTTTATTTCCGCACTTGGATCCTTGTACACGACAAGAGGTCTATTTTTGCCGGATGACGGAGCCGCCATGCATCAATCGACAGCGATTAAATCGCACCACAAAGGAAGTGAAACATAAAAGGTGTACATTTCAAAATAAAAGACACAATAATCCAACTCCCCATTGCGTAACACCACTTTGTCAACATTACTTTGTTTTTATCATAGGACAAGATCATTTAGATGTCCGTTAAGTTCAGACTCTTATCATTGAAAAAAAATTGTAAGTAAAATAGTATTTGCTGCTCTCCATATTTGGTCATTTGTGTCACAAATACTTTTGAAAAAACATTGGTATGTTTTTGTTTTACAGAAACACTGTGAATTGATGTGTCTGAGAGAGAAAACCACCGTCAAATATGAGGTCATGGTCTGTATTTCAAGTTACTCCTTTTCTCCAGGTTCAAGTGAACCATTCTTTTGACTTATATGTCCCCCCTGTCATCCCCAAAATGGATGTTGTAACTACTTTGGATACCAACATTTCCACTGTCTTCCAGTCAGAATAATAAGCTAATAATAATAATGGGCTTGAAACAACCAACATTAATCAAGAATTAAAGGGTTTTGTCCAAAATGCCAAATAAATGTTGATTTTTGTCATGTGATTGGTTACTTCTTGTGTATGATAGAGCTGCATTAAAGCCCACACACACACACACACACACACACACACACACACACACACACACACACACACACACACACACACACACACACACACACACACACACACACACACACACACACACACACACACACACACAAAGACATAGTTACATAGTTTTGAGATTCATGGAAATAGTTGAAAGAAACTCCGAAAATGAAATGAAATACCCTTTTAAAGTTCCCTGAAACGAGCAGGACACAAGCCTCTTACGACCGATAATAGTGAGATTCAAATGAAAAACCTTTCGCTTCTCAAACTTAATAAAATTCCTTCGTACTTAATGCAGTGATATTTCTTTTTATCTCCCAAGCTTTTGTGCTTCGTTGTATGAATTCCAAAATTTGATTGAAAAGACACAAAACTCAGCCACAATAATTGTGTTTTTGATGGTAATATTCACTTGGACGGTTGATTTCACACGCGGAAGTTTTTTTAATTATATATATATATATATATATATATAACCAGAAACACTATCATCCTAACAGGATTCTAACTGGAATTTTTTTTTTTTTAAAGTTTGAAAATCATAACTAAAATGAGAGTGACAAGTACATTTCAAATGCATTAATAAAAATATCATGAGACAAACTTAGAATGAATAAAACTATTAAGTTTTATATATATAAAAAAGGCTGTTAAAGGCCCTATATATAGGATTTGAAGTACAGTCTCTGGCTCCCCTTGGTGGTGGGAGTTATGTATGCAGGTCTATATGAAGGTGGCAGACTGGGCTTACTGTTTTTCTTTTCAAAAACACATCCAGTTACCTTTAATGTCCCTCTTGTAATGGAGCCTGGACACCAGAATTATAAAAAAAAACAACCAAATAAGTCTATATTTTAAGCGTAAGCTACCACCAGCCTCTGAGATCACGGTTCTCTGCGATCGCTCTGCGATATATCTCCTCGGACCACACGTCCTCCGCCACCGTGCTTTGAAGATTGAACACCTAATTGAGCGCTCACGCCAAAGTGTGGAACAAATCTTGGAGAGTGGATGAGAAAAGTGGAGAGTTGGAGGTGTGATGGATTGAGAGCAGCGGGAGAAGTCCACCTTATCAAACTGATGTGACCAAAAAATTGGTCCACATAAGAAGCTCTCAGCTTCAATTAATTATCGCCTCCGTTCTCGACCAGGAGTCACGGCCGGGAGAAACATGATGGAGAATATGTTCTTCTCCCTCTCATTTACTCCTCTGAATAGATCTTAAGTGGCTCGTATAAGTTGGCAAAATGAAAAACACAATAAATAATAAAAATAAAGCTTTCTCAGACACTCGAATACAGAAGAACGCATGTCTCAGATAAAGGAAAAACACCCTTAGTACGGGAACATAGTTCTTTGTAATATGAACATCAAGGTAGCTGATGATGGGGGGAAGATAAGAAGAAAAGTTTGAGGAAAATTAAATTATTGTCAAACTAACCTCTTTAACAAGGTATAAGCATGGACGGAAAGAAGAATCCATAGAGCTCCAAACATATCCAGCATTGTCCAAACCAGCAACACTTGAGTTGTAACAAACCAAGATTTAATTACAAAACATGAATGAATAAGAGGAGTTTAATGATAATTACAGTGACGATAACAAGTGAGGGTCCGATGAAGCTTCATGAAGCAGTGTCATTATTATCAGAGTCCACTAGATGGCGGCATCTGCACTATTTTCCTTTGTTTTGAACAACTGCTCCAATGAAATATCACATCATTTTTAAACTGATAGCGTCACCTACTGACCTCTAAACAACATGACACTGTTTCATGAAGCTTCACCAGCACATCACTAATGATAACCAAAAGCTGGTAGATACACTGATATGTGCACGATATATTGCTTTACAAACTACTGAACTCACTTTGTACATTCATTGAGCCTGAGAAACAATGTTTTCATATGATTAAGTACAGACCAGTTAAATGTCGACATTACTCCAAGTAAATCTTTCTTTTTTTTAATAAAATTGCACGACCTCCAAACACAAGACATTCAGTGTAAAAAAAGAAATTAAAAAAAAAAAAAAATCACCAAAACGTTGAATCAGCATTAGCTCTGGACTCGTTTCTCAGAAACAACATGGTAGATGGATGGATGGATGGATGGATTATTTAGAGAAATGAATGAATAGATGGTTGAGAGAATGGTTAGATAGATGGATGGATAGATGAATATATGGTTGAGAGTATGTTTAGATAAATGGATGGATGAGAGGAGGCATTCATAGATGGATGAATGAGAGGATAAGAGGATCGATGGATAGATAAATAGAAGAATTTTAATCCTGAAAGAAACTGGCTGCCAGTGAAGAGTTTTAAAGATCAGGGAAATGTAAGTTCTTCTACTAGAGCTGGGCAGGAATTCTTGCTGCAGAGTTTTGTATCAACTGCAGGCAGGACAGCTCCTTGTTGTTAAGAGAAAATAAACTGTTAGAATAGTCTAAACGATTTAGTTAATTTGGACTCATTTATTCTACTTATGTTTTGTGTAAACTTGACCAAACCAGCATCTTTTCCTTGATTTGGGGCATTTAAGATGTCACGACAGTTGACAAAAAAGATTCAACAAACATAGATACACATGATGTTGGACATACAGTAGAAATATTAAAATAATGATAAAAAGAGTAATGAATAATAATAATAAAAATAAAAACAACAAGACTTTGGATAAAAATATTTTCTTTGAAATTTAAAAACCTTTCAGACCGCAATAATCAATAAAATGGCAATACAATTATTTATTTTATTACTAGTTTTTATGTTTGCTTATATAACTCAACAACACAACAAGTAAAACAGAGTCTGCTAAAGGTTTATTGAACTGAATCATGTTTTTTATCAGACAATCAATAGAAAAATAAACGTAACTATCTTTTTTGTTGTTCCGTATGACGTCAATAAAATAATAAAAAAGGGTAAGAAAATACACTCAATGTCCCCATTGAAAGTCAGAAAGAAAGTCACATTTATTTATATTCCCAAGTCTTAGTTCTGTATTTCCAGTTCTATGTTTTTTTTTGTTCAAAGTAATCTTTTCAAAATAAACCCTCCATAGAAAGTTTTGTAGTTAGTAAATTGAATAAACAAACTGATTCAAGTCAGTTGTGAAATAACCGGAATTTCCCATGACTCAGCAGAATTGTTTGCCGTCCAGAGTTCAAGTGTCTAACGCGGAGAAACAATCTTTTTGCTTCGCTCACTTTCACAGCCACTGTCACCCGAGGAAGAGAGAGCATGAGTTCGAAAACATGGGACGTTGTTATTGTCGGTGCTGGACTCTCAGGGCTGACTGCGGCTCATCTGCTGAAGAAGCGACTTCCCAGTTTGGAAATACTGATCCTGGAGGCAAAAGGTTTGTCCACATATTGTTAAAGTGTTATAAAAGTTTCTTCCAAATGAACTGAATAAATACATTGTTTTTGTCAGTTGATCAACATGTTTATTTTTTGTTCTTAATATTAACAAATCAAATGAGACATCGGTCAGTTTGTGTACAATGACATTACCAGTGGCGGCTGGTATAAAAAATATTTTAGGTGGTGCTCTTCCAATACAATTTCCCCCCCCTATCTTATACATTACATGTAAAAAGCAACACATTAATAGTAAGTAAGGGTTATTTGTAAAGCACCTTTAATCTAATCACTTAAAGTTTATGATGGATAATAATATTTATTATGCTCCTTGTTTCATTCCAAATAAAAACATGTTTTAATTATACTCTTATATACATCATACAGAATAAACTAAATTATTAAAAAACTAAAAAAAACAACCAATAATAGAGATACTTACTACCAAACTATCACAAAAACACACAAATAAACTGCAAATAAAAAATAAATAAATGTATATATATATTAAAAAAAAAAGTACAAACTAATAAAATCACTAATTAATTAATGAAAATAACTGATATTAACCAAAAAAAACTGAGCTAAACAACCTGATGAATGAATGTTTACTATGAATTATTCAAACCATGATGTTCGCCTTCTCCAGCGACCCGAATTTCAATTGAGAACTGGAACGCCTGCTTTTGTTTTGCGACGTGTTGAGCCATGTAAACGTGACGTCACAGGTGGGCTATTCAAGAAGAGTCTTCACACCCACACCAGAGACCGCATACGACGAATGACGACACAGACCAAGATTAAAATCAGAACGTGAATCAACCAAATATAGTTAATCAATGTAAAGAGCTCTAAAAATATACAAAATGATCAATTCTAATGATTAAAACTTTGCTAATTTAAAATCAAAAAACTAAAATAAATAAAAGATAAGATTAATAAATTAAAAAACAACAAGAGCCAAATCAGTGGGAGGGCATCGCCCAGCGCCCCCTATGGGCCAGCCGCTGTAGTGCTGTAAACGGCGCCTTGAAATGAAAATCGATTATTATTAGTATTATTATTAATTGTTTTAGGTGTGACCAGAAAAACTTTCCAAACAATATAGTTAACAGAAACTTACATACGTAAAAAATTTTATACGAACTGTGGCCGGTTTGTACTGTTTGAAATTCGATTTTAGGTTCTGTCTTAAAAAAGTAAGTTTGAATCAGGATCTATCAGGCTATATATAAATATATATATAGACAACCATTCACACACACACTCATGCCTACGGACAATTTCCCAAAGTTTTCAATCAACCGCTGTATATGTTTTTGGACTGTGGGAGGAAACCAGGGTCCCTGGCGTGAACCCACGCAAAACAGGGAGAACATAGAAACTCCGCACAGAAAGTTCACAAGTTGGCTCGGCCTGGAAGCAAACCAGCAACCTTGTTGCTGTGAGGCGACCGAGCTAACCAGTGCGCCACGTGTGCCGTATGACAACAAAATTAACAAATGTATTTAAGATTCATTCAGTGGAAATAAGGAAGTAGTCTAGACCGAATGTATTGGTAATTTTCTCCTGTTAGTTAGTGTTGAACTAAACTCTGTGATTTCTTTTCACCCTATGTTTTGGAGGTTGGTTAAAAAAAAATTGGAAAAGCAGGGAAAACAGGGAATTTTTTGAAAGTAAAATCGATGCCTCAAATATTTTCATCAAAATCTCAGTAGAAACAACATTTTAACATTTTAAAAAGCCTGTTGCAAACCAAGAAAATAGCCATTGTGGTCTTTATTTGTGCCATGAAATGTGAAGTGAATTTTCCATCAAGCAAAAACAATATTTTCAAGGTCTTGCACATTAAGCAACTTTTCTTCAGTCTGATCCTTGAGCCATCTGTTTGTCTTGCAGATCGCGTCGGTGGTCGAACTTTGTCCGTGGATATACCGGCTGCGGGCGGTTCTGATCGCTGGGACTTTGGAGCGCAGTGGGTAGGAAGGTAACAAGAACTGTACTTAATCTAATATCTTCATTTTGATTTATTGTTTTCCTATTTATTGTTTTTTTTTTACCGTGTTGGCAACAATTGGTTTAATTTAATCCTTTATTGCCTTTGACTCTCATATTCATTTTGGAATAGAAGACATGATTGGAGTTTATAACGTCAGAACGTCTTTGGATGGCCGAGCGTCAGACGGATGATAATTGTAACAAAGTCACAGTGGTTGTTGAAACGTCTCCGACCTGGCAGATGTGAGCTGTAATTGGCTGGAATCCCCACTGACAATGGAAAAGAAAATGTAATAAAGATGATGAATGCATTGCTTAGCGGCACCTCACCGGCACCCAGGCTGGACTTTTTTTTTTTTTTTTTGTGCGTGTGTTTTTAAGAATATATTAATCACACAAACAAAGTGCCCATGTCAATACAAAGGGTGTACCGATCCGCTGTGAAAGCCAGTGAACGGTGAGCACTTTAAGGGATTGATTTAAACCGTGTAGGTTGGCAGGACTTCTCATCATATTATACAGCACTCCAGTCGTATAGGAAAAGGGATCAAATAAATAAATGAATGAATAATGCCCAGCAGTTATTTAAAGTGCTTTTTATAGTGATTTTTCTAACCTAGGTTGGTTCAAAGATTAAAAAAAATATATTGGTTCACCCGAAATTTTCTACTCACCCTCATTTTGGACAAAGGGTTTGAGATATTTCTCTTCGTCTTCCTCGTACAACAAGACACTGTAATGTCGCCCTTGTATTAAAGCCCTAACATGACAAATAGTCTAGAAATAAAGGTTAAAAAGGCTGTAGCGAAAGATCCCGGACGAAATCCGAAAATCCAAAAAGAACCACAGTTTCCTCCGAAAATAAAGCCAACCCTAAGTCGACATGAGGGAGAGTAGAGAATAATGTACATTCAATTAATAAAAATATTATATACATTTTCACTTAAGCATAGTTTTGTGCATGTTTTTTTAAATGGAAATTTATATTACTAACTGAAGTCCCCAAGGTTGAATAGAGATTTTTATTAGATACAAAACAGCGAAAAGAACTTTAAATAAAAAACCCAAAGGCCATTTTATTTAGTTAAAAAACATTTTATTGTCCCGTAACTTGCGTAAATTTTCGGCATATCGCGACAGATTCCGGAAAAAGACGCGGAAGCTAATAAGTGCTAAAAAAGGCCAAAAACTTCATGGGATTTGCAAATTTTAAAAGGCTCTACTTACCACTGCTTACTATTTGAGCTACAGAGCTCGAATTGTATTCGTCTAATACCAAGGAAGGTTTTGAAGAAAATAAACCTATTCAGGCTGTCATACTGGTAATAGGAAAAGTAGTTATGCATACACACCGTTTTCGTCCTTTGTGGATAAATAGGGAGAGCATGGCGGTCATTGTGAGTCCATGAAGATCTCTGAAGGACCCCTGCAGAACCCATGAAAGCATAACCAAGCTCACTCAAGTGACCTTTGTCGATAACGATTATCAAATTCTTTGAATTACATTTTTTTTATTCTCTTTCTGCTCTGATGTAAAAGTGGGCGAGGTTATGTGCTTGGTCAACATGGAAAGTTTTAAGCATTATCTCATTGGCTTTCATGGAAAATACAATTATAAGTATAATAAGTCAAATATAAGTAAAAATACAGTGAATGAGTGTTTTTTTTTTACTTTGCAAATGCACGCTATGATACTCCAAACCCATTTGTTTCCTGGGCGACCGGGTCACCTTGACCCTTAGACAACACAAGCGATTCATATGACAACACAAACCATATATAAATAAACGTTTCATGGTCTCTGATTATACCATGACAGATATTCAGCAGAGCTGGCCTCATCTGCGTGAATCCCTGAAGCGAGAGGCAAAATCTCAACGCGTGTCACGCTTCATAAGTCGAGTTAAGTTATTATCCTGGTGGTATCCAGTGCTAAGCTAGGAATAACCAGCTCGCTCTGCTATCTATCTCCTTCCTTTATCCAGGTGTGAAAAGAAACTCTCACAGTTTACTGATTATAATTATAATGAATGAATGATGAGTTTAACTAATTAACACAAACGATTGAAGACCAATATATCTATATATATATATATAGATATATATATATATACAGCACCTTGATGAAAAGACATCAGTTTGCACACCTATAGCAGATTGACAGATCCTCTCGGCTCTCTTGACGCACGGATTATGGAACTAATTAGAAGCAACACGGACGACCTTGTTCCGAGGATGAATATGTACGTTCAGGGAGTTATAGACTTGCAGATGGAAATTGTGTTTGTATATTCAGGAACATTGCAAAAGGTCAAACCTCATGAATCACTTTTTTTCTTTTAAGGAGAGTGGGTTAGATTATCTAAAATCTTTTCATTGCATTTTTTAAAATTCTCATAAAACGTTGGCGTGGTTATGTGTAATGTCAACGAGGAAAGTTTTTCAGCATTATCTCATTGACTTTCATAGAAAACACGAGTGAAAATACGGTGAATTAGTCGAGAATCTGAGCGATTCGTTTGAAACAAACCAAACTTTGCAGCTGCACACTATGAACTGTCTATAGTTCAGACTCATTCTATAGCAGCAATGTCTGACTATCACTACAAGACTAGTTAATTCATACAAAGCACACACTCAGGAGGTTATGATGTATTTAGATCTGTTTTCACACAAAAGAGAGAGAGGTTTGGTTTTTTAACCCTTCTGTTATCTGGCTCAAGGTCGTTCACCTTGACCAAGAGGCAACACAAGGGATACCACAAACACATTTTTGTTCGGGCCTTTGTGTCACCTTGACCCTGAGACAACACAAAAGATACTACAATCACTTTTGTTTTCATGCCACCCGGTCACCTTGAATGCAGAGAAACCACAAGGGATACCACAAACACATTTGTTTCCAGACCACCGGGTCACTTTGACCCTGAGACAACACAAGCAACAGTGGAGGTTGTTCTCTCGAACCAGAGACAGCACAAGAGATACCACAAACACATTTTTGTTCGGGCCTTCGTGTCACCTTGACTGCAGTGACACCACAAGGGATTTCACAAACACATTTTTGTTCGGGCCTTTGTGTCACCTTGACCCTGAGCCACCCAAGGGATACCACAAACACATTTTTGTTCGGACCTTTGTGTCACCTTGACACTGAGTCACCAAAAGGGATACCACAAACACATTTATGTTCAGGCCTTCGTGTCACCTTGAAATTGTGACAACACAAGGGATACCACAAACACATTTTTGTTCGGGCCTTTGTGTCACCTTGGCCCTGAGACAAAAACAAGGGATACCACAAACACATTCGTTTCCGGGCCTTCATGTCGCCTTGACCCTGAGACAACACAAAGGATACCACAAACACATTTGTGTTCGGGCCTTCGTGTCACCTTGACTCAGAGGCAACACAAGGGATACCACAAACACATTTGATTTCGGGCCTCTGGATAACATTGACCCAGAGTCAACACAAGGGATACAGTAAACACATCGGTTCCCGGGCCTTCGTGTCACCTTGACTGCAGAGACAACACAAGGGATACTACAAACACATTTGTGTTCGTGCCACCGGGTCACCTTGACCCTGAGACAACACAAGCAACAGTGGAGGTCGTTCTCTCAAACCAGAGGCAACACATACAAAATACATTTGCATTTGCAAACATTTTTGCAGCGAAAGTGATAAAAATAGCGGTGAGAGTTGGAGAAATCTGAAGAAAATTGCACTTATTATTTTCTAGCTGGACAGACTCACGACTGTGTTTTTTTTTTTTTCTTTTTGTTCCCAGCACTCAAACACACGTCTTGGAGCTGATAAAGGAGCTGAACCTAAGCACGTACCCACAGTTCACCGCCGGGAAGTCGGTTCAACACGTCGGCGGACCCGATGCTCAAGTTCGCATCCATGAGACAAGTCTTCTCTCCTCGTCACCGCTGGTGCTGATGGACCTCATGCAGCTCATGTGGAAGGTGAACCTACTCAAGACGTCGCGCGGAACCAGCGTAGGAAGATACCATGAACTTCCCTCGATGTCGATTCAAATATTATAATTAAAAAATAAAAATAACAATAAAAAAAGTCCTTGAATCCTAAATAAGTGTCTAATTAGTGACCCTGAATAGCACGAGTCGTTAACTGGGTTCCACGTTTTCACGGCCGCCCCTTTAACGACCAGATGGAAATAGTTCATGCGCGAATGTTCCTGATGCATGTTTGCGACAACATCTCCTGCCACAAATACATTTGAACCTTCTTTGATGTAGAGGACGCAGTGAAGTATTTCAATCAATGTGTCGGTTGCATTGCATTGTATAAAAGTGCAGCGTAAGACCAATGAACTAAATACATGTTTGTAATAAAAACATTTATTTTTAATCAAATTAACCTTTGATTATTGAACAATACTTGACACAGTGTTTATTTCTTTAAGTAAATCCTGATTATTTTGTCACTTTTGATCCTTTGACTATGAAATGAGCAAATATATTTATTTGTACAATACATTTACATTTTTCTTTGCTATTAACCCTAGTGTGGTCTCTGGGTCAAGGTGACCCGAAGGCCCGAAATCTAATGTGTTCGAGGTATCCCTTGTGTTGACTCTGGGTCAAGGTTACATGGAGGCCCGAAATTAAATGTGTTTGATGTATCTCTTGTGTTGACTCTGGGTCAAGGTTACATGGAGGCCCGAAATTAAATGTGTTTGATTTATCTCTTGTGTTATCTCTGGGTCAAGGTAACCCGGAGGTCCGAAATCAAATGTGTTTGTGGTATCCCTTGTGTTGTCTCTGGGTCAAGGTAACCCGGAGGTCCGAAATCAAATGTGTTTGTGGTATTCCTTGTGTTGTCTCTGGGTCAAAGTGACCTGAAGGCCCGAATTTGTTTTTATTTGAGGTACTGTATGCCTTGTGTTGTCTCTGGGTCAAAGTGACCTGAAGGCCTCAAAACAAATGTGTTTGTGGTATCCCTTGTGCTGTATCTGGGTCAAGCTCACACAAAGGCCCCCAAAACAGAGACCCAGAGATAACACAATTAACACCATATTTATGTAGTTAATTATTCAATGATATATTATCATTATTAATGCTTTTGGTCTATATAATTAATTATGTTTCTTTCTTTAATTTGAATTATTAAACACATTTAATTAGACATTCATGTATTTCACTCAATTCCTTTTAATTGAATTATGAATTATTTCATATCCTGTCAATCTTAAAACCTTTGTGATTAAGTGCCGTACTTGTGATTGTCAAGTGTATGTTTGAAAAAAGAAATAACACTGAATATTCTGATTAAACGTTGTTTATTTTTCTACTAAGATTTTTTTTGCGTGTGTTTCTACCGTAGTTAAGATTCAGCACATTCAATTGGTGCATAATGGCCTCACAAGTGAAGGGGAAATGAAAGTTTTAACTTAAAAAAATTGATTATAAGTTAAAAAAATTCATACTTATTGGAGAAACTGTGACCTCTTTTGAATCATTCATTCATTCCTCAAGGGACAAATTTTGGGGCATCATCCTGGACTGTGTGTTACGATCAGGTCTCACTTCTCTGTGAATTTAGACCACATAAGTCGTTTTCCTTTTAATCCCAGAATCTAGTTGGAATTCCTGAGGATTAAAAATCAGTGATTCATTGCTGAAGTCAAAACATGTGTTGCTAGGCAACAAGAGAAAAATATACATTGTGGAGATGAATGATAACTTAAGCATTAAAACCTCCGAGGAGATAAAAGTAGATACAATCGTGTTGTGTTTTACGCATCGGTACGATATAAAATTCGTCATCTATTTTTGCTCTTCCCAGATGGAGAGACTGTGCGCCACCGTATGCGTGGAGGATCCCAACAAAACTCCCAATGCGTTGGAATTTGACAGCATGACCTTACACTCCTACATCCAGAAACACGCTTGGACCAAAGGCAAGTTGTTAAATACGCGTTTTTCACTTCCTACACAACGGAATGCAGCGGCTCGGTCAGTAGCTCAATTTGTTCAAGTACGTGGGATGTGCGGGTGACGTGTCAATTATGGACGTCCTGTTGGCAACGCTAGACTATTTAGAGGAGAGGCATGTGTTCTCATCTGAAATATTTGACAAGTTCTTTTCTTTTATTCGCCCGAAGTTGCGGAGATGAAAGAACTTTATGTGAAACGCTCTCTCGTTTATCTGAATCCGAGCCCTAAAACGCATGAATGAATTCAATCATTGAATCTCTTTATCCGTCCTCAAGTTTCATCCATCTAACGCTAAAGTATATCATAGTATTTGAGTCTCGTCTCCTCGTAGAAAAAGAAGTGCCTTTGGACTCCGGTTAATTATTCATTGTCGCTCATTGCTACGATCAAACATTTACGTCCCATCTGTTCGCCGTGTTTAACTCCCGACGGTGTTACCGTTTCCAAACCTCACAGCTCTTCACCGATCAAACCGAAGCTGCGAAAACAAGAAGGTCTCGGGGATCAATGAAAGATCGGCTGAATGAAAAAAAGGATAATTTTCAAACCATTTGGCAGTGATGATGGCTAGTAGATCAATCATTTCATGAGGACAATAATTTGTATTAATAGCAAAAAAAACATAAAATATATAAAACATGAGAGAAACATCAATACTGTATATATAAATATATATTTATGTACTGTATGTTGGTTCCGTTGGGAGGATATAGAAGCGCGATTCCAATGTTTTTGAAGAAGAAAACTGTATATCATTCATTATCTCTGGATTAAGTGATTAATTCTATGGTCCAAGCTTTAACAAGCGTCTTTCAAATAGATGTTGGACTCTATTTTTTCATCAAAATGTGTCTGTTTGTACAAAACTCTCTTTTCATTGAAATATTTACATTAGCAAATGATCGTAAGCCCCGTCCACTGAAAACACTTTGTTTTTCTGGAGATAAAATCTTGTTCACCATAAACACACCCTCTCTGCGATTGGTCAAACATTGAGGTTTGTCACCACGCATCATCAATCCCAGAAGTCACCCACCTACAAGGGTCTCGTTGTAAAAACAAAGCAGGGTGGGATGACAGCTGGCTGGAGGAGGAGTGAAGCCAGTATTACGTCATAATTGAATCCACTCTCGTAACCTCTCGTTCGTCGAGATTTCAGACGGGGGAGAACTTTAGAAAGTAATAAGTTCAAAACATGGTCATGATGAGAGCCTTACTTCATCTTGGGGAGGAAGACTTCTACATTTGAAACATGTGAGGGAGTCAGGAGAGTTGGAATTAGTTGCTCTTTAACATCCTTGATAGGAGGCCATTTTTTCGATTATTGACACACTAATAATACCTAATGTTGAAAAAGTTTTGAGTTATTCAGTGTCTTCCTCAACTGTGTGTTGACAAAAGCTGGGAAGGTGGAATTCGATTAACTCTCTTGGAGCTGTTTCAAAAAACGGTTGGAGGACTCCGGGTGACGGCCTCTGACATGGAGCCAGCATGCTGGCAGGATTTCCTCTACCCTTGGGATGTGAACCAAAAAACAACACTATCCAAACTGTCAAAAACTAAATGATAACATCCATTAGGAAGAAGAAATTACTAGAAAACAATTACATTTGTACATTCTGCTACAACATGGCAACAATATGTCCCTCTGAAATCCAGAATTGTCCTCATATTTGGGAAAAGAGTCAAGATGAACATTTTTTTCTTAATGGAAACAGATTAAAAATGAATAATAGTGATAGATTTTTGGCAAAACAAAAACAGGAAAAGAGATCAGAAACTACTCATATACAGTATGGCTTACATAGATGGAGAAAGACTAGCTGGATTATAAAGTCAATAATCTTTAATATAGTCATCTACAGTTTATGAAGTATTTTTATAATTTTAATCCACATTTTCTTTTATAGGGATAAGGGTCACTCTAGCACCCCAAGTGGTACTCCAATAGTCAATCAGTTAACTCACATTATTCTTGTCATATTTAACATTTTTGTCATCATTTTTTTGGCTTTGATATTTAATTGTATAAATAAAAGTACATTTACAACATGATTGACAATACACAGTCACAGAAAACCATGTTTGTGAAGGTCCCGGTGATTGGACAAGCCCCCTTCAAAACTACAAAAATGAACCAATGGGTGACTTTCTTTGTCATTAGGTGCAATTTTCTTGGAAAACTGTAATAATATAATTTGATCAGCCAGCTGTCAATTAAAACAGCTGCTTTAGTATTAGAAGATGACATGATTAAACTCACGAGTTTTGGGGTTCATTTACTCAAATGAGTCACTGGGGGGCTCAGTGGTTAAGACCTTGTATGTTAAACCAAAGGTATAACTGTGATGTGTCTATTTTTATTTTCTTTTGCTGTGAGCCTTGAAATCTAAATTTAAAATGTTACGCTGTGGTTTTACAAAGTCATGTGACATTACCTCCTTCGTATGCACTGCCTCAGTGAAGCATTAATAATTGAATAGTACATTAGATATATTGCTGAGTCAACAAAGTACCAGTAAAACATACAAGTAAAAGCAAGTTAGACACAATATATACATAGATATAGGTCAATTATAAAAACTAAAACCTATGTAGGTTTTACTTCACCAAATGTAAACTGGTCAATAGAAAATAATTCACTGTCAAGATTACTGTCAAACCATTGTTTTATTATTGTGTTACAGTGATATTCACTGAATACATTAATCTCTATTTATTCCGGAAAATAGGCTTTGAATTTTGTCTAGTTGTTTTATGTGTGCCTTAAGAACAACTACACAAATTGTTCCTACGCAGCAACACAAATAAGTTTTATTAAATAATTCATTAATAATGCTGTAGAGAAGTACTTTTTTTGGGCGGACCAGACGGAATTCTTGAATTCTAAAAAGCAGCCAATTCGTATCATGAATTGATGGTTGAAACTGCAGAAACGATTATTCGACCAAACATAACTGACCTTGCTGTGTCTGCTGCAGCAGTAAAAGGGTCGATCGGTCTACCTCACTAACTTCTCAAGTTTAGCCTTTTGATCTACTTTCCTTACATGGAAATGTCCTCCTCAGAACACTTGTGATCCCAGAGAAGCATTCTGTTGCAGTGTAAAGTGCAACTTCAGCTGGCTGACATCCAACACATCCAGTTCTCACTCTGCCAATGTTTCCCTCTGGACACCCAGGAATAAACCTCTTAATCTTGATTTTCAGCATCTTGGTCACTGCGTTTGGACCCCTTTTTTTACCGGCAACCCGCATTAGGTGGGGGTCTTAACCAGTGTTGGGAAAGTTCACTTTGTATGTGAACTAGTTCAAAGTACAGTTTCACCAATTTAACTAGTTCTGTTTCGCTAAAAGCTCATCTTTTTTCGAAAAAAATATTGCCAGATACATACAGTTACTATAGACAGCAATAATATCGATTTATAAAATCTAATTGTCATTTCATAATTTTAAAACATTTACTGTCAGTATTATAAGAACAACAAAGGAATTTTATGAAGTGTTGTGAAATACCATATAAAACAGATTAAATGAAATAAATATAACTAAAGTAAGATGAATAAAATACAATGAAATAAGTGACTCTTACATTAAAGTGGGAATATTTAATTTAATAATTGAAGCTTTCATGATCCATACAAAAGAACATGGGTTTATGTCGGAGTAGCATTTATGTCTATTCAGTCAGCAGTAGCAGTGATGAGTTCATTGTCCTTGACATAAAACCTGTTTAAGTGATTGTACTTTGTCATTTCTCTTTGTCTTGACATAAGCAGTTATGCGCCTCTGGTGTTGCCATATTGTGTGATTCCACTTTACGTTAAAAGCTGTTTACAGTGTGCTTCAGCCGGGTTTTCCCCAGAATACTCTAGTATCAATCTGACAATCTACTGGACGAAGATGAACGAGGAGAGTTTGACGTTCACGGATATCAGAATGAACGCGTTCACAGTAGCGTTCATCAGGCAAAATACACTATGTTCAGTTAACGTTTGCCTAAAATATAGACTAGTTCATGAACTTTCGTTCAGTGAACTTGTTCAGGCACATGTCGTCTAAGTGTTGGGATTCTTTCTATTCTGTAATCTATTGCATTTTAGAGTTATAGGCAAACATAAACACCAATCCTTCCGTTATTCATGTCTCTAACGTCCAGATTGTATTGAAGCCTTTAAAAGAAGAATTGTACCGGTAAACAGAAGCTGCTAGGCTACTTCCTGTCTGTGTGGGATGTTGGCCTAGTAGCTAGTCTAGCAGCGTTTGCTAAAAATAAGATTAAATGACAGACTTGTTTAGGTTTATTCAAAACAATTCCTCTTGTCAAAGCTTCAATACAATATTCTTCAGACAGAGGGATTTGGGTGTTTATGAGTGTCTTTTTGGACAAAGACTAAGACTAAGGCAACTGAGCTCCAGTTGCTACATTAAAATGAACATACATTTGTGTCTATAACTCTAAAAAGGAACAGATTACTCTAAAAAAAAATAATCCCAACTCTTAGTCGACATGAGTGTGAGTAGAAAATGAATGACTTTTGAATTATGGGTGAACCATCACTTTAATGATAAAAGGATCAAACACGGCGTCAATTCCATTCCGATCTTATACTTCGTTTTGTGGGGAAAGATGAACAATCCAGATTAGTTCGGGTCGCTCTTCTCACCGCTTCAAGTCAAAGAAAATACAAGCTTCTTATAACAATCAACTGGACCCAGTTCTGAGGACCCCGAGCTGTAGGAAACTCTCTACATTTAAGTCAAATTTCCCGCCCAGGAGGTCGTCTTTTGTGGCCAAATTGTTCTTTCAAGTTCTTTATTTTGTCTCTGGTAAATCTAATTATTGAAATGTTCCCGGGCGGAGGTCACATGCTGTGTGCGTTGTTTTTCTGTTTTCTGCTCCCACCCTGGGGTGTCGCCGGCTTTGTCTTTGATATACAATTTAAGGTGGGATATGCAGGCAAACAACAATCTTTGAATCTACCGGTCGTAACTCTAATTCTGATCCAAGCTTGTCTCAAACCAGCAATCATTGTGAGAGAAATGTTGATTGTGAATATGTGTAGACGAATGTTTCCCGCTCTTAGATCAAACGAGTAAATTGTACTTTATATTTTGATTATCATATAGTATTAATTTAAGTATGGCGTATACACATATAACAATTTTAATCTAATAATGATGATGTCAGCTGACTAATTTGATAAGTATCATTACATTTGTAAGAAAAACACTTGTATATTGAGATGAAACCTCTAGTTGGTTTGGATCCTCCAGTGTTAATGAATTCATAGAAAAACTGTCTCATATCTCTCTGCCCAGTAGATTTGCAGTCTAATACGCCGGGTAATTTCCTGTCTGTGCATCAAATGTCAAAAATGTGAATTAATATTCACGGCGAGTCGTGTCAAATCAAAAAAGCCCATCAAATTCATGAAGTGTGGACTACAAAGACGTCTCATTTGACGTTGGGAAAACAAGCCTGTCGAGTCCTGACACAGCCGGCTCATCGACACGTCTATTGTCTGTCACGGCTTCATCGATTGGAAAAGGACACCTCTGTGGCAGAAACACCTTTCAAAATAGATTGTATTTGTTTCGCCGCCAGAGCTGAAAGAAGAGATGGGAGTGTGCAGCAGGACTGTGTTTGGAATGGAGCCATCCCAGATGTCCTTCCTGTACTTCTTGATGTACGCTGCGGCAGCTGGAGGGCTTTCGCCTTTGCTGGAGTGCACCCCGGGTTCTGCCCAAGAGCTCAAGATAGAGGTGAGGCCCCACTGAAGCGCCCACAGGCAGCACTATCCACAGTCTATTTCATCTTCAGGAAAATAAAGCATTTCCCCTCACAACAATCATCCCAGCAGGAATCCTTTTTTCTTTTCTTTGGCTTGATTGACAATCCTAGAATGCTCGGCACGGATGAAGGTACTTTTGGCTCGTGTTTTCGTCAGTTTCATAACAGCTGTTACAAAATCTGTTCTTAGGCTATTGATTTGACGCGATAAGAATCTCCTCATATCTCGTTGATTCTTTAAGGCATTACTGCATGTGGATCGTAAAGAGGCTTTGAAGCCATCGTCGTACTTTGTTCTCTTTGAATCTGTGCATTGATTATCATGTACGTATTCAAAGCATCAGGTCGTGCCTCTCATATAATGTATATGAAATCCAACGAGCAGCACGAACTGCTCTGGTCTCAGTCTCCACGTTCCCTTCCTGTGATATGTGCCAATAAGATAAACTAGCTTTCCAAGAAATGTCTTTTTTTTTCTCTCCTTTCAACAGTTGCATCTGCCAGCTGTCATTGATTATCATTCAGCTGGTTTATCTCTCATTGTGTAATCAACAATGAAGGAAGTTAAACACAGGGATGAATTCCAATACTCAATGCCTCAGGCTTTTATGGTAAAAAAAACAAACAACTCTTTACAAGTTGGTTCATCCTTAAATATAGGATTTGAGGACTTGAAACGATCAAAAACACTTTGTTCATCTGAGATTTCCAAGATTCTGTCCGTTCTGTCACTTCCCGGCCTAACGACGCCCATCGTGATTGGTCCAAATGTGTTAAAACCATTTAAATATATCCGCTACTTATCATTTATTGGTAATAAAACTAATCATGACCCATCGTCAGACCAGGAAGTGGCAACTAATCAGATTGACAAAGATCATAATTTATTAAGTGATAGAAAGTGTTTTAATTCTGAGTTTCATTAACACATACCAAATATTTAAAAAGCTTGAACTTCCGGATGTGATGTCATCAATAAGCGACAGCCCGAACACATTCCGTATCCACAGTGTCTCTCACACACAATTTAGCCAATCTAAAACATACCGTGATTCAGAAGAAGTGTTTTTTTCTTTTTTAAATATCACTTTAATATAAGTTCTTGAACAAGTTCTGCATCCTTTCTTTTCGAACTTGCACCATTTTAAAAGTACTAGTACTTGAAAATTTTTAATCAGTAAACTTCTGTCCATCTTGGCAAAAAATAATATTCCATGGAAAGAAAAAAAAGTTTCTTTTGAGCTTGGTTTGTAAAAGCTGGTCTTAATAATCGTTGAAACTTCATGCTTAAATATTTGCTCCATTCCTTTTTTTTTTCAACTCAACAAGATGATTTTGCACTTTTGTGTGATGTGATTCCATTAGGCAGCGCTCTTGCATGACTGCACAGTTATGAAAGCAATATAGTGTCAAACGACCATCCACGAATCTTACATGATTAGCATAAGATATGCAAACAGAAGTTGAACCTAACCTTGGGTTACAATAACTGTACGTTGTATAGAAATGAATTTTGTGATTACTAGAAGCAATCTGATCATTCTCACACTTTGTATCAACTTACAGTTTTTAGTTTAGACTTCAAAAGCATGTTTTTGTAGTTACAATAAATAAAATAAAATGTACCTTTACATTTCAAAATGCATAATTAAGACTAATACTAAGTACAGATGGACACTGACACTGACACACTACTGTTCCGACATGAACAGTATTATTTCGGGTGTAGTGTCGTTTCTCATGATATTTAATTTTGTCTAAATGTGTCTGTTTGTACAAAACTCTCTTTTCATTGAAATATTTACATTAGAAAATGTTCTTAAGCCCCGCCCACTGGAGCTAAAATCTTGTTTACCATAACCACACCTTCTCTGTTGTGATTGGTCAAGCATTGAGGTGTGTCACCAATCGTCATTAATTCACCACCTCCAAGGGACTCGTGTTATAAACAAAGAAAATCTTTTGTTGTTTTTTTTTTTTTTTAGCTTGCGTAGAGAATTTTTGTGGATCTAGAGTGAGTGACCTTTGAACTCTGCGGCTCTTAGGGGAGAGAGACATTTGTTCGCTATTAAGTGCATCTTGAATTTGTATCTCCACAGGGAGGCACCCAACAGCTTTCAGAGCATCTGGCGGAGCGTGTGGGTCGGAAGAATGTCCGACTGGGTTCTGTTGTGACAGCCATATGGCAGGTAGTGTACGGTAACCACTCACTCAGGGAGTGATGAGGTGCGGCGCTGGGATAACAGCCCCCCCACTTGGGGAGCAGACCGTCTGCAAAAGGCTGCCTTGGGGGGGGCAAAAGAGAGTCTGTCATCACTGTATCAGTTATTATTCAGTGATTCAGTTACACGGGGTCATCAAGCGCTTAAACAATCAAAACAATACCCAATAAAATATACACTTAAAAAGGTCAAAATAACACTGAGAACATCACAGGAGTCTGGAAAAGCGCTTTAAAAATTTAAATTACTTACTAACTTACTTACTTAGATTTTGTTGCACGAGATAAAAAACAAAATTGTAGGTGACATATATATGTTTTTTTGTATTGTTTTGAACAGTTAAATAAAACTAATCATGACACATCGTCAGACCAGGAAGTGGCAACGAATCAGATTGACAAAGATCATCATTTATTGTCTGTTAGAAAATGTTTTAATTCAGAGTTTTATCAACACATACCAAAATATTTAAAAAAACTGAACTTCCCGATGTGATGTCATCAATAAGCGACAGCCCGAACACATTCCGTATCCACAGTGTCTCTTCAATACACACTCAATTTAGCCACTATAAAACATACCGTGACTCGGAAGAAGTGTACTTATTTTTTTAAATATCACTTTAATTAAAGTTCTTGAACAACTTCTGCATCCTTTCTTTACAA
This sequence comes from Callionymus lyra, assembly GCF_982586985.1. Lineage (NCBI taxonomy): Eukaryota > Metazoa > Chordata > Actinopteri > Syngnathiformes > Callionymidae > Callionymus > Callionymus lyra. Next base: position 14,862,945 of record NC_141822.1, on the reverse strand, counting down.
GCTTGCACCATTTTAAAAGTACTAGTCCGACACTGAACATTTTTAATCAGTAAACTTCTGTCCATCTTGGCTAAAAATAATATTCAATGGAAACAAAAAATAAGTTTATTTTGAGCTTGGCTTGTATTATTTCATTAGACTTTATTTTGGGATTCAGAATGATCCATTTCTATAAAATGTATATAATAATTGTTCTTTTTTATTTATTATTAGGGATTTTTTTTTTTTTTATCAAATATGTCTGTCAATCCCAGATTTAATAGACAAAATCTTATATTAAAAACGATTAAATGGTAAACCGTTACCATTTTTGTAAAATGCATCTGTTTGTAACCGTTAAAGACGAGTCATGAATAAATGTCTTACCCCTGCAAAGCTCAAGATCAGCATCTGATTGAAACACAATTTGGGAAAATATTATTTCAGCAAGAAAAAAAAAATCTATAAAATGTGGAGAAGCGTTTTTTAATGGTTATAGATTTGTGTCAAAATATTTATCTGTTTAATATCGATTGAATTTGACTATTAGCAAGGATTATACCGAATATAAATTATCATCATTATCGTTTGTAAACATTAAAAAAAAAGGGTAAAACTGGACTTTTAATGGATTTTATTGTGCAAAAATAAACTTATAAAAGTTATTTTTTTCTTCAACAAGCGAAATATTAAAAAACAAATCACAAAATTGTTGCTACAAAACTATATCCCTGCTCCTCATACCTGAGGCCAAAAAATGAAACGTTGTCTGAATACATATTTAAGCTTCTTTTAAAACAAACTAGATGAACGCAAATCTACTGAATTCATAGAGATAATGAAGAGGAAAGTAAAAAAAATATTGGACTACGGCCCCTAGAGTGAATGAAAATGCAACACTGTGATAAAAAAAACCTTGTATTAACGCGTACCTTTTGTGCAACAGGATGCTGAGTGGGCTCAGGTGAAGACGGCAACCGAGACCTTCTTGAGTAGAGCTGTGATCGTCAGCTGCCCTCCTCATTTGGCAGGTCAGTGTGCTTCTGAGTCACCCGTTACCTTAACTCCTCGGAGAACCGGAGAGCAAATAGCGCTCTCCTCCTGAAGCTGCGCATCCTCGTGGAGACGCCTCTGATGTTCTCTCTCCATCGCTGCCTCCGAGGCTGAGACAGTCACTTTAGCAGAAGTAAAAGATGTCAGAAATTGCCCTCAAAAGTTAAGATGGAACAGGCGTTAGTGCCAGAAAACTTGCGGGCTGATGTGACATTTTGCTATGGTCTGAATTAGGAATTGGAGATTTGGGGGGGAAGGGTGGGGGGGGGGGGGGGGGAAGAGCGTCTTCATCGTCCTGCTGGGGACATGAAAGCGAAGACCCCTTCAGCGAGTCTTTTCTGGCTTCATCAGCACTTGAAATATCAATTGAAATTAGAGTTTTAAAACTCACATTCAGTGTTGATTAAACTAATTCGAACACGTTTCTTCAATACATTTGTGTCTGATATAAAAGGGAGCATATATAAATATATATTTTCTATTTTAATATGGCTCTAACAATAGCATATGTGGACCGTTGGTGTTCAGATGAAATCCTTTACTGTACTTTAGGTGGAGATTTTCTACCTTGTGCAGTTTTTGTTCCCATATTCCTTGAAATCCCCTTCAAACACTTCATCATCCAATGCATAAAGTGCTCTTTTAAAGGAAAATAAATAATTAAATTGACCTGTTGGACAAACGGAGATACAATGTACCATCCGATCTTTTTAAAACTATAAAAAGATGGGTTGGTGATTTATTCATTCAACTGCCCTGAACCTACGACCCTCTCACCTTGGTCCGACTTCAATAACCTGCTCTTCAAAGCTAAATATTACCTTGACTACACATTGTAAGTAAGAAGTTTAACTTCTTCTATATTGTCCTCAAGTATCCTTCTTGAATTCATGGTCATTGATGTTGGCAGGTATTTTATTTTACCTGTAATAGGAAAAAAAAGTGTCTATAGTGAAGATAGAAGATTAAACTTTAAAAACATACACTTTCATGAACCGTTTTACAAGAACACATCCCTATTCAATAAAAATCAAAGTACATCTTTTTTTTTCTAATTTGATATATTTTTAGTCAAACATTGCCAGCAAGCAATACATTGAAAATTATAAATGATATCAGCAGAAACTTTAGTTTAACCTTTTAAAAAACAACTTGCATTCTTAGTGTATATATTTCTATATCCTTAAGTGATAGTTCACTCAAAATTTAAACTTCACTTATTTTCTAGTTATATTTATGTCGACTAAAGGAATTTAGGATTATTTTCAGAGTAATATGTTCCTTTTTAGAGTTAGACAAAAATGTTTGATCATTTTAATGTAGCGACTGGAGCTCAGTTGTGTTTGTCTTCGTCTTAACATGTTTAAAAACATCCAAATACCTCTGTACGTCTGTAACATCCATGTTGAAGCCTTGACATGGGTAATTGTTCCCAAAAAACAAAATAAGTCATTATTTTAAGCTTGTTTTTGGTGGAATCTGCGAAGCCATCAACATAAATCTTGTACACTGCCACTTGTGTTTGAATGAGGAAAGACTTCCGGCAGGAACTTCTGGGACTAACTTAAAAAAACACAGACTTAATTGAGTTTTTCCAGGACAATTCTCAAGGCTATAATACAAGAGGAACATTACAGACGAGCAGGTATTTGGATGTTTTTAATTGTCTTTATGGACGAATATAAGGACGAAGACAACTGAGCCCCAGCTGCTACATTAAAATGAACAAACATTTTTGTCTATAACTCTAGAAAATAATAGATTACTCTGAAGATAATCCCAACCCTTTCTTGACATGAGGGGGAGTAGAACATGAGGGAAGTTTGAATTTTAGCTCGACTATACCTTTAACCGAGTTTTTGTCGTCTTGCATTGTAAATGCTGTTTAACAAAAAAAACAAAAAATGTTTTTAACCCAGAATCTTTAACTACGAAGGTCATAAGATCACATTTAAGGGTATCAATTAAGACTGATAAAATAGGAAGACAGTTAGAAAAAAGGGTATATAGGAAATAAATAAAGTTAAAGGTATTAATATAATTAATTGAATATTGATTGATATATATATTTTTAATTGTTTTGTCTAGCATGGCATTGACCTCCGTAAGCCATCAATGATACATGATGAAAATCCCACATCACAAGAGTCAACTTGAATTTATTAAAAAAATGTTATCTTGTTCCCTTCCTGGAGGGTACAAACTGGAACGCCATCTCTCATCTGAGCCTAAGAACAACTGTGGATCAAGGCCAAGATCCTTAATGAGACCATTTTTAATCAGTGTTGAATTATGCAGAGATGTTTGCGTTTGGGATCCACGGTGACTCTGCTGCCAGCATTGCCTGAATCCATTAATACATGTTACAAACCAGAACCGGGGTATTGAAGGGTCAGCTTCCCTCAGAGGATTTTTTTTATTAATTTCTTTATCTAAATGTTTGAATTTTACTCAATATTTTGTTTACACCTGAGAGGCCAAATCCCAACATGTAAACAGGGTCATGTCGTTCATCAAGCCATCGAATCCCATACTTGGTTGTGACCCTATTAAAGCTCCAGAGCGTTCAAATAAATTAATCTATCCAGGGGGCCCCACAAGGTCCGTGGCCTCGGATCAAGCCGCCGCTTTTTATGCAAGATAATGCATGACTGGATAGGAGCTCGGTGTTTTCTAATACATCACGCGAGCACTGTTCTTGGCTCCTGGATTTATGCCCGGCGTCATCCATCCATCTTTTATAATGAGTTCTGTACGTTTCCCCTCTTTTTGTGTTACCACTTCTCTCACTCACCTCCATGATTTATGAACTGTTTGGTTTCAGTGGATGCCAGATTGCTATGCATGAGGAGGGATGGGAATGGACATCTTTTTTGGGGGGGCCGAGCGTTGACTTTGGGAAAAACGGGGAAGCGATGTTTTGGTTCGGTTCCCGAGTTTATTCCGAGATTACTTGACAAAGACGATCCTAATGAAGCAGTCTCGGTGTGAAGCGTGCACGGCATAATGCAATTAGGCGCACAGATGAACAGCCAGCGATAGCAGTCGAGACAGACTCCAAGTAGCTAAATTAACTTTTTTTGGGTTCTTTTGTTTATTTCTGTCTCACACTATCAAGCGGGGGAAGAGTGTGGATAGCATGTTAAAAGTCTGACTTTGTGTCGTGGCATGTTTTGGAGTTAGTGGAAACTTCTTGATCTTGATTTCTAGAACCTTCTCGTGACAGCGATTAATTTTGCCATTTAACATTTCCGCCATTAATCATGACGTCTTCAATTAAAAGCCGCTTACTCGGAATAAAGTCAGCTCTTGTTTACGCGTCGGGATCAGGTACGTAGTGTAGGAGGGAGGCGTAAACACCGAACTCCAGACGTTGATTGAACCGGAGTTCCGTTGCCAGTGTGACTCACTGCGCTCTGAGCGAAACTAATGGCGCCTAATTTACGGATTATAAATGAAGTGGAGGAAATGAGAATAGGTGATTGTGACGATAACAAACAAGCCTGTGATATGAATCTTTCGAACATCGTAAGAAAATGACTTTATCCTGTTTAGCATCTCTGCACTCGGGAGTCATCGTTAAACAATCTGAACGTGTCAAAGAACTATTAATAATTTGTTTGGAACATTGAAGTAGAAGGTTGTTTATTTATTCATTTTCTGCAGCTTATTAAGTGTAAGTTTCCAAGCAAACCTCTGTAGGTTTTTTTGATCGTGGGAGGAAACCAGAGTGCCTGGAGTAAACCCACACAACATGGGGAGAACGTAAAAATTCACCACTGTGCCCCAGTAGACTATTGTAATTTTTTTATGTCAAAATTAAATGTTGTACTATACTATATCAGGTCAGGAGTGATTCTTTGCTCAGCCTTCCTGTAACTTCTGTAACTTCCATATGTATTTAAATGGGTTTTTAAGGTTCAACTAACGTGTTGATTAATGTGCGTCTTAAATAGATCTATTGTACTCATCAGTATGTGTCTGTTTGTATAAAAACTCTCTTTTCATTCAAATATTTACATTAGAAAATGTGCTTAAGCCCCGCCCACAGAAAGCTCTTTGTTTTTCTCAAGCTAAAATCTTGTTTACCATAACCACGCCCACTCTGATGTGATTGGTCAAACATCGAGGTTTGTCAGGCAGTATCATCAATCCCGGAAGTCTTGACCTACAAGGGACTCATTGTATAAACAAAGCGGGGAGTAGTTACAGCTGGCTGGAGGAGGAGTGAAGCCATTATTACGTCATAATGGACTCCGCTCTTGTAACCTCTCGTCTGCCGAGATTTAAGACGGGGGAGAACTTTATAAATAAGTTCAAAACATGGTCATGATGAGAGACTTTCTGCATCTTGGAGAGGAAGACTTTTGAAACATGTGAGTGAGTCAGGAAAGTTGGGATTTTCACATTAGTTGAATGGTCAGTGACTTGTATGGCTTCTAACTGCTGCTGCTCAAGTGACCTGCCTTGTTTAGAACTAGCAACACTAGTCAATAATTGTTATTATTTTTATTAAACTGTGAAATTTATAGAGCCTAATTTACAGGTTAACAACGAAGTGGAAGGAAAAACAAAGATTGTAAATAAACAACAGTATCATATCCGTGCTTCTGGAAAAATTGAAGTAAACTATTCTAATTATCTTGAATATAATGATAGAATTATGCTTTTACACACGCACACATATGGGGTCAGAAGTGATTCACTTTGATCTGTATTTAGGACGGTTTTAAAGGAATTGTCATTTTACTCGTATGGCTTTTAACCGCTGCTGCTGTAGTGCCCTGCCCTATACAGAACTAGTCAAATAAAAAAAATAAAAACAACTTTTAACTATTTAAAGTATTAAACAGCGTACATTAAAATGAATAAAATGAACTACTTGTGGTGTATTGTTCAGTCAAACTTGTTGTGATGGAAGAGGCTGAGTTGGTTCTGACAGAATTACAAAGAGATCTAAATAGAAGCAGATTTTATAGTTTTGGCTGCTCAGGTAATCTGTAGCTAATCCAGGCCTTATGTTGGGTCTAACACCTTTCTAATTTCACTTATTCTCCTTTTTGATTTGATCTCATCCTGAGTTTTTATCTGACACCATATGACACTCAGGACATTTTCTTATCAGCAGTTGGAGATACAAAGGCCTTATCTCCTCATGGTCCTGACTCTGGGAGTGGAGAAGATGTTTGAGTGAGAGAAGCGGGGGAAAAAAAAAGAATTAATATTCCGGTCTCCAGTGATGGCGTCAAATATTTCCCACGCAGAGCAACATGTCAGATCCTCTGCTATCTGGTGTATCATGCAATTCTTATTCAAAACATATTCACAGGAATGCCGTGTGAGAGAAATGGTTTTTATTGCTTTCACTTTTGAACGATTTTGAACAGAAGTAATTAAAGTGTATTTAATTGATCTTGGAACAAAACAAAACAACAATTTAAGATTATTATAATTATTAAGGGATGTTTAGTGTTTAATTACTATGAAAATTGTTAAAATAATGAAATGGAAAACGTTTTTTTAAAGAAATTTGGATGCAATTTTTTCGTCATACCTGCAAAGAATCCGGTTAAAATCCGATTTGATTGTTCGGAGTGAAAAATGTCTCCATGGTACTCACGTTCCAGGCATTGGTCACCTGAGTTCAAATTGTTCTCACACAAGCCTGAACACGCATTTCGTTTCCCACACTTTAACAGGCCCCCCAAAAAACGAAGGCAACCATCCGTGACGAAGCCCTTTTGTAGGAAAAGACTTCTTGAAATGTAGTTTCTGGATCCAGCTACTGTCAGAGGTCAGATCACTTTTCTACCCCAAACTAAGTCAGGCATTATAGTAGTGAGTACCTCCATGGTTCCACGTGGAACGCTAACCAGACGAAAATATCTGATACTGCAGGCGACAGAAAGGAGGGCATGGATATGAAAGGCTCCTCCGTTTAGCTCAAATCTGATTAATGGAAAAATGAATCAGACAATATGATCTAAAAAAAAAAAAAAAAACGTTTAAAATGTTCCAGTTCAACCTTTCTAAATCTTTCCGCAGGGACAGAGGGAGAAAAAACTACTTTCAAATAAATCACTAAAAAGCAGCCTACGAGGCTAAAACACTTTGGATCAACATTTGCATATTGAATCTCAATCATTCCGCTGGAGGAAAAACAACTCATGTTTCCAAAACTGAAAGGGGGCGGGGGGTGGTGGGGGAGCAGGGGGTCTTAAACTCCATCTACTTTAAATCCTGAAATGCAAGCTCACGTTCAACCAAAAAAACGTGTGAAAGCAAAAGAGAAAACTGTTTTTCACACTTGTTTATATGAAGCTGAAGATGCACAAAGAAAGTCTTCAGTAATTATGACATTTATGTATTCTCTTTTTTGTATGCATCAAGCTTGAGAATGTGCAGCGTCTCTGCATATTTATATGCCATTTCAGTTGAAAAAAGAAAAAATCATTTTCATTTCACCCAATCCCTTCCAATAAACCTTCTACATTAGAAACATGTCCTGATTAATAATTCAACATCAACATTATTATGTTAGCATGTAAAATCAATGGGAGCATGAATCATGGTAACTGAAAACTCTTTTAAACCCCAATGCCGCTCAATGTATTAATTTATTACGTTTTTTAAAGTCCTCCTGCTTGACCTAATTAGGTTCATCATTAGTCGCCTCTTCTCCTTTTGTCTGGCATCTCTTCATGTTGGACGCGTCTCTTCTCTCCAACAAGCCTGCACAAATAAGAATTTCTTAAGATGTTTCTTGAAGGAGTCAGTAGATCATCAAACACAGAGGGAGAGGAAGATCGTTCCAAAGCTTAGGAGCAACAGCCTGGAAGGATTTCTCTCCTCTGGTCCTGAACCGTGTGCGTGGAACCATCAGTAGATTCTGATCCACAGATCTCAGAGCCCGAGCTGGGGTGTAAGGCTGGATCAGATCACTGATGTAAGGAGGAGTCTGACCATGAATAGTTCTAAAAGTAAGAACCAGAATTAAAAAATGGATCGTGAAAGAAACTGGCGGCCAGTGAAGAGTTTTAAAGATCTGGGAAATGTGAGTTCTTCTACTTGAGCGGGTCAGAATTCTCGCTGCAGAGTTTTGTACTTACTACCTTCTAGTTTAGACACGGGACTAAACTATTACAAAAGTCTAAACGAGAAGACACAAACGCATGGATAATAAGTTCCAGATCGTGTTGTAACATCATTTTCCTCTACCTGCTATTCTTCTTCCACAAAAAACCCTTTTCCACTCCTTCCTTCCAGCTGCTGCAAAAAGATGGTTGTTAAATATGTGAAAATGTTTTTTAAATATATGATGATGGTTTCATAAATAAGGTTTTGATCATCTCTCAATCAGAATAAAACTGTCCGTCACTGAGGATTAGAGTTTGATAAAGTTAAGGTTTTACGTGATATCAGTTCATGTTTTTTCACTGTGCTTCAAACAGAAAACATGCCAACTTTGTTCAAATTGATTTCATGAGCTAATTTAACTTTTCTAAAATACCAGACTAGGTATTTGTTGTGTTCTGTAGGTATAATTTAGGAGCAAAATCATGAGATGACTCACACAAAAGGCTTGGCCAGACAAGGTCAGGTGCAGAGAAAGACTCTTTTTTTTATAAATATAGTTTTTGAGTGCCTATTTTATTTTTTTAAATTTTCTGAAATATATTTTCATTAGGTTAAAATAACAATGAAATGAAGCAAAGTCTCAACTCTGATAGAGATTTAGCCATCTTGTTGTAGAGTTTAATTGAAAATTCAAAAGATAAAATCATAAAAACAAATAAATATTTTTTATGGTTTTCAAATCATAGTATTTGTATCATAGATGATTTTTGGTTTATATTCAAATAAGTGTATGTTTTTTTAAGTTCAAATATTCATAGTGTTTGTTCATTTATTAAAGCATTTGTTCAAATATTAAACTATAAAGTGTTGAGAGAACTTTGTTATGATGCGACACTTGAAATAAAATTTAATTAAATGGAACTTCGGTGTTTCAATTAAACTATCTCAATAGCAACAGTCATTCCTGTGAGATCCTGCCGACGACTGAGCACGAGAGGATATTATACCGGCTCCAGTGGCTTCTAAAGCTGGCCATATATTGGCTTCAACCAAACAGAAAGTTGACCAATGACAAGATGTCACTAAAATGTATTGTTCCCTAAAAAAGGAAAAAGTGAATTGAAATAAATCGTATCGAATCATATCGTGAGATTAATTTATCACTACAGCCCTACTCCGTAAGATTTTTTTCCTTCTTAAGAGTGCAGAATTTCTCGGTCTTTGGTTTGAATCATTGTTCATCACATCTGTTCATAATTAGACTCTGCTGAGACTTCAGTTCATCGACGAAAACAAGCAGAGGCTGCAACATATTTCTAATATGCTTAATCGGCGCGGCTATAAATCATTGCTGATTCCATCACATCTTGGGAAAAAGGTCATGAACAAACAAAATAATTAAAGGTCTGTTCAAGTCAGTGAAATTCTCCCATCACTGCCGGGGCAGAATAAACATCTCTGGACCGTCTGTCTGTCTCTGCGCCCGCTGTTGTGATGCAGCACCAGCCTGTGTGAGTCGTGACGAAACCAATGAGGGCATCTCAGTCAGACGCTGGAGCCAAACACTTGAGTTACGGTTCAGTTTCCTCCTGCTCACAGTTTCATTTGGACTTTTTATGTGAGTGTGAAATAGTCTGAGGTTGTCAGAATACTTGCTGTGTATGGACTAGAGAGAAGTCTGGAAATGTAAATACATAAATTGTCTATTTATTCCTATTTTATTTTATTTCTTTCAAGAATTATCCATGTAATGAGAAACAATACGTTTTTTTTTCCTCAACATTGATCCTCAAATTTCAAATAATTAATAAACAGAAAATTGGTAAAGGAACTGACTCATGTCTAAACAAGAAGAAGTGAAGAAGTTGATACAGATACATCGGCAGCGATAATTCTGACCTGCTCAAGTAGAAGAACTCAAATTTCTCCGATCCTTAAAACTCTTTACTGGCTGACAGTTCCTTTCCTGGTTCTTACTTTCAGATCTATTCATGGTCAGGCTCCTCCTTACATCAGTGATCTGATCCAGCCTTACACCCCAGCTCGGGCTCTGAGGTCTGTGGATCAGAATCTACTGATGGTTCCTCAACACGCTTCCGGACCAGAGGAGAGAAATCCTTCCAGACTGTTGCTCCTAAGCTTTGGAACGATCTTCCTCTCTCTGTGTTTGATGATCTACTGACTGCTTCAAGAAACATCTTAAGACATTTTTATTTGTGCAGGCTTTTCCCTGATTTTCTGGGACTCCTGTGTTGCTCTCAGTGTTATCTTGATCTTTTTAGTATATATATATATTTTTTTTTTTTTAGTATTTTTTTTGATTGTTAAAGTGCTTTATGACCCTGGTCTAGAAAAGCGCTCTATAAATATAAATTACTTACTTACTTACTTACCTACAGACGTGTTGGGACGTTAAATCTGTATATGCCTACACTAGTCGTACCAGAAACACGGTCCCTAGTCGTTTATAAAATCCCCATTTGATCTTTAAAAAAAAAAAGAGAAACCTATTCCTTTACATGTTGTGATAAACAATCATGAACAAAGTGTTTTTTCTAATTCAATATAGCGAAGATAAATGCGTCTTACTAAACAGTGCATCACAGCTTTTTAAGATCTTGACACATATTCATTAAGCACCTCACTTGCCACATCCATTTAACAGATTATGAATTAAACAGCCTTTCATCCATCAACAGGAAACAGGCATGTAACACTTATTGAATGCCCCCCCCGTCATATGTTACCTTGCAACACGTCCAGACGTCGAAGGGAGTGTGTCAAATTAGTGCGGGTCCACTTATCATGTCACTGTTTTTCACTTTTATTGCACTTGGATTATCAATTTTGTTTTGCGTTCTTGACATTACAGAAGCCCACTGACAAGTTCTGGACAGCATCTGAATTATGTTTGCCATCATCCATGTTTTCATCTGGTGAAAGCCTGGCCCAGAGCCAGATACTAAGCCTTAGCTATGGCAGCCTGAGAGTCTTTTTTGAAAAAAAAAATTTTTAAACCTACCTGCTACTGTTGAAGGCATGAAATTGCTTTTATTGTTAAATGAGTCGTGGTAGCAATTCTGTAATTATGTTTGTCACTTACGTGAGCAGCGCAACAAGATTGTCCAATACACTTAAATCGATTGAGAGATTACAGTGTCAGGCTTGATGTTAGGAGAGATATTTTATATTTCGATTAAATGTAATTGATTTAAAGTGTTAAATCGTTAGGGACTCAACGGTTTAAATAACATGATATGTGAGAAAATAAATAGAGTTTCCAGAAAATCACACCGACCGACGGTGGTGAGGAAACTCTTTCCTTTATCAGGCAGAAACCTTGGGCAGAACCAGACTCGATGTAAAAGAAAAAGGCTTCCAGTTGAGACTGGCAAGAAAAAGAGAGAAATGTATTTAAAATGAGCAATGATTTGGAAATGTTTGTTTTAGCTATGAAGTAGAAACTGCACTATATATATATATATATATATATATATATATATATATAGAAACAATTCCTGGTTAATCTCTTATTTGCTTGACACGAATATCAGGAAGTACGATCTTGCGTTTGTCTGACGTTATTTGTATATTGATATCCTGTGGTAAACTAAATCTAATCCTACCCTTAACTCATGAAAAAAAAAATCCAATGATAAAAAGAAAAAAATACAAAGTCTGAAAGTCATATTTAAAAAAATGTGATCAACAACATATCACTTAATAGGAAATTCTAAATTAGCACCTTTAAAATTTGAAAACTAGAAAATACAAACTTGTATTTCTCTTTATAACACTGGCGTGTACTCTGTGTTTTCCAGCAGATTTTTGTAAGATACAAAACTGCGAAAAATCTTTTCAATGAAAAATACAAAGGCCATACAATTTAGTTTTAATAAATATGTTAGTGTCTCTACATTTTCGTCCAGTCGTAACATATTCCGAAAACGTAATGTGACATCCTTAATATTTGAGATCTAATTTAGTTTAAAACCTTCCTTGGAATGAGACGAACTGGTACCAATAATAGGGAAGTAGTTATTTCACGACCACGTTGGCCTTTTTAAGGCCAAAACAAAAAATCATGTCCAGTCTGGACATGGATCAGTTCATGGCGGTCATTTTGAGTCCAAGACGAAATGACTCAAGTGCTCTTTATAGATTTGGATCCCTTTGTTCTGCATCGATTATTGTGATTCAATTTGCTCAGACTACGACCCTACTAGTGTCACAATTCCCATGTGACTTCATGTAACTCACACAAATGACGAAGATATGGATAACATGCTGCTACAACAGCTCAGCCGCTGCACTGATGGATTATATAGGAAGACTCTACCCTGTATTTATATGAGTTAGGGATGTTTTAGGTCTTCCTAAAGACCGTGACAAATGCTAAGTGGATTAAGTTCGCTTTTCAAGACGGACAGCAGCAGCCAAGTTCTCTCTTGTATGAAGGAAAATGTTGCAATTATGACCAAGTACGTTGAAAGTTCTGATGCTCAACTTTTGCCAACAATTCGTCCTAGATCTGAACATTTCTTTCCCCCCTTACGATCCCCCTTTGCTGGAGGGAAAACAAGTACAGCACTGTGTCATTGAAATGGCAAAAATGAAGCTTCTGGGATTCATTTAAAAAAGAAAACCAGTTTATTCTTTGAAAAACTAAGTCTTGTTAATAGAGGAGTGACCCCAGGTCACATTATTTTCATGGACTGATAATATACAGATAAAAACTATGACATAGGTTGCAAAAAAAGGTGAAATGGATCGAAAATACATCTCGTCATAACGCTGACTCAGCAGGAGCCCTGGGATGGTGTCCAAACAACAGGATGGTTCCTTAGAGAGTTTGTGTTTTCCTCTTCTTTCACAGATTTGTCTTCAGTAAACTTGGCTGAAACGATCGTCTCGCTAAGTGTGGCTAATGTTACTTGGGAGAATATCCACTTTTCGAGTATCAATCGATACCACATAATTAGATTTTGGAAAAAATAAAAAACTGTGCTGCCAGGTTACAGACGGGACCAGTATTAGGCCGGGGGAACACAAGATCAAGTAGTGTTTCTCTCTTGCTTTTGATTATTTGAATGCATAAATATATTGAATTAAATGATGATCCTTGTTGAAGGTACAATAGTCAATAAGTACTTTCAGTTCTGCCTAATTCCCATGCACTGATATCGACTTCGGATTTTCTTTTACCCAGCAAAGATGCACTACAAGCCACCCTTGCCCGTCCAAAGACAGTTCCTCACCCAGAACATGCCAATGGGACACATGATCAAGTTCATCGTGACATACCACCGAGTGAGTACCTGGACATCGATCCCAACACAACATCCTTGAGAAAGAGGGAAAACATTTAAAAAAGCAGGTTGATTTTGTGAAAGAACCTACTTGGAGGAAAGTGAGATGGAACTCTTAACACAGTGTGCAAAAAATGTCTTTCAGGCGAAGTGCATTTAGTGACCAAAGTGCAGAAATGTAGGAAGTATTTTCTCGTTCACTAGTTCACACCTGAAAAACACAATGACTTAACAACACCGTTTTCAAATGCCAACACTTGGAATGTCCAAGTTTGAATCTATTGAAAATTATATCAAATTATTGGCGATAAATATTAGGAGAAACGCCTCCGTACTCGCCCCCTTTAAACCCTATTGAATATTTTTATCAGCATGGAGGTGGAAGGTTTAGGATCAGTCTCCACAAAAAACAGCTCTCCTCGCTTGATGCCGTGGATTCTGGTTGTGTAGATATATTTCTCTCGAAGCCTGCCAGGGATAGATGAGACACTCAAGAATATTCTACCGTATTTGCCAGGGATGACATAAGATGTGACATGGATGAAAACACATGGTTGAATGCAGATGAGAGGATCTGAATACAACAGTTTTTTAGTTGTTTTTTTTATCTCTTCCAATAATTTGTACCCACCCCCCCTTGAATTCAGAGATTCTTCTTTATTGTTTATGTAATCTCTATTTGATGCATTACATATTTAGTGTTGTGCAATATAATTCAACATATACAATTCAGTGCTAAAAATACTACATAAAACACTGATTTACCCGAAAAAATCAATTGAAATACAAGATGTATTTGTTGTAATGTTGTTTGTTGTCATTACCTGTTGGTATTTTTTTAGTTCAGTTTGTTAAGAGTAATTTTGTGTTTAAGCAGTGAGACAACGTGCCGGTGTTTTGTTGAATGAGCTTCTTTTGAAAGACGTATAAACTTTTGTTTGGTGAGACAAGGACTTGCAAATGAAAAAACTTTAATTTCACATTAGTTTTTAACAAAAACAAGCAACAAAAGCAAAACAATGTTTAAATGCTCTTATTGATTCTTGAACACGTTTTAATTAACCGGGACCATTTTCGCTGGTCACACCTTCAATGAAACTGTGTATCTATAATGTTTTATCATTTTCAATTTCTTCTGTAAATGATCGATAAATATGTTTGCTTTCACAGGCCTTTTGGAAGGAAAAAGGTTACTCGGGAGCGATTGTTGCAGGATCCTCCACTGGATGCCCGTTCAGTGTAACTTTCGATGCCACCTCTTCCAAAGGAAACGCTGCTCTTGTTGGCTTTATTGCTGGAAAGCAAGCCACTCAGTGGAGCAGCAAAGAGGTAAATTAAAGCATTGATGACTTCAACCATCATTCTTTCTATCCTCGTTTATTATCATCATCATCATTTTGTGGCAACTTTAATGAAGCGAAACGCAAAATACACCAGATGGTTTTGACAAGCTATGAGAAAAAATATGAGGCATAAAATCATCAGATTTCTAAAAGATTCATGAGGCATAAAGTCTTGGACACATTGTTCGCTCCGGATGTTATTACAACTCTGGTCAGGCTGTCATTTATCATCATCTTGTGTTCTCTTCTCCAGTGCTGACTTCTTAATTGAGAAAAGTTGTCAAACAAGTCAAACAGTCTTTTGTTTGGACGTACGCCTATACGTAACAATACCAAGCGATCTTTCTCGCCTCCTACCTCAAGGTTATCTCTGTCTGTTGCGCCGCCTTGACAAATGAAGTCTCACAGCCTTGCCAACTGAGAATATCGTTCACACTCATTACTACAGCAGTCCTGATGCGGCAAATGCAATTCTACTTGCCTTATTATGAAAGTTAGAGTCTAAATTGGGCGCCTCTCCAAGGGGAGTTCTGCTAAGGCCAAATTATTCATAGTTAGAATCTGATGACACTTTAAAGGCTCATAAACAAACTGAAGTCTTCTTTCTTTCTTGCTTGATGTTTATTTATACTCTAGAATCCAAATAAAATCCTAATGAGTCCAATCCGAACCTGACATTGGCTCATTTGTAAAACAAAAACAGACACCAGATTTCCCTTTAGTAAGATGAAGGATGATAAAAACATGAACAAATTACCAATAAAAGCATTACAATACGGAAGCGTAAGTGCCACAATAAGAATTGGATTTAACATTCAAACTTTTGGAAATTAGTTTTAATTCCTTTATTGAGTTGTTGCCTTTATCTTTTTTAAACTATTTAATTCAATTATTTCTACCTTGAACATTTGCGTTTGTTTGGTTGTTTTGAAATGATGAAATTATAGTTCTATATATTTTCAAAATACATAAAAAAAATGTATATATTTTGGCCCATTAAACACTATAAATATGTTTTTAGCTCTCAGCCAATCATGTGATGCGCGGGTGATCATATGACTGGCTGAGATCTGTCACAAGTAGCTCAGCTCTCTATCGGGCTAAAAACATATTTATAGTGTTTAATGGGCCAAAATATATACATTTTTTTTGTTTCATGTGATGCGCGGGCGATCACATGACTGATCGTCTTTTCGATACTCTTTTAGTATTATGTGGTGGCACAATTATACCAAAATTTGTATGGTGAAATTAAAAAAGTACAATTTATCAAATGTTTTAATATATTTGTTATGCTTAATATTATATACATTTATAAAATAATACTAAAACTAACTTATTTGATTATATTATTTGATAGTAATTAATTCAACCCTTCAATATAGAGAAGAAATGCTTAAAATTCAATAAACCATTTCAATTAAGAACATTTTAAATGTCATAATAAACCATTCTCCCTTTACTTTATTTCCCAGGGCGTGATCTTACCTTTCGACACCTACTTGTTTCTTCTTAGACGCACATTAGTCCAGTCTTGTTCCCGATGTTCAGACGCCATTCTCATGCAGCAACAAAAGGCAGAGTCAAGCTGTTTCTCTGTGGCACCAGGCTGCGGTTGCACAGTTTGCTAAATAATTAACCCACACTTGCTGTTCGCCTGTTTAAACTGAGGAAACGAGTGTTGGTGTATGTCTGCCAGGCGAGTCGACACTGAGTGTGCATGTCCCCGATGTTTGTGCTTCCATCGCCTGATGGGCTGAATAATTTAACGCGCGACACATATGTACAGGACACAGTGTATGGATACACTGTATATGAAGGAAGCAAAACTCATTAAAAAATGTCAATCCGACTCATTGATGCACGTCTTCCTGATGAGGGTTTTTTTTTTCTGTGTGCAGGCTGGAGAGAGAAGGAGATTAGTGGTCGCCAGTTTGAGTAAATATTTGGGGCCTGAGGCAGAATCTTTCATCCACTATGAGGAGAAGGTAAGTGTATAAAAACTAAAAGATGGCAATTTAAAATCAAAACGTCGCTCTTTTATAAAACCCCTGATAACTCTTATCTTTATAAATAATCTTATTTTACTCAGCTTTTAAAGAATAAATGGCTGAAATGCACATGGCTGAATTTAGCAAAATCTGATTGTGATAATATCTTTCCGAGCCAGTTGCATGAAAGCATGACAATTACTTTAAAAAGTTGCACAAAGGCGAGGACTGTGAAGATTTAATATTTATAACAAGCATTTGCTTAAGGAATAAACGTGTATACTTATTATCTACAGGAAGACCTGACCAGAGTTTGGGTTCTTTATGTGGTCCTCATGATGTCAGAATAAAACTATAGTTAAAACTATTAAGCTTTGTGAAAGTTCAACTAATGTGAAAACCCAACTTTACTGACTCACTCTCATGTTTCAAATGTTGAATCTTCGTCTCCAAGATGCAGTAAATCCCTCATCATGACCATGTTTTGAAGTTATCACTTTTATAAAGTTCTCTCCCGTCTCAAATCTCAGCGAACGAGAGGTTACGAGTGCATAGTCATCAGTATATGAGGTAATAATGTCTTCACTCCTCCTCCAGCCAGCTGTAATCTCCCCCCACTTTGTTTATACAAGGAGTCCATTGGAGGTTATGATAAACAGAAATTGAATTTCGGAAAGGAAGGAGCAAAAAATAAATCACATTTTATTAACTTTATTAACATGTGTCGAATCTTTGTATCAAACGTATGAGTGTTTTTAGTTTCATGTGAACTTTACTAAGGATTCGGGAAATAAAAAAAAGCGTGTCGACCGGTGCTAACTAGACAGCAACTGACTCCCCCAATAATTACGCAGATTATCTGGATCTGTCACACAATATAGTCTGTGACATTATATTTACATAACATTTTATTTCTATAGTGAAAAAAGGTTGTTTTTTTTAAACATGTCACTTTAAGTGCCCTTGTGAAATATAACTTGCTAATGTACCTTACTTGTATTTGGCCTTACCTCCATCTTGTCATTTGTCCCTTTAAATACTTAGTATAATAAGTGTATTATTCTGTTTTCTATATGGTTTATTCTTCATATAGAGAAAAAAAATCTAACCTGATCCTGTTTTTTTTCAAGGTGAGTGCTGAAGCACAGCATAGCTAAACAAATTAAAGCATCGCACATTAGACAGATTTTCTTTGACAAATGAATAAGCAACAAAAAGAAGCCACAGTCCATGGAAAATCCATACTAAACCAACTGCTTTAAAAAGGAGGAATGAGTCTGAGTGAGATTGTGTACCTCTCGTCCTTGGACTCTCAATATTTGAACTTATTTCTGTGTTTGTCCACCTTTCACCAGTTTTACTGTCATTGGAATTCTCTGTATAATTGTTCAATAAAATCTTTTCCACATCTTGCGCCAAACATAGGCCTTCAATAGCTCCCAACATTGACATGAACATGAACCTACTTTCATGTTGGTCCACATGAATATCAATGTTTAATACAGGTAATCATCACCTGCAGCAGAGTCTTCAGTAACCAAAGGATAAAAAACAATGACTAGATGGAGGTTGGCGTGACGAACGTGTTGTAGGAGGCTCGGAGCCAAATGATACAGGGAAGCTGGTTAATAGACCCTGGGGAGTTTCGTCTTGTCGTAGATCAAACTGTATATTGCACTTGTCTAAATGATTCTTCGGCGTACACGGGGGATGGCTACTGAGCCGCCTGCATGATGTGCTTCATACATGGCGGTGCAGTGAAACAGCACATTAGTCATGCAAATATGAATTTATCTTTTCCAACATTAACTTGAAAGTTAATATAGGAGAGCGGAGCCCCGGGGAAACTTGATTCACTTTGAATAAAGAACAAGATAAATCGGATTCTGTTTCTCTGAAGACAATGTTAAACGATAGATATGAGTTTTTTTTTTCCCGTCATACTTTGAGTGTAAAATGTTTTACGATGTTAGACTTTTAGATGAATTCAAGGCATGGAATCTGATCTATGAATTTTTTTTCCAGGATTGGGTGGAGGATGAGTACAGCGGCGGCTGCCCCGTAAATGTCATGATGCCCGGAATGCTAACATACTACCATCCGAGTCTAAGAGAACCCTGTGGCAGGTAAACAAACGCTCACATTTATATATAGTTTACAGCAATAAATCAAAGTTTTTAAAGCACACAGTTAAAAAAGTATGTCTTTATGAGGATGAAACAAACAATATGTGGTACATTTGAAAAAAGAGGGAGATGATGATGAATTCTAGTCAATTTGCGTAAATCATTCTTTTTTCTTTATATTTAAATTTTATCTAAAATGTCATAACTGACAATAACATTCGAGTATTAGTTGTGAGGAAAAACAACCTTTTAAATGGCAAAAACCAAGAGCAGAACCAGACTCAGTGTAGATTAGACCTGAAGCGATAAACTAAAGTCACAATACAATAATTGGAACATAATACCATTCGATACAGTACATTCAGCTCACGATTATATATATTCAGCTCACAATACTATTGAATACAATATATTTAGCTCACGATACAGTTCAATATGATACATAAAGCTCACAATACGATTGCATACAATATATTCAATTCACGATACAGTTTGGTACGATATATTCAGCTCCGGTACGGTTTGATACGATATACTCAGCTCATGATACGTTATATTCAGCTCACGATACATTTCGATACGATATATTCAGCTCATGATACGATATATTCAGCTCACGATACATTTCAATACGATATATTCATCTCACGAAACAGTTCAATACGATATATTCAGCTCACGATACAATTTGATACAATATATTTATCTTATGATATCATTCCATACGATATATTCAGCTCACGATACGGTTTGATACGATATATTCAACTCACGATCGATTCAATACAATATATTCAACTCACGATTGATTCAATACAATATATTCAGCTCACGATCGATTCAATACAATATATTCAGCTCACGATCGATTCAATACAATATATTTAGCTCACGATACAGTTCAATATGATACATAAAGCTCATGATACGATTGCATACAATATATTCAATTCACGATACAGTTCGGTACGATATATTCAGCTCCGGTACGGTTTGATACGATATATTCAGCTCATGATACGATATATTCAGCTCACGATACATTTCGATACGATATATTCAGCTCACGATACGATATATTCATCTCACGATACATTTCGATACGATATATTCAGCTCACGATACGATATATTCATCTCATGATACAGTTCAATATGATATATTCAGCTCACGATACAATTTGATAGAATATATTTATCTTATGATATCATTCGATACGATATATTCAGCTCACGATACGGTTTGATACGATACATTCAGCTCACGATATGTTTTGATACGATATGTACAGTTCGATACGATATTTTCAGCTCACGATACCATTGGATATGATATATTCTGCTCACGATACCATAAGAAAATATATATTCAGATCACAATATGGTTTGATACGATATATTCAACTCACGATATGATTCAATACGATATATTGAGCTCAGGATACAGTTCTTATACAGTATACAGTATATATTTTATTTAACACTTTTATTTTAGATATAAAATAAGTATGTTTTTTAAGAGAAAGAACGGTATTTTTATGGACTGGAAGGTTTTTACTGTTTGAGTGAGTATGTTTTGTTTTCTGTTTCATAAGAAACAGGCTCAAAGTCCAGGAGCTTGATGTAACATAAAAGTAAAGCGCATGTATGAGATGAAAAAGAGCAAAATGAATTCCCTCTTCCCTCAGATAAACGTTTTGCAATGTCATCAAAATGCAGGCGATACATGCTTGTGTTCATAAATATAAAGAGCCGCCCTCTATCTAGTGAACCAGCTACATATAAGATTTCATGTTTTGTATGATCGAGTTATTCATTCATTGCTTTCAGGTTTAAGTTGCATCACCTCAAAAGCTTGTTTTCAAAACAAATGAAAATAGTTGCTTACTTAGGACATTCAAGTGATTATATCATCTATTTTTGTAACTTTTCTTTTAAATATTGAAGATTTTACTTCATTACTCATCTTGGCAAAACACTTTTTATCTTAATAAAGGAGTGTGTGCAATTGTTTATTGATAAATAATAAACCACATAGCCCCAGTTTTCTGTAAAAAAAAAGAAAAAAAAAGCTTAATTTACTGTATTTTTCAATTGAAGTTTTCATCAAAAGTCAGTTTGTTGTTTCATCTTGAAACTTGTGTTAGCTATTGAAACCACAAGTGCAAGTACAAGCACAACTATTGTGTTGGTATAAGTGAGTCTTAAACAGATATTGGACTCTATTGTATCATCAGTATATGTGTGTTTGTAAAAAACTCTCTTTTTCCTTGAAATATTTACGTTCACAAAATTCAAACGTCTGATGGGTGGATAGTCTTTCAGGAAACATTGATAACGTCCTCACGAGAAAATATATTCAAATCCATCCCTTAATCTCTTTCTTGTAATCACACAAAGAAGAACGAGGGCGAGCGAAATGTGCGGAGAGGTCCAGGTAATGCATTTCCATAATGGCATCCAATCCTTTGGGGAGCGACTGAAGCTCATTACATAACATGACTTTAAACATCAGCACGTGGACCCTCTCTACAGTCCCGCTGGCGCATATAGGAAATGAAACCTCAAGGACACACAGTGACCATGACACCAATCTCCTGCATGTCCTGGCAAGAAGCCGACATGTATCTGATACATAAGCGGATCAAGATGGGAACATTATGTATTCAGCTGCATGTGTAGAATTTTTAAAAGTCTAATGTTATCTTATGGTTAATTGGAATGCTTTTTGTTTGACTGGTCACGTCAAAAAAAAAGAAAAAAAAAAAGGACATCGTTACCAACTTACCGACAGTTTGATCTAAAATCTTCTTATATCCCTGACTTCATTTGAAGGATTTATTTGAACTCCAAATTATGAAGTCAGGTGCCATAAAATCTACTGGAACCTCTTTTAAAATCTTTATACAGAAATACAAATTACCAACATTGAAGTAATTCCCTAATGAGGAAATATATTTCCCAGAAAAATGGAAATAAACATATATCAGAATCAGAAACATTTATTGACGGACCAGATTGACAACAAGCTTCTTTTGTGTCGGTACAGAATAAAAGAATGAAATAAAATAACACATAAAACAAACAATAGAAAAATCGAACCGAACCATACTGTTACTGTTAAATATACAAATTAATTTAATCACATCATGACACTATAAAACACAATATTAAAATATATAAATTGATCTTAAAGAAGATAGGTATATACAAATAAATGTAATAAGTAAGTCTATCTTAAATGTAACAAATCATTGATTGAACTACTCTAATTGTTATTTAATTAATTAACTAGAATTACAAGAGGATCACGTTACAAGAAATATTTCTAACTGTCTTGTGTCTGGATGATGAATATATTAATATAATATATTAATATTATATAATATTGTTTTATTAAATGTAATGTATATATTTTTTTTGGTTTGTTTTTTTAATTATCTATATGTCATGTAACATTGCCATCCAAAAAAAATTCAGTGCTGAGTTTACAAAGTTTCCTGATTCTAGAATCAGGCTAAAAAATATTTCTCAAACCATTTGACATATCCAGTATCTAGCTCCACAAACTAACATGTTATATCATGTTTCCTCGAACATTAATGATGATCTCAGAAGTCAAACTCAGTGACTCAATAGAGGCTTGCATTTGATCTAGTCAACCATTGGATGGAAAATAAACTGCCTTTAATCCACTGAGGCGGAAAATGACCCCAAAAAAAAGTTCCTCAAGTGCTTCACTGGCTCATCCTGTCAGAACTTAAAGAGATAAGAGAGAAACGCTTGATGTTTATACCTTTATGTCAGCATCAAAATGTGTCATAACATTCGTCTGTTCCGAGCATTCCCAACATGAGTTAAAAAACTCAGCAGCAAAAAATAAAGTTGGTCTTCGTCTTTTTACTTTTTCATCCTTTTCTTCATACCACGTTGAGTTCTTTTAGTTGCCTTCTAGTATTGTATGAAACAAAAAGAAAACAAAAAGAAAAATCATCATATTTGAACCCAGGTGAGCCAAATTTTCTAAAAACCGATGCTGATTGTATCCGTCATTCTACCAATATCTCGCTGCTTTAAAGAGTGTCCCCTCTACTCATGACTTCATAAAAATATTTTTTTTTTTTTAAAGATTAAAAACTTCAGAAGGAATTTCTTCAGAATTCAAACTTTTTCCACCATTGTTTTTTCAAGCGTGGCAAAGAGAGGCTATTATCTCACCACCTACCATAGATAAGAAAAGGGTTTTAATTCAGTGATTTAAAAAGATTCGTCAATAAGATGTTGTCAAGCATCTGAAAATAAAAGATAGAAACTAAACATTCATTTGTTGTAGGATTTCTAGATCATTGTTCACACTATATACGATTATCGAGGGATGTGACGCACTTAAGGTAAGCCGCTATTTCTTATCATTCTTGCTGTTTACATCGCTGTCTTCCGCTGCTTTAACAACAGCTATTATCTCCATGTTCGTATTTAACTCAATTATGTCTATAGCATCAATTATCTCAGGAGGCAGGACATGCGTCAACGGAAGAGAACCTGTCAGATCCGGCTCGTGGCGACGCTAATTTCATCGGCTTTTCAAACCGAATTTTGATTCCAGATATGTTTTACTTTCACTGCTGCCATACAGTGAATTATGTATGCCCGTGATGTGCCTTAAACAATGCAGAAGGAGGAGATCTGGAGATCCATCATCTCGCCTTCCGAACAATAGCGCTGTCAGGAGATGGTTCAGAAGTCCTTCGTCACCGAAGACAACTCATTTTAGTCGTTTCGTCCACAGGGATGGGCTTTTTCATCTTCCTCTGTACGACCAGAACAATCTTTTGCTGCTTTCATGTTTGCGTTTGCACAAGACTCAACGTTGTCGTCAATTGGAATTGACTCATCTTATATTTCCATGTGGAGTTCCACGGATATATTACACCTGCAAAAGATGTTAAAATATAAGGTTTAATCAGTTGTAATGTAAATGGAGAAATGATAGTTCGCCCACTCTTCAAACTTAACTCATTTTCTCCTCACCCTCATGTTAACTTAGAGTTTGGATTATTTTCAGAGTAATCTGTTCCCATTTCAGAGTTATAGACAAACATATAAGTCGATTTTAAAGAAGGGACTGGAGCTCAGTTGTCATCGTCTGCCTACTCGTCCAGAATGCCACACTTAAAGACGTCCAAATACATCCGCTTCAAACTAGCTTAAAATAAAGATTTATTGAAGTTTTTTTCTGAACATCTTCTGACGTCGAGGCTTGAATACAAGAGATGTTAGAGATGAACAGTGGAGTAGAGTTGTCGATTTTTGCTAGAACTGCTGCCAATTTGCCATCGTTTATCCATATGTCCTTCAATCTCATTATCCATCAATCTTTCCATTGGTCTTTCTTTCTGTCAGTCCCTTCATCTGTCTTTCTGTCAGTCCATCAGAACATCCATCTGTTTTTCAATTTCACCCTTGTTTTATCTCAGGGTCAAGGTGACCCGACGTCTTCCGAAACCAATGTGATTGTTTCATCCCTTGTGTAGCCTTTGGGTCAAGATGAAGGACCTGGGGATCACCTTGACCTTAACACAGAGTAATTTACCAAATTCAAAATTTTTGTTAATAATTTTGAACAGCAGATGGAACAATGAATAACAATAGATGAAAAAATGAACAAAGCTCGAGTGTCTGCAGATTGAAGGTAAGTGACTTTGAAATCTATCTTTTCCTAATTTCACGCTCTTGATTATCTCAGTTACTCTTCTCCATCAGTTTTAGTCTCTGTATAGTTGGGAACAAGTGATATGTTCTCCATTTACTGCCCAGGAAGTTGGTTTTGCGTGGAGATATCTTGGGGATCATTACAGTCTGATATACATCCGACCCGTCTTACCAAGCTCTCCCGTAGAATGAAGACACTTTTGTAGCTTCTTTTTAGTTTCTACCTGTGAATACAGATCATATATTTGAAAGACACAACCATTTATCTTCCTTGATGTTGAGTCAATCATCTAGCGGACCATGTTAAAAAACACAGCAGACTGAATTTTGGACCCCAGGATTATTAGATTGTTAGTTTGACTTATGAGCCTTAAATGGTCCATACCTTCACAAGGACAAACGCATTAATAATAATACAATGATATTAAAATAATTATGTTTTCTTAATCCTTGTTTTGTCTCTGGGTCAAGGTGACCCGAAGACGCAATACAAAGGATACATTCTCTCGCTCATTTTCTCTGCTGATTTATCTCTTATTGGGGGGTTGGAGCCTATCCCAGTTTCTCCGGGCGAGAGGCGGGGGACACCCTGGACAGGATGCCAAATTTGGACATTTTTACAAAATTCTTCAAAAAGAAAAATTCTCATGAAATTAGAATAATAAGATTTTCCTCTATCGTCCTGAATATTCAGCTTTAATGTTTGTATCATGTAGAAATGTTAAATGTTAAAATCATTATTTGAAAATTAATTTTACTACTGTTAATTTACTACATTTCTACATTTTCTCTGCAGAAATGTCAACCGTTTTTTAAATATGTTTATCAATAATACTATTTTAAAATAATTTATGTTCTCTTTTGGATTATTGAAATCAGTTTGTGTCAATATGTTTTCCCATTGATTAAAGATGATTGTCTCGAAGACAGGAACCTGTTCTGAATCTTTCAGGAATAACACAGTGTGTGTAACAGAGTCTTCGACTTTGTCCTGCAGTTCATGCATCATAAGTGGACAAAGTAGAGCGCAGTAATAATAACAATTATCAGTAATAATACAATATGTCCATAGACTTTTCAGACACAGTCTGGCAGCTTTTTGAAACATGAACTCCGGCTTTTGTTGTCAAATGACCTACCTTGCTTGAAAACATCAGTCTCACTCAAAACACAATTTAGCCTTCAGCTTCTAACGTCTCTCCTGCTGTTGACGTCCTAAAATGCATTTCTTTTGCTACAATTCTGGTCTTTGAATGATTTGTCGCTTAGCCACTTTGAAAGGGTTTGTTTATGTGTTATTGCTATATTTGAGTAATGTATTACTTTCCTTGGGAGGCAGCTTTTATACTCGTGCATGCAGAGCTCTACCTCGTATCATTCCCGAAGACTAATGCATTTGCGGCTGAACCTTGGTCGGATAAATCAATTACAGGGCATCGTGATGCAAAAGCCGTAGCCTCAATTTCAGAATAATTTTAATCATGTTAAAATGGGTTGCATGTATCTCTGCTGGCCTCTGGAGAGTCTTCCCTTGATTTTAACAGCCCTCAAGGTTTTTTATTTCTTTTCTTTTTTTTCTTTTTTTAACAGATATCTAGCATGGTTTGGAATACTAAATATGATTCCTCGAATAAAAGATATCATTGCATAACACATTCTTTGAAAAAACCTTCGGTATACTTTCAGCATAACCCACGACAAAGCACGAACTACAATATTTATACTTTGAAAAATAAAATCGGCAATTGGCATAAAATGAAGAACAAAAAGGTTGTTCCGGAACAAATAGAAGGTAAAAAAAGGAGGGAGAAATGGAAAAATTGATAAAAGAACAATTGCAGAATAAAACATGTGTATTTGAAATATAAATATGAGGCAGAATGAAAAACGTTTATTGCTAGTGTTGTAAACACAACATAGGATTTTTTGTGGTGTCAGTACAGAATAAAATAATTTAATAAGATATGCAAGTCATTTTTGTAGAGTGTTTTTCTAGACCACTGTCACCAAAAACGTAGAAAATCTGAACTTTACATGGAATAAAATGTAGAAGTTCAAAAGAACCAGCAAAAATATGATGCTCAATATAATATAATAAAATATAATAATCAGAGAACAGTAGAGATATCAAAATTAAAAGCATAAGAGAAGAAACCACAATCTGACACAACGGACTGGAACAAGGACTTAGGAAAAAAGAACAAATTTAAGAAAAAGGTAATCGGCTTATAAAAATGTCTTAAATTAAAACAGACATATCACCAAGAGATTCATAGGAAGAAGTTCTTATTAATATAAAAACCAGCAGCTCAACCAATATATGCGGTTCGATGAGCCTTGAATGCTGCCGTGTAACTTACAAATAAATACATAAAAACTATTGTTTTACTTTCATTCTTAATAAATCCCATATTCCACCTTCTTTGAATTCCACATTCCAATATTTGCTTGGTGTGCATCAGTTATATTTAATCAAACATGAAATACCTTTAAGTCTGCACAATAAGTTTGCATAATATCTTTTTGCTAAATTTCTGGATGTGGTTAAAATAAGGAAGGTCACATGAGCGCTCTACAACCTTTTAAAGGCCGGTAAATGCCATTGACTTGAATTAATTTAATTTTCCATTAGGAGAATGAGACATTTATGTACCTGCGTGGCTACCGGACCAAAATAAGTATATGTAATGCATGTGCTTTTGCTCTTAGGCCTAACTTTTTTCTTTTTCTTTTTACATTATATTAAAATTAACTATCTTTGCGTTGTTAAATACATATTTGTTGAACATTTGTTGATTTGAAACATGTATTTTTCATAATCTAAAATTAAAGTAGTCAGAACTTTAGTACAGAGTTAATGAACCAGTATTGGAAACTTAGAATATGAAAGAATAAAATGACAATCAAAATCACGAAGAGGAGTGTATTTTAGACTTCTTTATTGTTCTGTGTTACAATTTTTGAAGTAATATAATTATATATCATTCATTGCTGCATTGATCTTCAATACACAAACATAATTAGATTAGTTATGTTTAATTATTTTCTATTTCAATTGTACCTGCTTCAACGTGTGATTGCTTTATTCAATGCACTTTTTGGAAGAAAAACATCTTTACGTTCCGCTGCTTATGCGATGACAATAGATTCAAATGAGATTCTCCGAAGCTCTTGAAAGACAAATGTAATAAATTAGCTCCGAGAGTCTTTAGCATCAGAGCTGCATTGTATTATTAGTGTGTGTATTAAGTATTAAGCTACTTTAATTTTAATAAAAGCTGCCGGGAAGTTGTTTTCCTTGCTTTGAAATCCTACATTTGTATGAGTCCAGACTCTTCATCAATAAAGTAAACTTGATTCTTTTCTTTTTTTTGTTGTACTGTTGTTGACTAGAAAGATGCAGCAACGTTTGTGGGCACAGGACTTTCTGAATACAAGAAAATACCTTTTATTGCTCACTTGTGTCCCTAAAAAAACAACTGACTCAAACACCAAACAAAAACAGAGAACATAACATACTCACCTGGACAATACGCTCCTTTTTTTTAGGTAAAAACTGAATAATAAGTTGACAACTTGAGTTCTTATTACCCATTATTGCACCATTTTCACCGTAAGTGTTCGAAGAGACACCAGTTTACACCCCATCAGCAGAGGCAACTATTCCTAGACATGGTCTTCTGCAGACCTCATTCTCTGAGAGGGAAATGTGGGCCAGACTCACCAGTTGTGGATTGTGTTAACTTTGAGAGTTGCTTTTGGAGTGACTCTCCAAAAAGGTTACGTGACAGCATCTGCACTCAAGGGAACATCTGCCGTCTGGTCTTCTGAACTGAGACTGAGCCAGCAGTGGCCAGTAGTGGCTCAGTCTTGGCTTGACTCGTGTGAACAGCATACGCAGGATGGAAGGAGACGTGAGCATTGGTTCAAGGAGCGTGGAGCGTGGCACCATTGAGTTCATCTTGACCTACATTATTGTAGGTCTGTTTAAACTACTTTATATTTCAACTCTTTCACTTTTACAACAATGTCAAGATCGTCTGGTTTTACATTGATTTCATGGCTATCAAATTATAAAGCTTTTGTCCCTTTTTTAGAGAAGATAATCATTAAAGACATCATTAAATTTAATCAATATATTAAAAGGTTAGGAGATCTGTAAACTGAGACACTGGGAGCCTCCTCTTAAAACAAGCTTAAAATATAGACTTGAATTATTTTGGGAACAATTTCTCATGTCAGTGCTTCAATACAAGTGGAACATTACAGAAGAGCAGTACAAATGTATTTAGATGTATTTTAGTCTATTTAAGGTGAAGAAACGGGACTCATATGGACATGCACTGCTGCCGACCACCCCCTTTATATCGTAATAGGCACGGATATCTATAGAACGTTTCCCTTTATCGACATGAGGGTGAGTGAAAAATTAGTGAAATTGGAGTTTTGGACGAATTATCCTTTTTAAAGTGTCAGTTTTTAATTACGTGACCAATCATTTTACTTACACAAGGAGTGAAAATACATGATCATAGTGTGTTCTATTTCTCTGAAGCAAGAATGGTTTCGGTTGCATCTTTCTACTCCCTCGTAAGTTATTAATTATCAGAGGGACAAGAGTAAAGGTTACAAACGGAAAAGAAAGACTACATTATCTTAGATGGAGATGAAGAATGTTTAGTGTTTTTTCTGATTGCTTATCTGTGTAAACCTTGTATATGTTAAATAGAAAGATCCCCCTACATTTCGGTTCAAACCAAGCAATGATTTAAGCACAAGGAATCATTTAACACGTGAAACTTACGTCAATACGTTTTAAAACGATTAAAACTTAGTCCGTTTCTGTCGCTCCAACACGACGTCACGTCCGGGTCTTAATACTTTGCTTTATGGAGAGAAAGGTCAAAATGCAGAGTGTAAGGGTCGTTTATTCGCCGCTTCAAGTCAAACAAAGATACAAACTTTACGATCGAAAGGACTCGCTCTTTGCCGGCAGCTCTACAGGTCAATAGCTCCGGGAAAGACGGTCTCGTGTTATGGGGCTTCACTGTATTTAAGGGAAAGTTTCCTGTCCAGGGGGTCGTCTCTTCCGGGGCAGTGGTTCTTTCAAGCTTCTTCATGTCTCGGGTCACCTGGAGAGTAACTTCCTTGCTTCCCTGTTGTGTGGGCAAGTTACTTTGTCTTCCAGCCCCCCTTCTTTGGGTCTGTTCCGTTTTGCTCTTTTGTTTCACAAAGTCTGAGTGGAATGTTGATTGTGAATGTGTATTCAAACGTTTAAGCTCTTAGATGAGGCTAGTAATTTATACTTTATATTTTGATTATCTTTTTAGCATTAATTTAAGTATGGCGTATACGTATAGTGTATAATAATTTCTAGTTTGGTTAAGTACATCTGATAACACAATCGTCACACTCTACCTCAGTAATGCTCCATCACATATACTCACATATACTTAAAAATAAAATATAGTAATATATATTATTATTATTATATTATAATAATAAAAATAAAAAATCACTTTCTGAGACTTTTTCTTTGAAATAAACACTTTCCATCACTGCTGACTCATTGCTACAGTTGTGGGCGTTCAACAACCTATTCTCATTATTTAATATGTTCACCTCTTTGGAAAACTCTTTTTTTCTGAATTAAGAATCAGAAAAAAAGAGTTTTCACAGATTCCACAGGAGTTATGATTCTTGTTACAGTCACAGGGTGTTTAAGACACTTTGACATAGTGATGGTCTGATGAAGCTTCATGAAGCAGGGTCATTATTTTCAGATGAATGTAAATCTTCTTGTTAGAGCTTTCTTCAAGGACTTACTATAATTTGAAATGAGCATGCAATGATGGTATATCGTCTAACAATGTTCGGACTTGAAGCTCCTCCATGAGTGGAATCAGAAATGTTCTCTCCTGCAGGGTACATTGGGCGGGCACCGAGACGGCTACCAAGTGGTGTGGATACATGAGTGGTGCCGTGCAATCAGGCGAGCGTGCGGCGCTGGAGGTCCTGGCGGATCTCGACCCAAGTAGCCTGACCCGAGAGGAGCTGCGAGCGGTTCAACCTGGTCAAAGTGACGAGGACTCCAGGAATCATTCAGAAACCGGAAAACTCATGACGACAGGAATGGCCGCGATGTTGGGAATACTGGCGATTGGTGCAGCGCTGCTGTTGTCCTACCAGTCCTAATAGAAAAAAACTCAGGAGAATACAGAATGGAACTAAAAACACACCAAAACCAAAATATATTATGGAATAATCTTTTCTTTTTTAAATAATCAAAACTTTCAAATGAAAAATTGTCAATATTCGTATGTTTTCAAGCTCTTTACGGTGAAGGCCACTGACTTCGATACATATTTCTGTTTCTGTTCCATAAATAGTTCTTTCATGTTTCACATAAAGGTTTTTGCTCTTTGTTTCAAAGACATGGTTATCGCGTAGGTATTTCTCAAGCTTAACACAGCTTTGTTAATGGGGGCAGAAGATGCTTTGTAAGTGGAAAAAAGCAGGTTAATTGCAGTCATTGATTCTGAATAAAGGCTGGAGGTTTTTATATTCTGTTAGTAATTGAAGTTCAGAAAAAATATCTCTAGGTGTAATTCTTTTCAGTTGAACAAAAGATAAAAAGATAGGATTTGCTTTTCAAATATTGCTATATGTTTGTCCGACTAAAACACAGGCTGCAACTCAAGGGTCTAGCTTCTTCTTTTTTTTTTAAACATTCCTCTAATTCCGATCATGCAATATGTAGTCTACGTGGACCAACTTTCAATGTGGTGCATTGTCAGCAACTTCTGTACGGGTGCCAAATTGGATTTACTTTCTATTACAGCATTCTCTATGCTATGCTAACCGGGACGTTCCGGTTGTTGTGATGACAACGGCGCCATCGTAATGCAATTCAAGACTGTTGTGGCCGTTTTATTGAGATCATGTCAGCAGGAGGTTACAGCAATGCCGAGTCAGCATATTTGGGTATTGTCATGCTAATAATGTAGCTATG
This sequence comes from Callionymus lyra, assembly GCF_982586985.1. Lineage (NCBI taxonomy): Eukaryota > Metazoa > Chordata > Actinopteri > Syngnathiformes > Callionymidae > Callionymus > Callionymus lyra. The sequence goes on along the minus strand of NC_141822.1, from coordinate 14,831,344 downwards.
TTGGCGGCCTTGGAGAGAAAGCTTTCACTGTTGTGTGTATGATTTTTCGCATTGTGCGTGACCAAGTTGCCCGATCATTGAATTATTCAACATGTCATCAGTCAATTTGATTTCTTTATAGTTAACTCAAGCACTATTTCAGGGGGGTTTCATTCAGAAATGACTGGCTGAAGTCTTTACTTGGGCGAACAATATAAAACAACTTTAAACTACTTATGTTTAAGGTAAATTAGAAGATTTGGGTCTATTTTCCATAGAACTGTATTTACACTTTAAATTCCATCAATTAAGCCAGCAATACATGTAAACACATAAGTCATCTGCGCAACATAGAGTCCAAAAAGAAAGTCCATTCATTTCATCTCACCCTAAATTAATTGTTCAGTCAAACTCAACTTCCATTTTTTCCACCCAAAGTTAGCACATGTCGCTCACATTACTTGACCTATCCTACCTTTGAACATTAAATTAACTTTATTTAGGTTGTTTAATTTGATTCTTTTACAATTTATAATTAAAGCGATTCTATGCGATTTGAAGTTGAGCGACGCCAGTGGACTAAAGTGGTAGTGCCTAGGTCGATGGGAGACCACATTTCCCATGAGCACTCGCTAAACGTCGCAAAAGTTGCCATGTCCCGGTTGGCAGCAGTTGGACGAATTTTCTGTTTCCAGACTTCCATTGGCTGAATGAAGGATGGACAACGATGAGGTAATGAATCTGATTGTGGATAATATAATATGATACACGTTATGACTGCTTTGTAAATAACATAACTTTAACTTTGTTTTTGTACTGTAATTCCCCCCCCCCCTCCCCTTTCTATTTTGTTCTTTGAGTAAAGCGGTACTTTTTTTAGAAACAACTCTCCATTTTTTATTTTTTATGACGGTTCTAAAATATATTTGTGAGCGGCGTTTTCTCTAGTCTGCCAGGTGCTGCCGATGAAAAGGAATTAAACAAATTGAACATCTTACCGTGTTAAGTGTTGGCGATGCTTTGAACGTTGCTATACTTAATTACTTGATAATTACAATGGAAAAGATTATAATGATGAGACACAGTGAGAAACAGGTGTGATTTCTTTTTTTTCATTAAAACAATTATGACAATACTTTCAATGACTTTTTACTTCTCTCTCAGAAGCCTTCGCTTACATGCGGTGAGTCGTGCGACTCAAAATCTACCAAGGTATATAAAGTCGAAAATGTTGCAAAATACATATGCTTTAGAATTATAATGAGCATTTTCCATCAATATCCCTCGAAAGTCAGTTTACAATTCTATTGGGGGAACACAAGGGACATTATGCACATTCCTTTGTCTGCTGGCATTTAGAAGCACATTTTTAATATCCTTACTGTGTTTGTGTTCTTTGGCGAGAACACAAACGCACATCATTTTTTTTTTATGTAGTTAAATTAAAATATCCAGTTATTTTTGCACATGACGTTGAAGATAAACTAAGTTGCTTTCTTGTTTCTGGTTTCCTTGCCATGCCTACTTTAACTGATTAGCATTATTATTACTATAGTGTAATAACCCCAAACCCAACCCTAATTTTATTTAGGTTCAGATCCCAACCCTTACCCTTAACCTTAACCACTTTCCTAAAACTTAATTCAACCACTTTCTCCTTATTATTATTTCTTCCTATGTTCCAACTTGGTTTCCATCCAAGACAATTGCTTCACCAGATTGAGACTTGCACCCTCACCCTAACATCCCTGTTTCAGGTCCAGCGTTTTTGACATTATTGTTTTCTATAATTTTTAGACATAACATTTATTTTGGATTTTTTTTTTCTTTATCTTCACATTCTTTTTCTGTATTGTTTTCCTATTTCAATTTTGTAACTAACATTTCTTTATAATTTTCGTGACTTTCTACCACCAGATTTGCGAGGTTAGAATTAAACAGCCACCCCTTACAGTATTCTCCCTCCTTTGGTGTGAGAACGATCGCAGGTTTACTTTTCATTAAAGTCCTATTTTCTTGACATGTTAATCAAACCCTTAATATCAGACTCTATGTTTTTAAAAGCTCTGAATGTTGAGTCCTCTTAAAACCACGTCACTATAATGACAGTTGACCCCTCTGTTAGCAGACAAATTTGAACTTGGAAAGATAAGATACGTTTCAATGTATTTGCAGTATAATCGTAGTAATAAAGAAACCTTTGGTTTAGTTTTTAGTGCCACTTATTCCTGAAGCATAGAGTTATCCAGTGCAAGGGTTTTAAATCAGTTTTGATTTCTGTCCAGACTTCCTGCTGACCATACCACAGAATTTGTTCGCCTTAACGTATCCTATCAAGACACCCAAGCCGCCGGAGCCGGTGTCTAAGGAAGTAGATTGGAAACCTTTAATGTCACTCACTCACCATTACTGAAACAGCTGGTGCCATTGACAGATCGCTACAGTGCTCTCATTAGGGAGCATTTCCGACTGACTCACCTTTGTCAGGGACGGACCTTCACTCACACATGAACAAGATCCCCAAAATAAAATAAAATCTCGGCCCTAAAGTTTGCCTTACTTAAAATTCAAACAGCCAAGCATAAAAACACAATTAAAACATAAAGACACAAAAAAAGATAATTAGAACAATAAAAATCTTTAAATAAAACATACAAATAAGATTTAAAATGGGTAAATGATTCCATGTTTCTAAGTTCAGGTGGCAGTGAGTTATGACAGCAAAGTAAAAAAAAAAAAAAATCGAAACACTTGAGACATTTAAGCTTAGTTTAGTTATTTCATCATCATAATGATTAATCTCTTTTTCTAAAAACGTTTTTTTCAAGGACTTTTTACTGTCGATCTATTAACCAGGAATTGGGTGAAATGATTTTCTTAAGCCCAGTAGGAAAGCAAATTATAACCCAACAAAAATTATAGCAATAAAAAAAAACATTAACAAGAAAAAAAGAAAAAAACAATGCATGATGAATCAACTTTAAGAGAAAGGAACTGTCATAGTGACCATGTGATTCTTTTATTTTATTGTTTTTTTATTCTCCCTTTGTTTTCCCCTGGATCGCTTTGTGAATAAGTTTGTGATGGACTTTTACTTCTGACCTTTTCAACTTCACAGGTTCTTTTTTAAAACTTTTTTCTAAGTTGCTGGTCAGCCGTGCCACTGTCGTTTTCTTTGTGTCGAGTTGTGGATACGTTTTGTTTAACACAGCTGGTACGAGAATAGCACTTTGTGTGGCAGAACATCATCTGCTTGTTTGAAGACTTTGAAAGCTTAAACTTTCAAGGGCTTTTCGTGAGAAATTGACTTACTCAAAATCACAAAAAAAAACATGCTCACCCTAATACCCAACATAGTTGACGTGTTAACTTGAAGTCAATATCAATTGTGCTGGGTTTTAGTTGTTTTTTCTATCTCAGTTTTTGAACAGTTACGTTTTCGTGGAAAGAATGTCAGAATCCAATAGCGTTTAAGTGAGACAAGACAACATGACCATGAAAACACGCAATTGTTGTTGTTTTTCATCTAAAACTGACACTTTAAGTGGATCAAAGAGAAAATCCACCCCCTTTTGTGTGGAACCCCTGGTGTCACTGAGCATGTCTCCAGCGTGTGGTTCTCATTTAACAATGTGACTCTGGCTAATATTTCAGCACTGGTAAGCAAATGAAACCCTCTTCTTGCTTGTCTGACGTCCTTCCATTTAGGCTCTTTTATTAAAGTGTTTGATGTACCCCTTTCCATAGGGGTTTTTCCTTATGCATTTAAGCATGCCATTGTGGAGCTGGGCTTAAACCCAACTAAACACAGTAATTTAAGGCATATTTCTAAGCTTCCATTCTTGTCAACAATCTTTGAGAAGGTTATGTCGGAGCAGCTGTCATTGTTCCTGGATCAGAGCGACATTCATGAGAAGTTTTAATCTGGCTTCCACAAACATCACTCTACGTTTCTGGTTCTCCTGGATCTGTCCTCAGCCTTTGACACAGTTGATCATCAGATCCTGCTGAGAAGACTGAGGGATGAAGTGTCCTTGTCTGTGTTACAATGGTTCTCGTCATAAATTTCTTGGCGCAGTTTCATTGTATCTGCCAATCAAATAAGGTCTGAATCAGCGAATCTGTTGTGTGGAGTCCCTCAAGGTTCTGTTTCAGGTCCTTTATTATTTTTGATTCCCCTGGGTAAAATCATTCAGACATTTCCTGATGTTTCTTAACACATGTTTGCTGATGACATCTAGATCTACTGCTCATTTGATCCAACTTAGCCCCAGAGGCTGAACTGCTCAGTAATTGTTCGCTAGAAATCAAACATTGGCTGAGTGAAAACACTTTGCAGCTAAATGTGGACAAAACTGAAACACTGGTGATTGTGCCTGATGATAAGCTTCCAGGGTTGAGTCAGTACTTGGGTGACTACGGCCAGTCCATCAAATTGAGCCCGAGAAACCTGGGTGTTGTATTTGACAAAAGCATTTCTCTAGTAAAACACTGCAAAGAACTGACCAGAAACTGTTACTGAGAAAAATCTCTAAACTTGATGTCACAACACGATCTGGAGCTTGTTATCCATGCATTTGTGTCTTCACATTTAGACTATTGTAACAGTTTATTTTCATCTGTAAACAAGGATGTGTCTCGCCTGCAGTTAATACAAAACTCTGCAGCGAGAATTCTGACCAGCTCTAGTAGAAGAACTCACATTTCCCCAATCCTTAAAACTCCTTAAAGCATTGGCTGGCAGTTTCTTTCAGGATCAAATTTAAAATTCTGGTTCTTGCTTTCAGAACTATTCAAGGTCAGGCTCCTCCTTCCATCAGTGATCTGATCCAGACTTACACCCCAGCTTGGGCTTTGAGGTCTGTGGATAAGAATCTACTGATGGTTCCTGAACATGCTTCTGGACCACAGGAGAAAAAATCCAGTCTGTTGCTCCTAAGCTTTGGAACGATTCTTCTCTCTCTGTGTTTAATGATCTACTGACTCCTTCAAGAAACATCTTAAGACATTCTTATTTGTGCAGGCTTTCTATGACTTTCTGTGTTTGTCATATGTGTCTTGGCCTTTTATAGTATATATTTTAACTGTGTATTGTTTTTGATTGTTTAAGCACTTTGTGAATCTAGTCTAGAAAGGCACTTTACAAACAACCATTACTTACTTATTTACTTACTTAAAACAAACTTATAATAAAAGCAGGTGTGTCCAAATATTTAAACTGTTTAAGTCACACATCGTTTAATCACCAAACTGTCAGTGAAAGAAAGAGTTGGAGTTGGATTGTGATATTGTGATGTGTTTAGAGGCTCGACGTTAACGTCCTGTACAAACATTTCAATCAAATGCCTTTTCTTTCATTATCAGTTTTACTTGAGTTGTAAGATATTTTTCTTGGATTCATTCACAAATCATTCATTTTCATCTTCTACACTGAAAAAATATATAAACGCAAAACTTTTGTTTTTCGTCCCATTTCTATGAGATGAACTCAACGATCTTAAACATTTTCTAGATACACAAAATAACCATTATTACCACAGTCCTAAGCCGTGGATGCTTCCTAAAGTGTCGTCCAACTCAATCAAAAAGACTGATCCATCTCAGGCCAGAGGCAGTTTGACCAGATGCTGTGCTGCATGAGGAGATAGTGAGATCGGATAATGAAAGTGTATTTAAGAGTCATGGAATGAGCAGAATGGGGTGAAAGGGAAAATGACGGGAGGGAAATTATGAAACATACTTTTGAGTCTAATCATTTTCATACAAAGTGATTTACATTCAAGTCAGGGATCATATTACTTTCCTGCACTTATTCTATGTAAAGCTTTCATTGGACACATCAGATTAATAATGTCAGTCTTAAAGCAGATTGAATCACTCGTGAGTCACCTCTGGTGAGACATGAGACTCCTCATCCTGGACCTCCTCCTGACTTTGAAGCTGAGTTTGAATTTACGCTTTCAGTTTGAGAGAGAGATTCATTTCCAAATGTGCTAGACCACGATCTGCGTTTCCTTCCTTTTTCGCTAATAACGGGAGATGCTTCAGACGACAAACTGGCTGGACAGTGATCTGTCAGCGGCATGAATAATTCAAGACATCTGCTCACAGGCATACTGCCCTGTCTGTGCGGTCACAGTACTCCGAGTGTTATGGATGGAGGCGGAGTAACTGAGAAGAGCACCGTGAGATGCAGAAACACATCTGAAAAGAGTGAATACAAAAACACATTTGTTGCTTTTGCAACACCGGGACTATAATGACAAGACAGCTCAGCTCGCGTGTTATTTCCGAGGCTATTTTGTTGCATTTTCACATGCGTGGCAAAAAAAACAAACAAAAAACACGGACCTTTGTACAGGTTGAAATCATTACTCACAACTAGACACAAAGACACTCAAGCCCTGTGTTAGTAATATTCATAGGAAAAAGGATGGACTCTTGCTCATCATCAATAGTATAATAAATAAGCCATTTTTTAAGAATTCTTTTTCATTACTTACATTAAAAATTTCAATTTGACATTAAACAAAGACTTAATTTTCAATTGAAAGGTTTTCCATCTGTTGTTAGTTGTTTGATAACAGTCGATAATTGTTTGATTACAGTTGAACATTGTTTTATTGAAGCTGGAAATGGTTTGATTATAGTTTAAAATTGTTTCATTACAGTTAAATTGTTTTATTTAAGCTGAAAATTGTTTGATTAAAGTTGAAAAATATTTTATTACAGTTGAAAATTGTTTGATTAAGAGTCAAATTGGTTTGATCACGATTACAATGGTTGATCTAAAGTTAAAAATTGTTTAATTTTAGTTGAAAATTGTTTGATTACATTTGGAAATAGTTGAATAAAGTTAAAAATTGTTCGCTTAAAGTTGAAAAATGTTTGTTTAAAGTTAAAAACTGTTTGGTTACCATTGGAAATTGTTTGTTTACTGTTGGAAATAGTTAAATAAAGTTAAAAATAGTTTGATCACAGCTTGAAATTGTTTTGTTTTTTTAAAATTCATAATTGGGTCCACAACAGCTTTACATTTGTATTGTAAATCAACATTCTGGGATTGCACCTGTATAAAAGTGTTTCTATTGTATAAAAAAACATGAATACACTTAGATTTAAATTAATTTTGTTTAATTAAAAAAAAGCATCTTTTCAGTGTCCTGCTGTGTCCTTCATTTAGTTTTCTTTTGCTATTCATTACATTTTTCTGACCGTTAATTACTATTTTTAACGGTGTCATCTCATCCTCTTCTTCAGCTGGTCCTCATAAACCACGTCCATGAACTGGAATGCTTGTCTTTTCCTTCTTATACATACTGTCCCCCCTCTCATTTACTAATTATGTCTTTTAGCCATTTACTGTATCTGTTTTAGTGAAATAAAGAGATCATTTATTAAATTCTCTGATTCCGTTGTTTCAACATAATATTCTTATTTTAACAAACACAACTTGAGGAATGTTGTGTACTCTTCGATATTTGAAGATGGTGTCTTGCGTCTCCTCCAGCAGTTGTGTTTATCTTTTCATATCTGTCTGTGTTTGGTTGAAAACTGGAGCTGTGTGGAGTTAAGAGCTCCACGTTCCTGACTTTTATCTTTCCAGTAGCTCAAGTGTCTATTTTTTATCTCAGCTTTAACTCCAGGCTGTGTGTTTATCTTTTTACGCATTTGAAAATATATATATATATATATATATATATATATATATATATATATATATATATATTTTTTTCCACTCACCTGATTCCTTGGCTGCTTCCTCTTCCTTAATCGACTCAAACTTTTGAGGCAACAACTTCCACCTTTATATTTTAGTGAATTTAATCGTTGTTTTATAGAGAAACATGATATAAGGTTTTAGATTCCCCAGCAGACACACAAGATTGCTTTTTTTCTCCCATCTCTAATTGTGTTTCTTTGACAGATTTAATTGTTTTTGTTTTTTTAAACACACCAATCTGTTGGGAAATTCTAACTTTCACATCTGCCAACAAGTCGGAACAGTGTTTATGTTTATTTATTGAACATCTAGTTGTTTACAAAAAACCCATTTATTTAAGTATATTGCAATGTGACTATTTTCTGCTTCCCATTCTCGTATAAAATACAGTGCTAAAAGAAACACAAACAGAAAAAAGGGCCACTTGTTTTGCCAAACATTTTGGGGTAAAAACTTGTATTTCCATGTTCATGCTGGACCAAGTAAAGGTTCCTAGTTACTCTTTTTTGTGTGTTTGACTTTCTTCCGTGAGTGTAGTCGACCCTCTCATGGGTTGTCCCTGGCATGACGATCTGCTACGATGCCCGGACTGGACGGTCCAGATGGTTGAAGCTGGAAACTCGACATTTCCTGGACGGTTTCTGTGATGCAGCAACATTTTCATGCAGCGTACAAACTTCAGAGAGATCCTCCGAACTTTTACATACACAGTTATAAATACTGTGGTTCAAATGACGGGCTGAAAAGCGATCGTGACGTGATGATGAAGATGTTCGTGGCATCGTGATAATTGGTAGCTTCTGGTACGTGTGTGAGAAAATGGTATCTACATCGACGACCATCTGGACGTTTGCGCTGACAGCTTGACATGTTGTGTTTGTGCTGAAAAGTCCATTTATCAAGATAGACACTGAACTCCTCACTGGGAGCACAGCTGCAGCTCTGGCTCAGGTTAAACTGACTCCTCATGTGTTTTTAGAATGAAACCTTTTCAACCAGTGTACTCCTTCTTTATTAATATTATCACTTTTCCTTTCCAGATAAAATATTTTAAGACAACATTATTCCTCATTTTGGGTTCTCCATCATTTTAGTCTCTTCATGTCTTGATTTACATCATTTATCCACATGAAAATGTGACACTTTTACTTGAAAGAAAATATTTATTATACACAATAACAGGCAAAAGTAATCCTGAAAACGGATATAAGGAAGAAGTAAAAAAAAATTAATACAAATAATTGAGAACATGAAAACTAAAATAGTGTGTTGACTATTTATTTCAAAATACTATTAAGTTGATTTAAGGCAGCTGGGGCCCATTTATTTTAAATCACAGGTAAGTTCTAGTTATAACTGTTCTATATATTAGTCGAAACTTAATCAAAGATTAATGTTTAATATCATTTTTAAAAATCCACTCACTTACCTTGAATTTTGTTGAAAGAGGTACTTATACGTTTAGGTTTAATGATATGGAAAACAGAAAGTTACTTAAAGGATCCTCTGACTGTTATTTTCTTCTATGACTGAGAGTTTATAAAGCAACAGTTCCTCCTGCTCTTTAATTAAAGTCACATTTTATTTTCCGTTTAAGTTATTTAAATTGATTTGACTCACATCCCCCTAAGGTATTATGACTAACAAGTTAGCACAACTTTAATTTTTGTATGCATTAACTCGCATTAAAGTGATAGTTCACCCCAAAAAAACAAACTTTAAATGTCTGCCACAAACTCGTCAAGGCTTTAATACAAGAAGGACGTTACAGACAAACAGTTTGGAGGTATTTGGATTTTTTAAGTCTCTTTTCGGACGAAGATGAAGACAACTGAGCTCCAGTCGGCAAATTAAAATGGACAAACATTTATGTCTATAACTCTAAAAAAGGAACAGATTAGTCGAGATGAGGGTGAGTAGAAAATTAGTGAATTTTGTTTTCTGTCGGATAAATAACTAATAACTAATCATTTACGATGGAGTATAACGATGCAATTGAAACAGTTCTTGCTTTAGAGATAAATGGAACTGACTATGAGAATGTATTTTCTCTCTCCTTGTACAAGTAAAACTATTGTGACTTTCTTTGTTTGATTTTTTTTAGCTACAAGTCAGATTCCTAACTTGACATTTTTACTTATTTAGCACTCAACATGCTTTATATCAAAGTGTTTTACACCCATTCACACATACTGATGGGAGTAGGCCGCGACGCTGCGTGCCAGTTGACCATCAGTGTCTTTCTGAGGAACACGACACAGTAGTAACTAAATCTACAACTTTACACTGTACCGTCTGAGCTACCACCCCCCCCTGTCCACTTTTTTTTTTCACATTTGTTAAAAGGCACTTACCACTTTGCTCTGTTCAAATCCTTTCACAACCCCTCAACCATTTATCACATGGAAAAAGAAAATCGCCCTAGCATGATGTTTTTCCATTTATAGTCCATTTGAGAAGAAGAAATGAACTGAGTGGAACCGTACTTCAAAACATTAACGTCATGAAAACCGAACGCTTTTGTTGCTGAAAAACAAAAATAGTTCCAGAACAGATTATCATAATTTTGTGTTAACTAGACAGACTTGTGTTGATGGAATTAATTCACAAACAAAGTAGGGAATATTTTTTTTTCTCGTTTTTTTTACAACATTTTTCTTTTAATTTATCAGCCATTTATTGCCGTTAAATAAACTTGATAAAAACAAAGCAGGGATTCCAGTCTTTGCCGATAAAGCAACAACCAACATACATATTCTTAAACAAAGACATCTGCTCACTGAATATCAACATATTTAATAGGGATAAGCAGGAATTTACAATAGGTAAAAAACGTCCAGTGTAGAAAGGTTGTTTTTTTTTCTTTTTTTCAAAAGACCAAAACAGACAACTGAAAAAAACAGTGCTTAGAATATAATACAAAATGTATCATGGGTGGGGAAAAAAAAAAAGCACACACAACGAACGGTGCAGAGCAACATCTTCAGTTTCCAAGGCAACAGATGGGATGATGATTCCAGGAGAGGTGGAAAGTGAAGCAAACATATGCAATCATTAAAACAAATATATTAAAAGAAAATAAACATTGTGTCTCTGAGTACTTGCAGTTTCAGATTGACCTCTTCACAAAGACATGTACATTGACCATGTGGTGGACATGGGTTAAGAGCACTGTTTGACCGGGTTGGATTTGAGGCTTGTCTTTAGAACACACAGCTTTGAATTCAGGATCTTTCGAGTCACAAGAATATTTAAAAAGTCAGTCGTTTTCAAATATATATCAAATTGGTAAGATTTTTTTTAATGAATATTGAGGTATTTTTGACTCACAAATATTATCCTTAAAAGGGACCTTCTGACCCCCCCCCACACCCACCTCCCAAAAAGGGAGGAAGTAAATAATGTGACCATCTGAAGTCCCTGAACGTCTCTGTATTAGAATTAATATAAATCCTGCTTTACCTTTTCCTTATCACACTTTTTTTTTCTAATTCATATTTTTAGGTGTAAGCTGAAAGCTAGGATTTCATTTGTTAAACATCATTTTTTTAAAAAGATCCCATACTTTTCGAAATACTGGTGTGAAAAATGGCACATCAAGTAAAACATCAACGTCAGAAAGTCTTATTTTAACGTGGATAGAAAACAAACTTCATCAACAGAGCCATTTTTTTGTTGTTGGAATAAGCTGATTGTTTTTTTTACAAGCAAAACAAAAACAAAACTACATTTTTTTTCTTCGGCGGGGATTTATCTTACACTCCTTTGCCGATTCATAAGACTTCCAACCGTAGTGACACTTAGAAAAGTGGCTGCTTCCTAATGAGGCACATTTAAACCCACCGAGCAGTTGATAAATTGTCCTTTGAAACAAACAACTTGGGGAAAAAAAATAATGGTTTTGTGTTGATTGGAAATCCTCCCCGAATTGTACACAGCTTTGTTTTCTGCCAGTTCCTCTGACTCGGTGCAGCTTTTGCGCTCCTTTAAATGTTAAAGCCTCTGGTGAAAGCAGTCTTGTGTCTCAAAAAAAACCGACAGATTATGGTCCCAAGTCTCACAAGTTTCTGAGCATCTTGATCCTGCAATCAGAGGTTCTTGTCGGTGAATTGGCTCTTCACGTCCCAAAACACACTTGGAAAAGAAACAAATCCTTCCGCCTTATCTCGACCAACTGTTGCCGCAACAATAGTGGAGCCATAGATATATATATATATATATATATTTATATATATATATATATTTAAAAAAGGAACCCGGGACGTGGATGACGAGACAAAATATCCTGCACCTTCAAATTGTTCATCTCACTCTCAGTGGATGGAAGTCAGATCTCCCAGCCAGGCACCAGGTAATGGCCGCGGACATGTGTACTCATTCTGTAAGGAAACAAGAGAGACAAATTTAAAAGTTAAATACAGGGTGAGTTTACCTCCGTCCTTGAACACTTAAAGGCGTGACAACATCGATCTCACTCTTTGAATACGTTATTGTTTTCTATAGGATGGTGGCGCACAGTAAGTAAATAAGTAATTTATATTTATAGAGCGCTTTTCCAGACCAGGGTCATTAAGCACTTAAACAATCAAAACAATACGCAATAAAAATATATACTTTAAAGGTCAAGATAACACCGAGAACAACACAGGAGTCTCATAAAATCAAGGAAAAGTCTGCACGGATAAAAATGTCTCAAGATGTTTCTTGTTTCTGTTTTGATCATAGTTTTCTTCACAATAAAGACTTGCATTACAGTTACAGGTACAGTTCAGCTTGAAGATGAAAGACAACATCTTAGACACATTAAAAGCAAAAGGAATTATCCGACACGGAGAGAAAAGAGTTACAAGAACGGAGACTTTCTAAAGAATGTAAAGGCTTACACAGCGTCGAACACTAACCCTGGCAAACATCTCAACAGCTAGCTTCTTTAACAATAACATTCCTTTAAGATCAATGATCTTCATTCTTCTGTGCAGACTTTTGCTACCTCAGGACGTCTTCTGTCCTGCTTCATCATGTTGCTCATCTTTTGTTGGATGTGCTGGAGCATTGCTTCCATTATCGGTGACAAACATGAGCGACTTTTCAAAAAGTTTTTTTTAATGAGTAAACGGGACTTCAACTGAGCGATTGAAGGACACTTTCTACCACACATCCAACATTTATATTTAACAAAAAGAGACATTTTTCCAAGCATCTGTCCGTCTGTCATACGAATCAACTACTCGTAAAATATTTCAAAAGTATCACGGAACACGGACGGTTCAGCCAATCAGTGGCGTTGTCACATGTAGCCCTGACACATTCCATTAGATGAAGGTAAAATTACAAGTTAATATAAAAGTTTAATGTGTTGCACGAAGTGAAAAATGTTCATTTGAAGGTTGTTTTTTTCACTCATTAAAAAGCTTCTTTGAAGACTATAGAGTTTGTGATGTCATCAAGTGTGAAATTGTAGGGGCGGAGCAAATGGTAATTACACAAAAAAAACCAACAAGAACAAATTGAACATATTCGTATTCAATTAAATAATGATTAAAATCCTTGAATCCATTTTCAGGTCATTATTTCCACGGCCTTTATAGAAAGCATCTGGCTTTAAAAATAAAAATGGTCAAAAGTGGAAAAAAAACATAAAAAAATTAAGAAAAACCATGAATTAATTCACAAAAGTTACTTGGTAGGTGAAAATCCTCTGTTAATTTGCTTGAGAGCAAATTATATCAGAATATATTACTAGAATACTCAAATGTCATGACTTGCTATTTGCAATTTAGAACACCATTTGACATTTCTCACTCGCTGGCAGCAAGAGCATGAATTCCTCTTTAACGACCAGAAACAAAAATGACGTATTGGAAGTTTTTCCCCCGTGAGCATGTTTGTCAAGACTCTTCCTGACCTTTCATACGTTTCAAAGCTAGCGAAGATTCTAACCAGATTTTTTTAAAGGATAGTAAAGAGTTCAGGAAGGAATTATCTGTCACACAGAGCCATGTGTGATGATTCACGGCAAATAAAATGAGAAACTTATATAGCTTACAAATGACTGCACTGCCTACAAGAAACTACCATTGACCTTATTAACATTTCTCCTTCTCTTTCTCTGTCACAAACACACACACACACCTACACACACACACACACACCTCCCCATCCTGCCTCGATAATCTCAGTCCTAATTAAAATCCTTAAAAGCACCAGCTAGATGGAGACGAACGAAATGTCTCGCTTAGTTTTCCGAGCCCACAAAGAGCATTAACAATACCTGGAGCTCTTCCACATTAAAGCTGACTCATTTCTGCCGTGTTTTCCACGACAATTCCTCTGCTTCCTGACGTCAATCCGCACTAATCTCACAGGCATCCATCACTTCTCCCGTGGCTGCGAAGACGAACGACGGCATGAAACGAATCCAACTGCGTTTGTGACTCTATCGTTGGTGCCGGGACTGTTCTTCCCACTCGGTGATGACAAGTAATCTTTTCTGTCAATACCTGGGAAAAAATATGTACCATCAGGGAGATTACAGTCGTGACTCAGAACGATAAGAATATGATCCATAAGCCTGCCGCGTCTTTTCATGACTCCATGTACGGATCGAAATTGTGAAAAGAATCTGGACGGGCGAGACGTGAGGCTTCACAAAGGAAATAGACTCACATTTTCCAGATGGAACCGACTTATGTGTTTAACTCCACAACAAGAATGCTATCAAAGTTTCAAAGCCTCCTGTGTAGGAGGATCTAGAATGTCTTGTTAGGGTTCATAATCCGGGAGGGAGCCCTTTTAAAATTCTAGAGTTGACCTTGATAAAGCATTTGGATGATTGAATTAAATTGTATTACATTATTTAAAGTGTCATATCATAAGTTTATCTTAAGATCTAAATTCATGACTTAATTAATTACATTACAATTTCTTCATTTTTACTGTACAGTGTCTTCATTTTTTAAGGCCACTAGATGTCACTCTCAGTTTCAAGGTGATGCCAAGTTTCATTGAATTATCGGAGCCTTACATTGTAAAGAGGAGAGTGCCATCTTGTGGTCATTCAAAATGTAAACACTGTATCATGATACAGTGTCTTCACTACAGAGCTGTATCATGATACAGTGTCTTCACTACAGAGCTGTTTCATGATATATTGTCTTCCCTACAGACCTGTATCATGATACAGTGTCTTCACTACACAGCTGTATCATGATACATTATCTTCACTACACAGCTGTATCATGATACAGTGTCATCCCTACACAGCTGTATCATGATACATTGTCTTCACTACACAGCTGTATCATGATACAGTGTCTTCCCTACACAGCTGTATCATGATATATTGTCTTCACTACAGAGCTGTATCATGATACAGTGTCTTCCTACAGAGCTGTATCATGATACAGTGTCTTCCCTACAGAGCTGTATCATGATACAGTGTCTTCCCTACACAGCTGTATCATGATACATTGTCTTCACTACAGAGCTGTATCATGATACATTGTCTTCACTACAGAGCTGTATCATCAACTTATCACTCGCTAAAATGTATATTTTATGGCTTTTTATATAACTTGAATTTTTCAAATCCGATATACAGCAGAATTACTTATTCCCTTTTTTTTAATAGTCACTTCAATCTTTTTTGAGATTATAAATAAATACTTGCAAAAAAAAAAAGAAAAAAAAGTTTCTACATGATCTTTGACCTCACAAGGGTCACATCAATACAGTTAAAGGGCTGCTTGTGGCCCCAAGGCCAAGTTTTGCCCTGGTCAGAACCCGATGGATGGTTGGTACAGTCTTGTATAAGATGGTAAAAATCGTCTTTTTTGCTGTTACTGATTTTTTGTCTCCCTGCATTGAATTGCTAAAAAAACATTTTAGTGTAACATTTTCTATATTTTTATGTGTATAACTGTGAATTGAAAATTATTTATAAATATCACGCAAAATCATCAATCTTGCTAATTCCATTGTTTTAATAACAATAAAAAAAACAACCTGTTCTTAAGGTATAAAAATGATACAATTTGACATAGTAAGGATTAATTTATACTATCAATCACACTCACACAACATTTGGAAATCAATAAAGGGCCAAAAAATATTATGCCTGCTGGTTTGAAAGCCTTGGTTTAATGTCGACACATGTTTAAATTTACAGAATTAATCCAAACGCTTTCAAAACACACACAAAAAAACGCAAACGATGAAAGAAAGAGTAGAAAACTTAGTTTGGTGTTGAACACCACAGGGATGCTTCGTGTAAAGGAGGAACAACAGATTATTTTGCACCTGAAACAGTGTGTTGAAGATAAAAGGATCTCCCTCAGAGATGGACCCAACAAGGATGATAAGACAGCCACAAGTTTAATACTCCTTCACCTGCTAAAGACATGAAATCCTCCCTGACAACACCTTGAAGTACACATGGACAACAAAAGCCTTCACGGCTTCTATTGACGGTTTCTATTGATTAACCTTTCCACTGCCAAGAACCCCGGAGAGCCGCGTCCACTCTTCTTCACTGGTTTATAATGCCTGGAATACATGTCCATCTTTTTTTTTTTACCATGCACAACCTTTATACGATGTGCTAAACTGAAACTTTATTTAAAAGAACCACAAGACGATCAATTTAGAAAAACAAAACGAAACAATTACTTAATCAATCTAGCAGCAGCTTTGAGAGCTTGAGTGCCAACTGAAGGAGGGTGACTTTACATGCGACTTTTGAATCGTAAATTAGCTATAGGGAGTTAATCGCGCTCCTGAAACAATTTATGTTGAACGACTCTCAGTGCAAGATTACAAATTAGTTTAATTATTTAATTAGTTCAAGAGGAGTGTTAGGAGGTTGATCAGGAGGGCTGGCTCTGTTGTTACCATGAAGCTGGACTCACTGGTGACAGTTGCAGAGAGGAGATTTCTGGTCAAACTAATGTCCATCATGGATGATGACAGTCATCCTCTGAACACTGTCATCAGTGAGCAGAGAAGCAGAATGAGTGCACGAATGCTCCTCCCCAGATGCAACACTAACAGACTCATGGACTAATTTGTTCCTCGTCCTGGGCTGGGTCAGATCACTGATGTAAGGAGGAGCCTGACCATGAATAGATCTGAAAGTAAGAACCATCATTTTAAAGTTGATCCTGAAAGAAACTGGCAGCCAGTGAAGAGATTTAAGGATCGGGGAAATGTGAGTTCTTCTACTAGAGCAGCTCAGAATTCTCGCTGCAGAGTTGTGTTGGTTTCGGTGTTGTCTTGAAATTTTAGCATCTATTTTATTGGGTATTGTATTGATTGTTTAAGTGCTTTGTGACCCTGGTCTAGAAAAGCGCTCTACAAATATTACTTGCTTACTCACTATTAGATTATTTAATTCTGAGTTTGGGGGCAGGAGTGGAGTGAAAATATGTTTTAATCTATGTGAATATTTGTAGCCTTTTCTTTGCGTTATTCCTCTTTAATCTATGCTTTTATCTTTAGATTTCTGTCTTTTGTCTTTTTATTCTTTTTATTGTTCTTGTTCTTGTTTTATGAATCTATCGTCTGTGTTGCTGTGTATAAAAATAATAGAACAACACTCGCTTTAAAGGTGCAACATCCAAAATTTAAGACAGATTTTGAAGTTAATTAACTTGAAAACTTGTTTTAAAAAAAAAAATAAAGCCAGTAATGTATAACTTACCTAATTTGAATATAAAATAAAGATTCATATTTGACAAATTAAAAATAATTTAAACTTAAATTTCACATTCTTTGAAATGTAACTGTAATATAAATTATTTTACAACATTTGTCAATTTAAACTAAAGGGTGACAGTATCGTGTTTACATCAACACTGTTGCTAACGTAGGGTTAAGTAAATGGTTGATGTTTTGATGATGGCAGATTTTTCTATTGCTAAATCTGACACACATATTTTCCATTATGCTTAAGACGGACGAACAGAGTTTATTAAAGCAATGTCACACGATCAGAGGCGAAGTGTAAGATGATCTTTTAAGTAAATCTGAAAACTTTATATTATATATTTAAAATAAACATATTAAATATATTTAACTCAAAGTACACATACATAGCCACAGGGTGTTACAAGAAAGAAAAAACAGGACAAAACAAGTCCAGTATGTTTGGACATGTCATCTATTTTCTGTTATTTACAATCACATATTGTTTTTAAACCAAACCACTTATTTTTCATGATTTTCACCACTTGTTCATTTGGCATTTTTATATGTCAAGGTGGTGTGCCCCCCAAAAAGTTTACATCCGCTCGAGAAGATATTGTCGTCAGTATAGTTCCTGATTTTCCAAAAACAAAATAAAAGATGGCGCAGAATTGAGTACCACTTAAGGTTTAAGCAGTGGAGACGACGCCACAAAGCTCCGGGGACTGACTGACCCACTCTAGAAATCCTTGAAATGCGACTCCTTAGTTGCCCGGGCCGTTGTGTTAGGGGTCATTGTTGTGCTAGAAGGTCTAGACACGTTTCATCCTGAACGCTCCCACTAATGGAAGGAGGTGTTTTGCAAGTACCTCACAATACATGGCCCTGTTCATCCTTACTTGAAAAGGTCATGGCGGTAGCTGCCAAATACTTTTTGCCCAACAATACAGTGGACACATGCCATATAACAGTTAAACTACAACGGTCTGTTTTGCACATATTCTTCTTGCATATAGTAGTGAACATTAGAATATATTTCAATTCTATGTCTATGATTCTATGTCTAAATCCTATTTAATGAATCAACCAAATGTCTTTTGATCCTTATTTGGATCAGTGAACATAAAAGTGCATGTTCTGTGTCTTTATTGGTCAAAGGACTAGTCCTGAGAAAAGTAACTTGACTTGCTATTACATGGTCATGTTGCTTCACAGAGAAAAGTTTTGGTGATTCTTTTTTTTTTTCTACAAAGTCTCATGTCTGCTTAACGTTCTAGGGACCAGGGTGGGGATGCAGCTCGGTCAGAGGAGCTGTAGAATACTTTATGGAGTCAGTGATTATTAAGAACATCATGTATTTAAAATGATGTGGGTTTTTAAGTGAATCTAGTTTTGGTGCCACAATCTCATCTCGTCATTTTATTTATGATGCTCACTACCTGTTCTGGGCTCAAGGGTTAGGTGGAGACTCAAGGACGTTGACATATCTACAACCGCCAATTTTAGTCATTTCGCTGTTCACGTGCTCAATTCTATCTGGAAAATTTCTTTGACATTTTCCTGGCAGTCTTTTTCAGCATCATGTCTGCCAAACGTTCCACACCTTCAGCACCTGTTGCTTTGCCCGTTACTGTACCCAAGCGACAGTAGAAGATTCTAACTGTTACTGGGAAGATAAAGAAATATGGTTTATAAAAAGGAGGAAACCAACTTTACGGAAGAGGGTGGGGAAGCAGCGCGATCAGAGGAGCTGTCAAATATTAAAGTAATTATTAGGAACATCATGTATTTACAACTATGTGGGTTTTCAAGCGTGTAAACTGTGTGAGAATGTGGAAAACATTTATGAAAGTTTTCAACATTCTCTCCAGTCATTTTATTTATGATGTTTACTTCCTGTTATGCTTCTGCCCACTTTGTCTTTTCTGCCGACAGTTGACAGGTGTCTGACGGGGGGTTGACACAGAGCTGTGGACAATCTCTGATCGGCGTCAGCAAGTACAATGTTCAATCTGGTGAATCCTAACTTCTCCTTCTACCGTTTGTTGGATAACTCGTGTTTTCTGGACTTTGACATCTTCCTGGCAGTTTTTTCAGTGAATTGATTTATTTTAATTTGAGTGTGAGTTTTTGGTTTTAATTAATGTTTTTTCTTTAGTAGATCTCATGTTTTGCTGCTAACCTCTGTTGAGTTTTTATGACTTTTGTTATTGGAGAAAAGACTCACTGGACATTGACCCTATCTACTTCTTTCACACTGCTCTTTTATTGTTGTACGTATTAGATTGTCACTATTTTCCAAAGATTACTCTCTGTTTTTGTATTGTTTTCCGGTACTGGGTCACCTAGAATTAAAAAGAGTGCATAGAGGGATTATAAGGGCCTCAAAATATATATTTGAATAGTCTATTGTATTTGACTCGTACCATGAATAGATCTGAAAGTAAGAACCAGATTTTTAAAGTTAATCCTGAAAGAAACTGGCAGCCAGTGTGGAGATTAAAGGATCAGAGAAATGTGAGTTCTTCTACTAGAGCCGGTCAGAATTCTCGCTGCAGAGTTCTGAATCAATAGCAGGCGAGACAACACCTTCTTGTTAAGACATGAAATCTTTGACGTCAGTACAATTTAGTTGAGAAAATCAAAAGCACAAGAAAATGTTCAAGTATTCCGCTGCTCTCAACTCAGTGCTCCTCTTTAGGTAAGGTTGCAAAAAAAAAAACATTGTTACACCATATGAAAAGATTTATCATCAAATGTCAGTAAGACGCCCTCGAGTGGATTTCTTTAGCGCTAATAACACATTCTCTAAACGGATACTATGTTAATCCTGCCCCAGCTGTCAACTTTCCGTGCGTCAAATTTGATACTAATTAGCAAGGCACTCCTGCAATATAATTAGTTTCGCTAGTAACAACACCGACGTATGCCTGCTGCCCTCGAAGGAATAACATGGCTTTAGCAGAGCCCTCTAATTATTTATAGTAGTGATTTGGAATTTTTTCAATATCTTTCCTGACATTCTATCAAAGGATATGAGATTTAAAAATAAACAGACAGTCAGTGATGTGTGTAGCACAACTCTTTTGGAGTGAAGGTGTATCCGAACCTGCAAACCTTCATGAGTCCACAAGTGCAACCACCGGGAGGATTGAGATCAAGATATTCTGGCGCCACGATAAACGCCGTCTCCCGCTCCCTCTGAAGGAGGTCATGACAGACAGAGCTCTAATCTTCTCATACAAGAAACAAAGGGCAGCAGATTAAAGATGAAAGACTGAGTTTATATTGGCTGCAGGATAAAAAAAAAAAAAAAACATCAGTTACACTCCGAGACAATTTCTGCTCTATAACAGCATGCCTAAGCTCTTGAGCTTCAGCGAACAAATACGTTCACATCCTCTTAAGCTCACCACCTTTTTTTTTGTTGCTAAAAACACAAAACTCATTTGCATAAATTGCTGTTCCACAGCTGCAAATTTAAAAAAAGGTTGGAGATAAAAATGTTCAGACGACACGCTTTTTAATTACAACAACAACCTTATGCTTTTGATCTTTGGGATAAAAAGCTCTTCTTTTTTTTCCCCTCCAAAGGTGCGTATTCATTGTGAGAGTGCGGACGTGCATTAGCTTTCCAGACTGAACAACTCACACTATTTCACGCTTGTACCTGTTGTTAGTAAATGTTGTTTACGAGGAGATGGCTCACATTGTCTGACCTGAAACTGAAACATCCACAAAAATATCTTTGAATTATATTTTTAGATGTTAAGCAGAGTAAAGCAGTGTTGGGGAAAAGTGTACTTGATAGATAGATAGATAGCTGGATGGATAGATGGATAGATAGATAGATAGATAGATAGATAGATAGATAGATAGATAGATAGATAGATAGATAGATAGATAGATAGATAGATAGATAGATAGATAGATAGATAGATAGATAGATAGATAGATAGATAGATAGATAGATAGATAGATAGATAGATAGATAGATAGATAGATAGATAGATAGATAGATAGATAGATAGATAGATGGATAAATAAATACATTCAGATTATTAAAAGACAAATCAAACAAGTGACTCTAACATTAAAGTGGGCATAAGAATGAAAAGTTTCAACCTAAAGTCTAATTTTAAACCCTAATGAAACATGGTAGCATTTCTGTCTATTCTAGCAACGATGTGTTCGCGGTCCCGATGTTCAAGTATTTGAATTTTGAAAGCGGACGAGGAAAGTCTTGATAGAATTGTAATGTTTTTCCATCTTCGTCCGCCCGTTGAGATAAAACTAGTTGAAATGATTGGAGGACGATCCCTGTGTGTCGTCCTCGCACACCAGAATGAACACCATCAGTTCACAATTTGAACAAGGTTATGTACTATCGTTCAGTGAACTAGTAGATTACGAATTTTCTCTAACCTTAAAAAATGTTTCACTGACAACCGTGTACGGAACAAGGACGAGTGAAAAGACAGAGACCAGGATTGATTCTTAACCCTGTATAACCCCAATTATATTAAAATGCTTCCCAAAATGGTTATTATAGGAAGAAAAAAATAAGAATACACCCCCAAACACTCCTGGTGGGTACAAGTGAACTTGACATGAACATTCGGTTTTGGAGCTGAAATAACAAACAGCACTTTAATAAAGGACATGCATAAGTTCACGTACCACAATTAAACTAGCTTTTGATGTGATATTTCACTAAGGACTTCCTCTCTTTTTTCAAGAACAAGTGCTTTTTGAAATGTTTTCTACTGGGATGAGTCAAGTAATGCTTCATTTGAGGACAGAATCATCCTTGAATTCAAGGATGTGACATTAGGGCTTTTTTTTGGTGGGCGATGAATATGGATATAAATCTGGGATGTAATAATTAGTTGTTATCAAAATATTGGGGCAGCTTTAATGTGACCTTTTTACGTTTCAAAACACGTTTCAAGTGCATGACCTTGTCATAACAATACAGCCTATGACCTCATCACGCAATAACCTACAGTGTAGACGAGCCTTCTTGTACAGTGTTTGAATTTGTGTCGCATTAGGATTTCCCAGAGGAAACCAGATCCAATAAGTATCCCGTGAGCCTCTATATGTGAAACCTCTGCTCGCGTGCACATGTTTATGTATGTGTGTGCGCAGGGAAGCTCGAATCACCAGCCTTTTGGATCCACGATGATTGTAATTAATGCCGGTGATGGATCACATGCGGGTGAGCAGCGTGGGATACCTCACCCATAACATTGAGTACTATTGTGGTTACGTTGCACACGTTCCCTGAATAAGCAAAGCTATAAACCTCTTAGGTACATTACATAAAACACTTTGATACAAAAGTAAGCACCGCATAGAGAGACGGATAATGGAGAGTAGATCAGGAATGAAGGGATTTTGATGGGATCCACTTTCCACGGTTCTGAGTGCGTAATTGTCTGGTATGTGGGAAAAATAGGCTACAGAGAGGCCCATTTTATATCTGAAAGAATCCATTCTCCTTCGGCCTTGTTGCTTATTAAAAGGGCCTGATTATGGCTCTATGAGATATTTATTAGTGTCTAAAAAATTGTCAGGAGTAGACTTTTTGTCTGCGACTGTTGACACGTCAAGGCTATAACTATAACAGCATAAATATTTAATAAATTTGCAATAAAATAACTCTTCTTTTATCTAAAGGTCGTTCCTAAAGGGAAATAAATGTGTTGATTTAAGTGTGTCTTAAATAGATTTTAGACTCTATTGTATCATCAGTATGTGTGTTTGTACAAAACTCTCTTTTCATTAAAATATTTACATTAGAAAATTATCTTAAACCCTGTTCGTTGAAAACATTGTTTTTCTGGAGATTAAAACTTGTTTAACATAACCACGCCCACCCTACTTTGATTGGTCAAACATCAAGGTTTGTCACTATGCGTCATCAATCCCGGAAGTGTCCACCTCCATCGGACTCATTGTATAAACGAAGCGGGGCGTGATACGGAGGAGCCTCTCGTAACCTCTCATTCGCCCAGATTTCAGACGGGGGACAACTTTATAAAGTAAAACGTTCAAAACATCATCATGATGAGAGACTTACTGCATCTTGGAGAGGAAGACTTGACATTTGAAACATGTGAGTGAGTCAGGAGACTTGGGTTTGTACATTAAAATAAAGCCTCCATTTAACCAGTCCGTGATGCAACACTGAATAAATTGGATATAAATACATTTTCGTTTAGTTCTCAATCTGTAACAAACGTATGCTGCTGTACCAACGGCACATGATTCCCTACGTGCCAGAACTAAAAGGATTTGCATCAATATTGTTATAGATTAAGAGCAACTGAGTTAGAATCAATCCTTGTAAACCCACCCACCAGCAACATGTTCAACAATCCAGTGTGATAACTAGAAGAAGGGAGGGGGAGGTTGTACACCATAAAAAAAACCCCACATCAATCTTGTCTTGTCCTCTGAGGTTGCCTCACCTATTATGACCGTGGGCCCAAGGAATGAGTGTAACAAATCTCTAAGCTCTTGAGTGCAATTTGAACACGAACCAAACAATTCCACTTCTTGTACCAGTTAATTGAACATCCCAGAGAACAAATTGATCTCTGGACAGCTGACAATTAGCAGAACTATTTTCAAAGTGAGGAAAGTTTTTTACCATGGAATCGCCTAGTGGACTCTTACAGCCACTGCAATAGCTGATACATTTGGAGGTCTATGTCATGTTAGAGGAACATGATTGTATAAATGTGTTGGTGGCAACATATAGGTAGCAAAATCGGGCTCATACTTTGAAGTGCCTTCCCGCCCAGCTCTTGCTGTATCTTTCCCTCACTTTTAAACAAAATTCCAGCCTGATCCCTTTCCCAAACTTGTAATATACCCTAATGTCGAAGTGAACCTATTTTAATAGGATAAAGGGGCATATACTTTTCTTTTATTTTGATGCTCTTATAATTATGAGAGTTGATGCTTTGTGTTTTTCTTGAATCATTTTGTAATATGTGTAAAAAAAAAAAGGAAAAGGGAATAAAAGAATTTGATGATGTTAGGGCATTCTGGGTAGCAGGTGAATGGAAGTGATCATAAATCGTAGATAAATGCTTTTTACCTGATAAATAGTGAAAATTTTTGTCCAGCTCGTCCATATTTACAGTAGGGATGAAGGAACTTTAATGTCGGTCACTATTTTCTTTGGGATTAACACAGAACTTTCATCGCAGTAATTTGTCTCTTGGATGAATCAAATCTGTTAATGTTGAATGGGATTAAACAAAGTCTTAAATTATCTTAAATCGATACTTAAATAAGTATTGAATCCATGATGAAGTCACTAGTTTAAGGTCCCTTTATCTTTCCCTCGAAATGTGCCTTGATAGGCGATTGATTCAGTAATTTAGTTGTGTTTTGGGACTGCACAGGAGCTTTCGCCCCTTGAGGGTTGTGCCATTCTAAGAACCAATAAAGCGGCTTTCTTACAAAGTTATTAACCAAAGAACAGGACCAGTAACAGGGGGAGTCTAATGGTACAATTCCAGTTACAGTGGAAGTAGATGAGTTTAGAGAGTTCCAATTGTGCAAGTTGTAATAGAAGA
The DNA here is from genome assembly GCF_982586985.1 of Callionymus lyra. Lineage (NCBI taxonomy): Eukaryota > Metazoa > Chordata > Actinopteri > Syngnathiformes > Callionymidae > Callionymus > Callionymus lyra. The sequence goes on along the minus strand of NC_141822.1, from coordinate 14,806,366 downwards.
TGGCCACGACCACAGGTTTGTTTCTACCGGTGCGTCCCAAATCACGCACTAATGCACTTACACTTAATATTTTGAGTACACAAGTGTGTTTACATTGAGCAGTGTGTGAAAATGTAGTAATAAGGTTCCAACAGCTGGTTTCAATCTGAGTTAAGTAGTCGAAGAAGTCTTTTTCAGTAAGTGTGCAGCGTCAGTGTTTGAGACAGTACTAACCTGTTCAAATTTGCACAGTGCGCAAGAAGGTGCACTGTCTTACAGTGTACTTTAAAGCAGTGCACTTAGATAAATTGCAATTTGAGATAGAGCCTAGCTCTTGCATGTTTGAACATGAAATATTGAAATTGAGATAATAAAAGGATACATAATGGCACATAAGGTACACATGTTAAAATGGTTTGGCCAGATTGTTGAATAAAACAAGTATAAATGACATTTCTCAATTTTAAGACTAGAATTTATTTTGATCTAATGTAAGAACAAATTAAATAAACAAGTTTAATAAAGCCAATTTGGATTCCAGGGTTATTCGATTTTCGAGCTCAGAATTTCGAGTACACCTCAAATGCACCGCAACTCTCACTGGAAATGAGTCGGAAAAGTTAAATGAGATATTTAATCAAAGCGACATTAAACCACCGTCGACTCTCTCATTTTATTATCGATTGTTAGCGACGTAGATGAACTCATGAATGTTGGATCAGCTGAGTGCAATGATGACTAATTAGAGAGGAGAAATAAGTCACTAGCCCATGCGTTTGGTTTCTTTGCTCCCAGACAGCTCAATTAATCAGCTCCGTGAAGCCAAATTACTTAGTCCGAGAGCCACACAAGAGAACCAGGAATATGATCGATAGTTCCAGATGAACAAAAGAACCGAACACCATGTGGAAAATGAATTAATGACATAATTGATAAAAATGTTGTGCACGACTATGCAGAAAATCCCTGAAAGTATGTCCATATTGCTTAACTATTCCTTCATGTTTCTTAATTGTTAAATCAACACATTTGCTGTCTGAATCATTCCTTATCTGTGAACTCTATAGAAATTAAAATAAAAGGTTAATTCAGAAGCAGGTACTTTTCAAGAGGATTGCAGGGAGGTTGTTTACGAGTTAAAAATAAATAATATTTACATGTTAAACAGTAAAAATATACGTGGGTATGGAAACAAGCTCAGATAGATATAAGAGGAAGATCAAAACTTGCTCACACACACACACACACACACACACACACACACACACACACACACACACACACACACACACACACACACACACACACACACACACACACACACACACACACACACACACACACACACACACATTCTCACATCATCATCCACATTCAGTGGGTTGTGTAGTCGTGACAATCAACAAGGTGTTGAGAGGGTTTTCTACCAGCATACATATGAGTCTTTGAAAATAAAAAGACGTGCTTATGCGACGTTGATTTATTCATGAGGATTGTATCACTGAGGTGCTGCTGTCCATGAGAGCACAACGACAGCGATGACTATTGAAAGAAGCCAAACAAATCTGAACAGTGGTCTCATGTTTGTATCACCTTCAACACGTTTTTTGCTTCTTTTTTTTTTACCCTTGAAAGTGATTCAAGTAACAAAAGGCATTTCAATGTATCACAGTTGAACAACAAACTCTCACTATTGCATCAACACAATTTTCATACAAAATATATTTAATTTAGTCCAACATTGCATTAGAATTATTCACTTAAATTTTATTTAAACGTGAAACATGTGGCGATTGTTTGGCTGTTCAGTCAATTATTCTATTTATGTCTATTATCCATTGTAATTAATTCATCATAACCTGACAAAGTAATCCATCCTAAACTTTAGATACATCGTTTGTTCATTAATTGTTGACAGTTCAACAATAATGACAAACGGGAAAAAAACACTAGGAAAACAAAAACCTATGCTATGCCAAGCAGGACATCCATAATATATTTAAATCTCGAAGCTCATTCTTGAAAGTGCTGTTGAAATAAGGACTTTGGTTCCTCATCATGACCATGTTTGGAAGTAATTACTTCATAAAGTTTTCCCCCGTCTGAAATCTGGGTGAAGGAGAGGTTACAAGAGCAGAGTCCATAATGACTCCTCCTCCAGCCAGCTGTAAACACACCCCACTTTGTTTATACAACAAGTCCCTTGGAGGTGGAGACTTCTGGGATTGATGACTCGCAGGGACAAAACTCGATAACAGCATGTGGTTATGTTAAACCCATTTTAAGGACATTTTTTAATGTAAATATTTCAATGAAAAGAGTGAAGAATGAGTACAATAGAGGGCCAAGATCAATTAAAGGGAAACTTAAATCAACATATTTGTTGTTCTTTACAATCCTGAAAAAACACATATTTAGCACCACAGCCACAGTATGTGTCTTGTTCATATATATTTTTTTTATATAATTTATTTTTTAACATTATTATACTTGTATTTGTACTTATTTAATCAGAATCATTTGGTGAAAATTGAAATCCATTTAAACTATGACCATATACATTATGTCCCAAGTATTATTGGCTTATCAATATCCTGTTTTATTAACATGGCTTTCTTGTATACTTTAACATGTTCTTTGGTTAATAAAATACTGTGTAATATGTTTAAAAAATATAGATTTTCATCTATCCTGAAGCCACTCTTAAAAAAAAAGTCAGAAAAGGCAGAGGAATAGTTTAAATATTTGATATCCTTTTTTGTTTTGCCACCTATTCATTATGCTTTCCAGTTACAGCACTTCTTCTTTCAAAACCTGTCAAACAATTATCTTCTCTTCGAATATTCTTCTACTTTCTCAACACTAAGTGGGAAAGAATAGCCACGTATGAGCGTTGAGCAATCAACTAAATGCTTAAAAACGAAAAGTATAATCGCCTTCCGGGCATTGATGGATATGTACATAGGCTCCTGCTCACTTTTAACACTTTTAAACAGACAATTTTACAGGTATATACAGAAACTTAACTCCTATGTGAGAAATGTGCGCCCATTCTAGGCCAACACGAAGACATAGTATAATGTATCCTGGATTTCCGGGATCTCCTTGCGGTAAGGAATGCCCAGAACTTCCCCAAAGCGGTGTCCAAGGTCATCCTGAAATACCTGAGCCACCTTAACTATTATTGTTGTGGGGCAGCGAACTCTTTTCAATTATGTATTTGTAGTCACTATACACAGTCTCCCAAGAAAACAAATTCAAGAATGAGGGACCAGAAGGAAAACTGATTCTATACCGTGTACAGGCCGCCGACCATAAGGCCCCTTTTGGGAGCAGCCTGAAAGGACAATGTGGGTCTTATATTTTGTGGGGGCCATGAACCAGGAGAGGGAACAAAAAGGTTGGGGTAAGCTCCAAACCAGGGAAACTTTGGCTGTTTGATCCCTTGAATCCTAGCCTGACTCATGGGACATGGGATGCTTTTACTGGGATTACTTTTTATGCCACTTAGAAATGCTATGGGTGTGGGGAAAAAAAAAAACTCGAACAGACACAGGACCCCTATAAAAATGATCTTAAATAATTAACAGTTCCTACAGTAGATACTCATCTAAGTTTAAATACATCCGGGGCAAGATCATAAAAAAAAAAATGGAGTACAACCGCATAAAAAGGAGAAAAGGCAGAAAACAGACAGTGCTATAAATTTGTGTCTTCCACTGGGATCAAAGGAGCAGAAGAAAGAGATACATTTTTACCAAAGTTGGATCCTTCCCGATTTATCAAACAACAGGAAAAAAAACCTTGAGGGATTCCAACACTCACAAATGTGCACTGAGCTGTCACAGCTGTCAGAGCCTGTAACATGATTACTGATCAGTGCACCGCTGAGAGACGGTTGACGGCGGTGAAAGCCTGTGATTATCTAACTTTCGCCTCTGCTCTGGGAATCTGCAATCTCCCCACTAATTGTGAGCCGGGAATTCATGTTTAAAGACAGAAACCGTTTCTTTCTCATTTGCGACTTTGTCAAGCGGAAATCGTTAAGTTCGCCAAAGACTTTTTTCCTCAGCCCGCGAGATGTGTTTTATTTTGTTGCGAGCGACTTGGGTTAATGACATCTATTATGAGCCATCAGAGCGCTTGTATGATTGTGATTGTTTTGCCTGGTTTGGAAAAATATGGAATACACTAATAACCACATTGATTATGACATGTTTGGATGATTGACAATTATTGTTCTTGGCTATTTCAAGGCAAAAAATATTTTAGTTTACACAACAGAAGGAGATCTGGAAGTTATTTCTCTACCTTTCCAATGCAGCACCATGTCCAACACTAGAGGGTCCATTTGGTTAAGGGAAGAACAGAAACAAATTATGTTCAAAGATTTGATTGTAAGCTTTAAATTGACCAAAAATGACTCTTCCTTCTACCAGGTTGTGGTGGCTGGCTTTTCACGGGGCTAGGGTTTCTGCGTAGTATCGTGGCTATATGTAGGATTGCACTTTTCTGGAGAGATCCAGTCTCAGATTGAAGGATCTGTTGAAACCATTTTGACTACCGGCACTACTGTTTCCTTTACCTTCCAGGCTTTGTCAAGCTCTTCTTTAAACCTCTGGTATTTTTCCGATGTCTCATGATCCTTTTTTCTTGATCATTATCATGTTCCCAATGTCCCGTTGGACATGTAGATAAGTACCGACCTGAACATAATATCCTTTTGGAACAGGTTGGGAGCAGAACATCCTTGTGGTGAAATTGTTTGTGAACTGATAGTACTGCTAGGGATCTTTGTGACTCTTTCTAAGCGAGAGCTTTGAGTGGTCAATTTCTATTACAATAATAGCTTGGTACTCTTTCCAGATTCACTGCCATTGGAATCAGGCAATTCAAGGAAGGAACACAAAGCTTTTAGAAGTTACAACACATATGTTGACTGAATACGTCTTCTGTAATGATGGCTCCCAGAATTTGTATAGCATTGAATATGAGAGAGTAGGAAGTAATTACTACAGAACACTGTTGTTTGTGTGTGTGCATATTATCTCGTTGCTAGTTTGAATTCAATTTAAATCACTTTCTGTTCACATGAAGCCAACGCTCCTAGATTTTATTTACTTATGACCCTGAAAAAGATCATGAGAAGCTTTGCAGACCACTGTCTCTAAGAACAATAATGCAGTGAAGCTATTGGATGGATGGATGGATGGATGGATAGATATTACTTTATTTATCCCTGGGGAAAAGAAGATTAGATCATTCATCCAAAACATTTCCCTTAATAATAACCGCCTCTCTGCTTGTTCCTTGTTCCATCCATCTGCCTAACGAAAAAAAAAAAAAGAATATCGATCGCTCTAAAAAGGCTATAGTTGTCTCTCACCTTGACTGCAAAACTGTCGAGCCTTTCACATGATCCAGGAAGGAGTGAAAGATCTGGCGGATGATTGGTTTAAAAGGGCACATCAGCACTCGGCTCGTTAAGCATCTTCTCGTGGATCTTGAACTCAGGCAGGCTTATGATCCCAGACACTTAAAGCGTCCATTCAAGGTACGAGCCCTTGGCATTGAATTCCTCGCTAACGCCACGATTTCTCTTCAGTTGCTGTTGTCACTTAACTAATGATCCTGAAACTTGCGAGAGCAAGGACATCCGTCCCCTTTCGTTTTGACACATGCTTCCTGTACAATGCTATGCCAACTAGGTAATAAAAAGCGAGTGGAAATACAGACAAGGAACAGATATATTTTGGATGATTGTGTTATCACTGGGTCAAAGTGACCCAGAGGTGCTAAACCAAATGTGCTTGTGTTATCCATTGTGTTGTCTCTGGGTCAAGATTGACATTGATTTGTTTTCAGGCCCCTGAGTCAACCTTAAACCAAAGGGTTTAGGGTAAATAAATACACATAAAAATATGTATACAAATTAAAAAATGTGTACAGTGTGTCCTCGCTGTATTGAACTTAATACTTTCGGCGTTTCTACTTAGCAGAGAAGTCTTTAATTAGCTTCGCTATATGGCTATAGATACAGGATCTGCCATGATCATATAACAAGATTGAAGATTGAAATATACAATAACAGATGTTATACTTACTTACTTACGGCTAATTGTATTCAAGTGCTTTTGTTTTGGTTTCCTGGAAATATTTATGTACAACAGGAAAATGACAAGAACTTCTATTAGTACCTCTGCCGAAGAGGTTGTGTTTCTCTATGTTTGCTGCAAAGTCCTGATTTGGTTGATATTTTCAGTGTCGATTAAGGAAAAGAAAACAAAAAGACCTAGTTGTGATAGATATCCTGTAGCGCTTCACATTGTTGCTGTGCATGTTCCATGCAAAAAAAATGGAAGACCTAATATGGGATAAGATCTCTTGAGCTTTATCCCAGGAATACTGCCAGGCTAACGCCACTGATGGTTTAGTGCAAGGAACAGGGAACTCACTATATTGCTTTGGGTAAGTCAATTCTCCAATCATTAGGGTTTTTTTTTTTTTTTTTTACTTTGTGTTTTACAATATTGTGTGAAATTTGTCCTTGGTGGATGTATTCCCTGTCTTGGAGCTTTTCCAGTTCTAGAAATGTGTTTCTGTCTAATCAGCACATCAAAATGGCTCGTACTTTTTTTTTCTTGGCAACCACTGACATTCCAGCTATCACTAGATAACAAAAACATGTTATTCTACAAAAGATAGATTTCATTTGCTCTTTAAAACCTCTACATTGTAAATATAAGTTAATTAGTTTGCATTTTCAGATTGGAACACATGGATTAAACCAATTCTATTACTGGAATCTCAGGAAAATACATTATTTCTTTTGTCCCCCTATTAAAGATTCAGTTTCTGGCATTTTATCATTGATAATTTCAACGGAAAATGTTGTTTTTTTGGAACAAAAAGGGGATTTTCCAAGTCACAACAATTAACCACCCAATCATGGAACTATGTTACATATTTGCAATATTGCACTTTTCCTATTGAGATTTTATTTTTCAGTTTTCTACCAATAATTATGAGAAAAATGTATTAGTTTTGTTATAGGACATAAATCTATTCCATTCTAACTAAAACAAAGCCACTTTACGACTCACTTTCTAACTCAATTGAAACTGAGGATCATGCTCTAAACAATATTTTACCATCAGGGATCTCTCTCTAGCTCCCTCCCTCTCAGTGAACTCATGGCTGCCTACAAAATGCATTTTATCATCATCGTGCACATTTTCGTTGGTAACATGTTATTTTTCTGCTCTCTGAAATCTTTTGCAATTTTAAATTAGCTGCAGTAATAATTTCAAAGGACACCGTTCTTTATTCTGAGATGGTGTTTTGTATCATTAAGAGAAGCCTTTGCCAAGTCTGAGTAGTTTAAAAGGTCAAAACAATTACATTCTCAATCAGGGGTTAAAAGGGTTGCCTTGTCAAAGCTATATGTCAAGTGTGTGTGTTCTAGCTCAGCTCTTATTATCCCCTGTAAGTCCCCTAATCACTGCTCTCATAACAGCAACATTGAGTGCAGAAGTTTGTGGATTACAGTAAATTTGGATCGTCATCAGAGTCTAATAGTTTGTCTTCTTTTTGGAAGTTTCGAAGATTTGGTATTTTCGGCGAAATGTGACGTCTTTGTAGTCGACAAAAAGGGGAAGGTGGGTGGATTGATGCCACTGTTATGAGGATGAGGCGCAGAGTTGCTGCCAAAAACTGATGGCAAGAGGAGAAAAAAAAGAAGGGGGCATAAGGATTATTGAATTTAATTTAGGGCAAAGGAGGAAGTGTCTCTTTTGTATTGTGAGCGCTGAGCAGCTTTACCCTTCATAGTCTAGGACACACACATACACATATATAGACTGATTGTGTATCAAACACTCTTTGTTTCCATTTAATCTTGTTGGAAAAAAAAAGAAAGAAGACGATAATTCATGTTCTTTTTGATCTGAGGAGGAAGAGCCAGAGCTCACTGTGCTGCTATTATTACCACACACACTTTATGGTTTTGTTTAAAAAGCGTGGCTGACACTAGTCCCTTGTGTGCGGTCGGTAGTGCTGCTGTGATTAGGACATTACGGAACAAGCAGTACCATCCAGCTCGTCCAGAACGACCCAGCGATTGAGAGAAGAGGTCATGAAACCCCCCCTCCGAGATAGATAACAGGCACTAAATAACGGCAACTGACGGCAACAGCCATGAATGTTGTTGTGTGTCTAGAGCAGTGGTGTCAAACTTAATCACCCAAGGGGCCAATAATTGATCGATCAATGTTGACTCTTCATTTTGTTTCATGTTGGTTTGTGTTATTGATATGATTGTGTATGAAAAAAGATTTAAAGAATTATATTTTTAGAGAATGATGTCGTCAAAAACGATCATTCATATGTTTGATTCTAATCAATCAAGGTTTTACTTTGTCAATTACATTTTATTTCAATTTTTAATTCTATCCATGATCGGGCCACAGTATTTACATGGTCGGTTCGTATTTATATTGACATCAGTCTATAAGATAAACATTTACCTTGTCAGCCGTTCGTCACTGATAAACATTTTGTCTTTGGAAGCTTCCGAAATACTAACTTTCCTCCCTCTTAATATACACTCTATCAAGAGTTATCCACATTAAGTCAACGTTAAATTAAAGCTATATGAATCACATCGTCACTGTAAAATAGCACGTCATTGTGGGGGTCATTAACCCCCATATTAGGTATGTATCCTGGAATATCTTAAGTTATTTGTCCATAAGAAAGATTTCTAAGTTTGGAGGGAGCCAAGACTTTACTTACTCACGTATCAGAAACTAATCTCTGTGAATGCCTAAAGGTGTCCTGAGTCTGAAATACTGATGATCTTACTTGGACTGAGGATGATTTTTGTGTCGATGACGGTGAATATAGGTTCATAAATCTGACTCATCCCTTCTATCCTGTGGCATCGTAGTCATAAAAAAAGAAGAAAATGTCACTCGTTTATAGTTAAATTTGTGAGTAAACTGTGAGTAAAAAAATGTCTTGACGTCACAGGCTTATGTTACTTCAGAAAAAACGCCTTTAAGACAATATTAATAAAGTAATTACATTAAAAAATATATATATTCTGTGCGGCCCAGTAACCAATACCTTAAAGACTGATAATGGTTCCTGGACCGGGGGTTTGTTCGACCACTGTTCTAGTCTAAGAGTTTGTATTTTCTATATCTAGCTCCCAAACACTGTTGCATCGTCCATAAGATATGACTTGTGATTTCATCTTTTAATCACACGAGATCTTTTCTACATTTAGAATACTAAGTAAAAGAATGTTTTTTTCAGGGATTTTTCCTTTTAACTTTTTTTTTTCCAGATTCTCAGCACTCATTTCAGAGAGTGAAAAAAGACGGAAGTGGGCATCTTAATGGTTTTTAGAGGAACACTTGTCAGCTGGAACACGACTCGAGGGAAGGGAATTATCCAGGAGATGTGCAGAGTGTGTGTAATAGCGAGTGTGTGACATTTCTTTTCTTTTTTAAACCTGTCTGAAGGGAGCGATGCTAGAAACTCGGTATCTTTAATATGCAAGGAGTGCCTCAAGATACAGAGACAATCTGTTGTTGTTTTTTTTTTTTGTCTCACTTTTTTTAATTTTGGTTGCTGCAATGGTTTCATCAAAATAAGGACAATCAAACATTTCTTTTCCACAAGGGGTTACCAAATGTTTTTTTTGTTTTTCACCAAAGTAATTATCTTGCACATATCTGGCTCATGCAGGTATTGTTTGATCTGTTTTAGTTCAGTAAAATGTATTGAATCCAGCCTGATATTTTATTTTAAATCCAAGTTTTGCACGTCAATAAAATGTATTTAAATTAAAATAATGAAATTAACATGTCAATGTTTAAGGCTTTTTTGTGTTGCAATTAAACTCCCAGCCACTAGGTGGCAGCAATTATGTCCTCCACAGCCGAAGAAACAATGTAATCCTGTAGAGTCCTGAGGACTATTTCCCTACATTCAAATCCAGCAGCTTACTACGAAGAGTCATGGGGTCTGTAAATTCTGAAACACAGTCAAGTACTCGACAATACTACAAATATATAAAATCATCACAGTACATCAGAATATGTTGCAATATAACATATCTTTGTCTCTTTATCGTGATGCATATCATATTGCCGGATTCTTGAAAATTAATAGATCTTATCAGAAATGATTTAAATTATTATTTATTCTTTCATGGTTCAGTAACCAACATTTATTTAAGTATATCTTATTTACAATCAAACTCTATTTTTGTTTAATTTACTACAAGTGATATTTGCATTTTTGCATCGTTTTCTGTTCTTTCAATTTCTTATTAAGACTTAATTACGATCTCCTGGATTCATGAAAACAAACATTGAGTGTGAACGATATTACAGTGTGTTTTCCCACATGACGAGTGTGCTCTGACTTCTAATGTTTGACTGTTTCACCACAGACGGCGCAGAGCACCACATTACCAACTCCACGTTCTTTAAGCCGATCTGTGGAGTCAGGCTGAGAAAATCATGGCTGAAATCTCATTAACTCGAGGAGAATTAACATGAAGTGGCTCTCAAAATTAGCATGGATTGATTTGGACACAAGATTGTTAAAAATAGTAGGTTTTTACTTTATAAAAGAATATATTCATCTGTTACATCTGTGAGCATGACTTTTTATCCTAAGAAATGTCAGGGACAGATGCTTGATACGTTCACAGCTCAAGGCTGCCAACACAAGGAACTGTACCACTGAGCTCAGGTGGCGTAACACTATCTAATAAGCTTCATGGCCAAATGCTAACATCCAACATGCTGCCCACACGCTACTGAATCTGTCAGCAGTAGTTTCGAAATGAATCTTTGACCCTAGAAATACACTGTAGAACAGACCTGGGCAAAGTGCGGCCCTTTGACTGTATTTAAGCGGCTCTCGTAATGTCAAAGTATGATCGTGTATAAATGGTTCTAATGCATTAGCAAATGTATTTTGTATTTATTATCAATTTACTTATATATATACAATAAGAAAATTGCAGCTTATTTAGCTTAATAAATGTCCTTTTTTGGGGGGGATTTTCCTCTTCTTGCTTTTTGCTTGACGGCCCCTAACAACATTCACACAATTTAATGTGGCACTTGAAGAATTATAATTGCCCACCCCTGCTGTAGAAGATGGCATCAGAGACTCATTCGAGCTTGGGCAGATTTTGGGTGACATATGGGTATTAAACTACCCCCATTGCTTAAAATCGTACCATTGGGATACTATTTAAAACCTTTGCCACTGCTACGTAACACTAAAATGTGTTTTTCCTTTTTTAATTTTTACATGCCGGACTAACTCTAATAAAAACTCCCCATTAGAATTCCAATCTTCACCTAAAGCGTCCGACTCACAGTAGCACACATGAACACATCCACTTGCGAACTCAATCCCCTCGGATCGACCGAAGACCTTTACTTTTTCAGACACTTTCTCAGCCCATCTCTTACTGTTCCTTTTCCCCTGTTCCCCTGACATGAAAGATCATTTTCCCGGCCCTTCCGTCGCATAATGATTCACCACCTGAACCCCCCTCCTGCCCTCCTCAATCCTGGCCGACTCAACAGCGTCATCGTTTCCTTCTGACACAGGTATAGAGAAATACCTGACAGAACGCATGTCATCAGTTCCTTTGAACTTTGATTCGCAATCGATACGACACCATTTTGTGAAAGGATTGGAGAGACCTTCAACAGTATGCATCTATAAAACGACTCATTAATTTTGATGGTCTCTGCCTCTAAATGTCTTGTTGTCCACAAAGCGGTACGAAATCGGTGAGTTGAGTCAAAATTTCATTGCTGCAAATAAGCATTTTTATGCAGATGATACTATCACTTACTTATTTATATGGATCAGCTCCTGATATACATGTTAAATGTCTTGATCGTTGTGTCTTCTTTTAATCCACGCATAGAAAACACACCTTGAACCAGGGTTGTTTTCTATGAATGGCACTGTTTCCGCGATGTCTGGCAATCATGCTTCCTTAAGGGTTTATTACCAAACACTTGACATAACACTGTCTATTGTACAGAAGGCTGAGGCAGTGGTACACGTTTATCGACAAGGCCAACTGCCTCCTTACACATGTCCTTTAACCACACAGAGATGTGTCACTGCTTTTTCTTCAAGATAAACTGTTTCTATTGTACACAAGATTACTGGGAAAGAAAGAAAGCTGTTTTAACCTTTTTCTCTCCCTGAAACATGTTGCCTTTACGTTGACCATTTTTATTCCTGAATGTTTTTTTAAACACAGCTGAAACTATTTCTAATATTTTCTCCTTTTCCTAATTTACTTTTTTATTACATTACGTTTTTTTCTGATAAAATTAGTTGTTACTGTGTTTTGGACTTTGCTGCCTCTTGGCCAGGACGCCAAAAAAAAAAGATTTTAAGATTGGATTTTTTCAGGGTTTCGCAAATAATAAAAATGAAATATGCATTCTTGTTTTTCTTTCAAATTTCCCTTTGTTTATTTTTTATTGGCAAAACCATACTGGTTCAAGGTGGAAACAACTACCAATCATGACGACATTTAAAAAACAGAGGCTGAGGTACTCAAAGCAGACTGGGAGGCCAAATATCATAAATGACCAAACAAGTTTCATCTTCTACCATGAAAACTAAAAATAAATAAATATAGTTTCCACTCACAAACTGATGGGAGTATGCTTCCGTGCTGGCGAGCCTTGCTCAGGGACACAACAACAAAATCTTAACTTTTCCGTGTGAGCCAGGAGGGACAATTTAAGGATCGCACTCATGAAAAAATAATACATTCAAATTGTATAATAAGATTGAGTAATTATACAATGAATATAAGTAACAAGATATGACGATTATTAAGAAGGAAATTCTGGAACAAAAACAAAATCAAGTATATTACTTTGTCATGACTATCTGCATAGATTGTTAGGCAAATACATATCTGAATTGAATATGTTTTTTATTTTTTTTAATGTAAAGTAATCAAGCTTTGATTTGTCTTGGGCTTTATGTTCATTGTAAATTATTCTCAAATAAGCCCACTTTCGTTCAACTTATCTTTTTATTTGATACATCTCAATGTATTTGAATGTATTTTATGTCATTTATTGTGTTTCTTAGTTGTATATCCACAACACAACTAAACAACTGTTTTATCTTCAATATTCTGATGTGAATACAATGTTTTTTTTGTGCCGGTGACACTTGAAACATTGACCTGACAGTCAAATTTGTTTTGAAATGATGGTGTCCTCCTAAAGACTTTTTACACAATCACCCTTATGTTTCCTGAAGTACAAAGAATCTGGTTTCAACTATCTGGGAAACATTTGAACAACCTCAGTTACCACAGAAGTTCCCCACTCCCCCCCGAAAAAAAGCGAAAGAAAAAAAAAAGGCTAAGGCATCATACAAGGATGCTGAAACTTTAATGATTTTAATGCACAAGCTGCTGTCAGAGCAGCTTTATTTTAAGAAAAAGTTCTACAGTATCTCAAATTATTAAAGATTTAGAATATTTCTTATACTTAGAACTAAATGACAAAGATTTTCTGTCTTCAAAAATACCTCACAGAGAAGTCTTGGTGCAGAAGTAAATGACGAAAAATGTCTCCTGTCTGTGAAACTATGACAACGACTTGGATAACATTGAGAATATTCCAGTGATGAAAAAATTCATAAACAACTTAGAGGAGCACTGAAATTGCACCTGCCTCCCCCAAAAGAGCAACTTTAAAAACATAGTATACAATCAAATCTGTAAAATAAGTCCCATGATTACAAATTTCATCATTTTCATTGTAAAAATGTCTTGTTAATCCTATAACAAGTGAGTGAGCTGTGCTGTTTGCATTCAAGCAACATAAACATGACGTCCACTAACAAGAAGCTAGGATAGAATAATTAACCTAGATAGTTTTATTTTTGTATAATTATACCAAATACCATTACTATTAAATTGAGAATTTGAACGTTAACGGGAGACAACTTAACATAGCAAGTCTACCGTGTTGATGACTAAATCAATGGTTGGGATGGAGTACCTGGAGCAGAGCCAGCCATTTATATTCATTGTTTAACGCTATCACAAATAAATGTTTCCGTCAATTGCTATTACCTACGAGAGCGAAACGAGCGGACATAAATATTACCTCAGTAATTCGATCCGGTGGGAGATTTAAACATGGAGAAAAACCAAGAGAGCCAATAATCTCAACAATATCGAGTCAATTCATTTGACAAATCGAGCCTACTTTTTCAGACTATTGCCCTTGACTGGCCTCTCTACAAGCAGTGATAATAATACTCTTATAAAAGTAATGTCGCTTATTTAATGAGCGATTTGATCACACTTGTACCACCTGACAACCATGATGTATTAGACTTCTTAGCCTCGTAACTCTTAGCTAGTTTGACCCGTACCTCAGCTAGTCACATTAGTATTCAAAGTCGTCCCACATTACTATTCATGTATCGACGATCACACGCCGGAATCAAACCGCTGCGCTATCCACCCGAGGTCACCTGTCACGAGATGAAGTTTGAGTTAGAAAAGATTGAGGGAAGATTGTTCGTTCAGCCGCTGCCTTCCTCCCCGACTGACTGTGCTGGTCGAATGCGTCTCTTTTGTTCCTGTGCTTATCATGTGGAGTCGCCTTCCCCACATGAGAACCAGCCCAGCATGTTCTAGCTTTAGCTTTAATCAAGCTAAATCAGGCTGACACCAGCTCTTCTATTATTTAACACGGAAAAAAAAGAGACAACAGTGGAGTAGACTAACTACTTAAAACACTGGTCGTGAAAAGATGAAATTATTTTAAGGATCTAATTGCACAACTTTGCTCCAGATCCCCATTGGTCTGAACACTGTGCATCACAGACCTTATGAGGCTTTATTTTATTAATGATCTACGTAAATTCAAATTATATGCATATATGTTAAATGCTTAATACGTTCTTAGGAATTCCGTTTGTTTAATGGCTAATATACGGCCAATTACCAGAGTTCGTTCTATAGTAGATTTTCTGTTAATTTAATTTTACATTATTATATTTAATATTGAGCACATATTCTATATATACATTTTATTGTATTATTTCAAACACATTATTGCAATCTTGTATTTTTCTATTTTCCTTTTCAAATGCTGACTACGTATTCACTCATTCGTTCCTGATCGGTTATGAAGACATGTTATGAATTGAAAGTGGTTTAATCCAGTCTGCAAAAACTGTTCTGTTATTATCACTAATTTCTTGTCTAAATGATCTATGCACGTCGGCACTGCTAAATAAAACGCATTTAACAGAAACCAATCTTTTTTTAGCGGTGCCGTACAGTGTTCGGAAAAAGGTGGATCTTAGTGGTTTCATTTTCGTAGCTGCAAAAGAAAAACTCTGTTGAACTCTGAGCTGTTGGTCTGAGTCTCGGGTAATCAGGACCATTTGCAAGACTTCAGAGCGGAGCATACATTTAAATAGAAAAAAAAAGTATATAATCATAAAGAGCGACTAATGTTAAAACCCAACTTTGCTGACTCACTCACATGTTTTAAATGTTGAAGTCTTTCTCTGCAGATGCAGTAAGACCCTCATCATGACCATGTTTTGAACTTATTACTTTACAGAGTTCTCCCTTGTCTCGGCGAACAAGAGGTTACGAGAGCGGATTCCATTATGACGTTATAATATCTTCACTCCTCCTCCAGCCAGCTGAAATCACGCCTCGCTTTGTTTGATCACGGATGTTGACCGACCTCGATGTTTGACCAATCACAGCAGAGTGGGCGTGGTCATGGTAAACAAGATTATATCTCCCGAAATTGTACCCTTCTTCAGTGGGCGTTGCTTAAGCACATTTTCTAAAAGTGAATATTTCAATGAAGACAGAGTTTTATACAAACAGACACATCCTGATGAGAACAGGATAGAGTGTCAAACCAGGATAGAGGTGAACTTGTGTTGACGCGCCACAAATACATTTTTTGACAGAGGCTAATGAAACTGGATCAAAAGCCGCAAATGGAATACCTAACATCCTATGACCTGAAATGAAGTAAACGGCCAGTGCAGCAGCACGGCTAGTCGTCCTGCAGCCTCCCAGGACGGATGCGATTTGTGTGATGGACTGTTGAGGTGAACCGGGGGCCTTTCTGTGTAAAGTCTGATTGTACTCCAAAGCTTGTATGCATTCCCTCTGAGCTCTCTAGGAGTTCAGACCGGGGTATGTTTACTCTTCCTGGGACGTGTCCGTCTGCCTGTGTACAATTATCTCCAACAATTCTGTGACTGAGCGAGAAATGATTAATGAAATAATTATTCCAAATGTTGAAATATTATAATGAGTTCCTGGCAGTTCAATATCAGGCAAAAAGAACATAAATCATCAGGCTTTAGAGCCGCAAGAAGAAAACTTGAATTGCAAATTAAGAACGTTTCTTTTCTTTTCCAAGATGTATTGAGAATTAAAATGAGCAAATGTAGATTACCTTTAAAGTTTTGTATATATAAATATATTTGGGTTGGGTATTGAACTTTTGTTATTTTGTGGCACTGACCAAAATGCTATATTGCTTCATCTTTTGGTGCCAAGTTTCAGCAACCACGTGTTAATAAAACGTAATAATATGTGTATTTTACTGGAGAAAAAGTCATATTCAAAGGCAGTGAACATCACATTTATTTGTGTCTTGATGTTTGCTTCTATTTGTAATCTTATTTTCTTTTTTTTTAGAAATGATCACAAAAGAGGTTTGTAAAAAAAAAAGTTTGAAAGTGTTAAAAAAGTATCCTTCAGTAACTGGTATCTGAATAAAGGTATCGAGAATTTTCGATAAATACCCAGCCCTATAGTGACAAATAATAATAATAATATAATGTTACTGTTACTCTTTTTAATATTTAATGTCCAAACTCTGAATATGTTGTGTTAGGAGGCCAATCGGGTGATCAAATTAACCAAAAATGGACATTAATAAGATAAACATTTCCACTTTTTTTTAACAGAATATTTCAAAGGTTTGGTTGCCATCACAGATGCATTTATTTTAACAAATATATTAAATCTTGCATGAGCAATCTGTGCCTGTACTTTTCAATGATTGCAATGTTTTGCTGCTTCTGCAAAAGTTGTAAATGTATCTGTATTGAACCTCCCTATAATGAAATGTTTACAATGTCAGTAGTTAAATGTTTTACTACTGAACTAAATACAAACTTATTTTAAAGGGTTTCTAAGGGGACTTTATGGGATAGCGGTTTGAAAGTTATTTGACCTTAAGATGGAATCGACCTTGTGTTGGTCTGCTGATGTAGCATTAACAACGCCTTCATTCCGGAGAACGAAACGAGTGGCACTCTAGTTTTATAAATGATGTGAGATTCTATTAAAATACAGTAGTTGAAACAAAGCCAATAATTTGCACATGAAAAGACCAAATCTTAGAGTTTAAAAATGAGGCCTCATGGAACTTCAGACCACCAGTAGAAACCCACAACCTGTTAAACAACAGCTGTAGCTTTAAATATGTTTGTATCGCGGATATGAATAACAATTGAGTGGTGGATTTGTGTCTGTATTCTTGCTGTGTTACTTCATAATTGGCTCCAAATGTGGCCAAAAATAACAATCACGTAACCGTTTAGCAAACTTTAGAAATCAGCAGTCGAGTGCGCCCGCATTAGGAGTCTTAATTACCCCCATTCATGAACAGTTTAGAATTCTCAGTGCAGAAAATGTGTTTTTAGTAATATTTGTCAAAGATATAGTCTAAAAACGTAACTTCTCATTAAATACAAGTCCTGAAAAACATCATAGCCTCAAACCCTTTAGGCTTTGTGAACAGCTTATTATGTATTTGTCTATTATACACAGTAGCATGCAAAAGTCTTCACAGCCAGCATGACCACAAATACAAACACAGGCAGAACAACTTATATTTTATGGATTAGTGTTTCATGCGGTGCTCATTTTTCAGACACGCTGGTTTGGGTGGTGTTAAATTGTGTGTGGTCCTATCCCCACTTTTCCATGCACATTCTCTGGGTGAGTTCACAGAAACAACTCATTAAAACCACATGATTAATCTAGGCGGAATACAACTCCCCTAGATTAGATCGGTTCAATCATGGCAAAATGTAATCAATATTTAAAAAAAGCAAATCATACACCAAATTAAGTATGTGAGGGTAATTGAGCCATTGGTGGGTAGCAGTAGTGCAACAGTGTCTTGGTAGACATGCTGCACAAACAATTTACCTGTCTGATGAGCCTCTGTGTTTTGATTGTTTGAGTTTTTTTTATTGTGCGATCGATCATACCTCACACTCTCTGGAGCTAGTTAGTGTGCAAGTGCAGGAGCCAGTTCCATTTCCCAGTACTTCCAATGCCTCCGGTGTTGCTGCAGGGTTGTAGCTCATGTAATACTCTTGGAGCTGAGTACTTAGGTTCTGCTCCGGCTCTGGACTCTTCCGGCGGTGCTTCCTTCCCACCACTGATCTCTGAGGCAGCAATCTAGTCGCATCAGGATAACGCCGCCACAGTACATAAATGATGGTCAACATAAGAGACATGGTGAAGAAGAGGGCCACGCTGCCCACTACCACCTTGTGAAGAGTCATGTGTTCTATTTCTGGGGGAGGTGTGTGGGTGGGACGACTGCGCGCCACAGAGTTCCTCGGGTCCTTGCTCATATGTCCGGGGATAGTCGGATGAGGAATGGGTTGCGGTCTCATCGGTGGGAACGGTCCTAACGTGTTGGTTTGTGGCATAAG
Source organism: Callionymus lyra (assembly GCF_982586985.1). Taxonomy (NCBI): domain Eukaryota; kingdom Metazoa; phylum Chordata; class Actinopteri; order Syngnathiformes; family Callionymidae; genus Callionymus; species Callionymus lyra. The sequence continues at coordinate 14,787,571 of NC_141822.1, read as the reverse complement.
AGGAGCGCCCATAGTGGGAGCAAAAGTGGGCTCAATGGTTCCTTCGGAAATAAGATCAGACATCGGTGAAGGGGTTTCAGTCAAAATGTAATCGGTATCTTCACAGATACCATGGTTTCTCGTGGCCTCCATTATCTTTTCCCCCTGTAGATACTTTGGACTGCTGCATATCATAGTAGTGTCTTTAGTACCACGGAAATTTCTCAACCAGGCGACAAGGGGGCAAATGCCGGTCCCACAATCCCACATGTTGCCAGCTAGGCTGATCGAAGTCAAGGAGATCCACGCTGACACGGCCTCCTGGGACACATTGGAGAGCTTGTTTGACTCCAGGTTAAGTACTTGAAGGTTTGGCAGGCAGTGAAACACAGCAGGGTCAAGGGTTTGGATTTCATTCCCAGACAGATCAAGTTTCTGTAGAGTATACCATGTCCACGGCAGCCCCTGGTTCACCACCCTGATCCTGTTCCACTGCAGGTACAGTGACCTCAGGTTGGCCAAGCGTGGAAACAGGAAAAAGTTTATCCGCGAGAACTGATTATGTTCAAGGTGTAACTCCATCAGCTTCTGTAGTCCCAAAAAGGTCGTGCGAGTTAGAATCTTTATCCGATTGTACCCTAGATCGAGGAACTCCAAACTCCTGCACTCTAGGAACGCTCGAATGGGAATATTAGAGAGACCATTTGACCGCAGGTGTAGATTTTGCATCTTTCGTAGTCCATGGAATTGTCCGGGCTGCAGGATTTCCAATTTATTATTAGACAAATCGAGACTGCGGAGATTTGGTATTCCATGGAACGTAGAGTTGTGCAGGGACATGATTTTGTTGGAGCTCATGATGAGCTCTTTTAGCCGGCGCACACCTTGGAAGGCACGGCTGTCGACCGAGGAGATCTGATTGTGATCCAAATATATCCAGAGGAGTTGATTGAGGTGAGCAAACTGATATGGCAGCAGTGTGTGGAGTTCATTGTAGCGCAGAGAGAGACCCTGACACCCGACAGAGATGTTCTCCGGGACGTCTATGAATCCGGATGAATCACAATGCACCGTTTTCCCTTCACATCTGCAGTTGTTCGGGCATGTGCGCTCACCAAAGCTGAGCAGCAGGGGGGGTTGCAATAGCAGCAGCAGAGGTAAGAGGAGGCTCGTCATCCGGCCATTATACAGCAATGCATCTGTTGGAGGATAAGACAGAGAATTAGAGTTAATTCTTAATAACAATGATTAGACTAATCAAGAACTTAAGTGGGCAAATGTGATTAAAGAACTACATTTGCACAATGGTAATGTAACTGTGACTTAAAGTGATTGGAGAACACACATAAGATATTTCGTAGTATTCTGCTTCTATTACAGTGTCTTGAACAGAGCATATATCCATGAAGAAATTGAAGGGAGACACACTGGACAGTTACTGATACTCGCACCAGTTCTGACATAAACGGTGGTTATATACGACCATTCAACATTGTAAAAAATATAGTCGCGCCAGTTCACAACACTTTCTGGATCAAAACTCAAAACTCATGCACACCGTCACATTCACCTGCAATGTTGCCGGTCTCAGTCCCTCCCATTCACAATGCACTGCTGAAATCCTCCTCCACGCCTTCATTACCTCCAGACTCGATCACTGCAATAGCCTCCTTTATGGCCTCCCATCTCCACTAACTACAATATATCCAGAACTCTGCTGCCCGTCTGCCCACCCACACCCTCAAAGAAGTCCTCTTGCGAATTGCTCCCTAAAGCACTTTGCATATAATATAAGGTTTTCCTCATCACCTACAAGTCCCTACAATAATCTGGCCCCCTCATATCTCACCGACCTGCTCCAACCTCCACTGTCCACCCTGTCACCTCATATCCTCCAATGCCAACCTCCTCACTTCCCTGAGGACAAAGCACCAAACCCTGGGGGAACCGAGCCTTCTCTGCTGCCACCACCACACTTGACATATCAGGAACTCTGACTCACTCTAGACTTTCAAATCAATCCTCCAAACCCACCTTCAAAATTGCTTTTTTATGTGTTTCTTATCCTTTTTGTAAAGCGTTTTTTGTGTGTTCCAAAAAGACCTAAATAAATACGATGTTTATTGTTATTGTTGTTATAACAAGAGGGATACTAAAAATTTGTTTTCAGGCCTTCGGGTCACGTTGACCCTGAGATTACACAAGGGTTAAAGCACCGACTGATCCCTAGTTGCCAGTCCATCGCAAGGCACGAATCTAAGTTTGAAGTGCCAGTAGGAAATCCAAGCAAGCACAGGACAATTATATAACACAGAACAGGATCTGGATCTGACATCAGATGTTGAGCTACTGTACTACACCGCCTCAAAGATGGTAAAAGTTTTATGAATAATATGTGAACCGAAGAAGTAGTTTCTTCCCCCAAAAAAATCATAGTATGGTTAAAATCTTCGTGACATAATCGTTCAGCTTCAAAAGCTAAATGGAATAGGGTCACCCACTAAAAGCAAACCACTTTGTGAAGCCACTAGAAGTCTGTTGCATTACGTGAATACTTATTGCAAAAAGTACTTCAGCAGACTTCATCCATTGTGTTTGCTGCTGACAGCAAAAACTTTAACGCTACTGCTGAGTCATCACGACTAAACATACCGTCATTACTTCAGCGTTGGATAACAATGTAGCATTTATTTGTCAAAGAGCTCATTATGTTGCCAAATGTAATCCTTGTTTGATTTATTCATGCAGTATATCATTCAAACAATGATTGATGCAAAAAGGAAAAATCAATGTTTACAAAGGACCATTTAAGATGATGCTATTATCTTGTACTTGCCAGCTTGTACAGTCAGCCAATATTTAGTTCTCCCAGAACAGTGGAGCACTCCTTTGATGTGATATGATTGCTCTTACATTTTAAATGCCATTCAACTTTTTCCACTTACACTCAAATTTGATTCTAGCCATTAAAAACCCCGCAGCACAAAGCCAACGCCATAAAGCAAGTGTCACCATCTCAGATATACTGACATTAATATGGCAAATGAGAGCCAGGCCTGTTCTTACAAGGAACACTTGAATGAAGAGGTAATTCTTCATTTTGACAGACTTTAAGATAGTGTTTGATTATTTTTTAAGCAATGTGGCCAGTCTTTACAGATAAAGTAGGTATTTATTCTAAGACAAAAAAACTGAATTATGATGAAATATTTTAAAAAGAAGGACACTTAAATAAACTAAATAGAAACACTGCGGTACGCAATGTGTTGCTTTCATGAAGAGTATATTCAGACAATGTTACATTAAAATATACAACCCAACACAGAACCATCATAGACTGTGACATACCTCGTCATATGAGCACTACTCTCCGAGGAATGTGTGGATTAGGTTTGTCACAAAAAGTGATACTTCGGTAACAATCAGAAAACACTCATCAAGGCGAGGGAAATGTAGTTCAATATAACTTATTTCAGGTTAAACTAACAACCAACAAATGTTCTGTTACTTGAACGAGAGGGTCACTTCACTTCAGCTACACTCACTACAGACGTTGCTAATTTGTGATACTTTATTGCGTTAAATAATGTACGGTATCATTTTGCTTAATCTGGTGCAGCCATCTTTTTAATGTAACTGCACATTATCCTTTTAAAATAAACTGAACTGGACTGAAATAAATTTAAACGATACAAAAGGATAATGTAACATTATGAGATTCTTTCTGAGGATTGCTGAACTCATTAAAATGTGTTTTCCTTTTTCCTTTACAGTGTCAGTTGAATGAAAGAAACTGTGAAGCAAGTGAGTCACATACTGCAGAAATCCTTGAAAGGCAAAAACTATATATATACAAGTATTTTTTTTATACTTTAATTCTGCTCAATGGTGTTTCAAAGCATAATAATTGTTGGTTTTGTTTATTTTTTAATGTACAGTATATGTTGAAAAATATGTAATAAAGTTGCGTACTTTAAAGTAAAGGCTTATTTTTTTTTAAACCATACTATCAAAAAGTATCAAAGAAATGTATTGTTATTGGTATAAACTACTAATGTGGATAGATTCAAAAATACATTAGATCAATTGAACATCTCTCCACTTCTATAAAGTCTCTACACACCTATTTTTAAAACCAAGCCAGGAAAAAAAATCTATTATTCTCCAGTACACTTTGTCACAAGTTGTATTCTTACAGTATATTTTTTGGACTCACTTTTGTGTGCGCGGGGTTTGCAAGGTGTGATACATTTCATTGCTTTGTCCCTAATCGCGCAATTCTGATCTTACACAATACATTTAGAGTGCACAAGTGCGTGCCGATGAGTAGTGATGGAATCGACAGTTCTTTTGACTGTACTGAATCACTAGCATCACTTCATTAAAAGGATTCCTTCAAAAGATTCATTCAGTTCGTTAGTTCACCAAATCACTATCTCTGTGCTTTTGGAGCCCTGACTGCAATTTCTCCTACTTCCTGAACGCAACTAAACAATCCGTTACTAGGTTTAATGATTCAGACCCGATGTTAACATCGAATCCCCGGATGAGAATCCTCGTTCACTGAACGAATCTTTTGCGAATCCCCGGATGAGAATCCTCGTTCACTGAACGAATCTTTCTCGAATCCCCGGATGAGAATCCTCGTTCACTGAACGAATCCCTGTCGTGCGAATCCCCGGAAGAGAATCCTCGTTCAATGAACGAATCTTTTGCGAATCCCCGGATGAGAATCCTCGTTCACTGAACGAATCTTTTGCGAATCCCCGGATGAGAATCCTCGTTCAATGAACAAATCTTTTGCGAATCCCCGGAAGAGAATCCTTGTTCAATGAACGAATCTTTTGCGAATCCCCGGATGAGAATCCTCGTTCACTGAACGAATCTTTCTCGAATCCCCGGATGAGAATCCTCGTTCACTGAACGAATCTTTTGCGAATCCCCGGATGAGAATCCTCGTTCACTGAACGAATCTTTCTCGAATCCCCGGATGAGAATCCTCGTTCAATGAACGAATCTTTTGCGAATCCCCGGAAGAGAATCCTCGTTCAATGAACGAATCTTTCTCGAATCCCCGGATGAGAATCCTCGTTCAATGAACGAATCTTTTGCGAATCCCCGGATGAGAATCCTCGTTCAATGAACGAATCTTTTGCGAATCCCCGGATGAGAATCCTCGTTCAATGAACAAATCTTTTGCGAATCCCCGGATGAGAATCCTCGTTCACTGAACGAATCTTTCTCGAATCCCCGGATGAGAATCCTCGTTCAATGAACGAATCTTTTGCGAATCCCCGGAAGAGAATCCTCGTTCAATGAACGAATCTTTCTCGAATCCCCAGATGAGAATCCTCGTTCAATGAACGAATCTTTTGCGAATCCCCGGATGAGAATCCTCGTTCAATGAACGAATCTTTTGCGAATCCCCGGATGAGAATCCTCGTTCAATGAACAAATCTTTTGCGAATCCCCGGATGAGAATCCTCGTTCAATGAACGAATCTTTTGCGAATCCCCGGATGAGAATCCTCGTTCAATGAACGAATCTTTTGCGAATCCCCGGATGAGAATCCTCATTCAATGAACAAATCTTTTGCGAATCCCCGGATGAGAATCCTCGTTCAATGAACGAATCTTTTGCGAATCCGCGGATGAGAATCCTCGTTCAATGAACGAATCTTTTGCGAATCCCCGGATGAGAATCCTCGTTCACTGCACAAATCTTTTGCGAATCCCCGGATGAGAATCCCCGTTCAATGAACGAATCTTTTGCGAATCCCCGGATGAGAATCCTCGTTCAGTAGCAGCCTAACGTGACAGACTCTTGTGTGTAGACGTTCACTAACAAACATTGCAGCTGTAATAGAGATTATATTACTTTTAAAAACACTGTGTGTGTGTTTCCAGCCTGTCCAATAAACAAAGTGTGACTAAATGTCTTGGTTGTTAAATGTTTTATTGCACTAAAATAAAACAAAAATAATAATAATACTAAAATGTAATATAAACTTAAATGCAATTCAACTGCTGGTTGCAATCAGTGTTAAAAAGTAGTAGAAAAAGAAGCTGTCGAGTCAATTGTGTGTAGAGGCAGTGTTTGATTTGAGACAGTACTACATGTCGCAAGTATGTGCACTGTATTAAAGTGCACTTGGAGAAGTGTGTGATTTGGGACACAGCCCATGAATATGTTTTTAATTTCACGTTGTTTAATTGCCTTAATATCCCTTAGTATCGGTCCATAGTTACGTTGCTCCTGTCCAAAGCCCTGTTTCAACTGGAAATACTTTCTATTCTATGCTTTACGTATTTAAAGAGACAAAGAAAAATCCCTGTATTCCACTAAAACCTAAAACAGTAAATAAGATACTTTATGGTTTTTGTATCCCGTTGACTGTAAAATATCCTCAATGAATAATCTCTGTACACTAGTTCTGGCACTTCCATCACCTCCATTAGGTATTCTGTGAACCTTCCCCAAACAGGCAGCAGTTACCCACACTCATCATTTTTCTCTAAGTGATAATCCCACTGGAGCATTATAAGGGGCCGTTCAGGGGGATGATAGAAATCCACAAGCCACTGGCTCCGTGCCATCTTCATATGACAGCCTGTTTAATTAGCTTGAAATGGTCCGGCATGGATTTCTGCTAAGACAGAAAGTAAGTCAAACAGAAACCAAGTCGACATGAGTACGCGGGTCTCACGGGGCGCTTCATCGAGTCAGCTGCAAAGAGAATTTCACTTTAGAAAAGATTGATTAACCAATCAGTCAATGCGGGATTATAATTAAGGCAGCTTTAATGGATCACAATTTATCGGGACACTTATGAGTCTTGGGTGTTCCCGGTGCCAAAATCTCCATTGTTCAGGGCTAAATAGGAAGGCGGGAAGACGTTTTCTGGAACCATCGAGGTTAATATAGGAGAACAATAAAAACGTACTTCTAAACAAAATGATCCTTTTCTTCTTTGTTGAGTTAGTAACAGACAAATTGTATCATTTTTTCAAGACTTAAACCCTTATTATTGTAGTCGCCCTAACATACCCGTACTTCATATCTGTCAAAAACTTAGAGAAATTAAAAAGAAAATCAAAGATTTCAAATCATTCCAGTAGAAAACCTTCTTCTGTTGTACACAAGTAGTCAGTAGTTTATTTCACTAAACTTTACAGCATATGCACAACAACAGCTCTTCCAATTCAATGTCATCCTAGAGATTGAAAAGGAGCACATTGGAGACAATCTAAAAAACTATTCCTCTTTTTAAATTACTTTCCTTTAACATACAAATGGCTAACTTTGGAAACTTGAAAATAGTCTTTTGCATTTTTCATATTATCTCCTGTAATGAAGCTAGGACAATTCAAAGATAATATGATTTTATCAGTGAATGTTGTTCAAATTCTGGTTCAAAATATTCACCATTTTGCCTTTTTTGTCATGTTTTCGACAAACTCAGATGGTTCATCGACCTGTGTCTCAGCTGTCATTGATTTTCAGTCCTGTTTGTATTTTATGTCAAGGAGTTTAATTTTCTTTCTAGACTTTAAGTGGACAATCATGGCCAAATTTCTTTCCTGATCATTGAAGCTCGACATGTTTAGTCTGTCGAGCTGCTCGGAGACCTTCAATAATTCTTTCACCGACATGGTGAAGTTGTGTTAGCCACCCAGGCAGCAGCTGTCTAATCATAGGCAATAATACCTTTTTTCCTTCATCCAAATTTGTTTTCGATTATTTTTTTTGTTCTGGCTCAAATTTTCCCAGCGCCGAATATATAATCAATTTACCGCTTCAACCTCTTATGTTGCAAATCCTTCCTCTGTCTCCAGGAAATGTTTTCCTTTTACTGTAGTTGATCTTTTAGTGGTGACAGTTCCTTTAGAATGTCTTCATGCTATTTGTTTGATGCTTCTTTCCTACTTGTGGCAATATCTTTCTTCATGGCTGTCATTTCCTCTCAACGTTTTCCCACTTATTTTTTCCACTTATTCCCAAGCGTTCTTTTTTTTTTTGTTCGAACTTTTATTCTATCATTTCGGATTCCATCACTAGGGCCACATTCCATTTCCTCCCTCGTTCAGCAAGTCGATTATAGCTGGACTTACTTGTTACTCATGGTTTTCCACCAGCTGTGCAGCTGCTCCCGAGTATGTATTTGAAACATATTTACTTCAGCAAAATACCTTATAAAGCACCAACCATAACTGGTCCATCACGCTATGTGGATTTTGCGCCTTTCACTTTCCTTCCAGCGGCAGATTGTTATTTGAAAATGCTACGTGGGAAAAAGAAGGATTTCTTCTCTGCTTAAGGCCAGAGTAGGTTCTGGCAACCCCGGTACAGTCATGCCTTGTTCCTTGGCATTGCGACAAATTATATTTCATTTAAATGCACGCCACTGTGAGCACCGAATGCGGAGGCTATTACCCAGAGTGCCCATGTGGGTTGGCCAACATCACAATGGATGAAACGCAGAAGCACTTCAAAGAAATGAAAAGTGCACAGAAAAACAATAAAGCATTACAGTAGTTGTTTCTTTATTAAATGTCCCATTGTAAGACACATTAATGGCAAGTTTTTTTTATCTGGAAGCATTCAGGCTTAAAGATTGGCACAATAGTTAAATTCACTTTCTTGGAATAATGGGATGTGAATATAGAGCATTTTTTTCAAATAAATGTGATCATCACAATGTCTTTTTTCTTTTTTCAAACTCACAATATCTGAGTCCTTTTCCTCCCTCCGAGTTGCACCCGAGCCAAGAATCCTCAAGTGTATGATGGGAGTTAGAGCTTAGGCAAGCAGAATTCTGAGCACTCTGGTATGTGTGATATATTGCGTTATTGAGTGTGTTCACTCAGATTTAAGGCACATAAAATTAAAAATACTTTCAGGGCATAGAAGTATGTGACATATTACCAGTCGCAATCCCATGACTGGCCGTTGATGAATTAGCCACACTGGCGGTACAATATTGAAATGAAGTATCTTTTACAGGGTAAAAAGCCCATTATATAATGGCTATTAATTTGAAAATTGGAATCTGTGATCTAAGCTGTGGGGAAAAAACCCATGAATAAGTGAGAAATGTATGATAAAAGCTCTTTCTACTACTCGAAAACGCCTTTATAACGGCACTCAGAGCGAGTAGCGATAGTCAATGAAGAGAGATCTTCAATTTGGGCTAAGATTTGGTGAGCTCACGATTATGTAGGTATATCCTTATATATAGATATATACGTATTTAAAATGTGTAGATGTGTAGATGTGTAAATGTGAGATTCACAGTTGGTGAGGCACTGACTCTTGTAGTGTCAAATGGGTAATTAAACCCAAAAGGGAAGTTTATTCAATTGGCTACTGGTTATTTCATATATCATCAGCATTCTTTAGGCACATATGCACCTTTTGAAAAAATTTAAATTACAATTTCTACGGTTTCATAAGACTGATGACCTGATTGACATATGAGTTATAGCTGAATAACTATGTTTTAATTATTCATTTATTTAAAATTTTATATTAAAAATCTTTAACCGGCCAAATTAAATTATCTGAGACCTTTCAATTAGCTGAAAATCGAAATCTAAATTTGTTTTAAACAATCAATAGACGTAAAAAAAAGGACTGATAAATAGTTTAAAATAAAAATTATAAGCAAACTTGGATTTTAAACAGTTTAGAGTATAACCGTGATGATAAAGGATTATAAGCAAGACGCTCGATAAAGTTAGTTTATGAAAACTATTTTCAAACTATTTTGTCTCCTCACAATTGGGTCTACCTGAATTTTCATTGAGTTCTTCTACCCATTTTAATCCTCCTAAATTAAACAAAAAGGGAGGTCAAATCTATCTTTCTTTTCATGAATATGGTTGAATTAAAATTGGAAATATTTCAAATCTGATTAGGGAATTCAGGTCAACTTTTTGGGACTTTAAACAACGTAAGATTAGGGACACAAATTGATTATTTTAGATAAATAGAATTTAAACTTTTTTTAAGTCATATCATACGTACATTTGTTTTTGTATAATATTTATATCAATAAAATATATTTCTGGTGAAGTGTCATCCAGCCCAGTGGTTTTCAAAGTGCCGGCCTTGGTGCTTAAGGGTCCTCAGAAAATTGGAGGGAAAGAATGGAATATAACATAAAACAGAAAATGTCCGTGGAGGTTCTCATTCATCCAGGTCATGGAAGCTTCACCTCTCGGATTAGAGTTCTAGGTGAAACAGGAATTATATGAAGACCTTTCATGGAATGAGAGATGAAACGTGATGGGAATATCACCGGAATATACAGTACTGAGAACACATTCTTTATAATTCCCTATGCTTAACTGCTAAATATTGAAACTGACTAAAAGTAAGAAAATAAACTCTACAAGTTGTGTTTTGAATTTTGTGGGCCTTTGCTTGGTGAAGTTTGGAACACATGTTTTAGCCAATTAACTTGTATTGAGTAGAAAATACTATGTTTGTAAATAAGAAATAAACCAGTGTTTGGGAAGAAATCAGCGTTATATACAAAACAAAACGCTTTTATTGTGTGTTCCGAAAAAGTTGGAGTACATTTAAAATCATATTTGTTTAATTACAATAAACTCATTTTATATAATCTAATGCATCCATACATCTTGGCAGCAGGAGACACAAACTGACATTTTCAATTTACAGATATTTGATGAAACAGCAAGTGTGGTGGACGTGGTAGGAGGCGGAGATTTTCAACGTGTCGGGCACAGAGCGATAACTGCAGCGAAGCCCTGGAGTGTGTGTCCGCCTGTGTGTGCGTGGGAGAGAGGCCAACAGCCAAACGTCATGTTTTCTCTCCTAACGAGAGATTTAAATCGCATTGTGTTGAGCGAGCCACGTTTTCTAGCTTAATGCAATCAACTTCCACATGTTTACTAGCATACACGTGTATCTTTTCAGGGGGAAGACAAAGCCCTGTGGTAAGAATAGCAACACAAATGTATGCGTCAGACACGTTGATAGTCTTAATGGATTCTAGAATCTGCACTTAAAGTTGATACTATTTAAATCGTGGACTCACACAAAAAACGGTTGCTAATGGCATTTCTACTTTAGCCACATTACATGATGTTCATAAGAACACTCAGAAATGAGTTATAAAAGTAAAGTATGTCTTGTCGGTTTATAAAATAAGATAGCATTTGCAGACGTAAACCTTGCCTTTAATTCATACTGTTAGTTCATAACTGGTGCGCCAACACTTCACTTTGTGATGAAGCTGTCGCTTCAATTCTTCATTGCATCAGTTTAATTCAGCCATCTTTGAAACATCAAATTAGCTGTTTAAGCTCCGATCCACACATCCGATCCGAGCAGCGACTTGTATATTCTAAAAAAAAGCGTTATCTTTATTAAATTCTAGAACTTTTGCGTTCGCTTAATGCGCTTCATACTTTGGTTGTTTGAAATACGTTCCCATTTGCCAGTTTTTTGCAGGTTGTAGAGTAAAAAAAAAAGTTATTTTATTGTTATTCTCAAAATGCTTCTAAAAATGTAATGATTTTACTTGGATAAATATTAACTTTGTGATTATGTATATATAAAGTCATGTTTCCTTCTTATTAAAAGCAGTGTCACATCAGGGGACGAAGGTTTCATATTTTAACACTGGTATCGGATCGGTTTCAGCAGATACTCAAAGCCCAGGTATCGGTATCAGGACATTAAAAGTCTGATCAGTACATCCCTAGTTTAAAATGACAGCTGCTTGATCCAAAGAAACTACAACGGAGGGACCTTATGATCAAGAACGTAAAGAAAGCAACGCCTATGGCCAACCTTTGTGAATGGTTTCTTCTCATCTCAGGTATCTTCCTGATCCTTAAAAAGAAAAGTGAAGCGTAAAGATCGGTTAACCATAGTACTCGCGTTATTCAACATTTTGAGCAAATCTGTCGCCACCACTAAACACTGCATCAACACAGACAAAAGACCTATTTTTACAAATTTAAATTCCATTTCATTTCGATTAATTGTTTGATCCGAGTGACTTGCACTTGAGTTTGTGTTTTGTGTTTGCTTTTTCAGTGTCTTGTTGTGAACACACTTATTATAATAACAGAGCTGAAGATTAAATCCCATTATTTCCAATAATATACAGCTGCTGAACTGTAAGAACTTGTTTCAAGACTAATTCACAGCCTTCAACGTGTAGTTTGTCATGTTTTAGGTTCATCTTATGGCACATACAGAAAAATGCTGTTAACAAAGAAAGTGTTCATTTTATTTAAGTGTGGAAAACAATGAATCTCAATCTTATCTTGTCTTTTACATCAGTGGCCCCCAACCACCTGTCTGCAAACATGTTAAATTATTTAATATATTTTCGATTATCACATCATAATAGCATGTGACTCTTGACATATCAAGACAGTATTTATAACTTAAACACAAACTCTATATGGACCATCTTGTTGCAGAGAAACCTGCCCGGGGCTCCTGCTGATTCAGCGTTACTGTGAGATGTATTTTAACGCACTTATTGTTTGGTTTTAGCAGGTCTTGGCATTTTATTTGAATTCTTTATATCTGTAGGGCGCACCGTGAAAGTACTGCTAACATTAAACCTGTTTGAGATCCAGAAATCAAACTTAATTTTTTTGTTTCGCACAACTCAACGGTCTGTAAATTTGCTTGACAATCATTAGTTTAATTTATCACCAATACAAAATGATGAAAATATGAAGAAAAAATGTAAGCCGCCTAGACTGCCTCGAGGAAAAAAGGTTGAATGTCTTGCTCAAGTGAGTACTGTTCATGGTAATATGTGCAAAAAACTCAACTTGTCAAACTTTTAAAACCCACAATCTCTTGATAAGGTTAAACCTTTGTAACTTTAACATTTGACATCGAAGTTGGATAAAACCGCTGAAGGAATATTATGATGAACCAGTCTCTACTTATGTGTAAGAAATGCAGCGAACTATGACGAACACATTGTATTGGTACGATTCTAATGAAATGTCGTGCGTGAACTGAACTATTATTATTATAGACTAGTATTTCCGATTTTGAATGTCAACTTCTTTGCTACAGCAGGTTTTATGTGGAGATGGAAATGGTTTGTAAAAGGTTAATTTGACGAGAAGTCTAGTATGTCACAGTCCTCACCATGAGCAGACGTGGTGATTCAGCAACACATCCTGCTGCTGCTGAACTTCCTCTCACAGCAGGGTTAAGATTAACTGTGAGGTTTTAAGGGATTTTCAAGTGTTGGAAAAGTATTGACATGTTGATATGTGTTTCATTTTATACAAGAAATGGAAAAGCTAGTTTAAGCTAGCAGTTATAAGAAACAGAAAATAGTCAGTCGCATTAAAAACAAATTATCATTTGAAATGTTTATTTTTCGTGGCACTAACCAAAATGCTGCCATAGTACCGAGCACCGAAACCTGCTTCGTCTTTTAGTGCCACGTTTCAGAAGCTAAAGTGTTATTAAAACTCTAATAACGTGTGGATTTATCTGAAGAAACAAAGAGCTACAAAGGCAGTAAACGTCAGATTAATTTACCCTTTTTTTGGAAGTGTTATTTTGCACTGGAAATGTTTTTAGGTATTTTTTATTTAAGAAAACAGCTTGGAGTGGCAACTTATGAAAGCTGAAGAATGTAACTATCATAAATTAAAGATTTTTAGTATGTGTAATGTTGTTGTTTTTTGTTAGAATTTATCTAATTCAATTGTCATAATTGTTAGAGCCCGGTATCAAAGCAAAAGTATATCCTATATATGAGAGTGTTTTTATCAATCTTCATCATAAAATTAATTGGCTGAAAACTTTTTAAAAGCTATGTAGATTTGACAACTGTAGCTCATAGTTACATATCAATATTAGAGAAAAATCTAACCAGGTACTCTACCACTAGTTTTCCTTTCCTTGAAGGGCAGTTTATTTCAAATTCGAACTCTCCTGACTCACTCACATGTTTCAAATGTTGAAGTCTTCCTCTCCAAGAGGCAGTAAGTCCCTCATTATGACCATGTTTTGAACACATTACTTTATAAAGTTCTACCCCGTCTGAAATCTCACCCTATGAGAGGTTACGAGTCAATTATGATGTAATAATGTCTTCACTCCTCCTCCAGCCAGCTGTAATCACCCCCCACTTTGTTTATTCTACGAGTCATTTGAAAGTGTAGACTTTCCGGATCGATGGCGTGCAGTAACAAACCGGAATGTTTGACCAATCACAGCAGAGTGGGTGTGGTTATAGTAAACAAGATTTTGTCTGCAAAATGAAGTGTTTAAGATCATCAAGCGTTTTCAGTGGGCGGGACTTAAGCACATTTTCTAGTATTAATATTCCAATAAAGAAAAAACAAAAAACTGGGATTTCACCCAGACTTGAGTCTTTCTTTGAGAAATCTATTAGTTTTTGGCGGCTTCCCCTTGGCAGAGGTTGCAAATTTCTTCGCAGGGAGCATAAGGGCTGGACACAGACTGACCAGAAACTGTTTCCAATGAGAAAAATCTCTAAACTTAGGAAAATGTTCACAACATGATCTGGAGCTTGTAATCCATGCGTTTGTGTCTTCTCGCCTGGACTATTGCAACAGTTTGTTTTCATGTCTAAACCAGAAGGTGCTGTCTCGCCTGCAGTTGATTCAAAACTCTGCAGCGAGAATTCTGACCCACTCTATTAGAAGAACTCGCATTTCTCCGATCCTTAAAACTCTTCACTGGCTGCCAGTGTCTTTCAGGATCAACATTCAATTCTGGTTCTTACTTTCAGAACTATTCATGGTCAGGTTCCTCCTTACATCAGTGATCTTATTCAGCCTTACACCCCAGCTCGGGCTCTGAGGTCTGTGGATCAGAATCTACTGATGGTTCCTGAACACGCTTCAGGACCAGAGGAGAGAAATCCTTCCAGGCTGTTGCTCCTAAGCTTTGGAACGATCTTCCTCTCTCTCTGTGTTTGATCTACTGACTCCTTCAAGAAACATCTTAAGACGTTTTTATTTGTGCAGGCTTTTCCTTGATTCTCTGACACTCCTGGGTTGGTCTTATGTGTCTTAATCTTTAGTATATATTTTATTGTATTGTTTTGATTGTTTAAGCGCTTTGTGACCCTGGTTTGGAAAAGCGCTTTACAAATATAAATTACTTACAGGCGAGTTGCCCTTTCATCTGAGATAGTAAAGATCTTATAAATATTCACTTTAAACCAAACCAGTCTATTCACTGAGATAAATAAACTTCATGAAAACATGTGTCAAGGCTTTCAACTCTTAGCAACAACACAAGACGGTGGCCTTTATCAAATACAACTTAATTTTGTTATAAATAAACATGTTTATTAAAGCAGAAAACTTGCTTACTTACACAGCACACAACGTGAGAACAAAAAAACTCATCATACAACAGGTTGGAGGCTCTGGGATATTCAAGCAGAATCCAAAATACATAATCAACTGGACAGAACCCACCTTGAAGTATTCCAGCGAGCCCTTGGTGAAGGATGGGTTCCATTTAACGGTGTAAGTTTGGAACTCACTCATGCGTTCCGGTGCTTGATAATTTATGTGTTTCAGAAGTTATTTGTGTCTCCTGGTTGACGACCGTCTGAGAAAGACGCGCAGGACACTACTCTCCGAGTTGACAAGGGATAAGGTGTGAAGAGGCACGGTGGGGAGGTAGAACAGACCTTGGCCCACTGGGTGAGTACAATATGATTTTTTTCTAATGGCCATGAAAGCGTCTCTGCAGGGACTGTCCTGTGAAGCCCACCTGTATGGGCTGGCAGCGCACCTTCCACCACTGGCTTCGGCTTCCTCTCTTTTGCCTTTATTCATCATCCGTCCCTAAGGGACAGTTGAAGAGCTCTCGCTCAATTCATGATTTAAATCCTGTTTGTATTGAAATGCTTCATTAGCCCGACAAACAAACCACACAGTTGCTGTGAAAACTGGAGCCTCTGCATGGTAATAACCGACACACAATGTGCCTCTCGACGTCCCTGCCAAACTAATGGCAAGTCAGATGCCTTCTTTACATAATGAACGTCTGTTTCCGAGTTACGGCGCACAACACATTTGCTTTCAGACTGAGATATGTATTTAATTGGACGGACTAAGTGAAGGTTTTCACGCAAAAGAAATCCAGACAAATTATTGTTTATCTCTGGACAAACAATAATTTAAAAGCACGACCGTTTTATAAATCCTTCCTTTCCTCGGCTAGCTTATAGCTTCCCCTCAATCACAAATCAACAACATGCACTTTGGGAGATAAAGCTCTTATAACATGCAAGCTTTTAGTAACCTCTTTTTAATTGACGGGTCATGTGATGTAGGATTCAGACGGGAGACTGTGTTATCAACATAGTTTTGGGACAGTGAAGACTCACAGACAAGTACTTATATAGGGATTCAAATGTTAAATTCACCAAGTAATACTACGGTGGATCCCAAAGTAATACTAAGGTGACTAGCGTAGTAATACTACAGTGACTCGTGGAGTAATACTATGGTGACTACTATGGTGGTTATTCGTTAACTATTAGATACTCACATATGCACTCACATAGGCCATATTTTTTTCTGCAAATAAATTGGACAACAGCCGCGATATTTACTCATAAATCCTTCAGTTTTCTTATCGCTGGGTTGCAGTTTCAAGTAGCCAGGATTTTAAGACCCACAAACACACAAAGATAAACTTTGACCCTGTCCTGAGTGCGCCCCGTCCTCAAACAACCTCCGCGGAGAAGCAGCCCCTCGACTCATCTTAAGCTTTACTATCCCGGATGCAATGTCACTCTTCGAGTTGACTAATCAGACATGAAGTGGTGAAGCTTGATCAACGTCAGTTCCTTCTGAACGCTTTTCACTCCAGAGGAATCTTGTTTCTCTGAGAAACTGAGATAAATCCAACACGTCTTCTTTCATTTAAAGGGACAAAACATTTCCTGGAAAAGATGTTTAAACAAAAACTCCCGTCTTACATAAACTCTTATTAACAGAAATGAGAGTTACAAAAAACAGATATGAGTTTATACGTCATTATTTTAGATAATAAATATCTATAAAAGGCACTTGCGTCTCAGGGGTGCTACACAGATCTTCTTGGACTCAAAATGACCACCAGGAACTGTCTGGCCTAAGATGATTTTTCCTTTTTGGCCTTATTCTTCTGCAAAGGCAAAATAGACAGAAAGCGGTTCTGCACAAACTACTACCTATAAAGTGCTACAAAATCTAATTTTAAATCTCATTCTCAGAAAAGTGTTTAGACTCCTTTTAGCCCTTAGCAGGTAACTTGTCATTCTTCTGCCACTATCGACCAAAAATGAACTTTATAAGTCTTTGGAATCATTGGACAGTTAAATATTTAAAACTGAATCACATGGCCTCAAAAAAATCTTCTTGGTTCTGTATCTTTTAAAAATCCTCAGGCAACATTGGATAGTTCAAGTAGTTCTACATACAGTATCGACAATATTTGAGTCACTCGATAAGTTAAATATATTAAGGGAAAGTGACAAATAACAATCAATCAATATTTGGTGGTTTTTTTTGCTTAATTATACTTAATAACGTTTGAGAATGATATATATTTCATGAAATGCTTCAAGTATTTTAGAACATATGTTTGTGAGAACTGTTATGGTCGATAAATTAGCTTTAAGCAAAGTAACAGTGATGCAAGAGCAAGATCATATTAGGTCATTATAGGTCGTCCATGAGTAGACTGGAGTTAGAAAGGAGAATGACCCTATATAACTAAGTAAGTAAGTAATTTATATTTATATAGCGCTTTTCCAGACCAAGGTCACAAAGCGCTTAAACAATCAAAACAATACTCAATAAGATATATACTTAAGAGGACAAGACAACACCGAGAACAACACAGGAGTCTCAGAAAATCTGTGAAAAGCCTGCAAAAATAAAAATGTTTTGATGTTTCTTGAAGGAGTCAGTAGACTAGAGAGGAGAAGATCATTCCAAAGCTAAGGAGCAACAGCCTGGAAGGATTTCTCTCCTCTGGTCCAGAAGAGTGTTCAGGAGTGTGATCAGTGATCCACAGAAACTCAGCGCCCGAGCTGGGGTGTAAGGCTGGATCAGATCACTGATGTAAGGAGGAGCCTGACCATGAATAAGTTGATCCTGAAAGAAACTGGCAGCCAGTGAAGTGTTTTAAGGATCGGAAAAATGTGAGTTCGGATGTAGATTCTATGATGTCAGCCAACGGTTGGTTGCCACCATCTTGGAAATGGAGTCTTCAAGTTTATCCAGACTAAAATCAAGAGGTGGAGACAGGTGGGCTGAATTGTGATCGGGAGAAGAAGCCACGCCAGTTTAGTTGAGGCTACATTGGCTACTACTTGCTTGTCAGTCAAGCTAACTCCGCCCATTATTATGCATATTTGTAAAAACAGTATTTTTTTCTAAGATTACCTTAAAGAATCTACAATACATTGTCTGCCCGATAGTCAAGTCAGTGTTGAAGACCCAAACTTTTATGCTGGGCACTTATTGCCCCTTCTGTGGCTGGGCGGCAAAGTAAGGCCAACTGTGAGAGGCTGGGAGCAGAGCTGATACTCTTGCACATATAATAAGGATGCATTGCTTGTGAGGCGTTCAGGGCACATTCCTATAGTAGGAGAGTGCAGGGAAGACCAGAGATTGTGTCTGGAAGCTGGCTTGGGAATGCCCTGGGGCCCCTCGGGACAAGATGGCAAGGAAGAGTGAAGTCTGTGTTTCTTAACTGAGACAAGAGCCCCCGCGACCCTCACTCTATTAATCGTTTCACACTGATACTTTCCATACCTGGAAGTAAAATGCAATAAATGCTGCAACATTTACAGAAAGAAAATGGAGTAAATAAGCCTCAGAAAAATCACTAAACCTTCAACCAGAAGCGCTCCATACTGTCTTCACTGCCAGACTTCACCTTTGTGTCCCTGCTTTTGTTCCAGCGATCAATGTCAAACAGCAATGTTGTTAGCAAGAGACACATTTATCCCGACTCGGAGGAGAGCTGAATGGTATGAGTAAAGATAAGTGATCAATCACATCACTCAGGAGTGTCACACTCGGCGCAAAAAAAACGTAGACAAAAACCTCCAAACAAATGGACTCGGGGAGAATTGCGCGTGTGGGCGATGGAGTGGATATTACTAAACTGAGGAGGAGAGATGCCCGCAGGGAACTTTCACTTTGGATGAGGAAACAAGCCTTAGTGTGGCAGAATATTTATTGATAGTTTCAGCTGCGGCAGCTTTTTCAGCCAAATTATTTATACATTTATTCCAAAGCAATAAAGGAGATCAGCCATTTCTGTTAAGACAAGCATTCCTGCATTAGACTGTATTTCAGATTCATTTAAACATCATTGTAAGATTATTTTTTTTCATTTTAAAAATCAGATTAAGAGAGTCAAATATATAGACAATTATATTAACATTTGGTACTCTTCCGACAAAAAACTGCTGCAAACTTGAATTTCTCCAGTAATTTTGGATCAATATTTGGACATTATTATTTAAGATAAATGTTGTATTACCAAATCTAAAAATCACATTATATATATAGATATAATGTTATTATTAGATCAAATGAAAGCCACAGGTGTGGGGAGAAAAAAGCTGCATCTCCTTGATTTTGAAGTTTGGAGAATCGAGCAGGACTCGAATGTTATTTTTGCACATTTTTCTCTCTGTTGAGACTCTTTGAAGGACAAGTGAGTACAGCTGTGAGTGAACAATCGAAGCAACAAAGATCATTCATGGACCTTCAGGAAGTGCTGAGGTTTGAAATCTGAACAGTACTGAACTACCCAAGAGTCTTTTTTAAAGTTGGCTCACCTGGCGAACTTGTCAAACAACCTGCTGGCCTCAGGCAAAAAAAAGAAAAGAAAACGATGGACAGAGTGCGACCAGGGCGACCGTGGAAGAATTATTCATCTAATCGTCTTCAGGAAATGAGACGACCTGATTCATGGAGAATAACCTGAGTAATCTAAAAGAACGACGATGGTCCGAGAGCATGACAAATTGAAATAAGATGTGCCTAATTTAGCACTCGGGGTGTTGTGCTGTAATTCTGCCTGGTCTGCTGGTTATTTAGCAACGATTTAAGGCTCATCCCATCTCCCTTTTAAAATCTATAAAACCTGTCTTCATTTCAGAGTTATGTCCACTCACTCTGCTTTAGTGCTGGGTTGAGTCGTGCTAACCATACTTGTCAGTGAGTTTGTGTCGTCATCGTCACTCCATATTGAAGGGTTTTTTTTACTCCCTTTTTTGGGAGTAGTTTTTAGGGAATATGAGCTCAGGAGACTCATCCTGAGATTGTATTCATCATGATTGTTAAATCAAGGCTTACTCTTTATAGGGAAAATTAGGGAAAGGTAATATCTACTAAATAATTATATCTAATCAAGTTAAATATGATAATAAAAAACATAATAAGTGAGGGTTTATTGAAACGTTTAAACACAAGGGGAGTTGGGGTGCAGAAGAACCCCCTCACGTTTTTTAACACTTAATATTTCTAGATTAAAATGTGATTTTTTTAAAGCACTTAATGGACAATCCGGGGGGACTTCAATGAAGCAGCTGACGTTTGTCGTTCACCGCTGAAGACAAGTGCCTTTTGTTAGGCGGGTCGTGCAGTGAAATGAGGGAGTTGATGAGAGTGGGATGAGACCGGGGGTGTCAGAGGGGGGAATAGGCAAAGGCATGTCACGGCTTTATGAGGCTTTTTTTTTTTTAAGACAGTGGGTGAACCGTAGAAGGTGGGTATGTTCCCCCCCCCCCCCAAAAAAAAATACACAAAACACATTTTCAACAACAATATCATCCTCTGATTGATAATTAGATGTCAGTCTGACTGTCACAATGTCAAGTGTAAATGCGTTATTTTGTCGCAGTTAGAATTAAATATTTTACCTACAGTATATGACACATTTTGGTGAATAAAACATTCAAATTTATTTATAAAAAATATATAAAAAAAAGGTGGAGGTTTAGTATTTACACTTAAAATATTTTTTTCTCTTAATAAAATGAATGAATGGATTAAAAAAAATGTAAATTGTCTCGCCTACCCATGGTGTCACATCGGTGCGCTCCTCCGTAGCGCATCTGCCGCACAGCTCACGACTTCCCCCGGAGTCTCCTCTTCCTCCTCGGCAACCTGGAGCTTCAACTCACTCCGCACTTGACTCACCTATCTTCATAGAAAAACAACAACAAAAAAAACCCGCAGTAAAAAAAAAACGCATCTAAAGTTTGCGGCCAAGATTCCCAGATTGCGCGCAACTTTACGGAGATTTCAAGGGGAAAAAAAACGCAGAAAGGGGGGAGAGGAAAAAAAAAAACGGGGTCCCATCCATGCAAGTCTGCCTCGGAATGAATCCTGAAGACCTGGCGTGAGGAAAATTTCCACGAGAAAAGTTTGCTAGGGTTTGTTGAACGTCCTCGACGCAGATCTTCCAGCGAAGTGTCTGCTTGCGCCACGGTGTCGAAGCTAGTGCCGTGTGCGCGCTCTCGGCGCGTGGGGAGGGCATATGTGCTTGTATGCGCGTGACCGTGGGTGAAGGGAAGAGGGGTGGGAATAAAAAACAGAATTACAACCAACGCGGTGTTCAACAGCTGCGGGCACATGTGTGAGATTTGCTTTTTGTTTCTGCTTTTTGTTTTTGTTTTGTCCTGATGTTTTTTTTTTTACGCACGCCAGCGCGCCTCATCCAAGTCCATTATGCAGGTGATGCGGAGGACACGCGGAGATTTGCACCATCTCGTGAGTGGGCTGCCATGCCTGCTCCCACCTCATGTTGCATAATTGTTGCGGATCCTCGGGGCTAAATGCAGACGTTGTTCTTGTGTGTGTTTGTGTGTTAGTGTGTGTGTGTGAGAGAGAGCAATTTCACAGTGAAAACGGATGCAGCAGACACGTTATGTCCAGACACTACTTTGTGTTTCAGCAACAATCTTCAAATCAATAGCTGTTGATGAACAAATAATTCCTAAACCTAAAAAAATTAATTAAAAAAATAAATATATTCACGGATTCACCTTCTGGAACAGACGTGGTAAAAGGGCCCCATGCAACAACTGTATTTATCAAAATAAAATATGTAAAAAAAAAAGTTTTTCTGATATAAATTACTATTTTAATTTGTATTTATTTACCGTTAATACATCTTTTTTAGTCAATTTTTTCTTTCCCCCCGAATATTTCTTACCACTAAAAAAAAATGAGGACATACTGATGTATCGATACATTTTTTAAGTGATTTTTCCTCCTTTTTACCAAATTTTATAAATATTTGAATTACATATTTAGATTTTTTTTAATGATAAGCTTGTTTTTCTCATATTTTTTTCGTGTTACTTGGATTGTTTAAAAAAAAAAAGAAAAAACGGTTGACGGCCCCTCACAACAGTCACAGTATATAATGTAGCCCCTAATAAAATGACATTTCCAAACGTCTGTTTTAGAAGCAAGGCTGTGATACACTATGAAAAAATTGGGGTTAATTATACGAAACAAAGTGTAGTTTTCACCTTACTTAAAACGTAAATAAATAAAAGTGTCAAGGCACAGTGTCCAAATCCGGCCAAGGATCCCATTTTTTGAGGCCAGCAGAAGCTTAAATAAACTTTTTTTTTAAAAACGAGTCAACTTGACTTTGACGTCTTCTAATATACATCAAATTGTATGGGAGTTTGTCTGCTTGTAACCTTGGCTCCTACAAGTGGTTTGAGTTAAAGAAACAGGTTCTTTGTAGTAGCAAGAACATGTAAGGGTCACAGAATATACTATTATATACCTATTATATATATATATATATATATATATATATATATATATATATATATTAATTATACCGATTAAAAGACTTGAGATGTTTATATATATATGTATATATATATATATATATATATATATATATGTATATATATATATATATAAAAGTTGATAATTCATGACAGAAATTCTTCATGTTGTTGGTAACAATGACACAATGTCAACAGTTTAATGACCAGTTTTGATTCTTACACACTACATTTTGCAAATATCTGATGTATTTAAGAACACGCAGAAGTTGCCTTTGTTCTTCGACTTCTGCGTTCATGTCTGTGAGGTTTGTTCGGACACGATTGTTTGCTGGTGAATTGTGTGATGTGATGGAACATACACCACAGATGTTATGTTTAGATCAGATAAAAAAAAAAAACGAAATCAATCATCGAAGTTTAAATGTTGTGTCGACTCCTAGGTGAAAACTTTGAAAAAGATGTGTCTATAATCCAAGTTTTCTGCTTTAATGAACATGTTTGAAGGACAAAATTAAGTTGAATTTGATCAAGGCCACCGTCTTGTGTTGTTGCTAAGAGTTGAAAGCCTTAACACATGTTTTCATAAAGTTTATTTATCTCAGTGAATAGATTGGTTTGGTTTGAAGAGAACATTTATAAGATCTTAACTATCTCAGATGAAAGGGCGACTAAGTAAGTAATTTATATTTGTATTGCGCTTTTCCAAACCAGGTTCACAAAGTGCTTAAACAATTAAAACAATACTCAATACAATCTATATTAAAAATGTCAAGATAACACTGAGAACAACCCAGGAGTGTCAGAAAATCAAGGAAAAGCCTGAACAAATAAGAATGTCTTAAGAAGTTTCTTAAAGGAGTCAGTAGATCATCAAACACAGAGGGAGAGGAAGATCGTTCCAAAGCTTAGGAGCAACAGCCTGGAAGGATTTCTCTCCTCTGGTCCAGAAGCATGTTCAGGAACCATCAGTAGATTCTGATCCACAGATCTCAGAGCCCGAGCTGGGGTGTAAGGCTGGATCAGATCACTGATGGAAGAAGGAGCCTGACCACGAATAGTTCTGAAAGTAAGAACCAGAATTGAAGTTGATCCTGAAAGAAACTGGAAGCCAGTGAAGAGTTTTAAGAATCGGAGAAATGTGAGTTCTTCTACTAGAGCGGCTCAAAAGTATTAACAGCAAGCAAGACAGCTCCTTCTTGTTTAGGCATGAAAATAAACAATAGTCCAGGCGAGAAGACACAAACACATGGATTACAAGCTCCAGATCATGTTGTGACAACATTTTCCTAAGTTTAAAGATTTTTCTCAGTTGAAGAAAACAGTTTCTGGTCAGTTTTTTTGCTGTTTAACTAGTGACATGTCTTTGTCTGTTTTGTCTACCTTTGTGTTTTGTTTTTGTTGTATAAAACAATGAAGAATGCGTTTAAATTCAGTTTTTTTTTTAATCTCAATAATTGACTAGTGAAGTTGCCAATGATTTACCAGCGTCAAGAACTATTTAAAAAATCTTTTCCTTCAAGTTTTCCTGGATTTTCTACTCCCAAAAAAACCCTTAAAAATTGTTGTTTCGTCCTAGATTACAGTCACATTATGCCGCGCACCAGACGCTCGGCTCAAATGAAAGAAGATTCATGTTGATATTAAACTATGGGAAGTTTAAAGCTTCCACTGTTGAATTTAAAATCAGGAACAAAGATTATGGATGTTAAGAATTTCACAGATGCGAGTAAAACAGACATTAAAGTAATTTGATATTAATTTGGAGAAAAAACACAATCTTCCCATCATTTTCAAAGTAAAACTTCATTTTCAACTAACTGTTTTGGCTTTGATATTTTAAATTTTGATTAAAAAAAAGCTTAAACAGTCTTAACACAGGATGTCGATGGAGTCAACTCAAGCGAACGCCATGTTCGGATACGTGTTGACTGTAATACTTCATCAAGCCTTTCTCTCAGTTTGAGTCACGCACACCTACGATGCTCAACGAATACATCTCACAGCTTCATTTAATCACATTTTAACATCCCCTCAGTCAAGATAAAAACATGATGAATTATAAAAAACGCTTTTGTCAGGGATTGTCCTAGCACGGCCTGACTTGAGCTTGGCCCCGTCGTCCCAATTAGTGACTTAGTGAATATTTAACACTCCTCTGACAGTTTGAAGTTCAGTGATGGCAACTTCTGATGAGCCGCCTGTCTTCTTTTGGTTTTTTTTTTTCCAGTTTCGCATCGAGTCTTAAACGACACAGATTATGAGAGCCCTTAAATGTGACTGTGCACTTTCACTGAACTTTTGCACTTAGCCTTTTTTTTTTCTTCTTCTTAAAATATGTGGCCTTAAAAATTAAGTTCAGGCTTTCAGAAGGATTTGTGTCGGTCCAGATTTTGTCTCAACAACAAGGTTTTTTTTTTCTGACTGGATGAATTCCCAACAGTCGTATGCCTTGAACTAGAAAGAAACGACCTCAAAAAATAGGTTTGAACTGTAATGACACTTCAGAAAAATGTATCAACAAAATGACCAAATGGAAAAGATGGAGCAAGAAAAATACGGGGATAAAAATACAGTGGAGTGAGTGTTAAAAAGGGCGATGAAGTGGAAGTGGTCATGAGAGGGTGTATGGAAAAGGTAATGGATCGGGTCGGACTAGTTCATTGAAGGGTTTCCGAATATCTTCCCAAGGTTTCCGCAGAATGACATTTAAAGGCCAAAAATGAATAAATTGCCCCAACAAAAAGGCGTAAGGTTTCATTTCTATTTCATAGAGAAGATGTGTGAGTCGCTACACATTGACACGTAGCAGGGATGTCTTCTTTCCTAATGGTTCTTCTGCATTTTCCAGAATATTGGCAATAATAATGTCATTTTTAAAAGCTACTGTGCTGAACGTTCAGACAATTGTACGGATGATAATGTAAATTTAAGATTCTGAGATCAGTCAATACGACCCCGAATAAGTGATGTTGTGAAACGAGTCACGTATTGTTGAAACAGACTAAAATCGTTCCTAAAACAAACCTTTCGGGACTCATTGAACATGACCTTGTTTTTGTTCTTGCATAGTTTGAACATTGTCATTGTGATACTGCAGACTTGGAAGTTGGTGAATTAAAAATATATAATAACAACTGTGGTGAAGCTTTCGTGATAATTAGCAGATTTGGAACAAAAGAAAAAATATTGAGAAATTTGTCACAAAACAAAAAGAAGCTAAAATGTGTTTCAATGGTTACCAAAAAAAATAAAAATAAAAGAGGAACAAACTCTGCATCATTGTATTCTGTATCTCATTCATTCCCAATAGTTGACGGAATTGTTTCATTTGTCCTCAGAGGACTTTTTGTTATCAGCCGATACCAATTGAATTGCATTTTGTGTTTAGGAGTGTGCAGAATCAGTTTGAGAAATTGCCTCCTATCTCTTTCTCACAAAACAACTCCTGTACTCTGACTTTTTTTTTCTTTTTTTCTTTTTTAAATCAAGGTCAGCCACGTAAAAGTAACCTCTGTTAAGAATTGTTTATGGGTTTAACCTTTTTAAGGCCGTCCTTTGTAAAGGAAAACTACTTTATCCAGAGGTCGCCCCAGAGGTCGTGCTCTTCACTGCCTTCCATTACGTGGCAACTTTAGAACTGAGTGGAGTTCTAGGAGTAGAAATGCATCATCCAGTCATTTCCTATTTACTGTTAATAAAAAGGGAAATACATTTCTACTTTTGAGCTATTCTTATTGAATTATAATATAAATAAAAAATAGTAATCACTTAGTTTATAGTTCAATTATTTTTTTTTAAATCTGAACCGTAACAGTCTTGAATCTTAAATCTCCACAAAAAAATATGTTTTTTCTATGAACATAAACAATTAAATATTGAATTCACATAGATGAGTGCATCACTAAAAAGTCAACGCAAACTCATCTAATCAAGTGGGATTGGACAATATAAGTTTCACAATATTGGTCTAATAGTTAACCCTTGTGTAATCTCAGGGTTCGGTGACCTGATGAAAAAACAAACGTGTTTGTAGTATCCCTTGTGTCGTCTCTGACTTCTCTGACTTCCATAAATACATATGCAGTGGTGGAGGTCGTTCACCTTGACCCCGAGACGACACAAGAGATACCAAAAACACTTTTGTTTTTCAGCCAGATAACACCAGGTTTAGCACTATTTTTAATTAATAAACCAAACAATGCTTAAAGGTTGTCAACTTTTTTTTTATCTCACTAGGTGATCCGTGCAGTTTAAGATTTAAAGTCTATCGATTGTATTTTCCCTTTTTTTTTTTTTTCACTCATTTTGTCAGAAATATTTATGAAAAGCTTGCTGTTCTCCGAGGGCAGCCTCTGACTGTGATCCACACAGCTGAGGGAGCAGTATGATAGTCCAGTAATTCACTTTCAAGCTCCTGGAGAGAATTTCGAACTGTCCTTGAGCAAGAGTCTGGAGTTCCCGTTCAGTCAAATGCAACGGTCGCCCCCAGTGCTGCTCTCCTGCTAAAGTCTGTTATATTTTTTGAATTACTGTAAAATGGATTACGTCCAGGACTGCTGCACTCATCATAAAACTTTCAAGTCAGAGAAAGACGGGATGTTAAAGAAATATGTTTCTTTGTCGGGGGAACAAAAAGAGAAGGGAAAAAAAATGCGACTAAAAATGAGAGAGAAAAAAAGATTATTTAAAAAATACATGGTTTGAGTTTCTTGCTTTGTGTGTGCTCATCTTTTCAGTGCACAGCTCGATCCCTTTTTCACACTCTCCAGACATTTTAATGGTGTATTGTTAAAAATCTGGGCAGAAC
The DNA here is from genome assembly GCF_982586985.1 of Callionymus lyra. Taxonomy (NCBI): domain Eukaryota; kingdom Metazoa; phylum Chordata; class Actinopteri; order Syngnathiformes; family Callionymidae; genus Callionymus; species Callionymus lyra. The sequence continues at coordinate 14,759,948 of NC_141822.1, read as the reverse complement.
ACTATTCGATGTGTTTTAACTCTTGTGTTATCTCAGGTCAAGGTGACCTAAAGGCCCAAAAACAAATGTATCTGAGGTATCCCTTCTGTTGTCTGTTGGCAAGGTGAACAACCTTGTATTTTGGGAAGCCAGGGAGATTGCATACTAAGACTAAGTACACAAGGCACCCAAACAGGGCATAGGACATGTTTTAAAAAAATGTAATTCAATTTTTTTTTTTATCTTAAAATGTTTTATTTTGTGTTTCTTTTCTTGACGCCCTTTTGGTTAAGATTGATTAAACAAAAATGTGATAAGTGTGTTAGAGAATATAATTGATAGATAGTATATATTAGGTTATTTCAGAAGTGTGTAACAAACTGATGGTAGCACTTCCAGTTACTTGGTGAGCATGTGGTAGAGCGCAGTTGCAAAAAATAAGGTGACACCTCCCATACACTAAAGGGACCCACACAAAATAAAATGTAATGAACTTTAGGAGTGTACACCAGAGACTTTCATTTTTTGATTTATCTAACATCCATTCAGTCATTTCCTGCTGCTTATTCCCTTATAGGGATGGGGGTGGGGGGGCTGGAGCCTATCCCAGTTTCTCCAGACGAGAGGCGTGGGACACCCTGAACAGCACTCCAGTCCGTCATAGGACACACAAAGATATACACCATTTCACACACACACACAAACACACACACACACACACACACACACACACACACACACACACACACACACACACACACACACACACACACACACACACACACACACACACACACACACACACACACACACACACACATACACTCATATTTATGGACATTTCATCTTTATGTTTCATTTCTTTAATATTATGTTTGTAATATTACCCTTAAGTGGCTCTGTGGTGTTGAGTCACAAACTTGTGACATAAACAAGCAGCTTTGGAACAATGCGAATAAATCTCAATGTAGAAACCAACTGTTTTTATTAAGATAAGTGATTCGACCACTTATTTTCTAGCAGAAGCGTACAGAAGCCATAAAGGTAAATGGTGAAAACTTCTGATCCTTCTTAATCCAAAAAGAACCCCCAGAACTGTTCAAAGTTTCACTCATTCCATCATTCATAAGAACATACGAAGGAACTTAAGAACGTTTCGGCTTAGAAGAAGAGCCAAAATATGCATGCTTCCCAAGCGTGCTCTTAACTGCTTTCTAAAGAGAACGTTAAGATTAAGCCTATGACGTAAGATGCTCTAAGTAGGAGCTGTCCATCACAGTGGTGCTGAAATTGAATCAATTGAAGATTCAGGCAAGTTGAGCAGAGAACATAAGTCCCACACATGCGCTGACTTTTACAACAGCTTTATTTAGAGCAGTAGCTGGAGCCTCTCTAAGTTAATGATAACAGTTAAGCTAAGCTGCGACCCTAAAACATATCACATCCTTCTTAAGAAGATCCTAGCACTTGGGAGCTTCTTAACCTATTTTGGAAACGTGAAAAATGTCATTCAAATCTCTCAGGACTTTTTGAGTCCTTTTGCAAATATGTTCTACAGATGTCATCACTGCAGTCACTGCTTTGTCAGGGCTTAACTTCCACATCTGCTGGGATAAAGTCACAAAACATTGCAGTCATTCTCTCACCACATCGGCGCACCTCGAGGCTTCACAAGAATGCAGCAAGACCCTGAACAACACGCAGACCACTTGTCCTCTATAAGATTATCACTCCGTAAGTGAGACAAAGCAATCAGTCGACCTCGTACTTTCATTCGTGAATTGAATTCGACACAAGGTTAAAAAAGAAATGGTTGATAGCTGTTGGAAAAGAAGTACGGAAAAACATCATGAAATAAAGGGAAAAAACAATAATAACTAAGAGGAGGAAACTAGGGAACAAGGATACGAACAAGGAAATAAGGGTTGAAACTTTGAAATAGGAAAGGAAATAGGAACAAGGAAGGAAATTAGGAAATGAAGATGGTAACAAGGAGACAAGAAGTAAGAAATGAGGGAGGAAGTGTGGAAATAAGAATGCTTAAAGTAGACTACGAAACAAGGACTTAAGATTTAAAAAAGAAGACAAGGATGAAAAGTGTAGAAAAATATGTACGCTAGGAAACTATGAAAGGAACAATGAAACAAGGAAGGAAATATTTGCAGGAAATAAGTAGAGAAAAAAGTAGGGAAACTTGAAAACAAGGATACATTGAAGGAAACTAAGAAGAAACAACAACGTCCGCGTTTTTTTTTATCCAAAAACAAAGGGAAAAAAACAAAGTAAATAAGCAAACTAGGAAAGAGGAATAAAACTGGGAAAGAAACTAAGAAACTAGAAAAAAGTAAGAGAACAAGAAAACAAACTAGGAAAAAAATAATACACAAGGTAGGAGAATAGGAAACAAAACAACAAACAATTAAGACGTAAGGGAATAAGGAACTCAAGTAGAATAGAAGGAAAGAAACTAGGGGCGATTGAAAAAGTAGAAAGCTCATCTCTTACTGTAAGCTGGAGATGCTGTCCACTTTTTTAACATGGTAATATCATTTTCATTATCAATAACTTTGATCTGTGCTTGTTGAGCCCTGAATCCCTAATTACTGAAACAACCAAAGAAATATTCTTTTTGTCACAAAAGCTCATAATTTGAGTCAAAAGAAAAAAAAAAACCACAGCAGCTGAACAGTTGAGATAGAATTCTCCTCGTGTGTGTGTGTGTGTGTGTGTGTGGAGCCAAAGATCTAGCTGCAGGCAGCACAGCTGCAGCGACGGCTTTTGTTCAGAGAGAGCGACAGTCGAGAGTGGGGTCAGCACAGCCTTCTGAACACAAATATAGCTCACTGGAACATTCTGCATTTCCATAACATTCTTTAACAGGATGAATCCAAATCACTGACATTTTTCTTTTCATTTTTCAGGCATTTGTAACTTCCTGTGGTTCTTTTTTTCTTTTTTTTTTCCACCGTGTGAGACGTTGCACGACTGCAGCGAGTGAGCACTTCAATATCGATGTGAAAAATGCCCCCCAAAAAGATTGGACAGGCAGTGGTTACCGGCAGTCGCTGTCACAAGAAGGGTAGGGTGTGAAGAAGAAGAAGAAGAAGAAGAGCGACAGGGAGCCAGGAGAAACAACCAATTTCTCCTTATGTTACTTTCAAAAGTATGTTCATTCTGTACACCCTGAGCATTTCTGTCCTTTTCTTAGCCACCAGCATGAGTCCTTGGATTTGATTCTGATCGACAAATGTCTGTCTGTCAAGGACATCTAGAGTCGTAACCTCGTGATGAAGAGTTACGGCCAGACGGGAGTTTACGATCCAGGCTAATAGAGGGTGAGAGGATAGTCTTGAGTCACAGTAAACTTGAGGTTATTTACAGATCCAATCTGCTGATGTCATCATAATATTGATGATTCACTGCATAACTGTTCTGCCGCTCGGCTTCACGGTGTTGCTAATTCATATTGTTTGAAGTGAAACTGTCAGTTGACATCTGTCGTCACTAGAATTTTAGGAGGACTGGCTTAAAATTTAAGAGAAATTTGATTTAAGCCTCTCGTCATTTATCTTGTTCCTATCCTGACGCAATATGTTGCATTTTCAGTTTTTATTTCGCTGTGCATCATCTGTGTTCTCACACATTTTCATTAGTTGTTTTATACATAAAAATAAATGCGTTTGTGTTTTCTCGTTTAGACTATTGTAACATTTTCTCCCTCTGTGTTTGATGGATCTACTGACTCCTTCAAGAAACATCTTAAGACATTTTTATTTGTGCAGGCTTCTCCCTGATTTTCGGGGACATCTGTGTTTGTCTTATGTGTCTTGATCTTTTAAGTATATGACTTAACTGTGTATTGTTTTTGATCGTTAAAGCGCTTTGTGACCCTGGTCTAGAAAGACACTTTACAAATAACCATTACTTACTTTCTTACTTACTTACTAAATTTAACTGTGCATATCAGCCCCTCTCAGTTTGAAATGTAAAAAAAACAAAAAAAACATCAATAGTCAACTCTCTGCTGGAGAGAAGAAGAATGAAGGTCAGTGGGAGTGAGGGAGAGGCAGAAGGAAGATGCTGGGTTCAGAAGAACACACATGAGTTCAAGTGACAGAGATCAAATGAGGTGAAGAAGAGAGTGCGAGAACGGTGGCACCATGCGGCGAAAAAAGTGTCAGGCGGGATCTTTGACAAAAGTGTAGCAGTCAAAGAGAAAATTACAATGAACCATTCATATTTTGTGGTTTCATATCTTCTGAACTTGGTTTCACTGTGAATTAGGGCCATTTAAATGCAATATATTCATATAAATATACTATAACTATATGAACCCAAAAGGAAAGTTTGCTCAATCAGGTACTGGTTAGTTACACACACACTCATGGGTGAAATTTTTAAAAGATGATTTATATGATTTTATTAGACTGCTGGCTCACCTCCATGCCAGTTATAGCATCAATTTGTCATCTTTGACAAATATCATATGACTTAGATGGTTTAAAAATATATGATTGAATTAATAATTTCTCCAAAAGTCTATATTGAATTGTAGTGATATTTTTTTTGCGATATTAGTCTACATACTCTAGATCTATGGCAGTATTCGATTGTGGATGAATATTTATTTATAGCTTCATAATCATCATCATCTTTGACATTGACATAAGAGTCATGGCTTAAATATTATATTTTAATTATAAATGTATTTAAAATTCTATATTGAAAATCTTTAACCTGCCATATTTAATTATCTGGGACCATTCAATTGGCTGAAAATCTAAATCCAAATTCGTTTTAAACAATCAATAGATATAGAAAAAAAGAATGAACTGATAAATAATTCCAAAAAAGGATTAGCAGACGTGCATTTCAACAGTATAAAATACGGCCGTGATGATAAAGGATTACAAGGAAGACGCAGCTGATTCAATGCTCTTAATTTAAAAGCCGAACGTTTATTTTCTTCTACTGAGGGGAAGTTACCGCCAAGTAAAGCCAGAACTCTCCAGATTTCAATTTGGCTCAAGAGTGAAGAATCACAAGCGATAGTTAGCTTGACAGAATTATGATGTCAGCGCAGTGTTTGTATTAAAATGTTAAGTTAGGATGACTCGATCACATGAAAGACCCGATTTGTGTTGCTTCTGATTGGTTAATATTGTGTGGTGCGTTCTGTGATTGGCTAGAGTGAAGCAAAAAGGACTAGAGTTTATTAATACTAGAGTTTATAAATATAAATATTGAGTATTAAATAGATCTATATACAGGTGAGAAAAAACGTAATGGTTAAATACATCAGCCAGACTGTGGAAAATTAAGGCAAATAAACGTTTATCTGTGAGCATTATATTTGCAACATCAATCCGTCCGTCCGTCCGTCCGTCCGTCCGTCCGTCCGTCCGTCCGTCCGTCCGTCCGTCCGTCCGTCCGTCCGTCCGTCCGTCCATCCATCCATCCATCCATCCATCCATCCATCCATCCATCCATCCATCCATCCATCCATCCATCCATCCATCCATCCATCCATCCATCCATCCATCCATCCATCCATCCATCCATCCATCCATCCATCCATCCATCCATCCATCCGTCCATCCATCCATCCATCCATCCATCCATCCATCCATCCATCCATCCATCCATCCATCCATCCATCCATATATCCACATATCTATCTATCTATCTATCTTTCTATTCAGAGATGCAGTTTGTGATGGATTGCGCATTAAGAGGTGAGGCCGTATGTCCCTGGTAAAAATATAAAACTAACATATTTTTGGCAGCTAACTTTTATCATTATAACTTCAACTGTATTTATGTTATATTTAAAAATATAAATTATTTTTCTATGAGTTTTTCTTAGTATGAAGAAAAATAATCTATTGTCCTATTATTAAAAAACTTTTGTAAAGCTTACTACATTGTAATGTTTTGCTCATTTTGACATCCACAACTTCTGGTCCTTATCTTATCTTAAACACTGACATCTCTATAGGTCACAACGTCAACTTTAAAATGTATTTACTTTAATTTTGAGAGTACTATTCAACAGGCCACATAAAATGACCAGATTCGGCCCCGGGGCCTTGCAGGTTGCATACTTGAACAATGTAAAACTTGATATTCTATTGGATATTGACTAGAATTAACAATATACTTGCATTGTGAAACGTGTGATTCAGCACAAATATTAGGTTCTGGTTTACTGTAGAAAACAACACTGTGGATCCGGAGCGGTTTTAGACGGTTGCCAAGCAACCAGCTAAGAATGAAAAGTGTATTTCACTTGGAACTATTCCATAATAACAATATTTAGACAAGCTGTAGAAAAGTTTTCCTCAAACTTTGACAAGTCGTATTGAAACCAACCTATTCACAAACATCTTTATTAAATGTACTTTAATTCCAAAAATTAAATTTTCATATCCAAGTTATATTTGTAGAAATCGTAGTATTTATTATAAATTTAGCTACAATAATACACTTAAAAAAAAACAGTGTCACAACTTAATTCACATTATAAGTAAGTAAGTAAGTAAGTAATTAGTATGTATAGAGTGCTTTTCAAGACCAGGGTCACAAAGCGCTTTAACCATCAAAAAGTACCCAATAAAATAAATACTTAAAAGCTCAAGACAACACCGAGACAGACCCAGTAGTCTCAGAAGTGCAAACATTGTCAAATATTCGCTTATCTATCCATTGGAAGCAAGAATTTTAAGAGATTTTCCTGGTAAATGAGGTTCTCAAGGTCCTGTGTCAATGAGTACCATCGAGAAAAGTCAACATTTTTCCAATCATGCCGACTGCAACTTCAATTTCCTCTGCTCGGATCGTATAATCCTCCTTTTTGTTTACTTAAAGTCATTGATTAGACTCGCTTCAACTGGACCATCAAGTATTTGGAGTTGTGCTAAATAAACAAAGAGCAGCGGACAACTTCACCAGTCCTGCCTTGTGACATGAATGACAAGTATACCAGTTGTTTTCTTTCCAATCCCATTATAAATTGAAGTGCCTCTTTATTGTAAGGATCTCTAGCTCTCCAGACCTGCCTTAAGAAAAATTATCTCAAGCAAAGCCGACCGGAACCTTGACAGAAAGATGTGATATGATGATATGACTTACTGAATGTGAGAATTGTGAGAAGAGAAAAACAGGTTATAGGGTATAACAATGAGCAACGTCTACAGGAAAAACTCCCTTTTAACAGGCAGAAACCTCGAGCAGTGTGCAAAAATGAAGTGCGCCATGAGAACTAAATTGGCGCACTCAAACGGCCAGAAAATTCAGTGTGGATCAATGGACACTTTCCACCTTCAACAGCCGCCTTCTTAGAGACGTGGATGACGCTAAACAGAAGCTACGTCACTGACGACGCGTCTTCGAAGCAAATACTGGCGTAAATGTCTGGAGAAAACGCAACTTTTTTATCACAACACAACAACAGTAATTACAAAATGAAACACAACTTAATAACTTGTTTTAATTGGCAAAAAGCGATGTCAAGTGTTGGCGATAAGGTGCAACTGCTGGTTGCCGTCAGCGTTAAAAGGTTGTAAAAGAAGAAGCTGTCGAGTCATTTCTGGTAAGTGTGTAGGGGCAGTGTTTGATTTGAGACAGTACTACCATGTCTTACAGTCTACTGTAAAGCAGTGCACTTAGGGAAGTGCGTGATTTGAGACACAGCACAAGACTAGGTATCGTACCTGAACTGAAAGAATTGGTTCCTGAATTAGAAATTTCCATAAAATATACACATACATGGTTTAGTCTCAGAGGACCCTGGGATGACGGTTAATGTCGATGAAATCACAAAATATTGGCTACAGTACTTGTTGAACCACCGGATAAAACTACTGTATAGTTACAGCACGTGTTTTATTTACCTTTGTAAACCGTGTTCCAAATTATTATCACGCAAATTGTATTTAAATGTAATAAAGATTCAATTTTATTGTTTTTCAATTAAATTCATGGATAATTTTGTGTCCCAGGATCTCTTTGGATCATCATCTATTTTCGGATGATCCCAATTAAGGAAAAACTACTTCATTCCACATTATTAAGCAGATGACAATTTCCAAGCAATATGGGAAAGAAAAAAGGATCTCTCTGCTTCTGAAAAGCGTGAAATTTTTTAATGCCTTGGGCAAGGTATGAAAACCTTACATATTTCACTAAAACCTAAGCAGGATCATCTACTGTTAAGAGATTTGTGGCTGATTCAGAGCAGACACGGGTTCCTGCAGATGAAGGCACAACGAGACAAAAACATCGGATATCAAAGTATCAAACAGATATTTGAAGCTACTGGTGACTCTGGAGTCCCACGAACATCAAGCTGTAGGATCCTCCACAGGTTTGCAGTTGTGCCTAAAAGTTTATTTCGGCCAACCCTAAAAAAATCCTTACAAGTAGAAACGGCTGCAGTGGCCCCAGAAATACATGAAGACTATTTTTCAAAAAGTCTTGTTCACTGATGAGTGCCGTGCAACCCTGGATGATCCAGATCGATGGAGTCGTGGTTGGTGGACGGACTCTGTGTCACAACAAGGACAATGTCAGTAAGGAGGTGGTGGAGTCATGTTTTGGGGCAGAATCATTGGGACAGAGCTGGTTGGTCCCTGAAGGTGTGAAAATGACCTCTGTAAAGTATGTGGAGATTCTGACCGACCACTTTCTTCCATGGTTCAAAAGGAAGGACCGTGCTTTCTGTAAAAAAAATCATCTTCATGAATGACGATACACCATCTGAATGCTGCATGAAATACCTCTGCATTGGCTGCTATCGGCATAAAAGGAGAGAACATCATGGTGTGGCCCCCATCCTCCCCTGACCTCAACCCTATTGAGAACCTTTGTAGAATCCTAAAACAAAGGATCTATGAGGGTGGGATGCGGTTCACATCCAAACAGCAGCTCTGGGAAGATATTCTGACATTCTGTAAAGAAATTCAAGCAGACTCTGTCCAGAAACTCACAAGGTCAATGGATGGAAGAATTGTGAAGCTGCTATCAAATAAGGGTCCTATGTTCAAATGTAACTTGACCTGTTAAGATGATTTTGATTGAAATAGCTTTTGATTTCAGTAACTATGACCTCCTTATGCTGCAAATTTAAAAAATGAGCATTTTCGGTTATTAACAACCTATAAAATGTTATAAAACTCTGTCGTGCGTAATAATTTGGAACAGTGCATTTTACGTTTTTTAGTATTTAAAAAAATACAGTTGTCATTTGCAGGTTTGTTCAATAACAGATTCAAATTCATTAAATAACAGTTGATGAATTGAAAATCATGCTGACTGTCGTGGATCCACCATTTAGGAAAATCTGAGAAAAATATAATTTGCGTAATAATTTGGAACACAGTGTAGTTCTGCAGGCGAGTTAGCCGGGCCAAAAGACAAAGGGAAGAACATGAAATAACGGTTTCTTCTACATGTTTTTTTTGCTTTTCTTGTGGTCTCAGACTGAATGGGGGCCACCAGAGGAAAGTTCTTGTCAAGACTGAGCTCTTCAACTACACGTCTTTGATCCACATTTCCCAGTGTCGGAGCATGAGGGTCGGCATAGATTCTCTCCTGGCCTGGAAATAATGGTGTATGTCATGTTAATATCCATTTGGCGGTTCAGTTTCAAGTGTATCCAATCATGTTTCAGGCCGGCTAGTGATGTCACTGACATTATGCCTCAGGCACAGAACGATCAAGATTGCTTTATTTGTTCACTTGAAGTGATTGAAGAAGGTAGTTATAAGTCCTGACACCGTGAACAGACACATACAGTAAATGTACTGTGAGAGGGTAAGCAACAATTACAGTGAATTGACATGTTCTTGTCTTTTCCTGTGACTGGCAGAAAATGGTTAAAGGAGAACTGATAGAACTGTACAATAGAGACATGAGGTCTTCTTGAGGAAATAAAGAATGGATTTTATTATCAAGTAAATGTGCGACGTGGAGGAGATCCACTTTGATGAGTGCAACCATTGTATTAGTATTTTTATGTTTTGATATTTTATTTTGTTAGTAATCAATAAAATGCAACAAAATGAAATTACATAAATGCTACAAATTAAAAATATACATTCTGTAATTTATTACGTAAATAAAGTATGAATAAAGTGTGTCTACATACTTTATTGATCCCTCTGGAGGTCTCCTTCGGGAAATTGTTTTTCCAGCACACAGCAACACAGACGATTGATTCATAAAAAACAAGAACGAAGTGCAATAAAAAGAAAGTGCAAGATTACACAAGTCTAAAGATAAAGAACATAGATCAAACAAAAATAACAGACAAATGATACAAATATTAACATGGAATAGAATCATCTTTTTACTCCACTTCTGCCCCCAAACTCAGAATTAAACAATCTAATAGCACGAAGGAATAAATGAGTCCCTGAGTCTATTAGTGTTGCATCATGGGAGGAGCATTCGTGCTTCATCTGCTTCTCTGCTCACTGATGACAGTGTTCAGAGGATGATGTCATCATCCATGATGGACAGTAGTTTGTCCAGTGATCTCCTCTCAGCAACTGTCACCAGTGAGTCCAGCTCCATGACAACCACAGAACCAGCCCTCCTGATCAATCTGTCCAACTGTTGACACTCCTCTAGGACACATTCCCACCACAACACACCACAGCATAGAGAAGGACACTCGCCACCACAGACTGGTAGAACATGCAGAGGAGCTTCCTGCAGATGTTAAATAATCGGAAAGTACTGTCTACTCTGAACTTTCTTATACTGTTTTATTTTGCAAATAATCTGTAAATTAGTGATTTATTTTATTTTTATTTTCAATGAATTGTTGGTCAGTTCATTTCAGTTCAACTAGTTCATGTCTAATATGACATGTTTAGGAAAAACTTGTTTAAGCTCATGTATCATATTGGTGGACTTGTTGACTTATTTCTTAAAATCTGATTTTTTTTTTACATTTCAGATACATCTCTGACCTTAGTTTTCTAATGGTGAATGTGAGTTCATTGATTTGCTCTGGAAATAAAGTGTTGCAGAAGAGCCTATATGAGAGTTAATTTTATGTTTGATTCTGTTTGATTCTCCTTCTCTTCTACTGTGGATTTATTTAGGTGAAATGCATGTATCACCACTGATATTTACGTTGTATTTGTTGAATTTTCTATGGTTTTTTTTGTGGCGATACTGTTAATTTAAGCCTTTTTGTCTCATTTTATGTGTTATTTTTATTTTTATAAATCTGTTTCATCTCAACTCTATAATGAAAATGATGACCTTTGATGATCTATATTCCTTAACTCTGACATTGTACAAAGATGGAGCCCACTTTGGTGGATTTGTAGGACAATAAATGTGTTACAACTCGATGTGCAGGTTATGCTTCTACCTGGTGTTTGCTCAGAAATAAAAAGAAATTTCATTTTTGTTGTGTCTCGTGTGTGTGCACGGTAACCTGGGAACCATTTCCTAGGAATCTTTTCTAAAGCATTGTCACTCTCTGCTGAGTCACTGACTTCAAATGGTCACTTCAAAAGTACATTCCAGGGAGGTTTAGCGGCTCTTTTACAGATGAACTGCTGCAGGTCATGACGGATGCTGCAGCGAAACCTATCAAGTGGCAAAAGGAATGTTTCAATTGCTGCAGGTAGTTCATTTCTCCCATTCAGAGAGAAATTTAAAGAAAATGGCTATAATGTTTTAGTCTTCAAGCATTTTTTTTCTCTATTAAAACGAAAATGAAAAGGAGAATGACAGGAAGACATGACAGGGTTACAGATGAATGATGTAGTTCATGGTGGATCCTTTTACCGTCCAAGATTTCCACATCATTATCGGGCAGGTAATGATCATCAGGTTTGTTGTGTATTTAATCGTCAGAAACCAAAAACGTCTCTGAACTAGAAAGAACTCTGGTGTTCAGAAGCAGCGTTCACCTTCTGAGGATGCAGTTGTTTCCCACTCTGAGCCAAACAGATCAAATGTCCGATTTGTTAATGATGTAGCCCTCTGAGCAGCGAAAATGTAGTTTTCACCAGAGAGTTGGAGGAAATGTTGCACTTAAATGTATGAAACTTTCCGTCCGAGACGTTGTTAGCTTGTGGCCAAAGAAGTTGCAGGTTCAATCCCAGCTCCAGATAATATTGTGACTCTGTGTCCCTGAGCAAGACACTAAACCCTGATTACTTCTGATGGTGAAAGAAGAAAAAGGTTAACTGCTGAAAGGACAACTAATGTGAAAACCCAACTCTCCCGACTCTCATGTTTCAAATGTTGAAGTCTTCCTCTTCAAGATGAAGTAAGTCTCATCATGACCATGATGTCTCCCCCATCTCGGCGAACGAGAGGTTACGAGAGTGGAGTCTGTTATGACTTATTAATGGCTTCACTCCTCCGCCAGCCAGCTGTAATCACACCCTGCTTTGTTTATACAACGAGATTGAGGTGGAGATTTTCGGAATTGATGACGCGCGGTGACAAACCAATCACCAACCACAGCAGAGTGGGTGCGGTTATGGTAAATTTAATCTTCAGAAAAAGGGCTTTCATTGGGAGGGACTTAAGCTCTTTCTCAAATATAAATATTTGAGTAAAAAGAGGGTTTTAAAATAGTAATAGTAAAATAGTGGTCCAAGATCAATTTAATAGAAACTTAAATCAACACCTTAGTTGCCCTTAAATGTTTTTATAAATGTAATGTAAACCGAAACCACTGAAACAAAAACTGAAATGACTAAGGGTTACTTGGTGGAGAAAACCAAGGACAAACTTTGAATATATTATATTAACATCAATGAACAGGCTTAAATGGATTTTTCTTTCATACATTTCCATGTATTGATGTTAAATACATGTACATTACATTGATAATACATTCAATAACATTAACAAATGCTCACGTTCTTTCTATAGTCCAAAGTTCAGACTCAGAATTTGCCTCAGCATTTATTAAATATAAACTTATTCTTCGTTGAAAACTCTTCAAAAACTTTAGGAATAGTTTTGATGTGCAAGTGGTTGCTTAGCAACTGGGCACAGAAACATTGATACAACTCTAAGTTTGCATTTGGAGTTTGGAGAGATAAAACTTGAGACTAAAGCCGACCCTAAAATGATTTCACTTAACAGTGAGTCATGTCAGGAGGAGAAGTAAAAATACCAAATAGGTTCATTAAAGAGCAAGTAATGTGTGGATTTAAGTGAGTCTTAAATATATGTTGGACTCTATTGTATCATCAGTGTCTGTTTGTACAAAACTCTCTTTTCATTGAAATATTTACATTATAATTATCTTAAGCCCCGCCCACTGAAAACACTTTACTATAACCAAACCCACGCTGCTGTGATTGGTCAAGCATCAAGGTTTGTCAACATGTGTTATTAATCTCGGAAGCCCAAGGGACCCATTGTATAAACAAAGCGAGGCGTGATCAGGTGACGATTGAAGCTACCTACTGTTCATACTAATCTATTTCTTTAACACAATATTAACTCCATACTTGCATTTATTTTTTTCTATTATTATTCATATATGCATTGTTGTGTTTACCTTCTTCCTTGGATAATATGTGTCATGTGATCATTTGTGTATTGTGTGTTGTCTTATATTTAAGTACTTGTTTACAAGGTTCGAAAGTGTGTTTAAAAAGAAACCAAACTCTTAATTGGAGTGAGGTAAATACAATGAAATTATTATGTAATTAAAGTTTGACTAAGACATAAGTAGTACTATGACTGGGTACTATAATGGCCATGGTTGTACCCCGACCAAAAAGTCATTTTGTCATTTTTACTAAAAACTGTTTGAACTGATTGTTTCCGAAATACAATAATTCAACATACATTGAAAAATAAAGTCACAAAAGTTGAAAAAGTGAATCACAACACTCCTACTCTATCCTGGAAATAATAATGACAGAACAAAACACAGTTATTGTGTATTACTTGGAAAAAAAATGCATTATTTAAAACAACTTTAAAATTTGGGATTTTTCAGTCAAGACTCCATGTGATAATTAAAAAAAATACAGATTAGACACGTATACTGGATTAAACCTGTATGAGACCATTATCTAGACATAAATGTTTAAATGTTCATAACAGTTACATTTCTCACGGTCGTTTGTATCTTATCCTATAGTAACACAGTTGTGTTCCTTGAGCTTTCATTAAGAAAATAACTATTAAATCATCTAAATAAGACTATGCTGCATCACTTTGTATACATTTAGATATTTCGAAAAAAGAACAATTTAAAAAAAGTATGTGAGATTCATATTTCCATTTCTTTCTATTTATCAAAGCACCGCAGGGGGTCTTCCACCAGACTATTTGACATCCAACATGTCACTGCTTGACAAATGAAGTGAGATGCGTGAGGTAAAATCTATGCAAAGGATCCAACGGGAAATGGAAACAGTGCAGAACTGTCAACAGGTTGATGCCCTTTTTTCCACTCAATAACAAACAGTTAAAGATCAAAGATTACTCACAACAATCTACTCCAAAGTTGAGTCGTGATCGTGGAGAAGTTACTCCTGAAGAAAAGTTAAAGTATGAAGAAAAAAAATATATATATGTATATATATATAACTATTAAAAATAATGGTGCAAACAACATTTCAATTCCACCTACATTTTCAAAAAGACAGTCATTACATTGCTTTCTTAACCGCTTTGTGTTTCCTTACGTTTTCAACATTTCACCTTGAAGCTATAATTTATTTTCATGGTGTTTAGTTTTTATTAATGATCCTCCTTTTTAAAAAATCCACTGCCTCAGCTAGTATTTTAATCATTTGATATTGAGAAAAAGAAAACGTGTGTAAAAATGCTTAGGTATTTTGTTATGATTCATTGTTTTGTCTGGAAATTGATGGCCAAAAAAAATAAATATCGGATTGAAGAAATATCTTAGATGTAAAATGTGCTTTTAACTTTAGAGAAGCACTTTTCGGTGTGACACGATATCTATTTTTGTGTTTGGTTGTTTTCACTTTGGATGTGTCGATCTTGAGCCAAGGAACATCCATTTGCTTTTGGAGCACATCACGACAAAAGTGACATGGTGTCATCTTTTTTTAATCAATTTGGGGAATGTTGAAATTGTCCCGACAAACGCAACATGGTTCCTTTGGCAGACTTTGTTGTCCTCTAAGTGCCCATCAAGAGGGTTTTAGTCATGCACTCCGCGTGTCGGACGGGAAGATTGGAGTTCAGATGGCCTATTTTTTTTTTCATGATTTGCCATTTCCCCATATTTTTGGACATTTTGCAATCAACAGAAAAGTCAACAAAACAAGTGATGTTTTCAAACGTATTGTTTTTTGAGGCAAACTCCACTATAACTTTTATAGAATAGCTAAAATATTAGCTTCTATTCACTTGAGAAGATGTGTTTGCCATCAAAGTACTTCATTATTTATACATATTTTGACACTAAAATAGCTTTTTATTGCAGCTGAAGATACTTTTCAATACTCACCAGCAATCGATGAAAGAATGACAAAATAGAACTACATAAGCAGTCCATAAATATGTTTTTAGGATAGTCATACGTTAGCATCAAAGCTATCATGCATGGAGGCAGCTTCTCTCCATTAGCCTGTTAGCTAATCAGTAATCAGTAATTTTTATACAGTTTACAAATTATTTACATCAGTTATTAACCATAAGTATTTTTTGTGATGCTTTAGCAAAGACAGCAAAGTTATTTTTTTTAAGAACTGCAGTTAAATCAAACATGTTATTCCTTCAGATACTATCAATCCAGCACCAACTCTGCATGCTTATGGTGGTTCTGGTTGGAGTGAACTAGGCGACTCTTCTGGTACGCCGGCATGATATCTCCCATGAAGTGGTGTAGAACCAGCAAAGACTGCCGATGTGTTTGTGACCAACATTCCCTCTGTGTTTATTCAAGAGACGCTGTCAAAGAGTCATTCTGTTTCATTGAGATCAAATTCAGTATTTTTCTATATATAAGTAAAGAGGCAATCATCTCTAAAAACCCATTATTAAAATGTATTATTTCACATTTAGACAAGTGAATACACTGATTAGTAGAACATCATTGGCTTGTGGTTTCAAGAAAGGAACCAGCTCATTCCACAGATGCACAAATCCAATGATGGTCTTGTTAGCTTTCACTTGGATTGAGTTCTTTGAAGCGCCTGTAGAAGCTATGAGGCAAAAGCGGTGATGCATAAAACACACACACGTTGGAGACTGTAAGAATGATCTTGTTAATTAGGATCTTCTTTTCTAATTCTTTATGGTCGAGTAGCTGCACACCTCATCATAGTTGGGGGAGGAGAACATGGAGTCCATTTACCAAAACCATCTTCTCCTCTTAATGCCAGACAATCAGATGGAAATGATAGTTGTTTTATTGATTTTAAAAAGAACATAAACAAAACATGCTACTGTATTACTGCGAAACAATAAGATGTCAATGATATTTGTGGTGTCTTTTGTAATATTTATTTTGAGTTACAATTTTAATTATTATTTCTTCATCTTTTTTTTTTTATTGAATGTCTTTTGGAATTTCTTTTCTCAACATAAAGGCATTTGGACAACACGTCCCACATCTACAATCAGTAGTGAGGGAGGCCTTTGAGGGCTAAAAAGAGTTGGTTTCCATCTTTCAGGAAAACTGTTATAGTAGGGTCGAGGTGGCTGGTAAAAAGATTCCCTCACCAGAGACTCATTAAACGTTAATAAAAGTAGAGGGGCTTATTGATAAACAATAACTTTTCAAAATCCATCTGGTCCATTTATTAGATTGGATAGCTTTCATTGACTAATTTAATTTTTCAAGAGCAAACAGACTCTCCAATTCGCCAGTGCATGAAAATCAAAGAAGTCATTAATAAGGAGGAAATCTGATTTAATACACATTTTAATCTGTTTATTTACTTATTATTTCAGCTATATGAGAAGTGTGTTTGAAGTTGATGAACCAGGGTGGGCTTTGTCACCATGTTCATGGAATATTTCTCTGTTACAATAGTTGTTCAGCATTCAATTTCAGAAATTACGTCACAGTTTAGTCGTGTTAAGTAACTTTAAACTCCTGGGGCCTCAAGAACTGCGTAGATCTTCTACCAAATATGTCTGGAAACTAAAATCCAGAAGATGACGCAGCACAAAAAGATTCGGATTTAGGAATCTGTGCGCGA
The DNA here is from genome assembly GCF_982586985.1 of Callionymus lyra. Classification (NCBI taxonomy): domain Eukaryota; kingdom Metazoa; phylum Chordata; class Actinopteri; order Syngnathiformes; family Callionymidae; genus Callionymus; species Callionymus lyra. Next base: position 14,742,789 of record NC_141822.1, on the reverse strand, counting down.
CACGAATTTAGGCACTTTTCTTTCGTACAACCCAATAAATGTAGAATTAATCACAGACTTGTTCGTCACTTTCCACGCCCTTATTTACAAATTTAAATAATGTTTAAATGAAGCAAAGTCATGTGATATTTCTCTCTACTATCAGAACAAACAAATGAAAACGTGAATGTAAACTGGATTAACCGTTTATATTCATTCATTTAAACATGGATTCTGACATGGATCACATACTTACATTTAAATAGTGCAGTCGCTAATACTTTATTCACAGACGATCAGGGTTTTTTGAGAAACGTCTAAGTGTAAATCAGTAACTAAAAGCGCTCAGTATTGATGATTAAGATGATGAAGATGATCTGATCATCTGAGCTCCATATAAATGTGTGACGCAACTGCAACACACGCGAGTTCTTATTACATTTATAAAATAAAAACGTTTTGTGTACAAATGAACAAATCATGTGACACTGCCTTTTGTTTCTTTGTTATATTATTTTAAAAAAAAACAGCACTTCATCTTTTCTAATTATTTTCTGAATGAATAAAAAAGTGGATTAGAATATTCATTATAAAATTATCGATGTTGTCTTAATAAATACAGATAATCAATTTGGTGAATGAGAACATATTAACTTGTGTAACTACAACTACTGTGTGTTAATTCTGCAGGAAAGTTCTCCCTCGTCTGGAATCTCAGCAAACAAGAGGTTACGAGAATGAAGTCCTTTACTCCTCCTCCAGCCAGCTATAATCCCTCCTCCTTTGTTTATACAACAAGTCCTTTTTTTCCCAGACATAATAATTTGTCAATAAACATAAATACGAAGGACAGTTTAAAAATAATAAACTAATGAACAGACATGTATCAAAACATAGAAAACACCAATGAGAATGCATGTATTAATGATATGGCAATGATAGAGATCCATCAGAATATGACAATAAATAACATTATTAATATAATAATTATGTTCTTATAGTAGTCATTTTTTTTTTAAATCTATTGAGTTAAGGATGACGAAAGACAGCCCAGAGTCGTCTTGTGTGGTGCGGAGTGAGTGCATTGGTTTCAAAATAAGTCAAAGCAATAACAAACAGCCGTCACTATATCTAAAGTCATTTAGAAATGCTGGTTTATAAACATGTATGACATTCGTAAATTACATCTCATCATAATCACGGTATGTTTTTCAAATGTAGCTCAAAAAAGGTTACTGGACCAGCAAACATGAAAATGACAATGAGCGTAAAAAAAACTTGAAGTATAATAATAAAAAAAAATATTCAGGAAGATTTACTAGCACTTCTTAACGAGGGCTGGTTGGCATCTTTGGTTTACAGGCGACTTTACCGGCACCTCCTGAAGGACACATTTCAGAGACGCCTGGCAGCTGCCAGTGCCAGTAAATAGGCTCTGCTGTGTTTGGCCCGCGACCAAAAGGGCTAAAAGATTTCGGCCCCTTGTCTAATTGAGTTGGATACCACTGATCCAGCTAAAAATAGACGAGGAAGGCAACGAGGTTGGGTGTTGGTGCTCACTGGTGTCTTGAAACGTGATTGTAGCTACAAACCTTAAAACAACAAAACGGGAAAAAATACGGCTTGAATCGCCAAGATTTTTTGAATTAAAAGTTACACTGTACTCATATGCATACCAATACTCTTTACCATCACAGAACCGGTAAACTTAAGTACTAAAAAGAAAAACGGTGATGTCATTTTCCATGAATTTAAAAGTATAGTCATGACAGTGATCCATATCACTCTTGAGCAGCCTTGCAAAGCCCCTCATGCACTCCACCTAACACACACAATTTCCCCCCAAAATTAAGCTGACAGAATATATCTCATTCTGTCTTAAAACTCTTCACTGGCTGCCAGTTTCTTTCAGGATCAACTTTAAAATTCTGGTTCTTATTTTCAGATCTATTCATGGTCAGGCTCCTCCTTACATCAGTGATCTGATCCAGCCTTACACCCCAGCTCGGGCTCTGAGGTCTTTGGATCAGAATCTACTGATGGTTCCTGAACAGGGTTCAGGACCAGAGGAGAGAAATCCTTCCAGGTTGTTGCTCCTAAGCTTTGGAACGATGTTCCTCTCTCTCTGTGTTTGATGGTCTACTGACTCCTTCAAGAAACAATCTTTTTTTATTTTATTTGTGCTTTTTCCTCATTTTGATGCGTCCTGTCTTTGTCTTATGTGTCTTGGCCTTTTAAAGTATATACAGTATTTTAACTGTGTATTGTTAAAGCGCTTTGTGACCCTGATCTAGAAAGGCACTTTACAAACCTTTTAACCTTTGCTTACTTACTTTAATGCACTGTAACTACTACTAATATATATTGCCATTTAGTTACCTATTATTATTAGTATTATTATTATTTTATTTTTTATTTAATTATAATTTGATATTTTTAGCTATTCTTTCATTTTGGGCATTAAATGTTAATGTTATGTTAAATCTTTGTTCAATTTCTATTTCTATTGTGAATTTGCTGCTGCGAACTTCTTCTCATGGACGAATAGAGAAATATCTTATATAATATCATCGTATCTTATTACCATTGAAACGCAACAAAATGAGTTGTTTTCTTTATTAGGAAACTACTTTAATTAAGTTTGCTTTTGTGTTTTAGGCACCGTTTCGGGCAATTTTTTAGAGGCCACAACATCAAAAGTATTAAGTGCAAAAGTGCAGAAGGTGAATTTCAGAAGCAACATTTTTTTTCTTTGAATGTTTTGTTCCAACTCAGGGCCTTTTTTTGTCTCAAAAACCTTTGCGGCCGACCTCCGACCCCATGAATACGAAGGAATTATAATGCGTTCTCAGAGCACTTTTTTATTGAAGATGAACATAAAGGACTGAAATCAACAAAGGAGAAACTTATTGGAAAACCATATAATGGAAAGAATATTTGAAAATGTTTAATATCCTTTTAAACTTAACGAGTTTTAACATTTAAAACATCATTATGTGTATTTTTATTTTTATATAAATACATCCACCCACCTACAAATAAGGTTCGGAATCACTGTTTTATTGTGTTTATTGTATTATGTTTTAGCACGACAGATGTTTTGTGTAGAAATGATTATAGTTAATGAAAAGGTTGATATACTTTGTTGTAATTATGAATATGGATCCATATAAGTATGTTTATATTCCTACGTAGTTTTTGTTAACACCCAGCAGTAGAACTCAGCAGGAAATATGGACCCATGGTGGACTGTGGTGAAACACTGAGTATGGCGTCACTAATGATCTGGATTAAAAACACACTGTTAGCCAATTGCCTGCTGAGATCACACCATGTGCGGCAGGGAAGGGATGACTGGCTGTCTTATTGTGACCAGAGGGATGACAGTCTGTATTAGTTATTCCCTTATTTCCGTTGTGCACCGTGACTTCCCAGGACAAGGTGTGAACATGCCACCGCCACCGAGCAGGGAAGACGGTTAAACTAATGAGAATAATACCACACCGACACATTTAAGCATCCGTATTGCAGTTCCTCGGGGGAATGAAAAGTCTTATTGCGGCACACTGTGTGTGACAGTAAAAGGATAAGCAGACATTGATTTTGTCTCGTCAATGAAAGGAGCGTCCTTCCCTTCAGTAATTGGGTCAGCCTGCAGACAGAATATGAGCCTTCAGTTACTGTAAGTGTAAATGATGTACGACCAATATAACACCTCTCTAAATAAACGAAACATGCATGTCACAGTGTACTAACATGCAAGTTCCTTACAGCAAACCCAGATGGATCATGTTAAAAACAATATTTCCCCCCCCTTAGACATTAATCACTGATAATATTGTGATAACATACAAAATGCACTTCATTCAAACATTAAAATACACTTAATTATAGTGTTTTTTTTTAACTTGGTTGATACATTTCATCCCAGAATGAAAACGGCTAACCTTTTTAATCAATGAGCTAACCGAGCAAATATAGTCAATTTAAATTGTCCTTCAATTTAATATACATAAAATTGACACAGATGAAAGAGACTTAATATTAATAGGAATTGTGTATGTTTTTGCTTAACTTGTTGTTGAGTTCTTATGGACCCTGCCTATCCTATTAAACTGCGTGGGAACCTTGGCTCCTGCAAGGGTTTGAGTGACGCTGTCACTGGAATGTTCCTTTAATGTTTCTATCTGTAACATCAGGAGGTTAACCAATCAGAGTTATTAGTCTACTTTATTTTGAAACCTATGTAGACTTCCTGAAGTTAAACCATCAGAGTGATTAGAGGGGGAGATTTAAATGGCAGCAAAAGTAAAGTATATGTAAAATAGGGTGATATGTAGTACTACATGACTGTCATAAATCATGGCTTTTATATGCGAGCTTGGATGTTTTAAGGGACTTTATGAAAAAACAAACGATGGGAATTCATAAGGATTATGTTGGCTCTAATTCTATGTAGGATATAGACATGATACAGATTAATGAAAAATGACAAAGGCTGCTAAAATGCCTTTTTTTTATTTACAACACTTTAAATTACAGTCTTGATCTAAAACCTCGTGAAGATTTTTTTCACATTGAGGAAAATAAATCATTTTGCAAAATAAAATAAATCTGATATGGATTTAGACTAAGAGCAAAAGTGTGAATACATTTTTGGTTCCCATGGATGAAAGATTAAAAATACTGCAGATCAATTATACATATAGTAGTAGAACTTTTCAGGAGTTTGTTGAAAAGCAAAAAAAAAAACAGCATATAAGGTGGCTTCTGCTCTCGACTGAAAACCCTGGGGACAGAAAGCAAGTAGACACGGATGTTCTCTATGTGGGTGTTGTTTGCCTCTTTAGACATCTGCAAGAAACTCAGCCAGGCTCCTCAGCTCTTCACATTAATAAGCAGCTCTTTGTTCGTCTGGTGCCGTACACATCATTTCCGTCATCTTAGCTCCATCTTTTTCTGATGAGAACCTGTATCTGAATCAAGCATCTTTCAATGGAAAAGCAGCTGCCTTTACAGTTTGAGTGCATAAACTGTATATACAGGATAACAAAAGCTTTAACAGCAATTCTCAAGGTGACCCGGAGGCCTGAAAACAAATATGCTCGCGGTATCCCTTGTGTTGGCTCTGGGCTCAAGGTGAACGACCTCCACCACTGCATTTGTATTTCTAAAAGCTAGTGAGGACTTTCACATTGACCCAGGGACAACACAGGGGATACCACAAACACATTTGTTTTCGGAATGTTGGTGGTTAAACAGTGAATAATGCAAATATAATTATGTAAAACGTTTCTAAAACGTCTTTTAAAGTGATTAACAAAATGAATAAAACTGAAATAAATACATACAGTTGTCTTAGATGTTTTTAAAGTAATATTTTGGGGCTGATTTTGTTGAGTTTTCACAGACAAAAGTACCGTCCTGTCCTGGCTTTGCCAGGGGAGTTTTGAGTGAAAGTGCTTTAAATTCACTGTCATGACTATATTATTGAATACATTTTAAAGGGCAACTAGCATCAAACTCTTACCTCCCTGACTCACTCACATGTTTCAAATGTTGAAGTCTTCCTAGCTGCCCTTTAAATGTCTGTTGTTGAGACATAAAAATGACATCAGGGAAAATGACACGAAACAGAACAGGGTACTGAAATAAAACTGGTACCATAAGATCTAGAAATGACATCGATGTAGTCAGTTGATAAACTGGCCTAGAAAACATGCTCATGCAGTGAAAGATCTGTGACATTTGTGTTCAGGGACTAGTCTCTTTGGACCATGATGTTTGCCGATGATGAAGTAATCTGAAGTGATGGTAGAGAGACATGAAATTATAGTCAATAAAAGCAAGGACTCAGTACTAAACATCAATGAATTTTTTGTCTTAATGGACAACTCGAACATTTGTCGAGTACTACTATTAACATTTCTTTAGCTGGGTGTGATAAGTGCTACACAATTACGGAGCATACCAACAAACGGCCATGTGAACATGCTTTCCGTTTCTTTCATGATGAAGTACAAAAGACATGTTCATCATTACCAATCAAACCCAGTGCGACAAAAGCTAATGAGCTCCTGCGCTTTCAGGTAATGGGTTTTTTTTTCCATTAAAGCTTTGATTTCCCTGCTTCTACTGCCGATTTTCTTCCTTAAAACTAGAGTCACGTTGGCTGTTAGGAATGCCCGGAATGCTCAGACATTTTTTAAGCAGCAACCACTCAATTCCCTTTGCGTGAAATCAGTTCATGCATATTTATGTGCATGTAGCTGGTTATTAATAGGAATAAATAGCATTTTTATGGGATGACAAGACTAACATAGTTATAAATAAAGCTAAAATATAATGAATAAGTTAATGAAAAATAGTTAAACAAATATAGCAACGGGAGGATAAATAATGGAGCAACGGAGGCAAAACATCTAAATCAAGTATTAAAGCTAATTAATAAAAAGATTTAAAAAAATAAATAAACATATTAAAACTACAATTATAACAAACAATTATACAAGCCAATAATACGGTCATATATTAATTTATTCAAACCTTTATAAAATAGTAATTTACGGTGATGAATAATGAAAATGTTGTAAATAACTATGACTATTTCTGTGAGGGTATTTGTACATCTTGCCTATGTGGGCGGAGGACTATCATTTCCATCATGCTGTGTGTCGCTGGAATACAGGGAGCCATTAATTTAAAAGAAAATGTCCGCCTTCTCCTTTAATAGCTACCACCTAACCATTGTTGTGGTGTGTCCCACTGATCCCAGGAGCCATGTGTTCTGGGATTTCATGCTAGTCTTAAGGTCACCCAAGGCAACCAGGTCACAGAGGAACCAGAAGGAGAGTAGCTTATCTTATGAGAAGAAAAGATAATAAGCAGGTACAAATGTCAGAAATAATGTTTGAGGGAAAGTCCAGACCCCCTACGGATAAAAATAGCGTTGGAGAAGGAGGCAACCGGAGTAGAGCCGCAGCTACACTACGATGAAAGTAAGTCATTTATATTTGTAAAGCGCTTTTCACGGCGCAGGGTCACTAAGCGCTTCAACAACAGAACAATACACAGTTAAATACATACTTTAACAGGCTAAGACAACAAAGCGACAAACATAGCATCCCCGAGAAAATTGAGAAAAAGCCTGCACAAATTAAAATGTCTTTTTAAGATGTTTCTTGAAGGAGTCAGTAGATCATCAAACACAGAGGGAGAGGAAGATCGTTCCAAAGCTTAGGAGCAACAGCCTGGAAGGATTTCTCTCCTCTGGTCCTGAAGCATTTTCAGGAACCATCAATAAATTCTGATCAACAGACCTCAGAGCCCGAGATGGGGTATAAGGCTGGAGAAGATCAGTGATGTAAGGAGGAGCCTGACCATGAATAGATCTGAAAGTAAAAAACAGAATTTTAAAATTGATCCTGAATAAAATTGCAGCCAGTGAAGTGGTTTAAGGATCGGGGAAATGCGAGTTCTTCTACTAGAGCCAATTCTCGCTGCTGAGTTTTGTATTAACTGCAGGCGAGACAGCTCCTTCTTGTTTAGACATGAAAATAAACTGTTACATTAGTCTAAACAAGAAAACACAAACACATGGATTATAAGCTCCAGATCATGTTGTGACACCATTACCTGAGTTTAGAGATTTCCCTCAGTTGATAAAAAACTGTTTTTGGTCAGTTTTCTGCAGTGTTGCCATAGATACATGTCTTAGTCAAATACAACACCCAGGTTTCTCAGTCTCAGTTTGACAGACTGACCTAAGTCATCGTAGTACTGACACAACCCTGGAACCTTATCATTAGGAGCAATAATCAGAGTTTTAGTTTTGTCCACATGTAGATGTAAAGCGTTTTCACTCGGCCATTGTTTGATCTGTAACAAGCAATTGACTAAGCAGTTCAGCCCAGATGGATTAAATGATCAGTAAAGCCAGATGTCATCAGCAAAGATGTGGTGAGAAACATCAGGAAATCTCAGAATGTTCTTACCCAAGGGATAAAATAATAAGGACCCACACAACAGATCCACTGATTCTTAGCGAAGTCATTGAAGGTGTATTTTCTGATGTGGATGTCTCCTGGACGCCTTACTGTGTTTACAGTCTGTCCCACCGGTGGGAGACCCAGGACATGCTGGAGAGGCTGGATTTCTCAGCTGGCCTGGGAATGCCTCGGGATCTGTACAATGTCACCTGGGAGAGAGGAAAGTCTGGACCCAGTTTTTCATTATTAATCTTTTATTCTAAATTATAATTTTAATTTAACATTACTGCATTTTCAATTGCTCTTGATAATTTAAGGGGTACTTAACCTTTTCTGACTTGTTAATTTTATACACTAAACAAATTCATTTTTATGATCCGTACGTTCCACTTCATGCGCTGTTGTTCATTTACTGCCGTTTTAATTTTTATTCAACACTGGAACCTTGTTAAGTGACGAGGTAAGATACCACTTATTTAACTCAAGGAGATAACAAGAGCGTTAAGCACATACGGCAATGACCCCTTCTTCAACCCCTTTCTACCAGTGCTGCCTGCCTTACTCACAGCGTCTTGGATTGGAACGTTTTCATACTTATACATTTTAAATACAAGAAGCCTTTAAAAATGTTATTTGTTCAAGGAATTATTTAGCTGATTTGTTTGGTTTTTAATAAACACAATCTTGAGGTTAAAAATCCAATTTCTAAAATGATGGATCTTAAGTTATCATGACTCGGTCTGTGTGCTATGAATACATAATATTAAATTAGGAGTGTTTTTTTGTTTTTTTGTTGTTGTTGGTTCGTCGACCTGCTGCTCAAGTTTTGATTGACTCACAGAAGCTTTAATTCTGGTTTGTATTCACGTACTTCCAAAACCCAACTTTTCCCTTCTCTGTCATTTCAAATGTATTTTCATATTTAATTAAAATAAACTCTACTTGGGTTAAACATCATAAATGCGTATTGTTTGTGGTGATAATACAAAATGAAAGAATTAAATAATTTAATTTAAGTGTCAGAATTTGACACTGTCTGTAACCAAATGGAATAGTGGGTTGAAACACACGGAAGTGGTGATATTATACCTGAAACCCAGAACTACTTTCCTCACTGATGACTTATGCAAAGTATTGAAATTCGGTTCTTTTATGGCAACTTAATACTTTCATTTTACCAAGGTTTGGTTCCCATGTATGATCAAAACTTAATAATGTATGGGTTTTCTGAAGAAAAGCTGATATTTGACAAAGGCATTGAACATCAGATTCAATTTTCCCTGCTTAGTAATCCTTCTTTTGCACTGGAAATTACTTGTTATTTATGTTCTGAATAAGAAAACTTGAAGTAAACTGGAAATGTACCAAAGCTGAAAAATTAAACTAAAGTAGTTTTACTGTTTTTTCACATGTTTTGCGAAAACATTGACATTAAACAAAAAACAACATTCATTTAATTAAGAAAAGTTATATAAAATAGAGACATTGCAAGAAAAAACAACAAACAAACAAAATAATATTAATAATTTATAAAAAATCCACATTAGACAACTCCACATTAGTATCAGTTTGAAGTGGGCAACTGTGTACCCCATTGTTCAACAAAATATAATAGTGGTTTCCAAATTTCCTCGAACTCCTCGGCTCTCCCCTTGATTACATATGTTATTTTTTCCCAGTTCCTATTTCTTTTATCCATATATTTGTTGAATATACATCCAGATTTTTAACATGTATAATGTCATTTGTTTTTTGTTAGAATTAATTAATTGGTATTGGAAAAAAAAGGATCATTCAGGAACCGGTCTCGATGTTAAGATACCGAAAGATTTTCAATCAATCCTCCCCACAATCAATAGCACTACCCACACGGCGAAAGACAACATATTCCATGGTTATTAAATCCATAATATGGGCCTTTTTAAAACTCTTCACTTGAATTATTCATCGTGTGCCTTCAGCTCAATTTCTGTGTCAAAACAATGAACTAATTATTCTCGATGAACAAAATTGGAAACAGCGTTTAATTACAAAAATGCTCTCATTGATACTGGACGACACGTTACACCACAGCCTCGGATGTCAATAATTTGCTCCTCCTGGCAATATGATAATTTCCTCCCAAACTGACAATGTAATTATGGAAAAAGTTATAGTTAAAGTCACTGAAGAGAGAAGAGTTGGGGCTTTTGCCAACATCGACATCTTCTGGGAGGAAATGCACAAAGTCAGCTGTGATGAGTTTCATTAATGGCTCTTCCTACTTCAGCACATAAATTTACATTTTTATATGAATCCTCCGGTCTTTCTTAATTACATAAACACACCAGATACGCTGTGTCAGGTCTCCTATTTTTACGGTTTTCTTTTTTTTTCCATAATCAATATTGTACGTAGTGAAAATGATACCTCAAACCATCCTGCAGACTCTATATAGCTTCTGATTTATCGCTGAATCTTTAATATAATGATCATAAAAACCTAATTCACGTTTGGAGCCGAGGAAGCAAATTCAATCAACTAAACATTCTCTCGTCAAAGATGAGAGTCGAGTTCAACGTTTGGTAATTGGATCATTCATTAGCAATTTGGTTGGATGTCAGATTCGCGAGGTTTTCTTTGAAGCGGTTTTGGAGGCTGTCGGGAAATCAAGATATTTTGTTGGCATTGAGGCTAATTAAAAAAAAAAAAAAGTTTGTCATGTCAAGTTTGTCTCCTTGAAGATCTCAAGATAGAGTTACAAGAGCCGAAGTTTGATACTGGAAGTTGTTAGTTATTATCCAGAAACTGGAGGTTCTGAGCGTTGTCTGGTTAACATCTAAAAGACATTCAGAAGAAAGTGTCATGGACGATGATGTTACAGTGATTTGTCCAGAGATGATTTGTAGAGGAGGCACAATGTGACGACAAGGTGTAAGAGGCTGACTTGAAGTTGTAAACAATGATGGCAAAAAAAGGGCGGTGGCGTCGCAGATTTAATACATTAGTCATCCACCATTAGGGATCAATTCCAAAAATGTTCTTTAATTTAATATCCATTTTGCCCTCATCGACTACGGTACAAACGTTATAATTCAAACGACAACAGCAGATGGTTTTCCGGTGATCACAAAATTCCTGGTTGCTCTCAGCATCTCTACCGTAAGTGTGGGGTTAAACGTGCATTTCCTTTTCAAAGTGTAGGCTCTCATCCTGTCCAAATGAACCCTCAAAATATGAAAAAAAAGAACAAATCTCATCCTGGTATAACTGACCAAATGAAGCCCCCTAAACAGCACAGACAAAATGCGGATAAAGTTTATCACCATAGAGACTCGCTTCTCAACAGTTTTAAGAAAAATCTATATACAGTTTTTACACACTGTGCAATATAGATTTTTACTCCTCAAACATCTTGACCAATTCTAAAAAAAATAATAAGGAAAAAGACATTTATTGAATCCTCTATCAAACAAAGTGCATTTGTTAAGCTGCAACAGTTCAGTAAACATGGGGGAGTTTGGAGAAAATTCCTATCTATTAGAATTGATATAAATGATTTTGCAACAGTTTCGTTGGGAGGGTTATTCGTTTTTTTTTTGTCTGTGATCAAAATTGGCCCGTTTAAACCGAGCAAAGGTTAGATACTCTTGATCAGTCTTGGGTCTCTTAAGAATAATTGTTAAAGCAATTGTTTTCGATCCTGGAAACTGTAATGTTAATTTAAGTTGTGCATTATGCAGTTAACAATGAATCATTTATTTTTGGTTGATTAAAACAAAAAAAGGCATCTGGGAAATACCGTTTTTGTGTTGTGTGTGGTTGGATCAACCTAATATAAATAAATAAATGAAAATCAAGCTGCCCGTTTAGCTGAAATATATTTAACAGTATCACAGACCAGTCCCCTCAAGGATGATGGGGGTTTATATACATATTTGGCTCATCCTCTTGACCTCACATTAATATTTCATGAAGGGACATTTTAGTCACTGCCCTTGAGTGTGTCTATATTTAAACACACTGTTGCTGGTATATTACCCTTTCTTTTGAAAATTCTGCACGCAATCTTCACCAGGAAATGTCCCATGTTCACCGTTAAATCAGATTTTTCCTGGAGCTTAAAGAAACAACTGTGTTGTCTATAATTATATGTCATTATATGTTTCAAAATATTGCGTAAAAATACTTTAATGTTGATTCGAGGTCACATTAATACAGGACAGAATCATGTGTTTCAATCATACTAGAAGCACTAGTGTGATCATGAATAATCATGGATGACTGCACTCATGAGCAATCAAAGTTTCATATTAATGTGCACCATTATCTCCAGGTTACACTCCGTGACAGATTTGAATCTTCTCGCATCCCCCCGCGACTCACACCTGTCAAAGAAGCTGACGAAAGGAACGTTGACGAAGCAGATTCAGTGTGAATCCTGTTTACACGTTTGCCGGGAAATGTAATCACAAATACCAGAGCAAAACAGATGCTTTCTGATAACTGAACCACACAATTTGACATCTGGTAATAACATAAACTTAATTCTGGGCTGACCTCATGTTTTTAACTTACAGAGAACAGATCAAATTTGGTTTAAAGTCACACATTTTAAGAAATAAAAAAAATAAAAAAGTACATCTTACATGCCTGTCTAAATTCTTTAAGGACTTTTCTAAGGACTTTCTGAGCGGTTTGATTTTCTATTGGTTTCACAAGCTACTCCAAAAGCTTTCACCAAATACAAACTTGAATAAGTTATAATTGCTCAAGGTCAGGTTAGCGTTAACTCCTTCAGAGATCGGTACCTGGCATGAAGTCACATGTCCCCCGACTTATCTTCCCACACAAACAGTGATAAGAAACACAATCAATGAGAGACAATTCAAAGAAATCGTCATATGGGAAAACAGAGAAACACTGACATTCATACAAACACATATGGATGGAAATAATTGCACCTCCTCTGTGTCTGTGTTACCGTGGTTCTCGTCATACCTTTCTGGGTGCAGATTTCAGTGTATCTGCCAACCAAATAAGGGCTAAATCTGCAGATCTGTTGTTTGGGGTCCCTCAAGGTTCTGTGTTGGGTCCTCTATTATTTTCGCTGTACTTGATTCACCTGGGTTAAATCGTTCAGAGGTTTCCTGATGTTTCTAACCGCATTTTTGCTGATGACATCTAGCTCTACTGCTCATTCGATTCAACTGAGCCCCAGAGGCTGAACAGCTTAGTCAATTGTTTGCTAGAAATCAAACAATGGCTGAGTGAAAAAACTTTGCAGCTAAATGTGGACAAAGCTGAAACTCTGTTTATTGCTCCTGATGATAAGGTTCCAGGGTTGAGTCAGTACTTGGGTGAGTTAGGCCACAGTCTAGAAAGGCGCTTAACAAATAACATTAACTTACTTAACTACTTACCTACTCCTATATTTACCTTTACGACCCTAATTCCTTTATGTCTATCTGGCAATTAAAACAAACTGAGGTTTTGTCAATAACACCTTTTAAAGCCAAATTCCTGAACATCCATCTGAAGCAGGCTTTCCTAAACACGCTTATTTTCATACACAGCTTTCATACATTTGGACAAGCCTTAAATGAAACCACTACTGCTGAATACATAAAGCAAGTTACAGAGTCAAAGAAAAAACAAACTGAAACCTTTGATGAACGTAGGTAAACTCCTGAGGGACATTTCCCTCAGGATCAAAGTGATGCTGGAAGCGCTGCCTGAACAATGCCAACATGTTTTTATGTGATTTAGCTACAAACAGATAGAAAATAAAACGTATCTATGAGGAAAGCCCAGTGGAAGACACAGTCGTACCAAGCGACATAACGAAGAAGAAACGTGGGAAACTGGAAAAATGGGTTCCAAGAAGATCTAGAGAAAGCTTGGAAGGTGAAGTTAACTGTAGATGGTCATCGGAGCAATTGATGGCTCCAACAGACAATAAGGTAAGGTAAGGTAAGTCAGAACTGTATTGAGCCCTCAGGAGGTCTGAAGCTCCCAGGCTTCTGCTACATGACCCAAAGGTATAAAGGATGAACATCCACCTATCCCACCTGCAGAGATCTTTTTTAGTTTGTAAACACAACTAATAAAGTTGTAAATGGATTTTCAAACCAACATTCGGTAACAGCTACAACTCTTTTGGTTGTCCTTCACTAACGACAACGATATTCCATTCACTTGTATGGTTTCACCCACTGTTTAAAAGAATACAAACAAACAAAAAGTTTAAAAAAAAAAAAGAAGTAAAAACAAAGATTACCATGACCAACTTTTGTCTTTTCTGCGTTCAGACTTTTTGTCCATAAAAACAAAAAATATTCCATTTACTGGCATCGTATTGCGCAAAGAGAAAGTTTCTTTAATTATTTAAAACAAGCTGTGTGTTAAGTGATCACATACTCAGTTGGCCCCAAACAAATCCAATTAAAATGTTTATATAATCTTTTTGTGCTGTAATACTGGTTTAATTTCACAAATTAGAGGCAGGGACTCAGCCGTCTTCTGATGAAACGTTGGTTTATAACCAGCATCAGCAAGAGCTGGAGGACATCTGAAATGTTGCATCAAGTATTTTTAATGTTGACTAGATTAAAGTTGCTGTGTCAATTAGTGAAGGGATAGAGAAGATATTTAATTTAAAAAAAAGGGGAAATACAGTGAATGCTGTTCAAGTCTGAGCTATAGATATCACTTGAGCGTCACATGAACTGATCTTTTGAGCTTTATACATCACAGCTACAAGTTTAATTCAATTACTCTCTCTTCCTGTGAGGTGCCTTTGCTGTCACAGCATGTTGCCATTTAAACATAATTAAACAGATCATTTCTCTACAGCTCCAATGTCAACACAGATTATAATCATTCTGATCTCCGCCTCACTCCAGACAGTACAACTGTGATTTCTTTTGTGTCTCCGAAACACAATTTAAACACAACTTTTTTCCAAGGATTCTGACAAAACACAATTATGGTGTGTAAATGTGTGTGTGTGTGTGTGTGTGTGTGTGCCTGTCTTACTTTGCTGGATCAGCATTTGCCTCGCACTAGCGTTCCACTGTGGTTGTGTATCAAGGTAATAAAAAGTGACAGTGGTGTAAGCTGGAAAAAGGCAATATTTATGAGCATTGGTTAGCAAGAATTGCTTACATTTTTGCCATTTTTGAGAAATAATTAATTGCAAAACAGTAACAGAAATGTCGCCTGATGATCTGAAATGTATCAAGGATATCAAGGATACTTTTGTGATGCGGATTATAAACTCACTGAGGCAATATTGATCGGTAAAAATGTGTTTTAAATATACATATTTTATAACTCAAAAGTGCTAGGAAGACCTCTGCCAAAGAACTCATTTAAAATAAATAAAATAGAAATAAAAAAACTACAAATAATTATTCAAGAATTTGGTCCAGGTCAACTGCTAAAAAGAATAGAAAAGAAAAACATGTGAGGTGTTTTTGTATTGACTTGTATGGCTTGTAACCATTACTCAATACAACAAAATACAATAAAATCAAAAGCACCAAATTTGTTCATCCATGTTAGTATGTTTTGAAAACCAGTTTTTTCTCTGCCAATCAAATAAGGTTTAAATCTGCGGATCTGTTGTTTAGGGTCCATTAAAGTTCTGTTTTGGATCCTCTATTGTTTTTGCTGTACTTGATTCCCCTCGGTAAAATCATTCAGAGATTTCCTGATGTTTCTTATCACATTTTTGCTGATGACATCCAGCTTCACTGCTCATTTGATCCAACTGAGCCCCAGAGGCTGAACAGCTTAGTCAATTGTTTGTTAGAAATCAAACAATGTCTGAGTGAAAACACTTTGCAGCTAAATGTGGACAAAACTGAAACTCTCTTATTATGCCTGATGATAAAGTTAAGTCACTACTTGGGTGACTTATGTCTACTGATGTGAAAATTGCTCCTTGGAGGACGTCCTAGTATTTCATATGTCTTAATCGAGTAGAACCCTAATGTAACCATCAGACAAACACTGTCATTTTTTCAGTCTTTTCCCTTTTTCACAGTTTACAAGAATTTGTGCAGTCGACTTGACGGACAATTAAGTGTTTTCCATTTCCTACTCACCCTCATGTTGATTAATAGTTGGGATTGTTTTCAGTGTAATCCGTTTCTATTTGGAATTACAGGCAAAAATGTACATGCATATGAGGATGGCGACAGGAGCTCACTTTTCTTTGTCAAAAAACATCCAAATACTGCTCTTCTGTAATGCCCCTATAAAATGTATAGAACAAATATAAAAATATAGAAATTGATCTGAAAAAATGTATTAATTAATAATTTATTAATATTGCATCCTAGTCTGTACCGTTTACAGTGGTAGCTTGTGCAAAATTTACTGGAGTGTTTCCTGCGTATGTATAAAGGAAGCCTTTTAGCTTTGTTTAAAAAAAAATAATTGAAAGATGTCTCACTTGTCGAGGCTTAAATACAAGGTGGACATGACAGAAAACCGAGGTTTGGACGAGGAGGACTAAGAAAATCAGTGCCATTCATGATCGTCATATGAACATACATTTCTGCCTATAACTCCAAAAAGACAAAGATTATTCTGAAAATGATCTCAACCCTTAGTCAATATATGGGTAACTATGACCTCAAGTAATTGGGGACAGGTACATCATCCAATCATAATTCCGCCCAAACTCTACCACTTGAAGAATAATGTGGCTAAACCATAAGACTGCATTTCTGTGGATCTGAACTAGATTAAAAACTGTGGTTCAGTAAAAGACACAAATACTTACATACATACTTTATATCTCATTCAGTCTATGATCTTAAAAGGATTAATTATCTATTGCAGCGTCATCCACCTCTTTGGCATCACCTTCAGCTTGGATAACCAAAAAAACATCCACAAAAAATATTATTGAATTTATCTTGCATTAGTGTCACTATTATATCATGCGGAGTTGTTTTTCCTTATTTTGGAAATTGGATAGGAATCTACAAGTGTAGCTTCCAAGTCCCAGACCTTCAAGTACACCTTGTCAAAAGTTTGGCACGCACTTAAAAACTTACTGAACTCAAAGCTGGCTGCCAAGGATTAATCTTGTATACATAAATCCTTGTGACAGCAAAGTAAATGTCCCAGCAATGATCTCTCACAACCTTTTGAAAGTAACACGGTCACCTTTCTTTTTCTCAAAGAAAGAAGGAGAGAAATGTCTTGGTTCTTTGCACTCCAAACAAATGTGTCAAATCAAAGGTGGTTTTGACTTGTTCTCTGTTATTTACAGATTAATGTGTAAGTTCTACTACAGGCTACAGAAACACATTCGTACAACACTGTGACAAATAAGGATGGAACCACCATTTGTCCAGTTACATTTCATTTATATTTGAGTTAGCATGCCAGGGTATTTGGATTAGTATTGCCTTATCTAGCTATTATTGTACATCCTACCACAGGTTTTGTTTGCAGTGTGTTTTAGTTCCTTAATACTATTTATTTTGTCTGATTCAAAGTGCATTAATGGTTACACTTGAAAATATATTGTTTTAAATACATGACCCTCAGTCCAGCCTATAACAAACACCTAATGCAGGACTTTACCTGTCTTTACATGTCTGATAAATATGTTTAATGCAACGTTTTTAAATGAAAATGAGAGGGAAATCCAATGGATTCAAACATTAAATATGCACAATGGGCCAAAAGTTTGGGCACATTTTCATGAAGACATCAAAAATGATGAATGGATACATGTGCAATTATGTACTCAACAAACACATTTGAAATAATTGACTTATTACATTACTTTAAGAAACAAAGGTAAGACAGAATCAGCCTGTTAAGTTGTGTCTAAACGTTTGGACTTTACTGTATATAGTTATTATATATTATTCTGTATGAGGCACGGACCTCCATGACTATCCAAAAACCATATGTTTTACCTACTAAGAAAAGGAAATTTCCAGAATTTCTTTGGCCAATTGTAAGGGGGCACAAAGGGATCCTAGTTAATAATTGAATGGGTCCAATTTTATTAAAATGTATACCATCCAGTTGGTTTGAAAGTCAACTGCACTGTGTACAGTTCTAAAGACTTCCTAGAACATTGCACCACGGACCAGTATCATGTTGGCATTCTATTCAATGACGACCTTTAAATAAAACAGTAAAAAATAAATCGTATAGAGTTTGTGTTTCACTCATTTTCCCTAGTTTATAGGTTTATATTTTGAGTAAACTTGACTGAAACAAGCATCTAGATGTGTCAAGAGCCACAGGACGATTTTACTTCGGAGAAAATACCATCTTTCTGTCAAAGCAAAACACATTTCAGACAGAGTAATAATCAATAATACACTGCTCTACACAGTCCCGTCGACTCGCTTTCAAACCACTCGGATAACCATGACCTGGATGAATGAGAACCTTCACGGTATTTTATATCATATTTCCATAATTTCAGGTACTTTCATTTCAACCTTAGGACCCATAATCCTCCAGAATTTACTGTCATCTCTCCTCCACCTGTCTCCTCAGAGTTATCTATATTCAAGTTTTTTCTCTTTCTTCAAGCCCTTACTGAATAAATAATTTGTATACTTCTATTACTTCCATCTGTCCATCCATGGCATTTTTCTATTTCCCTCTCTTCTAGATTCTAAAACACATACAAAAGCACACTCTCACAAATGAAAAAAAAAAGGAAAAACATGTACTGCAGATATCTCATGATGGCCTCACTCCTTCTATTTTTAGCTAAAGCACCATCAAACCCCTCCTTGGCGCCACCTCTATTGCTTCTGAATTGTACCATCCCTCTTCAAATCCACTCAGGGAGAAGGACCTTTTTTTTTTCTTTCTCCTTCTTCTGCGTGTGGTCTAATTTTCCAATTGACCCAAAGAGTAATGATCGTTCGCCTTCACTTACTCCCATCACACTCCAATAACACCCCCAAGCCAACGACTGCTAGTGAACACGACTCCCCCGTCCACCACATCAATTTAATTTAGACTGCAGCTCAAACTCCACGGCGGGGTTTCCTACGAGCGGGAGGAAGTGTGGGTGTGCTTATAATTGATGTGTTCCTGTGTTCTGACTCGCACAAATGTTAGTTTAACTTTGCAAATGAAAACAATCTTGACTGGAGACAGTTATATCCACAGTTCCCGAAATAGCTTCTATTTTCTTCGCAGAAAAACCTTATGAAGGTCATACCGTAGCAAGCATCTGTATTTCCGTTTAGCAATAATGCGTCTATGATAGTTGAACATCAATAAGCCGTACAGCCTCATAAATGCAGAAGCAGCAAGAAAGTAAAGTGAAATATACGCCCGGTAATTCTTAAGTCATTTTTATTTATTGCACTTGCTGCTCTCAGCCGTCCCTCGCCATGAACATCCTCATGAATACGGCTGTGTGTTCTCCGGAGAAAGCATCCTCTGTTTGTTGCCGTTCCAGAGGAGGAGACGTCCTGCCGGCTCTCTGAGCAGCAATTAATGCGGCCGTATATGAAGCTATTTCTGAACGATCGGCGCTCCCTCAACAACCAATTAAATCCACTATGTCAAAAATGTGTCAAAAAAAAAACCCGCACAAAAATCAAGTCCTCTTTATTTTTGAATAGAGGATTCAAATCATGCCCCGACACGAAGGGAAACAGACGCATTAATCAGCACAAATTGTCTCTAAAAAGCATTTTTCTTGATTAACTGATTTGAAAACAATCACGATGACACTTTAACATTTTTCGCCAGACATTTTGAAAATCGTAAGAGTGTTGTTTACTGACTCGAACTCTGGGTGTGTAAGAAAAAGTAATCTCTGAGTGCAGTTGATAAATATGAAAAAAGAAGATTTCAATCTTATTCACATCTTTTTCTGTTAAACTAAGAGTTTAAACACTTGTAAACTTAGATTAATACATGTGTTTGCTTTGTATACATCATAAAATGGTAGGATTTTTAAAACTCCGATCAAACATTTTTCAGCTGAAGTCAATTTTCTACAATCAAAAAAAAAAATGTATATACTGTATAACAGAAATCAGTTTTCATCTGTGATTAAAGAACATTTAGGTTATATGTATAGATTTTAAAGGAACAGAGATAAGAAAAGTTTATATAATTTCTGCTTCGTATTACTTTTTTTATTTCAGTGACCAGAGTGGCAGCATTTATTTAATGAAAAAAAAACATCCACAAAGCTGATTTTGAAGGAAACCAAAATATCTTTACTTACTAACTTACTCTCAATAACAAAAGGCGCTCCTTAACGGAGCGATAAAAGAACAGTTTGACAAAAAACAAACAATTTAAACACCCACGATCAACCAAAAGTCAAACAAAAAGGCTGAAATCAGTGTGCAAGGCCTATAATCCAAATGAAAATAAACCCCACACGGTGAGCTCCGTGAAGTCTCCAAGCGCGCAATCATGGCATAAACGATAGATGAAAAAAGAAAACAAACTACTTATCCGAGTTCCTGTGTGTTCGGTCAATGTTCTTTTAGAAAGAAAGAATAATTGGAGCTTGATGTCCTCGGACCCTGTGAAGTCACTGGTATGTTACACAATGACCAGAATATTTACTCATTTCTTTTGTTTATTTATCATTAACATAAGTGTCGATTACAAGTATTAGATAAAATAATAACAAATAACTCTTCAGGGACTCATTTAATACTGAGACACAAGCATCGACTGGGACCCCTTGTACACGACATGAGACTAATGAAGTTTTCTGTTCAGTTGGGCTTTAAATACTACAAATGATTTAAAAATATATATATATATTTTTAAAAATATATATATATATTTTTGGGGGCTTAGTAGCACGATATTGCTGTGGCCTCACAGTCAGAACGAGAAAAAACAATCAACTTACAAATCCTGGAAGAAACCGTGAGCTCCTCATTTCAACTTGAATATGAGCTCGGCACGATGAAAACAGTTGAAGCTGAGATTTTACTCAACACCTGTTGTTCGTCTGCCCTGACTCACCTGAAGCTATGACAAGATCTACTGTTGAACACACACTTCTGTTCCGGAATCTATCTATGTCCCCTTCTGCCACATCTACACTGAAAATGCTTTAAAAAAAAAAAACTCCTTATTAAAGCATAGCCTGAATACACATCCAGTTAAATGACTGAAATCATTACCCTAAATAAATTGGCACCCACTCATGGATTGAGGGAAGATGCATGTTTTCATGATATGATCAGAACTTCCCCCTCCAGGAAAGAGTGGGGGAAAAAACAAGTTCCCCAGAGTTTAAGATGTGTTGACAGGGGGTTCAGCAGAAGTGGATCGTATTGGGTTTGATGTTCACAAATAATAAGTGTTGTTTGTTTTTCTAACGATTTTTGTTTGACACGCAGCTGAGCTAGAAGTCCCTCCAGACCCTCCGTGTAACAATGTCAAATCAAAGACGAGCCAGCTGTTCCAGGGTCTAAGACTTACTGTATGTTTTCTTTTTTTTAACTCGGATTTCCTACCCATTTTCTATCTGTTGTGGACATCGTGTCCATTGTATATTATCGCAGCCATGGTTTCATTTCATTCGATTTTTCTTCACTGTTCTTCCTTTTCTTTTTTAATCTTCCAATAAATCCTATAAAAATACAGTGTCAATTTTTGCAATATTTTGGTTTGTATTACAATAATTGTATCCATCTTATCTATCTATCACATCCATCTTATCCATCCATATATCGTATCCTATCGTACCCATCTATTGTATTCATCCGTTGTATCTATCGTATCCATCTATCGCATCCATCGTATCCATCCATATATCGTATCCTATTAGTACACATATATTGAATTGATCCATTGTATCTATCGTATCCATCCTATCGTATCCATCTATTGCATACATCGTATCCATCCAATCTTATCCTTTATATCCATGTCATCGTATTTATTGTATCAATCTAACGTGTATATTGTATCTATCGTATCACATCCATCCTATCCATCCTATCCATATTATCGTATCTATCGTATTCATCTAAAGTACATATTGTATCTATCATATCAATATTTCGCATCCCATCGTATCCATCCTATTGCATCCATCATATCCATATTATCGTAACCATCTAACATATATATTGTATCTATCGTATCCATCTACCGTATATATTGTACCTATCCATCCATATATTGTATCCATTTATCGCATCCATTGTATCCATCCATATTTTATGCATTTATCACATCCATCGTATCCATCCATATACTGTATCCATTTATCGCATCCATCATATATATTGTATCCATTTATCGCATCCATCGAATCCATCCATATACTGTATTCATTTATCGCATCCATCATATATATTGTATCCATTTATCGCATCCATTGTATCCATCCATATATTGTATCCATTTATCGCAACCATCGTATCCATCCATATACCATTTCCTATCGTATCCATCTCTTATATCCATCCATTGTATCTGTTGTATATGTCTGTACAGGATAAACACAATTACATTATTCACACAAGTATGAACACTGACCTCTCTCACTCCGTCAGCAACCAGACAGAAACAATCACAGTTTAGATTGCATTGCAGTATTCACAAATAACAAACTGTAAGGGACAATATTTTGTAAACATAACTTTATTGAAAAAAATAAAATAATAAAGTAAATGTTTTATCGTGATAAACAATCGTTTTGTGCCAGTTTATTCATTTACAAAACACAACTTTAAAAGCGATTGGAAAATATGACAAACGATTTACTGAAAACTGTGTATTATAATACAATTGTAGGTACTTAATGACGTGCAGTGAGGTTGATGAAGTCAATTATAAAAGTGGAAAATAGCATATATTTTAAATATTCATCCAACAACATGCAACTCGTAATGCTTAATGTCAAACCATCATCATTCTCTTAAAATTACACTCAAACACACACACACAAAAACAGCATTTATTTAGTCTAAATGAATAGATGACCTTATTATTTCATATTCATATTTACTGTTAATGATTTTGAAATATAAAGATGTGTTCTGCACACGTTCATTTAAACCTTCAGTAAAAGTTAATTTTTTAACTTTTTAATTTTAATTTACTACTTATTTTAATTAATCAAGGTTTTCTATGAAAATATTTGTGGAAAATGAGATAATTCAAAACGCGAGAAGGAACACAAACAAATCATAAACCTTATGCAAGTCACAACAAATTATATTTGATTTGTTTTGTTTGTAATGATTCAGAGGTTGGTTTAGTAAGTATCACGTCTTTTATAATCAAACACAATATTGTTTATCTAACAGGACTCCACACATACACCAACAACAACACTGACACACAGTGGAAACAAAACTCATTGTGACAATAATGTCTAAATATAAAAATAGTTTCTTGTATCTTCCAATCTATATTGTATCTATCGTATATACATATAAATCTACCGTATCCATTGTATATTAATCGGCCATCATCATTTCATTTCATAACATATGTCTTCACTATGTCTTTTCTACAACTCTTCTTGAAAACTTCATTTCATTCTTCCAGTCTCCCCTCAGTCAATGTCAACATACAATATATTTATTCTAAATTCTAAATAGAAAATATACCAATCCGCAAGGGCAAAGTTTAACATGATGGGAAATGTCCCATGTTAGGGGTCTCCAATCTTTTTTGCACAATGGACATGTTTATTGTCAGCATTGATAAAAACAGCACGAAAAATACATTTCATAAAAATGCTGAATCAGCAGGAGAGCCATAGGAGGGTCCCACGTTAAATTTGTATTTAACTGATTTTCACTTGTTTCCATGGTTGTTGTTTTTTAAATAAACTTAACCAGAAATACCAAATACAAGAGATGTTAAATGAAATATTCTTTTTTTTCTGTGTGGTATCAAATGCTTCACCAACTGGTACCCCACTTTGTGAACATTTGTTATTGCGAGTTGGATCCTGATTTAATTTCCCCGTCTTATTAATCATTTTAAAACCATCAGAAAAAAACACACAACATTAATTAATCCCACAATGTTTCAGCACAAGGCGGAGTGTAACTAGATGTAGCCACATGTGATTTGTCTGGGAGATGCGATCGTCTCATTCAATTAGCATAACCCGAACCCTCTGAGCCCGTTTCCACACTTGCTTTGTTGCATTATCCATGACACTTTTTTCACTTTAAACTAGGCCGTAGAATGTTCGACCTTCATAATCATTTGACATCCAAATGAAGAAACACAAATATTCACCATCATTTCATCAATTTTCATCAGTTTTACAAGTATTCCACGACATCATTATTTAAGGTTCAAGCCCTGAGCTATTTTGACCCTTTTACATGGTTCAGTTCTCCAATGCCACCAGCAAATACTGGCCAACTTTCCAAAGCATCATTTTGAGCAACTTCAAAGAGAAGACTGCGACAAATGATTTCAGGGACTCGGCCACAAATCGCCAAAACCTTGAGCAGCTTACCGGTTATACAGAAAGAAGGGCCTTCCTGCACCACTGGGTGAGCCTTTTATAGCGAACACAAAACCTTGCCAGCAATAGTTAAATAAGAAAAAAAAAAAGATAAGATAAGATAGTAAAAACATGGATAAAATAAACACAAGTAACCATCAAGGTATACATGACACACATTGTGTTCACATGACGTAAATACACGATCACGTGTCCCTTAAAATATTTGTTATTTAGTCCCAATGAACATCCAAGGAGAGATACTTTACAAGGAGAGACGAGGTGGAGATAGTTGACAACTTTAAGTACCTCGGCGTGTGGATGGACAGTAAACTGGACTGGTCCTGCAACACAGACCATGTATATAAGAAAGTTCAGAGTACTTTCTGAGGAGGCTTCGATCAATTAACATCTGCAAGAAGCTCCTCTGCATGTTCTACCAGTCTGTGGTGGCCAGTGTCCTGTTCTATGCTGTGGTGTGTTGGGGTGGAAATGTGTCCAAGAGGAGTGTCAACAGGTTGGACAGGTTGATCAGGAGGGCTGGCTCTGTGGTTGGAATGAAGCTGGACTCACTGGTGACAGTTGCTGAGAGGAGATCATTGAACAAACTACTGTCCATCATGGATGATGACAGTCATCCTCTGAACACTGTCATCAGTGAGCAGAGAAGCAGAATGAGTGCATGAATGCTCCTACCCAGGTGCAAAACAAATAGACTCAAGGGGGGAATAGAGAAGACACAAGACTGCAGTATAGTGTACATTATGCTTTTGCTTTTTCAATTGAGTTTAGTTTGTTTTAGTTAAGCCTGAGTGAACAATTAAGTTTTTTGTTTTATTTTGTAAACATTTCTTTTATATAAAATATAATTATCAATGAGTTGCTGGGATGTGTTTTTTCTTTTCTCCAATATAGTTTTAACTTTAACTGTCAAATGTCTTGAGATAACTTTGTTATGATATGAAACTTTAAATGAAAAGAAATTGAAACGTTTATATTTCATTTTTGAACATTTTGGAACAAAACATTCTTTTTGTGAAAACGTAATCCTTGCCTTGTGAATCTCCCTCTTACAGCTCATTCGCATGTTCACATGGCATTATTAAAGGATCGTATGACACATAATGTTCACTAGACATAAATAAAGGATCACATGACCCAGAATCTTTACGTGACACAGATAATGTTGGCTGACATGAATAAACAATCACACATGATGACACATGATACTTACATGAAACACATAATGTTCACATGACATACATAAATGATCACATGACCCATAATGTTTACATGACACAAATAATGTCCTCATGACAAATAAACGTTTACATGACACACACAATGTATAGTGACATAAATAAATGATCACATGACCCATAATGTTTACATATACACATACGTATAATGTAAACATGATATGTACATGACACAATGATCTTTAACATGACAAACATAAACAATCAAATTGATAAAGTCACCGTGATATATCATCAATAATTAATAAAATAAAGTATGAAGAAAATATTTTACTCAGTGAATTATTCAGTGAATCATTATTATTATAAGGTGGTATTTTTAAGCAGAGAGTGCAATCAGACCAATCCTCTCATTCATGTTCTCTGGAGAGTTACGTGATACGAGCAGTTATAAAGCTGTAATAACGGATGACCCAGATGCAACAATTCCCGGCTTCCATGTCAACCATTTCTCTGATCATCAAGTTGGCTGACGTCCCGGTGTCAAGCGACTCGCTGCTTCACGGACACACACCAACACACTCGTGCCCATGTAGGCATGTTAAATAAGAGACCCCTTCACATTTACATGATTGATGGGATCACTCTGTAATGTGTGACCCAGTGGGTGCATAAGTGACAACCTCATTTCAAGACCTTACTGCTTTTATACTGCTTTTCTAAAACTACTGGAGTCAAGATATAACAGCGAACCAAGTGTGCTTCTGAAAGGATTCAGACTGACATGTAAACTGTATTATTAATATAAAATGTGTGACTTCGAACCAGATCCGATTTCTATTCTTTGTTTAATTAAAGTGTCAGTCAGATTCCTAACCTGACACTACTTTATATAGAAGACTGTTTCAGATGTGAATAATGACTCAGAAGACAGAAACGTCTGGTTACCAGTGGAGAGTCGGATCTCACATAAAAGAAGGCTCAGTGGGTGATGTCACCATATGCTCTTCTAATGGGCAGGATGGGAGTCCTGCACATTGTTTCTCCTCCGTGGATATTGATTGGGCATCGGTGATGTGCATGACTCGACATGCATAGGGATGAGAACGCTGTAAAATCTGGCAGCACGATGACAGAGCTGGAGGAAACGATAACTTTATTTATTTACTGTTTTGATGACACAAACAGGCATAAAGTGAATGTCCTGGTCACAATCTCAGAACATTGACCTTTTGTTCGCGGTGTCACTTTTAAAAGAAAATGAAAACTTGATAAGGTCCAATATATGTGGCTCACAACTGTCCCAATATAAAATGTAGCCCCCCTTAAGGGAAGTTTTCACTGCCCACCCTTGTCCTTATTGGTCATAGTCAAGTTTTGCCCCTATTGTCGCCTAGGTCACAATACACACTTGTATTTAAATAAAAAGGTTACACTTGTCATTGTAGACTACGATTAAACTTCAAAAGGATGTTTCCTAAACAGGGAATTACAGCTTCCCTCCTCTTGTTACGGCACAGTTTCATGAGGCCTTGCATCAGGTGGTGTATCTTTGGTCTTCAATAAACTTTTACAAGCAA
Organism: Callionymus lyra; assembly: GCF_982586985.1. Lineage (NCBI taxonomy): Eukaryota > Metazoa > Chordata > Actinopteri > Syngnathiformes > Callionymidae > Callionymus > Callionymus lyra. Next base: position 14,715,596 of record NC_141822.1, on the reverse strand, counting down.
ACACAAGCGAATTGAGAACGAAGCTTGTGAATCAAGCACCGAGGATACAGAAGTCATACACTGAGTGGTCGCACTCGCTTGCTAGCCATAGAATGAATTGGTATATGTACATTGCGCATCCCATAATCCCACAGTAAAGCAGAACATCAGCGAGACACTAAAAAGAAAAATCAGCTTATTGGTAAGGATATAAAATTAAATTGTGGATAAGGGAGAAATTTAAATCCAGGCACATTTGAAACTTTAATATACTTATAAGTATATGTCACCGATTTCTTCTATTGTCGGAAGGTGGAACAATTAAAGAGAGATAAGAACATCCTTTGGATTTGCAGTCTATTTGTTCTTGGTAGCTGTTAAAAGTGAAAATTCTGACTCCGTCACACAATGATTTTCTACTTTGCAGATAATGTCTTAATAGCTTGATGGCCAGGGTAATGAAGATGAAAAGGACATTGTGTTAAATTGTCTAAATCCAGAAATCTACCATGTTGGTCAGGTTGAGAGGCGAGACACTCACTCTGGCACCGGCCAGAGATGAACCTTGCAGCAGCTCTGAAAGAAAAAGAATAAAAGATTAAATCAATACATATTTGAAGCCCAGACAACTTAATGGAAGTAACAAGTTTGAAGAACGGTTAAAGAAAGGTTCTTACATCGCCAAAAATGTAATGTTTACACTATAAATAGGCACATTTATAACTTTTAATATGTTTAGTTAATACACAATATTTTGTTTAATGTTTAGAATAAAACACAGTATTAATAATGCAACTCTAAAATGTATCGTTGTGTTATAATGTTATTCAGAAATACATTAAAACATGAATTAATAGTTAGTTAACATTTTACAAAATAATTAAGGGTCAGGACTGTTTAATAGAATAAAAAAACCATCAGCAATGGAACATTTCGACATACTCCGCTCAGCTTTGAGCGGTCGATTGAATTCAGGCCAAGTCTGAAAGCAAACTGTGAGAAGCATATAGTTGCTGATTGGGCACCGTGGAGTCATCCCTCAATATATAGGATCATAAATTCTCTCCTCTTGAGAGGTCATTGTTCAGACGGTGCCAGTCAAGATGGCACTTTTAATTTCAGTCCTCTTGGCCGGATGAACAGATGGCCTTACCTCGCCCTCGTCCGTGATCACCTCCAACGTGATGACCGTATCAGCTCGATCATATCAATCATGACGGATCAACATGTAACTGGAACCACAGACAAAAATATGAAATAAAGAAAGTGGAAATACTTTTCTGTAAGGTCAGCATAAACTAGAGACTTACTTTAGGCATTAGGGAAGAGAAGATTGCTTCAATAAATCACATTTTGAAACACAATTTCCTTTGTGATCGTCAACAACTACAGTACACTCTGTATGAGTTTCAGCCTTCAGTCCCTAAATTCTTACTCACATGAGTCTGCTAACATTGTGAACTGGTGTCCTTGTATTGATTCAGAACTAAATAAATGACCTCCTGCTTCTGGTCTCCCATTAAACATAATAACAATTATATATGAATGTGTATGAATGAACTTGCATTTACCTTTAGACTTTGCCTAGTCTGTTATTTGTCTTCTCCTGCTCACTTGTTTTATGTTCAGTTTTCAGAACCATCAGGCTGTTTATACACTAAATACTAAACCCTTCTTAGTTCCTATTAGATATTCATTTATTCATTCATTGTCTACCGTTTTATCCCGGAGTCAGGGTTGCGGGGAGACTGGGGTCTATCCCAGTATCATAGGGCGAGAGGCACGGGACACCCTGGACAGGACGCCAGTCTGTCGCAGGGCACACAAAGACAGACAACCATTCACACATGCTCTCATACCTACGGACAATTTCTCAATCTATTGAATATTAAATTGCTAATCAGATTCAAGTCTCATTAGAAATAAAAATCAGTTCATTGGGGATCAATATAGTAAAAAAAATAATAATAAGTGTAAAGAAAAGTGGATCAATATAGAAAACAAAATTGGTCCTGGGTCAGTTATAAACTTTTTTTTTTCCTATCTTGTTAAGTCGTTGCATGTTTTTGTGCATCAAACTTTACTGTGTGATAAAAATACACTACTCCAAACCGTATAGACCAGCTGCCGTGAGTAACCCTCCGACCCTTGCATATACATATTTGATTGAAATCTCCGTCAACATCAAACTTAACTCGGAACAAACTTCATGAAAAAAAAAAAATCTTTGGCACGTTTATGTTAAATAAACACAGAAGCTCAGAGGTGCTTCAAATAATAATGAAGCAAGAGTGCATTGTCTTGTTGTCTCTCTATTAAGTCATTGGAGCTATTTGCTGACTTGGAACGTGTTGTTGGTTTTGGGGAGCATCTTCAGGACAACACAATAATGTGACGATCATATGACTCACAAACATAACACAAGAATCTTCATGTCTGAATACACTTCACCAGCTATGATGTCAACATGTTTCTGAGTGCCCTCTTGTTGTGCGTAATGACTATACCTTGGAGATATCAACGCTCGTTTGAGATATAATTCAGAAGCAGCCTTGAAGCAATGTTGAGTTGTGCAATACAATGAAGGGATGAGTCATTTGAGGGTTTATTAAGAGCTGACTACTGAACATCTACTGAACCAGTGAGTAAAAGGAAAGAAAATCAAAGGAAAAGTGAAACAGAACCGGAAAAAACAAAGGTGAAAACACAAGTAGTACAAGCTTTAAGATCCTTGATAACAAGACTGAAGCAACAACATCACCGACCCAGGAAGTCCTTTGATCTGGCACAAAGGTCTGGACTCAGGTGCTTGAAGAAGGATGTCAGTTCTTGACACAGATGAGTTCCGGGCAAGTGCTTTTAGACAAGCTCAAGGGGAATAATAATTAAAAAAAAAAGACAGGAAGTATAAGGCCAAAATTAAAGTGCAACATGCAACGTTACAACATGGTTGAAGTAGAATAAACATGTCACTTACAAATGTACCATGTAACAAAGCCGCCAGGCTGAAATCCACTTCCAGCCCAGGTGCATGTCATGTCAGTGGAAAAAAGCAAAATACTTCAACAGTAAAGCCTATAACTTTATTTATAGTCATCATCTACAAACAGCACAGACAACAGTCTGCCCTGAAATGTCTGTACACCTAACTATAATTTATCTCGATTTGTGTTTAGTAATTTTAGTTTGTGGGCAAAAGGCTGTCTTCAAAAGGGTGATGCCACCAAGCTAGCCACAAAGTCACTCTCCTTCCCTGCCATTTAAATCTCCCTCCCTAATCACTGCATGTACAATATCAGATTACAAAAGTTAGCAATGTTTTGTTTGTTTAGTTGAGTATTCAGGCCATGAGTTTTCCTCCTGCCATCACTAAACCAGCAGACACTGGTTTATCGAAACAAACATCACTCAATTAGTAGTTATCAACCTGGGCCAAAGTCCATCCATGCAAATCCACACCTACGGACGACATGGCAAAATCTCATTTTACTCTGGTTTCATTTTATGCAGTCAAAGTGCCCTCGAGCTAACAGGCATGGGGCGAACATGCAAACACAAAGCTATTCTTGTGCCATGTTTGTCACTGCTTCCTGATTTTATGCTTCAGAAACAGGTGGGAAATGTCCAAAATTGCTGTTTAGCCACCGGGTGTTTTTAGATAGCATCAGAAAAAAGAGTCTTTTTCTTCTTTCCCAGCTTTTTAAATTGATGATTTTTTTTTAAGAGTGGAGCAGGCTGGAGACCCAGAAGCAGAGGTAAACAAACTAAGGTGGGCTAAGTCCAAAAAAAATAATAAATATATTAATATAGAATATTATTTAAACCCCGCTAACAAAATTATATCCACAGCAAGAAAAATCAAAACTACAAGAAATTTGGAAAAAACAGCTGATCTAAAATAAATGGGGGGAAAACTTGGGTTGGTATAAATCCAATAAAAGCCGAAGGCAAAGGTAACCAGCAACTATCTTTCTTCGGGTACATGAGCCTCAAAATAGGATTTAGCCAAATTATGTTTAGCCAGAACCTTGTGTCATGTATAGGAAGAAGTTAATTTACACAAAACAATGATTCAAATTGGTTCTTGTCTGTCCATTTTAGAGGATATGAGGGTTCACATAAAGTTTATATCTAGCAAAAGAGTGTTTTTTGTGAGGATTATTACGTGGGCTAAATCCTTTTTTCAACAAGTTCTCAACTATAGTGGCATAAATGGAATAAACTAACCAATATCACTTCAAGATGGAAAATAGTTAACAGGAATTCATTGTTTTTATCCCCAAATTCCATTTGTAGATTTGGATTGCCATCTATGCCCTACTTTAAAGTTTAGAAAGAATGAATTCCTCCAAATCAGGCCAGCATGAACCACGTCAATTTTAATCATATCGCATAAGTGTCTTTATCTGTTACCGACAGCTTCTTTAATCCTTCTGTCGATCAGGGATTTCCAACGTATAATTATATTCCTCTTGAGAAGTGCCTTGAAATAAAATGTCTCAACTCGTAGGAGAGGTGAAAATGTTAGATTTAAGAGCTTGAATGCTTGATGTACATGCTGTTAGAACATATCGTGTAAACGCCGTCAAGATCAGTTGTATTTATTTTACTTCAATTTTTCTTCAGCCGTTTTTTTTTAATTATCTGTTTTCTGTGCATTTTATAGCTGTGCAAGTTTTTTTTTATTCAATTCTCACCTTCATCTTACTGATTGTCACGACCCTACGGTGTATTTCGCTTTATTTCCCCAAGTCAAACAATTATATTTTACACATTTTAAATTCACAATGAGCTTTTTTTAAATAGATTATATCATGTAGTAGCTGAATCTTCCCCACAACTGAGTTGAAGTCACTTGAATCAGATAAATGTAATATAATTGTAGTGAGAGGATACATGTTTTATTTAACTGGGCACCCCCAGACTTCAACCTATGGAGAGGCTCTACCAAAGCCAAGTATCCATAACAGGGAAGGTATCAAGGGATCTTTAATGAATTCTAGTAAGCATTCACTAAAAGGTGATTGAATCCGTCATTTTTCCTCCCTTTAAAGACGGTTTCCAGCTCCATTTAAATCTCCGCCTTTGATCAATCATAACAACATCTGCTGTGTTCAGGGACGGGGAACGTCTCATCTTAACAGCATGATCAGAGGAGCTCCGATAACTATAAAAATACATATTTTATCAAAACATTTCTGTAGCACTCCGCAGGGATCCAATATCAATTTAAAAATCACTTCGAAGTGAGCATTTTACGGGCTTCTTAAGGTGTCAAATGTAATCACCAGAAACACCAAAGTGCCCCAAACATTGAAGCTCATTTGAGCCGTCAAGAGTTTAAGAGGCGAAGGGTTTAATCAAATTTGTATTCTAGCTCAGTTTAGGAAAATTCAGTAAATAAATGTGGCCCGGTTCATGGGCCATCAGATTTAACGGGACGGCCCAGACTTTACTCATGTTCGGGTTTCTCTTACCGGTGGAAAATGTCCCCCTAATGCTCTAATCAGATGCCCAAGCTACTGAATACTCCTAACGTGAGGAGTCGGTCACTAAGGTATAGCCCAGACACAGTTTTAAATAAACTGGTTTCAGCCGCTTTTACTCGCAAACTTGTTTTTTCAGTCACTACCCACAACTTCAAGGTAAGGATAGAGATGTAGAACAACCATAATTTCGACCAAGAACCAGACAGAGATTTGGAGTTGCTGGTTTTCATTCCTACCGTTTGACTGAACTTCACGGTCTGATGGAACCAATAAAACCACATCATCTGCAGTGACCTGTCCTAAAACCAACACATTTTGACCTCCAGTTGTGACCGTTGTCTCCCAACACCGAGGTACAAGCTAGCCTTTTACGGTTAGCAACAAGTGGTTCAGTACACTAAGGCTTCAAATCAGAATCAGAACTTTTATTGGCAGTTTCGTCAACACACCGTGGGAATTTTTTGTGGTGTCAGTACAGAATAAGAGAATGAAATAACACACAAAATAAGAAGGAAGAACCAAGCACCAAGGCAGCCATTCTGCAGCGCCTAATGGGAAAGTTAAAGAAAAAGTTAGATTGTTTTTTGCCTTTACATGGACATTTTAAGGTCTAATGAGTCCCAAGAGCCAGTAGGTGGACATCCAGAAAACAAGGGACGTCATAAATTATAAGTGATCTCCTGAGAAAAGCCCTTTCATGTGTACATTCATTTACATTAACATTATTGATTAGCTTTTAAAAATCTGCCCAAGACAATGTGTTGAAAAAGTGCTTTGTGCTGGCAACAATACCAACAACCCACAAGATGTATCGATCCGTGTGTGTGTGTGGGACTGAAGGAGTCAAAATAAAGCAGCATCCGAAGCAGCAAAGTAAAATCGGCTCCTCGGAATATCATAGTTATGACTAATTAACCCATTTAACCACAGACGTTTCATGTCAAGCAGTGAAAAAAATAAAAGACGAGACACCCAATTAAATTAGTCATGTTTTGGTTTTGGTTGATCTGTTTGTTGGTCATAGTTCATATTGATTTAATTTTCATATTTTCATATTGAAAATACAATTTCTGTCTTTACAAAACTAGAATATTGTCTATGTAAAGAATATTCTTCCACCTCTATTCCTCCTTGTAGGAGGAGAGCGTTGAACAGCTTTGATTCGAGCCCTTAGGCCAACAACATCGTAGAACAGAAGACGAGCCCCGTTGGTACATGTTTTAAATCACAGCCATGTAAATAATCAATAACATCAGCTCGAAGGCACAGTTGTAGAGTGTTCTTGAAAATAAAACATTTCAAAAACAGAAGGAAAAGTCTTATATTGAAACACAAACGACTGGTGTAAAGTGAGAGAGCTTCAAAGAGCATGTGATTGTTTGTGAAACAAAATGCTAAAAGCTGTAGTTCATCAGGTGTCCACTTGAGGAGGATCGAATTGCTGCATTGGGGCTTGGTTCTGTTTTTCTATTGCTTATGTTGGGTGTTATTTTATTTCATTCTTTTATTCTGTAATGACACCACAAAATACTCCGACTGTTTATAACACTGGCAATAGATGCACGATGTATGTTGGAATTTCACTGCAATATTATATATATGTTTTAATCACTATCTCTTTCTATTCCAGTCATAATGTATAAACTTTTTCATTAATTCCTATTCTGCTTATATTCTGACACGATTTGTGAAAACATTCTTTTTAAAGTGCTTCTTCTTCACTTGTATTTATTATTGTACATATGTATATATGCAAGTATACTTTCAATTATCTCTGCACTTCATAACTTTGTCTGAGTCAAATGCAAACTAAATTTAGTTCTATATACACCCTGTGAATACTTGAATGGCAATAAAGGATGACTAGTCTTAGTAATAAAAGTCTCCGGTTGTGATTCTGAAGTTAGCTACAAATTTAGCCACCGTAGCCTCGACTATATTGACATGGTTTTATTCACCCAGTCAAAATAAAACCCACAAAAAAATGCCACCACAGTCAGGAATATTGAAAAATAAATAATACTAATAATAAGACACCGTACTTATATGGCCACAACAACGCATTCACTTCAAAACTGTTTTACAGGAAAAGAAACACATTTAAAACCTTAAAAGTTGTGTTAAGTAAATGACATGTCGCAAAATCCTCAAACAATCAATGTTAATTCCAGGTTTTGAGGCAGAACGCTAAGGGGGGTGAATACTTTTTGCAAGGCACTGTATCAGTGGCTAACTTCCACCTACTCCACCTCCATTCATATACAGTCATGTTAGAGGCCTCACCAAGTGTTCCTTGCACAGACTGTTGGCTCTATCAAACTCTCATCTGAGTGCAGCGATGAGTAAATCCACCGCAGGCTGCCGATGACCTGTTCACAGTCCTGTTTCCACACCTTTCGTCAAGAGGAGGCCTGCGGCTGCCTTGGCATCCGGGGTGGTGTTTGGTAACTGAGAAACTCATCGTTGATTGAGTCTAAACACATCGTCACTGGCTCTGAAATCGTGATTCCAGACTCCTTTTTTTTTAATAATCTTCCAAAAATAATATCACTCCTGACTGTACATTGATTGTACATCAATTCCCTCCAGTGTACGGAGATATTCCTTCCATTGATTTCCGAAGAGCCTGTGCCTTAAGAAAGCTCAGTTGAATTAAGGTTTCATCATGCAATGTGGTTGAGCCATTCAAAGTCTTGGCAACGCAGTGTGAATAACACAGCTGTCATAGCCGCCACAGATTTCCTTAGAGAAGAGACTTGATCCAGCATCGAGTGAAAATGCAGTCGTTTGGTTAACCAAAAAATACAGAAGCTATTAGTGTCAGGTAAAAAAATAATTAATCAATACAAAACTTTGATAAGAGGGGTAAGCCACTGTTAAATATCCTGAAATTGCATTAGAGGCATTTCAGTTAGAGTGCTGGACTGTTAAATGGGCCGGGGAGGAAGTAGAGCACGATTATTCAGCCTTACATTCTGGATGGAGTTGAAGGCAAAAAGAAGCTGGAAATACATTCAGAAAAAGGAAACCAACTGACACCCAGACCATATGTTTAAACTTCCAACCGTCAGTGATATAAAAGAGAGATTCAGGACACATCTGTTAAGCCAATGAATTAAGCAAAACACATCTGTAACAGTTTTAGATCCTCGGTAAAACTATTATACACATGTATGAGTTTCATAGATATTTTCCTAATTGTTAGGTTTATATTTATAGTTTATTTGTTAAATACCGTTAATTGTACACCCTGATTAATATTCAACTTTTGTTTTGCATCAATCATATACTTTCAATTGCATATTTTGAACACTCTCAGGGGTCAAAAAAAAAAGGTGTCTTTTTGTATCTTGTGTTGCCTCTAGGTCAAGGTCAACGACCTCCACAACTGCATTTGTATTTATGGAAGCCAGGGAGACTTTAATCAAATTAAATATAAACTGTAATCAAAGAATTTCCAACTGTTATCAAACAATTTTCAATTTTAATCAAAACATTTTAAACTGTAATCCAACAATTTCCAACTTTTATCAAACATTTTTTAACATTTATCAAACCATTTTCAACTGTAATCGAACCCTTTTAAACTGTTATCATACAATGTTTAACTGTAATATAACAATTTTAAACTACAGTAAAACTTTTCTGCACTGTAGTCAAACCTATTTGAACTATAATCAAATAATTTTTAACTTCTTTCAAACAAGATGTTTTTGTTTTTTTTTTAGAACTAAAGCATTTTCTTTACATATGTTTTTGGCAGTTAAATGTCACCCACTATAAAAACTTCTCATACAACACTTTCACAGAATCTTTTTTTTTTTTCAGATTTAGGATGAATATTACTTTGACCCTTGAGTCGTCTCTGGGTCAAGGTGATTGACCTCCACCACTGCCTAATTATCTATGGAAGCCAGGGAGGTCATTCATCTTGCCCCAGAGATAACACAAGGGTTTTGCTATTTAATAAGCAATAAACATGCTATTGGTCCTTAGATTTTATTTTTAGTTTTGTTTTGCATTACAATTATAAGAATGTGTTGTTCATAACTCGTTCAAATCCACTCCTTACATCCACTCAAGATAAAAAACATGAAAAATATGAATTACTGCTAATCAATACCTCATTATTTATAGCAATAGCAAGCACAACTTTTGCATACCTCATTTGTCTACATCTTTTCTACCAACATGATTAATAGCTTGATTTATATGTTTTCTTGGAACTCCTTTGATCCGATTGTTAATTAAAGCCAGACAAAAAAAAAACCTAGAATTTCGTTCGATTGTCGTTTGAGAGGCACAGAGAACACACATTGGCGGCCATGCATTGATTCCATGTTTGAGCCTCATTAATATAAAGTGATTATACAGCAATGCAAACAAGTCCATTGAGTCAACTAGAGGTATGTTAAGTCAAAATACACACACACAAAAAAAGAAATAATTTAAAAAAAGTTAAAGTTAGGTGGGTTTTATTAACTTATACTTAATACTTAATTTGAATATAATAACAATATAAAAATGGAAGTAATGAAAACACTTTTAGAGTATTTCCTGTCAACTTTGCGGTTCAAAAATTGCGCTGTTCAATTTTTCCTAGCGGAATCGGCAAAAGACAAGAGGATCACAGAATCGGTGGGATGGTTTTAATGCATCCAATGACCCTCTCTATAACGTCAGAATACCATCCCAACACTAACGAAATACTCGATTACATGAAGTGTATTCATACATATTTCTACACATTTATGCTTCAACACTATACTTAAGAAAAAATATTATTTCCATAATAGAACGTAAACAAAAGGATTCAAGTTTTGTGGGATTCAACTTTTTAATAATGATTTTTTATTTTTTACAAAAAAAAACAATATTCTTCATGAGGTCATGCTTTTGCTTAAAACCATTTTTGGCAGCAAAAACCTTCAGATCTAATAGTAACTATTTGCCCTGCACCTGTTTTAATATAACATGGTGAGCATAATCAAGTGTAGCAAAAGTAATTAAGACATGGCACCAATAACAACATGATGTATGTCATTGTTTGGTTTCCATTATTAAATGGTTATACATCATTTCCCTTTTTTTTTCATCAGGGAACACTGAAGAGTTTATGGATTTATCTGGAAGATGATCTATATCATGACTCTCGATCTGATCGGTAGTCGATACATGTGACTCCTGTGACTGCCAAAGCAAACTTAATTAAGTTTCTCCTGTGAAATTATGCCTGTTACCTAAAGGTCAAATCCTCACCTCATAATGTCAGGACAATTTACCAATTGATCACATGACTGACACCAAGGTCTCCGGAGATAAACATCACTGTTAGTAAAACCTCCAGACTGTTATTCCCTGCTCAGGAAATTGTAGTTGAGAAAGTGTACAAACAGGATGTGACGGAATGACAACTAGATAGCATCATTTATTTTTAATTACTTCGTGTTGGTTAACATAATATCCAATGAAGTCCCAGAAGCTGAGAAGTCAGGTCACATTATTACAGAACCTACAGGGAATCTGACCTAGATGGGCTCCGGCAACTTTCTTTTGTGTGTTCCTCAAGCACACGTCAACAAAAGACAAAACATTATTCCCATGGACATTCGATGTCAGGTCCAATACCGATTTGGGGGCACCTTAATTAGTACGTGGGAGTACTTAAGTTAAGTCTTGCGCTCACATGAAACTCCAACTTACGCATTGATTGTGTTTATTTAAAGATTTAAGATGCTGGTTCATATATTTTTAATTTTAATTTATTTACAACGAAACTCTTGTGGGTTTTAAGATGTAGTTTGTGTTTGTTTTATGGAATTGAATTCCGGTCTTCTGCACACACACATGTGCCCCATTGCTTTTTTAATGGCGTGTCAAGGTTGTATCCATATTTATCTATATAAAAAACTATTAAAAAAATGTAACCCTAACTTGGACGCAAAAAGAAACGTATTTCTTCGGTCATATATCTTCACTTGTTCTTCCCGGACACCATCTGAAGTTCCTCTAAAGTTTGTCACCATAGAAAAGAGTAGAAAATGTGTCTTTTGGCTCAGCTCTTTCTTCCCCAAAACAAAGACGTCATGACTGAGAATGCTACACTTAACTTTCAATTGACCCCACTTGCGTAGCCTCACTATACTTGACAGGATGTATGACCCATTTCTAGCTGAGAACCATGGTCTTGGATTTATAGTTTATGATTTGCAAGTTCACCCCCGGGAAAAAATGTAAAGTTCTGCAAGGAAGCCAACCACACCACATCATGTGCAAAAATTGCTGAGGTCACTCAAAAAGTAACATTAAGATGGGTATGATATGAACATTTATTGCAGTTGTGAGACACTTTTAATGGAAAATTTGATTAAAAATTTTACATTCAAATCTCTGGACAAATTAACCTCAAGTCTGAAACACGAATACTTGACACATCCGAGAGTACCTTGAGCATCAGTGTGCGTTTGATTCAGGAATATGATGGTTCATTTAAAAAATAATTAGCACACAATGTAATCCCGGTTATAAAGGACATCTAAGATAGATAATACTGCCTTCACATCCTTTACCGAACAATTAAAGGATTTGAATAATTTGCTTCAGAGAGTTTTTTCATTGTTCATTTTCTTGGACGATCCTGGAGAGAGAGAGAGAGCGAGAAAGAGAGAGAGAGAGAAGCCTGAATCAGCAGATCTGGAGCAGGCCGTCAGTTAGATAAGCCTGTGCTTTCACCGGCATTAGCGAAGAACAAAACATGCTCGTTTAAGTCCTGGATGAATGCGGGCCCCGGGAAGATTTCCGATCCCAAAAAAAGAACGTGAGAAGCTATTGTGGAAACCGGGCGACACATATTCTTTGCTCATGTCAACCATCCTCGTAAGAGGTAAAAGATCGGACGCTTAGACATGTCACTTCATGTAACGACACGTCAAAGAAAATTAAATATGGAGGACGATTCAAAGACGTAGATCTATTTCCATCATTAAACGGCCTGGCAGGAGTTAAAGGACAAGAAAAATAATAAACCCCTGAAGGAGAGAAAAAGAGCAGTGATTTCATGCTCACTCTTCCAAACTATAAATGAATGTATGCAAATGAAACAAGGATTACATAAATGGTTTCGAAAGCATTTCCTTGGAAAAACAATTTTACAATTCAACACAGCTGCAATAATAGGCTCCGGAAAAAATGTAGATGTCTTTTTCTTTTTTTTTTCCTTCCCGGCTTGAGATGATACGAGTGTAGTCTAATTAAATTTTCATGTTCCCCCAATCTGCATTAAACAAAAAAATAATGATGAAAACAAGGAGCAGAGAAATTAAGGTGTCACAGTTTTACCACTTCATGCTCAACAATCCTGTTTTGAAGAGGACGAGGTGAAGAGTTCTCACCAGGCCAGGTATTAGTGTATATACCCTGGAGGGAAAAAACAGATAAGGTATTGAAGTTTTCATTTTACCATTGAGGAAAATGTGTATATATACTGTATGTTAGGTTAGGTTAGGTAGAACTTTATTGATCCCTCAGGAGGTCTCCTTCGAGATATTGTTTTTCCAGTCTAAAGATAAAGAAACTATTCTACTTAAAGGGAGACTATTGTGAAAATTGTCCTGACTCACTCACATATTTCAAATGTTGAATCTTCCTCTCCAAGATAGAGTAAGTCCCTTATCATGACCATGTTTTGAACTTATTACTTTAAAAAGTTCTCCCCCTGAAATCTCGGCGAATGAGAGGTTCTGAGAGTCTATTTTAACATATTTCTTCACTCCTCCTCCAGCCAGCTGTTATCACACACACCACTTTGTTTACACAATGAGTCCCTTGGAGGCTTCTGGGATCAATGACGTGCAATGACAAACTTTGCTGCTGACCAATCACAACAGAGTGGGCGTGGTCATGGTCAAACAGATTTTATCTACAGAAAAACAAACATTTTTCAGACACACTTAAATTAACTCCTTTCTTAAACTTTAAAAGGCAGCCAATTGGTTAAGCATTTGTCGAGTGAACATCTCTAGTACAAAAGATCTCTTGGAGGTTTAATGTGGGCTGATGAGCTTAAGACGAGACCTATTCCTTTGCAAAAAACAAGGTTGGCACTTGAGGGCGAACATTTAATGTTAAAATAATACTGACAATGACGAGTATGAAAAGGAAGAATATTTTCCTTTCAACTGACTTTTTTAAAAGGACCTGATCAAAAGGAAAATGTCATCTTCAAACACATTTATATGAAACAACATTTATATGGAAAAGGAGCATTTGAAAAATAACATTTTTCTCTTTATTTAGTGACTCAAATGACTGAAACTGTCACGGCAAATTGAACATTGGAAGGTTTTCTGACATACTCTGAAAACTACCACGTAATTTGAACTTTGGCAAACACTATTTTGATACCTACTTCAACTCTTTTTTCTTTTCTTTTACAATTTTATCTTGGTAAATGACTGACTTTTTCTTATTATAGCTGAACTATTTTTTTTAAGGTTTCTAAATGGATGGAACGTGAATCCAGATTACTGATGTTCTTAAGAGGATAATTCACCTTAAAATAAAGTTATATTTATTTTCAACTCACAATTATGTTGAGGTTGGATGATTTTAAAAGTATTGCTTCTTTTTTTAGAGCTTTAGACAGAAATGTATGTTCACTTGACAGTCGTGACCATAGCTCAATTTTCTTTCCAAAAAGACACACTTAAAAAAATGTCCAAATACCTCCATTCCGATATAGTCTGTGTAGCATCCAAAAAACTTGAAATATAGACTTGTTTAATGTTTTTTTGACTACATGTCGAGGCTCTACTACAAGATGGACATTACAGGCGAGCAGTATGGAGGGGTTTGGATGTTTTGATGTTCGTCTCTTTGGACAAAAAACATGAAGCCTTATTCAGGACCATCAAATGGACATACGTTTTTGCCTATAGCTTCAAAAAGAAACCGAGGGTATGTCCCAAATCGCACACTTCTACACTTACACCTATTATTTTGAGTGCACAAGTGCGCTCACACTGAGCAGTGTGCGAAAATACGGTGCGCTATGTGCACTTAAAAGACCAGAAAATTGAGTGTGGATCGATGGACACTTGAATGACTGCCATCTTAGTGACGTAGATGACGCTTAACGGAAGCTACGTCATTGATGCCACGTCTTCGGAGCAGATACCAGCGTAAATATCTTTAGAAAACACTAATTTTACCACACACAAAACACAACCACAATAAAAACACAATTTAATAACTTGTTTTAATTGGTGAAAAGCGCGAAGTGTCGCTGATAGGGTACCAACTTCGGTTGCAGTCAGCGTTAAGATGTACTAGAAGAAGAAACTGTCGAGTCATTTCCATTAAGTGTGTAGCAGCAGTGTTTGATTTGAGACAGTACTACACTGTCGAAATAAGTCCACCGTGTACTGTAAAGCAGTGCACATAGAGAAGAATGCGATTTGAGACACAGCACAAATACTGAATAATCCCAACCTTAGTCGATATAACGGTGAGTAGAAAATGAATGAAACTTGAATTTTGGGTGAACTTTTGCTTTAAGTGTGAAGCGGAATAAGCAAGAAATACAAATGTGTTTCTCAAGAAGCAACCAAGACACAGCGGAGAAGAGTGTTCCCTAAAGTGCAGCAGGAACAATACCAACACAGATTGAAAATAAATGATAGATGCCTTGGTTTGCCAGCACTTTCTTTAAGATGAATCTGTGATTTCACCTTGACAAAACTGACCTCCGGAGAGTGAGGATGTTTACTATGGAGGGGAAGTAGTCGGGGGCAGGCGTGAGAGAAGTGTCTTGAATGCTAGTGCTTGAATGCTTGACCAGAAGTAACCCGGGGCTGAATTGTGACCGTGTTTAGTCCCAAAAAATGGGTGCAAAGCGAACTCGTTTTTCTCCTCTTATAGCCCTGAAAGACTGTAAGGATCTGTGACTAGCCGTGAGTGAACCTCAAGGAAATGATGCTCACGGCAGACATTTCTTGGACTGAAAGACCAACGCTTTTCACATGAAACTGAAATAATTGCTTGAGCCTTCAGCTGGCGGCAAGGCCGTTCAGGAGTGCTATCATCTTGGAGTTTGGAAAAGTAAAACTGACTTCCTCTGGAGAAAAGCCATCACCCTCGAGGAGATAAAAGTCCACACCAGTTGGATAACCCCTCAGGGGTCAGAGCACCACAGGAGCACGTCATAGTCAACATCGACAACTTTTGTCAAGGAAAGTCAAAGGCCGAAAGTCAAAGGCCACGCATGATGTTGATGTTGGAAAAAAAAAGTGGAGGGGTTTATGAAAAAGGGCCTCTGTCCTTAGCTGACATAGAATAAATAAAATATTTCCGATGAGCTGGGACGGTGGGTAGCGGTGACGTTCCAGAACTTGACAACACATCAAGACAAACAGATCTTCTAATTGAGCCAAATGGTAATTTGGAGCAACACCAACATGCACTCGTCTGTTCCTTGTCCCATTATCGCATGAACATGTCCCGGGATACACGAAATCCTGTCATCTGCCATTTTGGAAACATAAAATCATTTCTGGGTAAACATCTTTGAAGTTTGTGTCTATTGATTATGACACTGGTAATCAATTAATGATCAACACATTTTCTTTAAGAAAAGACCGGGAAGTGTCTTTGCAGACACAATTTAAAAAAAAATCAACATAGGAGATAAAAAAAAGAGTACAGAACTAAATAAAAGGCCAAGGCGACTAAGAGTACAACATTCTGAAATGGCTGTTTGAATAAAATCAAGGAAAAAACACAATGTACTCAAGCAAAGAGCTGAGATCAGGAACGTACCCTTTAATGTGGAAACTGTTATGCTGTAGCTGCTTAAGTGGATGTGTACAGGAATTGAAAACTGTCACTAAAATATAAAAGCAGACAAAATTAGGTTCTGAACGATTAAGTGGATGGAGAAAATAAAAAGATCAGGTTATTGAATCCATATTCAACCGGTCAGGAGCAGGTTTGGGGCGGATTCCAAAACTGTCAACACACAATTTCATGACATTAACCTTTAAGAACAATTGACAAATTAGGCTGTGTGTGATATTTTTCCTCATTGACAGAAGCACAACCTGGTTTATTTTCCATTTTTTTCATGGCAATTATCAAGACCAAACCAAAATACACAAACTCTTATCGTCTAAACAAGTGTACATTTTTAACTTTTAACCCGGGATTGAGGATATTATATACTATTTATCAAAACGCAGAATTTATTCTTCTTTCTGAGACTGAAATCAAACCATTATGTGTGTGTGGAAAACTGAGTGTAAACAGGTGAAAGAGAGAACATAGATCAAAAGAAAATAACGCAAAGAAAAGCATGTAAAGGAAAAAGGATACAAAGATTAACATAGAATAACACAATTATATAATCTAATTGCAAAAGGAACCAATGAGTCCCTGAGTCTATTAGTGTGGCATCTGAGGAGGTGCATTCATGCATTTATAGAGACTCTACTTTTATACGGTTGAACTATTGAGGATGTTTGGAAATTTCTTATTTTTTAGTAGTGGATTCTTGTTTCACTTTTGAATTCTGGTTGGACTTTTTTTTTGTATTTCAAGCTCATGGGCTATTTAGTCTACATCCTGTCTTCAAACCTAATGATTTTACAGGGCTGAATGAATAAAAAAACAACAACAATGTGTGTTGTCTCAGGGTCAAGGTGTCTTGAAAGGCCCAAAAAACAAATGTTTTTGAGGTATCCCTTGTGTTGATCGACCTCCACCACTGCATATGTATTTCTGGAAGCCAGGGAGGTCGTTCACCTCGACTCAGAGACAACACAAAGGATACCACAAACACATTGTTTTTCGGGCCTTCGGGTCACCTTGACCCTGAGATGACACAAGTGTTAAGACATGATGATGTAATTAGACTTTATAAATTCATCAATGCTGTAAACTTTAAATTAATGGTATTAGGGTATGAATAAACATTAAAAGCTGCACGATTTGTCTCGTTATTTAAAAAAAACTGAAGACTTCAGAAAATGATGTAGTTTAATGATGTCAAATTGACGCCTAAAATTATTGTTGGTCTACAACTCTTCATCTGTTAACCCTCGTGTTTTCCATCGTCTACAGACAAGTCTCCTCTCTAACTCTCTCCTTCAGCTTCATCCAAGGTGCCCAGATACTTGAATGCTGATCAGCATGCCACGGCTTGATGTTGCCTAGCAACAGACATAACCAGCCTGCTCACTCCCAGCAGCCACAAATGTCAAAGTATAAGTACAAGTTTTGACATTGTTAGCCAGGCTAGCAAGGATAAAATGATGTAGCGATCTGGGGAACCGGAGGAGAGAAGATCCTCACCTACAGAATAAGTCACTTCCTAACAATGGGATATTAATATTAATATAATTATTTAATTATGAACTTATCTACAGCTTTTAATGTCTCCTGTATGTGTTTCTCATCTCATTCAAATACTAAACTTTAGCCATGAATAAAAATAAATAAATGTTAATGAATATTGAATGATGGATTCCAAGTGGTTTCTGCAGCAATGTCAACCATCAATATGGTTACAGGTTCAAATCTGGCTTGAGCACTCCAAGGTCATTCAGTAACTGTGGTGACCGGTTGTCTATACATGCCTTCCAAAGGTGACATATCCATCGCCCCCAAGTAGCTGGGATAATCTCAAGCCCCTGATTAAGGCAATAAGCAGAAGCAAATGAATAAAGGATGTAGTGAATAATCCTCTTGTCTGCAGGTGATCTCATTTTAGTCAATAATGCAACATATACCTGCGCTAACGTGGACGTTACAAACCAGCAGTACGGAGATATTTGTTTTTAAGTGTCTTTTTTTATGTAGACAACTGTGCTTCAGTCACTAAATTAAAATGAACAAACATTTTTGTTTATAACTCTAAAAAAGGAACAGATTAGTCTGAAAATAATGTCAATTCTTAGTCGACATGAGTAGAACATGAGTGAAATTTGAAAAAGAAAGCAACATGAAAGATTATGGAAAGGGGGAAAGCTTGCCTTCCTTGTGATGAATGGATAATCTTTCTGTAAGCATTCGATTGACGGCTTGTTGAAAGCACACTGGGGCAAATTTCTCATTGATTTGCATTCACTCGGTTAAAAGGCCCAACACACGTGGCGTCATCATACCCATGATCTAGTGCCAGTTTTCAAAAGATGTGTCGAGCGGATCGATGAGATGGCGAGAAGAGACAGGGGGATATTATTAGGTGCAAGAATGTTCGACTGGAACATAGTAACCAGACAAATGAAATCAAATAATACACAGTCATAGATAGACGGATAGATACATCTTTATTGATCCCTCTGGAGGGAAATTATCATGATTTTCAAACTAAGAGGTGTCAAACTCCATAGAGTAAGAGGGCAAAATTCTAAACTCAAACCAAGTCACGAGAAAAAAGTATATATAGTATAATAAAGGTTCAAAAGAAATTTCCTGTCAGCGTCCAAATGAACTGCCAGAAACTAATTTTAGCACAGAGCATATAGACATGGCTGCCCCCCCTCAGGCCCTGCAATTGACACCTCTGATCTCACTGAACCTCTGCAAACCTCCTCAGTCCATGTAACTTCCACCGGAAAAGTGCATTATTCTGTGGATATCTCTGCTAATCTGACACGTCTAATAAAAACATTAGTACATCGCAGTGGAGAGCGTACTATTGGGACGCTACCCACTCGCCTTTTTGATTTGATTTGAAATTTAGAATCTCTTCCTCCATATGCCAGTTCACATAATACCTTACGTAATGTATTGGTTATGTGACTCGTGGAACACAGATCGGGATATATCTGTCCACATGTGAATACCATTTCTATGTTTTAAACAGTTGGAACTTTGCTGTTACATCTTGAGGAGGCAGGAAGTCTGTTTCTCTTTGAGCTTTTTCTGTCCTTCCACTGTGTCTTAACATCCTGGAATCATTTATATATTTACATATTTTCCATTAAGTATCAAACCTGCTATCCAGCCAATCTCTTTTATCAGAATAATCCTCTCATAATAAATCTTCTGTCATCTTTGTGTAGATTAAATCGGCGCACAAATAATTATATCTGTGTTCATCTCGTTTAACATCTACATTATGCATAAACACATACATGCATCTTCTTTTCTGATTATCGGATCATTTCAAATAACTGTGTTTATAAATTAGAGAGAAGGTTTACACTGATGCAATATAGTAGATTCTACTGTATATTGATATTTCAAAAGTATCTACAAGACTGAGGAGCAGAATTCTAGTTGCCAGTTTATTGTTGTTGGGTTTTTTTTCATTCAGCCCTGTAAAAGCATTGGGTTTGAAGACAGGATGTAGACTAAATAGCCCATGAGCTTGAAATACAAAAGAAAAGTCCAACCAGAATTCAAAAGTGAAACAACAATCCACTACTAAAAAATAAGAAATTTCCAAACATCCTCAATAGTTCAACCGTATAAAAGTAGAGTCTCTATAAATGCATGAATGCACCTCCTAAGATGCCACACTAATAGACTCAGGGACTCATTGGTTCCTTTTGCAATTAGATTATATAATTGTGTTATTCTATGTTAATCTTTGTATCCTTTTTCCTTTACATGCTTTTCTTTGCGTTATTTTCTTTTGATCTATGTTCTCTCTTTCACCTGGTTACACTCAGTTTTCCACACACACATAATGGTTTGATTTCAGTCTCAGAAAGAAGAATAAATTCTGCGTTTTGATAAATAGTATATAATATCCTCAATCCCGGGTTAAAAGTTAAAAATGTACACTTGTTTAGACGATAAGAGTTTGTGTATTTTTGTTTGGTCTTGATAATTGCCATGAAAAAAATGGAAAATAAACCAGGTTGTGCTTCTGTCAATGTGGAAAAATATCACACACAGCCTAATTTGTCAATTGTTCTTAAAGGTTAATGTCATGAAATTGTGTGTTAACAGTTTTGGAATCCGTCCCAAACCTGCTCCTGACCGGTTGAATATGGATTCAATAACCTGATCTTTTGATTTTCTCCATCCACTTAATCGTTCAGAACCTAATTTTGTCTGCTTTTATATTTTAGTGACAGTTTTCAATTCCTGTACACATCCACTTAAGCAGCTACAGCATAACAGTTTCCACATTAAAGGGTATGTTCCTGATCTCAGCTCTTTGCTTGAGTACATTGTGTTTTTTCCGTGATTTTATTCAAACAGCCATTTCAGAATGTTGTACTCTTAATGTTAATCTTTGCATCCTTTTTCCTTTGTATCCTTTTCTTTGTGTTATTTTATTTTGATCTATGTTCTTTATTTTGATCTATGTTTTTTATACTTGGATTTTGTCATTCATGCACTTTGCAATATCCAGAGTGATGAATAAAGTCAATCTATCCATCTATCTAGATGTTACTGTTCTTCGTAGACCATAATACATTTGGTAGATTCAACACATGAGATAAGATGTCAAAAAAGAGGTGCATGGCAACCAGAAAAAAAGACCAAGAATTAAAAGCAGACCGAAGGCGAGACATGAGAACATCCAAGAGTTTGGATTGACCATTGACTGTGAGGAGTGACCAACCAATGTTTTGGGTCTGTGGTCTGAGAAATGTAATCCAGCTTCTGAAAAAGTAGCTCCCCCTGAAAAAATCCAGTTCAGGCTTAGAGAGGCTGCTCACAACAGGAGGTGCACAAAATAAAAATAGACACAAAAGTGAACATAAATAAACGTGTTATTTTTGAACAGGAAGTGTTCTCAGACAGGTTGGTTTATTTCTAATACAAAAAAAACGTCCTAGTCATGAGACACTTCCAAAATAACACTTGAATGAATCAAGACCAACGCAAATACCTGCACGACTTGTATAGAGAGAGAGAGATCTGGTATGTTTAAACAGCATTAAAACCAAACACTTAATAAAGTATTACAGTGTATACATCACTATACAGTCTGGATAATGCAGTGAAACTTCATGATGTCGACGTAAACGACCAGTTTTTTCATGATTCTGAGTCATTGCAGCTTTTAGCCTGTCGGAGAGACAGCAGCGCCTCCAGTTGTTTTAATCTTTATCTCTGTGGAAAAGCGTGGAATCCTTATCGTTCCGGTTCTGACATTAGCTGCATAGTTTGTTTGCAGGGAAAAATCTGCCCAAAAGAAAGTGTTTTTGTGACCTATAAGATTTGTTTATGTTGTGTCGTCTTGAAGCGAAATACGAACTGATAATGTGGCGAGGAACTTAAAAGGAGGACCTTACAACTCGTTTGATATAACAGTCCAATCATTAAAAATGTATTAGCTGCAATAACATCAGCTAAATGGGTGTTTTTTGTAGAGTTTTCTTTTCATTTTTTATTAACGTACATTCCCCAGTGACAAATAGACAATAGGAATAATAAATTCACAGGGTATAATAGTATTCGGTTCATCTTGAGGTGAAATCATTGTCTCGCTGTCTGAAATCTTGGCAAACGAAAGGTTACGAGAGCGGAGTCCATTATGACATAAGGATCACTTCACAGCCAGCTGTAATCACACCCCGCTTTGTTTATACAACAAGGCCCTTGGAGATGGAGACTTCTACAATTTATCTTCTTCTTCTAGGACCGTCATCACTATCTTCACTGTAATCAGCATCTTCAAAACCTTCATCATCATCGTCCTTATTTTCACCTTCATCTTCAATTTTATTTTCATCTTCACTATCACTATCTTCAACCTAATCATCATCTTCTTCGGCCTCATCGTCTTCTCCACCTTCATCATCATCATCTTCTTCACCCTCATCATCATCTCCACTGTAATCACTACAGTCATCTTCAACACCTTCATATATTAATCATTTTCATCCTCTTGTCATCATCATCCTTATTTTCACCTTCATCTTCAATTTTATCCTCATCAATTGTATCATTATCATCCTCCTCGTCATCATCATCATCACTTTCCTCAGAAATCAACACATTAGGTGCCCTTTAAAAACGTTGGTTCAATAGCAGGCAGACCGGCCGAGTTAGTTGAAGGAGAAAGGTCTGAATGCGAACAAGATAATCTGGTAATGTGTGAACAGGGACGGACTGAGTAGGTGTTAGAGCGTGAGGTGAAGTGGCTGGTGTGTGAGGTCCTGACACATCAATGGAGAATAAAATGACTTAACTAGACGCGACATAATTCATCTCTCTCCCTCTCTGTTTGTCTAAACCACTGAGGCAGGAATTCTAAAGCAACATGTGAGTCAAAATAAATACATAAATCCAGTCC
Source organism: Callionymus lyra (assembly GCF_982586985.1). Classification (NCBI taxonomy): domain Eukaryota; kingdom Metazoa; phylum Chordata; class Actinopteri; order Syngnathiformes; family Callionymidae; genus Callionymus; species Callionymus lyra. Next base: position 14,692,871 of record NC_141822.1, on the reverse strand, counting down.
TCTATGATAGATTTAATAACTGAACCATCTTAGCTTTTTTTTCTTCTTCTTTTTACTCCCGTGGGGGGCTTTGAATTTACTGAGTAATTAGCTGAGTAGAAAGCTCCCTCTAATTCAGCCGACCCATCCTGCCTTGCTCTGCAGCAAAGTTTACATTTTGTAATGAATTAAAAGCCGTGGACTATTAAAGGGGCTTTTGCTGACATCTCTATAAGCTTAAGATAAGCCGGGCCTAAATCAGGAAAAATGCAGAGCAAGCACTTTGCAGTCCAAATAAATTGTAGCGAGGAGCTGAGGATCATATAGGTGAGCCTGCCGTGGCACGAGGAATACGAGCTCCATGTTTCTCATCGTTTATTGTTTGCTATGGTTCTCGTATTGCTACTTTGAGACCAGGAGGTGACCACGGGTGGCTATTAAATCTATTCTGTACCAGCTTGTTGTGCAAAAGCTTTTTTTCTTAGACACCCTAATTGGGCGAAGTTGACCTCTCGAGACCCTGCATTTACTGTATGTGCTTCAGCGCCATGATACTTTTTTTAACATGACCTGTGAGCCACATTCAGAGTCCCTTGTCGCACCATTTAGCCTTGACATCCCAACATGTTCACCCTTTTCAAGTTAGAAAATAATAACAGAAATGTCAGCAAATACGTCTATAAAAGCAGCAGAATGAAAGGGTTCAGAAAGATCTTTGCTCCACAGAGTCTCTAGTTTAGTCTCTGTCAAGATAGAAGGAAATCAAATGTTTTTTGGGGGGAGGGTTAAACCTTAAAGTGGCCCAAAATTCAGATGTCACTAATTTTCTACTCACCCTCATGTCGATTTAGGGTTGGGATTATTTTGGGAGTTATCTGTTCCTTTTTTGTAACTATAATCAAAACTGTATGTCCATGCTAATGTAGCCACCAATGCTAACTTCGTCTTCATCTTCGTCCGAAACACTTCAAAACACCCAAATACCTCCATGGTGCCAGTCCGTAGCGTCCATCTTGTATTGGAGCCTCGACGTGAGAAATGATTCAGAAAAAAATACAGGCTGATATTTTAAGCTGTTTTTCAGCCAAAAGTTCCCAGGATATCAGGATAAATTGGGCAATAAGGAGAAACTCCACAATGAGCTTCGCTAGAAACAATTTCTCATGTCGATACTTCAATACAAGACTGACATTCCAGAAGAGCAGTATGGAGTAATTTGGATGTTTTTTAAATTGAATCTTTCTTTGGAATTACATTTTTGCCTTTAACACATAAGAAACAGATTGATGATTGACATGAGGGTTAGTGAAAAAAAATAGTGAAATTTGGGTGAACTACTAGGTTAACACTTTTAAGTACAAAGACACATTTTTGTTACGTCATCTAATATATTTTTCTAATCCTAAATAGCAGAGAAATAAAAAAAGGCATCAGACATATGCGGCTTCATTTATTTCTCCATAAGTGTTTGGAAGATGGCTATTAAAAATAAAATCCAATTATTTAACAGCAAGGGAGAGAATACACATGGTTGGGTGCAAGAGTGGATTCCAGCCACCAGTATTTATGTGACTTGAAATACCTGGAAGCATTTGAAAAAGAAATAAAGTAAAATGTAAACAGGTGGTTTACATTTGGACTTTTGTTTCATGGGGGAAAATGGGCTAATTAAGAATTCCATTTGCTGTTTAAAGTCCTTTTATTTGAATAAACACATCACCCTATAGAGACAAGTATCTTAAGACTAGCATTGATATCCAGCATTGGGCGAAACCATAAAACTCTCTTCATTCCTTTGTCCTACATTCACCAGACTTCAAATAATGCCATGAGGCATATCCCAAAAACCAACTCCGGCACGTATGATAAGTACTGGTCAGATTCAGTCGCTGATCAGTGCAATAAAAAAAAAAAAAAACATGGCACGAAAGTTAATCATGAAGATGAGAGTGAATATTCATTCCTCTCGCAGTGTGTCACGTAATATCGTGGATAGATTTAGGTCCCTGACAATTTAATTCCTTTGAATCAATTCCATCGGATACACAAACCCCAGAATAATAAGTGACCATCCACCAGTTTCCTGAGGTTACAGCGTTAACCATTACCAGATTTGATTCACTGGAGGTTCAACTGAAGATTCCCAAACAATTGACTATAATAAATGACTTTTCTTCAAATAAATTAGATTTCCTGGTGAATCTCCAGCATAATGCAGACGTAATTGCAACATCCAATTATCTCTGCAGATCCAGTCTCGTGTCAAACGTTTCCATCTTAATTCTTGAACTCTGTGTTTAACTTTCTTTTCCCTGAATTGGTTGTTGTTTACTTTCTGGAATGTCTCCACTTGATTGACGTTTGCTAATTATTTGTTATGTCCTTTGAGTGTCCACAGGTCGCGTGCTTGTATTGTTGTCGCCTTTTTTTTTCACGTGCATGTGTACTGCTAACTACCTCGTGTTTAATTTTAGGTTTGCTTCCTTGTTTTTTTGGCATCTGGATCAGGATGTTTTTAGTATTTTTGCTTTATCTCATGTTCTTTACGTTATGATTCCTGAAAGAATATTAGTTATTGTGACAATATGAATCTATTTCTACCGGTCAGATATTTTGGGCTGCTTTTGTGTTAAAGGACAACTAATGTTTCTCTTCAATAGATGTTGGACTCTATTGTATCATCAGTGTCTGTTTGTACAAAACTCTCTTTTCCTTCAAATATTTACATTCGAAAATGAGCTTAAGCCCCGCCCACTGAATTTTTTTTTCTGGAAGCAAACTCTTGTTGACACTAACCACGCCCCCTCTGCTGTTATTGGTCAAGCATCAAGGTTTGTCACTATGCGTCATTAATCTCATAAGTCTCCACCTCCTAGGGACTGGTTGTATAAACAAAGCGAGGAGTGACTATAGCTGGCTGGAGAAGAAGAGAAGTCATTATTTTGCACAATGGACTCCGCTCTCAAAACCTCTTGTTCGCTGAGATTTCAGACGGGGGAGAACTTTATAAATTAAAAAGTTCAAAACATGGTCATGATGAGGGACTTACTGCCTCTTGGAGAGGAAAGACTTCAACATTTGATTCAAGAGAGTTGGATTTTTACAAGATTATTTCTCAGTATCTGCATTGCTATTTTTGTCATATTTTCAAAGTTTACCAAAGCTGCAACTCAGTAGTGAAAGCCGGTGAAAAAGCTTCTCTCACATTAGCTGGTTCGTCCAAGGGCACACTTAATAAAAGAAAAATATTCCATTTCAGCAGCTAGAAGGAGATGTCTTATAAGTCAAAATAAGCTTGTATAAAAAGAGCCAATGATGCCAATAGTCTCTGTCCAAATCAGGATTACCAGACATGCAGGGATATTGTCATGTGAAAATTAATTTCTACCACCATCAACAGTGCAAAGAAAAACAAGCGGTTTTAAGAAAGTGTTTAACCTTTTTAACTGTAAGTAACTGGTCAGGCACTGCTGTAAATAAGGTGTAAATCATGGGGAATTTTTATTATACATAATCATATACATCGTGTATATTAAAAGATTTTTACACTCACTGAATTAATCTGGAAAATTAGTCTTGGAGATAGACTGTTCTCGATCAACGATACAAAGTGTTACTGTAAGTACGGAGCTTCACATATTCGGCAGCATCGGATTAGTCGACTCCGAATGCGTGACAGAGAACTAAAAGTGTTCATAATGATATGCAAAAACAAGACTCGTTCATAATGTATTCAAATCCAGACTTAATACACATATATTTAGAGATCACTTCCAACCATTTGTGCTAATGTGATGCGCAGCTATTGAAGCAGTTAGGGGATTAGAAAAAGCATTAGCATTGGAGATCCACATTAGGGAAGTGTATCAATTCAACATGGCGGTGGACATGCAGTAACATACTTACACATTAGTATGCTCACACATTAAGGGAGATTGGTTCTCAGTGCTGTTGAATAATGAGATTACCAATGCTCGCCTTTGAAAGGAAGTCAATTTTGTGACTTTTCTTGATGAGAGGTCGAATAATGAGCATGATTGAAACTCACTTTATAAGCTTTTTGGTTTTATGCATGCGTTTTTTTTTTAAGTAGACCCTTATGACTGTTAAAAAGATAAAAATTAAAAATGTAATGTTTAGTATTCAACATCACTCTTTGATTTTGACTCTGCGAAAAAATATTAAATTGAGAAACAGGATAAAAAATAGCACCAAATCCTTGCAATTATTTATATTTCAGTGCTTCGGGAAGTAATGAATAAAACTGCAGTTCAAAAGTAGCAGTGTGGATAAAAAAAGAGCATACTTTGATTAAAATGTTGAATTGAAAGGTACAGTATAAAGAAGTGAAGAAAATGAAAGGCAATTAGCCTGAAATGATCTCAAATTCCTAAAAAAAAAAAGGAAAGAAAACCCAGAGTGACGTGAAAGAAAATGCAAGATTACAGTTGAAGATGATGAAAAAAAACAAAAAACTTAAAGACTCCAGGGAGATCAAAGAAGGTTACATGTAAGTACTGTGACATTTAGAAGTCACCAGTGAGATTTTCTATCAAAAACAAAGAGTCCATGGTTTAAAAGAAAGGCGTGTTATGCGAGGTTACAATTTGCCAGAAAACACATTAAAAAGAAACATTTAGTCGGCTGATGGAAAAAAAAAGATTGGGTCCAAGCACTAAAGAAATTTGACCAAAGGAAGCTACAGTGGAGCAGAGATGTTAACTATGATGTCAGGCTCATTTATCACACACCAGAGATCAAGGATCAAACTCATCAACATCTAAAATCCATGAAGAAGACGTGGGTTTCTTAGGCTGAATAAAAATGTCTTTGAATGGTGTGATTAAATTTGTTGATCTGGAAACTAAGATGTTGTTTACCTGCTTGTGTTTTTGGGGTCTTTTTAATGTTATGGAGTGGACAAGGTAATCGTCGGGTGACATCAAATACTGTTTCTGAGGCAAGAAATACATTGGTAATGTAGATTGTCGTCAAATAATCCTGGGCTGAAACACCTGGAAGAAGTTGTAAACCATGCTTAACATCAAACACAGATGCAATTACAGTGATACCTTCTGCCACCTTGCTTTATTTTTGCACATGGTACTGCGTATTTAGTAACAATGTAGCAAGCAAGTCAAGACGGCAAAGCTCCTCGTCGTTGTCCACACTTCTACAAACAGGTGCTTTATTTAAACAGCAGATACACGTCAACACGACCACATAACTATGTGGGAGGCACTAATTAGTGCACCCACCTTACTTATGGTGCGAGCAAAGAAAAGTGAACTCTCATGACGTGTTCCTACAGACTGTTCTGTTTAGATGCAGCTGGTTGATGGCTAATATTCTGTATTTAAATTCTATTTTGCTATCTTAAATGTGACCCACGGCGGAAATTGGATGGCTGGGCGGCAGAGCATTACGGGAGCTGTTTTCAGGTTGCTGAGGTTTGTTGACAGGGAATGGCTCCTCATATGTTCACTTTGCAGATGTAAATAAATGTTAAATTGTTTGTGATTATAACAAGTGGAAAATCTAATTGTAAATTCTCTCCAAGATTCATTTAATTTATGGGGTTTTTAGAAGGTAACCAAGGCAATAAACAAGGGGCCACTGTATACGTTTGTTAAGGGAATCACTCGAATGCTAAAGATACAGTTTATACAAGAAGGAATTTAGTGTGTAGACAAAAAAAAAGCTAATATTTTTTTTTAAATCCTGATATTTATTCGTCTTGATTTTCTGTTATAATTAGATACAATTTTCAAATGTTTCAGATGCAATACAATAAAAAATGGTTTATAAGGATGTTATATAAACACACTGCTGTAGTAATAACCACAACTTAATAAGGATTTATTACAATAAAAATGTTTTATTATTATAGTTTTGGCTTTTTTTTCACTCAATGATTTAAGAGTTGAAAGAGTTTGGTTAATAACCTGCGATTCATTCAAACACACCTTCTCTCCCACCAGCATGTCTAGTGTTTACTACACAACACACCACAACCCATGGAGAAAAGCAGGGGTGCAGAAGATTGAGTGCTCTGAGTGGAGAGATAAACACAGCCTCTGTCTAGACGGGCACACAGAGAGCAAGGCTTATGGGGGATAAGAGTCCAAAGGGTCAAAGCATGACCTCTCTTAGAGTCGAGGATGGCTTTTTCTGTGAATTGACAGGACTGAAGGAGCGAGGGGGGGGGCGGGGGCAGTAGTATTCAAGTCTCAGTTTAGTTGGAATTCAGTCTTAAGGGTTGATACAATGCTTTTAGGGAATTTGTTCAAATGAAGAAATTAAATACAATGAATAATAATAAATAAATAAGCTGTTTTTAAATATTTTGTAACCGAGAAATGATATATTAATGAACACACAGCTTTTAGATGCACTTTATAAAACATTTAAGGAAGCCTGGGTAAATGTAATCTATCTCATTTTAATGCATGCTCTTCTTTTATTTTAATTGTTCCTATTTTTAATAACCTCTTTTTATTTCTGTCGTATATTTCCTTTTTATATTCTGTAACATCACCAAAACAAATTCCTGTGTTTGATTAACAACGCTGGCAATAAAAACGACTCTGATTCTTTAATTTAAGCCTCTTTTTTACCTTGTAATTGGCACTTTAAAGGGCACCTAATGTGCTAATTTAAGTGTCTCTTCAATTGTTCTAGGACCTCTATTATACTCCTCAGTATGTTTCTTTTTGCACAAAACTCTCGTTTAATAAAGATAATTACGTTAGAAAATATGCTTAAGCCCCGCCCACTTGCTCGGTTTCGGCTGAGAAGAAGTCTCGTCCAAGCAACCACGCCCACTCTGCTCTGATTGGTCACAAAGACACAAGTTGCATTCAAGGACTCGCGTAAAATTCAAACTCACCCCTAAAACTCCCTTTTGTACATTAAAAAAAACAATAAAAATAAGGTTTGCTGCTTAATGTACACATTACAAAAACACCTAAAGGCAGAAATAACTCTGAAAAATCTCTAAATATTTATTTTGTTTCACGATGAACATGTAGGTACTTCACTGATTTAGGACACCTCCACCAGAGTGACGTCAGAATGTTTAATTTAAACCTCAATGTCGTTTGGTGAGATTTCAGACGGAAGAGAATTTATTAAGTAATAACTTCAAAGCGGAGCAACGTCATGATGAATTAACTACTGCATTTTGAAGAGAAGACTTTAAAATTTAAAGTCAGGAGAGTTTGGTTTACACATTAGGTGCCCTTTAATCTCCGAATTCTTACTTAAAGTATACATATTCAATTAATATATTTATATGTATTTTTCAATATGTTTAATGGTGGCTGAACGTGCCGTCAAACCCTTTATTTAAAGTTAAATTAAAAATAAATTATGTAAAAGATGTAATAATCTGATCATAACTGTAGGGTGTGATGTCTCTTCTAGTAAAGCAAGAAATAACTTTAAATTGAATGTGCTTTTGTATCAATCCTTGCTCTTTTTCCAGTTTGTTTTCATGTGTGGTAGAATGTGAGGAATTAAAGCTCGGAATTTACTGATGAAAGGGAGGATTCCCGACCTAAAAATTGACTTTGAAGTCAATGTTTTCCCGACTGGCCCCGATTCTCTTCCGTAGAGATCACAAAACAAAGTAAAAGTATTGAACATTGATGTTGAAAACGATTCAAACTTGGCCTGCCGTCGGAGATTGGACCACGGTTAAGGTTGATTCACTTCCATTTGTTTGAAAACAGGGGATTTTGTCTAACATCGTGCCAAAGGCGGCGAACACGATTCCCACTCCGACCCAAATGTATTCCGTGCTTCACTGTGACGATGCCAGATGGCAGACTCACAGCAGTCCAGGTTGGAGCATCAAAACAGGAATTCCCCTTCAGTGGGAGAAAAAACAAGTGGTTACTAACCATAGGGGGGTTTAGGAATCAAGGGGGAAAACAATCAATACTCAAACACGCCAGAGAGTCGTTGAATTATTCAAACATGGATGTTTCAGTTTCACTACTGTTTACATCCTCCAATGATTATTACTTGGGTATTTTACCTGTGCTTTACCAGTTCTCAGAACCAGTGGAAGCTGCTCTAAAAGTCACTTGTCAGGAGGAGGTGACCTGCTTTTTCTACTCCAGCCAGGTCGCCCGATGTAGTTTATTTAGAGAGACGCAGCTGCCAATCTTACTCGACAGAGTGTCTCTCACTGAGAGGAACACATTCCACTGATGGTACAGACTAAACTGACGAACACACTTGACACTTTGACACTTTGATTTTATCACCAAGATTACTTGATGGGGTTTTTTTTGTCACTTTAACAATGATTGTGTGGCAAAGTATGTCTGCCCTTTGAGGCAATATATGCTGCTTCCATGAGGTCAATACAATATTATTAAAGTGACTATGTAGAAATGTGTCTTAAGGCTGTCTATCATTTGTATTACTAGTTCAACTCTACATATAACTTGGTAAAAAATATATATTTTCTTAATTTGACTTGTAATTTTTATGGGTAATGTTTTAATTTATTTGGAAAACAACATGCATGTATATCACATTTTCAAAATGGAACTTAAATTAAAAATAATTATGATATTCTATTGCATAATAACACCTTTTTGCATCGAATTTAAAATATATCAAATGTGCCATTCTTTTCTTAACCATTCTGTTGTCTCTGGGTCAAGGTGACCCGAAGGCCAAAAACCAAATGTGTTTGTGGTATCCATTGTTTTATCTCAGGGTCAAGGTGACCCGAAGGTCCAAAAACAAACGTGTTTGTAGTATCCCTTGTGTTATCTCAGGGTCAAGGTGAACGACCTCCAGGTTTATCTTGACCAAGAGACAATACAAGGGATACTACAAACACATTTGTTTTCAGGCCTTCGGGTCACATAGACCCTGAGATAACAAAAGGGTTAAGTTCCTTAAATTTAAATACATGTATAAAATTAAATGATTTTCAATCAGATTAAGACTAAATATCATTTAAGTTTCCTTTTCTTATTTATTTGTTTGCTTTTTTAGGTATTTGTCCCTCTGCCAGCTGCAGAATTAAAGCAGCTGAAGCTGTGTGATCACGTGATCCGAGCGATTTCCTTGAAAAATACACTTATATAAATACAACCGTCACATGATTTGTTCATTTGTAATTTGAAAAAAAAAATCGTATTTTATATTATTAATATAATAAGAATTTGCGCTTGTTACACAGCAGTGCGGCACATTCATATGAACCTCAGTCGATCAGAACATCTTCACATCATCATCAATACTCAGTGCTTTTAGTTACTGAATGCTTGTTAAACTCCATATTAAGATGTTTTTATTTGTTTTTCTGATCACAGAGAGAAAAATCACGCACTCAATTTAAAAATGTAACAACAAAAATGTAGGCGTGGAAAGGGAGGAACAAGGCTGCGATTAATTCATTGTGAAGTACAAAAGAAACTGGCTTTTATTTGTGTGTACGTGCAGATTCATACATCTGAATAATTTGGTATGTGCACTATTTTCTGGATTTAAATGTCCGATCATATTTAGTAGAAGATCCTCAAACATTCTTTGTACATAAAGCCCCTGGGGTTTGATAGTTTGATGGAACTTAAATCCAGCCTTGGAAAGTATCGTTATCTCAGGAAACAATAGAATAAAATATATTTGTATTACCCAGTCAGAAATCAATGATGTAAATACAAATGATTGTTTATTTTTTCAGAAGGGGCTTGATATTTAGCATTTTTTTTATTAATCAATAGAAGCTAAATATCTCTTACTTTCCACCCAACATGGATCATTTATCATCAATATAACAGCTTGTGCATCAACATTGTTCATTCAGAACATGAAAGGAGAAAATGTGCTAATGACTACAGCATAAAAGAAAACCATCTTAATTCGTGTGGCGAGCCGGAACTAACTGAGCCGCGTGTCACACACTAACCTAGAACTCACACACACTCTCACACACACTCTCACACACACATACACCACTCTTGTCTCCACAATGTCCCTGTGGCGGTCAGTGGGTTTCAACATACTTATGATGCAGGTCTTTTAACTTATAAGACACAAAGTGTTTCCACATAGATTTTTGTCTTGTTTGATAATCTCTTTGTGAACAGAAGCATTAAAGATTTTAAAAAATATAAATAAATGCAATCATTTATTCCGTCCTATATTTTGTCACAGCAGTCATTTTATTTAAGACATTGAATCCTTCTTTTGTGGGTTGTTTATTTCATTTTTCTGCTCATTCTAAATAGACAATGCCATGGGCTGTAGCGGTTAGAGGCCATACAAGTCAATGAGAAAATGTTGAATTTAAATGAAAACATCTTACAATACACCAATCCTGCAATTTGTGTAAAATTATTGAGACACAGGAACAAACGCTGGCAAAAACATACCTCGTTGGCAAAAGGGACAACTCTTTGGTTTGGGAACTTAATCTGGCAGTTTCAGTGGAATTTTGCTTGTAAAATCGATAAAAACAAACATTTGAATTACTTGATTGGAGCAACCAATAGTAGGTTTTAGCTCATTTGAGTTAACATTCCAAGTTCAAAATATTTACTCTCAAACAAACCAACACATTGAAAAAACAGTGGATTTTAAAGACCAAAGCATTCTTTATCTTTTTGAATTCTGGTTCATTTAGGGTGTTATTTCCTAATTTCTCACAGGACTAAACAAGTGACTGGTTTATTCAAATAAACAAGTGAATCGGGAAAACAGGTCACGCAACATCATCGACTGCAACGATTCTGTCTCAGCTCCGTCACTCCAGCTTGGCCCAAATTCACTTTTCCATCATGAAGGTTGTAAGGTCTGCGTTTTCTGGGCTCAGGTCCCACAAAAAAAAAAAAAATACTGAGTCATCAAGTGTACGCCGATCCTTCTTATGTCAGCTCCTACTATTCTGCACCCGCGCAGCGAAAATAGAGACAAATCCCATGAAGCAAAAACACAATAATAGAGGTTGAAAAGCAATAAGACGCGAGTCACACAGGAGGCGAGAGGTGATATAGACAGTGACAGAAAGAAACACTGCATGTCACACGGAAAATTAAAGATGGGGAAGTAGATGCAATGTAGAGAAACATACAGAATTACAAGCCTATTTACTACGGTTAGAATGTTGCTGTGATTGGTTGTCACAGTGAAGCTCATCACATCACATTATTTTCTCCAGCAGGGTTCAGGAGCATATATGAAGTACGGCGCGGACAATCAATCAAAAAGCAAATTTGTCATCACGTCAAATGACAGTCTGGGCCCATGTTTTAATGAGGAAACAAACTTGTGTGAACATGACACGGTGGTTGTGAGAGTGGATCAGAGGTGGAAACACTTCGCATCCTTTCTATGAAAACTATTATTTATAGAAAAGACGCGATGGGACATAACGTGTTACTTTCAATCCGTTGAAAGATGTTGTTTTTTAGCTACCTTCTTGAGCTTAAACCTTTAAAAGAAATGAAAGAAAGCTTTTTGTCGGTTGCAGTACACTCGACAAAATGAAGCCGCACAATTTATTAAATGTGAAATATTGTTTATAATATTACATATGACATTACTTATAATATGTGAAGAAATAGGAACACACAACAAAAGGGTAATGCAATGGAAATTAAAGAAATGAATGATAAAAACAAAAATTACATAACGGTCAACAAAAGCAGTGGGTGGTAAACGTTGTGTGCCATTATTCTGTCAAGAAAGAGACAGCTAAAGTGGAGGAAGACACAAAAGGAACAATTCATAATTAAAGCTAAAAAAAAAAAAAAAGACAAAACCTTGTTATAAATGTTTTATAAAATACAGTATATTAAATAGTTTATAGAATAAAATAATTTATTCATTAATCAACAAAGCTATTGTATCTCAATGTTTTATTATCTTGTGTCTGTGACGTCTTGTAGACTCTATTCCTGCTTAACTTTGAAGAAAACCATTTTCAATTGTAAAACAATTATTCTAAACTGTAATCAAACATTTTCATCAGTTTTCAAATCATTTTCATCTGAAATCTAACAATTGTAAACTTTGGTCAAATAATTTTCTACTGAAATCAAAAAGGTTTTACTAGTAATCAAACCATTTTTATCGGTTTTCAAACAATTTTCAATCGTAATAAAATGATTTTCAACTGTAATCAAACAATCTTAAACTGTAATCAAACAATTTCAACTGAAATCAAACAATTTTCAACTGTAAACAAACCATTTTCAACTGAAATCAAACAATTTCCAACTGTAACAAACAATTTCCAACTGAAATCACACAATTATTAACTGTAAACAAACAACTTTCAACTATAATCAAACAATTTTAATCTGTAATCAAACAATTTCAAATGAAATCAAACAATTTTCAACTGTAAAAAACAATTTTCAACTGAAATCAAACAATTTCCAACTGTAAACAAACAATTTCCAACTGTAAACAAACAATTTCCAACTGAAATCAAACAATTTCCAACTGAAATCACACAATTTTTAACTGTAAACAAACGACTTTCAATGAAATTAATCTAAGGCTACATCTCCCTGTCCTTTAATCATGTCATCTTTGGCTCAAGTGTTGCTTCTTGGACCGGGAGTGTAGTGTCTTCACCTGCCCGACTGAGGAGGTTTATACCATTTGATTATGACTAAAATATATTGTCTTGTTGTTCAAAAACTGGGAGAGAATCACGAGTGTAATCTCATAATGAACTGGTGTTATTGAAGCAGAAATGAATGGCTGTGACAGTGTTGCCCATCGTTTTTGTTAATTAATCTGTGATTTAAGTGCATAAGTGGGCACAAACTGGACTTCATCTCCTCCCACGTTCCCGTCGGTTGGCAACGTGTAGAACATCCAGGCCAATTCTTTTAATAGTAACCGCAGAACAATACATCGTGTGGAGTCTGAGAGGAAGTAGCCGCCGAGAGGAAGTAGCCGTCCTCTTGCTATTAGCCCCGACAAATTCAATGTTGAGGGTAAATTATCATTAGTGATTTGGCAAGTACCCCCGTCTCGAGTGGGCTTGTAATCGCAGCTGGGATTTGTCGCGGTCTGGAATGAACTGCAGACAAACTCTTGCGTGAGTTGCAGGAAGGGAGCACAGCGTGGACAAGTGGAGCAGAAGGTTAAAACAGCATGATCTCTCCTGAATGGCGGGGACAAGCCAAACAACAACAAAAAGAAATTGAAGAATGACTCTTGAAAACCCGCCGAGCTTTGAATCTCTGTTGAAGCAGGAATTCAAAGCTACATCAGTATTATTTTCGTTTGTATTGTGATTGTTCTTCATATACCGTTACCCCAAAAAATTGCTTCAGCAGCGAGTCAGAGATGAATTTGGCTCCATTTATTTCTACTAAACCTTAAATACACAATAAAATAAAGAGTTTTGTAAAGGTTGGGTTTATTAAGTATTAAGTATTTAAAGTGTTTGCAACAAATTGTATAAGACTAGTTCAGTTTAAAGATAATAATTCAAATTCTATCATAATTAAATGTATTACACCTAACGTAAGCAGTAATTTAAAAATAAATACCATAACAAATGTGTTACTTAGAGGCCATCGACGCAGCACTTTCCTGGTTCTGGAACTGGTTCCCTTCTGGATTCTGGGATCCAACCTGCTCTCCATCAAACTTGCCTGTGTTAACGCTAGTTTAGCAGAGGGTAATATGAAGTTCTACTAGGGATAAAGTAACACTACTACCTGCTCATTTTGTCAACACAGAAAATAAAACGCCCACTGAATTCTCAATTGAAACATCTTTGGTAATTTCCAACCACTAACCACCTTTCTTGGTTCCACATTTTTTTTTTTATCTGTTAGAATACTCAAGCTGGTCCAAAACTACCTACAGGAAAAGCTCCTCTGTGAGGAATTTTTGAAGATTCCAGGAAAACTCTCACAAAAAGAAGTTTTTTTTCTGTTTTGGAGACACTTCAGTTTTCACGATAATGCAATGACACTGCTCTAACAGTAGGAAGAACCATTAACAAACATGGTCAATCCTCCATAGTGCTGGTTTAAAATATATGCACTCCCAGATAATAAATAAATAAAAATTCTAGTAATTTATTTATCTGGGTATCATCTATTGCGAACATATTACTTTTCGCTGATTTAAAATAAAAAATGAATGTATATTTGTCTAAATATCTGTCGGCCTATAAATTGTATGTAAATTAAAGACTGTCCAGAAGCGAAAGACTTGGAGAGAAAATTAAAAATGAAATAAAAAAACAAAACATGATGATATGGGATATGGATGCAATTCCCATATCATCATGTTTATTTAAACAGAAGATACAGAAGATAGATTAATAATAAATCTATAATTTTCTTTCACTGAGCATAAAACTCTATCTGGAATAGTCCAAAAACGAGTCAACCAATCACGGTTAAATGATAAAACACGTCTTTTTAAAGATATATTGATAGTATTTGAAGGGAATGCACGTGAATCTCAACGGATTGTGCTTTAGTTTTGTCATTGTGCGTTTATCCACTTAAACATTTGAGCAGAAATCTTAGCTTGAGCAGTAACATGATGTTCTATATCTTTTTTTTTTTTTATAAAATATGAACATCTTAAACATTTAATAGTGCACTTTAAGGGTGAAAATCTTATATATACAGTCATCTCCAGCAGCATGTCTAGATCTATGGTTCAGTAGAAACAAGCAAAAAGTGTTTAGATCCACCAGAGATTCCAGCGCACTGGTTATAACAACTATCTCTGCCACCATCATAAAACTACGACAAAAATGCTTCTGGTTAGACCTTATAAAAGTATCTCCCGCTCGTGCCTTTTGCCATCTGTTTTCATTCTTTTTCCATTTCTTTTAACATTTCTTTTCCAACACAAAAACTTCCCTCCTGTTGCCTGAGAGAGGAATTTCATTAAAATCCTACAGAATAAGGCCTTGGCTTTGAAAAAATGATTTTTTTTCTTTGACCCATATATCAGAATTCTTGGCAACAACTGAAAAACAAAAAATGGGGTTAACAAAGCCAAAGGCAGAAAACACCGGTTAGTGCTATTTAACCTCACTAAAACGAAGGGTTATGGTTTTGTTTTAACTTTATTGTGGTCTTATTTTGGTTGGTCACTTCCTGTTTTCTCTCTCTTTCTACCCTGGGGTTTGACTGATGGCTCACCTGCCGTATTATCAAAAGTTTCCATACGTTGGTGATTGGCTGGGATTTATTGTGTTTCTTCTATTTGGACGTTGCCTGATACCCGAGTATTTAAGTTGTTTTTGAAAGTGTTTGACCCTGTTCTGTTATTTTCTATTTTATCCCTGAGTTGGTTTTGGTTTGGTTTCGGCTTTTTTGATATTGGACTCCTATTTATATGTGAGATTTTTGACTCTCATTTTGTTATGAGATATGGACTCGTATTGGTTTTTAAATTTGGATTTTTGTTGAATATACAATGTATGTACATATGTTTGAAAACTCCTATTTTCTGCTTGAGACTGACTTTCACCTGTTTTCATTGCTGTATACAGTTTGCGACAGGCCTTGCAATTTTATAAAATAATAGAATAAATCTATTACAATATATATTTATCAATGAAATTTATCAAAGTTGTTTTGTGCTATGTTTTCATTGTAGTCTTTCACGTTGAACTGAATCCTTTTTTTAAATTCTGTTACGTATGCATTTATATAGAAGTGAATTTTCTAGTAGCTAGATTATTTTTTTAAGTAGCTCACTTGAAAAAGTCGCGTCATGGTTACCAGTTACACCACAAACATTGCGATGTGATACATGCGTGGAGTCTTAAATGACATATGTCAAAACACGCTGCATGGCTTTATGTTATCATCGCATCAAATCCATATGTGAATGCTTAGTGCAACATGTAAGGGATCAGGTACGAAAGGTGAGTCTTTGAAGAGATGCTTGACAACTGTATGCTTGAAACGTCTCTGATTATAACCTACACAACTAGAACCTGTTTCTTATTATCAAGTCTACGGATGGACAAATAATATAACATTATTTCCACCAGATTATTCAAACTTTTTAAAGCTTAACTTTGTGCCCATTTCAAATACAGAAAAAATAAAATCGACAAACATTACACTCATTCTTCTTCACAATGTAAACGAGGACCTTCCCTTGCAGTTAAATCCAACAACTACAATCGCTTTAAAGCAATAAGAATCGTCAAGGTTTTTTTTTTATTTTTTTAAAACAATACATTCAACGCAATCAGTTTAACCCTCGAACATTCATCAATGTTGATATTGAATCTCAGGGCTGTACAATAAGCGAATGAATATATGCAACAAATGGTCCAATAAATGCTTTGACTTTGAAACATCCTGAGCTTTAAGTTTAAGATTATCAACAGCCTGTCAAAGAACGCTTTCTCTTTGCAATGGTGATGAATGAATGTTAAATAAAAAGGGTAGAATTTAATTCATTTTTTTATTCACATTGTTGTATATACATATATATATTGCAGTGTTCTTCCTTTATAGAAACAGCTAAATAAAGGATATAATGTTGTGTGTGTGTGTAGGTGTGTGTGTGTGTGTGTGTGTGTGTGTGTGTGTGTGTGTGTGTGTGTGTGTGTGTGTGTGTGTGTGTGTGTGTGTGTGTGTGTGTGTGTGTGTGTGTGTGTGTGTGTGTGTGTGTGTGTGTGTGTGTGTGTGTGTGTGTTTTGGTGTGAAACAAGGCTGTAGTGTAATTGAAGAATCTCCCCAAAAAAGAGGTGACATTTAAACTGCTTTATCCATGTTTGACTTGTTCCCTTAGCACTCTTCTCCTGTTGTTGCCTCGCAACAGTCTCTCCCAGTAAACTGATAGTGAGAGAATACACGTTTTTTCACTTCATTTAATTCAGTTTTATCTCAAAAAAAACATCCCGGCAACAGAATTACAGTCTGCAACATTGTTTGCAGAGGGTTTCCCTTTTATCACTGGGAGGTTTCGGGAAGATAGCGGCCACAAATCACACGAGAAGCCAGATAAAGGTCAAACTACTGGAGATACTACAGAGCCACGTTAATTATGTGAACTCGTGTGCTGTTCATTAGCTCATGGCAAAATGTCATGGTGTGACTCACCTATATTTATAGTAATCTCCTGTCTAAATATGTCTTTCTCTACCACTTTTCTTGCAACTCAAACAACAAATTCAGTGTTTAGTTTATCAATGCAGCAATTGCTGGACTCATCACTGGGCACAAAAGGAAAAGGAAGACAAACAATGGGGTTTATGGATCTTGTGAAAGTGGACATGAGGATCGAAATGACTATGGACACACAATTATTATTTTAGTTATTGTGGAAGAGGTTTTTACTTGCCGTGGAAATGCCTGTAAGACAATTCACAAAACTTCTCTAGTCCAAAACAATCTTACCAGGGAGGAGTACCGGAGGAATCTTGACTGGAAACTAAGACATGCATTGGCCACTCTCGAAGCAGTCCTTCTTAAAGTGATCGTTCACCCCGATTAAGTAAGTAAATAGGTAAGTAAGCAATTCAACAATCAAAAAAATATCCGATAAATGATATGCTTAAAAGGTCAACACAGGAGTCTCAGAAAATCAAGGAAAGGCCTGCACGAATAAAAGTGTCTTCAGATGTTTTCTTGAAGGAGTCAGTAGATCATCAAACACAGAGAGAGGAAGATCGTTCCAAAGCTTAGGAGCAACAGCCTGGAAGTATTTCTCTCCTCTGGTCCTGAACCATGTGCAAGGAACCATCAGTAGATTCTGATCCACAGACCTCAGAGTCCTAGACTCATTTTCTTTCTCATTTTCTTTCTCATTTTTCATTCCTTGGGGACTCCAATGTGCCAATTTTACTGCTAAAACCCTCAGGTATTCACAACCTTGACAGAACTGTCAACCCTATCGACTAAACAGAATGAAAAAAGGGAAAAAAGAAATCTTTGAACAGAGAATACATATCTCTTTGTTTTAATTCATACTGCTCTGCTTCTAGATAACCGTTATTCAAACATGTGAATATCATGCTGGGGCTTGATATTTCGGCCGCACTTTGGTTGATGTGTTTGACATTTTCCACTGGCTGAATGGATTGGAGAAAAAAAATGGAGAATTGTTAATCTTTCATAGCATCGTAGAGCATTTGAAATAGAAATAGACTACTACCTTGTTTTATACAAACAAGTTTACAGCAGTAAAATAAACTGGGGATCAAATCACACTCACAGGTAGAATAAAGCATCAGGGAAAAAACTAAAAAAGGAAAGAACAATACCAGCATTGGTAATGAGAATGAACTGACACTGCGGACTGGAACAAGGATGCCCAAGTAGAGGCTGCAATTTGAAGGCTCATTGTTGAATGGTTCCAGATAGATGGCATTACCTGTCGAGTGAACACACATTGGGGAAGAAACTGGAAAGGAAGTGACAAAATAAAAGTAAATACAAGCATGTATTAGGGTCATGATTAAAGAATAAAATGACCAATTGTCAACCAGAGTTAAAAAACAGCTAAAAAGAAAGCTCTACAAGTTATGCCAAAAGATATAGCCAAGGTAAGTAAGGTTGAAGTCTGAGGACATTTAACAAGACATATAGAGTTCAAACATAAAAAGTGGGCCATGAAATACCTGAAGACTAATTCAAAGGTTTTATGGACTGATGAAATTAGAGTGGCTCTTGACGGAGCCGACAGATAGCTGGATCAGGAGGGGCTACTA
This sequence comes from Callionymus lyra, assembly GCF_982586985.1. Classification (NCBI taxonomy): domain Eukaryota; kingdom Metazoa; phylum Chordata; class Actinopteri; order Syngnathiformes; family Callionymidae; genus Callionymus; species Callionymus lyra. Next base: position 14,674,198 of record NC_141822.1, on the reverse strand, counting down.
AGCTTTACTACACACTAGATGTCCGAAATGTGAAGGTGAAGTATGGTTTGGTATGTGCTCAAAATTAACTAGTTAGACATTTTCAGGGTTAGGGACAGTCAACTAACATAGCACATACTTTGCCAGTAAAGGCTCTCAAAACAACTCATCTGACACTTTCCCTTTTAAGAACAAACTTGCAGTCCATTCCCTTTTTTAAACCAAAAAGACATGCTTAAAAACATCTAATAACTTCTAACTAGTCATCTGTAAGGTCCCTCTCCTAATGAAGCTAAGACAAATTGTTCTGAAAAGTCTGACCCAGAAGCAAAAAAAGCTAACATGCTACACAGACAGGAAACACTGTGGAGATATTTGGAATATTTTTAAGTTTGTCTTTTTGGACAAGGAGGAAGAAGAAAAGTGGCACCATTCACTACCATCATATGGACGTACATTTCTGGCTATAACGCCAGAATTACAAGGATTACTCTGAAAATAATCCCAACCCTTAGATGACAGTGAGGTGAGTAAAAAAAACAACTTAAAATGACATGTTTCGGCTGAAATGTCCCTTTTAAGCCTTGTGTTATTTCAGGGTCAAGATGACCCAAAGGCCAGGGGAAAAAATGTGTTTGTTGTATCCATTGTGTTTACTCTAGGTCAAGGTGAACGTCCTCCACCACTGCATATTTATTCATGGAAGCCAGGGAGGTCGTTTTCAGGCCTTGGGTCACCTCAAGGAGTCAGGTGTTCCTGCAGATGTTAATTTAGCTCTTGGGTGTGAAATATATTTTCTGCCCACGTGTGCGAAGTGAGAGAATAAGTTGCCGGTGATTCACTTCTTGTTCTGTGCCAGCGGTCCGTGTTTGAATGAGGCGAAGCCATTAGCGAGTAGACGCCAGCGACGATTGAATTGGATGAGCTCAGACGATCGACCGTTGTTGTTGTTGTTTCACGCTTTTATCCAAAAGCTGTGATTGATTCTCCCGCTATTGTCACATCATCCGTTTTTGGCATATCCCTCACTTCCTGCGACAAAAAGTCGGCAACTTCCCTTTTTTTGAGGGACTGTGCAGTGTGTTCTGATAACTGGCACTTTATTAAATACAATTAAATTGATCCGAGTTTAAAAATAGTTGGCCTGATCTTGTGAATCCACATTCCTCCTGTGTTGATATTTGCGATGGAAGCAGAAGCTGGTGCAACAGGTCAGCCTCCTGGCAATGCCGTCCTGCTATCGACCGGACCTATTGATTAGCCTGCGATCTTTTTTGCAATGAAAACTCTAAAGAAAAAAACAGGGGGTGTTGGCACTAAAAGCCAACACTGTCAGTAGCTGATTCAAAAGACTTTTTGAACAACACGCCTTCACGTCAACGAAACAAAGACTCGACCTTTTGAGTTCAAATGTCTTTCTCCGTTGAAGAGGCGCCACGCGGGGTAGAGTTGTTGGTGTTTTAAATCGGTTTCTTCATCAGACTCCACCTTCTTTAAATCGTATAATCCTTCTGCCTTCAATAATAGCAGAGATCTGTTGCCCGGGTTTAATTAATAGCCGCTAATTTTATCTTGTAAGAGTGCGACACCATATAAATTATCCACGAGTCGAGCCAAATGGCTTCAGTTCAACCAGCGGTGCCAGCTACTCTGCAGATAGTGGCAGCTTTGGAATTTAAAGATCACAATTTATTTAGACTCGCTGTGGATGATGTCATTTTTTTTATTAAAAAAAACTGCTGTGTTGTTACTTGCAGAGATAGTTTGTGAACAAAATATGGAAAAAGACGTGGACACTTCATCAACCCCGGAGCTCAAATGGTTGATCTGAAATAGTCACCGGCCTCTCATAGGCTTGTGCGATGAGTCAGTCGTCCTCTCGACATGTGGTTCACACCGACTTGACTCAGTTACTCATTTGGGCTCATTTTCTCGCTCAGTCCGTTCAATTAAAAACACATTTTCGAGCCCACAAGATCAAGTACGAGACCAAACACGTTTCCTTTCCATTATTTTAATCATCTCACTTCATTATCTTACTTGTAGTCTATCGCTTCTTTGCTGAATTCATTGTTGTTTTTTGAAAGGATACAAAAAATATAAACAAACAAAAACAGCAGAGGGAGGGTGAGCAGAATAAATTTAGGCAGACTATCCATTTTAAAATTGCCAAAAGTAGCTGTAATTCTGGTAATAGTTCTATTGCATGTATAGTAAATACGAAGTTATGAATTCAACTGAAACTGGACCTATTTGAATTTTCACAGGGGTCTTCTCCCACCCTTCCCATCACTTTACTATAACTAAATGGAGCTGAAATACTGGAAATATACCTTAGTTTGTTCATTGTAAATATGGTTGAAATGTTATCATATTTGCGTATATTTGAAATTAAACTTTTTTTCTTTTTTCTTTGATTTTTTTTTCTAATTTGAGCTTCAGGGGGCCATCGTTCCAAAGCAAGTGCAGTGAGAAGATGGAGAATAACAGATATAATTGGCTCACAAAAGTGACACTTTACTTCCTAATGAATATCACCTTGCTTCCTTCAATCTCACTTACGGAAAAACCCACGTTCTCACCTAGACACTCGAATTCTTACCTGCTCATTCATTAGCCAAGATATGTTCAAGAACATTCCAGGATGATGTTTTTTTTTTTTTTTTTTCCTGAACCAAACCAGTTGCAGGAACTGTCAAAATAAACAAGATAGAAAAACATTTCTCAGCGGTGAGGAGCTGAGAGAGATGATAAAAAAAAAGAAACCTCGTTCAGCCACAGAGAGATAAATGAAGAGGATGAGGAACAGGGTGTTTGGAAATCTTACAGTGGGAATAGCTCAATTTTATGAAAAGGTTTACAGCAGTATAATCCGAAAACATCTTTCATTCTAGCCACTCTAGACAGCTCACCACAGGTTGTGTTGGACTAGATACTCATTTTGAATTTTCTTTTTTTTTTCTGTCAGCAATTTTGTAATATATGAGGCAAAGTAATGGATCAATACGCCCCTTTTATGCTTTCATCTACATGACGGATGACTGTGAGCTGTGTACCGACTAACTCAATTTGACTTATGGCTATTCTCTGCAAGTTTTTTTGGGGAAAGTGTGATTAGATCAGGCAGCGGTTGGTTACGCACAGCTCGTTAGACCGAATACTGAGACGCCACAACAGTATTGATCGCGGACACGCTCTTCCAGGAAACAGATTCAAGGTGTGGCGGTTTTTTCCATCAATATTCAAAGTCCATACGACTTCACCCTTGAATCTTGTAACGGTATTGACGCGCCAACGGCAAAGGGATGACCGGAACGAAGCGGCGTAAATCTTCGCCTCGTTCCCTAACGTGGACACAAAAGATTGTAAATCTTCGCTCGTCGTAAAACTCTTGAACAACCTCGCGTTCTTTGAAGAACTCATAGATCTTTTGGTTTTTCGGTTTGTTGTGTGACCGAGCTGCTGAGTTGCTTAAGAATGTAATACCAATTTAGAGTTTGTGTTTCACTTATTTGTGTCTAGTAAACCTGACTTAAACCATTGTCTTGATGATTCAAGAGTCACATGTCAAAGTTACTATGAAGTAAACCTAATATTCTTTCAAAATAAAACGGACTTTAGACAGTAATTATTAATACAACTGATATAAAGAACCTATTTATTTTCATTCTGTACAGCCTGGTAAGAATGCTCCAAAGACCTTTACTAGAAAAATTAAATTAAAAAAGAATTATATATGCGTTTTCAAATATATGTATATATTTTTGTCATAACATACTGTAGATTCATAGAAAACTTTATTCAAGAAGTAGCATCAACTCCACTTTTTGCTGTGACTGTAAGACTGTGTAATGTTTAAACATTTATTTTTTTCAAATTTCCTTTTTTAATTTTCTGGTTGAATTATAACAGGAGCACAGAAAATCTGCTCCAAGGTCGCAAAATATTGGTTGAAATTAATTAACAGGGTTTAGAGAAAAGAAAAGCAAAATTAATTGACAAAAGAAAATCATGCACTGCTAGAAAAAAAAATAGTAACTTAAAGTCATTAAAAAGAAGTTGAAAAAAGCAATTGTCAACTTAAGCTTGTGATTGTGTTCCTGTGTTCATTGTGTAAAGTAAATTGTGAATTTGTGGTTTTGACTTCAGGACCACCATCTTTGAACCTATTAATTAAGCAGATGTAACTTATCTGCAGTGGAAATAAAAAAAAAAGAAAAAGTCCATTAATGTATCAATAATTGGCACCAGATCGTTCTTGTCCTGTGGATTTAGTACCTGGTTCAGAACACCTCAAGGTCCTTTGTGGAGGTTGACTTTCCTCTGTCTACTGCCTGACTTATATGCGGATATGAATTAATGGTTCAGGGAACATTGGGGGGAAGAAGAAGAAAAAGGAGGAGGAGGAGAAGAGAAGAGAAAAAGAGGATGAGAGGAGTGAGTTGAGTGGCAGATGGAGACGGAGCGAGGAAGTCAGAGAAGATGTGAGGATGAGAAGAAAAAAAAAAAAGGTCAGTGGGCAGCATTAGCCGGGAGAGGTGATCCTGGCTGCGGTTCTGAAGGTAGGATTAGCCACACTGTGTGAAGGGTGAGGAGGCAGAGCAGAGGAGGACGGCGCCGTTTCCAAGAGTTTAAATGTGAAATACACAAGGAGAAAAAAGGTGTAAAATATTTGGTTTTCCTCTCTTTGGTATGTTTTCCAACTGATTTTGGCTGCGAATTATGAAAAAAGAGATGGTGAAAAGAGCCAAAAAGAAAAGAAAATAGAGGGAAAAAGTAGATCCAACCCAAAAACCTCTGTATGCAGTTGAATGTAGCTTTTCTGTAGTTGCCGAAATAAACTGTTCAGAGATCTACTTGCTTATTTTTCCAGCCGTTTGGTGGCCCCGTCGCACACTGGCATGTCATCTGAGGCATGTGGTGGTCACACGGAAGCAATCTGAAGAGAATTATTTATTTCCGAGCTGCTTCAAAGCAACATCAAGGTACATCACAGTGACGCTCCCTGGACGTGAGACCCCTTATTAGAGAAACCTGTCGCAGCAGACGCCAAAATACTAACGTCGATTCCAACATGAATAACAACACAGAAAACATTACAAGGTTAGACTTAAAACGAAAGTGTACACAACATTTTTAAATGTGCACCGAGGGTGAGTAGAAAAGGACAATACAGACAACTTCAATTATAAAGTAAAATCATGATATTGACAGAATACTTATTAAGTAGTATAGAAGGCATTTATTTTCCGCACTATAATGCTCACTTAAAAGCCTTTAAACTTCTCAAAAAACAACAGTGCGCTGTATAATCCGGTGCATCTTATGTATGAACATTACCTGGTGGGTGACTTGTTCACAAACGCTTTCATGACTCTGCGCCGAACGGTCACGCCTTGGCAGGATTACGTCATCGACGCACTTCACATCATGGCCGATAACTATGGAGTAAGATTACTGCCGGCGGTTATAGCGAGTGTGTCTTGGTTGTTGTACACTCAAAACATTTTTTTTTGCACAAAATCACTCGTACGTCTAGAGCTATGTCACTGACAACACGTCTTCGGATTAGATACCGGCGTAAATGTCTCCAAAAAAACGTACATTTTAGCACAAAACAACACAACAATAAAACAATGAAACACAACTAAATAACTTGTTTCGATTGGAGAAAGTGTTGTCAGGTAAGTGTTGGTGATAGTGTTCAAAAGGCCGGTTGCATTCAACGTTAAAAATTAGTAAGAGAAGAAGCTGTCGAGTCATTTTTGGTAAGTGTGTAGCAACAGAGTCAGTACTACCCTGTAGAAATTTGCACTGTACAAGTATAGCACTGTCTTACAGTGTACTGTAATCGAGCACTTAGAGAATTTCGCAATTTAAATCACAACACAGTAAAAAAAAAAAAAAACTTGTGCCTTAAACTCTTATTTTACAATTAGCACTCATTCTTCAGCAGAACATTTTCTTCCTAATAAGTCCCTCTTGATTATATTCCAGTTAATCTGTTTAAATCTACATAAAAAGGGGCGTGATCTAGCTGGTGGGGGGGTATAAGCCACTCGGGCCCTCAACTGAATGTGCTTCGTTCAACGCCCCTTGACCTTAGTCTGGATATTCCTGTTCAAGGGGGTCGTGAATTTGCTTCAAAACGGTGGTTCCAAGTGTGATGTTTACTTCCATATGTAACCACTTCATTGTCAAATATATTAATGCGACACAAACATGCCAGCATGCATGTGACAGCAGAATAAATGTGAATAAATGAATTCACTATGAAAGCGACTCGACGCACGTGTGGAAGTTAAACTAAACATCCTTGGAAGATCAACTTAACAACCTAATAAAAGGCGGAACATTTAGATGAAGCCAGAGACATAAAGAAACGGAATCGTTCAAATAAACTCGAGGAAGACAAAAAGAAAACAAGTCAACAGCGTTCACCGACGGCGCTGAAGACGGAAAATGATGTCTCGGAGACAGAAGTAAGCAGCGCGGGTTGATAAACAGAAGTTAATGAGGCTTGATGGAAGTTGATGAGATGTACTGAGAGTGACAAAAAAGAAACAAGGGCACGGAGAAAAATGGAGAGCGGCAGACTCTCAGGATGCGGGAGGAATACGGAGTTGCTGCTGCTTTCAGGGCCATAAGCCAGCGATGGAAGGTGCGATTCCGAGAGACGCGATGACACACACGTCTAATAGCATCGATTAAAGAGTCAAATTTTCAGGCTGCAATCATAGCAAACGACACGTTCAAATATCAAAATATATTATATACTGTTTATAAATCACAACCATTACAATCTACCTCTTTGATTGACATATAGAGCTCCTCTTAAAGGGCAACTCAGTGTTGATTTAAGTGTTCAATGACCTCTATTGTATCATCAGTGTGTGTCTGTTTGTACAAAACACTCTTTTCTTTGAAATATCTACGTGAAAATGTAGCCCCGCCAACTCATAACATTTTTTTTTGTCTGGAGATGAAATTCCTTACCATAACCACACCCACTCCGCCTTGATTGGTCAAGCATTAATGGTCATCACCGCACGTCATCAATCCCAGAAGTCTTCACCTCCAATGGACTCGTTGTATAAACAAATTGGGGTGTGATTATAGCTGTCTGGAGGAGGAGTTAAGACCATCATTACGTTATAATGTACTCCGCTCTTGTAACCTCTTGTTTGCTGAGATTTCAGACGGGGAAGAACTTTACAAAACTTGACAACTTCATCATGATGAGGGACTTCCTGGTTCTTGAAGAGGAAGAGTGAGTCAGGAGAGTTGGGTTTTCGCATTAGTTGCTCTTGTGAGGAATAAAAGATGAGAAAAGTGTCAAAGAATTCAGAAGAAAAGTTTCAGAATAAACAAAAATGATTAGCAGAATTCCGTTTTTTTTTTCACCTCTTCTCTGAAACTTTTCTTTTTTTCCCGCCTGAAGAAAATATTCTAACATGATCTAATTACTCGCTCACACTCCCTCTGTATTTGTTACAGTTTTAGAAGAGAGGCTGGCACTCAGCTGCTGTAATTCAAGCTTCACTGTGAGTGGAAAATTAGAGGTTTAATCACGTCTATCAAGCAGGGCTGTTTTTTTTTTCTTTATTTTGATAGCCCGTGGATGATGCACGGCGACAATGACAACTCGTCAGGATTTAAACAAAGCGAAAAATGACAACAAGGCCTGTCTGCACCAGATAATAGAAATGATGCGGGGAAACAACTTAGATTTGTCATCCGATGTTCCTTTTTTTGGGGGATCATTAAATGAAATTACAATTAGTTTGTGCTAGCCAGAGATAAAAAAAAATAAAAAAAAGGAAATCGTAAAAACTTTTCAAATCAACAAAAGGTAGCAGAAACCTTGGCGCTCAGAGATATTTCATGACCCGGTGAAAGTCAAGTTGTTGAGAAGGCGACGTGCGGCGGCTGGACTGTTGGCATATTGTGAACATGAAGGTGTTGATGTCGTCTTATGCAAGTAATTGCTGCGAAATCCAACAATCAGGCGCGAAAGTGCGAATAACTCGCATGTTTGCAGTGTAATTGGAAACAACCTTCTCGACAGGCTATCAAACACGTTTGATTGGAATGTGGGAGGAGAAGGACGAAGAAGAAAAAAAAAAACAGGGGAAAGTTAATAAAAGCAGAAAGTCACAGACCTCTGCCAAGCAGCTCCATTTCACCCATAAAGTGATATTTTTATTCAATACTTACTAGTGAGTGCTTCAGTCCAGTGGATTTGGAACATCTTCACTTCACGCTTCTTATATAATTTCCTTCCCCAAAATGATCGTAAATAGAGCATGGTCACTGAGGAATTCTTCAAAGGATTTCTGGATCCAGATGACAACCTTTCCATTGCTTCATTATCAGATTATCAGAAACTTTTATTGCTAGTGTTGTAAACACAACACAGGATTTTTTTTTGTTTGTTATTCTTTGGTGGCATTATAGAATAACATAACTAAATAATATGAATTGAATGAAGATAATTAATTAAATACAATAAACAAATTAAAGAGAAACATCATAACATTGAATAAAAATAATGAATATTGCCATAATATTTAACTAACCACCACAATGACATAACTAAATAAGAAAACACTTAAATTGAAACATAAAATTATGGCAAAAGCGTTATTTTTTACCCTTTGAACACCATTTTCTTCAGGAATGAATTCCATTACAAATAACCTTTACTCATTGCTTACTTTCATAATTATAATTAAAACAACACAAGCAATGGTTGCTTCAAGTAATTATAATCTTTGACGTACTATCTTCAAAACAATTACATTTAATGTGTTAAGAATCGCTGTTTAGTACAGACTTTATCGAGATAGATTTTGTAAACAATGGCTTAACATCTTATTTTTTGCTTACACACTCACACTCACACACACACACACACACACACACACACACACACACACAGGCACGAAAAAAAGGACATAATGAGACAGATTCACATGATGTGCGATCATCTCCGCAGTCACAGCTTAACATCAGAAGAGCAAGAGTCAGGATCACTCTTGCCATACCTTCAATCAGAATGTGACAAACATGGAAGAAAAAAAAAAGAAAAGAAGTGTTTGTCACTTTATTGGTTCATTACGTCGGAACACTACACACAGAAGAAAGAAATACATTTCAAGACTATACACGGCTTTCTTAACATTTGTAAGAAAATATATAAAACACAAGCCGAGTCATTTCAACGACAGGGAAATAAATAAAGCTGTTAAAAAGGGGTGAATAAATGTGGATTTTCAGTCAACGAACAGAACTTTTAACAGTCTCACAGTGAACAAAAGGGTTGTATTAAAAATATGGAATACAAAATGGAAATCGATCATTTCAATATCTATAAAAGGCAGATTTTTTGTAGTAAATCATCTTTTTACAAGGACTGGAAGGAACTACGTTAACAGTTCAATCTCACGGCTCGTCTAATTTATCCAAAATCTCCTCCTTTTTTTTTAAATTTTCAAAAATCCTCGATGTTTTGCATCATTTAGCCCTGGCTTTCACATGTTCCATATCTAGAAAAAACATTCCACAGTGGATTCCATTCATCACCCACAGGCCTCCCACTTGAGATTAGGAATCCAAACAATCTTTCATGCTTAACCCAACCACAGCTAATTTAACCTCAAACGAGTTTGCATAACGCCGCCGTTGCCATGGTTACCGTTCATTCTGGTTAGGAACCTTAGGTGACTTTCTGTTTGCATAAAACGGTTCCTAAATCTGATTTCATTAGGTTGTTCAAGTTTTTAAAAACATCATAATAATGGCCTCGTTTTTTTAAAGCTACCGTCATGATCCATTAACTTCCCTGGTTTATACATTTGGGATTGCTTCGCATTTTTCTCTTTACATGAAAGTAAAAGATGATTTTTTTTGGTCTTTCTGCTGGACTTGGTGAGCACCATAAGAACTTGGGTATGTTTTGTCCGTTTTCACCACCATGTTAATTATCAATTTTTGGTCATTTTGATTTATTCCCCCCCCACCCTAAGTCTCTTTAAGACACTCAACTACTGATTCCCAATGGTGGTCCTTGAGCTCCCCTGATGATGCTACTGCAAGAGGGACCCAAGTTTTGCGGATATAAAATATCTATCTGGGACGAACAAACAACAGAAATGTTTAAAACAAATTAGTAAAAAAAACAAACAAAAAAAAACTCAATTAATAGTTAGTGAACATTTTTAACAAACTTTGATCCCCCCACACACATTTAAGAGGCCTCTTTGAACGCAGCAAACTTTTTCTTTTCTTTTTTTTACGATTCAGTTTACATTAAAAGTCAAAGTGCTGAAAACGGTGAAGCTAAAAAGTTTGTTCAACTTTTTTTTGGCCTTTTTCATTGACATCACAGGGTTTTCTCTGTGGTAATTCAAAATATATCATTTGTGTTATTAGTTCTACAAACCCATGACAAAAAAAAACATATAGTCTGTGGATTCAAAATAATTATATATTTATACATATATATATACATAAATTATACTTCATTACATTCACCCTTCATTTTTTCACGATAAAAATATGGAACTTTTCAATTCTCATCAGCTACTTAGTGGATTATTTTTCGGACAAAGTTTTAATAAAAATGTTTCATGAATAAAAAAAAGAAAATGCCCCTGAATTAATTCTTGGAGGTTGAGCTCAGGATGGATAAAAAGTAGAAAGAGGATAAAAAAAAAAAAGGATGTACATTTCTCTATAGGATATTAAATATAGTATTTTTTACACGACAAATGTATCAACGTTTCTTTTCATATAACCGTATCCCATGATGGTGGACGACCCATCAAACAGAACTTCACAACGACAGAAAAAGCACCGTCCGCTAAAGCGCCGTTGACCTTGGGGGGGGACGAGGAACGCCGGTTAAACATCTGCCGGGTGCGTGGCGGCGAGTTCAGGGCCACAGTTGCGTCCCTCCTGTAAGATGAACACAATATTTTAATCAGAGACGAAGAAGGGAAACACTGAGGTTTCTGCTCCCGGGATCACGGGAAGACAGATGTTTCAGAAACACTCCGACTCTAATTAAGAGTTAAAGAAGGGGGTTACGGCGGACTCTCCACGGACGCGCGGAGAATAAAAGGAAAAATAAAAGAAAAGAGCCAAATCAGTTTCTCCTGATGTTATTATTCCGCAGCCTGCTGGAAGGCGTTCAGTGAAGTAATTAACTCCATGACATGTTGCGAATTCCTTGCTTCACGAGCCGTGATTGCTGGACGAGCTGATTAAAAACTCCCTCGGAGATCTCGATCACTTAATGATCACCTCCGACAGGTGTCTGTGCCGAGACTGATAATGGACACGGCAAACATTTGTCCATGAATTTTAAATCCATTTTCACAAGTAGATATTGTTAATATCTATATCCATCTTTATCTATATATATGCATAATAATGTTTGTGGCGGTAAAAAAAAAAGAGAGAGCTAACTCAATCCGATTGGATTAATTTTTTTAATTAATAATTACTAGTTTAATTGTAAATATAACGTAATTATATTTGACGTTATTTGTTTTATGAGTTTCTTTCCTTTTTTAATTAATCATTATTTTATTATTATTATTATTATAAAAACATTGTGATTACAATTTGATTATTCATTGGTCCTCAAAATCATTTAATTCTATTTAAAATTTCTGAACAATTATTTATATATATATATATATATATATATATATATATATTATATAAACACATTTTTCAACAAGTGGCAGGTTTCTAAAAAAAACAAATAGAGTTGATTAGATGAGATTGACTTTATTAATCCCTCTGGAGATCTCCTTCGGGAAATTGGGTTTTAGTTCACAGCACACATCATGAAAACAAGAACAAAGTGCAACAAAGTATAAAAAACATTGATCAAAATAAAAGAACATAGATCAAATTGGATAACGCAAAGAGAATGATGCAAAGGGAAAAGAATACAAAGATAAGATAAGATAAACTTTATTTATCCCTCTGGAGATCATCTGGAGATTAACATTAAATAGAATAACATCATATTTTCACTCTGTTCCCCAAAACTTATAATTAAACAATCTAATACCATGAGTAATGAATGAGTCCCTGAGTTAGATTTTTTATTTATTTGCAGCCTTTGAATTCAACATTAAAACATTAGAACCTTCAATAAAAACAATTCAAACTTTCATTATTCAAATTATTGAATTGTTTTTTCGAAGATACAAAATTTGAAATTTAATTCAACCATCAATATTCTGATGGCACTGATATACTTCCATCTTTAGATCCGTTATTCAACTTATATATATATTCATGTTTTTCGTCAGCTAAGAAAGAGACACGGCTCTGTATGTGAGCATGTTACGAGGTAAAGGCCACTCATAAATCCTTCATTGGATTCCAGGATCCAGATGGCGATCTGGATCTGAATATTTAACTGCAATCTGTTCAGAAACTGGTCGAAGCTACTTCAAATCCACCTGGATCTGCTGTTGTGCTTCAAACGTATGGCTGGTTTAAAATTCCGCACACCTACTATGGGATGTTGTCTTTTCTCTGTTTGGAATACAACCTTAGGCTGCCAGTGAGTGACAGACTGCATTTCACACAGTTGTAAAACTATATTTATTCAGACAGTCAAAGAACAAAACTCGGTGCTTCAGAAGAAGGGGGTTACGACCACAAGCGTCACATCCATGCACCATCACATTTCCCAGGGGCTTTCAGAGGCGACTGAAGCCATGATGTGGGCGAGATAAAAGGGAGTAAAAATGGCCACAAGAGCCTGTCAAGACTGAACCCCCACCAGGGTTGGGGGGGGGTTCAATTATAGATTAAACTTCTCACGATTCTCGTCATTCTCTTTCTCGGGTGTTCTGATCCCGAAACTAGACCTTTTCTGTCAAGAAACGTCAAGAACCTAAGTGGTCGCAAACGGAATTCCCTAGAGTTGGTCAGTGGCTCAGTTCATTTCTTAAAGGGCAACTGATGAGAAAACTCAACTTTCCTGACTCACTCACATGTTTCAAATGTTGAAGACCTCCTCTATTAAGATGCAGTGAGTCTCTCATCATGACCATGTTTTTAGTTCTCACTTCATAAAGTTCTCCCCCGTCTGAAATCTCAGCAAACAACAGGTTACGAGAGCGGAGTCCATTATGACCTCATAATGGGTTCACTCCTCCTCCAGCCAATGTAATCACACCCTGCTTTGTTTGTACAATGAGTCACTTGGTCAAACGTTGATGCTTTACCAATCACAGCGGAGTGGGTGTGGTTATGGTAAACAAGATTTCACCTCCGGTAAACTGTTTTCAGTGGGCGGGGCTTAAGCACATTTTCTAATGTAAATATTTCAATGAAAAGATAGTTTTGTACAAACAAACACATACTGATAACACAAGTCCAACATCTATTTAAGACAAACTTATATCTACACATTAGTTGAACTTAAGATTAATTAAAAATTATGTTTTTTAATAAAAACAGGTTTGTGGAAATGATTTTTTCTGGTATTTGAAATGTATTTGAAATAAAAAAAACAACCACTTATTTAAACAGAACATTGACTTAAATTTGTAATTTTACGAGGAGACTGTGTTGCCAACAATCTTCAAACAAATCCAGGTTAGTTGTTTTGTGCGAGACGTGATTTTTTATTTTCTTCCCGAGAACCTTTACTTGACCGCATACAAGACCGGCAGCTAAATCATGACCCAAAAAAAAAAACCTGTCACTCCAAGGTGTGGATGTGAGGCTGACTGGAGATGATGAAACCGTTTAATATTCTACCTCCATCTGGAGAAGACCAAGGCAGAACTTTCTCAAGTTCTCCTCTGTATAATTTTCTTTTGATAATATCTGGAGCTAATGCAGGATTTAAGGGAGAAATGGGCAACAAGTGGGTCTTTCCCCAGTAAGCCTCTCATCTCTCATCTTCACCCGGGCACCAGGGAACAGTGTCAGCAGGACGCCCAAGACTCCCCTCTTTTCTCCATCAATTCTTTTTCACGGGCAGATGACATCACGGGATGGACCTCTTTCACTACGCCCGACGGAGACGACACAAGCAAGAGGATTATGCAATCTTGACAATCTGTCATCTTGTTCTCTGAGGCAGATCATAAGCGCAGCGGGGTTAGATACGGTTAAGTCACTCCCCGGCTTTTGTACGAAAACTTTGAAGAGCATTGATCTTTTCAAACATGCTTAAAAAAAAGAAGATGATAAACTCCGATTGTTCTTTGAGACATGTTTCTCTGAAACGGCTGACGTAGTAATCCAGGAGAGGTAGAAGCAGGTGTTTGTTCCGACCAAAAAAAAACTTCACACAGTTTAACCAACTTTCACCATCTACTGTTCACAAGTACCTTTTCTGGATTATTTAAAGACCCCTTGATCTTTCATTCAACCCTAGTTACTAGCCGAGCGTCAAGGGACAAACCAACACTAGTTAACCAACAAACAAAGTAGGCCTAAACCTAAAACCCCATGGTCATATTTGGAGACCAGTACAGAATAATCTAAATAAATACAAAATGATATTGTTAGTTTCTACACGATCTTTGACTTCATGAGGGCCACATAAATACAGTCATAGGGACGCATGTGGCCCCCGAGCCACACAGGTCTGCACCAAGCAGATTATTAATCCTAAAATAAAACCCAGATAATAACAAAACGTTATTCTCTGATAAAATTGGAAAAAACAACCAGCAAAGCAATATTATCTTCTGAAATTAAAGCTTTTAACCTTAGGTTAGTGTTAGACTTGTAAGTAAGTAAGTAAGTAAGTAATATTTATTTATATAGCGCTTTTCGAGACCAGGGTCACAAAGCGCTTAAACAATCAAAACAATACTCAAAAAATTACATACTTTAAAGATCAAGATAATACTGAGAACAACACAGGAGTTCGAGAAATTCAAGGAAAAGCCTGAACGAATAGAAACATCTTAAGATGTTTCTTGAAGGAGTCAGTAGATCATCAAACACAGAGGGAGAGGAAGATGGTTCTAAAGCTTAGGAGCAACAGCCTGAAAAGATTTCTCTCCTCTGGTCCTGAGCCGTGTGCGTGGAACCATAAGTAGATTCTGATCCACAGACCTCAGAGCCCGAGCTGGGGTGTAAGGCTGGATCAGATCAGTGATGTAAGGAGGAGCCTGACCATGAATACTATATATATATATATATATATATATATATATATATATATATATAGTATGAAAACTTGTAAAGTTTTTGAGTTTTTCACGGACAAAAAACCCTGAAATCTAACATAATAGTTCCTAATATTGGTGATAGAATCTGTAAGAGAAATGTACTATTAGACTAAATGAAGCATCTTGAATCAAGTTAACACTGGTAGGAAAAGTAAAAAAAATAAGATTAAGAGGAAAAAAATCCATCTTAAAACGATTTGACTGATCTTGGACCTTTTTTTTTTAAAATAATACATAGATATATTGCATAAACCCTGAGGCTGGCTCAATACATCTGTTTGAAATGTAACGTTATATTTTTTCCCATCTGGACTAACAAGTTTTAGATTTCAGTTTTTGTAGTTTACGAACCACAAGCTGAATATTAATTTGAACAATTCATTATGGATTATAATCTGACTAATCTCTCAATGATTTTAAACACTTGACAGCACTAATGAAATCATACTTGCCTTTAAAAATAGGATCAAATTGTTTTGTAAAGACATATTTTGAGTCAACACCAAAGTAAACTAGGACCAACAAACCTTTGGAATTTTTTTTCGGGTGTCTTGCAGCAAATGACACTCACATCAATTCTTGATTAAAACAGTAAGGTTTGAAAATTCAGATGTTATTTATACCAGGGGTCAGCAAACTTTTTTGTGCCGCGAAAGGTAAAACTTCAGGATTATATTCAATGAATGACGTTCAGACAGAAAGAAAAAGTAAAAATACGACAGCATGACCTGCAAAAAACTACAATTAAGTGCATGAAAACATCTCATCATAAATGAACTGGTGACAACAAGACGTTAGTGTATTTGCATCCATGTATATTTGATTGTATGCCAATGTGTGAGTTTGTGTTTAAGCATTACTTATATGGAATGAGGACTCTGAAAACAACGTTTGTGTTTTACTAATTTTCACTAGTCCAGAGTCAAACGCTAATGATATTTCAATAGAAATGTGTCTCTATTTTCTAAGGCAGTTATAATAAATTAAATTTCCAACTAATTAATAATTTTAATTAGGAGGAAAATTGAAAAACCTAATGAAAGGAATACAAGCAAACACCAAGGGATTTTCAACTTTCAACAAGGTTTGAGATGAATTGTGTTTTAAAAAACAGGGACAAGACAAAACACTGATGCACGAAGGGCTCAGTTGATGTTGTCGATAAGCAAATTCAACTATTAAAGTGTCACTGAATTGCTTCGATCTATTTAAAATGTGACATTTACTACGTCTTTAAATCACTTTCATTGCACTGCAAAAACACAGGTTGCCGTTTTATTGTTCCGTTTTTCTGCCAAAGTATCAGTCCGTGGCGTGGAATACTAATAAATCTTTGAGCTTTATAAGTGACTTTATAAGTCCCACAATCTGACAAAAACAAAATTTGGAAGTTTCATTGGGAAACTCTGACAATTTAATGTGGAGTGTCCATATGTGTGGGTTACAAAACGCTCTATCTTGGTATCTCTTGTGCCATCTCTGGGTCAAGGTGACCAGAAGGCCAGAAAACAAATGTGTTTGTGGTATCCCTTGTGTCGTCTGTTGGTCAAAGTGATCCAACACCACTGCATATGTATTTATGGAAACCAGGGAGGTCGTTCATCTTGAACCAGAGACAACACAAGGGATACCTAAAACCCATATGTTTTCTGGCCTTCGGGTCATCTTGAACCAGAGAGAACACAACGGTTGATTCAAAAAGTAAAACAAATCTTGAAAATAAGGAAAACCACTGCAAAAAGAAATGTATTGTTTATGAAAGCATGATTTTTGTAAGAGTATTTTAAGCCATGTTTACAGGATCTACTGATTCAGTCACCACTGCAGTTATGAGGAATGTGCAGTGATATTATGTAGCGTTACGGCACCAGTTCTGATACAAGAAATGAAGTAACCAGACTAAAACTCATATTTTGATGATTCACCTCAATTTGTTGTCATTTCCACCGATTTATTTTCATTCACCAGATCTTTTTTTTTTTAAATCTAGTCATGATTGTGATTTGCAGCACAAAATGTATCCCAAATTAATACTCATGGAGTAAGTCGGTCTTGTAAAGATTGACAAAATGAAGCCTGAACATAATACTTACAAATAATCCTCAGCAGAACAGCTTTAGTCAATTGTTTGCTAGAAATCAAACAATGGCTGACTGAAAACAATTTGCATCTTAATGTGGACAAAACTGAAACTGTGGCTATTGCTCCTGATGATAAGGTTCCAGGGTTGAGTCATTACTTGGGTGACTTAGGTCAGTCTGTCAAACTGAGCCTGAGAAACCTGGGTGTTGTATTTGATAAAGACATGTCTCTTGTTCAACACTGCAGAAAACTGACCAGTTTCCTTCTACTGAGAAAAATCTCGGGAAATTATGTCACAACACTATCTGGAGCTTGTAATCCATGTGTTTGTGTCTTCTCGTTTAGATATTGTAACAGTTTGTTTTGGTGTCTAAACAAGAAGGAGCTGTCTCGCTTGTAGTTAATGCAAAAATCTGCAGCAAGAATTCTGACCTGCTCTAGTAGAAGAACTCACATTTCTCCGATCCTTAAAACTCTTCACTGGCTGCCAGTTTCTTTCAGGATCAATTTAAAAATTCTGGTTCTTACTTTCAGATCTATTCATGGTCAGACTCCTCCTTACAGCAGTGATCTGATCCAGCCTTACACCCCAGCTCGGGCTCTGAGGTCTGTGGATCAGAATCTACTGATGGTTCCTGAACACGGTTCAGGACCAGAGGAGAGAAATCCTTCCAGGCTGTTGCTGCTAAGCTTTTGAACGATCTTCCTCTCTCTTTGAGCTTGATGATCTACTGACTCCTTTAAGAAACATCTTAAGACATTTTTATTTGTGCTTTTACCTGATTTTCTGGGACTCCTGTTTTTGTCTTATGTGTCTTGATCTTCTTAAGTATATATTTTACCTGTATATTGTTTTTAATTGTTAAAGCGCTTTGTGACCCTGGTCTAGAAAGACGCTGTACAAATAACTATGACTTACTTACTCACAAGTTGCGCTTGATGGAGTCTACTGATTCCTTTAAGAAACATCTTAATACGTTTCTATTTGTTCAGGCTTTTCCTTGAATTTCTCGAACTCCTGTGTTGTTCTCAGTATTATCTTGATCTTTAAAGTATGTACTTTTTTGAGTATTGTTTGGATTGTTTAAGCGCTTTGTGACCCTGGTCTCGAAAAACGCTATATAAATAAATAATACTTACTTACTTACTTACTTACAAGGAAGAAGGTCTACGTGCTGTAACTGACTTTAAGAGACT
This sequence comes from Callionymus lyra, assembly GCF_982586985.1. Taxonomy (NCBI): domain Eukaryota; kingdom Metazoa; phylum Chordata; class Actinopteri; order Syngnathiformes; family Callionymidae; genus Callionymus; species Callionymus lyra. Next base: position 14,655,713 of record NC_141822.1, on the reverse strand, counting down.
AAAAAATCTGTTTTTCTTGGCCAAGAAAACATACAAATGTGTGCCATTTGGTAAACTTGACATCAAACCCACTGAAACTGGATTCCAAAGATGAGGCTGGCATTAGTATCTTATAAGTAACACTTGGGAGCCGAGCCAACCACCTTCCACTGCGTTTCCATCCTGCCCGGTAACGGACAATGTGGTTTAAAATGAGAAGTGATTCATCGTTGCACGGTGAACGATGGCATTTGAGATGTGTAGACATCAATTGTACATTATGATTTGCAGGGAACCAAGACGATTCATCACCGGCTGAAATAAACGTCCCTGGTGAAAAACAACAGCACTTTAGGATAAGAGTAGTAATTCAGGTTGACAGATTGAATTAAGAAAAAAAAAAAAAAAAGAAAAGCCCACCATGTGTCTCGCTTAAGGCACTGGAGGGAAGAAAAACAAATTAAATATCAATGTGAAGTGCTCTTTTGTCGTTTGAACAGATTAAAAATAAATTACACAGAAATACAGTCATTTTTCAATAACCATCATGATAATAATAAAAGTTCTGTCATGATCCATGTCACAAGTGTGTGAAATAGATATTTTAGTTTCTTCTACAGCAGTGTGTCCACAGACCTCAAGTCCCGTCTGAGACGCCATTCTCCTCACGATTTCCTCCACTTGGCAAAGACGTTTAAATCTTCTAAACTTTCCTTCCACGGCCCGAGATGAGACGAGAACATGCAGCTCTGTTCAGCCCCTGATTTATGAGCCTTTTCTTTTTTTGGGGGGGCTGAGAGGTGAAGCAGCAGCAGAGTAGACAAGCATCTGTGTGGGTGGTTGCATTTGTCTTCGGTACGTCGCTATTTTCCTCAGATAGCTGCCTCACTCATGCTGGAAGTGGAGTCAAGCCTCTGCAGATGCTGCAATACCGTGAACAGCCACATGGGTTCAACATGAGCACAGATGATATCACGTGTCTTGATTCTGTTGTATTGATTATTATCGTCTGAAAAGTGTTTTATTTTAGGAATGCACCACGTTTTCACCCACCCAATTTTTTTTTTTCATTTTTCTCGCAAAACACTGACAGAACTTGGCCTTGATGTTGCGATGACACAAAGCGGGATATGGTATTACTGTGACGTTGGGATTACGATGATGTATTGATGGTCTGAAGCTTCATGAAGCAGTGTCATTTATTTCAGAGTCCACTAGATAGCGGTCTCTGCACTATTTTCCTTTATTTTGAACAACTGTTCTAATGAAACATCACATCATTTTTAATGTGATGGCGCCACCTACTGACCTCTGAACAACATGACACTGCTTCATGAAGCTTCATCATCCCATCACTACTATGATGCGTTCAAGAGCGTAGGATATATTGTAACAAATGCAAAAGTCTTCTATGAAAAAAGTAACACAGAAAACATGATCATTATTTAATTTTAACTAATTATTTTCAACAATGTATGTGTATTTATTTTGAGTTACTTATTATTGTCATTTTTAATTTCGACAAATGATTAATTATAAATTGTCCTTTTATGATTAAATTAATTAAAAACAAAAAAATTGCACATGTTAGAAAGATGACCTAACAATTGCTCAAATGCTCATTTTCCAGCAGTTTCACATTTTCTTGATGCACATAAATACTAAAATACACTTGACTTAAATTAACTTTGCTGTAGTAATACTAGACATAGGTACTAAAATACACTTGTCTTAAATTTATTTTGTTGTAGTAACCCTACACATAAATTCTAAAAATACACTTGACTTAAACATTTTTTTTGTTGTATAAATACTACAAATAAAAGCTAAAATACACTTAAGTTAAATGTACTTTATTTTAATGAGACATTATTCTATCACAATTCAAAGAACAAAACAATCAGCTTTATTTGCCAGTGATGTAAGAACAACACAGGAGTTTGTTGTGGTGAAGTGCAAAAAGTGTGGTATGCATCACAATTAATATGATGTGTTCATTAAAAAATCTGAATTGAAAAATATTTCATAGAAATTATTGTTGTTTTATTTAAGTAAGTAAATAATTTGTATTTATATAACGCTTTTCCAGACCAGGGTCACAAACCTCTTCAGAATTTAGATTTTAATCTTTGGCGCTCAATTGTTGTCGTTATCATCTTCATCCAAAAAGACAATTAAACTCAGTTAAAAACATCCAAATACTTGTTTGAAACAGACGCTAAAAAGCTAACATGCTACACAGACAGGAAGTACTCTGGGTTTACTTCTACTGTATACAGTGGGAGATCTTGCGATATTTGACAGTCGCTACATTAAAATGAACATACATGTTTTGCCTATAACTCCAAAAGGACTCCAACTTTTTTCTTGACATGAGGGCGAGTAGAAAATGAATTTGAATTGTGGGTGAAAAATCACATGAAGGTTCATCTTAATCATACTTTACAAACATAAAAAAAAATCTAAGCGAATTCTTATTTTCTATCTATTTAAATTAGTTTTACATTATCGTGACCTCATTAAATGAACAGGACTATAATAAGACGAGTGTCAACCATTCATTAAAAACAAATGTGCTCTCACCGAGCGACATTTTGCAAACAAATCACTCACTCGAGTTATTGAACATAAACCAGATCTAGGATTATATTGCGTTTCAGGAGCCGAGCTCAGATTCATTCAGTAGACTCGAATGAATAATGCAACAAGGATAAAAGACCATGAAAAAGAATATTGAACCATATTTGTAATTATAAATTAGTACGTGAGCATATGCTAATGAAGCACTTTCTCTTCTTATTAGTTTACAAATGGGTAACACGGTCCAGGCAGACTGTTCCACCCACTAACGTGAACTTCAGAACTTGTTGTTCACCGAGCAGCAAGTGACATTTACCGTTTGTTAGACACCGTGTCCAGCTTCGAGTGTCAAACCCTGACATTTGAAACACTCGCTGCGTAAGAGAAACGTTGAAAAGGAGCTAATTGTTCAAAAAGAAAAGTACAAGCGCTATATAAATAAAAATTACTTACTTACTTACATTTAAAGATCTTTTTTTTTTTAATCTGCAGAAATGCATTTTCCTTTTCTGTTTTGACAAACCCTTCTTTTATGGCTCTGTGGAAGCCATTGTGTGGATTTAAGTGGTGACGAGGAAAGTACTCTGGGTACTATATGGTAACCTGTGGAGTTCCTGTCAATTCTGAGAAGTCAATGTAGCAGCAAATGATGATGTTGTGCAGTAGAGAACATTGATGTGGAGCACGTGGACTTCTGTGGGTGAATTTTAATTACAGCCTGGAAAAGAACGGTCGTATTAGCCGCTGAATTCATAGTTAATTATTTGCTTGACTGATAAAGCCTTAAGCTGATATTTCTGCCAGTGTCATGTATTGTTCTGGAGTTATGGCTAAGTTTGTGTTCAAGGTGCACCATTGTTTTTAAATGGATTGGTAAACGGACACAATGAGGCCAATTATAGCCGCAAGAATAACCGAATTTTCATAGCGATCTCGATTAATTGACTTTTTATCACAATCACAATTAATCCAATTTTAATCGCAATCATGATTAATCAATTTTTAATCGCAATTAACTCAATTTTTAATCGCAATAACTATTGATCTAATTTTATTCGCAATCATGATTAATCAAATTTCAATCACAATTACTCAAATTGGAATCGTGATCACAATTAATAATATTTTATTTGCCATCACAATTCATGAAATTTTATTCACAATCAGATTGTATGTCGATTACAATTGATTTAACTTTTGTCGCAATAACAATTAATCGAATTTTAATCGCAATCACAATTGTTCCAATTTTAATCGCAATCGCGATTAATCAAATTTTAATCACAATTAATCAGTGAAATTGTGATCAGAGTTAATATAATTTTTTATCAGAATTAATCAAATTGTAATTGCGATCACAATTAGCCCAAATGTATTCACAATCATGAAAAAGCACATTTTAATTAGGATTGCGATTGATAGAATAGAATTCCAATTGAAGGTCAATTGAGTTTTATCACAATTAATCGAATTGTAATCACAATAACAATTAATAAAACTTGAATCTCATCAAAATTGATGTGTGATTACTATGATTATATTTTAATTGCTATCACAAGTAATACAATTTTAATCACTTTTAATCAAACTGTAATCACAATTAATCGTATTTTAATCATGATTGATCCAATTTTAATTGTGATTAATCACATTTTAATCGCTATCACAATTAATGAAATTTTGTCTGCAATCAGGATTAATAAAATTTGATTCGTGATTGCGATGATGAACAACCCTGACTGTCTGAGATTATTACAGTCCAAAAGCAGCTTCTCTACAATCTAATCAAGAACTGGTTTGACCAATAGTCAGCCGACCACTAGAGTTGAGGTAAACTCAAGAAACTCAAAAAAAAAGGATTGTAAGAAATCCAAAGAAAAGGTAACATTAAAGAAAAATCCATCTTTGGGTAGCAATAACAGCAACCAGTACCAGTCCTTGACGTATATCCACATCCAAAAGACACGCTGAAATAACAGACTATAAATTAATAAATTTGTGTCCAATGAATACCTTAAAAATTGCACTTTTCGATAGCAGTTATTTCACCTTTGATTTTTGTATTTTTTATCATTTAATGTCATTTAAAAATGTTTCTCCTAAGGCTGTCTACAAATCCTTTCTTCGTAGTTTCCAAGAAATTAAGATCATTTTTTTCTTAAATATTGTATAATCTAGATTTAAAATCTTTACAATTTCTCCATAATCTTGCAATTATTGATAAAAGCAATCGATTTTACAAAGCATTTCTTGTGTTTTTGTTGCCAAGGTGAGCAAAAATTCTATAATAATTGTCCATTATTGGAATAATAACAGAAGTATTTTCCTCAATAAAGAGGTATAAAAGAGGTTTCCGGTGAAAGTTTAACGTCTTTTATCTTTGTGTACTTTGATGCAATCTCAGATAAAGAAAAAGAAAATCGGATCTCTCTGACTGGATTTAAATAACAGCTGTGACAACTGAATTATTGATAGGATATAAAAGAGATATAGATGTGGGAACTTAGTACAGTCGAGTATCAAGATAACAAGTCATGTACATCGAGGTCATGAAAACATCAAAGCGATTTAGTCTAAAATGAGAACAAGTGAGTCGAGTGACAATATGTCTTTTTTTCCAGTTGAGTCCCACGTTAAATAACCGCCGACACTGATGTTATCAAGTTTATAAATCGAGAACGAAGAAGACTTTGGAGAGATCTTGTTGTTTGCTGCGATAAACCAAAAACAAATATATGCAATCCCAACACTCAAACTGAATTTATGATGGTTATTGATTGCTCTTTTTTTTGGGGGGGGGCAAAAAACCATAAAAGCCGAGACATTCCTTCCCTCCGTGTGTCCACTGAGTCATCTCGCGATGATGAATGTAGATGAAAAGCACGGAAACAGCCTGAATCAATCAGTGAAATGCGTTAAAATTAGCATTTTGGCACGGTCTAATCTGAAAACATCAAGGACATGACAGCCTTTCGTCTAAAAGAGCAGCAAACGTGCGTAATTTATGGGGGTTTTTTTTGTTTTTTTGTAATATGTGAAGGTGTGCGAACCCTGCTTCTGTTGTCTCTGTCGTCCATATTTATCTGTAAAGATGGACGCCCTCCCCCCCACCCCCGCCGCCGTCAGGGCTCTAATTTACGTACTTATTTTGGCTCCGAAAAAACAATGTTTCCTGAAGATAATGCAAGGGAAAAAAAGCCGGGGCTGATTTGTGAAGGAGTGGAATGACGTACCAGGTGAGATGAGCCCGGAGCTGCCGCTGTCAGAACAGCACAGTGTCTTGTTCTGGTTCAGCAGAGCGGCTGTTCTCTTGCCCAGGGAGGAAGGAGAACCGACTGCAATTTTCCAGTGCTTTGGTGGGAAACGACACGCTGGGAAGGCTGAAGCTGAGAGCAGACTTCTGAAGATTCAACGGAGGACGGAGCCCTGCAGGGTGAGGTGGAGACGTGTGAAATTACACTATTTAACTTTCCTCATTTCATTTTTCCCCAATTTACTTTCATTTCCCATTAAATCCGGCCCGTTTAGCGCTCTCTTTACAAACACACACAGTGAAAACTACAACATAATAACAGGCTAATTACTTTCGACATCATTTCACGAGTGAGAAAATGGTTCTGATAAAAATGACTCCCCTCTGGTCCACGGGTCGATTTCAGGATGGGTGGTAGAGTATAGAGTGACGGAAAGGGTCCGAAAACGCCACGTGCGACTGTGTCGATGTGTCTCGGAAACAGGAACCCCCCCCCCCCCCCTCGGATTACCCCTTGTTGTTCGAGCACTTTTCGTTCTCCTGCCATTAGTGGACGGACGTGCGTTAGCGCGAGTGAAAAAAGTCTGAAGCATGATCGGCGAGCACCGTTTGAAACTTGCCTAAGTGAAGCCTGGCATTAGAGCAGCACTCAGGAAACTTGAGCTAAAACAAAAAAAAACTAACCAAGGTTAAAAACACCCTCTTTAGCTCTCGAGTCAAAAATAAATACTTTATTGTCGGGAATTGGTCAAAAGTTGGAGGTTCTGCGACATTTTTTCGGAAAGTCTTGATTAAATATTGAATATGTTTTGTTGTTTAATGTACAAGATTATGTTAGCACTTAATAATTCCTTGATTTTCTGGAACTCCTGTGTTGTTCTCAGTATTATCTTGATCTTTAAAGTATGTACTTTTTTGAGTATTGTTTTGATTGTTTAAGCGCTTTGTGACCCTGGTCTGGAAAAGCGCTATATAAATAAATATTACTTACTTACTTACTTACTAATAACTATTATGCATACACTTATTTATATGTTTATTGACAGCAAATTAACCACCTAGTGTTTTTTAGTAGAAAAAGTGTAAAACATGTTTTGACGTTATATCTTTTAAATAATTGTGAAATAAGTATGAACATGTAGGTACTTTAGAATAAGTAACCCTGTTCTTACTTACTTATATTTGAGCAGTTAGGATGCAACTAATACTTGTATATTTGTTTTTTTTTCCTTTGAGAAAGGAAAGTATTTATAATAATGTTTTACTTCTAAAATTGTGCAATAATAGAGAAAAGCTGGGGCCTCAAAGAAGTTTGTGGATCTTCTACTAAAAATGGCCGTACACTCCAATCCAGAAAAAGTGGACAAAAATATTCAGATGTTTGAATCTGTTCTTGCACAAAAATACAATCACGTTTCCTTTGTACATCCCAATCAACGTTGAATTAATCGGAGTCTTGTTTGTCCTGTTCCACGCCCTCATTTACATATTTAAATCATATTCAAATGAGTCCGTGATTTCTCTCTCCGCGATCAATAAAAACAAATGAAAACATGAATTTAAACTGGATTAACATTTCAAAATATTCTGACATTGGTCACATACTTTTATATACATTGGTGTAGACGAGTTCCGGTGTAAATGTGTATATTTTAAATACAGGGTTATTACTTTTATGAAAATCCATCCTAAAATGGAGTTCAACAAGAATAAAACTGTAAATCAGTAACTTGAAACACTGAGTATTGATGATGATGTGAAGATGGTCTGATCGTCTGAGCTTCATATGAATGTGTTGTTCAGCTGCTATGAAGGTGTGAGTTACTTTTTAATAATAAATAAGTGGCTAAATTGATGTTAATACACATTATCAGGTAGCTTGATGGCCTGTACACATAATATATATATAAACTGTAAATATACAGTACATATAAATAAACTTTTCCAGAGTCTTGTTGTTTTGGAGCCAAGTTACAACCATAAGCCAGAATTACTATAAACGTAAACGTGACGATTCAAAGCGTTAACAGTTCAGATTATGCATCTTAATACACTTTAAAACAAGACATTTGACTGCATGTTGGTGACAAACTTCAAATTAAGGTCCAAAACTGTCTCAATAATTAAAAAACACGAGATTTACCGTCTTGATCCTCCTTTGTCTGAAGTGGAAAATCAACAGCATCCCACTCGTAGTTTTCATCAACAGAAGCTTTCCTAGAAGAAAATAAAAGTTATTGTTTTAAATCACAATGACAGTGTAGTCCTTGAATTCAACTTTTAAACTTAAAATATTTTGTTTTTGTTTCTTAATATCTATTGAAATGTAACCGCACCTTGACGGACGAAATTTAGTTTAGAAATTAAATTCTCACTAGCTCTACCTTGACCTTGTCATTTGTCGTATTCCTTCTTCAGTCTCGAGTAAATGAAACCACATGCATGGACACACATTCAAGAAACTTGAGACAAAACATTTTCATCTTAAAAAATTATATTTACCGAAACAAAACATCAAAAATATGTAGCTCTGTTATCAACACATTTATTTTTCCCTTTATTTAATTGGTAATAACTTTGTCAAAGAAACTATGCATACTCTTATGTTCTGTATTTAATGTACTGTATCAGGTTAAGAATTAACTTTTGTTCGTCATGTTAAAAACATGAGTACCTCAGAGTACTACCTCATTACATCCCGAATGTCCACGTACCTTTTGTATAGCTCGGCTTGACGTCTGTACTTTTCTTCGTTACTTTGTCGGCTCTCTTCCACAGTCACCGGGGAGCTGGTGGAGGACGAGTGGCCATTAGTGGGCGCCATGCTTCCGCGACCGCTGCTGGCATAGCTGCTGTAACTGCTCCCCGACTCAGCCACGCTTTCGTAGCGTCCCCTCGGAACTTTCGGTTCACAGTCGAGAACGTTGTCCCCGAGTAGACGTCTGGAGGACCCTTTGGCGTCGTCCAGGTACGTCATGACCTTCTTCACGCTCTCACGATAACCCGACTTTCCTGGATTACGAACGATGGACGCCTCCCGTAGAGGCAGGTAGCTGCAGACCTCGGGAATTTGAGTAGGTTTTTCCACGTGGCTCAGCGAAGACCGTCCGTCTTCGCGAAGTGAATGTACGGATTCGGTGTTTGAGGGAGAGTTTAGAGTGGAGGAACTTTGGGATTCCAAGTATGCGTCTCGAGGGGACGTGCCATAGTCTTCGTTGATGGAGTCGATCCATGCATCTGGAGTCAGGAAGTTGCCTTTCTTCCTCCTTAAGTCTAAACTCTGGCTTCGCCGCTTTGAGACGTAATCTTTACTCGCAGCTCCGCAGACCTCCAGCGAACCTTTGTGACAACCATTCCCTGATTCGGGACGGTGAGAGTGACAACTCTTGCTTCTTTTCAAGTCCCTAAAATGACTCGTCAGAGGCCGCCCATGTTTCACGTGAGAGGCAATTCTGTGGTGCAGCATGTGCTCCACAGGTTGGATTTCGCAAAACTCCGGCTCATCGACGCTCATTTCAACAAACACTTCGTCGTTATTTTGCTCGTGCATCTTTCCTTTGAAGTATCCCGACACGGTATCGAGAGCTGACTTGGGCCTTTCCATACTTTGATTATCATGGAAAAACAATACCGAGTTACTGTCGCTGGGAGAATATTTCCGTCTGGAGTATGAATCACTCGTTTGCATTTCCGAGACCGCGGATTGCTCCGAGTTATCGTGAAATACTGCCTCTTCACTTTCATGTCTCTGGTGCTTTGAAGAGACACGGGGGAGAGTTGATGCGTCTTTGGGAAAACTGTGCGCCGCCTCCGAACGGAGGGGTGTCTGTTTGATGAAAGCAGGGCCACGCTGGTGTTTACCGGGGTGAACATGAGTGGGTCTAGAGGTTGGCACAATTAAACTTGTCCTGACAGGAATCACAGAGGGGGACGAGACATGAGCGCTGGCGTCCCACGGGACCGAGGTTGAAGAAAATGCAATCTCATCGGCACAAGGTTGGTATCTCTGCGGTAACGTACTGCTTTTATATTCCCACACAGGCCTCCGATCTTCCTCGTCTTCCAATTCTGCCTCCTCGTTTCTCTCTCTCTCAAAGCCTTGGTGCGACACCAGACTCTGGAGCTCCTTCTCCATTTCCTCTCGCTCCTGGGCAAGTTTAAGGCAGCGACTGAGGTTCCCTCTCTCCCGTTCGTGCTCCATCTGGAGCACCAGGGCGCTGGCGGTGGTCGACGGTTGTCCGAAGCCGGATCGGATGTGAGGTAGAACCGGAAAACTGGGTGCGAACTCTGGAACTTTCTGAGGGAAGCTGGACATACTTGAATGCATACTGTAAATATTAGCGTAGTCGTCTTCCTTCTTCTCCGAGGAACCCGGTTCACAGCAGGACAGACGAGGGGAAACCTGATCGGTCCGCCTACACGACGGCATGTCGACGGAGAGGACGAACGGCACATCTTTCCGGTCCCGGCATTCCGATGACATCGACACGGACCTCCTGACGTTTTCAGACATATTATTCTTCCGGTCGCTGCTCACGGATTCCTCATACGGCGGGAGTATAAAACGTCCATCGGGGCCACGAGAGATGGTCTCAACCGAGGGGGAGAGAGGGTAAGAGGTTGTCCTGGAAAGACACCCACGGCTATAGTTGAGCTGTTGATTCTTCCTCTGATGACAATCCTCTGTGATGAAAGAGGAACAATCTGTCTTTGAGGAGGTTGAGGAGGAGGTGGTGGAGGACATGGTGGGATAGAAAGGGCTGGCTGGAAGTAGGCTTTTCTTCAACACACTGTCTGCACTGCCAAAGCCCGGAGACGTCCTGTATTGTGTCGGAGAAAGAGAGAAAAGAAAGGAGGCAAAGGGAAGGTGGGAGGACAATTATCGAATCTGACCAACACATAATTTAAGAGATTAGAAAAGAAATAAAACTGATTCAATGTTTTGACTGATTGTAAGGCAATCAGGAGAGAAGGAACGTGGGGATGATGACGAAGGTCTGATGATGGGGTACTTACATGGATGGGGGGCATTTATAGATGACACGAGGAGAATCTGAAATGGATACAAAAGGGGGGGAGATGGTGTGGACTAATTAAAACCAGTAAAATCAACTATACGCTCGTTAAAAGAGCCGAGCACAGAGGAGTTCATTAAACATACATTTATTAGCAGCTAATGAGAACCTCATCAGTCATGGAAATGCCATCGATAACTTTCCCCGACTGATCAGATGTGCCGGGCCGAGATCCAACTCAGTGGGGGTACGGTTGATATAATGGGATGAAAGTCTCTTTCTTATGATATGAAAACATGGCTCATGAAGTCCCTCGTCAAAGGCTATATCCCTCGAGTTAAACAAAAAACAACAACAAAAGTTACCATCTTTTCTCTTCCTGCGTTGGTCCCTCTTGTGGCTGATGATACAGGCCGATCCCAGAAGCAAGACCAGTGCCAAGCACATGAATCCGACTCCGCCGAGAACACCAGCGAGTAATGGCTCTGGGACGAACTCCAGCAGCCTCGACGTGGTCGGGTACATCTCGATACCTGCGACACAATCCATCAAGATGACGTTCATTAACGCTAATTAAGGCCACTTAAAAATCCATGTACTAATGGAATACTAATATGCAGGACTGTAGTATAGATAACCACGGAAGTACCTTGAATTTATTCTTTTAATCAATCATACATACATATGGATACTTTTGCATTGATATTAATGTTTTTTTTAATGGCATCCTATGCAATATTTTGATGATAATATTAATTTACTTTCTTTAAATTCAAGAAGTCTCCACCTCCAAGAGACTTGTAGTACAAACAAAGCAGGGCCTGATTGCAGCTGGCTGGAGGAGGACGTTTTTACATAATAATGTTATAATACATCACAATGATCACAATGGACTCTCGTAACCTCTCATTCACCCAGATTTAAGATGGGGGAGAACTTTATAAAGTAATACGTTCCAAACATTGTCATGATGAGAGACTTAATGCATCTTGGAGAGAAAGACTTCAACATTTGAAACATGTGAGGGAGCCAGGAAAGCTGGATATTCACATTAGTAAAAAAAAAAGGATTTATTATATTTTGCAAAGAAATTCCCATGTGGTACGTGGCAACTGCGCAACAGAGTTTCAATCACATGACACCGGGGGAGCCAGAAACAATATTTTCAATTTGAAGTATTGCTGCTTCAAACAGTGAAATGAAAACAAAATTAATGCAAAGTAATACAGCCAAGCAGCCGATTCTTAACCGTACCTTACATTCGATTATAATATGTTGTCTGAATCCACTTTTAATGTGATGGCAGGAGGAAACTCATAGCTACATTTAATCAGTAAATAGATAAATGAATGTAGAGAAATATGCTGGCTTGAATTTAAAAACCAATTGCTTTTTATGAATCATACAGGTAATGTTTGCTGCATTAAAATTCCCTCAAGCGCCCGCAGATATCTGATGAATTCATGCAAAACGAATTATGAAAATATATCTTTGAAATAAACCTTCTCTGAAAATGCACGAAGCTATCTTCTATCACTCAGACATCAAATGGACAAAGTACCCGTGGGATGTGCTCTAATTTGTGTCCAACAGTGGAAAAAAAAAAAAAGGAAAAAAAAGAAAGGAACATTGAGATGAAAATGGATGGGGGAAGAAGAGAGCGGGGGCAAAGTTGCTCTGGAACACCTACCCACGGTTGAGACATTGACTGATGGACTGGGCTCACTCAGCAACTCCCCGCTACGAGATAGAAGCCGCAGCTCATACACGGCGTCCTGAGAGCAGACAAACATAAATTCATAAAGATTTTCCATCAAGGGCGCACACCGACATGTTTGCGCACACACTCTCACAAAAGTCAACACATTTACACGATGTCGCGCTCATTTTGACTCCAATTAAAACTGATGACTTGTGTTTGCGTTTCGCGATTATCATTGTGTAAACTCATTTGTGTTTGTGTGCCAAAATGCCTGTTTGTAGCAGCGGGAACAAAGACGAGGGAAGAAAACTAGATTACCAAACAGCGCTTATGCAGACGCGCTAATTCAATTAAAATGTACAATGTTAGAGAATAGAAGTACGGGGGCCGCACACTGACACACGTTTACACGATTGTAGAACAGGATGAAATTCTGAAAATGGAACTGTTTCGCCCAAAAAAAACCCAAAAAAACCTTATTATCTACTCACCTTATGTGGACTATGGGTTGTGATTATTTCAGGGTAATGTGTTCCGTTTTAGAATTATAGAAAATATATATGTTCATTTTAATGTAGCGACTGAAAAAAATCCCAAGTCTTAGTCAGCAAGAGGGAGGGTAGAAAATGAGTGAATTTTGGATGAACTAACCCTTTTATCCCTTGTGTTATGTCTGGTTTAAGGTGACCCGAAAAAAAAAGAGATAACACAAGGATTTATTGTCAAATTAAGCGTCAAATTTGGACGTATTTAATTTTTATTAGGGTCTCCCGCCCCCTCGCGCGCCCCCTTTTTCCTTGACCCGAACAAATTGCCCTTCCCAATAAAACCTTTCAGAGAGGTCAGAAGTCTTTATTCTAATTTTCCAAGCAGTTTTTTCTTCCTAAAAATTGGACCTATTTTGATTTTCATGGGGGTCTTTGGCCCCAATTTTTTACCCCTTTAAAAATAACAAAGGGAGGTAAAATACTTTATTAGTTATCTAGTACATATGGTTTTCATTTCATCAAAAATTGGCTTATTTGGATTTTCATAAGCGCCTTCTTCCTCTTTTTTTTCCCCCCTTAAACCTTCACTTAGAGGTCAGTAGTCTTTATGCCAATCTTCAGGCAATTGTGTCGAGCTATTTGGGAGTAAATAAGACTTTATGATAAGGTGGGTAGACAAACTGCATTATATATATATATATATATATATATATATATATATATATATATACCAGAATACACACTATATCAACCGACAGATTCAAATGCAGACATTCTGTTTTTTAATTTCTAATTTTTGTGTTTTATCTTCTTTTTTTTCCTTATTTTGTACCGACAACACAAAAACAAATCATATGTTTGTTGTTTACAACGCTGGCCATGAAAGTTTCTGATTCTGAAATATATACTATAATAGACACTATACAACATCCTTTTTTTTATCTTTCTACATTCCATTACCCTCACACACACACACACACACACACACACACACATTCAAAAATGCACGTAGACAAAATGACGCTCAACAGACCGACACAAAAGTAGAGGACAGAAACCAGACTACGGCACGCACAGGTCTGAAATGCAAATGAGATTCATCGGAATGTGTGTACGCCTCAGAAAAGAGAGATGCATGATGAAACAGTGACACAAAAGACAGCGCGCAGAGATTGATAGATGGAGGGGGAGTGTTGCTTGTCATGAATGTTCATAAGGGAGTGTGTTAGAATACCAATGCGGCCTGAAGAAGGTGTGTAGAAGAACACTTCTTTTGTGAAGTCCTGCTGGCTTGTTTACCTTTAGCAACGCCGGAACAATCATCTCGCTACTGTTGGCGCCGATGTCTTCGTCCACATTAAACCATTCGCCTTGGTCGGTGCGAGACTGAAGGAGGAACCCTGTGAGGGGGGGGTTCTGCGCTGGAGGCGGGGTCCACTGCAGGACTACACCGGCCGCACTCCTGGAGGTGGTCAGCGACGTCGGCGGCTTGATTTGACTGATCTTGGGCGCGTCATCTTATGGAAGGGAAACGACAAGATATAAATAATCACTTTACATTTAACGGCTTAAAATTTCAATACAAGAAAACAAAAATGTAAGCATCTCTGCATTAGTTAGGCAACATTTTTTTCCTGATAATAGACCTGACAAACAACTTATCGATCAGAAATCTTGTTTAACATAATCAAACCCACTCTGCTGTGATTGGTCAAACAACAAGGTTTGTCACCGCGCGTCATAAATCCCAGAAGTCTCCACCCCCAAGAGACAAGTTGTATAAATAAAGTGGGGCATGATTACAGCTGGCTGTAGGAGGAGCAAAGCCATTATTTCGGCATAATGGACTCCCCTCTCGTAACCTCTCATTCGCCGAGACAAGGAGAAACTTTTTAAAGTAACAACTTCCTAACATCATAGAGATTCCTATCAGGTAAATATTGTGAAAGGTGTCTTATTTGAAATGAGTAGACGAATGTTACTAACCCAAGGTACGGACGGAGGCTTTCTCGCTGAAAGGTCCGGTTCCCATTTTGTTACGAGACGTGACGCTGAACTGATAGACCGTGGAGGGAGACAAGCCCGTCACCAGCAGTCTGGTCGTCTGAGAAGAGGGCACATCCACGGAGAACCATTCCTGCCTCTCATCATTATCCCCACTTTCAGATATCTTCTTCACCCTGCGGGGGGGCAGGACGAGACGTAAGAACAAAGGAAGTAGGAGACATACATTCAAACTGTGGAGTTATGAGATAGAAAGCGAGTTCCATTTATCATTCAGACTCATCGTCGGCTGCAAATTCTGTCGCGGGAGACAAAAGTGATGGATCTTTCTTGCTCTGCAGCAATTAAGGCGATTCTGATGTTTAAGGGAAGGTTCCATACGTCTTCTTTCTGGTGAGCAAATCACAGCTTAAGGCAAAAAAAAGGGAGAAATCTCACCTAAAGCTCAAAGCCTTCCCATTATACGTTGGATATTTCATGATATTTTCATTGTATTAAGTATATTTTGAATGCAATAATTCAATAGTAGGTCTGGGGCGGTCGAGCATTAGAAGTCTTCACAGCTGCATGTGACCTAAAGGTGTTCTTTCATCGATTTCCTCTGCCCCGATAGATCAGGCGGATGATTAAATCCATTCAGGCATTAAAGAACGGCAGTCTTGACCGCTGTATGCCAGTGTCAATAAGGTCCAGGTTCAGGACCAGCTATTAGTCACAAAAAAGAAAAGGTGGTACTTTTTTCCAGTAAGCAAAGACAGATAGATTTGTTTTATTGACCCCAATATGAGAGATCACAGTGCAGCAGCAGAACACAATACGAACAAGGGCAAACTGTCAATTAAATATATGTGGCGACAATAAAAAGGTGACAGAAAACCAACAGACCGGAATAATTCTTGTGTGACAATAAGTGGCCAGTAGGAGAGAGAGAGCTAGAATTTCTAGATTTGTTGGATGTTTCTTCATTAAAGAAACAATATGCAACACTATTTTTTCAACAGTCACAACTTGAATAACAAAACAATGTTGAATATTGCATTTTTGGGCATGTGGGGTCACCGAAAACAGTATTTTGAATCCTAATATTTGTTACTTTCACAAACTCAGCTTTAAAGGTGCAACTAATGTGCCACCAGGGTACTCGTTGTATAAACAAATCTGAGCGTGATTACAGCTGGCTGGAGGAGGAGTGAAGCCACTATTACATCCATAATGGACTCCGTTCTTGTAACCTCTTGTTCGCTGAGATTTCAGACGGGGGAGAACTACAGTAATAAGTTCAAAGCATGATCATAATAAGGGTGTTACTGCATCTTGGAGAGGAAGACACATTTGAAACATGTGAGTCAGTCAGGAGAGTTGGGTTTTCATATTAGTTGACATTTACCAGAAACTTATAATACAGGTTTAGTTGTACATTATTAAGTATGATGTTGACCTCATTAGAAGTGAGTTGGCTAACCATACTCAATCATAGAACTTCAATAAAACGTAACAATTTTGTGTTATGCAGCATTATATATTATTCAATCTTTTTGTCTTTTTTTTTTATTTAATATTTCCGCGAATGTGTTTTGCTTGATGAAGGGATGCCGGTGGTCTTTCCACCTCCTTAAATAGCCTAGATGTATTCGTGTTTTGGTTGTTTATTCTATTTAGCGAAACCTCTAGGTCAATATCTTAGAAACACTTGGGATTCATTATGACTGTTGAGTTATTTTTATTCTTAAAACCAGCTGCAGAAGAGTCATTGCAGATGAATGAGTTATTTATTACAGTAACACCAGATGTTAGCTTCCAAAATTACTAGAAGATTTAAAGGGATAGTTCACAAAAAAACAAACAGATTGTCCTCATTTTTTTTACTCACCCTCATGTCTACTAAAGTTTTTAGTTTTTTTTAAGAGTATTCTATTTCTTTAGGGATTTAAAGTCAGAAATGTATGTCCACATGATGTTTGTAACTGGACTTTTCTTCTTCTTCCTTGTCCAAAATTACCCACCGAAAACCCCAAAATACCCCCAGTGTCTACCGTCTATACCGGGAAAAGTTTGTCTCAGTGTTTCCTGTCTGTGTAGCATCCAAGTCTTTTAGCTTCTGCTACAAAAAAGCTTAAGATATAGATTTTTTCAATTTCTCTTGTCAAGGTTTCAATACAAGACAGACGTTAGAGACAAGAAGTATGGAGGTATTTGGATGATTTTTAGTGTCTTTTTGGACAAAAGAAAGTTAGCACCGTTCACCGTCATATGGAAATACTTCTCTGCAACTAAAACCTTAGATAAGAGCTGAAAGAAAATGGAATCATGTAAATATGCCAAGAAATAATAGTTGAATTTCAATGAAAGCATGAATCCTTCGTCAGAGCTACTAAAACTTAAGAATCAAGGGTAACTATCCCTTTAATCTTGAGTCTGAAAACCTACCAAACTGAAAACGTCTGAGCCGATCCTCCATCAAAACCGGCAACCCAAGATATATTGGCTTCGTCTGCCCCTGCAGAGACAGACAAAGCTGTTGCAGCATGGGGGCTGGTTCCTGTAACAGAAGGAAAGAAATACAGCTGATTGAAATCAGTCATCGCTTTAATGGTCTGGTACTTGAAAGAGGCAGGAAAAAAGCTCAACCTCAAAAAAAGGGGGTCCAACATGTCAAGCATTATGGTGATTAGATTTCATTGTGATACTCACCCAGAACCATCACTCGGGTGCTTGTTTTTTTGGAAGCCACGCGGTTGGTGGCGGAGCACTCCCACACGCCGTGGTGTTCTTTCATGAGAGGCTGCAGCAGGAGCGAGCCATTTGGTTCAATGGAATACGAAATGGGACGATTCACATCCACCTACAGACCACAGCGTTCAAGAATTAATTCAGTATCTTTGGATAGTCAAATCCACAAAAAAGAATTTAAAAGAAATCCACATTAACAAAGTTTTAATATAATACAAAGAAACCCAATATATCACAGTGACACACCATCAGAGGTGAAAAGAAATCCACTCTTTTATAATGTAGTTTGCTCTAGCGAGCATGAAATCGTGTTATGTATGTGTTAGTCCAGATGAGTGCGTGCTTGAATTCAACACCAGTATTTTATAGACGTATGCATCGTTTCTTCACACATTAGGGCAGTAAATTGTTCAAATAATCGTACCAAAGAATGAGTCAGAGAAGTGTCGTGGAGTATTTTAAGTTGTAATAATTATGCAGCTGCTCATACGGAAAAAAAAAGGAATTGAAACCAGCTTGACAATGGACATGCTTTGAATGTAAAACATAGCTTCTCCAAATGCGTTATTGTTGAACATTTCCTAATATTTTAAAAGTATAAGAAAACTTTTTTTTTATGTTCTATATTCTGCTTATTTTGGCTCATTATTCACATTTAAAAAAGACTCTGACTCACAAATGATTGGAAGCCTAATGAGTTAACATGTATTGAAAGTTTATATCGAGAAACACATCCTTCAGGCAGCAAACTTAACTTTGTTGTTGTCTTAACTTTCAGCTTAAACATGTTTTGTTGTTGAATATCCAACATTAATGTCCTGAATGTCTCCATTATGCACTCATGCATTTCTGTTTATTTCCCTCTGGGACATGTTGTGAAATTTGAACCCCCCCCCGCCCCCCTATTTCTTGACTCTGCATATAAAAGTTGTTTTTTTAAGCTTTTATTTTTGTGTGACTTTTCTACCGCTGCAGATGGAGTTGACAGAAGGCACAAGAATACAGTTTTGAGGCAATTTTCTCTCCACTCACTTAACTCTGACTCCCAATACGATGATTGAAATGCACTTTCTAAAGCAGAATTGTTGAAGATATATATGCTTTTTGAAAAATTGAAACCTTTCAGGATTGATTTCCTTGCACTTTTCACCTCTTGCCACTTTGCATCTGACAGATGAAGCAGAGCAGCCAAGAGAAAACGGTGTCACACTTGCATACGTGTGTAGTTCTAACCTGGCAACATCTGATTATTGAGCTGCAGTCAACGGCGCAGATATATGCGCAAAGTGTTTCCTCCCTGATTATCAGCCGTCTAAGAGTACTACTTAACAGGGAAACACTTGCAAAAAGATTTTTATAGCATCAACAACAATCTAAATAAATATTAAGGGAACATTTAAAGCATGAAAAAATATCTATTTTTTTACACATTTAAACCAACTTCTTTCAAATTCGGTTCTAGAGATGTAATCTCTGAATTGATAGCACACCTGGAGAAGGATCCCAAACTGAACCGTCAACTCATGAATGCAGGTTCCTACAGCTTAACCCATGTGTTATTGTAACAGTTTATATCCGTGTCTAAATAAGAAGGAGCTGTGTCGCCTGCAATTAATACAAAACTCTGCAGCAAAAACACTGACCCGCTCTGGTAAGAGAACTCACATTTTCCAGATCCTTAAAACTCTGCATTGGCTGCAAGTTTCTTAGAGGATCCATTTTAAAATTCTGGTTCTTACTTTCAAAGCTATTCATGGTCAGACTCCACCTTACACCCCAGCTCAGGCTCTGAGGTCTGTGGATCAGAATCTGCTGACGGGGCTTCTGTTTTAGTCACCGTGTTGTCTTGGCTTTTTAAAGTATGTATTTTTAACCATGTATTGTTTTTGATTGTTTAAGCGCTTTGTGACCCTGGTCTGAGAAAGGCGCTTTACAAATAATAATAAATGACTTACTATAATTAATTATCTCAGGGTCAAGGTGACCCAGAGTCCCAAAAAACAAATGTGTTTGTGCTATCCCTTGTGTTGTCTCTGGGTCAAGGTGACCTTCCTGGCTTCCTTAAACACATATGCAGTGGTGGAGATCGTTCACCTTGACCCAGAGAAAACACAAGGGATACCTGAAAAACTTTTTTTTTCAGGCCTTTGGGTCACCTTGACCCTGAGATTACACAATAGTTCAGGCAAGTTAAATCTAAGACTTGTAAAAATGTAATACCATTTGAAAGTTTGATTAAAAACAACTCATCAAGCAATGAAAATTAAAAAAACAAAATATATATATAAAGAGGTTTAGGGAAAAAATGTCCCAAGAATAAAAAATACTTTATAGTCAACTAAAAAACTTGACTCTTATCCTGATGATTAAGAAACTGTACAAAGAACACAGGGCCTTGTACACATTACTTAGTAATAATATTGGTTGGAGCCATTTTTTTTAATCAAAAATACTGTCCGGAGTTGCTACATAAACCATTTAAAAGTGAAACCATCACATGCATTGGCTGAGTACTTAAAGTGATTGAGTACAAAGTTTTCTATTGTGATGTCAATCAGTAAATCCTTTTTTAAACAAATATATACATGTTATCAAATAGTTTGAGATTTAAAAGCAATGAAAAATTTCAATTGAAAGTTCAAGTTAGGCTTTCTAATGCCATTTAAAGCCCCATTTTTAGATTCATAAATGTAACGCATTTTAAGAATCTGTGGAAAACCTGTGAATGAACACTTAAGAAACTTAAGTTTCTGTTCTGCCGAAAGGCTAAAATTATTATTTGATTAGCCTTTCTATATACTTGATTTGTAATTGCACAAAACCTTCAACTCAATACTTACTAGGTATTATTTATAGCTTTACATCCCTTCAATAGGGATCAAATCAATTGGGATTTTAATACATTCTGGTTATTTTCTTGCCTTTGTCCAGGTGATTTTTATGGTCGGCTCCTTGTTTCCTTCACACGGGATGATCAGGGTCCTCCCAGCCTCCTCACTGTACTCTTCCCTGGGGGAGACTCTGAATGATGGGGGGTCCTGTGAACGGCAACATAAGATGGAATTCAGTGAGGCCAACAATGAAGGCTGGATTACAGTGATTTTGGACAGGATTATTCGAAACAACGGAAGGATTAGCTGCACAATTTACTCCATAATTATGGTGGTGGCATGGATTTGTTAAATGAATGGGTTTCAATTGTCCCGAGGAAGGTCATTAGAACATGATTATATTATGGGTTGGTTTCATAACCTCATGATAACACTCGAACTCAGGGTATAAGGAGGGGGAAATAAAGTTACCTGGAGGATGACTTTGGATGGTCCTGATGGCCCCATGCTGCCATAGCTGTTGTAGGGTGTACAGGTGTAAGTACCTTCAGCATCGTCATTCACTGTGGCCATGATCAGGGATCCTTGGGCGTTCACAGACCACCCTGGATACTGGGGTGAAAAAAAAAATACTGCATTAGGAGCTACAACAATATGAGACTATAATGAACAGTTGAAAGCAGTTTTCAGCAAACAAACAAAACTTTTTTTTGAGTAGAAACGTTTTTAACAGATATTAACAGAGACGCTCCAAGGCATCCATATTAGTTTCAAACTAGATTTAAAGCAGCGAGTCATCCACTGCATGCATATTTATAGACGCTCACTTGTCACATTATGTGTCGGTGAACATTAAACAACTTTTATTGTTGTTTGTTGATCTGTGATCTCCCTCGTTTCATATGTAAATGCTGACAGTCTTTGAAAAGAAAGAGGTTGTTTTTTTATGTCAAACCTGCTACTGGCTGGATGTCAGAAAAAAAAAGAAAAAAGGTGAGACACATCAGAGGCAAACATTTCAACTCTATTTATTATAAGCAGCAAAATCCTTCTTGTCACAGCGTTAAGTAAACATTGATTAAAAGCAGTTACGAAGCTGTGAGTCAAGGTTGAAGGCTGTTCGTAGCTCTTTGTTCCTGCAGCATTCATTTGCCTAATTTAAGTAGACCCGACATTTGTAAGAACATATGTCAGAGCAGTCAAACAGAGCTGAAATTAGTTTTTTGTTTTTTTTAATGAAAATCACTTTTACAACACAATTAAAACCATCTTAAAATATTGTAAGTATGTTGTTTGAATAGAAAATCCCCTGTACTTGTTCTACCATATATCTTGGACATTTGGAGGAATTTGTTCATTAAGTTCATCAAGATTAGGTGAAAGTAATAACTAAAAAATGGTTAAAATCAATTACACCTGAACTGTTGAAAGCATTACTAGAAATGATGGATGAACTGAATTGAGATGAAAACCACATTGTTTTGTAGAGAATATATATACATTTTTTATTTAAAATTAAAATACACAAATGTATATACATTTTGTCCTTTATCTTCTTAATATATATCTTTATAATAAGAAAAATAAAGTTGCTTTTTGCACTAAACAATTAGTAGTTCATTGATTGAGAAAAAGAAAAGAAAAAACATATTTCCAGTAAATATAAATATATATTAGTAGAAAATAGTGGGACTATTGGCATTGTTCTTTATAAAGTGCAAGTCAGTGTCTTTATTTTATTTTATTTATTTTATAAACATACCAGTTACAAAGGTAAACCATTTTAAAAGGATTTTCTTTTATATCTTTTTTTTCATTTATTTTAATATCATGTACATATACACATGCGAATCTCAAATTTTGTCTATATTTTTAAAACAATATATATATAAATCGAATTCCTTACATGAAGTTTTTAGAGTGTATTCTGAATGTGAAGCAGTGATATTTATTGTCCCAGCACCAAGTGAATTCTGGCTTGTGACTCGCACAGTGAGACCGGAATAATTGGCAGAGACACAGAAGGACTAGCCGATGCACCACAGACATGGAACATCCCTCCTGCGGTGTCATCGTCCGGCCAGTCGCTCTAATAGGCGGGTGAGGGAAGGGAGGGGGACGCGATTGCTGGAGAGAGGCTGTAGGAGAAGACTCTCTTTTGGGTAATATGTTTGACTTATTCTTCCTAATTTGAGCCGAGGGAGCAAACATTTTCGTAAATAAATCAGATGTAAACTTTCCCGTTTCCTTCCGAAAAAAAGGTAAAGGGCTTCAGGGATTGGCTTTAAAAAGCCACGAGGTTCAATAGATCTCCCTCCCGTTTGTTAGCATAAATGTCACCGAAAGCTGTTTAAATGGCTGCGAGAAACACTTCAAATGCAGACGCAGAAAATGTGACAGTTAAATGCTTCAAAACTCTGCCTCAGAATTCATGCCACAAAAGCAGAAAAAACTCAAGAGGCAAGCGGAGCGGCCTAAAATGTTTTTCACGAGGGGCTGCTGACGGATGAAGATTCTTTTTGCCTTCAGTCAGCAGCGTCTGTCGTTATTCTGCCAAAAGTATGATCGCGAATAATAGTCGCGCTGCTGGTTTGGGAGGATCAAAGTAACATAAACACTGTGACGAGGCGTCAGATGAACCAACATTAGGGTTGGCACGACCACTAAAAGTTTCAGATACTGTTATACTGACACAAATGCATTTTTGTTTTTGCTTTCAGTACCATGGACAGATCCAGAGGTTCTCCATCTTTGGTCCACAGCACACGGAGCAGAGGAGGCTGAGCGACAGTTGGACAGTGGACCCTGCCGTCCATCCCCGTGGGCAAATAGGTTTCCTTCGGTATTCCAGAAGCCTGTGCTGCATCTATAAAAAATATAAATAAATAACAGTCAATGTAAAACTGCAAGGTTTTATTGAATAGTTCTAGTGAATGCTTGGATAAAAATCCTTTAATATTTTATGTTAATTTACATAATTCAAGTATGAATAATATTCCTTCAAAGAAGCAAGAAGAAATCTATTGTAACTCGATATAATGCCAGCAACAGAAACAGCTCTTTTTTTTTTAATTAACTGAGACAATGAGATGTATGGAACCTGACTAAAGGCTAGGAAAGATTATTACTTATGGATTATGTTTCATTGTGTGATTCTCATGCGACAGTTCCACAGGGGTTTGAGGGGAAAAAAAAGCCTGGAGTGTCTACACCAGGAGCGTCAAACACAAGGGTCCAAAATATATTTGCAAAATTGTCCGGAACATTTTTGGAGGCTCGATCTATCTTAATTATGCATTTGTTTGTCCTCCAAACATGTTCATCTTGTCATCAACCTCAAATAGAGTAAGTAAGTAAGTAAAAGTCATTTGTAAACCGCTTTAACAATCAAAAACAATACACAGTTATAATTTATACTTTAAAAGGCAAAGACACATAAGACGAACACAGGAGTCCAAGAAAATCACTTAAGATGTTTCTTGAAGGAGTCAGTAGATCCATCAAACACAGAGGGAGAGGAAGATCGTTCCAAAGCTTAGGAGCAACAGCCTGGAAGGATTTCTCTCCTCTGGTCCTGAACCGTGTTCAGGAATCATCAGTAGATTCTGATCCACAGACCTCAGAGCCCGAGCTGGGGTGTAAGGCTGGATCAGATCAGTGATGTAAGGAGGAGCCTGACCATGAATAGATCTGAAAGTAAGAACCAGATTTTTGAAATTGATCCTGAAAGAAACTGGCAGCCACTGAAGAGTTTTAGGGATCGGGGTAAATGCGAGTTCTTCTACTAGAGCAGGTCAGAATTCTCGCATCAGAGTTTTGTATCAACTGCGGGCAGGAAAGCTCCTTTATGTTTAGACACTAAATAAACTCCTACAATAGTCTAAAAGAGAAGACACAAATGCAGATTGAGTTTTCCTAAGTTTAGAGATTTTTCTCAGTTGATCAATAAATCGTTATTTGAAGCCACTAAACAATTGTTGACATCTGTCATCGCTGTTCTTCATCTTATCTTAAACACAGGAATCTTTACAGATCGTGATATCACGATGAACATACTCCTTATTTAGACTTAAATTGAGTTTGAGACATGTGGTAAAACTCTGTACCATCACTTGTCTATCCCCATTATACCATAAAATGACTTGGCTTCGTGAAGCAGTAAAAATGTTTATGAGATGAGATCTTCTCTGTAATGTATTTCTTTGGACAGCTTCTTTGTATGGCACAAGATGGTTAGCGTGATCGACTCGCAGCAAGAAGGTTGCTGGTTTGTGTAGTTTGTATGTTCTTCACATGTTGCGAGGGTTTACTCTGGGCACTTTGGTTTCCTACCATAGTCCAAAAACATACAGGGGTTGATTGGTACCTTGGGGAAATTCTCTCCATGTATGTGTATGCATTATTGTATGTATCCTTGTGTGTCCTGAGACAGACTGGCATCCTGTCCAGGGAGTCCCCCACCTCTTCCCGATGAAACTGGGATAGGCTCCAGTATCCCCGCGACCCCCATAAGGGAATAAGCGACAGAAAATGAATGAATTAATGAATGAAGTAAAAAAAGAAGAAATATTTCATCATTGTTGTAAAGGAAAAAAAAGAAATCCACTTGGTTTCAACAACCAGAGGTAGTCTGAAAAGTAGGACCTGTGCTTTTTGTTAAGTGGGCATTAGATAATGAATTGTCATCATTTGTTCACCATAATTTTGAGAATTGCAACAAAGTGGTTTGGAGCACCCTTGAGAATCCAGTCTCAAGAAACTCATACAAAGATGGAACATCATGTTTATCAAACGTCTGGAACAAGTTGTACTCGGTACACTAGATTGTTGTGCATTCAATACACAGTTGCCTGAACAGGCAAAACGAAAAAAAAAAACGGTGTGGCCACGCATAGAGACTTACGCATCACTGTTAGGATGGCAGAGGCGGTCGGCGGGGTCATCAGCCCATTCGTCGGGATGCATGTGTACTTCCCAGAGTCTCCTGGAGTGAGTCTGGAGATGAGCAAGGTTCCATCCACCAGGATTTTCACCCGCGACTTGAGAGACCTGGAATGAACCCCAAGAAGAGAACGATAAGCGGAGGAAAATCCACGAGCTATAAAATACATAAAATCGCAGGCTCAGCCAAAACAACCTCTCAGTGCATCAACAATGTAGGTGTTTGTTTTTTCTACAGGGAGCTGTTGCAGATGGAGGTTAAAGAAAATTCATTTAATTTCACTCAGTGTAGGAGGTGAAGTGCCCAATCAATTTAGACATGCAAAGAATCCGGGGAGCCTTCACTGAGCGGAATACTCTTATGAATGTGATATAATACCAATAAAGCACCAATACATCTTCTTTGTGATCAATTACTTGCAGAAAGAGAAATAAAACACAGGAACAGTGACATAATCAGCAGCTGAATGTTAAGTTTATATGCACAAAACTTTCTGAAGCCAACAAGGTCATGACCGCGGAAAACAGTGACTTCTTTAGAGTGAACTTCTTTCATTTAAGACACATGATCAGAATATTACAGAGGCTTCAATAATAGAACGATTGATTTGTGTTCTGACTATCTCTGCCAAGCAGTAGCAAAAAAAATGGATTCATGGATTCAGAAGAAGATGCAGAACAATGGACGGATTGATGAATTTGATGATTGTAGATTATTGATGTTCTGGATGAACCATCTGGAACCACCAATATTTTGAAAGATGTGTCACCGTCGGAGAAAGAGTCGGGTTCATCGCTTTCTTCTTTGCTCCTACTGTGTGTTGTGCAAGCTAGTTCTACAATTCAACTGCCTTCCAATGTATCCATTTTTATCAATTACTGTTTATTACAAATGTTTAAAAATATATCATATTATTTTTTATATGGATAAAACAAATGCACCAGAATAACATATGGTAAAAATAAACAAAGGAAAAATTCATTTTAAATTGATCTCATCATCTTACAAAGGAGTGTCAGACTTATAAAGTCGTAAATGATCCAAATTACTTTAGGAAACGTGGCCCCGGGACAAAAAAAGTGTATTAACCTCAATTTTTGTTACCAGAAAGTTTGAGTGTGATTTTATTTTTATTCCTGGAGGCTTAATATATCTAAATTAAATCCATGTTTGTCCTCCTTTACAATAAAATAACCTTTTCTCAAAAAACAGTTTTAGTCTTTTTGTTGACATCCACGTACGTTCTTCATCTTATAATAATAATAATAATGATTCATTTAATTTGATGGCCCCTTTCATGACACCCAAGGACACCTTACAAGGATAAAAGTAGCACAATATAAACATTGAAAATACACAGTAAAACACATTTAAAATCTTACAGAGAATAAGTAAATTTTAAAGAAGTAGGATTTTAGTTGTGTTTTGAAAATTGTCCCAAACACTGGCATCGTTATCTGTCACCATATTAACATGAACATTCATCTACTTTGGTTTTTATTCAACCATCATCAAATGACTTGGCGAGCCAAATTTCGGACGTCCTGGTCTAACGTAAGGCTTCTTAACATCACGAGATTCTCCCTTTGTTATACTTTCATCAGAAGGACTCACTAATTGTTCTAATGTGAGGAAGATGGATTCACTTACGGATTGCATGGATTTAATGGTACGAGGTAGAAAAGCTCTGGCAACCATCCATAAGAAAGACTAATAATTACACACATCAGTTGCATTGTCTATATTTGCTTAGGTTTTTTCCACAGATTTAAGACTACATTTTATTTATTAAAGCACTTACATGTGACTGAACAGTTAATTGTTGCAGCAAAATGTTTAAAAGGCACATGACAATTATTTTTCAAAGAAAGAAAAATTGACGTATAAACTGCATCAGTAGCAGCACATTATTCATCTTCCACATTCAAATCCAGGTAATCCGCATGTTTTATCTCTCATATGACAGCAAGACTCTGAAAAGTCTAGAGAACTTTTTCCTCATCAAAGACCTGGAGGAGCATCAACCCGAGTGTAACTTTAATGCTGATCATGGGGAGGAGCTGAGAAATGGTTTGGGAGGAAAAGTAATGCAAATGGAGTGCTCCACCTGCTGCAGAAACTAGATCCCCCTCCAGTATTTTAAGTGTCCAATTTCCTGATGGATGATGTGCTCGCCCCGGTGAGTGTTCTGGCTCACTTGTGCCTTTCATCCACGAACATGATATTGAACCTCGCTTGTTGAGTGAAACGTGTGCTTCGCCCTCTTTGGGTAGAAGAGGTTTCCTTTGTGACTTTATCATCTACCAATTAATAAGATGCGTTTTTACTCGTTTTGCTTCATGAGCTGAGGGTTTTCATCTAAATATGGCAATTGAAATCGCTCAAATATCCTTTTTTAATATTAAAAAACAAGTTAATACGTTTCAATTAGTCTCAACTTTAAATCTGCTTTATTGAATTCATACAATTGTTCATTTTGAATAATACATTGTACGCACCTTTAACAATCATATAATGCCAAACTACAATGTAACATTGTCAGTTGTTCATGATTTACGACTTTTCTTTATTTTTAGATGACATATCTAGGCTGTAAAGCGGTTCTGCCCAAGCGATGGAGTCATTTTCTTTTCCGTTTTGTGTTTCTTGTTGCTAATAATAAGCGCCGGGTGAACGGCTTTAACAGCTCAGATCTCAGAGGATTCATAAAAAGGTGGAAACTTTTCCAAGTCAACCCTTGTTGTGAGCAAAACTGCATCACCAAATGACTCCTACTGTGCCCATAGAACACGTCGGGTAAATAAAAACAGCACTCAAGGTTTCATTTCATCCTTCTCTCTCTGTCTCTGGGTTATTCTTTCACACAAATAGAGTTAAAAGCAAACATATTTTGCAGCTATGTGTTGCATTCAGTTTGATTGTTGTGATTGTAGTCCACTTATCGTTGCTAGAAATATGGACCAGAGGGACAGGTTGGACTCAGACTGCAGAATGGTACATGATAACATATATTTCTTCAACATGTCTGCCAAAACTTTAATATTAATATTTAACGAAAACACTGCGAGCACAGTGGGGAGCAGAAATGTTTTTATACAAGTACAAAGACAGAGAAAGGGCAGCAGGGTAAGATGTGTGGGTGTTGAATTGGAGAGCAGGACTCTGGCTGGACTGTCATATTTACATATATATATATATATATATATATATATATATATATATGGATGATTAATTCAGTTCGTGTTGCTGTGGTTTCATTTGTCATTTTCAAATAATTGCATATCCTCCCATATATACTATTTACAGAAAGAATCCATCTCAACCGCTTGGTATAGTTGTTTTATTCAACTCCTCTATATTCTATATCAATAATTGACCTTCCATTAATTCAGAATTGTAACCTTGTCTTTAATGGTTCACGCACATATGTTCTCTTTATATAATTTTTTTTTTTGTTTGCCTTCTGTACCAATTATATTGTGTTTATAGTTTATCTTGCGTATCTTAGTGACGTATACCTCAGATTTTATTTGATTTTCTGATCTAATTTTATATTTTGTTAAAAGTTGTAATCGTTATTTTAATAGTCTTTATCCTGCCTGTTCACTGTAACATGTTATTGTACTTCTTCTGTACATTGCGCAACATTGTACTTTTGAATAGTGTTATTTTAAGACGTGTTTATCTGTAACCGGTGCTGATAGGATTGTGAATAGTATCTTTCTATTTCTAAGTTTTGACTCATGTTGTCGGCTAAAAGGGAGATTTTTTTCGGACCCATTCTACAAAACGGTTTGACTAGAACATCTAAAACATGTCGTCAATGACAAGGACAAACAACTCTATATTTGATGACAAAGGTTACACACGGCAAGGACGCAGGTAATGTAGAAGACATTGTGCGATAAGCTCCAATCCAGCCATCATTTACTCCTGGACTAGGTTTGAGTCTATCTTTTAACAAGGTGCAAGACAAATACTCTGTATCCGCTATGTCACGCTACAGGCGAACGCTTTGAAATGATGCATGAATGTGAAAACCTTACCAGGGGTCTTTAAGCACCTTCAGTGACGGAGAGCTTGCCATTATCAAGCCCAAAGCTTTTTAAAATGAAGCGCTGAGTCAGGCAGAAGACTGGAAGGAAGCAGGATATTCAGCCCCTCTCGCTGGATCTGCCAGCTTTAGGCGGTCAGGGTCGGATGCCGCCATGCCTTATGTGAGGCTCAGAAGATAAGAAGGAGTTTGATGGAGTTTGGGTGGTTCTTAAAAGAACAACCACCTTTACCTTTGCTGTGTTTTGTTTGTTATTGCTTTAAACCAGTGATCCCTGACGACTCCTTCCCGACGAATGCCTCATGGAGGCACGAAAAGAGAAAATAATAGGGCTGTTTGTATTGGCAAGAATCTGGCGAAAAGATATGCATCATGATACAGTTGTGACGATACGATATATTTCAATATATTTCGATACTGTAGGGACAATGATGTATCGTTTCTTTTAAAGAAACAACACTTTTTCTGACTTTTACAGCAAAGAAATGGGCAAAAACGTTCTCTAATCAAATGTGGTGGAGCCTGGTGTATCCTTTCTTCTTCAGGTATTGCTGCCATTTCACCGGTGCTGTGTCTCAAATCGCATACTACTCTTAGTATGCTAGAAGTTAGTATGCATCAGTTTAGTGTACATACTAACTAGTACGCAAATTCTCCACAGATAGTATGTCTCAAATCAAACACTGTCGCTACACACTAACCGGAGATCACGTGACAGCTTCTTCTTCTACTTCTATTTAACGATGTTTCGACCAGCTGTTTGAACGCTATCGCCGACACCTGCTGGCAGCACGTATTGCAACTTTGGAAAAAGAAATAAAGAAAAAATATGAGAATCTAAATAATCGCAAGATATTTAAGCTGGTATCAGCAGCGAAGACGTGTTTATCCTCCTACTGCTGCGGAAAATGCACCTGTAAGTATTTGAATATATATGCATTTATATATGACGTATTCCGTTTAAAACGTCACTAAGATGGCGGCTGTTTAGTGTGTTTAGTGTCCATCAAACCATGCTCAGTTTTGTGGGCGTGTTAGTACGCCAATTTAGTGTGCATGGTGCACTAAATTTCGCATACCAAGAATTGAGACGCACTAACGCACTAAAAATACTAACTTTTAGTACGCTAGTATGCGCTTTGAGACACAGCACAGTTTTGTTGTTACTTTGGCATGAAGGAGATGACGAATGTTGCCAACTAGTGGCCGGGGGTTTAATTGCACCACATAAATTTACAAGTTTCAATTGTAAAGAAAAAGGTGAAACAAAAGATTATCTTTTTTTAAACACACTGAACTACACTATACACTAAAATTATAATTATAATAATAATATCGAATCACTGCTATTGAATTTTGATACAGTATCAGGAATAAAAAGATCGCGACGTATCATTATATCAATATTTTCTTGCAAACCTAGAAATGAAGTCATAACATTTCAGAAAACCGTTTTATTTTGAACTAAGACGGAATGTTCTCCAAAGTTAAATGAGCCTGCGACGCCTGTTGAAGTCAAGTTAAATCATAACTGTGAACTCAGAATATATGACAAATCTATATCTACGTGAGACCATCGTGTTGCAGAGAAACCAGCCGAGAGTTCCTGATTATGGTGCGATGTATTTTTCATGTATTTAGGTCTATTATTTATCCAGAAGGTCAGTCTGGGAAAAATAATGACGACATCAAACCGGACCAAGGTGCAAAAATATACAGCACAATGTTGGAGAGATTAAATCTTAATTTTCTTTGTACCTTAGTTACAAATTACTGTTACTTGCTGGTAGTTAAAAGTACATTCATATTTTCTAACAATTATACTTTTGAGTTCATTTTTTTAACCACTCAAACTACAAACCTTAATTGGTCCCGTAAAATATTTCAGTGCATCTGAGGTTGACCAGAAATGTGAGCTGATGTTCCTTGAAAATATATATTTTTAAATGGTTGAGCAGGATATTTCAGTTTGTATACTGTAATGACATGTTTCATGTATAAGCTTTATTTTCCTTTTTCTTTTTATAGCGAGTTTAATGAGTAAGTTCAGTTATTATTAATAGTACAAACAAAGCAATGACAACAAAGAGCAATAAGGTCCAGAAAAGTGACAACAATTAATAGACCTGTTCCTGGGAATACAGTAGTTTTACGTTTCTTGATACCTCATTGATCATTTAATTTTTTTTTAAAACGACATAGAAACTATATTGTCCCAAGTTTTAGAAAACTACAAGAGTGATATTTAAGTTTCATGACGTGCTCGGCAAAAAAAATGAATTGTTTTTATTTCATTGTCGATCTCTACAATTTTTAAGAATGATGAATTCACGCCACTAATATCATTAACCCTTCGTCTTTGACAATGTCATATGACTAAGATGGTTAAAATATGATTATTTGATTATGAATTTCTCTAAAGTTACGATGAATGATTTTTTGTGTAGTTACTTCTAGAATAGATATTTGGCAGTCATTGATCGTAACATACACAATGCCATACTGTTTTTAAGTTACAGCTTAAATACTATGTAATTTCCGTTTTCGGTAAGACTATTGTAACAGTTTAGCTTAGTGTCTAAACAAGAAGGATCTGTCTCACCTGCAGTTGATACAAACTCTGCAGCGAGAATTCTGACCTGCTCTAGTAGAAGAACTCACATTTCTCTGATCCTTAAATCTCTTCACTGGCTGCCAGTTTCTTTCAGGATCAATTTTTAAATTCTGGTTCTTACTTTCAGATCCATTTATGGTCACGATCTTCCTCTCCCTCTGTGTTCAGTTGATCTACTGACTCCTTCAAGAAACATCTTAAGACATTCTTATCTTTGCTTTTCACTGATTTTCTTGGACTCCTGTGTTTGTCTTATGTGTTTTTTTGTTTGTTAAAGCGCTTTGTGACCCTGGTCTAGAAAGGTGCTTTGAAAATAACCTTTACTTACTTACTTACCTACTTACACTTGGCAGCTCTGCTTAGTATTCAAGATACATTCTAATGCAGCTGTTTTTTAAACAAACCACAATACAAAGTTCTTTACAAATATTGAAGAAAGAGAAAACATTTAGACAATTAGCAATTAGGAAGCTAACAGTTGATTCCTCCTTTAACATCCACAATGTGAGATGATAATTGTCAAAAGCATTTTTCTTGTGTGTTTCAGATTTGTGTTTGCATTTAAAAATAATAATAATAATTTTAAATGAAAGGGTTGTGGGAATGTTGGGAGCATGAAATATCGTCCATTTTGTGGATGCTCTTCAGTACAGGTTTTTTCCTCAAGGCAGCCATATTTGTAACTTTAAATATTAACTGATGTATATAAACATTTTAAATGTTTTATTTACTCTAAGGGAAATTTAGGATTTATTTGTAATGGTTAAAATGGTTTCCTCCCACAGTCCGAAAACCTACAGAGGTTGTATTTGGAGCTCATGAATATGTATGTGAAGGGTTGTATGTCCTTGTGTGTCCTGCGACTGGCGTCCTGTCCAGGGTGTCCTTTGCCTCTCACCCGAAGAAATTGGGATATTCTCCAACCCCCCCGCTACTCCCATAAGGGAATCAGCGGCAGAAATTGAAAGAATGGTTAAAAGAAAGCATATTTTCTAAGCCTACTGAACCATACGAGAGCGCGCCTGATGAGAAACAGTTTTAGGGAAGCAGCTGCAGCCTCACATGGAGTTCATCAAAGGATATTTGTGTCTCTCCGTCAGCCTCTTTCCTACAGTTTTGTAACTTCAATTTATAATTCAACGTCATTTATGTCACACGTCATAAAAGGCTTTTAAGCTTGGTCGCCCAGCCGAACCCACTTTCTGACAATTATTTATGTTTCATGTCATCTTTGGGCACAACCAAGATTTTCAGTGTCGTTGAAAGTTACCCCAGCTGCTCAATACATGAAACATGAGGAGGAAGAAAAAGAAAAAAAATCTAAAGAGTTGACGAGAAAATGTCATAAAAGCACTCACTCTCTGTGATACACGTTCTCTTGTTCCTTCTGCCACACATACGTCATGTTGGGCGGATCAGCAACCGCCTGGCACCGCAGCAGGGCATTCTGGGACATGTTGAGCGAGGTGTTTTGGGGAGGCACGATGATGACTGGTGGACCTGGGGACCGAATACATTAAGAGATGTTTTTAATTATACAATTTAAAACTTTATTTTAATGTGCATTATATTTAGTTTGATATTCAGAATTAATACCAAACACCCTTGAATAGAAACACTTAAGCTGGATTATGGAATTATTTTCAATAATTGTTATCTACTTAAAGTAGTACTGCAGTCGCCCACAGTCAAATTGACTTTATTTTTTTATAAAACTAAATGTAAGTTGGGAAGTGAAGGTTGCCAAGGTTACCAGAAAAGTAGACATCCAACCGTGTTGAAAATGCTAGATGGTGCGGGGATAGCAGTTCCTTTATTGACGCTGCAACAAATTGTGACAACACCTGCTTACAGGGCAAAATGTTACTCCTGCATTTAAAGCTGCAAAGTTTGAAGTCTGTAAAAAAAAAAAGCCTTTGAGCGAGCTGAGGAGAGAAGGCCGAAAGTCAGAATCCTTTAAAGGATTTTGATGATATTTTGAAGATAATCTTAGCCTGGAGAATAGTGGGTGGAAAAATGCCAGTTGAATATTGATTTATTTGAACTAAACAACAGTTTTGATTCTTAATTCTTCTAATTCTTTATCTTTTTGCATAATAAAGACAACTGGATTCCAAGGATTGCACCAAACATATTTCAACTTAACTTGAAACTAGCATATTACATTACTTTGTCATTTCTGCAGCAGAACTCTCTTGCTATTATTTCAACCATCTCTTTCGGTAACTTTGTGAGTCTGTGAGTATCACATGAACATCAAACTGATTTAAGGTAGTGAGTGTATTAATGTGTAACATTGCAGTTACACTGTTCTGACACTGGGGGGAGCCAGAAACAATACATTTAATCTGACGTATTCCTGCTTTAAATTGATAGTTCACCCAAAATTCAAACATTTTCTACGGTTTTGATTATTTTCAGAGTAATTGGGGTTTTTTTAAGCGTAGACAAAAATGTACGTTCATTTTAATGTAGCGACTCATGCTAAGTTGTCTTCATCTTCGTCCAAAATTATTCACTTAAAAACATCCAAATACCTCCATACTGCTCGTCTGTAACTTCCCTCTTGTACTGAAGCCTCAACAAGGGAGAGATTAAAAAACTAAAATTGATCTATAATTTAAGCTTCTTTATAGCAGAAGTTCAATGAAGAACAAGTGATAGAGTTTTTCGGGTAAATATCGTGAACACAGCAAGGATTGACAGTCGACTGTATGCGCTCTGAGCACCACTTGCTACGTTATAATGAACAAAAATGTTGTCTATCACTCTAAAAAGTAACATATTTCTCTGAAAATAATTCCAACCCTTAGATGACACGAGTGTGAGTAGAAAATGAGTTTGAATTTTGTGTGAACTATCACTTTACCTGTACCTGTATAACAAAAGCGATGAGAAAGATTAAAGTTGAAAGAATTCAACTAATTAAAGTTATATAAATCTTGAAAAAAAATTGAAATTGTGTTTGTATAATTAGTGGTTTACATGCCAGATCTAAACCGTGATCCCTAAATACTTAAATGATACTTGTCATTACAGGGGTACCATCATAAAAATGAAACATCACTAAATTTGCAAATAATGAACTTGAATACCGACCAATTGTTTTGTTGCACCAGAGAAAAAAAATATTTATTTATAGTTATTTTTCTTTAAACTCCAAACAGCCTTGGAACATTACATCTAAACAGTATTTTTTTTCACTGGATTTCATATTAAATGATGCAAACCTTTTTTTTTTTTAGACTGTTTGTCGCAGCGTCAAGGTTGTTGTTAGAAAAACGTTTATCCTTTTAAGTCGATTTATTTTTTGATTACATGTTTTTTTTTTATTGATCAATTATCCTGTTTCCTTGAATTAGAAAAAAAGAAATCAACATTGTATTATCTTTTGTTTAAGATGGAAACAAATCTTTGCAAAGGCATTTGTACCGCGGTGCTACTTGGAGGCTAATAAAGGTCAGATGACAGACCATACGTCTTGCTCTTAAACAACTAGAGTGACTCCACGGTGGTCATTACCGATCTGGTTTATAACCACTAAATTGACCGCAGATAATGCGGAGATTACTTAAGGCTTTCAGACGGACTTCATCCAGGGCCGCTATTAAGCCGGAGTAATCCATCCATGTGGCAGGTCTCCCTGAAAGTGGAGCCAAAGTGCAGATAATGTGGCTAAACGGCTTTGATGGTTATTATTTAAATATTTGAAATATAACCAATGAGATGGAAGGATTAAATTGTGTTTCAAAAATGTCTTAAACTGTGTTTCTTTTTTTTTTAAAACAGGAAAGGATGGAGTGAGGAAGCCGTGGAGATAAAGAGAAGCTTCAGATCAAACCTTACTAAACAAGTCATTTAGTATTTTCTTTTATGTCGTCATATTTCGCTCCATTCCCAGTGAATGTGAATATATGGTTGTCTAGTCTTGGATGGGTTTTACTAAAAAAACATGTTGTTATACTGTGATGCTGGTGCAATGATGATAAAGAACCTAATGGAATCGTCTGAAACCTCAAGAGTCCTATATATATATATTTATAAATATGTTTGTAGGTATTAATAAACAAGATGTGTTTGACGTTCAAATACGGCCATAAAAAACATAGTTTTCTTATCATAGATTGTTTTGTCCATGGCATCATTATCTAACTTTTTGTCATTGAATTTTAACATTAAAATCAAATGAATAATCACAATTAAAATGGTTAATTGTTAATTTTAACACAATGTCGATTTAACCGATCGTTTTCCCATTTCCTGTGACTGGATGTGAGGATTTATTTCCAAAATAAGAGTAGAGTCAGTTCAGCTCAACGAGGACACATTGCCAGGTAGATACTGTAGGCAGTTCACCATCTGTCATCACGATTTGTGTGTATATATATATATATATATATTTATATATATATGTGTGTATATATATATATATATTTATATATATACACTGGTGTACACTTAGTGAACTTTTTAACTTTTTATATAACGGCCGTCGTTTATTCTACACATTAGAAATTATATTAAAATCGTCAATGAACTCAATTATGTATTCATTATATTACCACCATACTATAATGACTATTTTTTTTACATTTTATTCGGTAAAATTATCAAAATTTGAGTAATTGTTGATCAAGCAAACATCCTGGGGTAAGACCCTGAAAAGCTTTGCCTCATATCTGACTGATCCAATACACTTGAAAAAACATTGTTCTGTACTACTTCAAAGGAGCATTTTGGCATTTTTCATTCTAATAAACCTTCACCTTCATTAAAATCAGTGAAAGCAGCAGAATTTCAAGTTTAAAAAGCAAGAGATTTTTTAACTGGAGGCCACAATTTAATAAAAACATCTCTAGCTCTATCCTTTAATTTCTGTAGACACCTCTGAGAGCTCTTGACACGTCTTAAGAAGAAACCTTCTTAGTAGGACAAATATGTTGTGTATCTGTTCGTGTTGGTTTGAGTTTAATTAAAAGAGTGTATTTTTTACTCATAAAAAGAGTGATGGATGGGATAAGCATAACCATCTTTTATGAAGTTGAAAAAACACTTTCCATTACAATGACCAAAAGTTCCAATGTATGTTAATCCAAATTTTCATAGTACATCTACTTCAGAAATAGTATTTAAGCCTTTTCCAGTCAACAGTCATAGAGATTGACATCATTTCTCTTCTATTATATTTGACAACATTGACTGAAAAACTACCATCTGGTATAAATACTGCTTCTGGTTTCTGTTTACAGTTTCTTTCGGGCGGTGCATTTCATTTATGAGTCGACTCCTTGTCGAGTTATTTGGTGATCTACCCGAGGCAGAAACACAAACGCTGAGGTCGGTCAGCTCGTCTTCGGAATACATTCTTATGATTCCAGCGGGGGAAAAAAAGCAGCATCACATCATATATTTATATATACGCTCAACAAAAGTAGAAATTCCAAAGTTTGCTGGAGCTCATTATCTGTAGTGATCGTGTTGATCAACTTGATTGATCATCCTGAGCAGGGAAGATGTTCTTGATGTACAGCGTGAAGACGCAGAGATGGTTTCTCATC
Source organism: Callionymus lyra (assembly GCF_982586985.1). Lineage (NCBI taxonomy): Eukaryota > Metazoa > Chordata > Actinopteri > Syngnathiformes > Callionymidae > Callionymus > Callionymus lyra. The sequence continues at coordinate 14,617,963 of NC_141822.1, read as the reverse complement.
GGAGATACTTTCATGTGATCATCGATAGCGATCAATCACTGTAATTCAAAGTTGTTAAACCAGAAATGGAAAAAAGAGACGCCCGGGTGATTTGAGGACCGGGTGCTTCTAGAACCATTTTCATAAAAAAAAAAAAAAGGTGAGTTTATTTTTAGTTTCTAATCTAATCTCTACCTTAACTGTCCTCGTTTCCTTCGCTTTCTAACTCTTGCGTCCCCCCCAGAGTTGATTGATATTAACCAGAGGGGGGAAAAAAGCCCAGAATTCAAAATTAATTGCGATAACGGGATTCCCTCCAAATCCCTGCTAATGTCTCGCAGTGGGACGTCATCGTTATCTGCACCAGGAGAGAGAAGCTCTCCAGCCACACACTTGTTTTCAGTCTCTTATCAAATGACGCAAGACGGTGAAACAAAAAAAAAAAAGGGTGACAGTAGTTTCCAGCAGGTCTGACACAAAGACATCAGAGAGGATTGCGGGAAAATGGAAGCAATGCACTAACGGTAGCACACACACACACACACGCTTACCTTTGATCTTCACTTTCGTTTCGACAGTCGCGTTTCCTTCAGAGTTGGAGGCTCGGCAGGTGTACTGTCCAGCTGACTGCATGTTGACGGCTCGAAGAAATAACACGCCGTCCTGGAAATAACATCACAAGCTGTAGAGAGTCTGTACTGCGTTGATCGACATGCAACAATGATTTTAAATGGATTTCAATCAACGTACAAATTCTAGTTATTAACCTCAAGTCAAGGGCAGAAAACTCTGAAATGTATATTTGTATTCATGAAAAGACGACCAAAATAACACTTATTTTCAAACCTAAACAATAGAACACAGTCAAGAGGCTACAAACAAATACTTTTATGAAGAAAAATGTATGATTAAAAAAGCAAAATATTTTGAAATGTGCAAAATATAAGACCTCAAATAAAAAGGTGCAATATAATTTCAAGAAAAATCTTCTAAAATGTACCTAGAAAAGCCAGCATTATCTAAAAGAGAAAATGTTTCTTTGTAAAAAAACAAAATGAATCACATTATAAAAACATTCTATTTATAACCAAAAAAAAAGGGAGTAAATGAAGTTAAAATTGGATTGCAAAGAATTTGAATATTAAAACAAACGTTAGAAATTGCTTTCCAAATGAATTTGGAGATCAATTTATTATGAATTATTACATTTTACAAAAAAAAAGGTTTATTTTATGATTGTTTTTTTCATTATTTTTCATTTATCTTTATCATTCATTATTATTTTATTATTGTTTATTATCATTTCATCCATTTATTATTGCTTTGTGTCATTTATTGTGTACAGTATGTCTTAATTTAATGTGTATGTTAGTTTATTTTGAAAAGTTTCAATTTTAAATTTATCAAATCAAATTATTGCAGATCAATTTCGCAATGGCCTTGAAGAGGCTCAAATTAACCCCAGCTTTAGACTCAAGTCTAATTCTTTAAGATCTAAAGAGTGATTGGTTCGATATTCTTATAATACTTGAAAATAATGAAACATTTCCGTTAGCTTGCTAGCCTGTTGACCAACCTGGATACGACTGCCCTCGATGACGCTGCCGTCCTTGCTCCAGCTGATGGTGGGTTGAGGGTTACCAGCGGCCGTACATTCAAGAGACACGTCACTCCCGTCGAGGCCCTCGATCGAAGGAGGCGGAGATTTTGTGAAAGTAGGCGGCGCTGCAAAATAAATGGCTTGTTAAAATATTGCAATTGTATTTTATAAGATCCGTGATATGGTGTCACCAGCTGTTTGAAATAAATCTTAAAATACAAGTGCTTGGAATTATAATTATGAGAAGATTTACAGAGAAAAACAGATTTGTTTAAGTAAAATTAATAATCATTACCTTATGGAAGTAAACTTGTGCCATCGTACTTTGAATATTAATTTTCTAACACTTTTGCACAGAATTTGAAATCCGTCAAATTTCAAGCACTGTTACGAACTCGCTGTCTATTTATTTCTTAAATACATTCTGTGTAAAATTTAATTTGTAAAAAATAATTGGTTGGAACATTCATTTAAACGCAGAAGTTCAATGGAAAAAAATGTAATTATAATAATGATTATATATATAATTCATATATTCAATTTATATATACTGATTTTTTTTTTTAAATGTATTTATTTATGTTTACTATTAATTTATTTTTATTCTTTTACTATGAATTCTACACTAACTTTTTCCATGCATTGCATTTAAAAAACCCTTCAATTTTGAGCACTGTTGTATTTTTGCGGCCTACTTTTTTCAATGTCAGATTTTGATGCTTTTAAAATCCAGTGTCCGAAAATTACATTCGAAGTCTGACGGATCATTTACCTCCAATATTCCCTCCAGTCAGGGCCACCAAACAAATGTTTTTTATTGGCCGAGAAAGCTTGAATTCGATTTTCGAAAATTGACACCGTGACAGTAAATCAACGGAAGTAAATAATGTTATTATCTAGACAAGGACACAAAAGTTGGCCATACATTAGAAATACAACAATAATCATCTTTAACTGGCGAACGCACCCTCAACTATTCTGTCCAACTTCACTTTGATCTCCTCCCAGTTTGTCAGCAGAATCAATGCGATGTTTTTCTTTCCACACGCGGATGTAACTTCAAAGCAAACGAATAATAATGATGCAGATTTCGTTTTTAGATCTATTATTCAAAACGTGTGATACAAAACAGCGGAGTTGAAAAGTTTTATTTGGATGCTTTTCTCAACCTTGTGAAAACTTATAATAAGTACAGAATGAGGAGAATAATTCAAGAAGGAGCGAAGAACGCCCCTGACTGGAAACAGACTTGAGGCGGTGACACATACTGTAGACCAGGAACATATTAAATTGCTGCTTTTAAAGTTTTAATGCAAATAAAAAGAAGAACTTTGTGTTTATCGAGACAGTCCTTGAGAAAACTCGATGTTTAAAAAAAGTGCATCCGTTTCTTCTTATCGTCTCACTGAGCTCCAGGACTTTGAAAGAAGTTAAGAAAAGTCTCTTACTCTCTTACTTGGAAAAACTACAAATTAAATAAGAAAAAATGGTTAAATGGTTAATGGTTAAAATGTAAACTTGTTTAAAATGTGCATAAGTTGTTGAGCTGACATGGTAAAAAAAAAAAGAATTCTTTAGTACAGCTACTGATGAAGCTTCATGAAGCAGTGTCGTTGTTGTTTAGAGGTCAGTAGGTGGCGCCATCAGTTTAAAAAAATGATGTTATGTTTCATTAGAACAGTTTTTCAAAACAAAGGAAAATAGTGCAGATGCCGCCATCTAGTGGACTCTGACAATAATGACACTGCTTCATGAAGCTTCATCAGACCATTACTACAGTGTCGATCAACATCGTATCAATCGTATAAATATCAAAAGGAAGTTTACAATAAAGTTTATTAACCCAGTTCTAATTAAAATATTTTCTTTGCCAAGTAAATTAGTTGCCCAACAATGTTGTACATAAGAAGATATTAAAAAGTATCAACAGTAAAAATATTCAGAATCTTAGTGCGCATATATTCGGTATATTTTGTTTTATTTAAATCGGAACACAACCCAAACAGTATTGTTAAGATAGGACATAAAAACCTTGCTGAAAAATGTAACAAACTGAACCTTTAAAAACTCTTAATTGTATAAAGAGCAACATTTTCTGTTTGAAAGTATACATTCATCAGTCTTGTGGTAACAAAGTTCTAAAATACACCATTTCACCACTTTTCTCCATTGAGAACCACGGTATTCATTCAACTGTCAACTCGACAGATGTTTTCAGTTTGAAGCCGCGTTCTCGTCCTTCGCACATTTTTCTGTCCGTCACTCAATACGATTCAAGTGTCCTTAACGCTGAATAAGCATGGTGACATTACGGCATATAAGAGCAAACACTAAAGCCTCCTGAAAGAAGCGTGAAATATTCTCAAAATGTTGTTTGGAAAAACTACCTTGAAAACAGGTCGTATATATTGAAAGGTCACGGTTTGTTTTGCCTTCATATTAAAGAAAGGAAACTAGAAACTGTTGGTTTTCTGTGGGATTCAGTCAGTAAATGAATGCTGTTAAAAACATGGATTTTGGGGTTTTCCCAAAGTGTTTTCACTTTTCAAAGTGCTGCCAAACAAGGTTTATATGATATTAAACATCATCAAACATTTTTACTACTGCAATTATGTCTCAACATCTGGATTCTTTTCATTATATAGAAGTGTAAAATTAAATAAAAAAAATAGCTAATAGTGCTTTTGTTGAGAATTTTCTCAAGATAGATGGCATCTACTGCCAGCTTTAAAAAAGTATTTGGGTTTTCAGCGTGTGATGTCATCACGTAGAAAGGGCCCGGATCGAAAAAGTAGGACGGACCAAAAAGGCAAACCGTTGTGTATCTGAGTATAAAGAAGGAGGGGATAGTAAAGGAGGCAATACCTATACTGGGTAAAGACCAGTAAGTTAAAAGTAAGAATTGCTAGGAATACGCTTTTTGGAGATGCATTAAATTAATTAAATAAACACATTATTACCCTATTAATACACAGATTTATGTATGTATTTGTTTCCTCTCCTCCTCAAGAGGGACGTTCCAGACGAGCATTACGGAGGTATTTAGATGTTTTTAAGTGTCTTTTGTTGGACGAAGAAGAAGACAACTGAGCTCCGGTCGCTACATTAAAATGAACAAACATTTTTGTCTATAACTCTAAAAAGGAACAGATTACTGTGAAAGTAATCCCAACTCTTAGTCGACATCAGGGTGAGTAGAAAATGAGTGATGAGTTTACATTGTGCATAAACTTTTTATATATATATATATATACAGTATATATATACACACAGTATATATACAGTATATATATATATATATATATATATATATATATAGTATATATATATATATACAGTATATATATATATATATACTGTATATATATATATTTCCTCTCCATTTCCAATTGCCTTTTTTTTAACCTAGTTTTGGCACTTCTGGTATTCCATACAGGATGTATTGTCTTAACACCCTTTGATTCTCTGTGTTTTTCCTCCAATACCAAACACTATATTATTTTTCACTTTATTTCTTTATTACTTGCGTCAACGTCGGTTTCACCGTTATTGCATTTTCGAAATTATTGTTGAGTCTGATAAAAGTCGGGCTGTGGTTCGGCCTCAAGTTTGTGAGTGTTTTAGCCGAAAACTTCTCACCGGTGACAGAGACGAGTGTCCAGGTGCTGTTCGGAGGCTCGTCTGTAGATTTGTCCAGCAGCAGAATCAGACACCGGTAGAGACCCTCGTCGTCCAGCTGCAAGCCCTCCAACCTCAGATTGGTGTTTTTGACGAGAGACACTCGACCTGTCGGGGATCAAACCGGACGTTAAAAACGATTCCATTGCACTTTGATGACTCGGATGAGCTTCGGGAAGATGCAAACAAATCTACATGCGACCAACAACGCGTGTGCGCTCAGGTCTGGAATTGTGATCTCCTGGTTGCCCGGTGACGGCTCCCCCCCAGAGATGTGCCACGGCTCCACCGAGTCCACCTTTCATGATCTTCTTTCTGTTTTTGCTCAAAGACTTTCTCTGCTCGTGCACTTCTAACAACGTCTGTTGTACAATGAATCAAGCTTCAAGTGGAGAGACGCACTCAACTTTTATAACCACATGTATATCAATTATAATATAAGGTTGTGTTTTAAAAAACTTATTTTTCTATAATCTTACTTAATAATGTGTTCATTTCATTTATTTCCTTTTTGATCTGTGTGCATTTTGTTCCTCTGTCCACTGCTTTGTGTTGAAAATAATCCTTATTTCCCAAAGGAATCAATAAACTTTTATCTATTGGATTCAAATATGGATAACAGTAGTTTTATGCCTTTAATTATTAACTTAAATCTAGTGCTGGTCACTGTTACAAAAGTTCAGGAAGTGAAGGTAAATGTGTCACCGGTGACAACACGCCTTATTTTCTTTTCCAAGCGTCCAACAGGGAAACCAACCCCCGGGGGGGAAAAGGCAGGAACAGGGCGTGAAGAAAAAAAAAAAAAAAAGTACATCAACAAACCCACAGGATTAGTACGTTTTCCAAATCCAACCCTTTGACCCCTGGCATTTGTCGCTCTCCCATGTTTACCAGCTCACAGCGAGTCAGGTCAAAAAGCGTCAAAAAGAGGGAGGGTGTTTAGCCAGAGCCTGACCTGATGTAGCATCGACTCCATTACAACGGATTCAAACGTGAAGTCAATTGCGAGCGAAGAGGTCGACTTGAGGGGGAGGTGTTAACTTAAGAAAAATACCTCACTTTGTGCTTCACTTTCTTGGACCAGATTTAGTCGGTTATGACCTTAAAAAACATCCTTGAGCCACAATGTTTCATTTTTTATTTCATGTGTGTTTTGAGAGCACCAACGTGAAACTCCTATAGGAGTCGGTTGAAGTTGGGGAGGAATCCTCCACAGGGGAATATTTATGTGAGTTTATAGCTCATAAATAAACCATGATCAGACTTTTTCCCTTTTCCTCAAGAGTCAGACACTGAAGGAGATATGATGAGCTCGGGGGAAAGAAAAAAAAAAAAACGCTGTCACAGTGAGATTCAGCAAATGATGCGAGTAAAGCATTAGCTTGTTTGCTGAGTGTCATATGAAATGGAAAGAGTATTAGAATAGTTTCATGACTTTATTGGACTTCTGTGAATTATTTCTGTCTTAATCATTTAATTTTGTTCATTTAAGTGCTGTTCAAAATTATACAATTTGAGTAAAAATAATTTTAAAAAAAACCAACACTAGTATAATATATAAAAGTATAAAATAAATTATCAGACAGAGTTAAAAGTAATTCAGATCTATTTACATCTTATTGAGCTTATTGAATGTTTTATTCCTGGTGAGCCTTTGTTTTCTTGTGAGCTTGTTAAACTTATTACATTCGACAAAAAAAACAAAACAATGTTTCACGGTCGAGCAGATACGTTTTAAGACGATGATGTTTGAATTAATCCTGTTTTGTTTTTTTATTTTACTCTGTGACTTACTTGTGATAAGACTTCATAATATATTTTGCCTTTGAATCATTTATTTTTCTATCTTTAACTCCAACAAAAGTGAATTATTTGAAATGGAAATATTCAAAATCTGTGGATTTTTTTCTTGCAAACTTAAGAGACCAAATTCCATTTACAGTGTTCATTTTGAAAAATTTTGAAACACGGATAAAGTTTCCACAAATTGAGTGTTTGTGAGCCGGCGGCATGACTAATACATCACCTTTCAAGAATGAATTCAACACTATCTTGGAGACTTCAAGTAAAGTTACACAAGTGAAATGTATATTGTCATTATACTATGCAACATTGGTTGCAACTACAGTATGTTTTTATCAATCATATTTATTATAAATGAACACATATTTCGTATCGTATCACCAGATTATCACCAATACACATCACTAATCGTTACGGACGAGCACAATGAAGGCATTTGGATGTTTTTAAGTGCATCATTTTGGACAAAGACGAAGAAAATGATAACTGAGCTCAGGTTGCTACATTCAAATGAACATCTTAAAATATGGATTCCTTTTAGTTTTTCTTGTCCAGGCTTCAATACAAGCTGGCGGTTACAGATGAGCACTATGGAGTTATTTGGATGTTTATAAATGCATCATTTTGGATGACGAAAACGATAACTGAGCTCAGGTTGCTGCAGTAAAAAGGTACATAATGTTTAGCCTATAACACTAAAAAAGAAACACAGTATTCTGAAATAATCCCAACCCAAGTCAACATGAGGGAGAGCAGAAAATGAGTGACATTTAAATTTTGGTTGAATTTAACATATTTGGATATATTTTTACTTTTTACCCCCCATTCCATTTCCAATTGCGTTTTTTTAACTAGTTTTGGCACTTATGGCATTCCTTACAACAGGAAATAAAGTCTTTACATTGTTAGACTTTCTTAATTATCTCCGCGTTTGTCCTCCATCACCAAACACTATCTTTTTCTTTTATCGCTGTCCTTTAACGTCAGTTTTATTGCTGCATTTCACATGAAGACACATGTTGGACTTATTTCTATTTCTGTAGATTAAAGAATAAATCAATTTCAAATCAAGGGAATAAAATAAGGCTAATGATATTTTAGGAAATAACTTGCAATACACTTAATAATAATAATACATGACAATATAATGTATTTATTTTTAAACAGATCGACTTCCCACATTCAGATAAATATAAATAATACTTATGTCGAAAGATATCTATGGCCATCGAAATATGTCCCTGGTTCGGGTACACAAGGATTTGACGAAAAAAAAGCCCACAACTAACACCTCGGGGATGAGCCGGGACACTCTCTAATCCGAGCCTTATCACTCGCCATCAGAGGTCAAACTCAGCGACTGCACTCGCAACTGATTGGGAGCAAAAGCCTCGAGGCAAGGATCTGAAAACGTACGTCTGGAGAGAAGTGGAGGGTCCTCGTTGTTTGTATTCATACATTTGTGAAATTGAAAACAAAAGGCACTTTCTAATAAATACATCAGGATCCATACAGGTTAAAAAAAAAAAAAAAATGTGACCTTCTAGTTCTAAAGAAAGATTTCTGCCTCTTGTTCTCTGTGAATGTCTTCGATACACTGACCACTGCGGGAGACAAAAATCCCCTTTTTACAATAGCATGTGAGCACAAACACTTTCAGGAGCAAAGACAGAAGCAACCGGAAAGAAAATGATTCTGGACAAAGAAACGTGCGACAAAGGAAAATAGAATTTCAAATTTTTATCATGTGAGAAAAGCTGCTTCCTTTATCTGAAACTTGCACAATTATAGTGCTTAATATTTGTGTTTGACTGAAAAAAAAAAAAAATGGAACCATTATCCAACAAGAATACAAAAGTGATGAATAATTTAAACTGATCGTATTCCAAAGATGAGACAAAAGGATACCTCGCTTAGAAAACCCTTTTTGTGGTCAGAAGAGTCTAGTGAAATAATAAATAAATATAATCAAAATATATTTAAACTTAGACATCAAGTATGCTACCAAATTTAAGTTTAGAAAAATGTAGCATAAACAGGTTGAAAAGTGTATTTTCGTGTAAAACCTGAAACTCTTCTTTGTCTTGCTACAGAAAAAGCTTTCCCAGGTTTGTCTCTTATAATGTGATACGAAGTGTATAAATATAGGCAGTAGCGACATTGTAATAAAATGAAATCATCCACGTTTGGCCGCCTTCACCCTGCTCGTCTGAAGAAAGACAAAGAAGCAGAAGAGAGTTTTCCGCTTGGCTACTTGAGGACCAGATACCTGTGATATCCGTGATCTTTTATAAGCCCAACAACAAACAGACGCAGCTGAAGAAATGGATGCCTTGACCTCGCTGCAGTGGTAAACACACTGGCCGTGCACTCGTGCCGACGAGTGTGACGAGATTAATGGAGGTTTTATCAATTCAGCTCGTTTCCAAAATGCGGGCGATGTTCTGGCTTTCTTTTATGTCTTCCACTCTCTCTTTTATTCCAATTGGGAAAATATTCAACTCATGTTTCAACTCCTTTCACTTTTAACTTCTACTGCTAATTCCACTACCACTTCCAGTACTACTTCTACTACTAATACTTCTACTTTTACTACTAATTCAACTTCTTCGACTTTAAATAATAATTCCACTAAAACTTCCACTACTACTTCTACTTTTACTACTAATTCTACAACTACTTTTATATTTCTACTACTTCTATTTTTACTACTAATTCCACTTGTTATACTTTTAATACTGGTTCCACTTCTACTTCCACAGCACAGCAGGGTCAGCATTTACACTGAATTTTCTTCTAGAAATGCACTCTTTCTAGTTATTCAAGATTCATAAATGAGTATATTGAATTATACTCCTCGTTATTGGTCATACAGAAGGTTTCAAATAGATTTGCGAAGTCTGTTGGGTAAGAAGTAAAGTTTCTTCCCAAATCTTCACTTGGTCCATTTGCTTAGCTTTAAGTTCAACTAATCTGTTGATTAAAGATCGATCTTAGACCTCTATTGTATCATCAGTATGTGTCTGTTTGTACAAATCTCATTGAAATATTTACGTTAGAAAATGTGCGCCCTCTGAAAACACTTTTTTTTTTTATTTTACTGGAGATTAAATCTTGTTTACCATAACCACACCCACTCTGCTGTGATTGGTCAAGCGTCAGGGCTCGTCACCGCACATCATCGATACCGGAAGTCTCAACCTCTAAGCGACTCTTTGTATAAACAAAGCTGGGTTTGATTACAACTAGCTGCAGGAGGATTGAAGCCATTATTACGTCATAATGGACTCTGCTCTCGTAACCTCTCGTTCGCCGAGATTTCAGACGGGGGAGAACTTTTTAAAGTAATAAGTTCAAATCACAATGAGGGACTTGGATACTTCAACATTTGAAACATGTGCGTCAGGAGAGTTTGGTTTTCACCCGGGTTGCCCTTGAAGAACTCTCCCGATTACGTTGCTGGTGTAGCTACACACATTCCCGATGTGGAAGGAATAAAAGTTAATCTTAGCTTCAAAATATCCCAAAAAAATGTCTTCTTTCGAGTCTTTGCACTGAACCAATAACAGCAAAGGAGTGGAAAAAATCGCTTGTTTCAGTCAAAGAAACATACTCTAGTGCTCCTCAACGATCCGTTATCGATTCCAAAGGCCTTGAAATGCGCACCACAATAGGAAGTAGGCTGGAAGCACCGCTTTTAGAAAGAATGTAGCCTGCAGCAATCCATAAAGGATTTTGATACAAAATTAATGGTTCTAATATTTGAAGAGGAAACCTGTAAGTCGTGATGAAATCTAGGCTATTTGTATGTTTTTGCAGCTAGCGTTTGCTACGGTACTCATTGTATTTGCCTTAAGGACAATTACATAGTTGTTCTATCCCAAAAATATGGATAATTTCACCTTTTTTTCTGGCGTGTTTGATCAAAAAGAGCAGATGTGGATCATCCCGAGTAAACAATATTCGTTTCCCTCATTTCAGTTGTAAACTGATCATGGGAGTTAACCCTTTTGAATCAAAACAAGAAAATACCCAACAGTTACACAGTGAGAAACCCGAGAGCAGCAGTGGCCCGAGGGGGTGAAATTGGAAACCAGCGGCCGCATCTCAGCAGTGCGAGATTCCCATAGTGCACCTGTTACTCCCACCAACCTGTGAGAAAGGCTGAGCTCAGCATTGGACCAGACAAAGAATCCCTTCTTTTTTTTTTTGTAAACCCTTTAAATCCGAGAGGAAGTGTAGTTTCTGTTTGTCACTTGAGATTCAGGGACTTTCCTTTCTAGAAAAACCTTGTTTCTATCAGGAAACCAACAAAGAGAATAATAACATATCAATTCTAGATTCATTTCAGTGTCAGCTGCAGAGTAAATAAAATACAGCCTCAGTCCCGTTCAGGGTGATTTGTCAGCCAAGGTTCGTCCTGACTTTATTTCTATGCAAATGTTCTTATTGAATTTCCCTGTCCAGTCTGGACTGGGAGTGGCAACCTGCAGATTCACAGGGTTCATTTGAACTCAAAGCAGGTTCTGCTCCTTGAGCAAACAAAACATCCCTTGTTTGGACCATCAATGAGTCTGTGATTTCTTTATTGTCCTATTGAAATGTTGATTTAAAAAGGTATTTATTATTGTGTATTAGAGTAACAGAAGTTCATCTTGAAGAAGGAAACTTCTAAAAAAGTGTAGGAAGGTATGTTAGTCACTACTTTTAAAGCAGATATATAACATTATTTTTTGCTTTGCTGGTGAAGGTAAACTCCTCATAAACACCATTGTTGCATTCACTTATGCGTGTTCATTTAAGTGGAAGACTTGTCCTTCAGTATTCAACACTGTGTGAAATGGAAAGCGGATCTTCTCGCTCGTAACAAGTTGCATAAGGTTGAGACAACAATAGATAAAGTTGGTTTAGCTTATGAAAGAGCTTGAACGACACATTGTGATTTTTTTTTTGGGCTGAATACATTTGTTAGCCATCTTGTAACACAATAACCTTAATTAAATAGAATATATTATATATTATATATAAATATTGTTAGCTAAACATTAACACAAAACACAAGCACATATAGGTTAGTTCAAATATATACAAAAATAAAATTTGTGTAGAAAACATTTTTCAACATAACGTATATGAAAAGATCAAGATTTTATATTTGATGTTGTTTTCAGTTTTTAGGTTGAGAATTAAGAAAAATTCTGAAAAACCATCCAAAAAATTTGGATTTGGTACAAACAATTTAAAGAGGAAGGAAACTTCTGCAGAGATAAATTATCTCCTAAATCATCCTCGGCCACAGAAGAAAAGGTCGACCAAGTTCACATTAAAACGAGTTTGGAAACAACGGTTATAAATGGTAAATATTCATAGAAATTTGATTATTCCAAGTCGCAAATTGATGTAAACGGTATGGCTCAACCTAAAAAGTGAATAAAAGTAAATAAATTAAAACATTTAAAGTTAAATCTTGATTCGTTTCTATAAATTCCGTGAAAAAAAAGTATTTCAAGCAATTCCTTCTGTGGCTTAAATAACCTTTAATCATCTAAAGTTACCTTTTGTAAGAATTACAGGCACTTCAAAACAGAAATAGTTGTTTTCCGCCTTAAAGCGTCCATTAGCCATGCAAGATTAATTAGTATCATTTGTTTCAACTTCCCGGAAGACATTTCAATAACATGTAAGCTGTTTGAAGAGCATTAATCTGTTGCTAACTGGAGGCGGTAAAAGATGTTAAGCCGATAATAATAGTTTGTTTGTCGAACTGTGATCAGCGAAATATGCGACACTATAATACGTGGCGTCGATATTTCATCTGAGATTTGGTAATTGATCGCCGATTAACGTTTTCAATCCAGTATTTAGAATATTTAAAGTGTTTATGACCCATAAACATCTTAAATCAGTCAGAGATGTATGAAAAAGTGAATAAAAAGGGTTGTGTAGTCACCATTAGACATGCTGCAAGATGGCTGACCATTCATTGACAGCTGCCCCACACCTGCCACGATGATTTTCAACACATTGGAGCTAAAAAACACAAATTTTAATCTCTTTCTGACCTGCCTTTAAGGAGTTCAACTCTGCAGCTTTCAATGCCACATATCTCGATGCCACCCATTGAGCTCAAAGTGTTGGAAAAAAACTGTTTTTCTATAACATTGTTGACTTTAGACTTCTGACGGATCAGTGGGTCAGATTACACTTCAACAAGGTCTTTGTAAAAGAAAAAGAGGAGAGATCTAAGCTACCCTGGAACACTGTCTACGGTGATCCCATTGTTGTCGGGAGATACACAAAAGTAGCCTTGGTGGAGTTTTTTTTATCTTGTTCAAAATGCTCTTACTGCTGCAGGGCAGAAAGGGCACAATGGAGGATATGGATTCAGATTGCCAACCACCGTTGAAGCAAAACGAACAAAAGGCCATGGACAAAAAAAACAGACATATTTGAATGCTTAACAATCTTTTTCTGTGGGTTGTAGATTGTAGGACAAAAAACATTACAGACCTATCATATACATGTTAGGGATATATTAGGGAATGTATATTCTATATATATATTTGTTCATGTTAATGTGTTGCATAGTATCGATTTCTAAAATATATGTACGTTTATTTTTATTTGGGGGGGGGGGGCTTCTAAATCATATTTTATTGTTATGGTAGTTCTGTAGTAAGTAATAAATTAAATCCTGAAAGATACCGCTGATGTCTGAGGACGAGAGGATACAGTTCAGCTGCTTTTAAATCTGATGTTTGTAGATATTTTGGCTTTAAGCACTATTAATTCAACCAAAAGAGAATGGAACAATCACAACAAATTTCAGTGTCCTGTCAAATTATTCAGTAATGTATGCGTGTTACTGTTCCTTTAAGAGGCTCAGACTGAGACACTGTAATAAAATATACAGTATATCACATGGTAGGCTGAATACATCATTTGTAAACGTATCATGAGCTGAGTATGTATAGTATCGAATTGTATCGTGTGATTGGTTTATCCCTACATCCCTATTAGTCATGCACTGATCCGACTTTTATGGTAGTGATACCATGGGCTTATTACTGGCAGTGTTGTAAACACAACTTTGGAATTTTTTTGTGGCGTCTGTACACAATAAAATAATAAAAGAACCGAGCACCAAGGCAGCCACTTTATGGCGCCAATACCAATGGTCCAAAACCCAGTTGGGGTATTGGCTACAGTGGCGCACTGATAGAATAAAATCTTTAATAATAACAATACAACTGAAATGATCTACTTTCTGAAGGGCGTTTCATTTTGAAAAAAAGACTTGTACTATATTGCGATTGGTTAAAAAAAATGGTCCCGCACCGTTAAAAGTAACCTCAGTTGTGTAATCCTTTTTTGTACCTTATCAAGACCAGAATATTTTCTTTCTTTTTTGCCATATATCATGAGATTAATTACACCAGAGCAGTTGACTTGAGATAAGGATAACAGTTTGATTGCCGTCATGACGATTTACGATATAAAAGAAAGAAGGTCAGAAGGAAATGATTCATGAAAATAAATGATGTCACTATTGACCCTGAAAACATTTCAGTATTACGGTTGTTTTTACCTTCATATTTGGGATGGACACGGGGCGGGTGGGGTCCTAACTTCATCAGGACACGGATGTCATATCCCTTCCTCACCCACTCCACCACATGCACAGAGGCCGACGCCTCCGAATCTGGAGAAGGAAGGCCGCACTCCAACTCCACCGCGTCCCCGATCGCCCCGCGGACCTCCGGACCCTCCGCGACCACGGCCGCTGTGAAAAAAAAAGTTTGTTGAATCCGCCGATTAATTTGTCAAATTACTGATTGAGTCAACAGTAGGAGGAACAACTCACAGAGGAAGCAGACGGCTGCCAACACTGCGAAGGACTGGAGGTTTGATCCTGCTGAACCCATAGCTGTCACTTATTCAACCTGCTGCATGCTCCGTCTGTTGGCAGAGGAACAAACAATTGTCACAATCACATCACTCACTCACTTGGCTGCGCACAAGAGGACAGCCATCTGTGACACATTTGCAAGCTTTAAGTGCAACAGCAGAGCAGCTCCTTCTGCCATAATTTCTGAAGATATGGGAGAGCAGAGCCACGTTAGGATTTTTTATAAAGCTTTCCTCCGATACCTGGATTTCATCCCATGTCATTACATAAATGGCTGCAGCTGCCCCTTCTGCCAGAAAAAAAAAAAAAAACTTGATGGCCCCGGATCCATTTTGTGGAAGTAAATGTCATAAACGTCACGTAAATCTTGAAGGGAGTCATGTGCAGAGCGACGTGGAGGCGTTTTTATTCAAAGCACACGAGGGGAGATGTTTGGCTCCGGCGGAGCAAGAGAATCAAGGACGTGAGATAAGACGTGAAGAGCAATATGATATCAGGACACGATGATTGCATCTTTCATTGTGCGACTCAAGAAAAACAAAAGTACGTAAATCCACACGGCAAACTGTCCAATTTGGGAGAAAATATTCCGGTCTGCCATCATCAGTTTGGTGTGAATAGAACTATGAAAACATCAACATCTGATGTTTAAGTATGGTTGAAGTAAATGCTTCCAATTATCCTGTTGAGTCCAAAACATTCGTCCCAAAAACCACAGTAAAAAGATGTGTTTGACGTACATCAAGAGTATGCGGCCCACAGGAGATTGAGGGCATAATTACCCAAGATGCATTTCAACAGAATGTTAATAGAGATTTTGAATGCATTAATTTGTTTGCTTTAAAGTAAATGGATGGTACAGTTTTTAAAAAGTGTAGCTTGTATTTAAAGAGTACAATTTATGTTGTTTCTTTTCCCGTTTTGATACATGATTACAAAAATACTGACAAACACTGAATTGTGTTTGATCTCCTATGCACTGTAAAATAATCATATACAAGATTGCATGATCGAACGATTCAAATCTAAAAGGTGTTTAGCATTCTTGGATCAACCGAACTCTATCTCACCTCTACTGGTATTGTAAGCCTCTGTATAATTGTTGACATCCATAATCTCTGCTCCTGAATTTATCTTTATAGGTCAACAGAACTTTGATCTACTTTTTAGTAATGACTTGGCAGATGCAACATTAAAAAAAAGAGAGATAACATCTTGAAAACAATATCGTTTTTGTCCTGGCCTGGCATAACCGGAGCTGCTCAGTTGCATTAGTGTTTCCTGAAGAACACTTGTGTTCATTTCCTGTCTTTACAAATGCTCCACCACGGGCCACCACCTGCAGCACCGGCTCCATCAATGCAATAAAACAATTTTTCCTCGACACATATCAGCATATCACGAGTATCCACTGAGACGATTGTTGTTTTTATTAGATGCTTAAGGTTAGAGAGCAACTCTGGAACATCAGTGCAATCTTTTATTTATCAGTAAACAAAGAGAGGTGTTGGACCTTTTTCTCTCACCGATCCATCACTGGGGCTTTTTTTATTTCAAAAAAGTTGCTCCATCTGATAAACAATGAAGTCATTTGAATCAACTTGTAGCGAAGTAAAGTTTAAAGCAAATATCAAGATAAGTGGAGGAAAAATTCTGATTCAATCTTGGATTTACTGCGTTTTGAAACGGTCAATGTTTGGGAATTGGGTTGTGAAACAGGTCCATTTTTATTGTTAATGTCAGCAGATAAAATCTCACTCCTGAGGACATTTTTTTTTCATCAACCGTTTGAAACTGGACAGTGGAGTACCCTGAGAAAACCTAGGCAAGCACAAGGAATAACATTATGAACTCTACGAAAAATAGCCAGAACCTTCTTGGTGATGGTTGGTCAGTCGGCCAAACCCAGGACTTGAAAACACTCAGAGAGCAGTAAGGAAAACACTAGGAGCCATAAAATCTCAATGTTATCATCATTATTGCTATTATTATTAATAATAATATTTCAAAAATTCAATAAAAATAATACGAGGAAACTCAAACTAAAATTATATTAGAATTAGGTGTTACAATTACATTTTTGTTTTGGAAAAAAATCTTTTGAATCAGAAAATTGCCATTATTATTGACCGTGTGGTAAAACAACACAAGAGTTTGTTGTGGTGGCAGAATATGAAAGGAATAAAAAGCGATTAATTAAATAAAATACAAAAGATTGAATTAGAATCAAAGACATAACCATTAAATGGCATAATTATTTCTTATAAAAAAATAAAATACATTACATTTAATTAAACTATATTTGTGATACGGGCAGCAGGCGGATAGTAAGATGTTCTGGTTCATTTAGAACATCAGAAAATTGCAGATTAAATTGTTAAAAAATAAATGACCTAAAGTGAAATACAATAATTGAATACCAACATTCCCGTCAAGCAGGAGACCGAGATCTATTTTGGACCAGAACATGACGGTTCAAGAACTCTGTATATTCCTTTAGTTGTCCGGATCCTGAATATTGTTTAATTAAATGTAATGTATTTTATTTTTATTAATTATTTATTATTTATTTTAATGCCATTTTATGGTAATGTCTCCTTTTTCGTTTGAATTTGTTGCATTTCATTGATCCCTTTTGACTTCATTCGAATCATTTCATTTTTATCTTCTGATTCTGATTCTTATGTGAATTAATTGAATTCCAACGTTAGAAAAATGCTTAGAAAATTGGTAGACAAAAGGTCAAACATATATATTTTTTGATCTGCATCTCTGAATTTAAAGTAGCTTTACACTGTAATTATTTTCTTCATTATTCCATCATACGTCCTCAAACTTTCGCACCGTCCAGCTCACGACGACGAACAGTGAACGCCCGCTGAAGCACACCAGGCCCATCTCGGCTCCCCCTGACCGTAACATTTATTTTATAACAGGCTTTTTTTTCATTTCATGGCTGGCGCAAAGTCTGATACGGTGAAAAACAATTACACAGACTGTCAACAGACGCAGCACTTGTTTCAACACACTCCCATGCTTCAGCAAACAGACGCGGCGCCCGCAGATTTCAAACATAATCAAAACCCAACTTAAAAGGATGAGTCAATCATGTCCACTGATGTGGCCGTCTTCTCTTGCCGCGTCTTTATTACGGCTGCCGTCCATTCTCTCCACTCGGGCGATGCAATGCATCATGGAACAACAGTATCTCCGCTCTAAACGGGTTCAAGAACGTCTTGAGGAGCAGCTGAAATATTTTTGTCATGTGCAAGCAAAGCAATCACCACACATCATCTGAAGACCATCTTGCTTCTTTCATGTTTGTCGCACGACAACCTTTCATTGTATTAGAGCTGGAAGCCATTATCAATTATAGACAGCTGCTGCGCCGCTTACCTAACGCACTTATTTCGGAGACAATGTGTCTTTTCAGTCTTCTCGCAACATTGTTGCCTGGCAACCATTCAAACACCTACTTGTGAAGAACCCTGATATGACCTTCATAAAAAGAAATACAAAAGGTTGCCTGGTTATACAGCTACTCTTGTGCACACAAAACAAAAAAAAGATTACATTTATTTAAGTTCCGTTTACTCTTAAAAACCCTCTATTAATTTAAATATTTACATTATCATGAAATTATCTTAAGCCCCGCCCACTGAAAACGCTTATTTTTTCTGGAGATGAAATCTTGTTTACCTAAACCAACCCTTGGTCAAGCATCATTGGTAGGAGGGTGTTGATTTTTTAAACCTCTGCGTAAAAAGAGTTAGTGACCCAGAATGTTTATTTAATAAATAGTTTGAATAACACTTAAAAATATATGGGTTTCGTTTGTTGTTTTTTTAAATATATATATCCTTAATAGGGTTCAAATATTGTATAGGTTTTTTCTTATACTGGTGCCAAATTAGTATTTTTGAAATGTGTCAGTCTCTGAAATTGGTTTACTCATGTGCATATTTTTGGAAGCTGTGGAGGTCTAGGTCACCTTGACCCAGAAACAACACAAGGGTTACCACAAACACATTTGTTTGCAGGTCTTCAGCTCACCTTGACCCATAGACAACCCAAGGGATACCACAAACACATTTGTTTGCAGGTCTTCAGGTCACCATGACCCAGAAAAAACACAAGGGATACCACAAACACATTTGTTCGCAGGCCTTCAGGTCACCATGACCCATAGACAACCCAAGGGATACCACAAACACATTTATTTTCAGGTCACCATGACCCAGGGATAACACAAGGGATACCACAAACACATTTGTTTTCAGGTCTTCAGGTCACCTTGACCCATAGACAATCAAAGGGCTACCACAAAAACATTTGTTTTTCAGGTCTTCAGGTCCCCATGAACCAGAGATAACAAAAGGGATACAACAAACACATTTGTTTCCAGGTCTTCTGGTCACCTTGACCCAGAAATAACACAAGGGATACCACAAACACATTTGTTTTCAGGTCACCTTGGCCCAGGGATAAAACAAGGGATAAAGAGTTAAGGGAAAATTTCTCCAAAAGATAAGTGATTTCAAAGTATTTTTCGAGCATAACAAGGATGGAACTTTACGAGAGGTAGAAGCTGCTCCATGTTTATGACTTCAATAAAAAACATTTTCTTCAGAATAAAACCCAAAGCTTTCACGGTAACTAAAAAGTGATCCGAAAATTGTGCATGAAAAAAATAAATGGCGCTTTTAAAATGTTCTCCAAGTCCATTCATGACCACAATAAGAATAAAAATAATCTTTACTTTAATGACGCAGCTGTCAAATGAACTCCATTTTGCTGACTGACGCCTTTTTTTCTTGCAGTTGACAAGTCAGACTTATTTATACGTCCAGCCTCATAATAATTGTACAGACATTATGGATCATTTGCAGCGAGTGCAGCTTTGCAGAGATTCTGCAGATGGAAAAAGGGGATCATTTGAATCTCAGGCGGACATAAAATACTTCTTAACCTTCTGTGTTATGCATGAGTGCGAGTTATAGGAGTAGATCAGTGCCATGAAATTAATGAAAATGTCAATTTTCTTTTTATTAAATTCTACATTTTTTTGTTTGTTTTGTAAGCATTGAATAAATGTATTTATTCATGGAAATCTAATCTAAATTGAAATGGTAAAATTGCTTTGTTTCATTTAATTGAATTTGGTTTGTTTTATTAATAACTTGATGAAACATTTTTGTTGTCGTTTTTTCCCCAAATACAGTTTGATTTTCTGATTCTAAGCCTTTTTTCATGGGGCTGGATATTGATTTTTTTTTTTTAACGTAAGATACAAGTACTGATACCTTCACTTCGCTGCAACTTTTTTTTTTTTAAACTAATTTAATATGATTAGTTGCTACAAAAAGAAAATTACAGATTTGATGTTTATTGCCTTTGTTACTTCAGTTTTACTTCAGAAAAATCCGCACATCATCAAGTTTCGATCTCGCCGTAGAATCGAAACTTACGTACGATGCTCTGTGCTAAACAAGCATTTCGGTTGGTGCGACAAATTAATCCGAAATCAGATATCTCTGGTCTTTCTAGTCTGGTGGCTCTACTGTACAGCACAAGGGATACCAAAAACACATTTGTTTTCAGGTCTTCTGGTTACCCTGACCCAGTGACAACACAAGGGATATCACAAACACAATCATTTCAGGTCTTCAGGTCACCTTGAAACCAGAGATAAGACAAGGGATACAACAAACAAATTTCTTTTCAAGTCTTCATGTCACCTTGAAACCAGAGATAACACAAGGGATACAACAAACAAATTTGTTTTCAGGTCTTCAGGTCACCTTGAAACCAGAAATAACACAAGGGATACCACAAACACAATCGTTTTCAGGTCTTCTGGTCACATTGACCCAGAGAAAACACAAGGTATACAACAAACACATTTGTTTTCTGGTCTTCAGTTTACCGTGACCCAAAGATAACACAAGGGATACCACAAACATGTTTGTTTTCCGGTCTTTGGGTCACCTTGACCCAGAGAAATGACAAGGGATACCACAAACACGGTTTTTTTCAGGCCACCGGGTCTCCTTGACCCAGAGATAACACAAGGGATACCACAAACACAATCGTTTTCAGGTCTTCTGGTCACATTGACCCAGAGACAAAACAAGGGATACAACAAACACATTTGTTTTCAGGTCTTCAGGTCACCTTGAAACCAGAACAAACACAAGGGATACCACAAACACAATCGTTTTCAGGTCTTCTGGTCACATTGACCCAGAGAAAACACAAGGTATACAACAAACACGTTTGTTTTCCGGTCTTCAGGTCACCTTGGCCCAGAGAAATGACAAGGGATACCACAAACACGTTATTTTTCAGGCCACCGTGTCTCCTTGACCCAGAGATAACACAAGGGATACCACAAACATGTTTGTTTTCCTGTCTTTGGGTCACCTTGACCCAGAGAAATGACAAGGGATACCACAAACACATTTGCTTTCAGGCCTTCGGGTCATCGTGACCCAGAGATAACACAAGGGATACCACACAATTCAATGTACATTGAAAGATTTTGGATACAAAAATAACCACTTCCCATCCAAAGAGCTAAATTAAGCTCCGGATACGTCTGTTGCTGCTGCTGCTGCTGCTGCTGCTGTAAAGTCACTCATGAGCAATACATCGAGTATCGATTTCCACAAAGCCTGCAAGTCTCCAGTGGAGACCGTGAGTGTAATCCGTTTGCTCAGAGGGTTGTTAGGAGCTGCTTCTATCAGGCGGTCGCCACGATTGGACATTAACCTCCGATCCGACAGCGAGCGCAGACACAGGTCCACACGCGACACGACCTACTCTATGTGAGCGCCAACCATTTTCAAACCACGCAAACCGCCATGACTAGAAGCCCGGGGAGAATTACCTCATCTTGAAAAAAAAAAGCACAACGGTTGCCTTTTGAGGATGAAGACGACTTCCTTATGACTGCGGTTGCCATGGTTACAATCATAGGTAATGAATGGAGGGCGAGCAAAGTTCAGCGTAAGACAAACAGAAGTCGGCGGAAACCGATAGAAAAGTCAATTCGTACCATTTGAAGGCTCTTGACCTCCGGACTAGATTCCTGAAAACTGCTGATAAAGTACAAAATTGATTATGTTTTTTTATGTTCTTTTGAACCTGTTGAACAGATTCTTTACTTTGAAAGCGTTTGGATGTTTGCACAGCGGTTCATAAAATAAAACGGAGAGAGTCTGTTTGGCCATGATAGAACATAAAAGGGAGACAAACTAAATAGCCTTGCTTGGAGGAAACCAGTCTAAGATTTACTGAACCAGACTTTCACTTTTATTCAGGCATTGAAAATATCGTGGCTCCATCAACACCATTATGACAGCGCAACTGCTGTAGTGCGTTTTGGAATTAGATCGATTGTGAAGACGGGTCATTGATAAAAGACGTTGAGAAATTTACATCAGATACGATCATTTCATTGGATTCGAGTCCAGGCTGAACTTAAACCCCTCGCGTTGCCTCTGGGTCAAGGTGACCCGGGAACAAATATGTTTGTGGTATCCCTTGTGTAGTCTCTGGGTCGCGGAGGGAACGACATCCATGGCTTCTATAAATACAAATGCAGTGGGTATCAACCTGGACAAGGGTTACCACAAACACATTTGTTTTTTAGGCCTACGGGTCACCTTGACCCAGATAAAACACAAGGGTTAAAAAGGCAAAAGTTTATCAAAATTAAAAATTAAAAACGGAAATACTGAGTAATAAATGGTGATGAGCGCTGATGAGGCTTCATGAAGTTTTGACATTTGTTTAATGCCCACTAGATGGCACTATGCTTGTATTGTATTGTTTTGAATAGAGATTCAGTGGAAATGTTACAACTTTTTTGTGTGTTAACATGCGTTTTCATCAAGTGGAAGTGATTATTATGCGAGTTCTCATGTTATTAAAAAAAGCATCTCTTTAAAGCGCAGACGATTATATTGAAGGTATTTACTTTCTCAGTTCATCCTCACATAAAGGGTTTAATTATCTTTTTTATTTGAATTAGTTTTTCCCATTTGTAACTTTAAACATTTTCTAAATAAAGCATATCCCAATCCTATACATGTAGTATGTATATATATACTGTATGCGTTATGTATTTATATGCTTAGTTTATGTGTATATATTTTACTACATCATGTTAAATTACAGGAATATTGTGTTATATTTATCTTTATAAGAATATGAAGTATAATTTAATTGTATTATTACTCAAATGTATGGAGTGTATACATATCAAGTATTGATAAAAGTGTTTATATATAATGTACTGTATTTACCCATTTTTCTGCCTCCTTGTTTGTTTGTTTTTTAAATACCATTTATGTATTTTGTTTATACAAGAGAGACTTATTTTATACACGTTCATTGTTCTTTTTTTTTTGTCTAGTACAAAACTACAGAATTTATCATGACATTATTTAAGATCATCAAAATTAAAGAATTATGATAAAGAACAAATGTTTAAAGCGTTATGTCCAATAATCGTTCTGAACCCCCGGTCACTAAAATAAATGTTTAAATCCATTCTGCTGTTAGCGAGTTCAAACAGATAAATACTAGCCATACGTCCCAGTATTGACATTTGGATGGTACTTATTTGATTTCACAGTGTGTAAATGGTCCTGCTGAAATCATAATGTACTTTATTGATTTGTCATAATCAATCCCTAAAGAAAGGACTCGGATCATCAGCAGTAGTAAAAGGCTTATTTGATATTTTACAAACTTAAACAAAAAAATGATATACGATATGAAAGCATTCTTAATATAAACACAATTATTAGTTCAACAGTGGACTTTTAAGAGGGTAAATTAATTAAAACAACATAAACCAGACCAGCATAATCCAGTCCAGATATTCTAGATGTTGATTCTTTGTTCTTTCTCCTTCATTACTCTTGAATTATTATGAACAACACGACCTTTCAAACGACAGCTCTAGTGGAGCAGTCTTACCTGCAGCTGTTTCTCACGTCAAACTACACAAAACAGCGATAATTATGTTGATGTTACTATGTTACTAGGTTTCTTTATCCTTGTTGCAAAAGTCCAAGACATAAACAAAAAATCATTTTGTAATCGTTGTCATTAAGAATGACACGTGTGCTACACATGCCGATGCAGGCATGTACACTATTGAAATTGATTCATACATTGTTTACATTTCTAAACTGAATGTCAATCCTCATTGTGCTGCGGTTTGTGTTTCAATCGTCTATTCAAACAGACGCAGAGAAATTGTTATAATTCGTTGCAACAATAGTGTTATTGTACACAAATAGGACGATTTACCATGAATTACACAAACCTTTTTATCATAGATGGTATGAAAAATAATCAATATTCTGCCGCCACCTATTTATTCTTGTGTTATTGTGGCTTTCTTCTGCTTTTAATGCACAGTTTGTGTGTTTATCAAATTGTAAACTTCTCCAAGTGCACTGCTTTACAGGACAATGTAAGACTTACTTGTGCAGTGCGCAACGGAAATGACAGTTTCTTCTTCTACTACTTTTTAACACTGATTTCAACCAACCGTCGGAACCTTATCGTCGACACTTGACAGCGCTTTTTTCGCCAATCGAAACAATATTATTAAGTTGTGTTACTTTTGTCGTTGTGTTGTTTTGTGGTAAATGTAGTGTTTTCTCGAGACATTTATGCCGATATCTGCCACCAATGACGTGGCTTCCATTCAGCGTCATCGGCGTCACTAAAGATGGCCGCCATTAAGGGTGGAAAGTGTCCATCGATCCACACTCCATGGCCATTTTCTGGCCGTTCGAGTGGGAAAATTGAGTGCACACTACATTGTCACGCACTGCTCATGGGGACGCACTTGTGCACTCAGAATATTAAGTGTCAGTGCAGAAGTGCAGGATTTGGGGCACAGCCCGGGTCACGTTTCTTCCTTGAGCTCCAGTGACAGATACGAGGAAACAATACTCTCGAGCTACAGAAGGAAATGGTCTCAGGATAGGATTCTTGAAATCACTTATATTTACGTATCAATACATTTCAATGTAAAATCCCGGAGAGAATGATTTTATTCCGAACAATATCAACTTGTAGATTGTATCAGTCAAGCTCATAAATCGAGGTTTGCGCAAATAACGTCGGCATCTTTTCTCACCTAGACTCCACCTACTGTGGCCCCCCAGGTTAGAGACCCCAGAGAGCCAGTGTGCATATATTTTTATTAAATCTTTCAATTTACTAACCAAAAGGACAAATTACACTCTGCGTTATGAAAAATGTAGTTAAAATCAAAATTACTCTTTACAGCGGACATGCACAAATTGTGGCCCTTTGACTACATGTCTGTGGCCCTCATGAGTTCAAAGATCATGTAGAAATTAACCTTTTAGTTTTGTATGCATTTCTAGCCTCTTAACATCACTATAGGTTTTTAGTTTGAGGACTTTTGTCGTCTGCTCTTGTCATTTGTGAAAGTATTTACTCAAAAGGTTTTTACTAAAACTAAAATAATGTACGTTATATAAAGTACAATAAAAAAAAAAAGAATTTGGTATATTGAGCTTGATTTTTATAACTTTTCACACTTTTTTTAACTTTTGCTTGATGCCCTTTCTTAACACTGTATAAAATGTGGCCCCTGGGGAATTGTAATAGCTCCTCCGTCAGCTACTACTATCATTATTTCTACTGCTATTACAGAAATGTCAAAGCTGGACACGTAATGGTAAGCAAGTAATATTTTTAAAGCACTTTTCTAGACCAGGGTCACAAAGTGCTTAGACAGTTATTGAAGTACACTAGTTTTAATCCTACATCTCTGCCATCTTTCCTTCATTCATACGGTTAATATGTTCTTCCTACACAACGAAACTCCCTTTGTCTCGATCGAGGCCAACAGGTCAAAGTATATCCAATAAAAAAACAAAAGTATAATGTTGTTTAAAGGCAGACAGGTGACGTCCTGTGAGGAGACAGGAATCACAAGACAACAAGGTCACTTTAAATTGATATATAGCTCGATGGATTCAAGTTCACACTGGCGGTTGAAACAACAAACGCTGAACTCTTGACTCTTACCTTTACTTTATTACTTTTATTAAGTTCATTTGGGTAAGGAAGATGACGTCATTAATACTCTCCTCATTTTGTTCTACTTTTCTCGTGTGAGATTGAACAAAACATATATATATATATATATATATATATATATATATGCATTACTGTTGTTGTTTTTAAACATTTCAATCACAGGTGTAGAATTTAAAGTATTCCTTCCATGACGTCATCCACACATGTCGAGAACTTCCACTTGAAATGTTGAATTAAAGCGTCTCTCATTTTCCATCATGGAAAAAGTCTCCAAAGAAACTTCATTACTGGTGTTTTAAAGCGTGAGAAGATCGACAGGTTATTATTTTTATTCTCTGGAAGTTCGAGGCGCTTCCGGAATCACGAGAATCCCCCAAAAATTAAATAAATAAAAACTTACCTGTGACGGTGAGACTCGCAGCTTCTTTTCTTTTCTTTCCTTTTTTAAAAACTCCACATCGCGTGTAAGTCCTCGACCGATATGCTGTTTTTTCTTTTGTGTTCTGAGGGTTTGAAACTTGAGCGTCAGGACGCCGCAGGTGTTGGTTTCCAGCCTCGGTGAAGAACCTGCAGCCCGGTGTCGCCCTGGTCCTGCCCCTCCTCTGCAGGGCCCTCCCCCACCTCTGACCCGCTCACCCGCGACACCGTTATTTACACTTTAAAAAAAAACGTGTAGTTTTTGGTGATATTTGATGTAGAAGTCAACTTAATACACGATTTTATGTTTGTATTTGTTTTAAGAAGGATTTTAATAGTGGCCACAAGGGGGTGACATTCACCTGGTGTTAGAGGCCACGGCAGAAGAAGAGGGGCCATCAATGGTTAAAAGTCTTTATTGATTTTTCTTTTTATTAAGGTAATGTCATACAAACATATAAAGGGAAGTATTATATTATAAAAAAGTATTAAATCATTTTTATTTTTAACTGCTTTAAAAAAAAAGCTGACGATCAGAATCAGAAACGTTTATTGAAGTAATGAAATAAAAAGAGATAAATTAAAATTAAAATTCAATTTACTTAAATAATAATAGACATTAACATTAAATGACATATAGATAATTAATTTAATTCCCCGTTTCCAGCAAATGAATAATTATCATCATGACAAATAAATAATTAATTAAAAAACAAACAAAAAACAAAACAAGATACATTAAAAAATAATTCATGATCCAGAATCTGAATATTTCAATTTTTGAACCTGAAATAAAACATTCCAAGAAACAACATAACTAGTTATTTATTTGCTCATGTTCTCGTTTGAATCCTGTTTATATCATCGCAAGAAGGTCCTGTCATCTGCCAATGAAGCCTGGTTTTATATGTACAATATTTATTTTCTTTCAATAATAAAAAAAAAAGTGCCTCTCTTTCAAATGCATTATTGAGCAGATTATGAAAATAATAGGTTAATGTGATTTATCAAGTGCTGCCAATGTATCCAATAGATGTTAAATGCAAGAGTCAATCGGCTTTTTCAAGGGTTATTAAACTTTATGTATACAGGAAGCATTTCAATTAAAGCATCTGAACTGCCACATACTTAAAGTAACACTTATTTATAATGCTTTTGAAAGATTCATGAGTCTTTATTTTCATTATAGAGCACTTCTTGTAGCTTAAAATCAATGGGTAAACAGATATTTCTTTGCAACAGGGTAAACTACTGTAGTTATTCAGTTTATTACACCATAATTACCTCACAGAATCTTATAAGAGAACCTCGTCCATGTAGAGAAATGATTCCATTCATTCTAATTACTTTCATCCAAGGTCTGGTACAACCTTGTTTCTCTTTTGTGCGAAGAGTAGAGACTTGGTTGAAGAGGGCCAGAGCTGTTGAAAACCCCCCCTCCCTCCTTCTCTTCATCTTCATCCTGGATGGCAGATGAAAAGCACCTGCAACTAGATACTCAACCGGCCCCAAGGCTGAAGACTGAGTTGTCCCTTTGTGCTCGTACAGCCATCATATTTCACTGTCGATATTTAACCCTTGAAAAAAAAAAACATTCCTTATATGTTTTTCTTTATGTGGCAACTGCTGTTGAACATAAAGAAAAAGAAAAGGATATGATGAATTGTTTGTTGTGAGTTTTTGCACAAACCCTGTAGATCAGGGGCATTTATTGTTCTCAGGGGCCACAGTACATACTGTGACTAAGGGGCTGATAAAAAGATCAACACTTTTTTTTAAGATACAAATATGTCATTATGCTAATACATTTCATATCAAGGCTACAATTGTTATTTTATTTGATAAAAAATACTATTGAAGTCATGTTTTACTGTTATATTTCTTCAAAATTATTCAAGCAAAAATGAAGAGGCGGATGGTTTAGAAAAAAAAAAGACAAAAAAACACGTTATTGTGTTATATTTTGAGTGGAATAATGAATTAAATAAGTAAATAAAAAAGCTAACAGATACGTTCAGACTGTGACCCCTTGAGGACCGCATACATACAATCAAACGGCCACATGTGACCCCCGGGCCACACGTGAATAAAACAATATGATGCAGCTTTTAAGTTAAAGTCGACGCAGAAGGAAATAGAGAAGCTGCGAGTAAACTCGGCGTCAACGTATCAACAGTGAATCATTGGAGAAAAAGTGTTTAATTTAAAAAACAAAACCAAAAGCGTTAAAAGATAAAAAAGGACGGACAACATTTGACAACGGATTATTTATTTTACAATTTTTACAAATCGGTTTTACCGTGTGAAAAATATAATACAATTTAAAATTTCTTATCACGTTCTTAATGGACACTTGCTTCTTATAAACAGGTGCGCTTCATATATATGTGCTGGAGGCTGAAACAAATAGGTTGCAGGTTCTAAACCAGATTAAGGCAAACAATGGGTCTGGAAACGACGTAGGCTAGAGACCTCTGACCCCGTGAAGGGTCACCCATTGTCTTTGACGGGTGAGACCACGGATGACTAACTAGATTACTAGTGTGTTTGTCATTTTCCTGGGGTCAACAACCTGTTAGAGCCTCGCCTGAAAAACTTGAAATTCTCCATCCAGGACCTCTTTATTCACCTCTCATCTATATTTAGACCTTTGTTAATATTCTGTTAAGCACTGTGTCAATAAAGTTTCATCCATTTATCCATTCACTTTTTGAAGATTTTAAAACTAATTTAATAATTGCTAAATGACAAGGGGTCTCTTTATTTACAAACTGTTTTTTTTTTTCAGAATTTTATTTTCAACATGTGTTTAAAGTATAAATAACATGAACAGATTCAATTACACACCCACCCGGCTAGAACTGTAAACGCACAACAACCGCGTAATTACTGATATTTTAAGTCAATTAAAGCCTGAGTGGGTAGTTTACCAAAATATGACATGTTATTATACGCCCACCAAGAGTCAGTCTCTCACTAAAGAGTTCCACGGAGCTGTGAGATGATGACTCCATTCACTCCAAACAGGATGAAGACAATAAAGTCTCCACGTACAAGGAGAGACTCAATGGCATCATCTAGTGGGTCACCAGATGTCTGCATCCCTGTGATAAAACACGACCCCCTTTTGTGAGAGGATGACTTATGGGTATCAACCTGGAGGGTCTGCAGGGATCTAGTTATGTGAAAGGGGTCCTCAATACTTCTGGGGTTTCAACCCCGGATGAAATCATGATCAGTCTGAACTACTGTGTTTTAATACATCCACAATAAAATGCAGTTATTTAAAGCAACAATTAACTACTTCTAAGAATAAGAAAAGCATAATCTAATAGTCTAAAAAAAAAAGGGTTTCAGTAAACTTGATAGAATAATACAAACTAAAAAGTTTTTTTTTTCTTTGTGGAAAAATATCAATCTTTTTCAGGGGAACCCCCCCTTTGGGAACAAGCAGTTCCACCATAGTGCCTTTTAGAATGGTCGACCTTTTTCGGTTCCTGGAAACACATACTCGGGATCAGTAAGTGCATCAAGAAACAACCTTTAAAAAAGTCATCTCTGCTTTGGTTCCCACTGTGACCTTGCAAGAAGTACGTGGTCCAATAAAAACTGACTTGTTGCATTATTTGTGTGTTGAGTGACCTCTAGTGGAAAGTGGAACTCGGTCACAGTCTATGAAGTACTTATTTCAAGTATTATTGGTTCCGTCCTTGGGTTGAGAATAGATTTATTCCAGTCAAAGTCAATAGATACAGAAAACAGTCTTTAGAGTTTTTCAGCTCATTTGATATCTCTGAATTTAGATAAACAAAATAAAACATTCAATTCAAACAAATTAAAGACACAATCAGGTAGTTTCAAACTACATGCAAAAGGGAGAGAGGTTTAGAAATTGTTGCTATACATTTGCCGCTCGGTAGATTAAAAAATAATCTGCTGAAGACGGGGATTGCATTCATTTTTTTTTGGATAATTGGGGTCAACGAACCTCTGAGTTTTCCATTTGAATAACTGAATGGAAAATTATTATGAATGCATAAATCGGTATTTTTGAGCAGCTACTAAAAGCGGCAGATTTTATCGACTTTATTATTCGTCCAGAGGATGTAAAAAATACACACAAAAAAACGTTGGAAAAATAAAACTTTTTGAATGTCACTCATGTTCAGCTATGAAAAGAGTATGAGTCAATTAAAAATGTAGCGGAGCTAAGCTGCTAAGTGTTGATGCTAATTTGTAGCGATTGAAACATTTTGGGGCTTTTGATATTAACCTTCTGAAAGTTGTAAGTCAGGGGTCGCCAACTTTTGGTCACTTCCTAACAAAAAACATTGTGACGATCTCAGGGGTGTCCGAAAAAAGTTCAAAATTTATGAAATAAATAACATCTAAATAACCCTCTCTTGGTTCCTTACAGAGAAGAAAGGACAAGGAATATCATTTTATGCCCTAAAAGTGTATCTTACTATCTTATTTACCTTTCAAATTAGATTGTTTTAAAGAGCAAAAAAATGTAGGTAGGTGAAGAATATAAAAACATAAAAACATACTGTCTTGATTTTTATTTAGCTCTAAAATAATTACCCCCTAAAAATGGGTGGTCCTATATTTTTGTCAGGCACAGTATATGAAAAAAATGTAATTAAATGGTATTTTTTGGGGCGTCGGGGAATTGTGGGGGCAGGTTTGTTTAGGGACCGTTGGCCAATGTTTTCTCCTTGTAAAAAAAATACAGGTCATCCAACTAAAGCAACTAAATCACAAACTATTTCTTGAATTTTAAAAAGATTGTAGACGTTTCATGTTACAATAAAAGAAAGTCCGATGACAAGACAAGCAATATCCTAAAGTAACACCAATTTTCAAGTCCGATGCAGACGAAGAGCGTAACAAGCGATATCTAAACGGTGCACCCGAGGACGACCAATAGTCCGTACAGTTCTTGAAACTTGTAAAAACTTCTGTTGACAGGCGCAGAGATGGCGTCGATTAATCGTCTTGTAAACGCGGTTGTTTTTATCTGGAGATCGTACTTTTTCCCTCCTCGGGCTTTCTTCTAATGTTTTAACCACTTCAACAAAATGAACCGAAAACAGATAAAACGCTCAGACTCGTGGTGAAAATAGTGGATTAAGAAGTATCACAGCGATTTACTTATCCCTT
Organism: Callionymus lyra; assembly: GCF_982586985.1. Lineage (NCBI taxonomy): Eukaryota > Metazoa > Chordata > Actinopteri > Syngnathiformes > Callionymidae > Callionymus > Callionymus lyra. The sequence continues at coordinate 14,586,314 of NC_141822.1, read as the reverse complement.
CGATCTGGGATAATAAATGTGCCTTTTAACAGACTTTGGAGCCAGAAAAACGAATCGAACCTTATCTCCTCTGCTCTAGTTTCTTTGGTAGCTCGTTCTAACTCGGAGTCTTTAAGTGGCAATTAAAATGGATTGTTGCCAACGTGGACCACTTTTCCTTTTAACTAAACGTGGGTTTGACAATGTCCTTTAAAAAGAAATGATAGGAGATTGTATTGATTGAAATGAAAAGTTGCTTCGAAAGATTTTATTTTAATCCTGACAGTTGCATAACAGCTGTAATAAATTAGTAAACTGGTACAAAAATCCCTCTTATTAATAATAATAACTAATTCTGGCCAGAGTTGCTTTTCAGCCCAATTTTGTTCAACGACAGTTAAGGAACAGTTAAGTTCATCAAATGTGATCATTTATATAGCTTTGATTTAACACTATATACTGTATATTAAAAAGGTTATTTCAACCAAGTTTCAAACTTCACTCATTTTCTACTCACCCTTATGTCGACTAAGGGTTGGGATTATTCTCAGAGTAATCGGTTCCTATTTTCAGAGACAAAAATGTTTGTTCATTTTAATGTAGCGACAGGAATTCAGTGGTCTTCGTCGTCATCTTCATCCAAAAATACACTGAAAAACATCCAAATACTGCTCGTCTGTAACGTCCTTCTTGTATTAAAAGCCTCACCATTAGAAATTGTTTTTACAAGTCTATATTTTGAACTTGTTTTTAGCTTTAACCCCAGTACTAGCTGCATAAATCTTACACACTGACTCTATGTGTTTCAATGAGGGAAGACGTCAGGCAGGAACTACAAACAAACTTGAAATATATAGACTTAATAAATGTTTATTTTTGGCACAATTACTCATGTGTCATCTTATTTCTTTCTTTTATTATGACAACACAAATTATTCCTACGCTGTTTGTAGAACACTAGCAATGAAAGTTGCTCATCAGTGGGCGTTAAGTGTCCCATAAGGAATGAATGGGACGCGGTCAAAAAAGTCTAAAATCGGCGACGTTTTTTCAAACATCTCCTGCTCTGGCATAGGTTCACATTTCACCATTTCAACTTTAAAATGTAGATAAAAGTCCTGATTATCAACGTGGGATTTAACACTTTTGTAGCTTTTATAGTTTTTTCGTCACTGGGAAAAGTGCAAGGCCGATCTCGTGATTACAAGGCCGGGGAATTGTTTAGTTCTGATTCTGTTGTTTAGAGGTATTTGGATGTTTTTAAGTGCTTTTTTGGAAGAAGTCAATGAAAAGTGAGCTCCAGTCGCTACATTAAAACGAACATACAATTTTTGTCTATAAAGTAAGAGATTGCTCTAAAATTATCCCAACCCTTAGTCGACACAAGGGTGAAATTGTAATTATCCCTTTAAGAAGGAACAGATCAAATAACATTTGGAATAACTGTTCCACGGTTTCAAAGACACACTTGTGTTATTAAGAGCTTAAAAAAAAGGCCTTTCATGCGTTTCAGTAATTGTCTCACCAACGCAGCATTAATTCTATTGAAATGTCATATTTAGAAAAAGTCAGTCCAAAGCTCAATCCAAAGAGGCTCATTGAATTACAGCTCCTGCAGTTTGTAGACGACATCGACTGGTATTTAACCTTCTCTACATGATTAACAATTGAACAAATCATTAACAGGCCATTTTTGTAACGAGCACTTTTGTCCGGCCTCTGTGTTTAAGACACATTACGAAAGGTAGTTTTAGTTCAGCTGCTGTGAATAACTTGAATTAAAATGTTGACAAATTTAATAAACAGATTTACATAACATGTGACTAATTTACAAAATTGTGGGAAAACAATATAGAAATCTGAACCAAATATATCAAAAACTCTGCAGCGAGAATTCTGACCGGCTCTAGTAGAAGAACTCACATTTCTCCGATCCTTAAAACTCTTCACTGGCATCCAGTTTCTTTCAGGATCAACTTTAAAATTCTGGTTCTTACTTTCAGATCTATTCATGGTCAGACCTTCCATCAGTGATCTGATCCAGCCTTACACCCCAGCTTGGGCTCTGAGGTCTGTGGATCAGAATCTACTGATGGTTCCTGAACACGCTTCAGGACCAGAGGAGAGAAATCCTTCCAGGCTGTTGCTGCTAAGCTTTGGAACGATCTTCCTCTCTCTTTGCGTTTTTCCCTGATTTTAAGTGATTTTCTGGGACTCCTGTGTTTTTCTTTTGTGTATATTATATATATTATAACCGTGTATTGTTTTTGATTGTTAAAGCGCTTTGTGACCCTGGTATACAAAGGCGCTTTACAAATAACCTTTACTTACTTACCTTCTTAAATAGTGAAACAAGTTAAAAAAAAATATATATGGATCAATTATTCACTTTTTGTATTACAGAATTGTCGAAAAAGAAAATATTCAAACTTTGAAAAAAATGTAAAAAATATATATATATACAGCTATGTTCAGAATAATAGCAGTCCAACACGACTAACCAGATAAATCACTGTTTTTGGTATAAAACATAATAATAAACGGAAAATAATTTACCAGCAGGTGTAGTAAAGTCAGAGGAACCAACAGACCAAACTTTAATGATATGAATACTCCTGGGTCTGTGTAATTGACTAATTAAGTAAAAAGGGCGTGTTCAAAAAAATATCAGTGTGGAGTTCCATCAGTAAGATCATTCATTATGTGAAAGAAACAGGTTTCAATCAGGCCCTTATTTAAGGATGAAGCTGTATGGATGTTGTGCAATTCTCTGTGAAAACTGATGAAAGATGGGTCGTGCCAAACATTGTTCAGAAGAAATGCGTGCTTTGATTAAAAAGTTGATTGGAGAGGGGAAAATGTATAAAAAAAAAGTGCAGGAAATTATGGGCTGCTCAGCTAAAATGATCTCCAATGCTTTAAAATGGAAAGACAAACCAGAGAGACGTGGAAGAAAACGTAAGACTACCATTCGAATGGACCGAAGGATAGTCAGAATAGCAAAGACTAAGCCAAGGGTCTGCTCCAGGGAGATCAGAGACGGTCTGAAGGTACCTGTGAGTGCTGTGACAATTAGAAAACGCCTATGTGAGACTAATCTACCAGCAAGAAGCCCCTGCAAAGTGTTGCAAAAAAGACATGTGCTAAAGAGGATTGCATTTGCCAAACATCATGTCGACTGGCCTCTGGAGAAATGGAGAAACATTTTGTGGACTGATGAAGGTAAGATTGTTCTTTTTGGATCCAAGGGCCGCAGACAGTTTGTCAGACGACCCCCAAACACTGAATACAAGCCACAGCACACTCTGAAGACCGTGAAGGTGAAGCAAGCATCATGATATGGGGCTGTTTCTCTTACCATGGTGTCAGGCCTTACTATCGCATACCAGGGATCCTGGATCAATTTGGATACATCACAATACTTGAGGAGGTCATGCTGATTTATGCCGAATGGGAGATGCCCCTGAAATGGGTGTTTCAACAGGACAATGACCAAATCTTGGTTCCAGACCAACAAAATTGAGGTTATGGAGTGGCCAGCCCAATCCCCAGACCTTAATCCAATTGAGCACTTGTGGTGTGACATAAAATTTGCTGTTTCTGAGTCAAAACCCAAAAATGCAGAGGAATTGTGGAAGGTTGTCCAATCTTCCTGGGCTGGCATACCTGTTCAGAGGTGCCAGAGGTTGGTTGACTCCATGCAGCACAGAAAAACAGGGGTTATTCAACAAAATATTAGTTAACTAATTGTCAGGATTGCTAAATGTTAATATTTTTTCAGTTTATTTAGTAAATATTTTAGTTTGTAATGAGAAATGCCAACACTGCTATTTTTTTGAACACAGAAATATCACCTTTTCCTTCATATTCTGTAAAGTAATTAAATATTGATACTTTTTTCTTTATGATTTGTTGTGCAATACCATGTGCAGCATTCCAGAAAATAAAAAATATTATAAGGATTTTGAGCTTTATTCACTTTTTTAAAAACACTGCTATTAATTTGAACATAGCTGTATATATACAGTATATATACACGTTTCTGAAACAAATTTACAAAAAATGAATTTAATTTACATAATTAAGAAGAAAAAAAGAAACAGCAAGAAATGCAGCAATTTTTAAAGTTTATTTTTAAAAGTATTATGGAGTCATGAAAAACTAACTAACTAAAATATGCTTATTTAATAGATATCAAACACATCCACACAACCAAATGTATATTTACCAACAGTAAGTCTGATAGCAATGTTGTTCATTCCTGGAGGCTCAATCCATCTTTATTTTCTCTGTGTTTGTTCTCCTTCACCAAACTAATTCCTTTCCTTCAACATCACTTTTACTCTTTTTTGAAGTCATTATTTAACTGTGACATCGATAACGTCTCTTTCTTATCTTTAACACTGGCGTCTTTAACCACGAACAAAACCATGAACATTAATCAACTTTGATTTTGAGTCGACGGATCTGACGGGCCACACAAAATAGATAAAATCTCTTTGTCACCCTGATACATTTTTTTTTAAGTTCTTTCACCTCAACACTGAATATTACAATTTTTTTGAACCAGTGTCACATCTCTTTATTCATTTTGTACATCTGTATCTTTCAATCATCTTTCTTATATTAAAGCCCCTGAAACCACATTGTAGTCAAAAAAATGTATTAAGGTAATCTCACATTTCAGGGTTTAAATAAGATTAGAACGGACTCCTATGAAAAGTTTAATCTACATTAAGATTAAAAAAAACAAAAAAACTTTGATAAGTGTGTCACAGAAAAAGAATCATACAGTGATCTATTCATAGGTTTCTTTTTAAAAATCACTGATAACAGTGTCATCCTGTAAACTAGCACAAAGGAAGAGAAAGGTTCCTGATGAAAAGAGAGTGAAAATGAAGAGAGTTGTTTTTGAGAAAGATGGTTTAAAGTGTGTGTGATAATTCCAAAAGCTAGAATCCCGTCTAGCCGTTGAAGAAAAATAGATGTGCACGTCACAGTTTGAGATGAATAAGCTTGATGAGAACACATTCAACAGAACGTTCGGGAAGAGAACGTCTTGATGAGCCTCATAAAACTTGTGGGTTGACAGCCTTACTTTTTTTTTTTTTGTCTGTGCTTTGGATTAAGTTGTTGTTTATGATGAGTCGTCTTGATTTAACGAGTGTTCCCGTTCAATGTTTTGCATCCTAATCTTTCTCAACATCTACGGGGAATAAATCTCGGTTGTTTTCCCGTCTATAATCAATAAACGCTGGTGGAATGAAGGTTTTATCTTAACATTTCTTAAGGCGACGGTTCAATTCAACTCTTTTCCTGATCAAAATTGAATTTTTATCAGAGATATAATTCAATAATTCATCATTAAATGACAATTTATCTGTTAGAAATAAAGAGGTTTTTTGTAGGGCCCTAAATGATCTGAAATATTAGCAAGTTTTAAGAAGCTTCTGTAAAGGAATAACATTTTTATGTCAGTAAAATAATTATTTCAATTCAATTTTAAGTTGTAACAAGAGTAAACAAAAAGAAAACTGTAACGTTTTATTCTAGGATTAACCTTAAAATATAGATTTTCCAGTAAATTTTCAATAAAACATAGACAGTTCTATTAATATAAATCATTAAATGTTTATGTCTTCAATCTGGCAAATAAACTTATTAGCGTGTGTTTTTTGGAATTCTTACCTGGTAAAGTGTGTTTTCTTAATTTGGCTGGCAGTCCTTGAAATATGGAAGTATACATTTTTCAAAACAAAAACCATTGGGGAAAAAATGCACAAACTTTTTTTTAAACATGTACAAAGTCTGAACCAAATATAGAATTTATAAAAACAAAATGTAGAAAATGATTTAACAAATTTACAAAACATAAAAAAATGTTTACAATATCATGGGGAAAAAATCTTAAAATTGCAAAACAAATGTACAATTTAATTGTGTAACAAACATACAGATGCAAATAATGTACAAACTGAACCAAATTAACATTTTGAAACAAATTTACAAAATTGTGAAAAAAAAAGAATAAATAAATTCTGAAACATGTTCACAGAGTTTGTCCATTAATTACACAAATGGACAAACTCTGAACCAAATTAACACGAATGTGAAAACATTTTAGAAATAATGAAACAAATTGACAAACTATACAATTAATTCTACAAAAGGATGAAACACATTTGAAAATTTCTGCAAAGAAAATTAATGAAGTTCACATATTTCTGAAAAAGAAAAAAATAATCTTGAATTAATGTACAGAGTTTGTCATATTTTTATGATTTATCATCAATTATGTCCATGTTTTTTGTACTTCCAAGCCACTGTATTGTTGGGAATGATAGGAAAAGAACAAAATGATCACTTAATTTTGGACCTGTTTGAACCTGAACCATATGTAACCTTGTTGATGCCAACATTCCTAATATGACATTAAGGTAAAGTTTCTTGAAGCCTTTCATTATTTATGAACCTAACCTGATGTCAGGACCTTATTTTAGAACTTGTTATCAGTTTGATGATGAACTTTGATGATATGTTGAACTAAGATGTCTGTGAATAATGATCTTCTGGACCAGCCAACATAATTAATAGAAAAAATATATATATAGAATATATAATCAACTTCATCATAAGATGTGCTTTTAAAAAATGAAATTTAAATTGATGGCGTTGAATGATAGAAGCATTTCATTAGTTGACTTCCAGAGTGCAGGCGATATATTATCACGGAGGGACCTTGGAAGACAGTTCATTAACAAATGTAATATGATTAATACTGGCCTCAGCTTAGCAGTGATAAGTGGAGAGTCATCGAGTCCCTTTTGAGATTCAACCACAAATTAAGTTTCATTTCTGTCCCTTGATCCGACACACCGTGGAGACAAAGATCATTTTACCACCATTTATTATTATCATTATTAGTAAATTGACACTAGAGGTTATCACAATAATTATAATAAAGCATTTGCTACTTATTATCAGACATTCAGGTAAGAGTTAAAGGTCAACTAAGGGTCAGCAGTGGTCACTAGCATACCTACGATTGCTCTGCTGAGACGAAAGATATTAAACTCTTATCTTTTTTCTTTTTTTTCCTCTTCTAATCATCTCCAGAATGCTGTGTGACAGCCTGGAGCAGTGGAAAGATGCATTTTCTTCTTGATCGGCGAGGATCTGCCTCCACTGTCTCTCAACTGAAAACTAAAAAAAAAAAAACTAAACCTAACAAACGAAAAGATGTACAGCGGGTACAGAACGTTATCAGATTTCAATTTTTCACTTTTTGTTTCATTGCAGCCATTTGCTAAAATCATTTAAATACTTTTTTTTCCCTCATGAATGTTCACTCAGCACCACATCTTGACAGAAAATAACAGAAATGTAGACATTTTTTTAATTAAAAAAAAAAGGAAAACTGAAATATCACACAGTCATAATCAGACCCCTTCACTCAGTATTGACCAGAAACATATTTTTGAGCTGGTACAGCCACGAGTCTTCTTGAAAATGATGCAACAACCTGTGTTTGTGGATCCTCTGACATTCTTCCTTGCAGAACCTCTTCAGTTCTGTCAGGTTGGATGATGAACGTTAACAGACAGCCATGTTCAGGTCTCTCCAGAGATGCTCGATTAGGTTTAGGTCACGGCTCTGGCTGGGTCATTCATGAATGGTCACAGTTGTTACGAAGCCAGTACTTTGTTAATTTGTGTGTGCTTACGGTCTTGTTGGAAGGTGAACCTTCGGCCCAGACTGAGGTCCTGATCACTCTGGAAAAGGTTTTGTTCCAGGACATCTCTGTACTTATATCTTTCCTTCAATTGCAACCAGTCGTCTTTCTCTACACATACCTCTTAGGATTGAGGCCAAAGAGTTCAATCTTGGTCACATCAGACCAGAGAACCTTATTTCTCAGTGTTTTTTGGCAAACTCTACGAGGGCTTTCATATGTCTTACACTGGGGAGAGGTTTCCGTCGGGTCACTCCGCCATAAAGTCCCATATTGGTGGAGAGCTGCAGTGATAGTTGACTTTCCAGAACTTTCTCCCTTCGGGTTCTTCTTTACCTCTCTCACCAAGAGTCTTCTCCCACAATTGCTCGGTTTGGCTGGACGGCCAGGTCCAGGAAGAGTTCTGCTCGTCCAAAACTTCTTCTATTTAAGGATTATGGAGGCCACTGTGCTCTTAAGAACCTTGAGAGCTACAAATAGCTAAAATTCTACTGTAACCTTAACCAGATTTTTGCCACAATTCTGTCTCTGAGCTCTTCGGTCAGTTCCTTCAACCTCATGATTCTTATTTGCTCTGACATGTACTGTTAGCTGTGAGGTCTTCTATAGACAGGTGTGTTTCCTAATCAAGTCCAATCAGTTTCATGGACGCCACTGAAGGAGTAGAACCATCTCAAGGAGGATCAGAAGAAATGAAGCACTTGAGTTAAATATGAGTCACAGCGAAGGGTCTGAATAGTTATGACCATGTGATATTTTGTGTTGTTTTCCATCTTTAATAAATCTGCAAATATTTCTACATTTCATTTTTTTCTGTTAAGATGTGGTGCTGAGTGAACACTCATGAGGAAAAAAATGAACTTGAGTGATTTTAGAGAATCGCTGCAATGTAGCTAAGAGTGAAAAATCAAAATCTGATTACTTTCTGTATCCGCTGTATATCTGTGCTCAACTCTTCAGGACGTCTTTCAATGACTATGTTTAAAAAGCTTTGATGGGAAAGACATCTGTCCAATAACATGAAAAGTCTCCATTTCGGTCAATAAAGTAGACAAGTTTAGTTAAACACAACACAATTGAAAAGAATGAAAACTTCAGCCGCAGTAAGATGTGTTGAAGGGAGATTTCATATATGTATAATGTTCTGCTCTGTTCTTCTTAGATTTGGACATTTTCAATGTCTTAAGAAATAGTTTATAAAGAAATACTTCTCTCATCTGGTTAGTTGAGAAGGCAGAGCCTAACTAAGCTGCTCAGGGCAAGAGACAAGGGACACCCTGAACAGGACACCTTTCACAGCACATTCAAACAGACCACTCACACCTACAGACAATTTAGAAGGCAAAAACCCAGCAAATGATTCAAAAATATCTTCAGAAAAATCGATTTTTATCATGTATTTCCTTACTTGTATTGACTTTTCAATATGTATTATTTGTGAAGTATTAACAAATGTCTGCTAGTACTGACGTTTGTATGTTCAGAATCAGAAACTTTTATTGCCAGTTTTGAAAGCAAATAAAGCATTAAAGAATGAAATGGTATAAAAAAAATTGTGATGAATAAAAAAACAGTAAAATAAAAAGTTCAAATTGTTAGAAATATTTAATGTTATATCATATTATATATTACATTATATTATTTTCATATATTATGGATTATATTACATTATTCTGTTCACCCAATTACAGGTAGTTGCACTAAGCCCCATGGGGTTTTTTTTACTTTTTTTTTTAACTAATAATAAATAGAATACATTTTGTTTGGTTTAAAAGTCAGGGAAAAGATAGACTGTGAGAGATGATGTTTCATGGTGAATAAGAGCTGAGCCAAACTGTGAAACTGTCAATTTACTGTTTGATTTATGTTGCTGCTCTCGTAATTTAACAAAGAAAAAATTGTTTTAGGTCAGTTTTTCCTGGTTTTTCGCCCCCCGTTGATTTCAGTTTGGATGAGCAAGGCATTCTGGGATACCACTCACTGCCAAGGGATGTCCTGAATCATTCCTCAACTTTTAAGTATTAGGACGAGTCCCACTTGGTCTCGTAACACCCCGGCTTTCTCCCAGAAGACCCGGAAAAGGAGTCGGGGGGGGAAATAATCTGTGCCCTTTGGCTCCGGTTGGTACTCCAAGACTGCAGATTTTCAACAATACTATAAAAAAAACTTTATTAACCTCGTTACTAAAGCTGATGTTCTATGCACAGCTTAAGAAAATCCATTCTGGCAAAAACTCAAACACCTTCGTAATTGTGAACTTTTTTTTAGATTAGTCATGTTGTTCCTTTTTTTTTAAGTTGTTGTTTTTTGTGACTGTTCATTCTATGTTTCTTTCTTCTAATTGTCATTTAATTTTTTCTGTTTCATTGCCTACTCTTTGCAAACACAGCGCATCTCTGGTATTGTTTTGTTTCCAGTCTGCTAATGAGAAGGAGAGCGCTCGGCTGCAGTCAACACAGTGCTAATGATGAAGCCGTTTTACCGAAGGGCTTTTATATCCTGAAATATCGCACGCTGCTTTTTATCACTTACGCTTTGAGCTGATGCGAAGATGATGATGGAGGAGGACGGTTGTACCATCATACAGGAAGATACATGAAGGAATACATCATTTCCTCTCCTCTTAAGAATGGACATTCCCAGCTGTTCTTCCATTCTTCATGAGAAGATCATTAAATTAAATGAAAAAAAAAAGAAAGTTTGTAGATTCATCTTCACACTCGACTTCCCTCGGGAGAAAAAATACTTTTTCAATAATTACCATAGAGCAGACGAACAAACTGTAAGCGTACAAACATCACATCATTATACCTCATATTTTTTTAAGATGTTCACAACATTTATGGACCAAAAAATTGCTGAAAAACACATCAAAAATGACTTATGACTCATCATTAATTGGGTGATTAGCATTTCTTATAAACAAACTTACAGGGTCATGCTGGGAGCTAATTAGCCTGAAGCAGCTTGTTAGCAAAGAGACGATAAGGGTGAAGTATTACCGGATTACAAACGCTTACTTGAAACAGAATAAACTTCTGTTGCAGCAGAATTATCGTCAAAATCGTATTGATTTGATTATACTGTATTATTTTACAAGAAAAAAAATTCAAATTGTATCATCTGCATAAAAAATCCAGTAGTGTAGTAAAAGTTTTTACCAACACCATTTTTTAAAAAAAAAATTTGGTACACAGAGAACAAATAGGGTCCAATATTGCGCCCTGGGGCACACCTTTAGTGTTTTCTTCCTTTTAAGTAAACAGCAAAACCACTTCCTCAGATGGATCACAGTCATGTAGCATTTTGGCAAAGATACATTTGTCTTCGAAAGACTTGATGAATCAATAGAAAAAAAATTACTTTCGATTGCCTCTTTTCCTCAAATGACAAAATGTAATTTTCTTCTAGAAATGATTGGAGTTGGTCTCGTTTCAAAACCGTTTTTAAATGTATTAAAATATTAAGTGGCTTTATTCTCATGAGTCAGAGTTGATCAAGTAGAAATGTTTCTGGCAACATATTTCGTGAGACCTTTTAAACTCAAAATATGACTTGTTTTATTATTGCTTTACTTTAGACTTTTTTTTTCCATTCTTTAACCATTTTTGGTTGAGTTGTTCTTTTTACATTTCCGTTCTCTCACGACCGATTATGTGGCTCCGATACTTGCCGTATATATTTGCCAACCCTTGTTTTTGTACATTTATTATTTTGAGAGGTCAAAAATGTTCTTGTTTTTTTCTGTTATTTAGCAAAAATGTTTAATTTTGATGATCTGACCTTATAAGTTAGTACTGCTATGCATGTTCAGCCGTATATATTTTCAACTTTTTGAGTCCGTGTTGCTTTCTCATGTCATCTCCGGTCGTCTGACTAGCTCTTCACCCACCCGCCCTGTGATGCCATGTCTGCCTGAAGATCGACTGCACATACATTTGCATAACATCAAAGTTGAGGGCACCGGAGTTTGAGGATGAAAGTGGATTTACCTGTCATGACTGTCAGCATCAAGCTGATGGTGTGGGAAAAAAAAAAAAAAACGTCCACAGATTCAGTTCATTTCTTTTTCTTTATTTCCAACATTTATGTGATTAGTTTGACGAGGAACTTACACCAGAGCGCCTGCTCTTGCTGGTTGAACAGCTGGTGGTCACAGTCCTTGGTTAAAGCAAATCATTTTAGCTGCAGATGAATGAAGATCATGAAGAAAATGCTCAAGAGGTCAGAGGGTTTTAAAGTTGACACCGTAGAGAAGGTTTGAGTCGTTCAATATAGTGAAAAGTAGACGTTGGCTGCAAAATAGGATGGATTAATGGATGGATGGATGAATAGATGGATAGTGGGTTAGGAGACTGGTTGGATAGATGGATGAATGAGAGGATTAATGGATGTATGGATGAGGGGGAAGGATCGATAAATGGATGAATAAGAGGATGGATGGATGGATGAGATGATGGGTCGATGAATGGATAGATGGATAGTGGGTTAAGAGAATGGTTGGATAGATGGATGAATTAGAGGATTAATGGATGGATGGATGAGGGGGAAGGATCGATAAATGGATTAATAAGAGGATGGATGAGATGATGGGTCGATGAATGGATAGATGGATGAATGAATGACTGGTTAGATGGCTGAGAGGATGGATGGATGGATGAGGGGAAGCATGGATAGATGGATGAATGAGAGAATGGATAGATGCATTAATGGATGTATGGATGGGTGAATAGATGGATAGTAGTTTGAGAGAATGGTTGGATAGATGCCTATAAATGCGGGGGAAGCATGCATAGATGGATGAATGAGAGGATGGATGGATGGATGAGGGGAAGCATGCATAGATGGATGAATGAGAGGATGGATGGATGGATGAGGGGAAGCATGCATAGATGGATGAATGAGGGGATGGATGGATGGATGAGGGGAAGCATGCATAGATGGATGAATGAGAGGATGGATGGATGAGGGGAAGCATGCATGGATGGATGGATGGATGGATGAAGGGAAGCATGCATAGATGGATGGATGGATGGATGAGAGGAAGCATGCATAGATGGATGAATGAGAGGATGGATGGATGAGGGGAAGCATGCATAGATGGATGAATAAGAGGATGGATGGATGAGGGGAAGCATGCATAGATGGATGAATAAGAGGATGGATGGATGAGGGGAAGCATGCATAGATGGATGAATGAGGATCGATCGATGGATGGATAGGTGGTTGAGAGAATTGTTGGATGGATGGATGGATGGATGGATGGATGGATGGATGGATGGATGGATGGATGGATGGATGGATGGATGGATGGATGGATGGATGGATGGATGGATGGATGGTTGAGAGAATAAATAAATGGATGGATGGATGGATGGATGGATGGATGGATGGATGGATGGATGGATGGATGGATGGATGGATGGATGGATGGATGGATGGATGGATGGATGGATGGATGGATGGATGGATGGATGGATGGATGGATGGATGGATGGATGGATGGATGGATGGATGGATGGATGGATGGATGGAGAAATGAATAAATGACAATCACAATGTTTTAATGACAAAACATAAACAAATGTGATGTCTAGAGCAAAACAAACTGCTTTTCTTATCACTACTGTCAGACTGTTTTAAAGTCAAGGTCTGTGGATGTAATTTATTTTATTCAGCCGAGGATCTGACTCGGCTCATATGTGGTCAGTATTCCATTGGTGTCGCCCAGAGTCATGCCTGGAGGGGTTTCAGAAGAAATAAGTCAAATCTGAAAATTCTAAAATGGATTAAAGCTTGAACTGCGGCGCTCAGATGCGTGTCTCTAACACAAGTTCACAGTCTGAGTGCTGAGCTCTGGAGCGAGGGGGGCGAGGGAGGAATTCAAGAGGTCAGAGGTCAGGATTTAGATTGACTGTGTGGAAGAGGAGAATTCCTCAAAGGGATTGAACCAAGCAGGTAACAATATTAACTGTTGCATTCATTCATGTTGGATAGGTTCGATTGTACCGATTATCAATCGGTTGTCATCCATTTATACGCCCGATATGATCGTCTCTCCTTGTCTGAGATGATTTTGTGTACAAACAGCTAAAGAAATCTCACGAGGAAGTAAAGTCTCTTTTACACCTGAGGCTATTTTTGCTCGTGTTGTGACAAGACCACGCATGTCAGATTAGTTCGGATTAAATGTTTAATCCACACACGACTAGATCATGTAGATCTTATCTTGGATAGGAACACGTTTAATCGGATCACACGTCAAATTTATCGCATGATCTTGAAGAATTAACGCATTCTGAGAAATAACAACTTGAGATAAGAAAAATTATATATAGTTTAATTTAAACATGACAACACGGGTGCGGGAAGTCAGAAGACCTGATAGCCGTGACAAACACTAGTATAGTCAAAAAGTCTTCAATAAAAATGAAAACTAGAGCAAAACAAGAAAAAAATGTAAGTAAGTAATATTTATTTATATAGCGCTTTTCGAGACCAGGGTCACAAAGCGCTTAAACAATCAAAACAATACTCAAAAAAGTACATACTTTAAAGATCAAGATAATACTGAGAACAACACAGGAGTTCCAGAAAATCAAGGAAAAGCCTGAACAAATAGAAACGTCTTAAGATGTTTCTTAAAGGAGTCAGTAGACTCCATCAAAGAGAGAGGAAGATCGTTCCAAAGCTTAGGAGCAACAGCCTGAAAAGATTTCTCTCCTCTGGTCCTGAACCGTGTGCGTGGAACCATAAGTAGATTCTGATCCACAGACCTCAGAGCCCGAGCTGTAGGGTTTTTTTAATTTAAAAAAAAGCAGAACACATTAGGAAAAGGTTCGGGAATGTCCAGGAAGCAAGTTACAAGGGAGAAATCGTAACAATGCGCCAAACCTGGTCTAAAAACTCGAACTTTTGATTTCTACTTTCTTGGGAGCTCCTTAAGAGAACAAGAACCCACCACGAATCACCTCAACTCTGCACACCTCATGATGACAAGGTACAAACACAATCACTGAACACAAACGAACAGAGAACAACAAAATTAATTACAACACAGTGTCATTGCAACATGACACTATATAAATTAGATAGATCGATGAAAGACGATTGATTTGTAGTAGGAGTCTATAAAATGATTGATATAATGATACATCGCAATGATTTTATTCCCGACACTGTATCGATATTTAAAAAAAAAAAAACTGGTTGAATAAAGGCTGATAGCACGGAGTTCCATGTGTGTGACGTCAGCACTAAATTTACAAATACATTTAACAAGTTTAGTTTAGTCATAACACCGTTAAACAGTTTACTAACTTACTCTTAAATAGTTTTAATCACAGATCAAATGGGGTTTGTTTTACCCAAAGATTAACAACTCAAAATCCCTTTGAATTAAATCATTTTCTTTGTTATATTATAAAACCAAGCTCCTAATTCCTTTTATTTCTTTTCTGAATAGCATAGAATAGCAGATTAAAATATTCATTATAAAATAAATTGAAACTGTCTTAATAATTACAGATCATAAATTTGGTGAATGAGAAGATATTAATAAGTTTGTAAATAATTGAATATCCACTCGTGTAACTACAACTACTGTGTGTTAATTTATGATCAATACTGATGTAACTTCTGGTGTGAACATCTCAGCGCGACTAGTGAGGCTGACATGCATCTGAGCAGCTACGACCTACAGACCCAGCGGGAATAACGAACTTTTTATCGCTCTTTTCAGTATTGATACATATGGACTTTGACGTGAAACATGGCTCAGCATGTTTTTTTGTACTTATAACCCCTTAGCACATGAGGCCCCTGGACCTTTTAATAACAGCCATTTGAGAAATATTCTGTCTTTTACATTCTCCTGTTGACACTATGGCATAAATTCCACAATTTATGTGGCTGCAAACTTCACCTCAGCAACTCAAACAGCCTTCGCGCTGCTCTTTGAACATTATTGATGAAGTGGTTTTCCGTCTCTCGCCTGATGTCCAACACCACGTTAGCACTCGCTCTTTCTATGGTCTTCACTTTTGTTGATAAAACGATAACAAGACCTGACCCGGTGAAATGGATATGGCTCAAGGCGAGCTCAAGTCTGTGCTTGAATAAGGATCTTAAATGTAGCCGACTGGATTCTCTTGAAACCTGAAGCAGCTATTGGAATATTAATCTGCGTGTTTTCAGTTTCACAAACGTTGCCTCGGACGCAATGACAACGGATGCACAAAAGCGTAAGAAACAGCTTAGAGAGCGACGTTTTTTCAACTAAATTATTAACCGAAAACATCCTCTGGTGGCACCGACGGGATTAAACCGACTGGCTGTTTTTCTTTTGTCCTGATATCATGAAATATTCACTCGGAACTCAGATTTTAACTTTTAGCCGTCAAAGATAAAACAAAACAGAGTCATGCAAACACTGTAAACAATCTAAGCAGCTGTTTTTCTGAAAAAGCCCACACTATAAGTGAACTGTCTGAGAACGATTCCTCTTCTCTTAGTATTAGCTCAGAAGACATACTTTTCTTGACAACTATGAAGAGTGTGAATCTCCAGCTACTCGCCTCTGATAATGTGTTCTGAGGAAATTGTTTCGCCTAAAGGTGATTACGAGTCCCTGATGGATCTTTATATTTCATTCAGAAGGTCAGCGCCGCTGTATTGTCACAAACATTTTAATGCAGCTGGATCACATAAATGAAAGGTCTGCACAATTAAATCTGATTAAATGACAGTTTAGAATCCTCAAGGATTTAATAGATGAGGTTCAGCTCAGGACATAAAAAGAAAAAAAAAAAAAAAAGACTAAGAGCGAATTAACACCAGTATCGACAGTGAAAGTGCATCTGCCACCATGGGAAATGTGATGCCCCGCTACAGACTATAATTTACCTCACTTAAATACCAAGTTTGCTATTCCAGTGAGCTTGTAAAAAAAACTGATGGAGTCTCTCACCTGCTGTGGGAACTCGGCAGGATGTTGTCGATGGTCTATTGTGAGTATGGGATCCTGGTATGCTCATTTGAAGTAGAAAAGTACTAGTTGGGTTTCCTCTATTCTTGGAAATTTGGTATATTGGATATAGCACAAAAAAGGATGTCTAGATTTTTGAACAAGTGCAACCGCTAAGCCTTACCTTAATTCTTGTCAAAATATGCAATAATCTTGTCACATGACTGGTTCATTTGACAAAATATGGCAGAACAAGTTTAAACAAAAGGAGATCCATACTTTTTAAAAAGGTTTTGAGGGTCAGTGTCCTTGGAGCAGAGTACTGCTTGAACATACACCCTAACCCCTATCACTAGTGGTGGGCTGGTGAAGCTTCATGAAGCAGTGTCATGTTGTTTAGAGGTCAGTAGGTGGCGCCATCAGTTTAAAAATGATGTGTCCATGAAGAACTGTTGTTCAGAACATAGGAAAATAGTGCAGAGACCGCCATCTAGTGGACACTGAAAATACTATATTGCTACATGAAGCTTCGTCAGACCATCACTGCCTAACACTTATTTTAACCCCAACCACTAAACCTCGCCCCAATCCTAATTCCTAACTCTAACTCTATCCTCCAAACCTATACCCTAAACTTCATCCCTAACCCCAATCCAAATCCTAACCCATTAAACTAACCCCAACCCTAACCTGAACCCTTAACCCTAACACAAATCATAACCCAAATCATTAAATCTCACCCAAATCTTAACCCCTAACCCTAACTTAAATTCTAACCCTAAACTCTAAACAAATTCCCTATACATCCCTAACACGAGTCCAAACTCTGACCCATAATACTAACCCCAACTTTAATCCTATCCTAAACTCTATACCTTGTCCGACCCCTGACAAACTTTACATGACCGGTTTATTTTATGAAAATATGGGACGATTTAAACAGTTTTGCGAACCTTAACACGATCCTTACCCTTACCCTTACCCTTACCTTGACTATAACCCTAAACCATAAAAATAACTTTAATCCTAACCCTTACCCTTATCCGAACTTAACCCCTAAAACTAGCCCTGACCCCTAACTGAAAACTATTCACCACTAACCCTAATCCAAACCCTAATACTAACTCTAAACCTAACATTAACTTTTGACGAACTAGTCAATTGACCAATTCAATTTTATTATGGGGTATAATGAGTGAAAAAAGTAAATTCATTAAATATACACATATTAATGTATAGACCATTACTGGCCTACATTCATGTTATATTTACAGTACAACTATACAATCATTGCTAAATATTAATCATATTTATATAATTAACATCAAATAAATCAAATTCAAATTGATTTAATGGTGCTGGAAAGTTTTGGAAAGTTTTGGTAATTCTTGCACAACCCAGTAGAAACATAGGGGAACAAGCTCACACTACAGCAGGAAAGTTGCCGTACAGAGACTAGTATCCACAAGTGAATCATCTGTTTTTTCCTCATAGTTTCTTGAGAATATCTGGCCTACACAGGTTATAATGGTTCCTCGGAATACCACTAGCGCTGAGTGAAGTTTACAGATTAGATTAAAATTAATGAATTCCTCCAGGATACTGTTTTTTTCCCCGCTCCTTTACTCTGGATGAACAATTTGGGGGTTTAATCTCTCGAGGGCAGGCATTTACAAGTCTATGAATAATTTAGCTTTCTGCCAAATCAAGCTGATCTAAAACAAAATGCATTCCGTTCAACGAAGCAGATTCAGTAGCGTAATGTTTTCCACCGACATTGGAAGAGTAAAGCAGGTTCCCCCGAAAAAAATGTAATCAGTTTAATGTTTGTTGTTGGCAAACACAGATGGACACTTGATTCAGTAAGTAATGGTGTTTTGCGCTGCTGCACGACTCACAGGGTGGGATAAGTATTCCGTTCCTCGGCTTCCTTTCAGGCTTGAGATGCAGGGATTTTCAGGCAAAATGAAATAAAGTCTGAAAGGAATGAGACATTTTTATCATCACACAGTGCAGCGGGTTCATATTCGGCAGCTGTTAAGCTACATTTGTTATTATGGCATGTATAGTATTGAATGAATCAATACTCAAACCGTTATCGGGCAAGCACCTCACCTTACAGTGCGAGAAGGGCAACAACTTAATGATGCCATTATTTCTTTGCAGAGACATTGTGTCTAAATTGATGGCTGTTCTGTATTTATGCTCCACATTTGTAGGTGAGTCACAATTTTACACAAAGAGAGAATATGGACTGAAATGTTTATTATCCTTGCAACCCGAGGTGTAAAATACGTACTTTAGGTGGTATTTTTTATATTAAGAATAAGACCTATTTTATACGTTTACTCAATAAAACTTTAGCATCTTTACAGTACGGTGTATAATGTCCGGTAATATTGCTTAAAGCTACTTTTTAAATTCAAAATCCCTGTCTTAAGATTCCTATTGTGATGGCTCACTAACGGTTTAAGAAAATTTTGTATTTATTATTAAGTATATGGTTTTAGAAGTTGGACTCTTCATGCCCAACCTTAATATTTTTCTAGTAAAAATAAATAATTGCAGTGAATGGAAAATGTATATATCATCTGAAACAGTATTGTTTTAGTCCTTTTCAACAAGTGGCTTAATATATTTTATTTTTGTGAGTATTTCATATTTGGTTACAAACTGTAAAAGGGATTTAAAGAAAAACGTATTATCCATAAATAGAAATGTATAATGTGTAAATGTATATGTTCTTTATCTTTATTTTAAGACTTAGATTGTATCATCTTGTTCTTTCTCTTTATTTCTCTTTGTTCTTGTTCTTATTTTATTTTGATTATTTTATGAAAAATTTCTGTATATGCTTTGGATAATTTGGAAAAAAACAATTTCCCGAAGGAGACCTCCTGAGGATCAATAAAGTTCTACCTACCTACCTTCTACCTATAAAAGCGCCTTAAATATTTTTACTTTAAGGATTTAGCTCAGTCATTGTCAAAAGTATCTGAAGAACCTGTACCAGAACACATCAGCTCAGTGTTTATATACTGGCTGATATATGCATCATTGCCCAGGTATAGAAAATACATTTGAAACCAAATAACTTTTTTTCTTTAAACTAGGAGCGGGAGAATACACAAGAGAAAGTTCAGGTGGATTATACATTTTAATTAGAACTCGACTTATTTGAGTTATGCAGGAGAAGTTTTCTGCCCCAATTTATGTCATTGACAAAAAAAAAGATGAAAGTGAAGTTAAGAGATTAGATTAGAAATTCTGGAAATCATCTGTATTTATTCTGAATTAAATTTGATTCAATTAAGTTGAAATTTAACGTATTTGGATTTTCAAAAGGTGTATTTCCCACTTAAAATTAACTATAACAGCTGCAACTTTGGGAATATATATCTAATGTAACATGCAATAGATATGGTTTAAATTATATTCTAGAAACTATAAGAAGCCATTATTATATCATATTGGACTTCACTCTCGTGACCTCTTGTTTGACCAAGATTTCAGACGGAGGAGAACTTTATAAAGTAACAACTTCAAAACATCTTCATGATGAACTTACTGCATGTTGGAGAGGAAGACTTAAACATTTAAACAAGTCAGTAAATCAGGAGAGTTGGGTTTATACATTAGTCAAACTTTAAGCAAACAAAACGTGAGATAGACTGAGATAAACTTAGGACCCCACTTTTCCATTGTAGTAGATAAAACAAGAAAGCACTTTTGCGAGATCAATACAGGCGCCGGGAGCAGACTTGTAAAGGGACTGTCACCGAAGATGGATGTATCAACCAGAGTTTTAAGACACAGGTGCAAAGGCGTTCTGAGAGTGCGTCGGCACCAGAGACGTTCGCGCTATTGTCTTTAATAATTCACACAAAAATCAATTGCCTTATAACAGAAGCGATCTGTTAGCTGATGTACTCGGGCGAGGCACTTCTAGAGCATCATGATTTCACACATCGTCCTCTGTAGTCTTTTCAGACAGGAGTTATACGCTTTTATCTCAGTGATGTATTTACCCATTGCACTTTTATATTTACGCAACCCTTTTGCTTCGGATTGCCTCATTCCTTTTCTTCTTCCCTTAATGGGGTTGACCACTTTGGAAGTGGCTTTCTATATATTGCATCTACTCGGAAAATACCAGGGACATCCTGGACAGGTGGGCAGTCGCCGACAGACCACTCATACATGCAACCATAGGAACAACAGTAGTGTAGTTAAGCATGTTAGCCTTTAGCGTCTGCTACAAACAAACTCGAAATATAGACAATTTTTTCCCTCATGTCATATAAAGATATCCATTACGATGGAGCAGTATGGAGGCATTTGGATGTTTGCAAGTGTGTCGTTTTGGACCAAAAGGACGAAGTAAAGTGGGCGCTGTTCGCAACCCTTATAGACCATACATTTCTCCCTAGACACAGATCACGCTGAAAATAATCCACACCCTAAGTCAACTTGAGGGTGAGAAGAACTATTACTTTGAATGTTATATCAAAATAAAATTTCCTATGTTCACAGTATCTCCTTCCAACAAGCCCGTATCATACATCAGTGGCATCATTTTCTTTCTCATAACACCCTCATTTTTTTCATTACCAACTGCTTTTTCAAGTGGACACGCCAACCCTTTTACACCGCTTTTGCACCCGCCATCAAGTGGATGGTTAATGGAAATTGAAAAAAAAAAAAAAATCCAGCCGGAGGACCGTTCATGTTGCATTCCTGATATAGGCAACATAACATAGCGACATCATGCAAATATAGAATGATTGTGCTTTAGGCAAATATTGTTTGGTTCAGTGTAATTGGTGCCATTAACAGTTAACATTATAATCAAAACTTCAAACACAGTTTAAGAGATAGTTCACCGAAAAATGTAAATGTATTTCTCATTTTCTACTCACCCTCATGTCCACTAAGAGTGGAGATTATTTTCAGAGAAATCGGTTTCTTTTTAGAGCTATAGACAAAATTGTTTGTTAATTTTAATGTAGCGACTCTGTAGTTTTCGTCTTCATCTTCGTCCAAAAAGCCCCGTATAAACCTCCATACTGGTCGTCTGTAACGAACTTGAAGCCTCGACTTGAGGAATTGTTTGGAATTGCTTGTTTTAAAGTAGAAGCTGCTGGGTCATCAGCGGGAATCTTGCGAAAGCGCGACACTTTCCATGTGTTTCAATGAGAAAAGACTTTATTGTAGTGGAAGTTATAAGACTTGAGGCTTCAATACAAGAGGGACGTTACAGACAAGCAGTATGGAGGTATTTGGGTGTTTTTAAGTGTGTTTTTGGACGAAGATAAAGAGAACTGAGCACTTTGTTGTCACAAAAACCAATACTTTTGCACCAATTCGTTACCATTAAGCACAATACCGGTACAATAAATACAGACTTTGCTTTCTAAAGTTGCCAGAACTCATTTTGGTTTGAAATAAAATGTATTTTTTCCTTTTACTTTTTCAGTATCAGTCGGATGAAAGCGACCAGAAGCAAGTGGGTCTCAGAATTTCTATACTTGAAGGCTGATGTATAAGAGAAATGTTTGAAGAAGTTGTGTTACTATACTTGAAGGCTGCTCATGTTATGCTATGTTTGAATGTGTAATTGTTGAAGGTGTTTTTTTTATTATTATTTACACAAACACGCAAATAATTTTCTTTCTTTTTTTTATCTCTGCTCTTTACCAGTGTTGGAATGAATAATATTTTTTGATTTATTTGCACATGTACAGTATAAGATAAATGTTTGAAGAAGTTGTGTTACTATAGTTGAAGGTTGCCCATCAACACTGTTTGAATGTATTATAGAAGTTTGTTTTGTTTATTTTTCTATCGATATGAAAAAAGAAAATGTTACCATCAACAATCTTTGAACGTAAGATCATTGTTGTTTTTCCTTATTTAATACAGTTGTGTACTTTAAAGTAAAGACTCGTTTTTTAACCAAGGTATTAAATATTATCGAGGTATCGAAAAAATGTTCTGGTATTGGTATCGACTACTGAAATTTTGTTATTGTGACAACTCAACTGAGCACTAGTGGCTACATTTTTGCTCATAACTCTGGAAAGAAACTGATTTTTCTATCACTTTAAGAAGACTAGATTCCACGGTCCTGTTTATTTTTGGGTCGGTTCTGATCTTTTGATTCAATAATGCCAGCACGAGACCCCGGGGGAAACATGAGGGGGTAGGGTCTAGAGAGGCTGGAGGGGGGAGTGGCTTAGGATAATCAGGTGGGGAAGACTATCGTGACTTTTTCTCAGTGGTGGTGCCAGCAGGATGACAAAAGGAGAGAAAGGCTCAACTCTGCCACTGTGCTGACAGAGAGAGAGCGACAGCAGTGTGACAGAAAAAGACGGACTCTGAGGTCAGGAAGGTAAGACTTCATCTCTTTTGTAACTTCCATGATGGATAAGAGCGATTAGTCACAGGTGGCTGTTTAACGTTTGTCATCCAACGCTGGTGATAATAATGATGATGATGATGATGATGATCCCGAAAAGTCATCTCAATGCAAACGTGTGCTTAGGGATCGTTAGAAAAGTGATATTATGGAGCATCAATCAGTACTTCTGAGATGAGTTTTGACACCGTTTCAACAGGTTTTTATCGTCAAGAGTGACAGAGAATCACAGGAATTGGACAAACAAGTTCGTTCGCGTCCTCTGATCCTGAGAGGAATGCAAGCAGAAGAGAAAATGACGATCGCCTTCCCTCCCCGAGAGGATGTTCCTAGCCGAGGGTCCAGTTTGATGGAGACTCTGTGATTAATGTCAGCAGGAAATTGAATTATGAACTTCGGGCAAGTGGCCGCTGTCCCCCTGAGAATGCAGCGTTTTTTTTTAGAAAAGCACAAACCTATTCATCACGGTGGTGCAGTGCTCCCGCCAGAGAAGGTTACCTTTCAAACGACTGAAATAACCGTTTCCTCTGAACCAAGGGCTCCACGTAAACATCCAGACACAAGAAACTTATTTAATTGCTTTATTTACTACAGTTGATATGCTTTATAGCCAGATTTGTTTTTTACATGTCAGTAGGCGAGGGTTAGCATTGATACAGATTGTAATAGAAGATATTTATTCATTTTTCTCACAATACTTGTTACTTTATTATTCAGCCAAAGTCGAGTTCAAATACTTCATTTTTGGAATTAGGTCTCAAGGCATTGAAAGCAAATTCCAATTACAACCTTCATTTTCTTTTTTAAAAGTCTTGGCCTTAGAAGAGTAGCTCGACCGCAAAACAAAAAGATTAACATATTAAATTCCATCTTTTGTTGAATCCCCGGTGGCTGCAAAGTTTCGACATTGAAGGCAGTGGGCAAAGCACTTTTATCTTTGAATGCATTTTTTATTTTATAAGAATTTCGGTAGGAGTTTGCACCATTTAAGAACACATTTGGATGACTCGAAATATTTTTAATTTAAATGGCTGGATTTAGAAAAGTCTCTTAGCATCTCCTAGATTAAAATCCTAGAAAAGTATTATTATTGTTCCTCCTGGTCAAACTTTGGCTTGTATTTATTAAAAACTTATCAGCGATTGTTAAAAAACGCCTTTAGGTTTGGGTAAATCAAACTTTTTCCAATAAACCAGCTGCAAAAGCAAATGCTTTATTTAGCATTTCTTCATGGAATTGGCTTTGGAAAGAGTATTTTGCCTGCTGCTAAAAAAAACAGGAATAAATAGTGTTTCAGATGATATATATATTTAAGTTCACACTTTATCTTAAATAGATCTTGAACCTCTATTGTTCTCATCAGTATGTGTGTGTTTGTACAAAACTCTCTTTGAAATATTTACATTAGAAAATGGGCCTAAGCCCCACCCACAGAAAACACTTTGGTTTTCTAGAGATTAAATCTTGTTTACCACACCCACTCTGCTGTTATTGGTCAAACATTAAGGTTTGTCACCTCAGGTATCAATCCCAGAAGTTTTCAGCACCATGGGGCTCATTGTATAAACAAAGCAGTGCGAGATTACAGCTGGCTGGAGGAGGATTGAAGCCATTATTAGGTCATAATGGACTCTGCTCTCTTAACCTCTCGTTCGCCCAGATTTTAGAACTTTATAAAGTAATAAGTTCAAAACATGGTCATGATGAGAGACTTACTGCATCTTGGAGAGAAAGACTTCAACATTTGAAACATGTGAGTGAGTCAGGAGAGTTGGGTTTTCACATTAGTTGATCTTTAACTATAAAGAGTGATATTTTTTGCTATTTGTATCTTGAGATATCCATGATCATCTACGTACCGACTGCCCCATATAAGTAAGAAGAGACAAAATTATGGACTGAGAGAGTCTTAAAAGCATTTACTTTAATTTAGAAATGACTCAAAGAGTTTATTTCCATCTAAGCCACAAATGGTTTTATTTTGAGTAGGAAAAACCCATTTATGATCATTTGCCAGGAACTTTGACATTGACAAAAGTCGGACATACGGGAAGTCATTCACTTTATCGACGAGCAGTTAGGAGGCCTTGGTTAGAGGTGGATTGAAGGAAATGGCAGTAACATGGCCTTGATCCTGTGGGTATCCTGTGAGGGCGGTCTGTACTTCAAGTCAATTTGGTTCATCGTTCAATATTTCTTCAGGCCTCGTGTCTCTCAGTTGATCACCTAGTCATCAAATTATAATTAATAAATACATATTTGTGTTTGTAGTCAAGGATAAGAAGAAGTTACATTTCTGCCTTCAGTGTTTATTTACAACTTGGGCAAATGTCACTTGCATACTAATCCCAAAATGAATGATGATGTCAGGAAACAGAACTTGTCCTCGCTAGTCTCACATAACAACCAGTCCGCAAGCCAACACAAACACACTATCATTTAAAGACCCCACTAAGTGTCGCTAAAAATAAGTGTTTACCTTACCTTAAACCATCACTCCTGGATAATACCACTGGTCTTGTTAAGCTCACATGTAGTGAAATGGCGCATCGACGTAATGCAACACTCGAATATCACGAGATATGAATATAAAAAGATACTGATGAAGCTAAACGTAATCATTCATGTCACCTCAGGATCACACCTAAGACCCAACACTTTAAATACAAATAAAACAAATGTGAAGTTGATATAGGTTTACATCAAAGCCTAAGGCATGTGTCGAGATCAATAAGAGATGTTTAAAAACAACATGGATGGATAGCTGGATGGATGATGAACGGGAGGTTATATGGATGGATGAATAGATGGATGAGAGAAGGGGTGAAAAGATGGATGGTTGGATTGATGAATAGATGGAGTGAAGGGGTTGAAAGATGGATGGTTGAATAATTTGATGAGTGAAGTGGTGGAAAGATGGATGGTAAACAGGTGGTTAGATGATCGATGAATAGATGGATGAGTGAAGGAATGGATAGATGGATGGAAGGATAGAAAGACGGATGGTTGGATGGTAAACAGGTGATTAGATGGATGGATGGATGAGTGAAGGGGTGGATAGATGAATTGACGGCAGATAGATAGATAGATGGATGGATGGATGGTAAACAGGTGGTTAGATGGACAGATGGGTGAGTGAATGGGACAATAGATGGAGGGAAGAGTGGATGGGTTGGATGGGTGAATAGATGGATGAGTGAAGGAAAGGATAGATGGATGGAAGGGTGGATAGATGATTAATGGGAGGTTAGATGGATGGATGAATAGATGGGTGAAGGGGTGGATAGATGGATTGACAGCAGATAGATGGATGGATGGATGGATGGATGACGAGTGGTTAGGTGGATGGATGAATAGATGGGTGAAGGGGTGGATAGATGGATTGACGGCAGATAGATGGATGGATGACGAGTGGTTAGGTGGATGGATGAATAGATAGGTGAAGGGGTGGAAAGATGGATGGATGGATAAGTGAAGGGATAGAAAGAAGGATGGTTGGCTGTATGGACGTTAAACAGGTGGTTAGATGGACGGATGGATAAGTGAAGGGGTGGATAGATGGATTGACGGCAGATGGATGGATGGAGTTGAGTGGTTAGGTGGATGGATGTAAAGAGATATGCACTCACAACATACAAACATGTAAATGTGTGCCTGGTATTCATCCTAAAGCACAACCCGTGACTGCAAATGCTAAATATTCGCCGCTACAGACGCTGCAGTAGTTTTGCAGTCGATGATTTGTGACTATGAACCGATCGCTGTTTGTTCAGGTGTCAAACCTCCAGATTCAAACAAACGTCCTCGCTGCATCCGAGCAGGTTCATGCGCGGTCCATGCACATCATGAATGCAAATAAAGATGAGGACTGCAGTGGGGCAATTTAAAAGGTCGTTTAACGCCGATATACCTCTTCATCACTTTGTCACACCGCTGCTCTCGCCCCCCACCTCCGCAAAAGTATGGAGTACGATCACGCGGTCGTGATCGGCGACGGTGAAGCATGAATGAAACATGAAGGGAAAAGCATCAGTCATGCGTCGTAGATCAGGGGTCTCGGGCAAATTAAACTCTCCGTTGTTTGTCAAATCGTGGATCTACTTTTTATCGTCTGGTTAAACACTGAAGCATTTGATGGTTGATTGTAAAGATGGAAAATAGATGTAGATTGTATAGTTGACATTTGAGCTATTGATTCGCTGTCGTGCTGGGATTCCAAACTGAAAGCATCTGTCTGTGAGCAGAAGATCATGCTGGTGTAAGCGTTGAGTTTAAAGTCCATATTTAGCCTCAGGCTTAATGATCGCTGGATTATGTAGACGAGTTGTAGAGCAACAACCCCATCATTTTCATCGTTAGCATCAACAGGAATTTGTTCACATAAGTAGCCATCAATGATAAAAGCTTTACACTTCAGTTATAATACATGCTTTTTGAAGAACTTTTTTTTTTGCCTTAATCTCGGTAAATTGTAATGAAATCTGTGTCAAAGCCAGATAAAGATTTGTTGGGCCAGTTTCTCGTTTCATCTACCTGGTTACTTATTACGTAACATATTATGTGACAAGATTATTAAACTCATAATAATCGTAACAGTACTTTCTATAAATAGTGTAAAAGTGTCTGTATTTTATATGAATAGTGTAAATGCCTTTCTTTACATTATATAAATAGTGTAAAAGTATCTCAGTACTTTATGTAAATAGTGTAAAATTATCTTTACTTTTAGAAATAACCATTACTTACTTATATGAATAGTGTAACAGTATCTTAGTACTTTATATGAATAGTGTAAAAGTATCTCAGTACTTTATATGAATAGTGTAAAAGTATCTCAGTACTTTATATGAATAGTGTAAAAGTATCTCAGTACTTTATATGAATAGTGTAAACGTCTCTCAGTACTTTAAATGAATAGTGCAAAAGTATCTCAGTACTTTATATGAATAGTGTAAAAGTCTCTCAGTACTTTATATGAATATTCCAGTACTTATGAACATAGTATAAAATGATCTACTCACTACTATACCAATACTTTTTAATCAGTTTAATTTGAAACGCTACCAATTGAAAAATATTGAATTTAGAGAAGAAGAATGTAAGGCATTAATGATGTGTAAGCCAAGTATTACTACATTCATTTAATTGTAATAAATGACTTAAAATACAGATACTCCTGCAGGACTGTTGTGATCCTGAGCAGTAGAAGTTTTGCTCCGTCTAATCTAGTCGTGGCAGTCGTCTCACCTCACCCAGAACCATGTTATACGGGAGAAGGAAGTTTAAATATCACTGCGTACTGCAATCCGCATTCATCCCGAGCGCGGCGTCTGCTTACGTGAGCCCTTGACCCACGAGCGCTCAGGCAGAAATCCGAACATCGCTGTTTATTCAGGTGAATTCAGCTCTGCCTCGTGGTGGGATGAGCGCTCGGCTCGTGCCTCTGATCAAACACTTTTGACGAGCGTGACTCGGAGCTATCAGCTGGGTTTTCATGCGTTTATCTCGCTCGCTGACATCCAGGATCTCAGACACGTACCCCGAGAGCAGCGTGTAGGGACTATCTGGCGGTGGGGGGGACGGAGGGGGGTCTAGGGTCTACCCACTCTTATGTCGAGCTCCTCCTGGTTCAATTCATGTCGTGTCGTCTGCTTGTGGCGTTTGAACTCCGGCAGAAATGTTTGCTACTCAAAATAAATCCCTTTGAATTTATCTCGAGATGCCCTGCACGGCTCGCCGAGCATGTTCCTGTTTGCCTTCAGAAAAGTGTGTTTTTTTTTTCCCTCTCTTCAGAGTTCTTGTAAATCAACGTGATTTAACATTCAATCTTGATCAACTCTCACTCATCCTCGGGAGGATCAGTCGATATTGTTCCCATTTTTAATTCGTCTCCGAATCACTGGACGAATGCCAACAAGCCAGTTTTTTGTTCCAAATTATCTTGACTGGTTTATTTTGATGTTGGTCGGAGCCTGGTCGGCTGCCAAACCTTCCTCAGACACAGACAGATGCATGCAGGGAAAAAACATC
This sequence comes from Callionymus lyra, assembly GCF_982586985.1. Taxonomy (NCBI): domain Eukaryota; kingdom Metazoa; phylum Chordata; class Actinopteri; order Syngnathiformes; family Callionymidae; genus Callionymus; species Callionymus lyra. The sequence goes on along the minus strand of NC_141822.1, from coordinate 14,557,190 downwards.
TATCGCAGTGAGTCAATCTGCCAAATGAGATAATTGTCCAATTGATGCTTTGGTTTGAAATTTCTGAAATTGAACAAATGCGCTAGCAGAACGACAGATATCGAAGACCTACTTGCTTTTGACAATTTCAAACATGAATATTTGCCGTTTTTTTAAGTGTTTCAGTTTTACTGACAGGTAGAAAACCTCTGTATACAGTACGACAACATTTAGATCAGATAAGAATGGCAGTGATAGAATGTAACTTGCTTTTATTTTCTAACAAACATTTTGGTCTGTAACAACTCATTCTTTTAAAGGGTCAAATATGATTGATTTACTTCATTCTTAACAGTTAAAAATTCATCAGTTATTTACATAGATATTTTACAATTCTCTACTGTTATCATAAGGTTTTAGAAAGTAAGAAGCAGTGAGAAGAATCGATTGGAAGTGAGAGTCTCAAGCCAACGGGGGAGAAGTTACAATAAAATGGAATTTTATAAGAGAAAATGAATCCAAATACACAAACAACAAGAGTTCAATATCTCCTCAGAATCTCCAAAAAAGAAATCAAAGCGTCCACCCACTCTAGTCATAAATAAGAAAGGAAGCAAGAAGGAGGAATCTGAAAACAGAAAATATGGTTAATTACACTCAGGAACTTTGACCAGGAAGGCAAAAATACAGATTATAAGTAGAAGACAATAAACCAGAGCCTTTTACCAAACCAGGAAAAGTTATGTCTGATTTATGACGTACTCGTCTGGAGCACGTGGTAGAAATACTCAAGTGATTGTTTGATCAGATCCAGGAGTGTGCAATCTGTCACGTCCATGAGGCGACCAAAGGAGAAAACAGGAAGTGACAAACCAAAATGAAACCTAAAGAAAAGGGAAATATAACAGAACACTTTTTATTAATACGCTCTTTGTTCAAATGTTTCTTATTCCCTGAACATATTTACTTCATAGATGGTTAATGCGTTTCCTTTTGATATATATTTTTTTCCTTTATATTCTAATTTAATTCCCATTAATTATCAAATTGATCTGTGAACACTGTGTTTCTAACTGATTATGTTACCGTTTATTTTGACCTTGTTGTTTTTTTTCTGTGTATGTTGGTGTCCACGGGATTAGTATATATATTGTCACTTAAATTGTTTATGTTGAGGTCATTGAAATGTTATTGTGTTTGATGAGTGAATGTCTGCAACACCAACCAAGTATTTTATATGACACGTCGTGACAGATATGATTAACTTAACTTAACACAATGTCAGGCTTTCTTTAACGTCTCCATATCGAATTATTTTCGCGCAACCGTGGACTTGAACGTCCATATTAATGGTATTTTATTAACCTTTTTCAAGAGTTTATTCATTTTTATTATATTTATTGGTTACATACAATTATATTACATTTTATCAAGTGTCTAATCATTACTGACTTAAGAAACAGATTAAATAACATTATATAAAAGGGAAAAACAGATCCCAGCCAACAACAACAATGAGCAACACTGTAAGGTAAAAACTTGCTTAAAAAAAGGAAGAAACCTTAAGCAGAACCAGACTTTGTCTTCGGTTACGACTGTGGGGTGGGAGAGAGTAGATAGAGACAAACAATCAAAAAAACATGAAATGTGACTTTATTAGATTGAGATGTTAATACCATTACCAACACAAACTTAACAGCTAAACAGCACTGTAATGTGGCTTTTTTATTTAATTACTTTTTTTGTTTGTTTTACATTTCTTTTGTGGATTGCAATTTGAGCAGTTAGAAACACAAAAAACAATGTTTTAATCATGAATTATTTAACCAAATGGCGTCACTAAAATATATTTCTCCATCGACATTTGGAAAATTAATTTTAAACAGCCGACACAGCCAATTTGTATCCTCGAGATTATGCAGAAGGTATAAAGACGACACCTTGTTAAAGAATAGAATATTTTATCCTCATTATCCGCTGTGATACGTGAAGATACTTTCGTTTATTCAAAGCTCTAAAGATTGTTAAAGAGTCTTTTCTCTCTTCTCTTTCAACAGGTTCAGGAGGTTGACGGCAGCTCTCCACGGTGCGGGTCATCAACAAGAAGCTACCACCAAAATGAATATTTGTCAGCGCTAATGGACTCTGGGATATAACGTAGAGCACGTAATGTAGCGTCTTTCCGTGCCAAGGAGCGAGTGAAGCGATCGCTGAAGCGCTGGCGTCCCTCTGCGTCTGTACATTAACTGCAGCAAGAGCCTGACGGGATGGAAGACGCTTGTCACTTGCCGGAGAGGCAGAAAAGAGACGCACGGACGAGACTTGAGGATGTAAAAGGAAGGACCGTCGTTCGTCTGGTAGCTGGAATTCCAATGACACCATGAGTGGTTTGGACACCTCGGCGAACTGTCACAACTGCAGCTCCTCGGAGCGTCCACAGGTGGACGTGGCGAAGGTGGTGGCGTTGGGAATCGTGCTGCTGGTGTTCGTCGTTTTTGGAGTACTTGGCAACATCCTGGTCATTTTGTCTGTGCTGTTACACCGACACTGGCGCTCGGTGACTCATTATTTCATCGCCAACCTGGCGGCGGCAGACCTGCTGCTCAGCTCCGCGGTCTTGCCTTTCTCCGCCACCTCCGAGGCTCTGGGTCGATGGGTGTTTGGACGCGTCTTCTGCAGCGTCTGGGCTGCTCTGGACGTCCTTTGCTCTACCGCCTCCATCCTCAGCCTGTGTGTGATCTCCATCGACCGCTATCTGGCGGTCAGCTATCCCTTGCGCTACCCGGCGATGGCGACCGGGCGACGAGGCCTGACCGCCGTGGCCGCCCTGTGGGGTCTCTCGGCCGCAATATCCGTGGGACCCCTCTTCGGTTGGAGGGAGCCAGAACCCGAAGACGAAACGGTGTGCCGGATCACAGAGGAGCCGGGGTACGCCTTGTTCTCGGCTCTGGGCTCTTTTTACATTCCTCTGGTCGTCATCCTGGCCATGTACTGTCGAGTCTACCACGTGGCCAAAAGAGAAAGCAAGTCTCGCAGCAGAGGCAGCAAAGATGAGACGGAAGGGGTCACGCTTCGAATACACAGAGGAAACAACGTTGGAACCGGGTTAGAGGACAAGAACGACGATCCTCCGAAGCGTAGACGTATTTCGCTGCTGAAGCTGCTGAAGTGCTCAAGGGAGGAGAAAGCAGCGAAGACCCTCGGCATCGTTGTCGGTTGCTTTATCCTGTGCTGGCTCCCGTTCTTCCTGGTGTTACCCATCGGTAGGTGTCACTCACATACTTTGTCAACAGACTCACAGTGTCGCTATGTAGTGAATGACTGCGAAACAATGTGCCCAAGGTCATTCTTTCTTCTGTCTTGTTCTGCCAGAAAAGGTTACAAATAGTGCCATCTTAGCTCATCGTTGAACAAAATAGAAACCAAGTTGTTTAGCGAAAGGGCAACTAATGGTAAAACCCACCTTTGCTGACTCACTCACATGTTTCAGATGTTGAAGTCTTCCTCTCCAAGATGAGGTAAGTCCCTCATCATGACCATGTTTTGAAGTTATTACTTTATAAAGTTCTCCCATAATGACTTATTAATGGCTTCACTCCTCCTGCAGCCACCTGAAATCAAACTCTGCTTTGTTTATACAATGAGTTCCTTGGAGGTGAAGACTTCTGGGATTGATGACATGCAGGGACAAACCTTGACCAATCACAGTCAAGTGGGTTTGGTTATGGTAAATGAGATTTCTAATGTAAACATTTCAATTAAAAGGGGGTTATTTTTAAACAGACATTACATCAATTTAAGAAACAACAGGTTAATTCGCCTTTAATTTTAATATTAGCATTAAAAAAAAACTTGAATAGCTTTGTAAATTAAGGTAATAAGCTTCAGTAAATTAACACCCTTTAGGACTTTTATCATCAAAACAAAAAACATTTTCAAAGCCATGATAGGACTTTCTTTCTTGCCAGACATTTGTCAAGAACAGTTTTAACAAGGGTTTGTACCAGACAAGTTGTCGCTTAGACATAGAAGAAACAAACCCACAAAAGGAAAGAAGGAACAAAAGAGAGAGAGGGAGGAAAGTCGATAACAATGTCCAGCTTCTGCTAGAAGTCAAAACGATGAGCAGACATTGATTGATATGACAATGAAAAGGCACATCTTTCTTCTAGGGCAGTGGTCAGCAACCTTTATCTTGTTAAGAGCCATTAAATACCATTCCCGGCCAAATGAAAACTCACTCCAAGCTGCCAAATCCGATAAACTGAAGCCAATACAGATTATTGTTCCATAAAATCTTTCAAACAAAATGACAAAGTTCTATATTTCAATGAAGACAAAAATAAAGACTATCCTTGGCGACAGAGACAAGTGTTGGCCATGCTGCATTGACGGAAAATATTTTAAAAAATAGTCAGGTTTATTTCAATTCCATCGGAAAAAGTAAAATACTGAAATCACCAGCTTTTTATTAAAAGATTAAATGAAATGGGTATTAATTTTTTCACATTATTCGGCTCTAGATGTGGCTCTAGAGCCGTGACACCCTTTTAATAGAATAAACAAGTTGCTGTCGTATGCTAAGAGGAGTGAAATCCAAGAGCATGTGGTTTGTTGGGGCTGCAGCGAGACTTGCATAATTAGTGTGAAATTAATCAGTTTGATAATAAAAATAGCGGACAAATAGAGTAGAGGAGATGCAGAACAAGGAGTAAAGCATGAGTATCAAAAATACTTTCAATAATAATAAGCGAGTATCGAGGCATGTTGGTGATATAAGCGTTGACGACTGAGGCCTTGCGAACCAGCCCACCACGTGACCAGTTAAGGAGGTGCTCAGGGCTTCCCTCAAAATTGTAACTATAGGTTCCATTGAAGGGCAATGAATTTCCCTTCACATCTTTTAGATATAGGGGAATTTTGTGGAAGACTAAGCAGCCAAATTTTTGTACTTAGAGCCTGAGAGAAAGAGGAGATTTTCACCTGTCTGGCATCATTTTGAGCGGATCTCTCCAAAGTATTATAATTCTGTCTGTATCTAAATTATGTATAGTTCTTGGAGAAAAATAAACAATTGTTGCCCCAAACACAAGCAATTCAAGCAGATATTTATTAACCGTTGAGTAATCTCAGGGTCAAGGTGACCTGGAGGCCCTAGAACAAATGTGTTGTGGTATCCCTTGTGTTGCCTCTGGGTCAAGTTATAAGCAGAATCGCAACAGTAGCGCTAGAAAGAACAAACAAGAGAATATGAGACCAATAATACCAGCTTTGTGTCCCAAATTGCGCACTTACACTTCTGTTTTTAAGTATACAAATGCGTCCACATTGAGCTTTGCAATGAGCACTCAATTGGTGCACTCAAACTTCCAGTAAATCGAGTTGGGATCTCTGGACACCTTTCACCCTCAACTGCCGCCATCTTAGTGACGTAGATGATGCTAAACAGAAGCCACGTCACTGACGACGCATTTTCGATGCAGAAACCGGCGTAAATGTCTCGAGAAAACACTAATTTTACAACAAAACAACACCACAACAATAACACGAAAAAAACACAACTTAATAACTTGTTTCGATTGGAGAAAAGTGCTGTCAAGTGTAGGCGATAAGGTTCCATCAGCTGGTTGCAATCAGCGTTAAAAGGTAGTAGAAGAAGAAGCTGTCGAGTCATTTCCGTTAAGTGTGTAGCGGCAGTGTTTGATTTGAGACAGTACTACACTGTCGAAATGTGCACACTGGGCAAGTAAGTGCACTGCTTTACAGAACACTGTCATTCAAGCACATTGGAGGAGTTCGAGCTTTAAGACATAATCTGGGAATTTACCAGCATATGGTCTTTATCAAGGTGACTCGATTGCTTGACTAATTCCAGGTGCATGCATTGGTAAAGCTGACGCAATCTAACAGAGGACAACACAGGAAAAAAATAAATAAAAGAGAACATGACAGTTTGCAGATAAAACTGCAATTTTGTACTTGAAAATAAACAAATTGTGCCAGCAAGTAACCACTGTTGAAACTCTTATTTAAGTTATCATGCAAGAAATGGTTGGAGGCCACAGTTGCAATCAACCAGTGTAAAGTCTAATCTAAAGTCAAATGGCCTCTGAAACGACTTTCGCCGCTTGGCAGCCGTGATTGCAGTCATGTCAGCTGAATGGTCTCATCAGCAGCCGGAGGTCAGGACTCGCTTGGTCAGGTTTATGATGAAGAGTGGTGCGCTGGAGAAAAGTTTGAGAGATAATTACCGCACACGCCGGCGAAAGGCCTTCGCAGTCGATAAAGTGTCTGGACTGTAATTAAACTTATCAGCATGTGAAAAACAAGCATCTACTGCAAAGACAAACGCTGCCTTTCTATCAAGTTCTTAACTGATAACACTTCTTGCTATTGTTAGATTTTCTTTATGTCCTCAGGTGATGGACATCGCATTCATCAGAGTCATGGATTTATTTAACTGAGTCAAGGATTTTGTAGATGATAAGATAGTTGCTTAGGTCAACGTGTAGAAAGTAGAAAGACTGACACTTAAAGGGTTGGGATTATTTTCAGCGTAATCTGTTCCTTTTGATAGTTATCGGGCAAAATGTATTTTTATTTTTAACGTAGCAACTGGAGCTCAGTTGTCTTCGTCTTCATTTTCATCCGAAAAGACAAACTTAAAAATATCCAAATACATCCATACTGCTCGTCTTTAACGTCCATCTTGTTTTGAAGCCTTGACATGAAAAAATCGTTTGGGAAAAAAAAATCAAACAAGAATAAATTTGATGTTTGTTTTTTAGTGGACACTGCTCGGCTAACATGCTACACGGACAGGAAGTACACTCAGGAAATATCGCAAGCGCTTTCAGTGTAGAAAACAGTAGTTTGGAATTGTGTCAAGAATGAAACCCAAGAAATAATTGTTAAGAATTCAAATAACAGTCATTATTTTGGTCAACACCAGAGTTGAGCTCATCCCTCTGAATCGCTGACAACTTATATTCACCAAATATAACAATATGCAGAAAAATAAATGTGTGCGATCAATGATATAAAAAAAACACACAATGCAAAGTCAACAATTTAAGTAATCAATATTGATTAAACTAAAAAAATCTTCAAAAAGAAGTGCAAGTTTCAAACAACGAATCATGAAAATAAATAAGTTGAACAATTGCAACCGAGAATAAAATGAACTGAAAGGCGAACATATACAAAATAAGTTCACAAATAAGTACACAAATGAATGCCTGCACTACAGTACATAGGGTGATTGCAGTACTTAAGGCAAACCTCGATTTGATTCGTGCTATGCTTGGTCTGAACCTTTGTGATTTTCTGTCTGTTTTGGAGGAAAAAAATAAATAAACGTCTGCTAAATAACACCAACAAGAAAAAGAGAAAAACATGATGAATGCATTTCTAATACTTGTACTCTTGGCTTCCGTACAAATCAACCTCATAACTTCTTGGTAAAACATTGGAGATACATATTTAGATTCTGCTCATTTCAAGTTATTGCAAAAAGCTATTTTCCTAATATCTACAAATACTTTATCTTTGGAGTCTTGACACAAGTACTCACATTAAACACAATTCCATCCTATAGGTAAAGTGTATTTATTTGGAATTGAAAACGGGAAGTTTAGGACTCATCGAGGTACAGAAAATAAAATAGTTTTTGTTTTCTCTACCTAAATGAGTGTATCGTGATGCACGCTGTGGAAAATATGCTTCATCTGATCTCCAGCTTGATTCTGTTGAAAAGAAATGACAAATATCATCAACTTAAGGGACATAAAGTCTGAACCATTTCCATAATAGTGTGTGTGATGATGTGTTTTGTCTCTTAAACATTATTCCGGCTCTTCATCCCCCCCCCGCCGTGCCTCAACACTACGGGAGTTTCTTCGGAAGGCACATGAAGGAATTCAATTACCAGCCCAGAAATAGAGCAAATAAAACATCACATTGGAGCCAAATGAGCTTCTAGTGTGGGATGAAATTGAATGAACCAGAGCTTTGCTCCGCTTCTATGAATGCCATTATAGATAACAAACATGAGGCTTAATGGGCTGTAATGCTCAGAGGCAGCGACAGACCCTCTGGAGTCTGTCGGCGGTTTTTTTTTTTCCTTCTGAATTTCAATAGAGAAAGACCTTCACAGCTCACAGAGCTCATCCACACTCAAGCATAACTTATGAAACGGTGCTATTATTTGACGCTGTCTTTGACTTTTTCGACAGCAGACAAACCAATGTTCAGACCTCGATTCTTCCAGAGAGAGATGGATTGAAAATAAATTAACCTCCACCAGAGGAGTGACCGAGGTTTATCTGGTGGTGGTTCACAAAATTGACAGTTTGTGAGGAATTAAACTCCAAGAGATGTTGCCGGGTTTAAATACCAACGGGCAAGTACATAAAGTAAAGCGGACAGGGTTTAAGATAAGATAGGATATAAAGCTTTATTCCTACCATTTCAGGATAATTGAGAGCAAATTAAAAGGTGTTTTAAGGGACCACTGAAGACAAATGGGTTTATGGTTTTAACTTTAGCATTAGAGAAGTCTTAATATTATGGTCAACCATTGGTTCTCCAACTTTTCTCACAAAAATCTACCATTTTGATGTTGAGATTTATATATATTGCTTCTGGAAATAGTTTTTAAGACAACTCCAAGCATTAAATGAGACGTTAACAATAATAGTTTTACTTAAATTTTGAGAAAAATTAATTTTTTTCTGGTCCTGCTTCCTACCCAGGGCGGCGCTGTCATAACATTGCTTTGCAAAACAAGCTTACGTCATTTTCTACACGACTCAAAGATGATCGACACTACCAGACACAACTTTTTCGGACCAACAAACCATATTCCCTTTTGCAGTGGTTTCATGAAAATGGTTGGTTTCTTGTCTTGGGAGTGAGAGTGCTGAGGACTATTTGGTGGCATCAATCCCGGACCGATCAGTTGCCGGCAGTCATTAGAAGTACCTGCTTCGACGTGCTGTGCAGCTGAAACACAACAAAAACCTAGTAGAGTAGGGCCAAGAAGAGCCGGTGGAAAAAAGGGCCTAAACGGTATTATCTCTGACAAAATGTTGATTGATTTGCGGTCAACTATACCACTCTTTAATCTTACTCATCAGTATTCTGTTTTTCCAGGTTCCATCTTTCCTTCCTGTAAACCATCCGAGATGGTCTTCAAGATCACCTTCTGGCTGGGTTACCTCAACAGCTGCATCAACCCCATCATCTACTCCTGCTTCAGCCAAGAGTTCAAGAAAGCCTTCCAGCACGTCCTCCATGGACGGTGCCTAAGAACGGCGTCACCTCCCGCTGTCAAACCACCAGGACAGCTGAACGACCACTCCTTGCAAGCGAGTCCAGCTCCCAAAAACTCAACCCCGGATCCCACCCCAGACTCTTTGTGGTGCTGCTGTAAGACCCTCACGACGACGACGGCGGCAGCAGATCCACGTCAGAGTCCGGAGGTCCAGAGGAAGAGTCTGCTGAAGACATGGTGTTTCTCAGCGACCCAGGAAGCGAGGGAACCTTCCAACTACGGTTCCACCAAAGCCCTACAGCTTTCGCTTGGAATGAGCGGGGAGGCAGTTTGATCGGACGGTGAAGGAACACCTGCAAACTTGTCGACCAGCCGCTGTAATCTCACGAAGCTGAGAAGATTAGATGCTTGGCAGCGATCGAAAGAGCTTGAGGGGTTTTATGAAAAATAAAACAGACACTATTTTCATTTTTATCACAAGTCTTTTCTCATATTAGAAGGATGTGCTGATGTTTGACTTCAAAAAAACAGCCCGTGATAAATATTTAAGAGGGTTTTCTCCAAAAGAAAAAAGAGAATTTCATTAAACAAACTGCCACTTTAGAGGTTAAGTGTTAAAAAAAGAAAGTGGTTATTTAAAGCTATTAATGCAAGCTTTAATTTATAAAAAAGCTTTTGTTCGTTCAAACTGCTTTGTGATATAAAAGCATGCCATCACCGTGCGTTCCTCTTTCTGAATGTTAAACACATCCACCGTTTCCTGTCACCATATTTATTCGTCAGTGTAACAACCCTGAGGCATTCTGTACCCAGGAGGTCAATGAAAAAGCTCAATATGAAAAGCATTTATGATTCTCCTTGAATTCTACTGCCAGTTTTTTTTCTGTTAAGTCTTTTATTCAAACGCCAACTATGTTCAGAACCAGCAAAAACGAGAAAAACTTTATTCTGTAAAACATTGCATATGAATGATGAAAATAAATCAACTATTATTTGACTGAAAAATGTTGTCCTTTATTATTCATTCTACAAGTGTAAGGCTCAGGAATGCAGCAGATTTATCAGGGGGGCTCATCTTAGACATGGTCTAGTGGTTTGTCAGGGTCAGGAGTCAAGCCAAGAAGATTCTCGAGTTCATTGCAAGATGAGTTTTAGTTAAGTCCTGTAGAATTAGCTTCTTGGCAGAGGTATGCACCGTCTCTGTGCCTTGCTAGTTATTCTATTGTATTTCACAGTTTTTTATTCAGATAAGACAAGGGTGCCAAACTCTATCACACAAAATCCTTTAACCATCTAACTTAAATTAGATTAGATAGACTAGATCTCCTTCGGGAAATTGGATTTCTAGCACACAGCAGATGAACTCAGAGTTATAAAGTCTAAAAGCACAAGGAATGAATGAGTCCCTGAGTCTATTAGTGTTGCATCTGGGGAGGAGCATTCGTTCACTCCATCTGCTTCTCTACTCACGGATGACAGTGTCAAGAGGATGACTGTCATCATCCATGATGGACAGTAGTTTGTCAAGAGATCCAGAGTGAAGTTGCAGGCAAACTAAATGTATATTTACAAACCCATTCATGACAGTAAAAGTCTTATTTTGATTTATTTATTCATTCTTGGAGTCTCAATTCATCTTACATTATAGTCATTAGGAAAATTCCTTCAACATTATTCTCTCTCTGCTTTCGTAACCTCTCATACGCTGAAATTTCAGATGGGGGAGAACTTTATAAAGTTCAAAACATCATCATGATGAGAGACTTAATGCATCTTGGAGAGGAAGATTCAACATTTGAAACATGCGAGTGAGTCGGAGAGTTAAGTTTTCACATTAGTTGCCCTTTAAGAAACATGAAGCTGTTCTCAAACTGAAAACTATCAATCATGCAGTGGAACCAAAATCTTCTTATAATTCTTTGCGCCTTATGAGTGTTTCATGTATTCCACAGTCATTTTATTCATGCAGGCCAGGAAAGACGCCCTATACTGCAGATCCCCCATAATGCATAGCAACAGTAACCATCATTAAAATACGTTTAACAGGCAGAAGAAGATGAAGAGATGAAATAGCTTTCCTCCGTGTGCGTGCATTAGTCTTTGTGATGTTTGTTGTATCAAACGTAGGAATTAAAACAATGCTAGCGTCATGTTTGCTTCTGTTATTGCGTCACATCATTTGTGTCAATAATTCCCAGACCACTTGTGTGTTCCACAACCCACTCAAGGTCCCGACCACCTCGGTTCAAGTGAGACCAGCAAGAGGGATTTCTACTCGTGACCGTGCGACGGAAACAGAAGCCCGAGTATCTTTCATCGGTTCCATTAGAGCTCCTTTCAATTAGCCGCTGCCTCCCGAGTGTAATCTGCAGCTCTCTGGCTGATGACTGACACGTTTCTCGTCGCATGAATTCCTCCCATTAAACTTGTAATTACTGCAGCTTTTAAAACCTCATATTTGTAAGAACATAATCCTGTTACGACTCCGTGCTGCTCTTCAGGTTGCAAGAATCAAAGACGTTTTTTTTTTTAAAGAAGCAGATCTTTTGTTGTTATTTTCGACATTTGATCCTTTCTTAGTTTGTTGCCAAAACAAATCATCCGCTGCTAATTAAATATCTGCTTTTTCCTCGGAGGGATGCGTAAATAAACACTTCAATTAAACATAAATATATATTTCTTGGATGTTTTTCTCGTCGCTCCATTCACCCTGTCACGATGTTTAAGATTCTTGCTTTTACCGTCTTGGTGTTTTCACTCAGGTGGATGTTTTTCTGACTCTTGTAAACTCCCCCGCACTCAGACGTTGTATCATAAAAGATATAAAGCTGTCACAGGCTAATAAACACGCTGCTTTTTATTTGGAAAGTGAGCAATAGAAGACTGGAAGACGCTGCGCCGGACCTGAGATCGGGTGGGTGGCCTGCATTGTGGTGGAATCTATGAGTCAGCATTAGTTATGGGAAGACTTTTTTTCTTTTTTTTTCTATCTTTTCTTGGGCAAGGTTTGAAATCAATGAGCCGTTTTTAAACCAATTGATGTACGTGGTTAAGCTGCTACTGGTGCTGAACGCAACAATGGAGTAGAATTACCTGGATTCAATTCCAATACAATGAGATAACACAAACCGTTGTCTCGAGAAATGTTGCCGTTTAAATAACAATAGAAAAGAAAAACATGTACCAGCAGATAATACTTGGTTGGTTGGTTGGCCAAGGTCATGTTTCGAATAGAAACATTTTTGAGGCTGAACATCCTTTCAAAGTAGAAAATATTTAACTTTTTTATTATATGCAGAATATTTCTGGCATTGGTCATTTAATGATCGAGCCACCGTTTGACATCTCACAGGAATTAAATGATGATAATTTCAAATGATTGATAGATTGATTGGTTACTTTTATTATTTCCAAATTGGGGGAAAATTCTGTTTTTTCAGCAGTACATACATGCAGCATATTAGGACGTACAGTACATATATTCAAATGAATAAATACGTGTAAAAAGAAACCAATAATAATAATAGAAAAGAAAAAAAAAATACTAACTTATAATAATAATAATAATAATAATAATCTCTATTTATATAGCGCCTTTCTAGACCAGGGTCACAAATAGAATTACATCAACCACAATAAACAATAAAAGGAAAGGAAAATAATGATAATACCTTCATTCTTCCAACATTGGGAAAAGGCTTATTGTTTCAGCAGACGATACACATATTAAGACATAAAGTAAACATATTAAAAACAATAATAAATAAAGAGAACCAAACTAACTAATAAATAATTTAAAATATACCAACTTACGATAAGCAATATCAATAATATGAAACTATGATAATGATGAAACCTTTATTCTTCCCACATTTCAGGGAATATTTATTGTCGTATTCAGAGACTTTGCACATTCACACACTTTATTGACATAAATAATTTGCACACAAATGGCATTCATATCACAATAGACAGTTTAAAAAAAAAAGCTTTTATTGTGGAGCTAAAATCCTTATTGATTTCCTTTATAAAGAACTTGTTGAGGGAGACGATTATTAGACAGTTAATTATTATTTTAACATGTTTATTTCTCTTTAAAGGTTCCGCTTATCTTCTTGAATTTCATTTCTTCCTTTCCTTTTTTTTTATCCTGACAGTAAATCAGTTACAATTTATATTTAATTTAATATCAATTATTCAGAGTTAGATTGATGAGGCTTCATGACTTAATTTTTTTCTTTTTTATTTCTTGTCAATTCTTACAGTAAAAAAGGCATTTTTGTGATTACAAATAAATATTTCATGTTCATTTATTCATAATTGAATCCCAAGTATCATCGTTTACTGTATATCTCAGAGAACTGAGTTCGATCTTAAACCTCATTAAATCCAGTTTTTGCTTCTGTCTCTAAAATGTATTCACGTAAAATATAGATAACTTGGGGATTCTTTTTTAAAAAAGGTGGTTTTAATGGCCCCTCACAACAGTGCGTACCGATAATTAAAATCTGTTGAAAGTGAAATATTCATCTGTGTGTACGCTTTAAGAAAAGAGCGGTTTACAAAACTCGACAAATGTAGACAAAAGATTGTGTACAGAAAAAGGCTGTTGAGGACGGAAGAAGGACGTGCGTCGACTCGATTTCCAGACTAATAGAAAAAACTCTATCAGAACGACAATAATGGAAGCAGTATTCTGAGCAAGATATCATCGGTGTACACATTTATATTTATGATGCCTGTTCAAAAGAAAGCCAGGAGGCATTGTCTCCTTCCATCATTTCACATTTCTAATAAAAATAAACGTATCAAGGAGCTGCTCAGTATGCAGACCTGGTGTTTGTGCTTCTGATGGAGAATCAGTTTGTGTCGTAGTTAACGCAAACATCACTGTGATGAATGGAGTCCTTTCTCTTTAGAGTCACTTGACTTTGGGGGAGTGACATGGAGTCGCAGACGAGGACCTGACGGGGACCTCAAAGGACTCAACACTGGTTTGTTATATCAAGTGTTTTCAGGTCAAATTCCCTTGTTTTGTTGGCATTTCTTGGCCCGGTATGTTGCTGCTGAATACTTTGATTACAAAATACTTCATTAACATTAAGGTGATGCTATACTTTATAATGGATATTTTTACATTAACTGGAATTACTCCGAGAGTACTCCGGGTACTTCCTGAACACGCTTCCGGACCAGAGGAGAGAAATCCTTCCAGACTGTTGCTCCTAAGCTTTGGAACGATCTGTCTCTCTGTGTTCGATGGATCTACTGACTCCTTCAAGAAACATCTTAAGACCTTCTTATTTGTGCAGGCTTTTGTTAAAGAATGTATGTTGCTTACAGTTTTTTGCGTCTCACAATGAGCTGGAAGTAATGTTCTCGGTTAGAGTTTCGTTTCTCGAGAAATGACAGTTTGTGCATTAAGATACAGTGACCTCACCAGGATAAGCGAGTTGGTTTCCCCCGTGCAGGCTGTTATACCGCGCTCACTGACTCATACAGAAAACCTATTTGTTGCTGACTGCGTCCAGCAACAAATGAACAAACCGTTTGTAATAAAGTGTGTCGTCAACTGAACTATGGAATGTTCTCTTTCCGATTGTCCGGGAGAAAATCCCTGACAGCTTTTCATTGTATGTATTTAAACTGTGTACTGTTTTTTATTGTTAAAGCTCTTTGTGACCCTGGTCTAGATAGACGCTTTACAAATAACCTTTACTTACTTATTTACTTACTTACGTACATACAAGATGGACGTTACGGACAGTACGACGGTATGTTTTTAAGCATCTTTTTGGAGAAAGTTTGTCCTTAGGTGCTCAGTCGCTACAATAAAATAAACCAATAAACATTTTTGTCCATAACTCTAAAAAGGAACAGATTACTCTGAAAATAATCCCAACTCTTAGTCGACATGAGGGTGATTAAAAGATAAGTGATGTTTGAATTGTGGGTGAACTATCACTTAAAAAACTGGCGTATTTATAAGTCAAGATATCAGCGAGAAAATTTCTCTACTTTCATTTGAGCGAACCGTCCAGCGGGGCCACATAAAATTAAAAACACAAAAATATGTGGCCCAGCATGAGTGGTTTATTTGATGTCAGGTCCATGACAGCGTTACCCTGGTGTTGGTGTCCTGGATAAATGAAAAGTGTCCAACATTAAAGCCTATTTTCATCTCCCCTCGACTGATTTGAATCAAAAACATCTGCTGACATTTTTTTTTCTCCACCTGACATATTAAAAGTCACCTCATGTGATCGAGAGAACAACATGCACACTTCCTCCGTTGGCATTTGGGATGATTAAAGCGGACTAGAAACGACAGTTGTTAACGTTGGCAGCAGCAATAATTATAAATTAATTCAAAGCTGGGGCGGAGGAAGTGCTTATTTCCATGTTAGATGCATTTAATTGTCTGTCACTGAACATTCGCTTTAATCACTCTTGGCTGCTACAGCGGATTTTAATAAATCCCCCCCCAACCACCTAATAATACCTTCGATATTTTTCATTCATTCTTGGTGCGAAAATGCCGCGTCAGCAAAAAGCAATTTAATAGTGACATTAAAAACAACATTTCAATGCATTCTCTTCCATTATTGGCAGCTGTAATATTCTTCATGGCCGCCGTTAAAACCGGAGGAATGAAAACGTTGAATATTTTCTCTTGTTATCGTCTCCTCTCCTTCTGCAAGTCTACACTTTAAAGTATATATTTTATTGAGTATTGTTTTGATTGTTTAAGCACTTTGTGACCCTGGTGCGGAAAAGCACTCTATAAATACAAATTACTAACTTACTTACTTACCAGTGATGAACATGAATCACTTTTATTTATCGTTCATTTCGCATTTCTGATTCATTTGGTTCTGCTACGTTTGCTCTTAGCATTAGCGCTTAGCTTCTACGATTAGCTACAGCATTTAGCGACATACAACATCTTAAAAAAAACATCGTGTTTCAACAACAATACGCACCGGTTTACTCACTTTGTTCATGCAGTCGAGAGCGGCCCTGGTAATTGAACTTGCAACTATTACCATGAGCATGGGTTAAGGACCCATTCTTTTAGCTGTCCAACTTCATGCCTGACCCAAAATATTTCTTTTTTAAAAATGCTTTAAGAGAAAGTGGCTGGATGTTTCACCGTCACTTAGTTTATTTAAGATAAGAAAGTGCGGAATTATTTAAAACACACATCTTATAGATTTAAAAAAATAACAAAACATTTTGAGAAAATTAAATAAAAAATGACAGTATGCAAAATGCCCCTGACACATATTTTATTAATACGACCGTAGCACTTCAAACTATTATATATATTTATATATATATAAAAATGTGCAAAAAATATGGAGTAAAATAATAACTCAATCAATAATTTTCAATCATATAATACATTTACAAATAGACAATACATAAAGAGTCCACTATGTCCAGAGTCCAAAAGGTCCAAAATCAAAAACAGGAGAGAAACAAATGATCCAGAAGTGAAATTTAAAGAAAGCATAAACAAACTCAGGTTATATTAATGCTATAGATCATCCTGGTTGTCCTGATGGTAGGGGTTAGTTGACCATAGTTCCTGTTATTGATCCTCAAGAACTAAATGGATTCAAACATCCGGTCCAATTAGGTGATATGGTGTCACAGTAAAGTCTGGTAAATAAAAATAGAAGATGATCATCACACAAATACACTCGCTGTTTTTTTGTTTCTTGTTTCATTTTACCTCACACTGGTTGGATTAAACACACGCACTTAAAATAAAGTATATTTGTTCATAGTTAGTTGACTTAGTGACGTTAAAAGCTTCTGGTCGTTATGCAAACAGACCCTCAGATCAGCCCCCGGCCGGTTCCACTGACCGCTTCAAGCGTTTGAACCCGACTTGGTGAAAGCTGATTTTCTTTTAGTCTTTAATATTCATTCTCTGTCTTCTTCTCACTGTCTCTGTTTCTCCTCACATCTCCACTGGCTAATGAGAGTCTGTCTGCTGCTCTCGGTGCGTCTGCCTCAAAGCTTTTTGTCTTCACCTCCACAAACGACTGTTAAAACGGACCACATTAATAAATAATCCACTGGTTATAATAACATATTTTAACACTTGTTTTTTTCGTTTTTTTTCTTTATTCATGCTCATGAAAAACTCATTCGTTTTAAGTTCTGAGTAAAATGAATTTAGATAAAATAGAAGCATCAAAATTCACCTACAATATCATCTTCTCATTAATAAATACAAATTAATGAATATAGTTGGAGTATTTTTGAATAGTTTAAACAATTTGTTTACACTATAGTTTGAACTATACCTTTGAAAAAACATTATTCACATTTAATGTTTAAATTTGGAGATTAGTAACAAGTATGAAGTACATCAGTGCCATCAGAATATTGAATTATCGTCTTAAAGTTCTATCTAGTAGCTTGTACCATTTTGGCATTTTGTGGAAGAATTATTACACCAACATTTATTATTGTATTTAAAATGCTATAAATTAAAAATATTAAATTTACAAAATGTATTTTTTAACAATTTGAATTAAAATATGAAA
Organism: Callionymus lyra; assembly: GCF_982586985.1. Classification (NCBI taxonomy): domain Eukaryota; kingdom Metazoa; phylum Chordata; class Actinopteri; order Syngnathiformes; family Callionymidae; genus Callionymus; species Callionymus lyra. The sequence continues at coordinate 14,539,376 of NC_141822.1, read as the reverse complement.
ACTTTAATGAATTCAAATTGTCGATGATAAATTAAATTGTTAAAAAATATAACATAATTAAAATGATCCAATTAAATTATTAGATAAAAAATAAACTCAACCTTTGAAGATAGAAATTCATCAAGAAAAAAATCAAAATTCAACGCTTCATGGAAATAAAATCTTCAACATTTGAAATGTTAATTCCAATCATTCAATATTCTGAAGGCACTGATATACTCACATAAACAAGGGTTGAATGGAAAATAATTTCTCGATTCATTTGAGCTGCGGTTGAGATGCTGTGAAATGCGTCAACACTGCCATCTAGCGTAGAAAGGTGTCATAGTCCCATCTACAAGTTTAGTCAAACACACTCCAAACTTAAATCTTGTTCTTAAAGTGAACGCAGGAAGTCGTTTTTAGGGTCTGTGTGATCAACATAAGTGTGGTCCTAACAAAACATTGTCTTCTGGTTTTAAACTTTTGATTGACACGTGAATCATCTGTAAAGATTCATGAATAAAATCCCCTCATTAATGTGTGTGTGTGGGGGGTAGAGTTCAAAGTTGAATCTTCATTTACATAATCTGACTATTAAGCAGTGGAGCTGCCTTGATGGAGCCAAAAGGATTTATTTTTAATCTCCACGCATTTTGAAAAAAATAACTGTCTGTTGCCAGTGTGTAGGATCTGCTGTTGCTCAAACTTCCTGCGGTGAGTGTTTAACTTCACTCCAGTGTGTGTGTGTGTGTGTGTGTGTGTGTGTGTGTGTGTGTGTGTGTGTGTGTGTGCGTGTGTGTGTGTGTCCTCCACAGTGGCGAGGTTTCCAATGGCAACACCGACTTGACAAATATTACCGCAACAAATAAGAAACATGTGGGTGTAATTGGGTGTCGCCATAGCAACAGGCTGGACCTGTATTAACGACAGCGCAAAAAGAAGAAGAGGAAAACATGATTTTTCTTTTTAGGATGGGGGGGTTGTCTCTTGGGGATCCCCTAATGGTGAGAATCAGAATCAGAATTCTTTATTTTTGCCATTATCAGTGGGGAGGATCCACTCGTTTGGAATTTGTTTCAGTCCAGTTTGCAACATCAAACATTATAGAATAAAATATTAAACATAAATACAATAACATTTACAATTATTTACATTAAGGGGGGCTTGAATCACAGATGGTTCTAGCCCAGCTCTACTTACTGGATATGATTGTCAATTTCCTTTTTAGTCTTACACGTTAAAGTTGTTACTTTGAGAAGATCTTGGGACCCCTAGTGGTGAGGTGCCCACATACGCCTTTAAACGTGCAGAGCATTATAGGATTTTTTAGGACATTTATTAAAAATGTAGTGTTATGGGTGTTGACATTTTTAGTGTTTGTATTGCAGCTGAAAATACTCAGTACATCACTGTGAAATAAACTTAATTTTTTTTAGCATTTGAAAATATTGTTGAAACCAATGAGCAACATTAACACTATGAGTGTCTTAATTGCGCAATTCAAAAAACAAGATGTTTTTTTGTTTTTGTTTTCATACCTAATAGGATATAAATTGAGATGAATATCAGATAAAGAAAAAACACAACGACACACAAGCAATGTGTTTCTTTGTAGCCGTATATCATTAGTATGGAGAGATAGAACCACTTAATAAGTATCAAAATATACTTATTTTTCAAGTTCGCATCAGTTTGTGTTGATTTAAAATTTAAAACAAGCATTATAAGAACATAGAACGTTAACCGGGTAAGGTTTCTCTAAGATCTTAGAATTCCGAGGTGTTTTTAATGAATGAAATTTAAAGAACTGGAACGCATTCTTATCTAGGATGAATCTTCAACATATTTGTGGATCCAGATGGTAATTTTGGAGCATCGACACGATCTTGTATTTCTAAACTCGTGTCGTAACTTATGCTGCTTGTTCTTGCTCCTCCTTCAGTGTGACCTAATGATCACTGAAGGTCCAGATACTTTCCATAGCAACATTATTAAACAAAACATGGAAAGGTTGAGTCGGAAGATCGAGTTGACTCACAGGGAAGAAAATAGCAACGGTGGAGACTAATAACTCACACAGACACTCACATGGAGTCAGTTACTCAGTTTAATGAAAACCAGAACATGCACAACAACCCCGAAAAAAAAAAAAAAAAAAAAAGGTGGGCATCACAGCGCACACGTCAACACTAGTCATACATACATCAGCTCGTGTCTACTCTCAAGCATAACAGTGCTCACTGGCGCCTACTGACAGAATGACACTAAAAAGCGGTTTTGACAGCAAAAAACTCCGAAGAACACTTTCGACACGTCGAGCATTCGTCGTCTTTACTTCGGGGGGGTGGGGGGGCCCCGCCCGCCCGGGGGAGCCCCCCGAGGAGAATCTGGCACCTTAGAATCGGTTTAATCCTGGTTATCTTACACCACTTGTTTACTTTACATCCTTCACTTACCTCTAGTTGAACGACAGAAGCAAACATTCCAACTAACAGTGACGCTACAGTGAGTTCAGGCACAGAATAAGCAGAAAAAAAAAGGAATGTCGATGCGTAAGAAAACAGGTCAACATCGGATGATGACATTTGGGAAAAAGTGTGTCGTTAGAAGCCTCTCAAAGCGTTTCAAGGGGAATTTGGACTCCTCAGCTCCATAGTCAAGTAAGGCAAAGAGTTTGACAGCCATATTTATCCTCCTTTTTTCCCCCCCTCTAACAGCTGAGGTATAAACTCCACAACCACCACCAGAATTCCCTGCCAACTCACGAGCCCTGAGTCAGCTGCCGAATGGAAATGGAATGCCGTTGATTACAAGTGCAAATGACCCCATGAATGCCTTGTTTGGTGTTGTCACGATTAAGGCCGCAAAACATGGCGCAAAAATGACAAGAGCTTGAGCGTGAATCCAGATGTGAAAATTCCCAACAAATCTTCAACTTCGTCGAATAAGTTGAATTATAGGGTAAAATTTGGCAATTTCGATCCCTGATTTAAGATTGATAACCATTATCCCTGTCATCTGTGATTCTACTTCATTGGTACTGCGCCCTCTACCTCACCCATAGCAACAACCTAAATAGGGCATTGAATTAATTCCTAGAACCACGGTTAGAACCGCAACCCAGGGTTTTATTGTAGCAAGTTTATGTTTTTTTCCAGAGACACAAAATCTCTTCTTTTTTTTTTTTGTCACAAACCATTAATATTCCTAAACAAGTTTGATCGGCTTTGATGGACATTTTCACAGCCGGAGCGTCGCCGCTAAGCTCAACTTTTGAGTGACACACGAGAAAGAAAAACAAAAGAAGCCATTGAAGTCCAACTTAATATAAATCATTAATAACCAACAGCTGGAGGAAAGATAATATATTCAGGTGAACTGAGGAGGACCGTGTTCATAAACACACAACAAGGAACGTTGGACAGCTGCTGTGAGATAAACAAAACGACAATGTCAAAATAAAGTACCAGTTTTTGTCCACTGTATTATTCAGTTTGGTCTCGAATAACATCCAAAGAAACTTGGCAGGAGAGAAAACAGTACAAAATTAAAACGATGACATCAAAAGTGCTCAAATAAGAATCTTTTTTCTCTTTTTTTTCTTTTTTTTTTTTTTCACAGGAGGCAGATTTTTTCTTTTTTTTCGTTTCTAACCGTGTCCTCTAAGTCGGGTCGGAAGATGGGAGGAGGAAGCAGCCAAGGAGGAGGCGAGCAGGAGTCTTCGGTTTCCGTCCTCTAATCATCTGGTCGAATCTAACCCAGGCTGGTGATGTTGGCCCGGCCACCAGGTGGCGCCACGATGCGTTGGGTGCTCCTGCGTGGAATGTTGTCGTCCACCTGGGCGCCTGTGAGCAGAGGTCAGAGGTCAAGGTCGATTTTTTTTTTAAATAACTCTACAGCGAGGGTATGTCAAACTCAAAGCCCAGGGGCCAAAACCCTTCAAGTCATCTATGTGGCCCCTAAATAACACATTATTGGTGTCAAAGGTTAAACTGTATTTTTCGAACCATAAGCCGCATATAGCCACTGATAGCTTTGACTGATGCCGTGGCTACGTAGTATTACTCTCTCCTAGCCTTACGGTGTAGATGAGCCTCACACAGCTTTACTACAGAGCCTCTGGGAGTAATACTCCGAAGCCGAACAGAGTGATACTACGGAGCCTTGCGAAGGAGTATCGCTTAGTTATAATACAGAGTCTCGCGGAATAATACTACGAAGCCTTGTGGAGTTATGCTACGAAGGCTCATAGAGTAATACTAATAGACCATCAGAGTGTTACTTCAGAGCCTCCCAAAGTAATACTAGGCCTAGCGAAGTTATATCACGGAGCCTCTCGGAGTAATACTACAGAGCTTAGCGGAGTAATATTACGAAGCCTTGCTGAGTGATACTAAGGAGCCTCACAGACTTATACTACGGCGCCTAGCAGAGTAATAATACGAAGCATCACTGAGTGATACTAAGGAGCCTTTATGTAGCATTACTGCAAGGCCTTGTGGAGCAATACTAAGGAGCCTCGCGGACTAATACCACGGAGCCTAGCAGAGTAATAATACGAAGCATCGCCGAGTAATACTAAGGAGTCCTTATGTAGCATTACTGCAAGGCCTCACGGAGTGATACTACAAAGCCATGTGGAGTTAAGCTACGTAGCCTCACAGAGTAATATTAATAAGCCTAGCCGAGTAATACTGCGAAGGCACGCGGCCCAGCAGAGCGTTGTGGAGTTATACTTCAGATCCATGCAGAGTAAAACTAAGAAGCCTAGCATAGTTAAATCACTAAGCCTTGCAGAGTAATACAACTGAGCCTCACGGAGTAATACTACATTGCAACACCCAGTAATACTAGAGCCTCACAGAGTTATGCTACAAACCCTCGTGAACTTATGCTACTGAGGCCTTTGATAGAAATGTTTGCCAAAGGAGAACAAACAGTAGAATAAACACAGATATATTTAAAAAACAGAAAAGAACACACTTCTTATTAAGGATGGTTTTGTAAAAATAGATTTGTATTTTGTTTCGATCACGCTTACCTGAGAGGCTGAAGCCGGACTGGTGCAGGTTGCGAGACGGTTGATTTGCCTGCTTGGCAGGTGAGGTCTTAGCGGACGAGGCTGGCGTCATGGCTTTAGGGGTGACCGTGACCTCACACACCGGCCCGTCATAGAGACCCCTGGGGACGCCCCTCAGCTCGGCCAACTGCCATGAACAAAACAAAGTCATGAAATCTAATAAAACATAGATTTATATCGAGTCACTGGTGGACGGACAAGCGTACCCTGCTGCGGGCTTTTATCCTCTTGTAAACGTAGTCGGGGAAAGGTTTCCGCGGCACGAATCTCCCGGAGCCCTCGCTGGCGTGGATGTTCCCTTCTTCAAGGACGATCTTGCCCTGGCTGATGACCACCAGGGGGCCCCCGCGCACCTCCACACCTTCGAAGATGTTGTACTCAACACTCTGCAGAAGACACACAGACGCAGATGTTGGGTTAGAAGACTGAGATGAAGATAGATGGATAGAAGACTGCTTATGGCAAACTTTAATCCATCAAATGTTTCAATGTGATGCACACATTCATAGGTTCAAAGCTTAGATTAGTTTAGGTTGTTTTTTAAGCATTGGATTTTTTTTTTTTAAATCATTTAATATACTAATTTCTATATTGAAAGTTTGAGTGTGTTTTATTCATTAATTGAATTTGATAATTTGTATATTTAAATGTTTATTTGGTTCATTTTCTTGTAATAAAACATATTATATTCATTAATACACATAGAGTTTGATATTCTTATAACGATATTTCAAAAATAAATTCTCCAAATTCAATACTTTTTCATTCGTAGCCTTTTAAATTCAATATAAAACATTTGTACAATAGTCACACCAGACAATACTCGCTTTTTTATATTGAATTCAAAAAGCTACAAATTTAAAAAAATATATTTTTATTATGAATTAAACAAACTATATGTTTTTTTTGTTAATTATTAAAACTTGATATAGTAATGATTTAATTGTTTTTCTGTATGGGGTGAAAATAGAACGGTTTAAATGTTTACATTGATATTGTAAATGCTCTTTCCTGTAAAATTGAATAAAAAGAAAAAAAGAAATGATTGAATTGAATTATTCAGTAAAAACAAAAAACAAAACAAAAATCATTAAAAGAGACTTGTTTAAATTAAATTATTATAAAAATAATTAAATGTCATTTTCATACAAAATTATTTTTTGAGTGTCATCAGATATTCATCATCATGAATATCTGATGACACTGATATACCTTCATATCCCTTCAGCTGACCTCTAACCTCCGACTCTATCTTTTCCTATTGGTCATTTCCTGTCCACAGCTCAGTTCTGAAACTGTGCTACAGATTTATTGGCGTCGCTGTCAACCTGCCAGAACGTTCATGAAACGGCGTTGACTTATAAGAAGAGCTTAACAGCTTTATAGGGTTTTTTTTAACTGAAAAAAAGATTATTGGTTTGGAAAAAAAAAACACATTTCAGGACCAAACCGGAGAGAGATGCCGCTAAGAAGAAGAGTGTCTCTTCCGTCAAAGAAACATGTGTTCAGGCACTCTTCCCATGAGCACCTTCTCACAGTTGTAAATGTGCAGAGCTGAAGAAAATGTAAACCCACGATGCAATTATAGAAAGAGACGCAGCGAGATGAAACATTCACGTCCTCTCACCGAGAAGATTAGTTCCAGTCGTCTCCGAATACTTACTGTAAAAATCACACTCGCGACTGCACGAGAGGTAAACCTCGCTGGAGCTCGAATGGCAGTGGATTAGTTTTACCTTCAACGCACAGTTTTAAAAAAATCACAAAATCTGAGCAGATACATTCATTTGAAGCTCGTAGTGACAGTCAGTGTGACAGGTACAATTTAGAAAAATAACTCAATTTTCTCCAGAGTAAAATGATTATTTGACTCTCAACATGTCAAAATACTTGTTTCAGTCAAGTTTATTTTTATTTTTATTAAATCCATCTGGTTGCAGAGAAACCAGTCAGGAGCTCCTGCTTATTCCAGATGCATTTTCATCTTGCTCCAAAGATTTTTGTTTTATATTTTATGTTGTATCTAAACTGTCACATGTTGAAGGGCAGTAAAAGTAATGTCTACATTTAACAAGTCTCCCTTCACAAATTGGTCCGTGAGCGCCACCCTGAGGTTGAGCGGCGCAATGACATCTTTAGACGAAGCAGAAAATGTACACAAAACACACATATTTAGCAACTTATTCAACATATTCAAATGTTTCCTCATGTAACAAAATGTTGACTTATTTGTTGCAATACATGACTAAATGGTGGTTTATTTACCGAATTGTGGGTCTTGGCAGAGATGATGCTGGTGACGTCGGGGTCCCACAGCACCAGGTCAGCGTCGGAGCCCACGGCGATGCGACCCTTGCGTGGGTACAGGTTGAAGATCTTGGCAGCGTTGGTGCTGGTCACGGCTACGAACTGGTTTTCATCCATCTTCCCGGACACCTGGAGGGATCAGACCCACATGGTCAGGTGGAGTCACGCAAGAAATTCAAAATAAAGAGGATCGGAGAGTTATTTCCTAGTGTCAGTGAAGATAAACTGATTTTTGTTTCTTTGTGGAACAATTTTAACAAGCTTTTGATACTATTTTAATACACTTTCATATGTTTCTCTACGTTCAACAGCAGAAATCGCTACACAAATATAAATAAATTAACATAAACTTAAATAATTGAGCTAAATAAAATATTTGAAACTTAAACAGTAACAAATTAAATCAAAAAGGGTTAAATAATTAGTCCTGAATATTCTACTGTATCAGACGTAAGGTAAAGGTATGTTTTTAAATTCACAATCTAACAAATCTGCACAAATACATTTTTTATATGAAATTAATTTTAAAAATGATTCAACTATACTCAACGACTATCTTGTGCAAAATGGACAAAATAGAATGAAATGCTAGAATAAATCAAAACATTACAACACATTGCAAGTATTTCAAGATGTATAATGTGTTCCCATTGGGTTTTGAATAAAAAATATAAAACATTTTACAACAGTGGTTTGTTACCGCACCTCTATTGATTATTTCTGTCTGAAAAGTGTTTTTTTCTATTTCTTTAAATGGTATTTTCTCTTAAGTAACATCAGCCTTCGACTCTTGACCCGTCAAAACAATTATTTCAGACAAGTTTACTCAAATATTAAACCTTTAAACCAGTGAAAAGGGGCTGAAACCTAAAATCTATGTGATTTATTTTTTACAATTTTTAGTGAATTTAATGCTGACATTAAACCAGCCCATGGTTCATAAAAGGAACCCTCGCTTTAAAGTTAAACGACATTTTTATATCGATGCGTTGATGAAGCTTCATGAACGCTGCTCCCATTTTCTGTCCTCATTTTCAGAGGCCACTAGGTGGCGCCACCTGCTGGATCTACGTACCACACACTTGTCCCAGATGACGGACATCCTCTCCTCGGTGCCGTTGACCCCCTCGGGAATCAGAGTGAAGTCGTCTTTACCCACGGCACGCTGGGCGGTGTTGAACGGACAGTGAGCGCTTCCCGTCACCTGCAGGTCGCCGCTGGACGAGCGACATGGGAGGAGAGTTAGTGAGGCGATGATGATGGGGGGGGGGCGGCGGTGAGTCGAGCCACGGTCTCACCAGGACAGGAGGGAGCTGAGATAGTCTGGCGTGGTCGGGTCAGGACTCAGAGGCGGCGAGGTGACGTAGGCGGCCGCTTTAGCCCAGTTCTTGCTCCAGTAGTGCGAGCCGTCCGTCCCCAGACTCGCAGCGATGGGCTCGCCGTAGACCACCGTTCCTGAATGAGACGTTCCTGCTTCAGTACCAATGCTGGGACTCTCAGCTGAATCTAATGTGTTTTAAAGTCTCTTTTTCTTTTCATTTAAACATTAAAACAAGACATCAAGCATTGTATCTATAGAATGAGATGTACTTACTCATAACTAGTTGTTAGAAGTAATAATACACTTAAATATCGCTTTTTTTTCTTCTTGATTCTGTATCTTAAAGTATTGTATGGATATTTTTTACAATTTTGAAATGTAAAGATATTCATAGCATTTGTTTATTTTTTTGTTTAAATAAAACCTCCTACTGTGTCGCTAAATGCAGCAGTTATTACGTCCTCTGCAACTCAATAAACAATGAAATCTCGCGAGATCCCATCAATGACTGAGGACGAGAGGATACATTTGACTCTAGCAGCTTTTAAAGCTAAAAATTGGATACATTTTGGTTTCAAAACAAATGATCATCAAGTTAATGTGGTCTGTAACTTCTGAAACACGAGAGTCAAGTACTCAGATCATAAAATATATGCAGTATATCCTAAAAAATATATATACAGTATATCCTTGTTCCTACAGTATCGCAATACATCGTATCGTTGCACATGTATCGTGATACGTAACATATTTCGCCAGATTTCGTGCAAATACAAACACCTACTTATGAACTTCTTTCAAACAACAAATCCACAAAAACAAAGTTAAGTAATATATGTAATTTTAATTATTTGATTAAATCATGTGAAAAATGTTGCTTTTTTTAAAAAAAAACTTTAAATACTGAAATGTATCATCTTTGTATTTAAAAATTTCGATTTTGGATATTTGCTGATTATCGTATTATACAATCACTAGAGTATTTTTTGTTCTTCTCGGGCCATCAAAACATTATGCAAACTATGTTTCTCAAATTGATATTTAATATTAATGTTTGTAAAGTATTCATCGAGGCATGGAGGTTTGTAAATATTAGTGAGGTACATGATATGAATAATTATGAATTTCTGTTTGAAATGACACATTTGCTTGAAGGAAACAAAGTTTGATTTTTTTTAAATTATCTTCTATTATATTGTTAATATATATTAAAGAATAGAGATTATTTTGTAACGAATGTGTTCATTTATCCATAAACGTGTCCCATGTGGTGAGAAGTTGTTAAACAAGCCGGTATTGTGTTAAAATGTCACCTCTCTTCCTGGCCTGAGCGATGACATCAGCAGCACTCTTGCTCATCACCTTGGTGACGTACAGAGGACAGTTGGTCTGGTTGGCGACGGTGACGGAGCGGTTCACGGCCTCTGCCTCCACCTACAGAAAATCAAATGCATTACACACCCAAAATATTAACGTTTCTAATTTAAAAAATATCATTTTCTAAATTAAAACATTTTGTACAAAGAACCTTCATTTGAAAAATATATTTAAATCTAAAGTTCAGACTGCGGTTGACCACATGAACATAAAGAAATGGTGCAGAAATGTTTAAAATGTGATTTTCTTTTATCTCAAAAATCTGACATTTGTGTCAAAAAATATTGATTTTTTAAATTGATTTTAATTGATTAAGAAGACGCAAAAACACGCCAAAGTTATGTTAAGTTACGGCTCCAGTATATCATGTGAACATTAAAAAAAACTTTGAAGATAAAAATAATTCATATAGATAATCAGGTAAAGTAAACATAAAAAAAAGACAAAAGTTGTAATTCTTTTAGTGTTTCTAAAAGAATTTACAGATTTTCAAAATGTGATTTTCTGAAATCTGAACAAGGCCAACAAATGTAGGTTTCTAAAGATAAATGATGCCACAAAATCAAAGTGTAGGCCCCGGTTGACCATATGATAACAGAGAAATTAAATTGTGATTTTCTTTTTCGTTCAAAAATCTGACACTGGTGTCTAAAAATATTGAAAAAAAAGCCAAGTTTGTTTAAATTTCTAAAGTAAGTAAGTAAGTAAGTAAGTCATTTATATTTATATAGCGCTTTTAGATGCCACAAAACCCGCCAAAGTTAAGTTATGTTAAGGGTCCAGTAGATGATTTTTTCAACAGAAAAAAAGGTGTGGAAATGTTGAAAAAAATATATGTTTAATCGAGGAAAAACAAGAAAAAAATGTTGGACAAAATGCCACAAACGTTTTTTTTTAAATTAAAGATTTTCTGAAAGGCCAACAAATGTAAGTTTCTAAAAATAAATGATGCCACAAAATCAAAGTTTAGACCATGTGATCACAAATAAATGTTCTCTGATTTAATCTTGCAAGCATGTCTTGAAATACATGATGAATCTAGATAAACCAAAATAAAAGAGTGTGAGTCACTAATAAACCATAAAATCAAACAAAAATAATGAAGTTCATTAATGAAGCAAACCTCCTCTGGATGGCTCAGCACGTGTCCCTCGGGTCCAGTAATGCCTTGCTCCAGCATCCGACGTTGCTCCTGAACAAACACACAAACAGAATCACAAATTAAACAACAATAATCGACATTAAATCAGGCGTCACTGACCTCGGCCACAATGTCTCCATTCTCGGCATGCACCTGAGCGATGGCCCCCAAGTCCCGGATCACACTGAACACCTCGTACACCTGCAGCAACACGAACGGGAAAAAAAAAGTCTAAAGACATCTTTGCGATCGAACTTTAAAACATAATTCTGGTGAATACGGTCACGCCCGCCGCTTTGCTGCGAAACTACTCCCCCTAAAGGACACAAATGGTCATGACATCTGCATCGGTTTATTTAATTATTTAACGAAGTCATTCAATGTTCAACAGCTTTCACTATATATGGTGTGTTAAATAAATCCAGACGAAGAGACACGCATTTTGTTTTTTATAAAATATGTTTTTTTTACAAACTTTAAAACGATCCATCCAAACAAAAAATAAAAGCTCAATTATTTTAAGAATAATTCAATGTAATTCATCATTGTCAAATCTTACCTGAGCATCAGTCAGCTGAAAAAGATCCTTATATGCCAGATACACCAGGAACGAGTTGACGCCTGAAAATATACACATTTTTGTTTAATTTTTTTGTAATTTTTTGATACAAAACCAAGCATAACGTTGTTAAATTTCAAGATAGGGGAAGAGGAAGAGCATCTACTAATTATGTTGTCTGGTTGTTGCTTAAATAACCTATAAATCTTTTTTTTTTCTTGTTTTTAATCCTAAATTATTTCCCTTTTTTCCAAGTGAATCCAACAAACATTTGTCATCTTTCATTCAAGACTCACAGCAAGTGTTATGACACATAATATTACAATATTTTATATTATATATTAATTAATATATTATATTTTATATTATATTTCCTGATTCCTTGTTCAAGTTTGTTCGTACCGTGGTCTTTAACCAGCGCCTCCATCTCCTCCTGAATGCCCTTGTGCCACTCGGTGATGTCCATGTGCAGCGAGTAGTCGCAGCAGCACTTGCTGTCGGCCCACTCGCGCCACTGCTCGAAGGCCGAGATCAGGCTCACCCCCGGTTCTGGCACCACGTGGTCAACTGGGTTCAAGCACAGAAACACATCACGTCAATCAGAACCACAGAAACTTTTTTGGGTGGGACGGATTTATGTGAATGATATGTTTATTATTATTATTATTGTCATTATTATTATTGAATAGGAAACATATACATAATGTAAAAAGTGTGGTTAAAACTATCTACACATAGGGCCACAAGATTACCTGATCAAAGTGTATCATTGTAAATATTTAATAAATAACAAAAATAAATTAATAAATAAAATGGGGAGGATATCAAAGTATATAAAGATTTTAAATATGTTGAGAAATAAGAGTTGATGAGATTTAACGATTAGAATAATCTGTGAAAAAAAATAATTTTCAATATAAAAAAAAGAAGTACTATATAAACTAAAAATATTTTCTAAATATAAAGAATAAATCATTGCAATAAACTGCAATTTTTCGACTTTGAGGCAAACTTTAAATCTTCAATTTATATACTAATAAAGAGAAGAAAAGAAAAAGGCTTCATAATCCTAAAATTCGGAATTAGGTAATTTGGGAAAAACACATTTTTTTAATTCTCATTTGGTTTGGACTATATAAAATAAATAATCATTGAAATAATTGATAACATAATAATATAATATATATTTAACCACGAAAACAAATAATCAGATGAAAGACTGTTTCAACAATGAAACAAAGTGAAGTAAAAAGTCATATAACATTTTGTACCTTTTGATAATTATAATGTTATTATAAGTCATTATTCCATTTTTATGGAAACATACATAATGTCTATGGCAAAGGAATTTGATATTTAAAATAGATAATGATTTTAAATATCAAATAAACAAAATTGTTGAGAAAACATGATTCTAAATACCATATAACGAAACATATATTTTAAAACAAACCAAATGTAGATATTTTGACTTCAAACAAGAAGTTATATTATTTGTAAAAAGCTGTTTCTAGTCTTGAAATGTCACCAGTACAAGTGCAGACTCTGCATTCTTTCCTATCTTGAACAATGTGACGGTCAGCATAAAATGAGCTGAAGCTCAGGGAGTGTTTTGTTTTGAGAAAGAAGTGTTTATGTTTAAAATGTCTTCTCAATAAACCAGTGACCATCCCAGCATAGAATTACATTTCTGCCACACAACAAACACACAGGTATTGATGCTCATCTATAAAATCGTATATATAATAAAAATAATACATGTTTCAATTACAGCTTTTGATCTGAAAAGAAATTTAAAATACAAATAAATGTAGTAAATTGACATTTATCAGTGCCATCATGAATTAAAATGGTTGAATTTAACAGTTTCAAATGTTTTTTGAATACTTTTTTAATTAAAATGTTTTTAGGCAGGTTATTTTTGTTATTAACTACGCTTTTTTTTTTAAATAATTGTATTTGCTAATTTAATAAAAACTAGCATAGCAAGCATAGCATTGGAATAAAAAACTCTCATAGCTAGCATAGCATTTGCTATAAAAAACTAGCATAGCTTGGCTATAAAAACTAGCATAGTTAGCATAGTTTTGGCTGTAAAAACTAGCATAGCAAGCATAAATTGGCTTAAAAAACTCTCATAGCTCTCTCTCATTCTTCTCTAATTTTGTTGTATTTTTATATATTTATTTGTATCCAATATTCGATTCTGATCATTTGTATATTGAAAGGATGAATATTATTTTCTAATAATTGAATTCAATACGCACCTTTTATTTTAAACGTTGATTTTTTTATTCTTATTCCAAAAACTCTTTATATATATATATATTTTGTAAAAATTTTAAATTTGTATTTTGTATTTTGTTGTTGGTATAAAACTGCAATACCGAAGTGGTATTGGAGCTACTCTCAGCCAATCATGGTGGAATAGAAAAGACTGAAGATACTTTTCTTCAAGACACTTTTGAGTATAACAAAACATGAAAAACTTCAAAAGATAGCAACAATGAAATGTTACTAAATATATTGGGCCTGACGCATATACAAGTATAATGAATAATAACAATAATGGTTACTTCCTGGTTCATGGACTTACTGATCATAGTGGTCCCTCCTGCCAGCGCTGCTTTGGTTCCCTGGTAGAAGTCATCGGCCGAGGTCATGCCTCGATCCGGCATCTGGAAGCGAGTGTGGACGTCCAGCCCTCCCGGCATCAGCATCCGACCGTGAGCGTCGATGGTCTTCACCCCGCCAGGAACGATGAGGTTCTCCCCGATTTGTCTAAAGAAATTAAAAAAAAAAAAAAGTTTTTGATATAAAGCAAGTTTAAAAGAAAACAAACAAAGTAGGGAAAAGTACTTGATGACTCCATCCTCCATGTAGATGTCAGCGGAGAAGGTCTGGTCATCGTTCACGATCTTGGCTCCCTTGATCAGGAGCCGGTCGCTCTGGAAAAAACAGTCGAGGGAGGATCCGTCAGATGTTGGTGTGGGAACGAGATTCGAAGAAGACATTTTCACGGATGTTTTCCAGTTTTCCTCCCACTGCTTAACGCACTCGGCAGATGAATCGGAAACTGAAGCTTAGATGAGATCAATAATTCAAGATATTCCTCTTGTCTTTGTTAAGGTTTTTCCTGTCCTGAGGCCAAAACTCTGGGTCAGGAAATCCTTCTTCTTCTTCTTCTCTACAAAGACTCCCAACATGTCTCTTTCGCAGCCACCAGTGATCGCCAATCAAGGGTGTGGAGCCATCAATCATTCGTGCCCACTTTTTTCGGTGCCACTTCAGCCAGTCAATGGGGTTCAGGCCCCCCCCCCCCCTCGGAGCGCCTGTAGCCACTCTCCCTTGTGTCACCCCGGCAGCAAGCCCCCCTACACAACCCCCCGGACCCACAGAGGGAGTGGCTCTGGTCACAAGGACACTGACAAGTGAGGCTAACAAAGGCGGCTCTGTGTGTGAGGCACCGCGGAAATCTGCCGCCCGGGGAGTTCGCAGATCCCAGACCCTGGGAGCAAATGCTGACCCCCCCCTCCAACCCCATCCCCCGAGCAGAACCGAACCAGAACTCAAGAGTTATTAATCTTTCACTTCATGAGTAGGTTTGTTTTAATCTGGAATTTGTCAACAATATGAAGAAGTAAAACCAGTGAACTACTGCTTTTTAATTTGAATTATACATATAAATAACTTTGGGTTGTGAACTATCTAAACCTGAAATCGATCCCAGCTACATAGGGCGAGAGGCAGGGGACACCATGTACAGGTCGCAAGCCTGTCGCACTGCACAAAGAGACGCACAAACATTCATACACAAACACACACAACTACAGGACAATTTTGAGTTCTTAGTCAACCCGTGTATGTTTTAGGGAGTACCCGGAGTAAAACCCACACAAACACGGGATACAATAATAATAATAATAATAATAATAATTGAAACGTTTATTTATGTCTATCATTTTCAATGTTTTAAAGTCAGGTACGACACCGACTATATATGTAGAGAAAATTATCGATACTAATATTTTTTAATTAAGCTGTGAATTAAAGATTAAAAATTGAATCAGATATTTATCTAAATTATTGATACTACAAATTTTAATTAAAAAAGGAAATCTCTGTTTATGAAATATTTTTAATAAATAAAAGTTCCAAATTAATTCCATTAATTGTATTAAAGCTTTTTCTCCATGTCTTTGTTTTTTTATGAGCAAATAAATAACAATAAAATAAGTAGGGCTATATTTCAAGTCCACTGGCAATACAAGTTTTTGATGATAAATCTTCTAATTCTAATATAGCCTTGTAGAGACCTAAGAAAGAAATGGAGGAGACAGTTAAAAATGTAAAAAAAAAGTTTTTTTTAGGTCAACACTACGTTTTTAAACGTATAGATTTATTGAAAAGGAAACATTGCAATAAAAGTAAGTATTATCTGTTCCGTATATCACTGCGTAAAACAAACTAGCCAAACTGGTAGCTATGCCAGTTTTTATAGCCAAAGTTATGCTGGCTATGCCAGTTTTTATAGCCAAAGTTATGCTAGCTATGCTAGTTTGTATAGCAAAAGCTATGCTAACTATGCTCGTTTTTATAGCCAAAGTTATGCCCTGTATGCTAGTTTTTTTAAGATAAAGCTATGCTAGCTATGAGAGTTTTTTTAAGCCAATGATATGCTTGCTATGTTAGTTTTTATAGCAAATGCTATGCTTGCTATTCTCGTTATTTTAGCTAAAACTATGTTAGCTAAGTGAGTTTTTAAGCCAATGCTATGCTGGCTATGATAGTTTTAACGGCCAAAGCTATGCTCGCTATGCTATTTTTTTTTTTAAGCTAGTGCTTTGCATGCTTTGCTAGTTTTTACAGTCAAAGCTATGCTGACTATGCTAGTTTTTAAAGCAAATTCTATGTTTGCTATGCTAGTTTTTTCAGCTAAAGCTATTTTAGCTATGAGCGTTTTTTAAGCCAATGCTATGCTAGTTTTTACAGCCAAAGCTATGCTACTTTTTATAGCCAAAGCTATGTTACTTTTTATAGCAAATGCTATGCTAGTTGTTTTTTTTAGCTAAAGCTATGATAGCTATCAGAGTCTTTTAGGCCAATGCTTTGCTTGCTATGCTAGTTTTTACAACCAAAGCTATGCTAACTATGCTAGTTTTTATAGCCAAAGCTATGCTAGCTTTTATACCAAATGCTATGCTCACAATGCTTGCTTTTTTGGGGCTAATGCTATTCTAGCTATGCTATTTGGACTCTGTAAATGTTTTGAAGTTTACTCTGTCAGACAGTTCTGGAGCGGCGGGCCTGGATCCAGCGTCTGCTGGCCCACTTTCATGCACATTAAAAAATGTGGTGACATCATGTTCCCGTCACAGCTGTCATTATCGCTTTACTGGTCGACGATCATGCAGCGAGAGCGAGTCACAATCATTAAACTTTTGCACAGCGATCGAAAAACCACACAACATCCATCTTGTCCTGCACAAGCAGACACCGAGCTAGAAAATCGATTGTTTGTTCCTGTTGAACCGGAGACGAACCGGGCAACGACCTTTTCTTAGCGGCATTCTGCCTGCTCCACAAACAGGAAGTGGACAAAGCCCAGCGCGTCCACTGGAATTTCACTCCTTTATTTACAACACAAAACCTCGGACGTGCAGACGAGATGCATGAGTTCACACAACATGGTGGATTTGAAACTTTCTGAACACACAAAAAAGTATTTTGATTACAAACCGAAATTAGATTTTTCTTTAACCTGCTAAATTATTCACTATTGTTTAAGGTTTGTAAACGTTTTAATCCGATTTTAAAATACAATTAAATGTTTAAATTGAATTTTGAAAATGTGCATCAAACGTGTTATTCAGAAATCAATGTATTTGTAAAGGTAAGATAGTCAGTGTGTTTGGAACAAACCTTCAAAAGCTAACTATTAAAACTATGTTTTGCTTTGAGAAAAGCACTAAGACAATGCATACCTCTGCCAATGTGTCCGTTTCACTATATTTTTTTAAACACTGCACACAATCAAGTAAATAAAAACTTAATTCAAGTAAGCGACGCCTCAGAATCTTAACCACTAGTCTACTTAATAAGTCCTCATAAAGCAACTTAAAAACTAAGTATTACCACGCATTTGTTTTTTAACAACAGTGACATGAAAATGACAATTATTATTTTCTGTATTGTTATCTTTGCTGTGTTTCATAAAGATACGTCATTTTGGTAGTTGTGAAACCATAGCCCTTGAGCAGCAGCAGTTAGAGGCCACACAAGTCAACGACCTCAAAATCTCTTCGAATCCTGATGGAACTACTGAACAAATCCAATGTTTTGTCATCTATTTTTGTCTTATTTTCAATTTTCTCCTAAAGTTCAAAGAATATATTTAGTTTTAATTAGCAAACAGACGCAACAAAAAACACTAGTAAATGTTGCCAGGTTGAAAACATTGAAGCCAAATGAAACCTCACCCTGAAACATGGAGAAAAAGTTCATGGAATAGCTTTTGTGCGTCTGTGTGTGATGTGTGTGCAGGATTAGGTCGAGTGAAAATAAGTGCACAAGTTCTAGTTGTAGCCTAGCAACGCCTTGTGTTGTCGGTCGTAAAGAAAAACTGTCCAGGAAACACGATGAGGTCAGGTGAGGAATTCCACCGACTCGGATATTTTTGGTTTTTGGATTTATTAGACGTCTCTCAATAAAAAGGAAACAGGCCCGTAAATCTCTTTTTCTTAAGTATTAAAACACACTTCTTTTTTCTAAATGAAGTGTTTTATGGATTCAAACGAGCTACAGTTGTATTTAAGATCCACTCGACCGGTTCATGACGCTAAAGTTAAGGCAATAAAAAAAGCAATTACAAGTTTTGATAAGTCACAACCAAAACCACAAACTCACACCTAAAGCAGTTTGACTTTTGCCGTCACTAAATCCACCGAAGCACTTTTATCGACGTCAGTTGATGTTGAAAGGAAACGAGTGATAAAAGTTAAGTGCGACTGGTAGATTTACCAAATAAAAGAGTCAATTCACAAGTAGCATAAATTAATTCATTTGATCCAGTTATATGTATAACCCCAAATCAGCTGTTTTGATTGACAGCTGGCTGATCCAATGAAATCTATTAATTTATTATTTTTAAAAGGGAGCGTCCCATTGGTCCATTTTCTAACTAATGGCCAATCAACTGGACCTTAACAAACGGCCCCTTCTGTGACTGTATAGTGTCAATAAAGATGTATGTGTACTTATATCAGCAGAGTAAAATACCAAAGTCAAAGTAAAATGGACCAAAGTGTGAAATTTTACAAGAATAATGTTGTGAGAAAACCAATGGTTTGTTTTGATTTGTTTCGAGTCACAAGTTTATCATCGAAAGCTTTGAAGTTCATTATTGGAATTTTTCAAAATACGTTTTCATAAAAGGTCTGAGCGCGGCTGTCGTCGATGTGGTTTGAAATACACAATCAAACTTTGTTCGACTAAAAGGTTCAGCTGCCGTTGAACGCACACATTCTCTGACACACACACATTCAGTGTTCCACACTTTTGAGCTCATGAATGGGCGACACTTGAGCGATTGCTCTTATTGAGGGTTGATGACGCTCAGCTGGTCGTCGGTTCAGACCCAGTTCAGTGTACAGTACCACACACACACACACACACACACACACACACACACACACACACACACACACACACACACACACACACACACACACACACACACACACACACACACACACACACACACACACACACACACACACACACACACACACACACACACACACACACACACACACACACTCCTGTGTAGCTCAAGAGTAAAGAGTTTAATCCAGGATAGTCTCGGAATAGCTTCGGGCTAATAATACTTCTTCTCAGGAGTCTTTACTTCAAATATATTTCTCTATATTCATGAATGGAATGTATAAATACACTTGACATTTCTAGTAAAAAAAAAACAACTGGCTTAATTTAGTAGTTTTTGATCATGGACAAAAGAAAATGTATTTGAAAGGAAAATTGTCTCTTTGTATTTTGAAGTAAAAAACTTTAAATATTCTGCTTTTCCTGGCGTCCACTCTTTTTAAATGTAATTACATTAACCGTTAATCAAACTATTTTAAACAGTGTACAACGTTTTATGTCATTTTCGTTTAATAAGAGTTCTGCTAGCAAAAAGTAGCATGTGGCATGTTTTGCTACAGTTTCTTTAATAATAAAAGGAAACTAAGGTAGCATTGAATTTTATCTCAAGCCCACTTAACCCATTTAAAAGCCATGTAAAAAAAAAAAAGAAATACACTAAATTCGGTCGGTATTCTACGAAATGTCATCATGTCTTTCTGTGGTTTCATCATAAAATCGAACCTCATACAAAAACTACTTCCTGACAATGCTAAAGAAATACTGTGTGGTGCTGAGCGTGTTTCACGTGTCTTATAAAGATGTTTTTAAATCATTATTTTAAACACGATTGTATTCAGCAAAAGAGATGAAAAAATAAATCACACAGGGCGAAGTTGCCGAAAAAAAAAAGTATATTTGCAAAAGTGTATGAGTCCGATAGTAATATTGTTGTTTTTATGATTATCTTCTTGTCCTCTTCTACACAACACTCCCATCAAATACCGGCCAAATCTTCAATGGCAATTTTTCTCTTCGGAAATATCAGTATAAATGTTGACGTAAAAGAAAATCTATATTTCAAAGCTCGGACAATAAAACAAATATCAATACAACAGCATCTTTATATGGTCAAAACAACCCACACGTGGTTTAGGACCTACTACAAAACTCTGCAGTAAGAATTCTGACCTGCTCTAGTAGAAGAACTCACATTTCCCCGATCCTTAAAACTCTTCACTGGCTGCCAGTTTCTTTCAGATCAATTTTAAAATTCTGGTTCTTACTTTCAGATCTATTCATGGTCAGACCTTCCATCAGTGATCTGATCCAGCCTTACACCCCATCTCAGGCTCTGAGGTCTGTGGATCAGGATCTGCTGACGGTTCCTCTACACATACTTACTTACTTACTACACTCAGCTCCATCTAGTTCTCAGATATTAAACTACAATATTCATGAATGATTTTTTTCAACACGTCTATCAGGACCAAACACATTTCTCTGATCCCAGGTGGCGACTTTCAGGAGCTTCATTTATTTTTAATGTTTCTGACATCCATGCTGACCAGGTCCATCTGGTCCTGGCACTGCAGTGGACGCTGCAGCATAAGAAATCATGGTTCCGCCCTCAGACCATTAAACACTCCACGCGTCTAAGTCTGATTGAAGAAGTCGTAAAACTTACAGAGCTTCTTTGTTTTACTGAACTCGTTTCCTGTATTGCTTCTGTTTAGGTTCTAATACACTTGATCCTCTTTTCTTACACGCCCGCACCAGGGGGTCCGAGCGAGGGCGACCCGAAGTCAACCAGCAACACCCGGACCAAACACAGATTCATTCTTCACCCACTTACGGATAATTAGTTTCTGTTATTGAAGGGAAAGAAACAGGTTCGAGAAAACAGATGAAGGGAAATGTGGCACATTTCAAACCCGACATAATCGCGGCCACGACTCGGACTAATCCCTCTGATCCCACGACAGACCGGCTGCTGCGGATCAGGACGCTCCTGAGAGTGGCAGCCGAAGACACACTCAAGACATCTTCACAATTAAAGTTTAATTTCTAAGAGCTTAAGACATTTAAAGTGTAGCTGTTAAAAAACCACAATGATCGAACTCACTTTATGCACAACAAGCTTCCGCCCACATTCAGTTTTAATATACATTTAACCCGATTTAATGTGCGTTTATTGCGTCTAAATGTAATGTTTTTAAATGAAACAATGGTTCATGTTCAAGTTAAAGCGGTGGTCCTCAACCCTCCCGCCCCTCGTCCAGAACCACTCCGCGAGGCTTTTGATAGTGGGCTATACAATTTCTGTTGCATTGATTCTAATGGTATTAAAGGTGTTTTATTACACTTATTCTATACATTACGTTTGAAGTAACAATGACAGTTGGAGATGCTCATTTACTCCCAAGTTTACTCCAAAAAATAAACGTCTCAGGTAGCAAAAATGAGTGAATCAAAAACTTAATATGATTATTTTTTGTGTTCTTATCAAGTTCAAGTTATTTTATTTGCCGAATATACATGTATGCAAGACATACAGCACATATGACATCGTAGTCCTCTCAGACCCACGATGCAAAAACATGAAGAAGCCAATGAAAGAATAAGAATACATTTGTTGTACAAGGTTGGTCGGTGAATTAGTCGTTGAATTAAACATTTAAAGAGTTAAAGTATTGCTTAAAAGGCGGATTGGAGAAAGTGCTTTTAACAAACACGTGGAGAAAATGAATTCAAATTTAAAAGCAAGTATACATTTTTACAAATTCTTGTGGAAATAATAGGTTTCGAGTCACTACTTTAAACATTGAAATCTGATTTTTTTTTTAAGGGACGGTTTTGCATCCGAGTCAAGACTAAGGTTGTCTTCATGTGATCGAACCATATAATCTCTTTTTTTCCACTTTATTAGAAAACAACTTCTTCACGTGAAGGAAAAAAAAAATCTCCTCACTCCTTCTGCATGTTTTACAGCTGAGACATGGGAGGAAATAGAAGCCTGTGTCCCCTCCCTTACACTCCCTCCCTCCCCCCTCTTCCTCCTCCCTTCATTCCCCTCCCTGTGCATAGTCTCTACTTTCCATTGAAGCTCCATCATCCCTGCAGCTATGATTTCACTGGAATTAATCTGGCATGGGTGACATAATCCATGTTTTCATTTTTTCTTCCCTAGAAATAATAAAATTCCATCATGCAGGAGTAGATGCAACAGAAACTATGGTGTGACACTTCAATACATCTTTCTATAACTGTGATGCCCATATTATGATGTTTTTTAAAATCAGAATATCATGGTTGAAGTGGAGGCTTCAGAGCATCTCCTGGTGTTTAGAGGGGGGACCCAGCGACCCCCCGCCCCGGGGGCCCTGCTTCACCTCTCGCCCACGACAGGTCAACCCAACACCAACACTCGCGACACAACTAAGGGACTCACTGTGATCCGGGGGATGTTCTTCTTGCCCTGGTATCCGGACATGATCGTCTCTGCCTCGCACTGCTATACAAGAGCTGCTGCTACCAATGCTGCTGCTGCTGCTGGCGCGGGAGATGAGGGTGATGGCGGGGAAAACGAGCGCGCCCGGCGGCGGGTTTTTTGTTAAAAGATTTTTTCCCTTTTTCTTCTTTAAAAAAAAAAAGAGTCCGCGAGCTAAAGGCTCATCCTCCTCAGAGCTACAAGACTTCGCTTCCTTCCTTTCCCAGACGGATTCAGACAAGGAGAAGAGGGGCGAGGAGAGGAGGGAGTGGGTGAGCGAGAGAGAGAGAGAGAGAGAGAGGGAGGGGAGGGGTGAGGCGATTCCCAAGAACAAGACTGCACCGCGCATGCGCACAGGCCTCGCCCTGATACACTGGACGTAATGCTGTCAATTGTTGGATTAGAGCAAAAGACAAAAGTTTAAGATGGAAAAAAAAAAGATCAAGACAATCTGCGAAGTTTGTTTCCATTGCCATGAAAATAATTCACTTAAATTAAAATTACTGCAAAAGTTACAGTTAAAACGTATGGATATTTTTGATTTATCTCAAACTAGCTGATAGTCTAGGATAATAATTTAAAAAAAGGAAGCCAAATAACTAAAACAAAGAGAAGAAAGTAAATTAAATGATCTGACATTATGGACAGTTACACTTAAGAAATGGAAACACATATTAACTATCGATAAGCTACTTATTCATAAGTGTATTAACTGCAAGTTAACTTCGTTTTAACCATAATAAAGTACTTACACACTACTTTGTTAATTGTGACTATAGTCTACATTTAATAGCATGATAACAAGGTTTAACAGGAAATATGTTAATAAAGATGACTTAATCTGACTTCTCAATATTTACCTCCAATTGGGTTTAAGTACAGTCATTCTAATTACTCGAAATAAAGTATTTTTAATTGTAAATATGTTAAAGTGGCTGCATGTTCATACGTTTATAACACTTAACAGTCTTTTTCTACTGGGGCAAAAACACAAATCTACAAGTTCTTACAGCATCACAATAAATGTACATAATCACTTACTTTAAGTAATGAATATTTTATTAATACTACTATATTGTTGCTTTTTCCTTTAAAAGAGAAAGATTTATTAATAGCGATTTCCTTCTCTCATTGTAATTCGATACTTCTTCACCAAAGTTCAACTTTAATTACTTCAGAATTTCCTGTTAATGATCATTCATTGAGATGTTATTCAGCTCGAACTCCTTATAATCCTGCTCTTAATGGTAGAATATAGTCACAATAAACAAGGTGTGAGTTTGAGGATACGGGTCCTCTCTTGCCTGATCTGATCAACTTTAAGATCAGGAGACTAATACAGTATTAGATAGATAGATACATATTTATGATCCTGCCTTTAAAGTACACAATCTTCTAATACCGTTGATGATTCTACACACTAAGCAGACTAATGCACTGGATCAATCAGTAACATGAAACCAGACACGGTTTAAAGCTCTCAACAGCATCCTGAGTGATGGAATATTAGCTAATATCGACAACGGCAGCAGATTTTTCTCACAACAATACAAACCACACCCCAACACTCCAACATCACATGTAGCGCAGAGGCTCCCAACCCCTGGTCCGGTACCAGTCCGTGATGCAGTTGTAACCGGGCCGCACAGTAAGGTCGAAAAAATTTCTATAATTTATGTTGATATTGATTATTACTGTCTGTTTTCTTCTGAAGTAACATTAGTCTGTGACTCTTCATGTGTCAAGACATTCGTCTTAGTTAAGTTTACTCAAAAAAGAAACCTGTTAACTAGTGAAATCGAGTAAAACACAAACTCTATATGATCAATTTTTACTGGATTATCACTCAGTGAATACAATAACGACATTAAAACAGCTCTACGTAAAAAAAAGGCTGGGGACCTCTGATCTACAGTAGCATGAGTACTAACTTATCTAACCCTAATCCTTACTGGAATAAAAAAAGTTAGCGAAACTATCAGATATGTTACAGAAACATTTGTTTTATTATAACATTTTATATATTTTTAAATATTTAGCCAGTGATAAAAAAATAAATATCTATGATAATAATATATTTAAACAAAACTGGTGCCCATTGTATCTTTTCTATTTATGCAGCTCTCGAAAATTTGTAAATGTATTTTAAACGATTGGAAATGTGTTGTTGCCTAATATTTGTTTCCATGCTGTTGTTAGCATAGTTCTTAATAAACCTCTTTATGATTTTGAACTGTGGGAGGAAACCGGAGTTGGAAGCACGAGGAAGGTGGACAAATTCCACACAGAGCTGGAAGCGAACCTTCAACCTTCTTTCTATAATCTATTCAATCAATCCAAACATATTCTTACAGAATTATACATTTTCTAATTTAATTCATGTTCATGCCATTGATCCTAATAACTTATGTAAATATGAAACAAGATAAAAAATGATGTGGCATCAGTTAACCCTTTGCAGGAGCCAAGTTCTCAATCAGGAGACACAATTTAACATGATTTACTAGAACTTCTCATAAGACAGGAACCATTAAAGTTAACTGTACCATCACCTGCAACACATAATACACAAGTCTTTGAATATAAACTAATGTTTTTACTTTAATGGTTTAT
Organism: Callionymus lyra; assembly: GCF_982586985.1. NCBI lineage: Eukaryota > Metazoa > Chordata > Actinopteri > Syngnathiformes > Callionymidae > Callionymus > Callionymus lyra. Next base: position 14,513,865 of record NC_141822.1, on the reverse strand, counting down.
CTGCCAGCTTAGCTACTCTATATTAGTGCTAGCTGCTAAGTCGTAGACGACTCCTCATGAAAAAGCTGATGAAGTATCATGATGAAGTGTCTTCATTTTGAAGATGGCACTTTCGAAATTTAAAAATGAGGCCAGGTTTCATTGAATTGGTAGAACAGAGGCAAACATTATGAAGCAGATAGTGCCATCTAGTGGCCTTTATAAAGTAAGACAAAATATCATGATACACCATCAAGTGTTTTATAAGGAGTCGTCAACTCGTCACTAATATTGAACATTATCAGGGTCGTCATAGCTCGGATGGTAGAGCGGTTGCTTGCTCGTTGTGGGTTCAATCCCAGTTCCGGACGAGTTTCTGGCATTGTGTCCTTGAGCAAGACACTTTACCCTGATTGCTCCTGATGGCAGAGCTGGCGCCATGTGTTGCAGCCTACTCCCATCAGTGTGTGTGAATTGGGGAATGCATGCATGTCGAAGCGCTTTTTGACCCTGGTCTAGAAAGGCGCTATACAAAGAGACATTATTATTATAAAAACTCTAAATTAAATTGGGAAAGGTGAGAAAACATTAATGATTTGTTTTTGATTTTTTTTAACAGTTTTAACCGAAGACATCATTGTGTCCTCACAAAAACGAGTCATTTCAATTGTGTTGAGAAATCCTTAAAGACAGTACAACCTGTGTCCTTGTGTAGCACGCCAGCAGGCTCACTGCTCCGGCCCTGATCAACCATTTCATGCCTTGGCCGATGAGTCGACTAGAAAATGTCTTGTAATCCACTGCGGAGGTTTTTCATCAAGAAAATCTAATTATGCACAGAGCTTGAAGAATCTAAACCCCTTCTTTACCTTATTATATGTTTTATTTATAATCTTTCTAGTGGTTTAATCAAATATGTGAAGGAATTTATAACAATGAGGGGTTAAACAATAATAAAATACATTAAATAAGGTTCTATATTGTTATAATAAATGTAGTCTTACATCTCAAGTATCTACTGCAGCGTTTCACAAAGTTATTAGTCAGACTCTATGACATTGAATAAACATCCTTTTCCACTTTATTAAATGTGTTATTTGCCTTTGTTTCATGCACTGATATGGAAGTCCAACAATGATGTTTGCAACATCCTGCCACTCCCTCTCGTGTGTCGCAGTGCTTTCTGGGAAATGTAGTCTAGTCAACTTGTCTAACGCTGATGAATTAAAACTCAAAGACAATTTCGACAAAACGTGACAGTCGCAGTAAAGTGAAAAGACGACATCTCGCTTATGATTGCATGACGTTTAAAAAATAAAAAATGTAAATTAAATACCTTACCTTATCATCCAGGTTTTGCAGCGCTTCCTTCCCGGCGCTCTCCCGGATCTCCACCCTCTTCGGCGGCACAGAGACGTCGCTCTGCCGGTCAATGACTCGCCCGGACGGCGAGGGGTGACCATGGTCGTGGGCCCTTCCGTCCGAGGGGGAGTCCACGGGGCAGAAGACCCCGCAGAAATTCTGCCGGGACCTGGCGGGGCTGCTGGAGCTCATGCTGCTGAAGAAGGTTGGAGCTTCCCCGGTGGACGACATCCCTCACTGACGGAGCGTGCGTGCGTGCGCTGTGCTCGTGCGTCGACACAGACACCGCCTTCACTGTCCAACAGTATATGTCACGGAGCAGGAATGAAATGTTTTGACATCCGCTTAAGAAGGAAATAAAAAGTGATGACCTTGGTGACAGGACTGCTGGGCTGGAACTGGAATTCCAGAAAACACCAGGAGGAAAAAATCAGGACCTTGGAGAGTTCTCTGAAGTCACACCCAGACCAATTTATAATGAAAAAAAGTGTTAAAGTTTTTTAGAATAAACAATGAAACATAACGCAGTTGAACAACACAAATTTATTTTACTTAAAACATTTTTTTAAATTAAAATCAAGAAATTAAAATGAACATTGAAATCGAGATAAAATGAAAACAATATTTAAGATGTTTAATATATATGTTAAGTATGAAAATAATGGATGTTTTTTATATAGAATCAAGTAAATAATCACTAAATAATAAAAAATAAACGACACTGTGCAATTGAACAAAACAATTACCTTTGACTTTGTTATAAAGTTTTATATCAATCAGATGCTCACTACAACTATAAGTGTGTTTCCCCTCTGGGGATGAATAAAGCTTTTCTATTCTATCTTCTACTTTCTCAGTGAAGTATGCGATACATAACAAATGTTATTTGAGAATGAATATGTATGTAAACGTATGAATACATTTTATTTTGATTAAAAACATGTGGTATTAATTGCTGAAATACAAAAATGTATTATGTTAAAAAAAAAAAAAAAGACAATAAACCATAACAAAACACTGCAGTTCAATAAAAGGAAAAATATATAATGATATTGTTACACAGACGTCCATACACAACATTAATACCTGTCAAATAAACTTAAAAATTACAATTTTTGTAGTTAGTGGTGTTGGTGTGGTTATTATTATTATCTTGTTATTATTAGTGGTAATATTTCAGGACAACAAATTATTTCTAGGCCGGAAATGTCGCCCTTAACAAGTTTTACTATAAGTGTGTAAATATTAAACAGTCATTTATCAAATAAGCAAAAAATGATGCAAACATTACAAAATGACTCACACCTTGACTTTATTTCTATGTTTTTCATTTTTTATCTAAATATTCTCTCCATCCCCACGTCTATCTTCCATCCCAGCTGGTCCCAGTAAGTGGCTGTTCACATTGTGTCTGGTTCTGCTTAGGTTTCTGCCTGTTTAAAGGAAGTTTTTCCGTGGCCGCTGTCGCTCATTGTGATTTTTGCCGGATCCTGTTTCTCTCTTATAAAGTGTCCTCGGATCACTTTGTAATTATTTGACTTTTCAAATTTAATTCAATAAAAATAAATCATATTTAATTTCATATAAACCACATGTAAGCGAAAACTTTTCACAGTGATTAAAGACAATATTGAAATCTAGTGTAAGTGTGTGTATGTGTGTGTGTGTGTGTGTGTGTGTGTGTGTGTGTGTGTGTGTGTGTGTGCGTGTGTGTGCGCGTGTGTGTGTGTGTGTGTGTGTGTGTGTGTGTGTGTGTGTGTGCGTGTGTGTGCGCGTGTGTGTGTGTGTGTGTGTGTGTGTGTGTGCTCTCATTAATTATTTGTACCTCGTCTGCTCCATTGTTAATCTTTTATGTGACCTTTCAAGCGATGAAATGATTTAAGAATCAACCTAATAACCTCCAAAGAGAAACAAAACATAATTATTCCCACTTGTTTGTTTAAGCAAAGCAGCAGTTCTACTCCGAGTCTCTATGAGATGATCGAGCATCTTTTCTTCTGAAGAAGACATTAAGATCCTCGAGTTTGATGGTTTGATCTCTGGTGTCGGGAAATAAATTGTGTCTGTTTCGAATCACGTCAATAAAGCTTTATTTGAAATCGCTGTGTGACGCGAGCACAGCCAGAAACTTGGTTTCCACCGTTTCCATGACAACAAGCACCGGCTCTGAACGTCTCGTTTCCCTGGTGTGTGTGTGTGTGTGTGTGTGACAGTGTGTTGACTTGTGTGCGTGGGCAGGGAAGGACCAGGGACTCGGAGGTGGAACTAAAAAGGGAAACTGTGGGGAGAAGAGAGCGACGCCCACGAGTGCATGTGGACCCCCGCTGTCCCCCAGCTGGTCTTGCACCCTGCAGAGAATAAAAGTCGTGGAAGAAAAGATGGCCAGAAAAAAAAGAAAAAGAGGGAAGAGGTCTTTGTCATTTGTTAGAGGACAATCGACAGTTTACAAAAATACCAACATCCAGTCGCAGTTACACTCTGAGGTTAACAAACTTCATCTTCTGATGGTTTTCTATCACAAATGTTACTGGAATTTTGTCTTTGAAAAGTCCTACAAAAGGAAAACCGTGGAAAGTGACCATTGGAGTTACAGGTTATATACTATATTATATAACAATACATTATAAGATTATAGACGCACAAGAAAGGAGTCATCAGAGACGGACAGGAAGTACAAAAGGGAGAGTTACAGGAAGTGTTGAATGTATCAAACCTGGATGATAAAAAAGGTGCTTGCTATTGATTTGAAGTTCATTGTGCGAGCATGAAGTTTATTGGACATTTTTAACAGATGATGTTTGATTATTGCATAATTTAAAATACAACTGATATAAACTGCGTTAATTGTAGATGAATAACAGGAAAACAACCCTTTAAAAAATATATATAATAATCTTGGAATTTAAATAAGAGCAACAAAATAAAAACTTCTTCTCATCTTTTTATTTTGTTTTAATCAATTTATTTAAACTTCTTCTCATCTTTAAATAAATTGATTGAAACAAATATTTTTTATGTATCAAATAAATCAATAATATAATATTACTAATAGTATAAATAATAATAAGAACAAGAAGAACAGGAACAAGAGCAAGAACAAGAATAGGAACAAGAACAGGAACAAGATTAAGAAAAAGAACAGGAATAAGAACAGGAACAGGAATAGGAACAAGAACAAGAACAAGAACAAGAACAAGAACAAGAACAAGAACAAAATTAAGAAAAACAACAAGAACCGGAACAGGGATGAAAAGAAAAACAAAAAAAGGACAAGAACAAGAACAGGAACAAGAGTAAGAACAAGAACAAGAACAAGAACAAGAACAAGACAGGATCAGGATCAGGATCAAGAACAAGAACAAGAACAGGATCAAGAACAAGAACAAGAGTAAGAACAAGAACAGGAACAGGATCAAGAACAAGATCAAGAGTAATAACAAGAACAAGAACAAGAACAGGATCAAGAACAATAGTAAGAACAAGAACAAGAACAGGATCAAGAACAGGATCAAGAACAAGAGTAAGAACAAGAACAAGAACAAGAACAGGAACAGGAACAAGAACAGGAACAGGATCAAGAACAAGAATAAGAACAGGAACAAGAACAAGAGTAAGAACAAGAACAGGATCAAGAACAATAGTAAGAACAAGAACAAGAACAGGATCAAGAACAAGATCAAGAGTAATAACAAGAACAAGAACAGGAACAGGATCAAGAACAAGAACACGAGTAAGAACAAGAACAAGAACAAGAACAGGATCAAGAACAATAGTAAGAACAAGAACAAGAACAGGATCAAGAACAAGAGTAAGAACAGGAACAAGAACAGGAAGATGAACAGGAACAGGATCAAGAACAAGAACAAGAACAAGAACAGGATCAAGAACAGGATCAAGAACAATAGTAAGAACAAGAACAAGAACAGGATCAAGAACAAGAGTAAGAACAAGAACAAGAACAAGAACAGGAACAAGAACAGGAACATGAACAGGAACAGGATCAAGAACAAGAACAAGAATAAGAACAGGAACAAGAACAAGAGTAAGAACAAGAACAAGAACAGGATCAAGAACAAGAGTAAGAACAAGAACAAGAACAGGATTAAGAACAAGAGTAAAAACAAGAACAAGAATAGATATTAATAGATATTTTCATTCACTTAAAATTAAATATATAAATAGATGGAAAAATGATTTTGAAACATTGTAATATCCAAATAAGGAAGTGTTTGAAATAAACATTGAAATTAATATATTTTCTAAATTTAAAAACTAAAATGAAAGGAAAACGTTAAATATGAAAATAACTTTATTAAGCTGAAAAAAAGTAGGAATATGTAAAAAAAAAGTTCTTCCATGACATTTTGCTTCTCTTGCAGTGATTGAGCCTCATGACGACAGGAACATGTCAATCAATCGTCAGGATAGATGGTTTAGATACGAGTCAAACGTCTGATGCCAAAGAAATCTCTTCAAGATATTCCTTGAATCGCTACAAGTCCTGATCGCGAGGATGAGGAGGCGAGTCATGATGGAGAACGAGCCGGCCACCGCCCTGTAACCCATGGCAACGCCATCCGCTGCAGAGGGAGGAGCTTCGAGTCCAGCCGGGTCTGGATTGGCCAGGAACAGGTGTGCTGAGGTTCCATTGAGGAGGGAGGAAGAGGAGGAGGAAGTCCTGGAGTGGAGATCCATCACATGACTTTCTTTTTTTTTTTATTGATCTCATTAACCTCAAGGGCCTGTGATTGATCATGAATGAACGTGTCAGTCGATCAATAACGTTATCAGAGACTTTCAATTTAATACCATTATATAAAGGACGTATTTGGATGATGTCATTTTAAAATATTGATTTAGTGAGTGTCCCCTATAGATCCGCCCAGTTATCCATCCATGACATCCACTCATGATACATTCAAGTTGAATATTTTCAATTAGGAAAGTTGCTTCTTTTTTATTATTACAGAGTTTAATGGGGTTTTCTTTCCCTTTTTTTATCGTTGTAAAAAAATGATAACAAAAAGATTGAATAAATATGGAAGTGGAATTGTGATAACTGAGAATGATTAGAAATGAATCTATAGATATATACATCTATATGTGGATGGATAGATCATCTGTGTGCACATCAAAAACACCCCCAGAAACTGTGTACAATCGGTACGACAAGGTAGTAACTTTAAAATTTAAGAATATACACAATTTAATATAGATGGATGGATGGATGGATAAATGTTGGTAGTAATATTGCAATGAACACAGTATATGGTATATATTTAAGTGGATATTTGTGTAGTATCTCTTCATAGTGTCTATTTATATGAATATCTGCTTAGTGTATATACATATTTATCGTACTGTATCATGTTTTGTGTATCTAATATTGTGTTAATTTTCTGATGAGAATACTTGAATGTATCATTTAGATATGTATTTATCTATCTATCTATATATGTTATTGGCATTTAAGTTATACATTGATATGGACATATGTGTGTAAATATTTTGCAATATGTTTGTATAATTTTATTTTGTATATTTCTTTATCAAACTACTTTTATATTGTTTAAAAGGTGTTTTTACAAAATATTATTAGTATTTCTTTCTTGTGTATGTACAGAAAAGTCATTTATAAAAGTTTTTAAGGCGAGTGCATTTTCGTAAATACATAAATCTTTATATAAATACCAAAACGTGTACATATGGATCTTGTGTGTAACTATAAAATAAACGAGTTGAAAGTCGAACAATCAACATATCGTCCACTAGAGGTCAGTGTTTCCTAAGTAAAAATGAACTGCAGCGTTAACTATAGTTTTCTTACACTCAGCAGAAAATGATCTTCACGTTAAAACTCAAGTTACCTTAAAGGTGACGTGTTTTCACTTTGATCAATCACTACTTTCTACTTATGATCAGCTTATTTATGATGCGAGTCACGTCATAAATAAACTTCACCATGTGATATTTTTAGAGTCTGTCTGGATTCGTGGAATTTTCCTGCTGAGCTCAGCGGAATTTTAAGCAAGGCTTGGAAACACGAGGGATTTCCTGAAAAGCCAGAGTGTGTGAGTGTGTGTGTGTGTGTGTAGGGGGGAAATCACTCACTGACGTGTCTGTCAAAGAGGGCTTGACTCAGATAACAGTTGTGTTCACCGACAGCTGCTGGACAAAAGAGTCAAAGTCTATTAGTGGAAACTCTGGACACAAACACACACACACACACACACACAAACACACGAACCGTTGGATCAACAAAACACAAAAACTCAAATGGCTTCATTCATTTTTAATGAGAAAAAAAAAAGTTGTAAGTTCAAAGTTGTAGGGAAAAAAAATGACTTTCTAATATTGTTTCCTCCCATAAAACAAAAACAACATTTTTTTAAATCACATTATTTTTAGGGGATCATTCCTTGTACACGTGCATCAGGGGGCGACTCCCGCTCGCTTCACAATCTTTCTCCAACATCAGGACCAAACCAGGGAAGTGTTTTTTTTGGTAAAATGGCAACAAACACAAACACGTGGAGACGCGACGAACACAAAAAGTTAACGACGGAGATTGTCCACTGTCGATGTATAAATAAAGACAAAGGTACTGTGGGAGGAAGATTTAGTCGTCGTCGTCGAGGACGAAACTAGTTCAAACGGAGCACATGAACATGAACCAACACACAACTGAAGGATCGTCATAGTGTTTGAAATCAGGAAGTAAAAACACCCTGTTTTACCCTAAAATACAAGGCGTCACAAAAATTTGACATCATTTTTAACAAGCCGATCCTTTGGGCAATTCTTGTTGAAATAACCTGAAATCTTCAGAGAACGTTTATTTAACGTTTTATTTTGTCAAACTGTTCCCTCCCAAAGAAAAGTCATTTTGTGTCTTGAAGTAGAAGTTTCAGTAGCATTTTTAATTCTCGACGTTTGCGAAATGATGTCAATATTTTGGGACACTCTGTACGTCTACAATACTGTTACTAACCTGCCACGATTCAATCTCAAAGAAGTTTTTTTCCTGTGACCAACTTCCTTCATTGTGCTCTAGGTTTATGGCAAATAAACTGGAGTGTGGTAGTGAAAGATACTTGTGTATAACGTCCCTGATACTCACTGTTGAATATGGTTCATTGAAAGCGACAGACAGACGGACGATGGAGACGATCTTTGACCTGAAAAAAAAACAGCCTTCATTCCAGTTTTCACTTTACCTCTCTGTAGGGTATTTGGCGTCTGAATTTCCTCAGCGTCTCTCAGGATACTTTTTTTTTTTTTTTCAAGTCAACAAACTTCGCAAAAATGCTACTTTTGAAACAAAATAAAAAAGGCAAAACGTCAAATTTCCTGCGTCAGTTTCTGACTCTGAATTTTTGGAAACGTTCAATCAGTGGCACAATCTCTGAGTCAGTCAAAGACATTTTGAACTGAAACATTCTTTGAAAAACTCTTTATAAATGAGTGAAGGGCGTTCGAGCCGGGGTGAGGGGGGGGGTGGGTGATGAGGGGGGTCTACAGTCGGACTAGAAAAGACAACGGTCGTTCTGAGCACATGTCAAATCTCAGGCCGGAGGAGGACGAGGAGCAGGCGGGGCACGGGGAGGAGGGACTTGCGAAGCTTCGGGGGGGCGACTTGTCAGGCACTTCTGCTCAGAAGGAGCTGGTGGGGGGCGTGGTCAGTCTCTTCCCGATGTAGACTCTGAGGAGGAGACGAGGAGGGTTACACAGGATGTTCGTTTGTGTGTCAGAAAAAAATACATTTTTGTATTAATATGCACTTTTGTAATGAATTCATTCAAGACAAGACACGTTTTTTCTACACTGCTGTACGGACATTCAACAGAACTGTGCAGAATTGTTTTTATTAAATACCCTGTTTTTGTCTCTCAAATAATATTTTATTAATCATTATAACATATAAAATCCAGATGACTCAGGATGAGAGGATACTCCAGCAGCTTTTAAAGCTGATGTTTGGACTTACAGTATTTTGGTTTCAAAACAAATATAAAGCAGTTACGACTTCGTCAAGAGTCATGTGGTCTGTAAATTCTGCAACACCACAATCAAGTACTCAACAATACTACAAATATCGGCAATATATCGTATTGTTGCCCCTGTATCTTGATACGCATCGTATCGCCACATTCTTGCCAATATACACCTGTATAAGTGACAGTTCAATAATGCTTAAGTAAAATCCAAGTCTATGTTACGATGTCAGAAGTGATCAAACGCTGTGATTGGTTGGCTGGGCGGCAAAGCATTATGGAAGCTGTTCCGGTCACCGTTACTGAGAGGGATAGCACCTCGTATACAATTTTTTCAACTTATTCTTTTTTTTATATATCTATATTGTTTATTTATATATCTATTATGTCCTTAATAAACGAGAGACAACCATATATAAGAAAAAAGAAAAGCAGTTCCCAACTGACACGTTTTCTTTTGACTAAGTTGTTTCAGTTGATTTGATATGACATACAAGGGAAATGGCCTCCTTGGCAGAGGTATGAATTGCCTGAGTTCATCTCTAGTGAACACCATTTGAAGGATAAATATATGGAAACATCAGTAAAGACGATGAATAAAGCGAGCGGCTCACCCGACTCCCAGAGCGAGGATGTGTGATAGCAGCAGCGACGGGATGAAAACCTTCAGGAACTCGGCAGAGAAGATTCCTCCCTTCTTCATCACGCCGGTCTTCCTCATGCTGAGTGAACGCCGGGGGTGACGGAAGTGGAACTCCCTGCCAAAGACAAACTTTGTTGAATGAAGTCTGTATTTTTCGATCGCCAAAATGACGATGCATCTGGTGATGCAGTGAAAGTGAGTTAAAACATCCATGAATAATACGTGTCAGTTCTAAATGAAGGACACTCAGACAAAAGAAACTGTTGAGTGTTTTCAGTTGCCATGGAAACCCCCGGCGTAGTTGTTTGCTTACTTGGGGGGAATGTTTTCCGGTCGACTGGACCAGTCTGCAACCCAATCTGCGTCTTTCATCAGGATGTCCATGTCCCTTTCCTTTTCCAGCACCTCCTCCTCGGACTGTGGACGCACAAGTCGGAAAACAAGCGTCTTAGCGGCACAAGTATTCAGCAGGAAAAGTTTTTTAATGTTTTTTTTCACATTTTTCTTTCATATGTCTCCTAAATTACTCCCAAGTTTTTTATATTTCTCTTATGTTTTTTCTTATTTCTCTTTTCTACATTTTTAAAAAATATTTCTCTTTGTTCATTTATGATCTTATTGTGTGTGTTTTTATACTTTTTTTTTTAATTTCTCTTACATTTTTTGTTATATTCCTCTTGACTTTCTTAAGTGGTTTAGTATTTATTTTACTTTTTCTCTGTTTTTTTTTATACTTCTCTTATTTTTTTGTTATATTCCTCTTTATTTATTTATTTAATGTATTATTTATTTAACTATTTTGTTGTTTGATATTTATTTTACTTTTTCATATACTTTTCATATGTTTTTTTAATCTTTCTCATAGGTTTATTTTTTTTATATTTCTTTATATGTTTTTCCAATTCTCTTATTGTTTTACATTTCTCTTGTTTTAGGTTTCTCTTTGTTTTGTTTTTACCTATCTCATGTTATTTTTTTATATTTCTCTTGTGATTTTTCTTCTCTATATTTCTCTTGCTTTTTTAATACTACTTTTTTTTATATTTCTCTTTATTCATTTATGAACTTCTCGAGATTTTTTTATACGTTTTTTTTTATTTCTTTTAAGTTTTTTGTTATACTCCTCTTACCTTTTTATTATTTTTGTACATATTTTTTATTTATTTATTAAGTGGTTTTGTATTTATTTTACTTTTTCTCAGATTTCTTTTATACTTCTCTTAGGTTTTTTTTATATTCCTCTTACCTTTTTTTAATGTATTTTTCATTTATCTCTTATGTTGTTTAATATTTATTTTACTTTTTCACATTTCTCTTATGTATTTTTATACTTTTCTTATGTTTTTTCTCATAAGTTTCTTTTTTATATTTCTTTATATGTTTTTCTTCCAATTCTTCCAAAGCTTTCTTCCAAGTGTTTTATATTTCTCTTGAATTTTTTCTATTTCTCTTCTATGTTTTACTTTTCTCTTGTGTTGTTTCGATATTTCTGTTATGCATTTTGACATTTCTCTTCTTCTTTCTGTTGATAAACTTGATACTTGCATTCCTTAAGTTGATTTTAAATTGAATAAACAACAATGTCGTTTTTTAAGTTTCTTATCTTCTCCACCACAGCTGAGAATGTATCAATGCTGACGAAGAGATGAGTGCAGCAGAAATTAACCACATATTAAGATTCAAGATTATAAAAAATAAACAAATACATTTGGCCAAAAGAAATGTGTTTATCACTGTCACAATGATCCAACTCTAGCGTTGACTTTAAGCATCAGCTCACAAAGATGTGAAAGTGTTACTATGGCAACAGACTCTTGATAACCCTGGAAGAAGCCTGGAAGGTTCTTACTTGGCTTTCTCTTCTGCTCGTCACGTCCACGTCGAAGATGATCTGACCGTCGTCGTCCTGGGGACTGACGGGCCGTGGTGGGCTGTGGAGGACAGTTCACTTGTTTTTAACTATGCATTTTAAGTTGTTGTTTTATTTTCTTCATTTTACTTGTATTATTTATTTTTAATTTAAATTTCAATATCATTATTAAAACATGAGTGGACACCGTCACTCATTCTGATGAACTATATTCAAGAAACTTATATTTACCAAACTGTAAAGGGAAGTATGAGATTGATCTCAATGTTGAGTCTTGACGACCTCAACTATCTTAATTATCTCCAAATTGCTTAAACATTGTTTTAGTTGTAACTTCTGCAAAATCTTTTAAAATGGTTGACGTCGATAATGTCTCATCTTGACACTGGAAAACATATTCAGCCCCTGGGCCTTGATTTCAACATTGGCGATACGATAAATATCACGATACAGGTAAAACAAGTATATATTTGTAGTGTTGTTAAGTACTTGACTCTGGTGTTGCAGAATTAACAGACCACATGACTCTTAACGAAGTCGTAACTGCTTTCATTTGTTTTAAAACCAAATTATGTCCAAACATCATCTTTAAAAGCATCTTAATTCGACTGTATCCTCTCGTCCTCAGTCATCGCCTGGATCTCACAGGATTTAATTGTTGCTTTAGCCGTTAACTGCGGAGGACGTGATGACTGGTGCCATCTTGCTGACAGACATTTAATTTCAACACAAAAACAAACAAATAACGTGACTATTTGCATGTTAATCGTAAATAAAAAATGTCCATCTATCCATTTTCTACTGCATATTCCCTTACAGTTATTTTATGGTTCCATTTCAATAAACTAAGATAAAAAATAAAGTGTGATTTGAAAGCCAAAAAAAACTAAATTATACAGTGCAGTTGAAAATCATGAAGGTATCGTAAAAAAAAACATTTTGATATATCAGTGTATGAACATATTCTAGTCATGCAAAACTACATATTATAACATGTTGGGGACTACTTTTTTATACTCTTTTGAAAGAGAATATATATATATATATTACAACACAGTGATGTTGAATATTAAATATCTCAATATATATGGTCTGTATCAATCACTAATAATGAACAAACGTTTTCAGCTCATTTAGAAAATAAAGTCAATATTTACTACTTTGACGTCAGACAGCTTTGACGGTTTCTTTAATGAAAATTGAAATTTGGATATTTATTCGAATATGAAATGAAAAAAGAAAAACACCCAAAACTTTCATTCTAATAGTTTTCAAATGTACCAAGGGGGAAAACATGTAAACAAGCATGACCTCCAGTGACGCACTGACAACTGATGGAACTTCCTGCTGATAAACAGACTTTTATAGACTGCACGTGATATATTAGATGTGAAGGCTAAACAACAATCTGGAGGATGTCAAGACTTGATGCTTTATTGATACATAAATCTGTCTTTACGTTTACTCGATGCCCCTCTCGGAGTAAAAAAAGGAGTGAAAATAAACGTGAACCATGTCCTCAAATCACCTGTGTAGCCTCTTTAAAGATGCAATATAAACACCCAAGTGCTGAGATGTACGGTTCATATCAGGTAGCGGACGTTCAACTTTTAGGTGAACTGGATTGTGCTTTAAACACATGTAAACAAGACCATATTTCAAACATTTACAGGAAGTAATTGAATACGTTGGTAGAGTACTTTCATATCTATGTGTGTGTTTGTTTATTTGTGTCCATACATTTTAAATGCAATGGAGATAATATCCCATGTATCAGTCTTTTTAAAAAATTGAAAGACGATTGATATTGGCGCCGTCCAGAAGCTCTAACCTGTCGCAGGACGAGTTGCTACGGCTGGACTCGTGCTGGGCGTCCAGCAGGATCTTCTCCATGTCACCGTTGTGGATGGAGGACGAAGACGGGACGTGCTCCAGCCCTCCCACGATAGCCTCCTCTTCCTCCACCTGAGGAAGAGGCAGCACTACGCTGGTCGACGGCGCCGCGGCGCTGGATGAAGACATGGGGGAAGTTACGGCACCTCTGTTCATTTCCAGCTCCACCCAAGACCCTGTTTTCAAATAAAAATAAAAAGTCAGTTTAATATCAGATCAACCGATCAATACAAATCAATACGATATATCGCGATACTGTAGGAACAAGGATATATGTGTAGTATTGTTGAGTACTTGACTCTGGTGTTGCAGAATTTACAGACCAAATGATTCTTGACAAAGTTGTAACTGCTACTACTTATTTGTTTTGAATCGAAAATAGCTTCAAAACTTGGAGTTGAGTGTATCCTCTCGTCCTCAGTCATAGCTAGGTTCTTGCTGCTTAACTGCAAACGGAAATGAACACACAGCTGTGAATATTATGCTTTATCTTTATTATGTTGATAGTTTTTTTTTTTATGTTATTCTTTATTTATACACACACCTTTTTGAAATATAAACCATAACATAACTATAATAAAAAAAACACATTTTATTTAATAATATAAAGTCGTGTTGAATATCGATACAGTATCATGAAAGAAATGTCACAATAATACAGTGTATTATAAAACGTATGGACTACTTTTCTGTGCTTGGGCTCATTTATTTCGATGCAAGTTGACTATCTTGTCCTGATTACAATTTCAAGACTTGTTTGGCACCTTGTGTAACCTCTGGGTCAAGGTGACCCGGAAAACAAATGTGTTTGTGGCATCCCTTGTGATACCTCAAACACTAACCAGAGCCAGAGATAACACAAGGGTTTAAAGAAACAAGCAACTTGTTTCCAAAATAAACATATAAAGTATTAATTTTGACCCTAAGAGCCTGTGAAAAACCAAGTGGACGTGAATCTTTTTAATCTCTGCTGGGAAAAGATGGTCTTGGAGACGGACTCTGTCAAAAGGTCCTGGAACAAACCCACCAGTTTGTTTAGTGAACGGGAGAAACGGGATCTGACTGCGAGCACGTCTCCTCGAGCACAGACGTGCAGTTGCAAACGTAGGGATTATTAGAGCCGGTGTCACACATTCAGCAGAGAAGCGTTGTGTAACGTCTCTCCCCAGTCCGTCAACACTCTGCTTTCTTTGTAAACCACTTGGCATGAGCCCGGCAAACAGTAAGCAAACACCATGTTTATATGCGGGGAATGGATTTCACAGTCCGGCCGCACGTCGGACCGCACTAATGTTGCACCTCTTTCACCCGTCGCCGGCCTCCGCTCCGTCCCAGCATGCCGAGCTGCTGTCCACAGCACATTGTCTGCGGTTAAATCATGTTGCCATGGCAGTGATCTGATAGTCCCGGCCTAAAAATTGTCATCAGCTGTTTGAGACACACAGGGTACAAAAAAAAAAAAAAAAAAAAAAAGCAACACACTCTTTCCGTCTCTGTGGACATTATAAAAATGTTTACCTCGAAGTGTGAGCTTTAGGAAACACCCAAATATAACACAGCGTCTCAGATAACAAGCTCAGTGTTGGCATTGATGGAGAATAACAGAAGGCAAAAGTCACCGCTCGTCACTTCTAGGTTTAAGGACCGTGGGTTGGGGACCAGTATCGGGTCCTTAAGGGGTCTTTACCAGGCCGCACAGAAAGAAAACAAAAGCATTTATATGATTATTAATGTCTTTTGGTAATAACAGTCTAAAATGTTCCATTTTTTGAAAGTTCCTAGTTAAATTAGCCACTGACTTTTGACATGTAATGACAATTGTTTAAGTAAAGATTACTCTAAACATAAACCTATAGACGAATGTAAACAAGTTTGCCGACCCGTTATGGTGAGTAGGATTTACCTTAATTTATTTCAATGTTTATTATAATTTATCGTTATTAGTTTGAAAATAATCAACATTGATCGTTTTGTATGTTTGTCTTCACATTGAGAAACTATATTTGCATCGATTCCCGTTCAGACCATAATCCTGGTTTGTGTCGTCATTCGTCATATTCGGTCTATGAAGGGGTCGCTTTTAGAAGAGCCCCGTCAGTGACATCATGTTTCAGTAACTCATACACGCCGCAAAAGTTACAGAGAGGTGTTGTCTCTGAATATGATTTCGGGCGCTGGAAAAAGCAACCATGGTAGTTGCAACACAAAATGGTAATGGTAATGGTTAACAGTTCAGTTAGCTCACAAAGTAACGCGCCCTGTTTTTTTTTCAACTTCCAGGAAGCTGGGTTTCTTCGGTTCGATTTCCGATCTTTTAATTTGACTAGTTATTAAAAAATATATTATTTATTTGCTGTGTCCTCCTGGTGAAGATTTTCCTTTAGGTTTTAAATAATGTAGTTTTTTCTGTATGATGCATGTTATAGTATAATTCATGTGTGTTTTCATTTGTATCTGAACAGGGAGCATAATAAACACTTATTCTTCATCATTACTTAAGTGTTGATTTTCCACACGTAATTTATATTGTGCAAGTTTAATAAAAGAATATTTTCGACTGATTCTTTCAATGCTATAGGCGGGGAAAATAACTGAAAAAGAGCTGCACCTAGAACATTTTCACAACACCGTATCGATATTCGACAACACTTTATTTTTTAACCTTTTTCTTTTTTGGCTTTCCAATTATATTTGATTTTAATTTAATTTATATTTCAACAAAATTCATGTTAAATCAAATCATTTCATTTGAATAGAAATAAAAAATAATGTCAGCCTTTGTTCTTTTTGGTGTAAAACTGTGTCCAGACACGAGATGGCAGTAGTCATTACGTCCACCACAGCTAAAGGAAAGGTGAAATCCTGAGGACGAGAGGATACAGTCGACTCAAGAAGCTTTTAAAGCTGATGTTTGGACATATTTTTTATTTCAAAACAAATGAAAGCAGTTACGACTTCGTCAAGAGTCATGTGGTCTGTAAATTCTGCAACACCAGAGTCAAATACTGGACAATACTATCCCTTGTTACTACAGTATCAGAATATATCGTATCTGTCCATTTCTTTGATGGTCATGACATTTTATTTTTACTTTTTTTTTATCTTAAGGTCAGTCTGTGAACAAAATGCAGACATTAAACCAGTCCTCGGTGCAGAAGACGTTGGGGGGGACGCTACTGTGGGCAATGACATCAAATGACCTGTTGTTATGTTATGTTACACCACCGACGCCTGCTGAGGATGATGGAATTCATATTAAGTAAAGTAAATGATTAACATCCACTGACTCACTGTCAAACCGGGCAGTTGACTGAGACTGTAATTCACATATTTCAACATTTTATAACCAGCCCAGGGGCCACAGTGTCCTAATATATAATGTTGGTTTGTTTATCTCCATCTTAAAGGTTAACTACAGCAGCTCATAACTCACACTGTGGAACAATAATAAACAAACAGTTGAAGGTATCGGGAAGTAAATATTATCATTATGGGGAGTATAACTTGAATTTAGGTTAGATAGAACTTTATTTATTGAAATTGTTTGTGACTTTCCCCAAGATTTCAGTGTTAATTTAGAATTTTGCTTAATTTATATAGAATAGAATGACATCATTTGATTCTTGAAATATTTTGCCATCTATGCCCAAAAACGTGTTCAATAACATGGGTAAAAACATCCAATATGAACCTTTCGATCAAAGTTTAAAAAAAGGCGTTAGAATAGAAATAAAATAACATTTTTTAATTTAAGAAATTAAGATTTTGAATATAAAATGGCCTGATTTTAAAATACACCCTCTTGTTATTTTTTTTCATACATGTTTGTCGCTTTCATCAACACATTTTTTTAAAAGTCTATATTATTGATCTCGTCTCGTCTTGTTGACAAGCCTTAAGCCCGCCTTTAACTCCGCGGGTAAGTCGCTGATTGGCCGAGCTGCCTATCCATCAAAGACCGAGCGAAACCCATTGGTCCGAGGTCTGTCAATAAACAAACCCAACATGGCGTCCACACTTTTCCCTTTTTATCGCGAGGGGAAAAAAAAAGACGTGGAAAACCAGACTTTAAACACCCACCGACAGGACTCAGACACTGACAACAGTCCCACCTCGATGATAATGAAGTTAAATAAAACCATGACATGGATTAAAGATTGGAAAAGAGTGTTTTAAAGCCTACCGTTTAGCCCCGAGTCTCCGTTGTTGTCTGTAGAAGTGGCGGCAGCAGACATGTCTGGTTATATAAAAGACTTTTGTCAGTGCAGGACACGCACGACGTTCTCCTCATACATTCAGTCAGGAATAAACACTTGTGTCTCGAATCCGCTCACGACGACAGGACCTGCTGTGTGGACGCGCTGCGGTTTGTTTATAGACGAGCTCGTGCGAGGAGCAGCAGAACCTAGAGGCGACGTCACCGCTGGGGGCGTGACGTCACATCAATCTGCTGATAACAAAATGACACGAGTTACGCAACAAAACCCCAGAAAACAGATCCGGCTTTAATGTATGTCGAACCATTGAACGCAAACAATCCCATAAAAAAAAGGACTTTGATGTTGTTTGAACTATAATACTTACTTAATAAAAACTCTTTAAGATGTATCTTTTTTCAAAGGATTTTCTACCTGTATAGTATTTTCTTTGACAACAAATCCATAATATAATAAAGACTCCAGGCAAACAGGGAGCGAACCGATGCAAAAAAGTAGTTCCTTTATTATCTTCGCTGTCATAGATTAAATTGTTGCAATACATTAATAGAGGCATCAATATAGTCCACATTAGTAAGGTATGGAGACTGCAAAAAAGAAAACCTCTGCAGTGTCACCAGATACAGTAGTAATATCTTAAGTAGTGTAAACAAACACTTAAAGCGACTTAATGCCTCACATAATGTTTTTTTTCTCGTTTTTTTTTTTTTTTCAACTGCAGTCTTACAACAGACACACATACTCACACATTCCAACATCCAAGTACTTTAAGTTGGTGCAAAGTTTCCAGTGTCAAATTAAATAAAAACAAATCCCTGTTGTGAAGAAACATGTGGTACAAGATGGGAACATGACGTTAAAGATAATCTCCAAGAAAAAAAAAAAAAAAACAGCAGCTGGACGGGTGTACTGAAGAAATATTTTCTTCTCAACGTTTTGTAATAAAGCCAATCTCTCTCGACCATGAATACCGCGATATATCGGACAGAACTAGGATAATAAAAAAATAATTGGGGAAATAAGATTGAAGGGGAAAAAAAATGGTTTCATTTGTTTGAGTGCACTGGAAGTCCATGATGCTGCAGCAAGCGTGACTTAAAGTATTAAGTGCGCGTCACATATAGATGGTTAGTTGTTTGATTGATATGAGGCGGAAATAGCTTTTCTTTATAACCGTACAACAGCGCAATAAAATAAAAAGGATGCCGACACAAAACAGGAGACGACTCTCAGAAAAATTAACCACTAC
This sequence comes from Callionymus lyra, assembly GCF_982586985.1. Lineage (NCBI taxonomy): Eukaryota > Metazoa > Chordata > Actinopteri > Syngnathiformes > Callionymidae > Callionymus > Callionymus lyra. The sequence goes on along the minus strand of NC_141822.1, from coordinate 14,494,658 downwards.
GATGGCACAGGACAAGAAATTCTATTTTCATTCTCTACAACAGAGCCATGGAGAAGGGATTTTAAAATAAAAAGACAGAAAATTAACCATTTTAGGGAGATGGCTTAAAAAAAAAAGAAGGAAAATGGCACAACATAAAGAAGGCAGGTGTAACTCCAATGGGAGAGTGAGGCTTTTTTTCTGTCCACGTCTGGATCGAAGTGGGAGAGTCTAGTCACCCGGGAAGAATGACCAGGGCCACCACCATGACCACTCTGGAGGTGTCCACGAGGCACCGGGTCGGTCACTACGATGCGACCCGGGCCAGATTTAAACAAGACTGAAGTCGATGCTTTAGTTGACTTTGTCCTGGAATATGTAGAGGTTGTTAGTGGTTGCCACGGCGATAATGTTGTCCTGGGGATGCCAGGCAGTGTGAAGGATCTTCTTGTTGAAGTCCAAACTGTCGACGCTGATCTCGTCTTTCTTGCGCTTGCCTCCTGCGCACACCTTGCGGGGCTTGAGGACCTGCATGGGCTTGCTGTTCTCACGGGAGGCCTCCAGAGTCACGTCTCGACGCTGAGCGCGGTCAAACATCCGGAAGAAGTTGTTGTATGAGCCAGTCATAACCGTGCTGCGGAGGACAACGATGCAAGATTATCTTTTTTTTTTTCTACAAGTGACATGCAAGTGTAAGTCAATAGGTTCAAGTTTTTGCATTATAAAAGGAAGGAGTGTCAGAAAATATCAATACACTTTATCGCAATTTTTTTTAATATGCAACGATTTTTAACAGTACTGTATACATTTTTAATATTAGACTCAATTTTTGGCTTTTAATATCTTATTTCCATCTTAGGTCTTTTACCGTTTATATTTCAATAATTAATAAATCAATAATAATAATAAATAAGTGTTTTTAAAGTGTTTTTTTCCATAGGTATTATTCACAATGTCAATATTCACAGTCTTCTGCAGCTAAAGGAGCAACAAAATCCCACAAGATGACTGAGGACGAGAGGATACAGTCGACTCCAGCAGTTTTTAAAGCTGATGTTTGGACATATTTTGGTTTAGAAGGGTCAATTGCTCGGCGATACTACAGATATACGCTTGTTCCGACTGCATCACAATCTATCGTATCGTTGTCCCTGTATCTTGATACGAATCATAGCACCAATTCAGACCCCTAGTGGTTATGTCAAGCAAATTAAGAATTCTTATGTTAGTTTACTTAACTACAATATCTCAAAAACACTAGCGGGAAGAATATAAATCCCAAGCACCATCTACTCATTACATCCTTGACTGATTCAGATGTTCTCACCTGTCGTCTCCGTTCCAGCAGCATTCAAACTTATCAAAGATGCAGTCGTTCTCGTAGAGCGAGCACAGCTTGCTCCTCAGATGCTCGTGAACCTGCAATAACAGGAGAATGATTAACACATTTGAAACGGGGATTACTCAGCAGTCTTGAAACTACAAATAGAAAAGCCATTTAACAGGGCAGCATGCGATCCTTCTTCTAGCTGCAGACCATAGTCACTTTTGGATAAGTTACAGTACCCTCAAGTGGTCGAGGTTGGAACTGCAGCAGGAAGAAACTTCTAACATTTTGTAGCTGGTTATTGCTCTTGATGACAAGGTTCCAGGGTTGAGTCAGTACTTGGGTGACTAAGGCCAAACTGTCAAACTGAGCCTGATAAACCTGGGTGTTGTATTTGACAAAGACGCATCTCTAGTACAAAACTGTAGAAAACTGACCACAAACTGTTTCCTTCAACTGAGAAAAATCTCTAAACTTAGGAAAATGATGTCACAACATGATCTAGAGCTTGTAATCCATGCGTTTGCGTCTTCTCGCCTGGACTACTGAAAGAGTTCATTTTCATGTCAAAACCAGAAGGAGCTGTCTCACCTGCAGTTAATACAAAACTCTGCAGCGAGAATTCCGACCAGCTATAGTAGAAGAACTCACATTTCTCCGATCCTTAAAACTCTTCAGTGGCTGCGAGTTTCTTTCAGGATCAATTTTAAAATTCTGGTTCTTACTTTCAGAGCTATTCATTGTCAGACTCCTCCTTACATCAGTGATCTGATCCAGCCTTACACCCCAGCTCGGGCTATGAGGTCTGTGGATCAGAATCTACTGATGGTTCCTAAACACGGTTCAGGACTAGAGGAGAGAAATCCTTCCAGGCTGTTGCTCCTAAGCTTTGGAACGATCTTCCTCTCCCTCTGTGTTTGATGATCTACTGACTCCTTCAAGAAACATCTTAAGACATTCTTATTTGTGCAGGCTTTTCTTTGATTTTCTGTGTTTGCCTTATGTGTCTTGACCTTTTAAAGTATATATTTTAACTGTGTATTGTTTTTGATTGTTAAAGGAGCTTCACAAATGACTTTTACTTACTTACATGTTAAACAAAAATAAACAACCTGATATCCAGTCTTATTAGACGCACCTGATATGTCTCCAATGGCCTGCTTTCCATGTTTAGATCCCAAATCTTTATGGAAAGGTAGTCCCTCGTCATCATGTATCTTCCGTTATGGCTAAATTTTACATCCGAAATCGATGATATAATCTCGGAGAAGAAGGAGCGGTTACTGGGATCTTCTGGCTCCTCGAACACTGCGAGAAGATGCCGAGTTACACAAACAGTATTCCTGGATTATTGCACTTCTCATAAACACTCTCATAAGTCTTACATTTGGAGTGTCTGTCGCAAAGTGCTGAAGCCCTCATGTCGCAGAGACGGATGGTTCCTTTGCTGCTGCTATAGACAAAGATGTTACACTGATGAGGATGAAACTCAGAAGCTGTGATCACTTCGGTCAGCTCTTCCATGTTGGCAGGCTTGATGTCGACAATATCTGGTGGAGATCAGGAGTTAAGGGGAACAAACCTTTCGTGATGACCGACTCACCTGTCAGCATGAGCCTTGCACATGCCTTAATGGTAGATATATTTTAAGATTTCCATCTAGATCTGTACGTGAGGCATTTGATGCCAGGATCCATAGAATTAGAAAATATATAATGTAATTTCTGCTATGTTGATTATTACCGACTGATGTTTTTTTTTTTTTTTTTAATTATTAAGTGTTGATTATTACATTTTAAGATACCATTTCTGTTTTACTAAATAAATATAGGTGTAGTGAAAATGAGCAAAACACAAACTCTCTATGGACACATTTGTTTCAGAGAAACCAGTCCAGGGCTGCTGCTGATTCATCGTTGGGGTGAGATGCATTTTTACACGCCTGACATTCGGTTTCTGCATGTTGTGACGTGAAAAAAAAGTAGAAATAAAACTGCTAGGTGGTGCAACAAAAAGGTTGGGAAACCCTGATCTAAAATACTAGAACTAAAAAGTTGCAAATTCAAATGGACACTAAGGCACATTATAATATTCAACTAAAACATTTGAATTGACCATCATGGATTTGGAATTCCTGAACATAAAATGACATAAATTGACATGTTTGCTCAACTGTATTGCATTTTTATCTTTAAAGCAAAAAATAGTTGAAGAAAAAGGTTTAACAAAAATAAATACATTTAAGGTGTTTTTAAATCAGGTTGAAAGGATACTAAAGCTGCGGTCAGTGATCTCCAGGTGCCACATGTTGATGCGGAGGTCGTCGGCAGACAGATATGTTTCATTGTCACTGTTGACCGAAATAGAGTTTATATGGTAGGTGTGAGCGTTAGCAAACACCCTCCGTGGACTTGCCTCCACCATTAGATCCATCGGTATCAACACTGGTACCTGCAGGACAAGAACAGAAGGCATCTGGATTCAGTCCAAGCAGCAGTTGTCATGGCTCATAAGAGTTTAGATCCTCTTCTAAAAGGAAGCAGAGTCGGCCAGTGCTTTGAAAGACTGACCCGTAGTGACGTTATACTGTTGGGATCTTTGTAGCGTCCATCCTCCTCTTTGAGGTTATAACCCTCTGGTCTCTTGTCCCGTTCACTGATCTTCCATAACTTAATGGTCTTATCTGAGGAACACAAAACCGTTTTAGATTAAATTCAATTAAATACACTTCATCATGTTAAAATATATACATGGCTGATTGAGGATTATTCCCCCAACAATGTTTAACAGCGAACAAAAACGTATGTGATTATAAAAGAAAAGAAAAACACAATAAAGGTTCTTCAAACATATATTTCCAGTTAAAGTTAATATTTAATGCCAGATTTCAAAAACTACAATTTATATACATAGGTAAAGGTGTTAAAATACATTTTATAAAGTTATTTCCATTGTACAAATTCCAAAAAAATGATGATTTTGATTTTGATTTTTTTTTTAAACACAATTCTTACCTTTGGCTTAAAATAAATCTAATGGGCCAACCTATCTACATTCAAAAAATGTAATCCATTTGAAAATAAAGTAACATTTTTTGTACTGTAGCTTCACCATCAAAACATGACAGAACAAGAATCACAGATGTCCTAAAGATACATTATTTGGCCCATGAAACACTGACTTGACTTCCGATGAACATACCGTTAGTAGACAACAGGAATTGGGCAGCGTTCTTCTGAGGAAGCCAGCGGATTTTATTGATCTTCTCTTCGATTTCCAAACTCTTCAAGTAGTCAAATTCAGGCTCGTGGCTCTGGAAAGTGCTGTAAACGTTGTACTCGCTCCGAAACTGAGGCAAACTCTTATTCTGCGGGACAGAGGAGGAGGTGGTATAATAGATTAGGAAAATAATGACAAAATAAAGTACTTTAATTTCAAATTATGAAGAACTTAGATAGTGTTTTCTTTTTTGAAGGGTGAATATTTCAAAACAAAAGCTGCAAGAGTTATTACCTCAACTTCCTGCTGGAAGATGACGACACGTCCCCCTTTATCTCCAGTGGCAAGCAGTTCCCCTGTATGGTTGAACTCGACTGTGGATATTATATCAGCTACAAAGAAAAAAATAAAAATGTATCAAATACAGAATTCATTTTCAACTCCATGCAAGCAGAAATCACATCAATTGAACACCGTTTTCACTAACATGTCACTGCAGGTTAGAGATCAGTATCCAGAACATTATGAATACAACTTATTAACGTCGAATTGAAATGTAATAACAAAACCATTTTTACTTCCGTGTTGCAAATACATTTTCACAACTAGGCCTGTCTCTTTTCAAAAAATTGGCTCGACTCTCCATTATACAGTATGTATAAACTCTATATTCAATTATTCTGAGTTTTCTTGCCGTCTCCTTTGTGCCGCTTGAATCATGTTTTCAAATACAACACGGTTTCGACGTACGATTCAAGAACTGACATTTGCACCAACTCTTCAATGATTCTTCACTTAATATATATTCAAAGCTTACAAAAATGTCCATTTAATACTCAAAATCACGATTTTAATTACGTTGTTTCCATTCAATACATTTCAATATTTTCGATACACTTATTGGTGACGCTCTACTATCATCATCACGGCTGTATAATTACAATAAAATAATTATATAACGTTGTCTGCTTAGACACCATCATCACTGCCCCTCAAAATTGCTACAGCATTCAATGGGGACACAACAAGGCCTTTGGGGGAAAAATAGGCCTCAAATGCTCGGCGGAAAGGCCCCATAAAGGCATTCATCTGAGAGAAGCAACAAGAAATTCTATTGACAGAAATACTGTCAAATGGGTCACGGAAATACTCAACCAGAGGAGCTGGAAAAGCAGATCAACAACTATTCTGTCGTGTTGCTACAGGTATCAGGAACTGGTTTTACGCTCAATTCAGACAGAAATACTTGCATAAAAAGCTGGAGTCCTGCAGCCATAGATTTCTCAAACTCTGTGTGGTGGTTCAGCAAGCAGAAGTGCATCATTTCACTCAAGTATTGGCAGTAGAAATGTGTTTTTTTAATATGCCAACTTACAAATACTAACTAACAACCATACTACAAGCCTTAGATTGTGTCAAGTAATCAATGAGTGCACATGGATGACTATGAAAAATAGCAGGAGGATTTGAAAGCAAGTACACAACAACCGTAACCTACTTTCACCGTCATCGCAAATATCTTTTATCAAAGGAAGGACCCGACACACTTATGTCTCGAGCACTTATCGCTCTGCTGAGGCAGAAAGTGAACACTGGTTATATGAGGAGTCATTATTGTGACCGTGTTAGAGCCTTGTGGGCAGGATGAGAACAGATGAGGGTTCGGTATCAGACATTTATTAGCAAGAATAAACAAAATAAATGTGGCGCATTGGCTATTGGATTTCATCACATTTACGATAAATTAAAAAGAAGTTGTGCACAAAATAAAGATATCTTAAAACGATTTGGCCTATTTCACGATAAGATAAAGGTAATTAACCTGAAGGGATTTAGACAGTAATAAAAGTACACAAGCATTGCAAGTTTTCGACCAGACAAATACCTTCTGCGACGTCGTCGTCGATGGCTCCTTTCACCTGAGAAAAGCACCACTGCATGTCACCGCCAGGACCTGTTGAAACAGGAATCATTTTATAAGATAATTATAATGTTTAAAGGCATAACATGATGAAACTACATCATAAAAAGGATGTCTAGGGGAGGGGAGGGTCAAGACTCAACTACAACAGTAGAACATGTTCCATCATTTGTTGTACAATTTTACTGTAGTAGTTTAAATCAGCTTTGTTCGTAGTTTAATCAGGAACGACGGGATTCATTCAACTATGATCCGAGGGTTGAGTCATAGCTTTGCACTCAATGGAATCCAAGGGCGTGAGAATGGATAATGGAACATCCTTCTGTATTTGTTGTGAAAGAACTGTTGGGAGGAAAAGATCCCTTTAAAAAACGCTCTTTAAAAAGCAGTATGTGTTTTGGTTCAAACTATAAAAACCGATTGGATTAGCTGATGAAAACGCCTGACCAGTGGTGGAGCGTTTGTGGCGGCGACTGAAGGACACGTACATGAGTCACCGCGGTTTCGTCACTTTATATGAATAACAAAAGATGTCGCCAGGACAAGGTTGGCACTGGCAGGAAAACAGGTTGTTCCCAAACGGATTCATGAACACAATCGTCACTCACACACCCAAACAAAGTGGACTTTAATTTAACGTCATTATATTTTCAAGACCTGTTTTTTTAACAGACTTTTAAATAAATCATCTGTGGGTACAAAGGGTATTGAAAAGTATTTTTGTGTTTGAAAATGTCAAACCATAAAAACAAAATAATAACCCTTTCTATAGTAAGACAAATAAATGACACTATTTAGTACCACATTCAAACTCATTTTGGTATATCGGTTATCATATTTCTGGGACTTTTAAAAAAGCTGTAAAATTGCAATAATAAACAATTTTTTAAAAACTCATCACAGTTTGCACTACATCCGCCAGTTTGTCTGAAACAATTTAAATTTTTTTAAAATTTGAAACCACCTGCATGCACTGGAATCACTTATTAAATGTCTTAACTTTATCTTTTACAATCACCCTTTAGCAAGGGCAAAAACACTTATCTTTAACTCACAAATGTACGAGTCCTTCACACAATATTTTAAAACAAACAAACTCATGTTTTAAATGTAACCATTAGGCTAGTGTTGAAGTGAGCAGCAGTTCAAGTTAAAGATAAGAAAAAACAAAGGTTGTTTTATTCAAGTTATACAATTTAGTCAACTTATTTATAAAAGTACACAAATCCTTTTCCCTTTTTTAATTCCATTTTTCCACACAATGGCAAATGGCAAGGATTTTTTTTTTTTTTTGCAGACTTGCATCTTGATCAAACAAGAATTCCATTACAGTTGTCTCTGTATTTTTCCATAAACTCATTGTCCAGTGAATGTTTGCTATATAGAAACAATCTATACATCAAGGCCCACAATATGCAAAAATAAATAAAGTAACAAGTTTAAATGTACATAAGATTATACCTGAAAGATAATGCAGTTAATTCAATTTGGGTTCATTATACTTGTGTTTTACGACCGATTTTTGGTGGAAGAAAATCGTTTTGTTTTGTTGATCTGTCGTTTAGTGTCTGTGTATTTTTGCATCTTTAAAACTAGTATAGAGTTGAAGTGATTTGTTGGTGTGGTGTGTTAGGAGTTTGGGTAATAAGACAGATAGTCATTTTGTCCAGACGATTATTTAAATAAAACAATATTACTAATGAAGGATGTAAAGATAACGTTGATACAGGTGGGAGTTTCTGGTTAAATAATTTAACGCTATGCAGTCGAAAACGGTCCCTAACCAAACCTGACACAACGTTGAATGAAGCGAGATACATCCCTTTTATAAGCTTGAGCAGTTTTAAAAGGGAAAAAAATAGTTTAAAGATTCGACTATCGTTTAAATTTAAGGGGAAAGTGTGACATGTCAGCGGACTCTCTCTCCAGCAGGCCCCGGTGCTACAGCACTAGCTTGCATGTGCTCAAAGTTTGAGCGAATGTTGTCACACTATGTTTGAATGAAACAATGCTACATTTAAAAAAAACCTGAACGCAACATCATAAATATTCCTGCCGTCGAGTAAAGCCTCATGAATCCCGGCGTTAATATTTACAAAATGGGTGTTTAGCAATAGCTAAGTGTGGTTAGCTTAAGCTACACCTAGCAATGCTGTAAACCGGAAGCCAGCTATGTGCGTCTAGTCAAGTGGATATGTCTCCTGTTCGTGTTTTTTTTTTAAACAAAGAGTTCATTTAGTAGATTATTAGTTTGTTTTTAGGCTAGATTGAGTTACCTGCCATGATGAGACAGACAGTGGGGCTTGTCTCAGCCAGTCACGATCCTGCTTCCCACGCGTTGTTTGCTGTGATCCGAATGTTTGCGACACTTAACGTCCACCTTTCCCTTCCGTTGCAACAATAACTACCTCGAAGCGTCACGACAACTGTGATGTTTATTTTCTACCCCTGCAGCACTTGGGCTCGTTCCCGCGCCTCAGTGACTGAATGACAGTCGCTTGTCTCGGGAGACGCCGGTGACTACATATCCCAGCAACCACCTGGTCTCCACACCCCTCTGCGCCGACTGCGCCCAATGAACGCGCATGCGTCATTTTTGGAGATGGGAATGAATGAAATGATCGATTCACATGAGTTGACGCTGTTTATTTATTCCGGGAATTTATCTTATATATTAGTACAGAGTTAACTCAATTATTTATGAATTATCACCACGAGAAGCGAAAATAGTGGTCAGAATCATTTTTTAATGTCGGTTTGGTACAAATGCGCAACTGCAATACATGAGAAAATAATAATAATTAAACATAAATACAAGAACGATAAAGTGGTTATAATGTTGGAAAATACACAAAAAGCCGTTAGTTTCGCGTATACTAAAACATATGTTGAGAGCCAGAACGTAAATAAAATAAAATAAAATAAAATTCGATGAACATTACAGTTGAGAGTGTCTCAGAGAGACATGCGTTTTTATAATCTGTAGATGAAAATAAAAAATCTTTGTGACATGTCATGTACACAGGCGCAATACTGGCATCCTGTGGTTTTGGAATATATTTCATGTTTACGTGTACGACCGGAAGTGTATTAACCAATTCCGGTCCCTACAAATTAATCTAGATTTTTTTTTAATGGAAATGATTCTGAAGAAACTAAACACGTCATATTTTTTCTTCAAACATATTTACTTGTTTCTATAGGACCGACTCGAACGTGTGCGCGTCCGCGTGAGTCGCGCTCCCCCGACAGGCGGTGCAGAAGTGGGCGTGTCCTAACGAGGAGTGTCCCGGGACTGGATCGCCATCTGCGGCTCTGCGGCTCTTCTGTCCCGTTCGTCTCGACAACCTTTCTGACCTGAACCGACGCTCCAGGATCTCAACCTCCTCCTAAAACCCCTTCTTTCAGCGACACGTCCAGACCTCCTCGGCCTCCAGGTAGGTTCTCGTGTCCTTGGAGAAAAACAAAAACACAGATTTGAGCTCAGCCATTTAATCTGTCTGATGCAGGGAAACCGTTACTTTACAACAAACAACAAAGAACCTGGTCCTCTCAGCCCTTTAACTTAAGTGTAAATATAATTTTATATTAAATATAAAGTTTTCTTCTTTTCTACTTTTCTTCCTGACCCTTTAAGTGCAGTTAAAGCCATATATGGACAGACTTGGAGTCACTGGTTAAAGACTAGAAGTGTCAATTTCAACCATTTAAATGACTTTTAAACATGTTTTTTTTTAAGTATTTCATATTGTCATACTGCAAACTATTGAGGTACTAACGCTGCTTTATTTTAGTCATCCCCGGATGACACATAGCAGTGGTTGCCATGGTGACTTAGAAGCAAATAGTTACATCCTGTGTGTGTGTGTTTGCGATATGAGTGTTTAAGACATCATGGTTTATGTGAGTCTTTGTGGCAGATGCGTGTCAGCAGAGGAGAAGCTGTGTCAGATGCTGGCTCAGCTGCTAACAGAGGGATTATTGAATTTATAGTGGACATGCATCGATGTACAAACCCCCCAGTGACGCTCACATGTGAGCCACATCTAGGAGGCAAAGGTTATATGTCCATTTATTGTCCATGTTAATGTTTGAAGAAGTAGGTTAGAATACTTTCCAAGAGTTTTGTTTATGAACCTGTGTCAATAGAAAATATTTGTACAAGATTATAACAAACAGGAACAGCACTCATAAACCTTTTTATCTTTCATCCGTGACCAAATATTCAAAGGTTCCTGAATCTGGATGCTTATTAGAATGCACTTCCCCATTGTCAACATTTACAGACAATTTACAATCACACTCTTTGATAAAACATTAAATGTTGTCGCTTTTAAAAAAGAAAAACAGGAATGAAATATCAACTGAGGGATCACGTAAACAGATCATTTAATAACCATAACGTTGAATAATAACTAGTTTATAAACTGATTTAGTACAATAACTACACAGTTAATACAATACGAACATTTCCTGGCACAATACTTGTGTTTGAATGTGTTTGGATGTTTATTTATTAACTTTGTCTCAAAATATTGGACGCTTTTGTATCATTGTATAGTTTAACATTAACTTGTCTCAAGCACAGGCCCTGACGCCATCAGCGAACAAAAAAAACATTAAAAAAAAAATAGCCAACAGCACTTCTTCAACCACAACAGATGATCGGAATTTTCCATGAAACCTAATAGTTTAGATGTAGCATCGACCGCAGAGTTGGTGGAAAATAAAAAATCTAATCTGTTTCACAGCAGCGCTGAAGTGTCCGACGTCTACTCTCCCACTAAACAAACCTTCGACTTCCCTTAACTACCACTCACTGAACACAAGCAAATCATAAAGCCTGTGTTTTGTGTGCACCGGTGGAGCAGGAGGTTATTAAAGAGCCGAGTGTTATCAGATGTGTCGCGAGCGAGCTGAGGGGCAGCTGCACAGAGTGGCATGTTGGGAGTGTGAGTCATCTAAACCTCCCTTTAAACACAAGATTTATAAAGTTTATAAACTTGAATATGCTGAAGGAGAAGGAAAAAAAAACGTGTCATATGAGAGCAGGCATGTCGTCTGATGATCGAGTTCCACCTCCAGCCTGAAGCCAGAACAAAAAAAAAAAAGGACCAAAAAAGATGGTTTAGTAGCGGATGGGGGATGGGATTGTTGGAGGCTCACTCCTGGTTTGTTTGGGTATGAAGGTGGAGCTTAGAGTGTGCAGAAGAGGGGGTTTAAATCAGTGTTTCTCTGGAGAGGACGCATCAATAGCTGCTAGGATGCTTTTCAGTGGAAAAATAATCATTACGGTTCAAGGTAAAGAACGTAGTGGTAGTAAGAAAAAACTTTTGACAAAGTTGCGAGTGAAGAAAAAGCTTTTTAAAATCTATGAATTGAGCTTTTCCTTTATGGGACGTGTTTTTCTATTCCTGTCCAGTCAGTTAGCAGTGTGGTATGGAATGCCAGAAGTGCAATAATTAGATAATTAAAAAGCAAATGGAAATAAAGACATTGACAGGGAATATATATACTGTATATACATTTAGATGGATATATTTACACTCATTTGTATAGATAAGAGGAAATAAATACAAACATAAATGTGTATATAAATAAGGAAACAGGTACAGGAAAAAAAACTGAAATTGAGACATTTTTGCAGATTTATTCAAAAAGGAAAAATGAAATATCACATGGTCATAAGTACTCAGACCAGCCATGTTCAGGATCAGAAGATATGGACACATCAGTTAAATATCAGTGTCAAAGCAAAGGGTCTGAATACTTTTGACCGAGTGATATTTCACTTTTCCTTTTTTAATAAATTTGCCAAAAAATCTTATTTTCTGTTTTTTTTTTCTGTCAAGATGTGGTGCTGAGTGAACATTCATGAGGAAAAAAATCAACTTAAATTTTTTTAACGAATGGCTGCAATGAAACAAAGAGTGAAAAATCGAAAGGGATCAGAGTACTTTCTGTACCCACTGTATATTCAATTTATTTACGGCATTTCCAAAAGGTGGATTGCCAACGAGTGTTCTTTTACCTCTTTATATATTTCCTCCTTGTCGAATGTATGCTTTTTTTAAATGTAGAAAATGAATTGGATATATGTATTTTCTTGCTCAAACACACATTTTGTATAAAACACCAGGAGTTCCATAATGAGGTAAGAGACACGGACGGGAAAGAAAGGAAAAATAAATATCTTTAAATGGAGTGGAAATAAAAACAACCAGAAATGTGTATTTGAACAAGGAAATATGTTTATCCAATTCATTTTCTGCATTCCCAAAGAGCATATTTTGACAAGGATGAAATACGTAAGCATGGAAAGAACAGACGGGGAAATAGGAAAAATGGAAAATAAATGACTCCATATAAATGACTGTATTCATATCCATATAATTGTATTTTGATACATATCTTTAAGTTCTTTCTCGTCTATGTGACTTTGCCTGTTTAAACTCAACCATCTATCTTCAAGATTCCGTTCACAACTTCCATGTGATTTTGACTCCAGGAAAAAAACAACATTGAAGTACAAAAATCCTTAGAATATTGTGCAGCTCGGGCTGTTGCATAACAGCAGAAAGAGGAACCCCAAATTTTACACCCTAAACCACCCCCACCCCCTCCAAAATTCCTGCCATGTCTGTGGGCTGAAGAATGGAGCTTGTTCTTGTGGGAACAGTTAGTCACAAAAGTGCAGCTGACATTCCTGTGGATATTATAGATTCTGTTTATTTAAAATTGTTGAGGATGGTTTAAAGTCTTCACCTGATTTTTTTTTTTAGATTTTAGGGTGGAGGGAGGGGTAGGGTGGGGGGTGAACCCTGATGGGGGCGGGAATTTGAGAACACAACTTCACTTCAGTAAGTTGTTGATGCTCACAAAGAAAGTCTTGTGGCTTGTTTTTCGTCCAGCTGTTTTTCCACAATCTCTACTTGACTCGCCGTGTTTGTGTCGTAAATAGCTCCAAGTACTTTTAATGAAGCCATTTTCTCATGAATTTATTTCTTTCTGCGTGACTGCAAAACAGCGCCGTAAGCTAATTTTCTTAAAATTCCCCGACCTTTTTTTGCACTACCAACTGGTTAAATGTCAGTATTATTGTCACGGACTGATCTTCAGATAATATCAGCAAAAAATAAAATAGCACAACCTGCAAAAACAAAGTTAAGTCTCTGAAAATACATCTCAGCATGAGGCTGAATCAGTAGGAGCACTGAGCACATGATACTGTATTGATTGTAATTTTGGTTTGCAATTAAAGTAGCAAATATTCACAGCATTTGGTCATTTTCTTTTGTTGCAATTAAACTTACGGCCTCCCTGCAGCTAAATTCACATTGAAATCCTGTGAGATTGTGGGGATGACTGAGGACGAGAGGATACAGTCAACTCCAGATGCTTTTAAAGCTGATGTTTGAACATATTTTGGTTTCAAAACCAATGAAAGCAGTTTTAAGTTTGACACAAGTCATGTGGTCTGTAAATTCTGCAACACCAGAGTCAAGTACTCGACAATACTATCAATATATCGTTGTTCCTAGAGCACCGCAATATATAGTATTATTGTCCCTGTATCGTGATATAGCGTATCGCCAAATTTTTGCAAATTCACAGGCCAATATTACTGTTTTTTTCCAAACGAAACACATTTCAGACTATAATAATCAATAAAATAATAATATTCTACCCGGTGGTTGTGGACTGGTATAAATGACTGAGTCAAAAGTTCTCATATTTCCCATTGTGATATTCCCTTCACTCCTCTCACAGTTGTAAGTCCAATTTGTTGTTAAAATACAGCACAAATGTATGTATGTTTTAAGAAGCTCATCATTTTTAAAGTGGGAAATCTCTTGACTGAGTTCATATCTTCATCACCGCCCTCTTCACTTCCTTCGGAAAACTCTTCAAACGTTAACACTCACGTACTCATGAAACACTTGCTCCGGCGCCAGACGCTTTTAGATGTAGTCGACGTCTCTCTGTGAGTTTGTGTTCAAGTGTGTGATGTGGTGTGAATAATCTATTTAATTTTGCTTATATATTAATGAAAGTACATCTGAAGTGTTTTTGCAAAATAATCCCCGTTTTTGTGTGGAAATTATAATTATTTCAGGGCTAAATTCAGGCAAATGTTGTCTTGAAGTTTGACCTTTGTATAAAATGAACAACCCCCCCTTTGAGTGGACATTATTGATTTGGCAAACAGGAAACTATGGGTCAATCAACAGCACTTCGAGCTCAGAGAAACTGCTACAAACAGATAGTGTAAAAAGCTACTTCTAAATAGGGTTGTTAGAAAGTTTTGGTTTTTTTTACACATAATTATCGCAATGTATATTCAAAAGCACTGTATCAAACTATTATTCTTTTTATTAAACTTTATTTTTTGGGGGCTTTTAAAATCTTTTTTTTGTAATTATTCTTTTGTGTATATAATTTAAAGTGTATGAAACAAAATTGTTGATTTTTTTCATCATAATTAACATGTAATATATTTGCAACTTTCGTCCATTTTTGTGTTACAAATTAACTTTCAGCTAATAGATGGCAGCAGTCATTACGTAAAGGAACAAGGAAATACAGCAAGAACACACCGATGACTGAGGACAAGAGGATACAGGCGACTCCAGCAGTTTTTAACATATTTTTTAACATATTTTGGTGTCAAAACAAATGAAAGCATTTAAGAGTCATGTGGTCTGTAAATTCGGCAACACCAGAGTCAAGTACTCAATACTACAAATATATCCTTGTTACTACAGTATCACAACATACTGCCATCTGTCCTATGGTTGTCCCTGTAGTTTCTGTTGCCAATACACACTTTCAAAAATGTCCATAGTTCAAGCACAACGATAACAAGAATCTTTTTGCTCAGAACTAACTTTCAAGAGCTAAAACTTAAGTACAATCTTTTTGAGAATTCAAATGAAATCAAATAATTATATTAAAAATGAGTCAAGGTTTACTCTATAGCAGTGGTTCTTAACCTGGGTTCGATCGAATCTATGTCTTGAATTAAAAAAAAAATCATATTTTATTTTTCACTAAAGAGGGGTTCGGTGAATGCGCATATGAAACTGGTGGGGTTCGGTACCTCCAACAAGGTTAAGAACCACTGCTCTACAGGATGTGGAGTGTATGATTATTTCAGTGTCAGGCAGTTGATGTCAGGGCGTCACATCCTGCAGCTGCAAACAGATTTTCCGAAGCTTTTTATTATGGGTTAACAAAAGTATTTGATGGTACTTTGTTAGGTACTTTTGAAAAAAATGATATTTGGTTCTTTTTCCAAAGTTTTTGTCAGATGACGCTTCCAATGATCAAGTTATTGCTTTTTATTTGTTTTTTATTTGTCATTGTATCGACTTCTTAGTGTACAAGTAATAGTATTCACCATAGAGTATTTTTAAAAATTAAGAAATACATATTTTAGCCCATATAGAATCCATCGTGGCTACTTAAATTGAAATGTGTTTTTTTTAGCATTTAATTATTAAATTCAATTAAATAATTTCTATATTGAAATGTTGATTTTGTTCTTATTGAATAATTGAATTAAATAATTTATATATTTTAAAGGTTAGGGTTAGTTAAACAATAAAATTAAAGATTAATACATTTATAATTTAACACAATTACTCCGATAATTTAACGACACATTTTGTAATTTAAATCTTGTTTTAATTCGTAGCCTTTTTAAATCAATATAAAAATGTTGGTAGAAAAAGAGCCACCAGTCAATACCAAGAGTACTGATCTTCTTTATCGATGTTTTAACCAATCATGAAACACAGTATTGTCAAGAGGAACTTCTCAAGTTCTGCTTATCCCACAGAACAGAGTATCCGGGTGTAAAAAACAGGGTAACATTTGAAATATTGCGTAGTGACTCATTGTTTCTGCGTCTCCATCATTGTTGTGTTTCCTATCTAAGGCGGTTATGAATCCAACTTCCTCTTCCTGATCCGTGACTCAGCATCTGGTGCTCAAACATCCAACTATAGTCACAAACTTCAACTCCGTATCCATGGCGACATCTATGACTGGGAGGGGAGCGGCTTTATGGTTTTTCCAGAGCAGCCCGCAGACAAATAGGGAGTTCAGTCGCCGACTGAACGGAGCGAAGAAAAAGAGTGTTAAAGGGTAAAAGGCAAATCCTTTTTGTTTCCCCCCCGACAGGATGGCAGCGCAACACGCAGAGTTCCAGCGGGCCGGCCAGACGACAGGACTTCAGATTTGGAGGGTGGAGAACTTCGACCTGGTGGCGGTTCCTGAGAACCTCTACGGCGGATTCTACACCGGCGACTCCTATCTCGTCCTCAACACCATCAAGCAACGCTCCGGGAACCTGCAGTACGACCTGCACTTCTGGCTGGGTGAGAGAAGTTAAACTGTTGCTTAGTTCTTTGATTTGTTCAGAACAAGTCGGTGTGTATCTCACCGCCGACTGCTGCTGGTGTTGTCTCTGTATTTATATTAAAAAAACCTGAATATTCTTGAAAAATCTTATTAATATGAGGCAAAATGCTGTATTTTTGTATTTATTTTCACTAAAAACAAGCTTTAAAAATGTTAATATGGTTACCTATAAAGATGCCAGTGTTTAAGATAAGATAATGAGATTAGGGAAGTCAAGAATTATAAAAATAGATTTCTAATAAGAGAAACATAGATTTTGAAGGAATTTTATTGGGGGTGTTTGATTATCATTTGTTTGTTTCGTTCAAAATTGCTGCCAAGAGGGCATTTGCAGCCTGTTACATGATATTCTGCAGCTGTTCAAATATTATCTACGTTTTTATGAGTGCGGGCAGAACAAAGCGACGTCAGATTAACAAATTAAAACCTTTGTATTTTATATCTTTATTTAGTTAGAACGGTAAACATGAAACGAAAAAATAAAAAAATAAAAAAATAAAATAAATTAAATTAAATTAAATTAAATTAAATTAAATTAAATTAAATTAAATTAAATTAAATTAAATATGTCACAAATTCACAATCGAACCACTCAAAAATCCTTGAAAAAAAAAAAAAATACAATTTGTGAAAGACATCAAGATGAAACTGCTGAATGATGTTTTATACAAATAAAAGTAGATTAGTTCTAATTGTCTTATCTCGTGATCTGAAACAAAATGTGCTCGACTGGTATTTAATAAATAGATATAAATAGAAAAGCCATGAAACATGTTTCTCGCTCTCAACTTGTTTACTTCAGTCGTTTCTCCACGAGATAATCATTATCTCGTTGCTCCTAATGTGAGTTTGACGGGGGAAAGGATTAAAAGAGACGCTGTAACAACATGATTTGCTCATGGGCAGAAGGCAGCACTTCAGATCAGAGAACAACAGGCTCCTCTGTTCCTCTGCTGCAGGTGATTTCTGCAGTCAGGATGAAAAAGCTTCCGCCGCCATCTTCACCGTCCAAATGGACGACTTCCTCGGGGGGAAACCCATCCAGTACCGCGAGGTCCAGGGCTACGAATCTAAAACCTTCCTGGGATACTTCAAGTCTGGACTCAAGTACATGGTAGGATCATGACTCGGTTAAATGTGGTTTGTTTTAGAATTATAAGTTTAATTAACGTTCCAGAATAATTAACATTATATGTGTTGATTTTGTGACCTAAAAAATTTAAATAGAAAGGTATTTTTTAGTAAAGGGAGAAAAGGGGGGACAGAAGACCCCCATTAAAATTTGAAAAGGATTATTTATACCACATTTAACAGGTGATAAATAGGGATCATTTCAGCACATTTATTTATTTTTTGGTCACTATTCTCTCAACTCAGATGTATTTATACAGCACTGTAAAAACAACAGCAGTTCATAAAATATAGCACAAAATAAAATCAGTTTAAAACACAAAGATAAAATGATAATAGCAAATAAAATGAATATAAAAGTTGGATAAAAGATGAGTTTTTTTAAATGACCAACCATTTTTTTTGTTTTTCAAATGTTTTTTTATTTATTTATATTAGTCGTAATATAACTTGATTTATAAATGAATAGAATGATCTTAATGATTTATCAATTATCAGCAAATAAAATAATTTAAAAAAATACACAAAATGTCACCAGACAATACTAATCGAGTACCGAGCTACTCAAACAAACTTTTCAGCCAGTGCACATAATGAAGTATTACACAGTTATTAACTATACAATTGAATGTCGATTACTTCATGAATACTTTTTTTTTTTTACACTCACTAGTGCTACATTTTTCTCTTGATGAACTGAATATTGCTTTTTCCAACTCTATCCCTCAAAATATATCTTGAGACCTTGTTTGAAGTATAATAAGTAAAAATACAAAATACACTCAGTATACAAATGTAAAATGAAAGTATTAGTATCAAGTACACTTAATAGTTTTACACTCAAATAACTCACATGACCATGCTTCTGCCGGACAGAAAGGGGGCGTGGCCTCCGGCTTCAAGCACGTGGTCACCAACGAGGTGGTGATGCAGAGGCTGCTGCAGGTCAAAGGTCGCCGCTCGGTCCGCGCCACAGAGGTGCCGGTGAGCTGGGACAGCTTCAACCAGGGAGACTGTTTCATCCTGGACCTGGGGAACGTGAGTCAGAGGCAGATGTTCTGAGGAGGCGAGGGGGTCACTGACTCTGGTCCTCACAGGAGATCCACCAGTGGTGCGGATCCCAGAGCAACCGCTTCGAGAAGCTGAAGGCCACGCAGGTGGCCAAGGGCATCCGGGACAACGAGCGCAGCGGGCGAGCCCGGGTCCACGTCTGCGAGGAAGGGTCGGAGCGGGAGAAGATGAGCGAGGTGGGACTGGTTTGAGAAGATGCTTCACGTTCTTAAGTGTCCTTGACTCACGCTCTTGCTCTTCTCAGGTCTTGGGTGAGAAACCCGACCTGCCCGCCGGGTCCTCGGACGACATCAAGGCAGACGCTGCAAACAGGAAGAGAGCGAAACTTTACAAGGTGAACATGATTTTTATCAAAGTAAATCGTTTAAAACCTATTTAAGTATAACGAGAAATATTTTTTTTCTTAAAAACTAGAAAAGCATCGAGACAGTAAATACCTCCTCCAAGGAGCTCATTACACAATACAATTAATCAAAGAATTTATATGATTTAAGAATTTTGTTATTATTAATATTAATTTTGTATTATTAAGTTTCCTTTTTTTCTAGTTCTTAACATAAGTAAATCAGTGCCATCATAGAATTAAATGGTTGAATTTCATATATTTTTTAAATGTATTTATTGAAATATATATATATATATATGTGTATTTTTTTTATTGAATTATAATTTTTTGAAGAATTGAATTCCTTGTTTTCTATTTTTTAATGATTTAATTTGAATTGCACATAGAGTTTGTTATTCTAATTTCAATCAGTAATAAATATTTTTCTAAATTCAATATTTTTTTATTTAATTTCTAACCTTTTAAATTCAATACTAAACTTGATAGTTGATCATGTGATTTTACATCGTCACGTGATCGTCGAAACATCGCATGATTGGCTGAAAGTTCGATCAAGTAGCTCTGTACTTTTATGTAGTGATGGTCTGATGAAG
Source organism: Callionymus lyra (assembly GCF_982586985.1). Lineage (NCBI taxonomy): Eukaryota > Metazoa > Chordata > Actinopteri > Syngnathiformes > Callionymidae > Callionymus > Callionymus lyra. The sequence goes on along the minus strand of NC_141822.1, from coordinate 14,474,646 downwards.
CTTCATGAAACAGTGTCATGTTGTTTAGAGGTCAGTAGGTGGCGCCATCAGTTTAAAAACGATGTGATGATTGTCATTAGAACAAAACAAAAGTAAAATAGTGCAGATGCCGCCACCTAGTGGACTTTGAAAATAATGACACTTCTTTATGATCGGACCATCGCTACTATTTTGGTAGGAATTTAAAAAAAAAGACTGAAAAAGAAAATGTATAATGATTGTAGTTATAATGTCAAGCTCCATGTTTAAAAAAATATATTTATTTTGAAAATATTCCATTTTTTTAAGTGAGAACATTTAATTAGCATAATTTCGTTTCAACATTATTCTACTACATAATACTACTTTATACTCAATAACTCTATACTTTTACAAATACTCCATAATTTTACTTACACATATACTCTATACTTGTACTTATAGAGAAATAATAAACTTATACTCCAAACTCTATACTTATGCTTTCACATATATTTTATACTTTTACATAAACTATACACATAAATGATATACCTATACTTATACTCCAAACTCTAAACTTATACTCCATGCTCCATACGTATACTTATATTTTATACTTGTACATAAATGATATACCTGTACTTATACTCCAAACTCTATACTTATACTCCATGCTCCATACTTACATTAAACTTATATTTGATACATGTACATAAATTATATACCTGTACTTATACTCCAAACTCTATACTTATACTCCATGCTCCATACTTACATTATACTTATATTTGATACATGTACATAAATGATATACCTATACGTATACTCCAAACTCTATACTTATACTCCATGCTCCATACTTACATTATACTTATATTTGATACTTGTACATAAATTATATACCTGTACTTATACTCCAAACTCTATACTTATACTCCATGCTCCATACTTACATTATACTTATATTTGATACATGTACATAAATGATATACCTATACGTATACTCCAAACTCTATACTTATACTCCATGCTCCATACTTACATTATACTTATATTTGATACTTGTACATAAATTATATACCTGTACTTATACTCCAAACTCTATACTTATACTCCAAAGTCATGCTCCATACTTATACTTACGGTATACGAATACCTTTATCTATACAAATACTCTATACATATACTTAATACTCTATAATAACTAAATACTAAATCCATATCACCATCAAAATCTAATATTCTGTAACTTTGAATACTACCTTAGTAATGAAGTAACAACAAGTGTTTCCTCTGCAGGTTTCTAACGCCACTGGTGGGATGAGCATCGCTCTGGTGGCAGAAGAAAACCCGTTCGCCCAGAGCGCCCTGGAGTCCGGCGACTGCTTCATCCTGGACCACGGCTCTGATGGAAAGATCTTTGTGTGGAAAGGTGGGTGCAGGTCCTGAGCAGTCGGGTCAGTGAAGTGACATCATGAACCTCCAAACTCAAGGCAAGGACGCCAACATGGACGAGCGTAAGGCGGCGATGAAGGCGGCCGACGAGTTCATCAAGAAGATGGGGTACCCCAAGCACACGCAGGTCCAGATCCTGCCGGAGATGGGCGAGACCCCGCTCTTCAAGCAGTTCTTCAAGAACTGGCGGGACAAGGACCAGACGGTGGGTCTGGGCTTGGCCTACATCGCCAACAGCATCGCCAAGATCGAGAAGGTGGACTTCGACGCCGCCAGCCTGCACGACTCGGCAGCCATGGCTGCTCAGCACGGCATGGTGGACGACGGCAGCGGAGAGAAGCAGGTCAGAGAAGCATAGAGTCCACCAGTCGACCAGAACCCTGTGAGGTGTTTGTACAAGACAGCACTGAATACTTTAGTATACTCGTACTCTATACTCTATACTTATACTCTAAACTTATACATATACTCTGTACTTATACTCTATACTTATACTCTATACTTAATTCTATAGTTTTTATTTATACTCTATACTTATACTCTAAATGTATACTCTATTCTTATACTCTATATTTTCACTTATACTCTAAACTTATACTCTATTCTTGTACTCTACACTTTTACATACACTCTATACTAATACACTATAGTATAGAGTACAAGTATAGAGTATAAGTATAGAGTCTATACTTATACTCTAAACGTATACTCTATTCTTATACTCTATACTTTCACATATACTCTAAACTTATACTCTATTCTTATACTCTATACTTTTACATACACTTTTTACTTATACTCTATACTTTTACATATACTCTATACTTATACTCTATTCTTATACTCTATACTTTTACATATACTTTATACTCATACTCTATTCTTTAAGGAACACTCTATACTTATACTCTATTCTTTAAGGAATACTCTATACGTATACTCTATACTTTAAGGAACAATTATACCTGTACTTCTAACTATATACATCTTCTCTTTACTTAAAATGATAAACTATATAAATTAAATACTTAAAAATCTATACAAATACACTTATGCATATACTCTATACTTATACTCCAAACTCATTCTTATACAAATACTCAATACTAATGCTCCATATACATAATACTCTTTACTTATACATTTACTCTATATTCTATACTTATAAATGCACAAATATTCTATACCTTGACTTGTAATTATGCCCCAAGCTTATAGTAATACTTAATACTTAAGCATATACTTTATACTTATACTCTATAATTACAGTCATACTCTATAGTAAAACATATATACGTATAAATGTACTTAATACTTTATACTCTTACTCATACTTGATAGTTAATCTCTATTTTTATTCTCCATTGTTATATTAATTAAACATATATTTATACTTTATGCCCTATACTTATACTCTATAAACATACTTGTACTCATTCTCTCGCTCTATGTACCACGGTCAGATCTGGCGCATCGAGGGAGCAGACAAGGTTCCGGTGGATCCGTCCACGTACGGTCAGTTCTACGGAGGCGACAGTTACATCATCCTGTACAACTACAGTCACGGAGGACGACGAGGACACATCATCTACATGTGGTGAGTGAACACCAGCAGCTTCTGCATGACATGAGAGAACGTCATCAGAGAAGAAGCATCTGTGTGCGACTGGACGACACAGTTGTGTAACTGTTGCCGTGCTCTCACAGGCAGGGGTCAGACTCCAGTCAGGATGAAATCGGAGCGAGTGCCATCCTGGGAGCTCAGCTGGACGAGGAGCTGGGCGGCGGTCCAGTCCAGGTACAAATGCATCCACTGATGTTTCCATCCTTTTTTTTTTCCTCCTTTCATTTCCATCTTAAATCCATGTCGCTCATCTCCCTCCATCCTGGCTGACTGTCCCCTCTTTCCTTCAATGTGCTTCCTCCTGCTCAGGTTGTCGGTGCTCCTATAACCACTCAGGTACTCTCCAGTCACAGTAGCTCCACTGAACACAAGCAAAGATCTCACATTAGTGATGAAACCACGTCACATGTTTAGATCTTTCCATCTGCTTGATGACCAGTGCTCGCTCCAGTTTCTTTATTTCTCTCCGTCTTTGTCATGATTCACTCCTCTGTCCACGTTTGCAAGTCCCAGCATGCACCTGTGTTTGTTCCATTAATCATTTTTTTCTTCATATTTGACTTAACAATGTCAGTATTCTGTTCCTTAATTTTCTGAGACTCCTGTGTTGGTCTCGGTGTTATCTTGATCTTTTAATTATATATTTTATTGAGTATTGTTTTGAATGTTTAAGTGTTTTGTGACCCTGTTCTGGAAAAGCGCTGTACAGATGTAAATTACTTACTTACAAAACAAATAATTTATCGTTCACAACAACGTTCAGGTTTTTCAGTCAAAGATAAAATGGTTTTGAGTGAAAGATATAAAAATGTATAGATGTATTAGTTGGTTATTAAATCAATATCAAACTACTCGCAAGTACATAAATGTGCTTCATTTATAATGATTTTTGTTATATAATATTTTCGTTATATTATAATGATACATGATATGATATAAGTTAAGGGTTTTGCTTTTTGGCCTATAATATATTTCTTTATTTTGATTTTATTTGATTTCTTTTTTTATTCAATTTTACCAACATTATAATTCTTACAATAAGAATAGTTCTTTGCCAACTTCATCATTTTTTTAATGTCTTCTTGAGCATGATTCCCCCAAAATGTCTCTGGACGTACCGTCTCCACCAGAAACTTAACTTCATGCCGCATGTTTCAGGTTTAACCTGCACCCCGTTTATTTTGAATGGATTGTAACAGTCGGTTTCTCTGCTGCCATCTAGTGGTATGAACTGGAAGTGCATTGATTTGTATCGAAACGTTTGTGCTAAACGTGTTTTCGTGTGTACGCCTGAAATACTAGAGTACAATTTTGATTCAAAACAATCTTAAAACATCAAATCAGGGTGATTTCCAGAATTTCGGCTACTTTTGTTAACTAGAACCTCATAAAAAGTTTTTAAAAAAAGCCTTTTTAAATTCAATTTAAACCATTTTAATACTCCTTCTACTTTCTCTTCAGAGATATTGGTTATATGTAGGATTAAGTACTGTAGTAACAAATATTTGTAGTATTGTTAAGTACTTGACTCCGGTGTTGCAGTATTAACAGACCATGTGACTCTTGATGAAGTCGTAACTGCTTTCATTTGTTTTGAAACTACAGTATGTCCAAACATCAGCTTTAAAAGCTGCTTGAGTCGACTGTATCCTCTCATCCTTAGTCATTGTAGGATTTCATTGTTCGTTTAGCCATGGAGGACATAATGACTGCTTCTATCTAGCGACTGGAAGTTTAATTGCAACACAAAGATTTACAAACAGTGTGAATATGTGCATGTTAATTGTAAAGTAAAATTAATCATATTTTATACACACTTTATTAAAATATATAACAAATATTAAACATTTGTAAAATTGGTAACAAAATATTAAAAAGTAACTGCTTTCATTGGTTTTGAAACCAAAACATCAGCTTTAAAAGCTGCTGGAGTCAACTCTGGAGTGTCCTCTTGTCCTCAGTCATCGTTTACTTTGTTACTATTTAGATTAGATTAGATTGACTTTATTAACTGCGGCAGTGGTTTAATTGCAACATAGAAATGAATAAAAGTTATGATTATATGCTTTTTTTAATCAAAAAATAATAATTTTGAATCGTTTTATTTTATATAATTCTTTTAAAAAAATTAAAAAAGAGAACAAAAAATCGATACAGTATCATCAAATAAAATCAAGACATGACGGTGAATCAATGTATTTGTCAAACTAATTATGTTGCACAACACGGACAAAACCGACTGTTCTTGAGAGTTGAAGTGTCGCACTGAGTCGTCAAACCACTGACATCATGAATATAAATAAATGTAATTGTATGTTTGTGCGTCAGGTGCGAGTGGTGCAAGGTAAAGAGCCGGCCCACCTGATGAGTCTGTTCGGGGGTCAGCCCATGATCGTGTACAAGGGGGGCACGTCCAGAGATGGAGGTCAGTCGTCGCCCGGCGAGACGCGACTCTTCCAGGTTCGCTCCAACTCCGCGGGACACACCCGAGCCGTGGAGGTAAGACCCTCGCGTCCGTCACACCCGGAGGTGAGAAGCACCGGTCGTAAAAACACACCTCGCTCTCCAGGTGGACCCCGCGGCCTCCAACCTCAACTCCAACGACGCCTTCGTCCTGGTGACCCCCGACGGCGCCAGCCAGTGGACGGGGGTGGGAGCCAGCGACACGGAGAAGCAGGGGGTGCAGCAGCTGTGCGGCGTCCTGGGGGTGTCGCCCTCCGAGCTGGCAGAAGGAAGCGAGACAGGTGAGGAGACCAGCTCGTCATTATCTGATATTGACTAAATATCTCCGTGAGCTTTGAAGGCTGATGAATGTTTCATCGACGCTCAGATGTTGGTTCAACGCCGGCACTTTTTAGAAAAACACCTCAGGGGCTGAAACATGACGGCTTGATATTTTATAAACAGCTTCTTAGAACGAACGAAGTTCAACGTCGCATCCATTTTACATCAACCAGCAGATACTTGAGTCACTTCAGATCATTTGTTTTCTTTTGACTTTGTTTGAAGGTCAGGGGTGAGAAACATGGAGCCTTAAATTGGCATTGAAGAAAAAATAAATTTAGATGTTACTTTTTCGTACTTGAGTAGGAAAATCATAGGTTAATGGATAATTACTTAAGAAAAAACTTTTTTTTTAGCTTTTATTTTTTATTTAAATATTGGGTTTTTTAAACCAATATTTTAAGTTCCAATATTATTTTTATCATCTATTTTTTTCCGCTGATTAATTAGTTTATACATATATAAATTAATTTTATTTATTTATATGTACATTTATAAATTAATACACTCAAATATTGCGATGTTTTTTTTACCGTATTTATATTTTAAAAATAAAATTAATAATACAATTTATTTTTTTGATTTGTTTGCATTTCAAATTTCTTTCTTTATATTTCCAATGCTACAAAAGTGTAATATTTGTTATATACTTAAATAAGTGTGTATAAAATATGATTAATTTTACTCTAAATTCACAATTAACATGCAAATATAAATGTTTGTTAATTTTTGTGTTGCAATTAAACTTCCTGTCGCTAGATGGCAGCAGTCATTATGTACTCTACAGCTCAACGAACAATGAAATCCTGCAATAACTGAGGACGAGAGGATCCAGTCGACTCCAGCAGCTTTTAAAGCTGATGTTTGGACATATTTTGGTATTAAAACAAATGAAAGCAGTTACGACTTCGTCAAGAGTCATGTGGTCTGTAAATTCTGCAACACCAGAGTCAAGTACTTGACAATACTACAACTATATTCTTGTAACTACAGTATCGCAATATATCGTATCGTTCTGCCTGTATCGTATCGTGACATTCTTGCCGATACACAACCAAAGTTACCACGACACGATTTAAGTCATCAAGCAGCAAGTTCAAGGTGTTCAAGGTTCACTCACCGGTTTTCTGTGTGTTCTTCAGACGAGTTCTGGTCCGCTCTGGGAGGAAAGACTGCATACCGGACTTCAACCAGACTCAAGGACAAGATGGACGCTCACCCTCCACGACTCTTCGCCTGCTCCAACAAGACCGGGAACTTCATCGTGAGCCATCGTTTCAATTTTTAAAATCATTATTTAGTTTCTCCCCATCACTGACCTGTGTTGATCCTCAAAGATCGAGGAGGTGCCCGGAGAGATGACCCAGGAGGACCTGGCCACTGATGACGTCATGATCCTGGACACCTGGGATCAGGTACGGAAGATTTTATTGTAAGAATGATCGAGAACAAAGACACACGAGTAACACACGAATCATGTTGTAGGTGTTTGTCTGGATTGGAAACGAGGCTCAGGAGGAGGAGAAGACTGAAGCTATGGCGTCTGGTAAGTCTATGTGTTAGATTCGTTTTTATACGTTTACTAAACAAATATTAGCAATAAATAAAACTTTATTTTATTTGAGAGCAACTCTTACTCTACTAGTATTGTTTGAAATTCAGTCAATCTTACCAAAATAATTCTACCTCATTCTAGTTATTAAATCTTTTTTTTTTTTAAATACAGAAATAATATTGATGAAAATAATTAAGCCAATAAAAAAGAAGGATGAAATTACTCAAATAAATAAAGACTGAATAACTTACAGTTTTGTTTAGAATTTAAGTTAATCAAAAGTTAATAAAATAACGTCTAAAAATCTTAGTAAATAATAAATAAAAAGATGAAAATGGTTAAAATAAATAGAAAGTGTTTTATTTAGAATCAAGTAAATAAAAAGGCAATTAACAAAAAGTAAAAGATTAGTAATAATAAAAAAAAATAGGCAAATAAATTCAGAAAAATATTATTGAAAAAAAAATGTGAATCGAGAATTAAGCGAATCAAAAATTAAATCTAAAGGTAAAATAATTAACATTTAACAAAACAAATGTAGAATTAAGTTAATCAAAATTTAAAAATAAACGTAAATTAGGTTATAATTAATCAATAATGATAATAGGATAGAAGTACTCAAATATATACAGAAAAAAAAATATTGAAAAAAAGTGTTTATCTAAAATTATGTAAATATAAAAATAAATCTAAAGATAAAGGTAAATTAAGGAACAGTAAGACAAAAACAGGAACTATTTAGAATAAGTAAATGAGAATATAATTTTAAATAATAAATGTAAATTAATGAATGATTAATGAATAATAATAGGATAGAAATACTCAAATTAATATAGTATTGAAAAGCAGCAATAACACATCCATCCACACAAGCATCTATAAATACATGAAGTAACAACTGTCTCGCCAACACACGAGCGCTGGTACCAACTCTCCGTCTCTCCTCCAGCGGTCCGGTACATCGAGACCGACCCGGCTAACAGAGACAAGCGAACCCCCATCGTGAAGATCAAGCAGAGCTTCGAGCCGCCCACCTTCACCGGCTGGTTCCTCGGCTGGGACCACGAGTACTGGACCAGCGATCCTCTGGAGCGAGCCATGGCTGAGCTGGCCTTGTGAGCTTCTTCTTTCGGACTCTCGCCGTCCTGATCCTGATCCTGCTCCGAACCCTCTTGAGACTCTTCAGTTCTGTCTGCCACAAGCTGCCTTTTTGCAACGTCCGATAGCAATCAAGTTCATACACACAAACCAGACCTGTTGACTAGTGAATCAATCGTTTCGTATCGTCATTTTTTTTTTTAAATCAACCTTCAAAACATGCTTTTTTTTTTAATGGTACTTTAAAAACTTTTTTTTTTTTTAAAAGGTTCATTATTTTTATTTATTTTCAAAGTCAAACGCCCCAGAGTCGCTGCTGCTCGCCCAGGAAACCTGCCTTTGCTGCTTCACTTCCACCTTTGTTACCCTTAAAATGAATAAATCAGACAAAAACCAGCTTGTGTTTCTTTTTTATTTGGAGCATTTTTAGGCATAGTTTTCATGAGACACATGGAAGAACAAAATCTTGTTGAGTTTTTTGGTTTAGAACGAACGAGCAAGACGATCCCTAAATATTGTTGACATCAGACGAACAACACGAGGCCACATAGTTGTTTTTTTTATCCACTGATAAGAAGCGATTTCACCATTTCCAGTCCCATAATGCACTGCAACAGTTGACCCAACAGAAGAAATAAGACCATAACTTGTTGAAGGTAAAATATTGTATGGAGCCCCTTAAGGGACATGAAAAAAAAATTGGAAATGTAAAATTATACTTTATTTTTCTCATGTCCCTTCAGGGCTTCCGTAGTGTTGTCACATCACATCCGTCACTAGCCACTTATTTGATTAATTTCATTTGATTTAAAACATTTTTTTTTTTTTTTGCAATGGCAGCATCAAACAGTTGTTTTTCGAGGTCACATGACTATCATCTGTCGCCATTTTGTTTTAGGCCTGACGACAGCTGTGTTCCAGGATGGAATCAAAGAGTATTATTTAGGCATTCAGAGACAGGAATACTGAAATATTTGGTCGGTTTAAGAAGTTTAGAAAATAAAATCCGACTTAAAAGTGTGTGAAAAAACTACTTCTGATGATCGACCAGAACAACCTGTACTTAACTCTAGAGAAGCTACAATAAAAAAAAAGACTAAAATAAGATGAATTCTATTAAAGATATCATGAAAATATTAATTATTTAAATGCTTCAAATATGAAATGATTGGTGTTGATTGACACACGTTTTCAGTGGAATTGTCTTCATGTAAACGTAGCCTGCGGCTAGCTAGCATCTTAGCAGCTGTGTTTACAAACGGCCTTTATCGTCCTTACAAAAATAAAACCCCCAAAAACTAAAAAGGCAATATGTAAATATTTGTTGGGACATAAAAAGAGTTAGTTTAGCGTCAGTTGCAATAGAATGAATCCAGAGAAGAGGTAGGTTAGAAAAGCTAACAGGCTAACGGCATAAAGACGCGTCGTTAATACTCTTCGGTAACATATTTGTCGTTTCTACGTTAGACATCAAAGATGCACGTTTGACTCCACGAACAGGACACAAGTGTACATTAAAATCACGTTTTCTTAAGTTTGATTTTTGCAAAAACACTGGCGACGTTGCTGCGCGGCTAGCTTGAGCGCGGCTAACGTGAGCGCGGCGGGTACAGAGCGCTTGCATAGAGATGTAGAAAGTAGATAGTAGAAAGTATGTGGCAGTGAGTTAAGGCAGGACCGTAAGTGTCGGAGGTTCATCCTGTCGTGTTTGTTCGTACGAGTACGACCACGACACCGTCAGCACCATGGATAGAAAAAACGTGCGCAGAGGACGACACAAGCGACGACACAAGCGACAACGTGTTACACAAGTTAAAGGGAAGAGTGATGTCGGGCTAAGGGATGAATATGAGGAAGTGTTACTGGACTCACGTGCTATAGTACTGTGAGTAAAGTATGGAAGTAAATCAGTGCCATCAGTATATTGAATATTTGGATTTAAAACTCAACTTTTTGGGTGTTTTTTAAAGTGAGGAACATTTTTTTAATTCAATAATATGTACATAAAAAGGTTGAATTTGTTTTTTTATTTAGACAATTGAATAAATATATTCATATTTAAATTCAATATTCAGGTCATTCGTTCATAGCCTTTTAAATGCAATACAAAAATGTTGGTATAATAATGCCACTGCTTTCTATTTAATTTAAAAGGATTTTAAATATAGAAATTATTGAAATCAATTATTAAAAAATCATGAAAAACATTTTTTGTTTAATAAATTAAAAACATTAAAAAAAAAATCAAAGTTTCAACATTTTAAATGTTCAATTCAAGCATCAGTATTATGGTAAGTAAGTAATTTATATTTCTAGACTATTTTCCAGACCAGGTGACACTGATATACTTTTATAGTAGAGCAGGATTACAACTACTGCGGTGTAGAAGAAAAGATCCCTCACGTGTGTGTGTGTGTGTGTGTGTGTGTACGTGAGTCAATTGTGTGTTTGAATCGTGTGCCTGTGTGTGTGTCAACTGTGTATGTGTGCGAGTCAACAATGGGTGTCTGTGTGTAGGTTAGTTTATTGTGTATCTGTGAATTGTGTGTGTGTCTGTGTGTGTCTGTGTGTACGTGAGTCAATTGTATGTTTGAATCGTGTGTGTGTGCATGTGTTTGTGTGTCTGTTGAGTCAATTGTGTGTGTGTGTGTGTCTGTAAGTCAAAGGTGAGAGTGTATGTGTATTGTTGTGTCACCCAACGGTGTGTGTGTGTGTTTGTGTGCATGCGTATCAGTCA